>NW_026991719.1:25829552-27079552 GCF_029215605.1 Mirounga angustirostris | reverse complement strand
TGGGGTCTTTGTCTGGTTTTGGCCTCATAAAATGAGTTTGGAAGTTTTCCTTCCATTTCTATTTTTTGGAACAGTTTCAGAAGAATAGGTATTAATTCTTCTTGAAATGTTTGGTACAATTACCCTGGGAAGCCATCTGGCCCTCGGCTTTTGTTTGTTGGGAGATTTTTGATGACTGCTTCAATTTCCTTAGTGGTTATAGGTCTGTTCAGGTTTTCTATTTCTTCCTGGTTCAGTTTTGGTAGTTGATACATCTCTAGGAATGCATCCATTTCTTCCAGGTTATCTAATTTGCTGGCATAGAGTTGCTCATAATATGTTCTTATAATTGTTTGTATTTCTTTGGTGTTGGTTGTGATCTCTCCTCTTTCATTCATGATTTTGTTGATTTGGGTCATTTCTCTTTTCTTTTTGAGAAGTCTGGCCAGGGGTTTATCAATCTTGTTAATTCTTTCAAAGAACCAGCTCCTTGTTTTGTTGATCTGTTCTACTGTTCTTTTAGTTTCTATTTCATTGATTTCTGCTCTGATCTTGATTATTTCTCTTCTCCTGCTGGGTTTAGGCTTTATTTGCTGTTCCTTCTCCAGCTCCTTTAGGTGTAGGGTTAGGTTGTGTACTTGAGACCTTTCTTGTTTCTTGAGAAAGGCTTGTATTGCTATATACTTTCCTCTTAGGACTGCCTTTGCTGCATCCCAAAGATTTTGAATAGTTGTGTTTTCATTTTCATTGGTTTCCATGAATTTTTTTAATTCTTCTTTAATTTCCTGGTTGACCCATTCATTCTTCAGTAGGATGCTCTTTAGCCTCCATGTATTTGAGTTCTTTCCGACTTTCCTCTTGTGATTGAGTTCTAGTTTCAAAGCATTGTGGTCTGAAAATAGGCAGGGAATGATCCCAATCTTTTGGTACTGGTTGAGACCTGATTTATGACCTAGGATGTGATCTATTCTGGAGAATGTTCCATGGGCACTAGAGAAGAATGTGTATTCCGTTGCTTTGGGATGGAATGTTCTGAATATGTCTGTGAAGTCCATTTGGTCCAGTGTGTCATTGAAAGTCTTTATTTCCTTGTTGATCTTTTGCTTAGACGATCTGTCCATTTCAGTGAGGGGGGTGTTAAAGTCCCCCACTATTATTGTATTGTTATCGATGTGTTTCTTTGCTTTTGTTATTAATTGCCTTATATAATTGGCTGCTCCCATGTTAGGGGCATAGATATTTACAATTGTTAGATCTTCTTGTGGGATAGACCCTTTAAGTAGGATATAGTGTCCTTCCTCATCTCTTATTACAGTCTTTGGCTTAAAATCTAATTTGTCTGATATAAGGATTGCCACCCCAGCTTTCTTTTGGTGTCCATTAGCATGGTAAATGGTTTTCCACCCCCTCACTTTCAATCTGGGGGTGTCTTTGGTTCTAAAATGAGTCTTTTGCAGACAGCATATCGATGGGTCTTGTTTTTTAATCCAGGCTGATAGCCTGTGTCTTTTGATTGGGGCATTTAGCCCATTTACATTCAGGGTAACTATTGAAAGATAGGAATTTAGTGCCATTGTATTGCCTGTAAGGTGACTGTTACTGTATATTGTCTGTGTTCCTTTCTGGTCTATGTTGCTTTTAGGCTCTCTCTTTGCTTAGAGGACCCCTTTCAAGATTTCTTGTAGGGCTGGTTTCATGTTTGCAAATTCCTTTAGTTTTTGTTTGTCCTGGAAGCTTTTTCTCTCTCCTTCAATTTTCAATGACAGCCTAGCTGGATATAGTCTTCTTGGCTGCATATTTTTCTCATTTAGTGCTCTGAATATATCCTGCCAGTCCTTTCTGGCCTGCCAGGTCTCTGTGGATAGGTCTGTTGCCAATCTAATGTTTCTACCATTGTAGGTTACAGATCTCTTCTCCCGAGCTGCCTTCAGGACTTTTTCTTTGTCTCTGAGACTCATAAGTTTTACTATTAGATGTCGGGGTGTTGACCTATTTTTATTGATTTTGAGAAGGGTTCTCTGTGCTTCCTGGATTTTGATGCCTGTTTCCTTCCCCAAATTAGGGAAGTTCTCTGCTATAATTTGCTCCATTATACCTTCTGCCCCTCTCTCTCTTTCTTCTTCTTCTGGGATCCCAATTATTCTAATGTTTTGTCTTATGGTATCGCTTATCTCTCGAATTCTGCCCTTGTGATCCAGTAGTTGTTTATCTCTCTTTTTCTCAGCTTCTTTATTCTCCATCATTTGGTCTTCTATATCACTGATTCTCTCTTCTACCTCATTTATCCTAGCAGTTAGCACCCCCATATTTGATTGCACCTCATTAATAGCCTTTTTGATTTCTACTTGGTTAGATTTTAGTTCTTTTACTTCTCCAGAAAGGGTTTCTCTAATAACTTCCATGCTTTTTTCAAGCCCAGCTAGTATCTTTAAAGTGATGATTCTGAACTCTAGATCTGACATCGTACTAATGTCCGTATTGAGTAGGTCCCTGGCAGTCGGTACTACCTCTTGTTCTTTTTGTTGAGGTGATTTTTTTCCATCTTGTCATTTTGTGCAGAGGAGAATAGATTAGTGAGAGAACAAAATGCTAACAGGGTAACAACATGCCCAGAAAATATACTGTAAACAAATCAGAAAAGACCTGAAGTAGTGGGGAAAGAAAGGGAAAGAGAGGAAAAAGAAAAAAAAAGAAAAAAGATAAAAACAAACAAAAACAGAACAAAACAAAACAAAACAAAAAGCAGAATGTGATCAAATATGATCAGGCTGGTATATAGATCAGTGCCACACACTAGATTTGGGGTGTATTTTGGTCTGTTAAAAGAAAGTGCCTCCCAAAATTTTAAAGAAAGAAAAACTTATATATGTACAAAAATAAGGGTTGATATGATGAAGGGATGGAATAGGACTGTAAAGATGGAAATTATAAAAAATTTTATAAAAGGAATTGATAAGTTGTTTAAAAAAAGAAAGAAGAGGATTTAAAAAAAAAAGGGAGAGAATGTGATCAGGCAGGGGAGTAGAAAAAAACCATACACTAGAGATTTAGAGTATATTTTGATCTGTTAGAAGAAACTATCTCAAAATTTTAAAGAGAGAACAACTTATATATATATATGCCAAAAATACGGGTAACTACTATGAAGGGATAGAATATGACTTTAAATATGAAAAATAATGTTTTTTAAAAAAGGGATTGATAAGATGTTGGTTGAAAAAGGGAAAAAGAAAAATTCAAAAAAAAAAAAAAGACCGTTAAAAAAAAATTCACTTTGAAAGACTAAAGAATCATGGTAAAAAAGCCATGAATTCTATGTGCAGTATTCCCCTAGCGCTGGAGTTCCGCCGTTCTCACTGATCGGTAAACTTGGTCTTGGCTGGCTGTTCTCGCTGATCTTCTGGGGAGGGGCCTGTTGCCGTGGTTTCCAAATGTCTCTGCCGGAGGCAGAATTGCCCCGCCCTTGCCCGGTCCGGGCTAAGTCATCTGCTCGGGTTTGCTCTCGGGAGCTTTTGTTCCGTGCAAGCTTTCCGTACAGCTTTGGAGGTGGAGAGTGAAAATGGTGGCCTCCAATCTCCACCCCAGAGGAGCCAAGAACTCGGGGCCCCGCTCCTCAGTGCGCCCCCAGAGAAAAGCCGCCAGTCACTCCCGTCTCCCTGGTCTCCAGCCGCACTCCGTGCTCGCCCGGCCTGTGACCGTGCGTTTCTATCTCTGGCACCCGACCCCGGGTGGAGTCTCCAAACCCAGCAGATCCCTGCGGTGCCCTCCCGCGCGGCTCCTCCCGGGGGAGGAAGGTGAGTCTCCACGGATCTGCCGCTTGTTGGGTCCCTGCTGGAGGAGCAGGGGCCCGACTGGGCCGCGGATCACGGTTTATGGCCACCCCGAGCTGAGAGCCCGCGCCTGGGCTCCGCCTCTGCAGCCGGCTTCCCTGCTCCGATACCTGGGAGCTCTGCCGCCCTCAGGCACCCCCGGTCCTTCTGTGTCCCCAAGGGTCCTGAGACCACACTGTCCCGGAGGGTTCCACCCCCCGCTCAGCCACCAGAGTGACGTCCCTCGGCGGAGCAGACTTTTAAAAGTTCCGATTTTGTGCTCCGCGGCTCTATCACTTGCCAGAAGCGGCCGACGGAGGCCCCTCCCCCGCCGTCTATCCTCCCGAATATCGCCTCGGATTCACTTCTCCGCACGTCCTACCTTCCAGAAAGTGGTCGCTTTTCTGATGAGAGAGTTGTTGCTCTTCTTTTCTTCGATCTCCTGTTGAGTTTGTAGGTGTTCAGAATGGTTTGATCCCTATCCAGCTGAATTCCTGAGAGGAGACCAAATCCAGGTCTCCTACTCCTCTGCCATCTTGCTCCGCCCCTCATTTTATTCTAATTTTAAAGGAGGATATTTATTAAGGTATTATGAATAAACTGGTCCTTTGAAAATGTTCACAACTAGAATAACAGTACTGTTCTTTTGATGTGTGATATTTTCTATATGCAGCTGTAGTTGAATGCCAGTAGATGGCACTAATTACATAAACAATTCAACAATTTAATGAAGGGGGAAAGAAATACATGAGATTTGCTTTTCCATTCAAATTTTGGTATGTCCCATACTCAACAATTATATGGGAGCTTACTTTTATAGTTCTCTACCATGAAAAAAATAACTAAACCCAGTTGATTTCCAATTAATTGGCACTAAATTGAAATACCCAATACTGAGTATTGCTCAAGATGCAGCATTTGAAAAGTTTTGTCATGAAAAGTGGGTTAGTTTATACAGTCATGATTGACTAAATCACGTGGTAGGTTAAAAGTAATCATGTAGACATGTTCTGACCTGAGGATTCAAAAGCTATTTATGCGAAATTTTAAGAAACTACAACTCAAGATTTCAGAGAAAACTGACATTCATTTTCTTTCCCATATGCATCCACAGCAGTTGGCCAAAGACCTCCGCCAGTGGCAGATAAATGTAGATGTTGCAAATGATTTGGCACTGAAACTTCTCCGGGATTATTCTGCAGATGATACCAGAAAAGTTCACATGATAACAGAGAACATCAATGCCTCTTGGGCAAGCATTCATAAAAGGTATGAATGACATTATTTCTGAAACTAGTGTTGGCTGCCATGATGGATGGGTGGTGACACTGGGTGGACCACGCAGATTTGTTTTCCTGATCCTGCTAAACTGGGGCCTCAGAGGATCCAAGGTGACAAATGCCAAGCAAATACGCAGGCTCGCCTGAATCCTCTAGAATTTTAAAGGTGAGGGACCTGAAGACTGGTGAAATTAAGTGATTTGCCCAGGCAATGATATAACTAAGAGTTTAGACAAACAAAAATACTGATTTATAGCCAGAAGAGCCATTTGTCAATATGTTTTGAGAACTCTATCCAAAGAAATATTCTATTCCATAGTGACACATGCTGCCCCATTCTTAATCTGACAGTGAAGTTACTTGGCGTTTCATGATGGGATTATAGCTGTCCATGGTGCCATCATTGCATCTCACTCCACATACTAAATGAGAAAATCCGTGCAGTGTCACATGACTCAGAACTTCATTTCCCCTTCCGTATCAATGAAAATTAACAGCTCTTAGAGATACTATCTCCTCAAAGTAGATTCTGTGTCCTTATTATGCACTCCTTTAACCTTATGTGCTTTTCTTTTAATAGCATGTGTCCTAATTTTAAATAAAAACCTGAATTATGTAAATAACTGTTTAATGTTTGTCCTTCATATTAGTCTAAACTCCCTAAGGACAGAGACCCTCTTTCTTTTTTTTTTTTTTAAATTATGTTCAGTTAGCCAACATACAGTACATCATTAGTTTTTGATGTAGTGTTCAACGATTCATTATTTGCGTATAACACCCAGTGCTCATCACAACATGTGCCCTCCTTCATACCCATCACCTGGTTATCCCATCCCCCCACCCCCTCCCTTCTGTAACCCTCAGTTTGGTTCCTGGAGTCCATAATCTCTCATGGTTTGAAAGACCCTCTTTCTTATTTGACACATCCTGAGGTCCTGAACCAAGTGATACAATGGGGAGCTGGGAAATACTTGTTGAATGATGACTCTCTTTGCGTAATGTAGTTACCTTGTTCATGCTATGGTAACTTAAGGATTATTGGATACTTATTTTTAGTTCTCTCAAAAAACAGGGGCAATTCAGCTCAGGTCATGATCCCAGGAGTCCTGGGATCCAGCCCCCGAGTCAGGCTCCCTGCTCAGGGGGGAGTCTGCTTCTCCATCTCCTTTTACCCCTCCCCACTGCTTATGCACTCTCTCTCTCTCTCAAGTAAATAGATAAAATCTTAAAATAAAAACCAGGGGCAAAAAGTACCTGTACAGTGATGAGGAAAGCCACAGTGAAATGTAAATAAATTCTAGAAGATGACATGAATTACTGAAGATGTCAGTTAGGTGGCCTTTATTAAGAAGAAAAGGCCTCCATCAGGGGGAGAAAAACCAACAGATTTTGAACTAAGAGCAGAAACTCAGGAGTCACAAGCTGCTGATATGCGGAAACTGAGAAAGCAAGTAAATCTTGAAACTGAGTTAGGAATTAAAGAGTGAAAATTCCTGCGAAACTGGATTTACATCAGTGGCCCTGAGGGAAGAGAGCAGCTCTAGTCTTGAATTCCAGATAGTGGGTGTTCAGATGACCATGGAAAAGAAGTTTCAACCTGAAGTTGGGAGTTACTTTCAGGGCCCTATCACACGGACCCTGGTGGAGAGAGGACAAGCTTGAATAGGGGAGTGATAATTGGAAAAAAATTCTTAAAGTTACTGCCCCCTCTCAGTGGCAAGGTTTGAATTTTCCAGTTCAAATATAGATCTGGTATCTGTTGAGTTAAATAAGGGCAGATTAAGCTCAGGAAGACTTAGGCATATGTGAGCCAATGGTATCAGAAGCTCAATAGTTAGATCTCAATGGGAAATGCTTGTTTGTCAAAGAGAAGCCTCTTCTTTGGGAAAGCAAATTAAGATCAGAAATCAATTTGGTGAGTTTAGGGAATGTAAGCTAACAAGGGGCCAAAATGAAAACTTGTTTCTGGTACAAACCTAGGGCTTCAGGGAGGTCCTATCCCATCTGTGCAGCTCTTTCTGGAAGCCCCCTGGCTCCACACTCCCATGCTCCTCTGATGTCCAAGCTGCTCTCTTCTTTAAATAACTTCCTCAAGGTCTTGGATTCTTCAGAGGGGCTTCCAGTTTATATTTTTTGACTTGGTCCCTAAAAATCTACCACCTAAGGAGGTATATAGTTATTTCTCCAATGGCTAAAGTTAAATAGAATGTTAGCAGCCAAATTACATTTTCCACTGGCCCCTACAGAAGCTGAAGTCTGCCAAACTAATTTTGACTCATGCCTCTAAAATTCTTCCCTGTGCCTTTCTCACATGTACTCTGTGAAAATGCATCCACTTGTGTCGTTTCAGTCCACTAATGACTATCCATTTATGTCATTTGCCGCTGACAATGATTTTGTGACTTTCAGACCTGCATATCCCACTGACTTATTTCCATTTAAATGTCCCTCCAGAATCTCAAACTGAATGAGCCCAAGGCTGAACTCATCTTTGCCCTCTTCCAACCTTTTTCTCCAGATGCAGCCTACTTCTCTTCCCACGATGCCTCTCCAGTGAACGTTACCACAACCCAGTCAGTTGCCAAATAGAAACTCATGCTTGAGTCTTCCTTTTACAAGCCCAATAGCTAAGCTATCACAGAGCTATTTACTGCAGAAATCACTTTCAAATCCAGCCACTCCTCTTTATCCCTCCTCCTTAACTGTCGGGTTTTGCCTGAGTGACTACATCATTCACCTAACTGGCGTCCCTCCTTCTAGTCTTTCCACTTCCTCTCCATTCTCTACATAAAATGCAGGCTGATCTTTCTAAATATGGTATATTTATGTAGCTCACCCTCCTCTGACTTTTAAAGCCTTTAATGGCTTATCCATTATTTTCTGAAGACAGTCCATACTCCTATAAATGATTTTGAGGTTGTGTGTGATTTAGCGTTTCCTCAAAACTACAGCCTCATTTTCTGCACTTACTCAGTCTCCCCTCCCAGGTGCCCCACACATAATTAAGTAACATTGAGCTATTTTCATTTCCTCGTAGCTATGCTCTGTCTTCTCTCCTGACCTGGAATATATGTATTATTCCTTCCTCTTTACCTAGTTAAGTTCTGTTCATTATCCAGGTCTCAGTGTAAATGCCAATTCCTTCGGGAAGCCTTTTCAGTGCACACTCTTTCGGCCCCCTCTATTATAGAGCTTACCTCACTACTTAAGTGTTTGCTGGTCATTGTCTGTTACGAGAATGTTGGCTTTGTGAGGGTATTCCCATGGGCTGCTTGTCCACCCTATTACCTCGCACTTAGCTATGCACATGGTAACTACCCCCAACACATTTATTATTAAATGGGTAAATGAACAAATGAAAAATAACTAACTACAAGTGTTCTGGTGCGCCAATAACTTAACTCAGAAGAAAACTGTCTCCATTAGGATTGCTTTCCATTTCAAATAACAGAAAACCAAAGTTCAGTAGCTTATCTAACGAAGGTTTATTTGTCTCATTTAATGAGTGGTTCAGGGGTAGGCAGATGGCTGACATTGGCTCAATGGCTCAGCGTTGTCAGCCTTGAAGTTTCCATGCTCTCCTTGGTGTCTCCCTGAGAACACATGCATTCCAGCAGGAAGAAAAGGAAGGAGAAGGGGTGGTGCTTGGATCAGGAAAGCAGTGGGTTTCCCAGGAAGTTGAAGATCAGAACTGTGCCACAAAACCACCTCTAGTGGCTAATAATTGGGGTTGAGTCAAACAATAGAGAATGTCTGCCTCAAAGGGGATGGAAAGAATAAACTGGGGAACTGACATGCTGTAGCTGGACAGCATTAGGTTCCCTGGAAAGATAACCAGTCAGATCTTTGAATAAATAGAGTATATTCATGTAGCTCATATATTCATGTTCATTGTATTTATACAGTATATTTACAGAGGGTCGTAAAACAGTGGCCATTTGGGCTTGATGGTTGTTCTGGTCAGTGTGAAAGGTCTTGAGGAGAGCTGGATTCTCTGCTGGCTAATGACACCTTTATACTCGAAGTTCACATTCTGTGTATGCTGTGTGTGTCAGCTACACAGATGAAGCCATCTTCTATTTGACTACAGCTTCTCAGCATCTCTTATTTTACATTCTTACAGATCTTGTGCTAGGTAGATAAAGAATAAAAAAACTCTTTATATGATCTTTAGTCTTCTGACCCTTTTATCCAGTGTCTTGCCCAGGTAAACCTAGGAGGAAAGTAACATCATCATCTTCCTCTAGATTCATGCTGTCCAATAGGGGTAGCCAGTAGCCAAGGGTGGCAATTTAAATGTAAATTGAAACTAAATAAAATTTAAAATTCATTTTCTCCATCTCATCAGCCACTGTTTAAGTGCTCAGGAGCCACAGGTAACTAGTGACTTCCCTATTGGACAGTGCAAAAGAGAGCATTTCCATCATCACAAAAAATTTGGTTGGTAGTCCTGCTGCAGATCATCTTTGTCTATGTCCAGCTAAGCAATGTAGGGCACACTTACAACAATATCTTAAAAGTAAAAAGGTGTTGGTTCACATTATTTTATTTCCTTCTTTATACTTTATATCTTCTGTTTATCCACTTTGTAGAGTTGGTATTTAAAGTCTCGAAAACTACAACTATCACAGGATAGAAACACTTTGACTTTTGTTGTTAATCTTATAAACATAATTTTAAAAGGAGAAATTATTAACATTGATATTTGGGTTATGGAGAAAAAGTATCTCACATCTTTGAAAAGTACCTATAAATAAGACTTTCTAGGTAGAAGGGACTCTGCTGTAAGCATTCTGGTTACATCATTTCTCACAGTTCAGGCTTTACTGCAGAACACTCATGTACTGCCTGCCCTGAAACTTTTCAGTCATATAGAGAAATACGTGCAAAATATCTGTACATTTAGAAGCCTGTTTAAAGCAATAAACTCTTCAATGCATTTCCAATTGTTGAATAACACGTAAAAATTGTAACTTGAAAAACCTTGACATTATATACTGACAGGCTGTAGTTTTGAGACATAATCAAAAACAAGAGTGAACTGGGGCACCTGGGTGGCTCAGTCAGTTAAGCTTCTGACTCTTGGTTTTGGCTCAGGTCATGATCTCATAGTCATGGGATCGAGCCCTGTGTCAGCCTCCATGCTCAGCATAGAGTCTGCTTGAGATTCTTTCCCCTCCCCCTCTTCTCTTCCCCCTGCTTGCACGGACACGCATTCTCTCTCTCTCTCTCTTTCTCTCTCTCTCTCAAATAAATAAATGAAATCCTTTAAAAAAGTGAACTAACTTTGTTTTGTATTTTAGTGTTCAGCTTAAGTTTATTAATAGGTCATAAGAACCTTCGAATTCTACCCTGGCTTTGATAGGACCTTTACCATTTCATATGGAGAAATACAAATAGCCACATGTGCCTAAAAGGAATTATCTACCATGCATGATTAAAAGAAAAGGGTACTTCTCAACTAAATTCTGTAGTTTAACAATTCAGATCAGAACATAGATCATCACTGTGACCTATGTAGGAAAATATTTTGTTTTCCTGATCAGATTTCTGATAGAGTCCATGTTAACATAGAAAGCCAGAAACGAGGGCCTCTCCAAGTTCATTTCTTTGTTTTCAACCTCTATGAATAGATATGAATTGGTGAATAAGATAATATTAGATGTGATATTACAAATGATTGTGAGAAGCCTCTAAGGATTAGATTTCAAGGACTGCCATCTGGCTGATGACTTTATGATGATACTGTCATGAGATTTCATTTCCTTCTTTCTATTCCAGGATCACTCTTTAAACAAGAAATGAGCATTAACTCTGAATTGTCTGTCTGTAGCTATATGAGGGCTTCTACATTTACCTACCAGCCAGGAGTGAACTCATCAAGTAGAGTGCCTGGTCCTAGTGTCAGAGGTTTCAGCATGGCTGGAACTTCCTCGCAAAAGCTCCCAGATACCTGAAAAATCTCTCTAGGTTCTAGGAAAAATTTAGTGTGTGTGTGTGTATACACACACACACACATACATGGAAATATGCTCTTCCTCAAAATAACACCTCAGTATTCTCCTGTTCCCCCTCATAATACATTTCACATTTTAATAATCACAATTCATAGTTGATACACTGAAAAATTGTCACCAGTATTCACTGTCTTTGGCAACTGTGAAGCATGTGTAAGTCACTCCTTGCTTCTCTATTCCTAGGTCCTTTCTCTTTTCCACTTTAAAGAAACAAGGAAAGGGAAAAATATTGAGCCCTATTAGGGGTGCAGCAAAGAGCTATTCTAGCTGGACACTGGATCTCTTTCAGATTCTCCAGCATATTTTTTTATAATTGTTCTGCTTTTTTCCCTTGGGATCATCAATTTCTCTCTTTTTTTTTTTTCTGGCTTCTCCCCTTCAGCCAACCATCATGTTGAAGTCTCCCTCATTCTACAAGAACTTTCTTAGGAGAGTGTCTTTTCTATACAGCTGTGCTTATTTCCCTTTACCATCATTTTTTTTTTTTTTTTTTTGGTCAGCTTGAAACCATTAGAATTTTTGAAGCAATAACTGGGATTACTGTTTCCTATTCTTCAGCTCCTGGTTATGCTTTGACCTACTCCAGTCTGGCTTCCCTGGCACCATCCCCTTGTTTTACTGAAAATGAGGGCTCACTAAGATCATCAGTGACTTTTACAATCCCTAAATCCCCTATTTTCATTTATTCATCTACTTGACTTCATTTTAACATTGGTCCCATCGATCAACTCGACTGGTTAAAACTTTCCCTTCCTTGGTTTCCAGAATGATGTTGTCTTACAGTTCTCCTGTTTTTCTAGTCTTATAGTAAGAGTGAGGTCCTTGGCACAATGCGTGGTACATAGTAAGAGCTCAGTAAATGTCATCTGTCAAAAATATCATAAGAGTTCATTCACTCACTCAATGAATATTTTGGTGCTAGGCAGGCTCAGTTCTTGGTACTCTGTATACGGCAGTGAAAATCCCTACCCTCGTGAAGCTTTTATTTGGGGAAGGAGAAGGTGCGAAACAGACATTAACAAGTAAGAAAGTTAAATATATGGGATTTTAAATTGTGATCAGTGCAATGTGGAAAGAAAGAAGGAAAGGAGCTGAGAATAGGTGTGTGTGGTGGAAGTGAAGTGTGGTTATTTAAATATGGTGGTTAAGGAAAGTCTGACAGAAAGGGTGACGTTTAAACAAAATGCAAAGGACCTGAGGATGGCAGCCATGTGGATAATTGGAAGAAAAACATTTCAGGAGGTACTAGTAAGTGGCAATGCCATGAGGCAGGAGTCTTCTTGGCCTTTTGGATGAACCCTCAAGAGACCAGTGTACCAGGAAGGGGTCACATAGCAGGAGTATAGCAGACAAGGAGTTCAGAGAGATAAGAAGAATCTGGTTACATCAGGCCTTCTGGCTCCCTCAGAGGACTTTCGCTTTCACATCGAATGAGATGGGACCTGGGAGGGTTTTGAGCAGTGGAATGGCATGTTTTTACTCACCTAGCCCCTCTGTTTACTGTAATACACTGAAGGGAAATAGTGAAACCACTAGGAAACTGTTGTCATAATTCCCTCAAGAGATGACTGTGGTCTAGGTCAGAATAGGAGAAGTGAATGTAGTAAGAAGTGGTTGGATTCCACTCTATGTTGAGGACAGAGCCCAAAAAGTTTTCTAATGCATTAGATTTAGGTGTGAAAGAAACAGGAATCCAAGAAGACTGCAGAGTTTTTACCCAAACAACTGGAAGATGGGGCGCTCATTTTACTAAGATGGAGAAGACATCAAAAGCAATGTATTGGGGCACCTGGGTGGTTCAGTCAGTTAAGTGTCTGACTCTTGATTTTGGCTCAGGTCATGATCTCAGGGTTGTGAGATCCAGCCCCGTGTCAGGCTCTGCGCTCAGAAGGGAATGCTTGAGATTGTCAATCTCCCTCTCCCTTTCCCCTGCTGCTCTCTCTCTCTCTCTCTCTCAAGTAATAAATAAATCTTTAGAAAAAAAAGCAACACATCCTAGGAAGAAGATGGGGACATGTTACTTTTGATGTGTCTGTCATGCATCCAGGTGGAGATATGGAGTAGTTAGCTGGATGTAAAATCTTAAATTCCAAGGAATGGTCATGACTCAAGATACAAATTTGGGGGTTGTAACAATAATCTATACAGGCTATCTTTGCTCTATACATCCCTTAAATGTTGCTGTTCCATTTTTAATTCTTTCTCTTCTCTATACACATTTCAAGTACCTTCATCTGTTGGTTTCAGCTACCATTAAGACTTCTCAGTTTTTATTTCCATCCTCCATCTTTCTCCCAATCTCCAGAAGTGTACTTACAGCCATCTCCCATGTGTTTCCATCTGCCTATCCTACAAGCTGCAAAATATCTAAAGGTGAAGTCATTATCTGCCCCTAAAATGATGCTTGAGTTTCTGTATTTTCAGTGTAGTTTAATTACTTAATCATCTCTAAAACTGGAAACCTAAGAATTCCTTCTACCTTTCCCTCCCTCTCTCTTCTCTACTTTTTTTGATACATTTATTAAATTGGCTTCTAAACTATGTGAATTCTACTTCAAAAATTGCTCTACAAACTAGCCCCTTTTCTTCGTCCCTATTGCCAGCTCATCCTAGAGCTTGTCCATATTCTACCTCAGAGACTGTAACTGCCTTTGCTCTGTGCTCCCAGCCATTGGGTCTCCACACTCATCTGGCCTTCATGCTGGCCTCAGAGTGATTTTCCTTAAAATTAATCTTCTGGTTTCCCTTTGCTCCCAGTTCTCTTTTCCCTCCTGAGACCTGATGGATGATATTTACATATGTGATATACTCCCAAAAGCATACCGAAATTTTTCTGAAAATAAAAACAAAGAAGTCAATAAATAAACTTGATGGTTTTTTTAGGCAAGAAAAGCAAATGGTATCACAAATTTTTGCTTGTTTGGCAAAATTTTTGCTTGTTTGTTTATTTACCAGAGGGACAGGCATGTGAACTTCATAAAAGAGGCCTATGTTCTATCCACAAATGCTGGCCCTTATAAAAGCATTTTCAGAATTCTTTTTCTGGAACTACCTGGGGACTGTTTTACGAGCATCAGGAGATTGTCGTATTATTGTATAGCCACGCCTTGTGTTTGCTCAGTAATTGTACTCAGTAATCGTGAACTGAATGAAATAATTAATCAGATGTTGGGCACCAAATGGCTTTGGATTAGTCCCCAAAATGTAAAGTGAAGATTTGCTGCTGCCCTTGAAGCTATGTAAAGAATGTGATATGATGCTAACAGGACGTTTGTTTAAAATACAACCTCTTGTTAAGTCAGGGACTGCTTGTGATATATTTGAAGCATCGTCATAAATATTAAAGCAACAAATGACCCTAAGAACACCAGCTCAAACTTCTCAATTTAGAGTCTCCTATTTTTAATCCCTCTCATGCGAAATATACTATCTAGTCCATCTTAAGGACTAAAAGGCTTTGGTGCATTAAAATATCCAATCCCTTAGCAACTCCTTTAGGTATGCTTCTTTTGGCAGAATGAGCAAGTTTCTTTTGGCTCTTCAACAGAGAGATGTGTATATAGTTATAAGGCCCTCTGCTTTTTATACTGCTGAGACCCAATCTTTCCAACTGATTGTGAAGCACAAGAATTTTCGCCATGTTACAATCGGGTAATATAATACCTGTAATGCAAAACCTTGGGGCGCTGGGCCAGGGAGTATCATGATCCATACAGATCTAAAATGTTCTTGGTCTTAACTGCCTGCTTCATTTTATGTCATCTCCTTTAAAGTAATTAGAATGTTTTTAGCTTACAGAGATTGCACACAAACGGAGAGATTTGGAACCATATCATTGGTGATTTACTGGTGTGGAAAATTACCCGGTGATGTAGCCAAATAGCCATTTGCATTCTACCCCAGTCGCGCAGTCCTAAACCAGACTCCACCAGCACACCAAAATAGATGCTTGGAAATGCCCCTGCGTACGGTTTACCCATGAAAAGACTCCAAAACTAAAGATAACTTATAATTGTTTCCTAAAGGAAAATTATAGGTCACAGATGGACCTTTCTTATCTTCATTCATAAATTTAATATTTTGGTGTCTAAAATTAAAACAAATGGGACAAAGTTTCCCTTACTTGGCTTCATTGAACCCTTAATGTTAGCGACAGTGTCCATGATATTACTTTTCAATGATATTCATAGTTTGAATTTTCTTTGTGTCGCTATCACTCTCAAAAAAAAACTTGTTCAATCTGAAAAACAAACTGAGGGTTCTAGAGGGGAGGAGGGTGGGAGGATGGGTTAGCCTGGTGGTGGGTATTGAGGAGGGCACATTCTGCATGGAGCACTGGGTGTTATGCACAAACAATGAATCATGGAACACTTCATCTAAAACTAATGATGTAATGTATGGGGATTAACATGAGAATAAAAAAAAAAACTTGTTCAAAATGTTTAGTAAAATGTATACATGAGCTAGAGTTTATTTTTATTAAGTTATTTTAATAAATGGATAGAATCATCATTTGACTTGTAATTTTATCTCATTCTAACCTATAGTTCAGGGATCTTTTGGCTTTATTCAGTTTAAAATAGGAATTTAGGGGCCTGGGTGGCTCAGTCAGTTAAGCATCTGCTTTTGGCTCAGGTCATGATCCCAGGGTCCTGGGATCGAGCCCCCTGTCAGCCTCCCTGCTCAGTGGGGAGTCTGCTTCTCCCTCTGGCCCTGCCCCTGCTTTCATTCTCTCTCTCACACTCTCTCTTGTGCGCACGCTCTCTCTCTAATAAATAAATAAACTCTACATCAAAAACTAATGAGGTAATGTAAGGTGATTAACATAACATAATAAAATAAAATTTAAAAAGAAAAAAAAAAAGATGTTCAGTTCCCACCACAGAATGCTTTGTTAAGTTAAATAAATAAATACATAAATAAATAAATAAATAAAATCTTCAAAAAATAAATAAAATAGGAATTTAGTTTTTCTATTAACGATGAATTTAAATGCATTCCTTATTTCTAAAAATTAAGCAAGACAGATATTGGTGAGTTTTGTGAAATTTCATCTTCTCAGTTTTTCCCCTAAAAGGGGGTCATGTAAGCAGTTCTGGGTGCTGATCAACAGCTGTGCTTTTGCGCAGCCTCCTTTTACCAGTTGGGAAACCTGATACCATCCCTGGCTTAGTGAAGCCAAGAGCCTGGCTCCGGTCCTTCATCTTGCACCGAACATTTTCAGATTCTCGAGCCGAGCGAAGTCTCAACTGACGGCCACTCCTGACTTCCTGTCCCAGAGCCACACAGCCCCCGTGCCTTCAACTCTGCGTGCCGTTTTCTGTCTCTCTGCCCTTTCTGACCCACGGGGTTCTTTATCTTGCTTCTGAGCTCAGATTGTACCCCGTTTGAAGTTCTGCTTTGATACTGTATCTACCATTGTTTCGTGTTTAGAAGCTTCTTTTGTATTTTGAAAGCATTTTCCCTGATACAAAGTGAAATGTATTTGTGGAAGGAAACGTTTTAAATTGAGAGCTAGAGAATGACCCTTCACATGTTTTAACATTTCCTTTCATCCTATGGCTGTAAATATATTTTTGGCCCATCTTTATTTTACTTCTTCCCAACGTATTAACCGTCAGAAGTACTTTCAGATAGTTTTTTTTATTCCTTGAAAAATTCCCTACTACATTTTTATTAGTAAGGTAATGTGCAGGTAATATCTTTTCAAGAAAAAATATGGGGGAGGATACTTCCTTGAGGTATATGGTGACTCACTAAATAGCCAGGAACAAAAGCAATACCCTCATGCTTCCAGCCAGTACTTAATGCTCTGGCCATGCTGCTTAGTGTCGGTATTCACCCGAACAGGAAAACCATTTCCATTAGCCGGTAAATCACTTGCCCATGCAGAGCAGCCATTGTGTGTTCTAAGTATCCTCTAAGATTCAGCTTCACAGTTAGCTTCATCAGATCCCAATGTGACACTCATGACATCACTCTGTGTCCAGCCAGTGTCCTCATGCCACAGAGCATTTAAAACAAGGCAACCCGCTCTACCCCAAGCACCTGTGGAGATCATAACCTACATCGCCTAGACTGATGGCGACGCACACAATTCCTGAGGAGTTCTGTTTTTCTTCTGTATCACAAGTAATTTTAGGTCTACCTTGTGAAACTGAGTTAGGTATTGAACATCCATCTTATCACAATGTCTTTTTAAAAATATTGAAGTGAGACAAACCCTCCACTAAAATGCCCAATACAACTTTCATCCTGAGGCAAATTAAATAAATAATAACCACGAATTCAGGATTATTTATGATTTTCATGGGGTTTTTGATGGTGAGATGTGATTTATTAATACATAATGTGTAAGGAGTGCCTAAGTTGCCTATTAACATAGGAAAGCTAAAATGATATTGTTCTTTTTAGTTATCGGTATAAGCTACTGACCTCTCCTTAGAGCTGGTGTTCTAAACCAAAATCTCTGATTCTGAGGCCTGGGCTCCCCTCATTGCTGTTTATTGGATACATATCAACTTGGAAGGAGGTTCTGGCAGCTTTTCACAGTAATCTAATCTCAGCTCTGTCCTCTTCAATATTTTCATCAGTGACTTGGATGAAGATGTAGATAGCATTCTTATCAAATTTGCCAATGACACAAAGCAGGAAGAAGTAGCAAATACAGTAGACAAGAGTATCAGGAGCCAAAAAGATTTCAACAAATTGGAGGCTGAATATTGAAAGACGAAATGGAAATAGAAGGCACTACACTCGTGTTTAAAAGAAAACTAAAATAAAAATAAAATCAACTGACTTAGACAGGGCTCCCTGGAAACGGGGGAGAAAAACTCCCTAAGGTGGAGAGTTGTGGGCAGAAGGTTTGTTGAAGAGTGTTTCCGTGAGATACGTGTGGAGGGCTGTGACAGAGGTAGGATTGGACAGAGAGAAAAGCTAACCTGCAATGAACCTGAGGCCTCAACAGATTCACAGGGGAGCTCTGGAAATTGCAGGACACTTTCAGAGACATCCTGAATTGAGGCAAGGAGGCTGGGCCTTTGTACTCTAGAGCCAGCCACTCATTGGTTCTGGGTTGCCCAGTGGGAGAGGACAACCTTGGATAAAATTACCTACAGCTGAGGGCAATTTCCAGTGAGAGACGCAGCTGTGAGCAGTTAGCAGCCAATATTCCCACCAGCTAGAGCATGGGGTCTTGGCAGAGTATCAAGATATACAATACCCCAGTGTGACTCCAAGTGTGGTCCTTGGACTAGCTCATTGGTATCACCTATGAGCTTGATAGAAATGCACATGCATGGGTCCTATCCCATCCTACTAAATCCCTGGGGATGGGACCCAGAAAACTTTTAACAAGCTGTCCAGTCTCCAAGCCATTTCTAAGCATATTAAGTTGGAGAACCACTGCACGATGCCAACCAAAAACATTCAGAAACGGGGAACAACACAGGGCATTTACTGACAGTAATCTCTCCCTCCTTCACTCCTGCCTCCCTCCCCCCACACACAGCAATAAAGCAATGATGAAGGAAAACTATGGGGACATTAGCCTAGGTAAATTCAAGCGTATAATGTAGTCATAAGAACTTGCATTTCATCTCAGTAGAGAAAGGAATTTTGTGACAGAGCTATCCAGAGATGGAACAGGCCACCTTATAAGGTTGTAGAAGTATTCAAGAACAGGTTGGGGAACCTTGGTATAATAATTTCAAGCATGCAGGACACATGACTTTAGCATCTTGATCTTCCTCATATACTCTTCCTCTAGACGTGTTTTTTTTTTTCCCCAAATAGGGTTCTGCCAGAACTAGTTCCATTTTATCTTAATAAGTGTTAAGAAAGGGTTCTATGGGGCGCCTGGGTGGCTCAGTTGGTTAAGCGACTGCCTTCGGCTCAGGTCATGATCCTGGAGTCCCGGGATCGAGTCCCACATCAGGCTCCCTGCTCAGCAGGGAGTCTGCTTCTGCCTCTGACCCTCCCCCCTCTCCTGTGCTCTCTCTCTCTGTCTCATTCTCTCTCTCAAATAAATAAATAAAATCTTTGGGCGCCTGGGTGGCTCAGTTGGTTAAGCGACTGCCTTCAGCTCAGGTCATGATCCTGGAGTCCCGGGATCGAGTCCCGCATCGGGCTCCCTGCTCGGCAGAGAGCCTGCTTCTGCCTCCCCCCTCTCATGTGCTCTCTCTCTCTCATTCTCTCTGTCTCAAATAAATAAATAAAATCTTTAAAAAAAAAAAAAAAAAAAAAGAAAGGGTTCTATGGTCCAAAACAAAGTTTAGGTACTATCAGGTTAAGTAAAGGTAAACAAACTTCTGTAGAATTAATCAGACTTTTTATTAGAGTGTATGCATTGTGACTAAACAAAGTATGTGTGTTCGGGAAGGTGTGGGAAAAGGGATATTCTATATGGTATGTATTTCTTCTAAAACTTTGACCATGGAACCAATTTATCAAGAAGAGCCTTACATGACACTATAGCATCTGATCCAATAATTATTCTATTATAAAATAATTATATATATTATAAAATTATAATTAACTCAATAAGCATTTGTAAGGTAGCATAGCATCTAGCCCAGACCACTGAGTAGAGATCATTTTGCTGTGAGTTCCCTGGGTAGTATTCTAATGCACCATTAGTTCAACTCTTTAGTGGGGCATAAGCCTATAAATTTGCCATAAGGGAAGTAGTAGTATTCTACCTTTGACTCTACTCGGACATCTTTTCTCTTGTTCCCTTGGGACTATTATTGTCACCTTATATTCTGTTAGAAGCTTAGGGACTTTTTCTGGAAATATTCATAGATGAAAGGTAGATAGATAGATAGACGATAGATAGATAAGGGAGAGGTAGGGCAGAGAGGGAGAGAGCAAGAAAGAAGAGGAGGAAGAGGAACAGAAGGAGGAAAAGGAGCAGGATGATGGTGATGATGATAAAGAGAGAGAAAGAGAGTTCGATTCTCTGGTACAGCATATATGACTCGTACTGAATCTGTTTTCCTGAGACTTTCCACAATGAGAATGGAGGGGAGGTCATTTAGAAATCACAGAAGTAGTCTAGGATACCTTTAGTAAAAGTAGTCTCCATTTTAGCAAATAGCAATAAACAATAGAGTCTATTATAATTGCTAGCATCTGCTAATAAGGTTTTTTTTTTTCCTGAAACAAACTCCATTAACCCTCCTTGATACTCTATTCTTGTCAACATTTTAATAGCATGGGACTAACTCTTATAATTTTTTTCCCACACAAAACATATAATCCACAACCTGCTAATGATTACATTTAGCCTAATTGTTAGGTTGCTGCAGAAAAATTTACTCTGGCAGTTAGACAATTCTAGAAGCCCAGCCAAGCATTTGGTGTGTGTGAATCAGCCTTCATATACTTCTCATATAGAGTGGCCAGTTAGCCAACCCATCTCACTTGGCATCCATTCCTGATGGATAGACCTGGTCTACTCTGAGGAGAGGCCAGGGCTTTTCAGCAGAGCAGTCTGGAGAACATCATTTGAGTTCAAAGTTCTAGCAGGATTTTGTAGACTCCTTGGCAAGCCACTGGCTTGGGACTCCCTCTACATCACAGGCCCTTGATTGCTAGAGTAGGGCAGGCTGCTCAGGCTGAGTTCTGCCCTTTCTTGTCAAAGGACAAGCAGGTAGACAGACATCTTTATAATTTGCTGGCCCACATTCCAAATGAGTGTAACGTTTTACAGGCCTGAGTTAACCTTTTCTAAATCTTCATCGCCAATTTCAGCATCCCAATATTTATAACTCAGATAAAGATACCAAGGTACAGAAAGTCTGTGACTTTCCCAACCTTAAAACCTGAGCTTTTTGGCAATTCTGACAAAGAGATGATTTTTGTAGTTGAAGGAACAGAATGAAGTCTTCTTCCTATGTTTACATGGCTGCGTCATTTACATGATGTTGAGTTCTCTAATTCTTGGAGAATTTTCTCATGTAGGGTCAGTTGTCACTTTTTAATACTTAAGATAGTTCTGCTAGCTCTTCTGTACCTTTGCCAGCATCGTTAAAATGACTGGTTCTGAGAGGGCATCTAAGCAAGTATTTGCCATTCTTCCTGGAAAAACAAGCACCTCTCCATCTCCCTTATCCATAATTTGAAGTTTTGCCAACTTCTACTTTTGAAAATAAGTTATCTGGTAGAGCCTTATGATTCTTACTACGAAAGAAAAAAGTTGGACTCAAACAGTGACAGTTACATGTGCACTAGTGTGATTACTACCTAATGAAAATATCTAAAATGAAGAGACTGATACGGATATACATTGGCTATTTTCAAATTTATTGCTTTGGTAAAAAATAAACACTCACTCTTGGCCAGATACTGCAGTAGGTGTTGGGGATGGTGAACAAATTCTCCTTGAATAAATATCCCACTCACAAAGCAAATAGGCAGTTTTATTAGTCCTAACACCAAGGCTATTGATTGCATCACTTTATTTTTTTTTTATTTTATTATGTTATGTTAGTCACCATACAATACATCATTAGTTTTTGATGTAGTGATCCACGGTTCATTGTTTTCGTATAACACCCAGTGCTCCGTGCAGTACGTGCCCTCCTTAATCCCCATAACTGGGCTAACCAATCCCCCCTCCCCTCTAAAATCCTCAGATTGTTTCTAAGAGTCCATAGTCTCTTGTGGTTCATCTCTCCCTCTGATTTCCCCTCCTTCATTTTTCCCTTCCTTCTTCTAATGTCCTCCATGTTCTTCCTTATGTTCCACAAATAAGTGAAACCATAT
Source organism: Mirounga angustirostris (assembly GCF_029215605.1). Lineage (NCBI taxonomy): Eukaryota > Metazoa > Chordata > Mammalia > Carnivora > Phocidae > Mirounga > Mirounga angustirostris. Next base: position 27,057,700 of record NW_026991719.1, on the reverse strand, counting down.
GCTAATTGACTTTCTCTGCTTGACTTATTTCACTTAGCATAATCTCCTCCAGTCCCATCCATGTTGATGTAAAAGTTGGATATTCATCCTTTCTGATGGCTGAGTAATATTCCATTGTATATATGGACCATATCTTCTTTATCCATTCATCTGTTGAAGGGCATCTTGGCTCTTTCCACAATGAGGCTATTGCGGACATTGCTGCTATGAACATCGGGATGCCTATGGCCCTTCTTTTCACTACATCTGTGTTTTGGGGGTAAATACCCAGTAGTGCAATTGCTGGGTCATAGGGTAGCTCTATTTTTAAATTTTTTGAGGAACCTCCACACTGTTTTCCAAAGTGGCTGTACCAACTTGCATTCCCACTAACAGTGTAAGAGGGTTCCCCTTTCTCCACAACCTCTCCAACATTTGTTGTTTCTTGCCTTGTCCATTTTTGCCATTCTAACTGGTATAAGGTGGTATCTCAATGTGGTTTTGATTTGGATTTCCCTGATGGCTAATGATGATGAACATTTTTTCATGTGTCTGTTAGCCATTTGTATGTCTTCTTCAGAGAAATGTCTGTTCATGTCTTCTGCGCATTTTTTGACTTGATTATTTGTTTTTTGGGTGTTGAGTTTGAGAAGTTCTTTATAGATCTTGGATACCAGCCCTTTATCTGTAGTGTCATTTGCAAATATCTTCTCCCATTCTGTATGTTGCCTCTTTGTTTTGTTGACTGTTTCCTTTGCTGTGCAGAAGCTTTTTATCTTGATGAAGTCCCAAAAGTTTATTTTTGCTTTTGTTTCACTAGCCTTTGGAGATGTATCTTGAAAGAAGTTACAGTGGCCGATGTCAAAGAGGTTACTGCCTATGTTCTCCTCTAGGATTTTGATGGATTCCTGTCTCACGTTGAGCTCTTTCACCCATTTTGAGTTTATCTTTGTGTATGGTGTTAGAGAATGGTTGAGTTTCATTCTTCTGCATGTGGCTGTCCAATTTTCCCAGCACCATTTATTGAAGAGACTGTCTTTTTTCCATTGCATATTTTTTCCTGCTTTGTCGAAGATTATTTCAAATGAGAAAATGGAAACATATGTGCCTTTCAATAACGCAATTTTTCAAGTGTGGATGTTGAACTACTACTTTACCTATAGAGAATGCCATTTTTTCCCCCAAGAACTCAAACTACTTAACAATAAACTATTAAACTTGCTCCCGAAAGCTGCTTATATAATGGTGCACATGGTACAAATAGGAAATACAGTTTATTCACAAATCACTGTTTTTTTCTACTGACAGCATTAATTGAGGAAGGAAAGCGTGTGATTGACGTGCTCAGGAGTGTCCAGGAGAGGTGGGGAGTGGCAGCCAACTCTGCCCATGTCTACTGGCATTGCAGGGGTGGGGGGAGCTTGCAGCTTGCAGCAATGCTAGGGTAGCCAATGATTTCCTAAGTAATCACTGTAACATTTTTGAAATTCAATTTAACAATTTGATTCACACCAAGAAGTGAACGGAGAGTCAGATCAAACTTGAAAGCACAGTCGTTCTAAATGGCATTAATCTTCCCTAGATGTGCTGCCTCATCCTGTGTCATAAGCTTTCAGAGGTGATCTTCAAGAATATTTCCAAAGGGAATGTGTTGCAGTCATCCTGTAAACTGGCCTTTCCCCTTGCACTGCTTTTGATGTGGTGAACGTGATTTCTTTGCGCTCATAGGACTCAGAGAGCAAAGGATGGACTGGATTTTAAAAAATTAAGCTCCTTGGGTGCCTGGGTGGCTCAGTTGGTTGGGCGACTGCCTTCGGCTCAGGTCATGATCCTGGAGTCCCTGGATCGAGTCCCGCATCGGGCTCCCTGCTCGGCAGGGAGTCTGCTTCTCCCTCTGACCCTCCCCACTCTCATGTGCTCTCTCTCATTCTCTCTCTCTCAAATAAATAAATAAAATCTTTAAGAAAAAAATTAAGCCCCTTTCTGTGGCGAGCAAAAGTCATTTATAACTACACTTATGTGAACATTAGTAGAGAAGCGACCGAATTGGTCAGTGATCTGCTTGTGTCGGTTTTTATCAAGCACTGCGCCTTTATCAATGTTGATCCCTAGCGTCTACCTTGAAACCAGTGAAAACAAATCAGGTGGTTAATTATTAAGCGTCATATTTAAATGATAACATCTAAAAAGCACTTCTGATTTTGGAAATCATGCCAGCACAAGGATGAGCCAGATGCTTTACAACTTAGTATCTGTAATTGCAAGTAAGTAGTAGTCACTCAGAGGATTTCTAGTTCAGTTTCCTTATGATTCCAGAGTGCTAGAATTTGGAAAAGCCACTCTTAGGTAACACAAGAGAGATTAATACTAAATATGTGAAGAAGAAAATTAAATATTATTCCTATAGCTCATTTCTGATTATTTTTGCCAAACTTTGCTGTGGATATATTAACTTCATGCTACTCCTAGCAGTGGACTGTATAGTTTTTTTTTTAAGAATGTATATATATATACCTTAATAATTTTTTTAAAGATTTTTTATTTATTTATTTGTCAGAGAGGGAGAGAGAGAGAACAAGCAGGGGGAGCAGCAGGCAGAGGGAGAAGCAGGCTTCTCACTGAACAAGGAGCCCAATGAAGGACTCAATCCCAGTAGCCTGGGATCATGACCTGAGCCAAAGGCAGCCGCTTAACCGACTAAGCCACCCAGGCGTCCCCTTTTCTAAATAATTTTAAAGAATGTTGGCTTACAGGAGAATTTTGTTTTTATTTTTCTAAGGGTCAAAACTAAGTCTTCAAATATTTAATTATTCTGATAAAAGAAAATGTGAACTTGGTTTTCTTAAGGAGAATAGACCCTATAGAAATGTTGCTTATAATACTCAGATTGTCAGCTAATCCTGAAGCAGAAAGACATCAATTAATTCTTTGAGAAGCAGTGACATGATCTTCTTCAATAGTGCCTATCATAAAAATTGGGGACAAAATTAATTGAGATGATGTTATATATACTAGATGATATTCATGCGTTTTAACAGTCTGGACTTCTTTCCTACAGAATAATTAAAACTTGCATCAGGAACCAGACTTTGAAAATCTATACCTCTACTATACTTAAAAAAATATCCATCCTGAAGCCTGTATAAACATAACTATACTATAAGAAAAATATTTCTTCTGTAGGGATAGCTGTGCATCAAGGACATTGTCCTGGAAGAAATGTTCAGTTTTGAGTGAATAGGGAAGCTTGCAGAAAAGAAAACTCAGAAACATTGCCTTTATGGTGCCGCCTCTCTTATTTGTTATTTCTGACACTTCTCCTGTGCTTCTCTTCCCAACTTGGCCTCTCTCCTTACTCTTTTTTATCTCCAACTCAGCCTCCATGGTGTTTCTCCATTATTTCTGGCACTTGCTTTCCATGGGCTCTTGCACTTCGTCAGGTCTTACCTACCTACTCCTGTCCCCATGGTCCCTCATCCCCAGCCTTGTATCTCAGCTCCCTCCAGAATCTTCTTGCTCTTCCAGTTCTACTCACCTGCTCTTAACCTTTCTATCTAGAGTTCTCTTTGTCTCATCTGTGTATTTCTCTTCCAACTCTGTGCTGTTATTCTCTCAGAAAATGGCGCATAAGGCCATTGTGCTCTGAGCACATCTTCATCTTAACCATCTGGAACGCTGCCATGGAGTGGGGCTACCTTTTCTAATTGTCCATTTTTTCCACAATGTGTACCTACTGCCTTCATCTGGATAGAAAAGTATCATAATTGAGGGAATAAAATACATAAAAATTTCCTTGACTATTTTTCCTCAGGAAATATGGAAGAGAAATGTTTTTGAACCAGATGCCTAGAAGAATACTTGTGTCACATGAACACCATGCTCTGGTGTGAGCATCTTACTGGAAATTCACTCCTTAGAACCCTGATATCTCTTCACTTTTGGTTTTCAAATAATCTGTACCTATCCAGTAATTACAAGTCATTTTTTAAAAAGATTTTATGTATTTATTTGACAGAGAGAGAGAGGGAGCACAAGCATGGAGGGCAGCATAGGCAGAGGGAGAAGCAGGCTACTCTCTGAGCAGGGAGCCCAATGCAGGACTCGATCCCAGGACCCTGAAATCATGACCTGAGCTGAAGGCAAACGCTTAACTGACTGAGCCACCCAGGTGCCCCACAATAACCAACCTTTTACATAAAAAGATAGCCCCTTCCAAAAGCTCTCATTTGGAAAATATTTTTTTTAAATATTCATAGTATGCATTTAGTTCCCCTTTCTAGTCCAAACGCTAGCTATCTTAAGCTTTGTATATTTTTTTAAAAAATAATAACAACAACAAAAAGCTTACACTTCTTCATTCCCATCAAAACAGGTTTGCCAGCATTAGGTGAACTTAAAATAAAATAGTTATTATATAAGTTACAAAGTTGAGGGGTGCTGGGTGGCTCAGTCAGTTAAGCATCTGCCTTCTGCTCTGGTCAAGGTCCCAGGGTCCTGGGATCGAGCCCCGCGTCGGGCTCCCTGCTCCACAGGAAGCCTGCTTCTCCTTCTCCCGCTCCCCCTGCTTGTATTCCCTCTCTTGCTATCTCTCTCTGTCAAATAAATAAATAAAATCTTTTAAAAAAAAATAAGTTAGAAAGTTGATTTGCTCCCTCCATCATGTTCATCACCTTTTTACTACAGCAAAATGGCAAATGTGAACTTACTCCCTAGAAGATGATCTGGGCCCCAATTTCTAGCTAATTGGGAGAAGCAGCCCTGAGTCAAGCACTGTCAGGCTGATTTGAGTCTTAAGATATGATGATGATTATTGTGTCAAATGTAATCAAGAATGTGGGCTCTGAACAGACGAAGGGCCTGGCTGTTTTTAATTCAGGTTCGTAGACGAAGCAGACCTCCGGTTCACCACTAGTCACAGCTGGTTGTAAAAGAGCAATTTTTAAAATGCTATTTCATTCTCTGTAGAGCAGTGAGGATCAGCGATTGGATGCACAGGAGGGAAATATCCTCATTCTCTTCTTTAAAAATTCTATTTATTTTCAGTATAATAGCTTTTGTCTTAGAATTTCCCCATAATTCTACATCCATGGTTTTCAACCTTCTCAGATCCAATGTCACCCCCTTTCTTTTCTTCTAACATCTACTTTATGACACCTTCTTTACTAGCATAGACCAAAAGTTGTAAATAGGATACCCAGCCGATAGAATTTTTTAAGTGGTGCTCTGACTTTAATTTTAAAGAGAAATGAGTCATTTAGAATGAACTAATGTCTATTTCAGTGTGCAGTTATTCAGTTAGGACCACACTAGAACACTCATGATGTTTCTAGGTGATTATACTATGAATGCAATAACAAAAGCAGAATGACACCAGTGTGTTATATGGGGACCTCAATACCATGAGGGGCATTGGCCATCCTAAATGGAATTTTCCAAAATGCTGAACAACTCTTGGCATAATTCTTAACAACACAAAATTTTCCTTGGATTTTCATGGCAGTTAGTTATATTTCTGAAAAAAAAGATCAATGTGCATTAAAACCTTGCTAAGAGTATTTTATGTTCATATATATATATATATATATATATATATATATATATATATATAATTAAGTTCTGGGTTCAGGTGTTTATGAACATGGTTTCCCCCATGTTGAGTGTCCAGTGGGTTGTGCAGAAGTGCTATGGGAGACTTGGGACAGTTCTTTGTTGTCCGAGACATCTCCCCTTTCCAGCCCCTCCCCATGGACTGCTAGTGGTACTATGCAATCACTGTGTTAGGTTAAATATCTTCCCTCAATTTCCAGAAAGCCTTTCTAACGTGATCCATAAAATTTGGTTAAATATTTTTCTGGATGAGAACTGATCTGTGAATTAACGAAATAGCAATATTCTCTGAGAACCTAAAGTATTTCTTGGTGATACAGCTGCCATTTTTAACAGACTGAATGAAACAAGCAAGCATTTAAGATCTTGCTAGATCATCTAGCAACACCTTTACAAATTCTGGGATTATCACTGTGGTGATTAATCTTTTTCCACCACCTTTACTGAATGGCATGGTCTCTCCAAAAGGATGATGAGGACACCCCTCCTGGAGATATTAACAAATAGAATTAAATTCTGTATAACTATCACAGGTGATATTATTGTAGCTCCCCAAGATATTTAAAACCATGCATACTGTTTAGATGGAGGTTGTAAGAGAAATATACACCCAGTTCTTGATGAGGTTAAACAGGTAATTTAGTAAAACAAAAACAGATATGCACATATACAGAGATAAATAAAAACCTGTGTGATCTGTATGTTCAGGGCAGAAATATTTTTTTACCCTAAAGAAATTTTAGACTGGTAGGTAAGCAAAAGGCAGCAGTCTGTTTGCATTTCATCAGGGCATTTGACAAGGTCTTTCATTAAATTCTTGTGAATCGGTTGGAGAAATGCTGGCTAGACACAAGGTAGGTTGGATGATTTAGAAACCATCGCATGCTGTTACACAAAGGGTGTTGAGTAATAGATGGGTGTCAAGTGGTGAAAGAAGATCTCTGGTGCTATGCCACAAGGTTCTCATCCCTCACGCACTGAATGTTTCTGACAGAACACGAGTAGAGCTATCGAGAAGATGCCCATTCACATTCATGGGTGATACCAAGCAAGGAGTATAGGAGTAAGCTGGGTGATAGAGTATGAAGGCACTTTTTAGTACATATTTCTGGACCAGGATCAAACTTAAAGGCAATTAGAAAATTTGCCGGGGTAGTGGATTGATTTTAACAGAAGCTATTGTTTGTTACGTGCTCTGGCTTGCAGCGTATCTAAAAAAAAATACATTGGGGCGCCTGGGTGGCTCAGTCGTTCAGCGTCTGCCTTCGGCTCAGGTCATGATCCCAGGGTCCTGGGATCGAGCCCCGCATCAGGCTCCCTGCTCAGCGGGAAGCCTGCTTCTCCCTCTCCCACTCCCCCTGCTTGTATTCCTTCTCTCACTGTGTCTCTCTCTGTCAAATAAATAAATAAAATAAATAAATAAATAAATAAATAAATAAATAAATAAAATAAATAAACAAATAAATAAATAAAATAAATAAATAAAAATCTTTAAAAAAATTAAAAATTAAAAATTAAAAAAAATACATCAAATTAACAGTATTTGCAAGAGTGCATTTTAAAAATTTGAAAGAAAATATGTTGGTTTTGAGTAGCGATGGGCAATTCAGTGCAATGTCGTGGCCAGTGAGAGTCTACCCCTTCATTTTCACTACTAGTGCAAAACTCGATGAAAGATAACAACCTCCAAAGATTCAATTAATGTCTACTCTTCTGCAAACCAGAACATAATTTTAGTCACAGAATTGCTCATTCTCATTTTTAAGTATCTTAGTTATAACTTAATAAGAGTCTTTTATGTAATCCATTTTGTGTAACAAAGGTGATATCTACTAATTATTATGAGGTTCAACTTAATGTATGTGAAAGCAATGCATAAACTTTAAGATTCTGTACAAATATAAATTATTATTCAGTCAACTTACATCAAGAAATAATTTGGACTGGTAAGTTTTTTAAGAACAAGGGACTAGGGCCTTCTCATTTTTAGAATGTCTGCCTGATTCATAATAGTTTTATTGGCTTTAATTGGATTTACCGAGCATCCATTAAATACCAGAAACTGTGGTATGAATCCTTGCTCTCAAGGAATTTACAGTAAGTGAATGATGCTGACGAACAAGAATATAGAGACTTTTTGTAAGTGGTGCATTCATAAGTAAGACGATTCTTTTTTTTTAAGATTTATTTATTGGAGAGAGAGAGTGCATGTGTGAGTGGGGGGTGGGGCAGAGCAAGAGGATCTCAAGCAGACTTCCCCTCAGCGTGGAGCCCAACGTGGGGCTTGATATCATGACCCCGAGATCACAACCTGAGCCGAAACCAAGAGTCAGGTGCTCAACTGACTGCACCACCCAGGCGCCCCAAGACGATTCTTAAAAGTACCCGGAGGCCCCAGATTTATTCCTTTAGTGTTGTAGGCTTTTTAAAAAGATTTTATTTATTTATTTGAGAGAGAGAGAGTGAGTGAGCGAGCGAGAGAGAGAGAGAGAGCACAAGCAAGGGGAGCAGCAGGCAGAGGGAAAGGGAGAAGCAGACTCCCCCTGATCAGAGAGCCCTATGCGGGGTTTGATCCCAGGACCCTGGGACCATGACCTGAGCCGAAGGCAGCTGCTTAACCAACTGAGCTACCCAGGCACCCTTAGTGTTGTAGTTTTGATTGAAAAAAATAAATACCTCATTTATGACTGTTCTTCATAAATTTGAATTGATCCTATGAAAGGCCATCAGTGCATTTCAGAGTATTAATTCTTTTAAATGCAGTTTCTCCCCCTGGTAATTAAAAGTAAGAAAGCAAGAAATTTTAAATCTTTATTTTGATCATCAGTTTTAATTAGCTCAAGCTATTTGTAATCCTACAAATCTTACAAATCACATCAATTTACAAGTCTTGTAAATCATATCTGAGCCATTAAAAGAGGTTCAAAATTAAAAGGGCAATTTGTTTAGAATCCACCAAGACTTAGGTACTCTGAGAGATTAATTCATTTCTCAGCTGGTCTTATAAAAATGTATTTATTTTACTGTAAAATTTCTAGGAAAGAAACGTGTTTGATTTTCTTGTTAGATCATTTTAATGTAAAACACTTCTCAAAAGGTACAGGCTTCCTGATAATCTCCATATCCTCAGCAAACATTTATTAAGTTACCATTATTAAAAGGCCACAGTCATATGTACTATGATTTTCCCTTATTTCCCAAGAAGAAAAAGATTGTACCACTGCCCGTAATGCCCTCTTTTTGAATAAAAACTTCAAGCCTACCTCAGGTCCCAAGTGCAGTATTTATTCTAGTAGATCTCTTAGATGGCAGCTGAAGATGATAAGCAAAGAGCTAATAATTTTTTTCCCCTTTTTTTTATTATGTTATGTTAATCACCATACACTACATCATTAGTTTTTGATGTAGTGTTCCATGATTCCTTGTTTGCATATAATACCCAGTGCTCCATTCAGTACGTGCCCTCCTTAATACCCATCACTGGGCTAACCCATCCCCCCACCTCCCTCCCCTCTAGAACCCTCAGTTTGTTTCTCAGAGTCCATAGGCTCTCATGGTTCATCTCCCCCTCCAATTTTCCCCCCTTCATTTTTCCCTTCCTGCTATCTTCTTCTTTTTTTTTTTTTTAAACATATAATGTATTATTTGTTTCAGAGGTACAGGTCTGTGATTCAACAGTCTTAACACAATTCACAGCCCTCACCATAGGACATACCCTCCCCAATGTCTATCACCCTGCCACCCCATCCCTCCCACCCCCCACCACTCCAGCAACCCTGAGCTAATAATTTTTGTCATCACACAAATACACACCATAATCCTAATTTATATAATAATCACAGAAAACAAAGAGCTTTTGAGAATAGTAATATATTAACATCCATTATATTTACCTCACAGGGAGATAGACAAGTCTGCCTTGAGAGGTAATGTCTTAGAGTGGACTAGATTTGGTGTTTCTAGTTTTTCCACTGATTTGGGAAATTCATCTAGCCTCTCTGAAAGTCAGGTTTCTCCCCTACAAAACATTGATGATTATAACAACCAGTTCCACTAACCTCATCAGGTTTTTTAAAGTATCAAAGGAGAAAATATATGTGGAAAAGCTTCAGAACCAAGGAGCATTGTTTCAGTGCAAAATACCATAATAATAAATGTTGAATTCAAAGGACTCTCAAGAGTGTATTATTAACCACAAGAGAATGCTGAATGAGGAATCGGTTAATAAAAGTCACAAATATTTACAGACTATAACTTCAAGTTCATGTCAGGAATTAGGAAGTTGTTTGTATTTCCCAATTCCATTGATAGACCTCTACCATAAATTCATATCATCTGGTGGTATGTTTTTAGCTACTTCTTTTTCAAGAGAATCTACATGTTTGACTTTTGGTCTTAGAAAATTGACCCAACCTGCCTTGCCATCTTCAGAATATTATGTATCAATGTCTAACAATCTGTTCTGTTTTTCTCTAAGTGAGGATGAGAATGCATATTTATTTGACTGCACAGTCTTAGGAGGCTCAAGAGATGATCCTAGGCTTGTCCTTCTAATTGGTTACTATATTAGTTTTCATATATATTTCAGAAGAGAAGAAAGCTACTCAATTTAGCTTATAAACATTAGGAAATACATTTTTTAAAGAGATTAACGCTGGGAGTGACCAAAACCAAAGAATCCCCTTAAACATCCACATGATACAAATCATCGAGAATTTACTTAGGAGTAGAGATGTTGTCAAAAATCGACCTCCGGAGTGGAAATATACCAGGAAGACAGTGTGGGGGGATAAAGAAGGAAGGTAGTTTATTACTTTGCCAGGCAAAGGAGGCTGCAGCCAGCTCATGCCCCCAAGAGTGCAAGCCTGTCCAGGGTACAAGGCTGAGAGGTTTATAGGAAAATACGGGATCGGGGCCGTTTCAGTAGGAATCTACTACAAACTGCCAGCCACGTTTGTCATGTCCTCAAGGTGGTCTCATGACTAGCACGGGAACCCGCCACCGAGTCTCCTTAGGAAGTATCCATTGAGGTCAGCGAGATGTCAGTATCGATATCGAGTTCCTGGAACAAAGAATTCTACAGAAAAACAAGTGAACGGGACGGGGAGGCTTCGAGAATGAGGAAGAGAAAAATGTGTTCAGTTTAAAGTCAGGCATTGCTGAAGCACTAGTGTGTCCGTCTTAACTTCCAACCATCTTTACGTTTCTATAGCGGTTTAGGAATTGTGTTTAACTATAAGCCCAACCCTAATCTAAGTTTGTATTTATCTGGAAGGTAGTGTAACCACATTTTTTCTAAAGATCTTTTATAGTTCTGTAAATATTCAGAATAATACTTGGAGTCTCTGTATATGGACCAATCCAAACACTATTTTTAAATTTCCCCAAAGAGTGCCTTTAGGTAGTATATCAGTGGAGAAATATAAACTATAGAGCTTAGACTAAAAGATATTTATCTCTTTGTTAACAATCCAAGATAGGAAAATATATATATCTTGAGTATTTCACCTGTGCATAGTATTTTGTACACTTCTTTTATCAACTAATTTTTCTCAGTGATACATGACAGAAACAGAAATCAAATGAAATGAGTAATGCAAAGAATAACGGAAAGTTTTCTTTTAACCGCTGTCTACATTTTCTTAGAAATGTCCCAGGGCTTTTAGGAAAAACTATGTAATAGCAGTTGTTTCCCTAATGATATACTGTACAAATCTCAATTTTAAAAATGCTCATAGAGTAAAAAGATCTATGTGTGGAATGTTGTATTTTAAAATCCCTTGCATGATTAATCATGCCAATACTCTCTTACTATCTAAAGATAAAGTCTACGTGATAATTTTTTTTTTACTAAAATGTTGGTATCACTGAAGGAAGTTTAAACAGCTTCAAAGCTGCATTTTATCTTTAGAGGATTAATGTATTTTTTAAAGCAAGTGTGTTGCTTCTGCACATGTGAAAAAGCCATCCTGTGTTGTTTGGGGTGAGGAGAGATGGGAATGAGTTTTCTGAGAACTAATCAGCAGTACTTTGGGAACATTTAGGTCGTGGTTGCCAATTAACTCTGGAGAGTTTGAGTAATTTAGTACCAGACCTCAGGAGAGAGGGGATGAAAACCTCGTTAATTCATATGTTGGTGAACAGCAAAACAGCAAATTTGCGTTGAAAATGGATTTTTGTTTTGTTTTGTTTTGGAGCAGACACCAGCTAGATCTTTCTGCTCTGGTTGGGATGGGAGAATATCTTTGCATGTCTTTGTTCCCTTGATGTGTAGGGGTTTTTTTGTTGTTGTTTCAAAGACTCTGCTTATGGTAAAATAACAAATAATTAAATCTGTACTCCAAATGAGGACCGGGATTCAGTGGTATAACCTTCCCTGCACTTTTCTTTCTTTTCCTACAATGAATGTATCAGAGGATGTAGACACCAATATCTATTTGCAGAGTTAGAAAAATTTATTTTCTAGGATGCAAGGCTTGGGCTATAATCCCAATTCTGCCACTTGTGTGCAACTTTGGAAAAGTCATCCAGTTCTCTCAGAATGAATCTCACCAACAGCAAAATGAAACCAATGATCACCTGGGCCATAGATCTAAGACATTTCTTATTTTTATGTAAATCAATGCAATTAGGCCAACTTTGATTGAGCATCCATCACCGTCTGTGGAGATAAAACCCAGGTAGATGATCTCCACTTTCTTTGATAAGACAATGCCAGAAAAGTTTAAAGATAGATTTATCACTTGTTAAGCAAATTGAGATCGAAGTTCATGAATTCATTCGAGCTACTGGTATGGAATGCACATGAATTATAGGCTTAATCACATTGTAAGTATAGTTACATGTTTACTTCTCTGTCTCCTCCACCAGAATTGAATATATTAAATGCCAAAGTCCATGACCATGCCTCGTTGACTTTGGTGTCGTCACTGAGCATAGATCTTGACACGTGATACATATGAGATGTATAGATGACTTAATAAGATGTTGGTAGGCATGTACAAATAAGAATGAGGTGCTGATTTAAAGATAATCTGCGTAGAGCTTAAAGCCATTGAGAGGGAATGAAATATCCAACTGGAAGCATACAAAGAAAAACAAAAGCAGACGGTTGGTAGAAAAAAATGGGAATACCTTATAAAATAATGAGAGAATAAGTCTGAATGTATTTTAAAACATGTGAAGAGCCATACGGATGTTAGCTTTAAAAAAAAAAATGTATTTTCTGTGCCGTATCTCAGGGCCTTGATCTCTTCTTCGGGTCAGTAGTTGCAAGAACAGAGTATATTTCTCACTGTATAGCTCAATAGCAGAGGAGAAAAGAGAAACATCCTCTCAGGGCCAGGATGCTTCTGTGGCCGTATTTCTAAGTAGATGTTGCCCTAAGCCATGTTAGGGTTGTGGCTGGAAAGGTACTAAGGGGGGATGAGGCCAAGCATTATTGAAGGACTCTCCTTAGATTCATGCTTCTCATTGGTGCAAACTACTAATACAACTGCTAGAGACTAAAAGGAATCCTCTCTATATACTGCTGTATATCCATAGGTAATACAATTCTAGCTGTCCCTTGAAAACACAATATAAAGTGATTTTTAAAAATCAAAATGTAATGTATTTACTAGCAAGTCAGTAGATTCTGTTACGGTTACTGAGAAAGTGAACTTCAGGTTCAGTTTGGTCCTGGGACTAGTGTTGGACGTTGCCAGAAACCTTTGGTCCCGAGTCCAGGCGCTGCTAAGATGCTCCTTCTCTCAGCCCTGTATCTAACAAACACAAAAGGGAAAAAATTGTCATCCTGTAACCATTCCCTAAAAATATCATAGGAAATGATAGTGGTTAAATGCAAATAAACCAGGAAGGAGAGATTCGGGGTGTTTTGTTTGGTTACTCTAGGACAGTCGCAAGGCAAAGATGGAGGTGTTTTTTAGCAGAAGACTGAGTGCTGGGAATTTCCTCAATTTGTCACACTTAAAGAAACACCTGGGCAGAATAGCCTCCTCTGTCAGATTGAGCCCTTCCCCCCCAAAAAAATATTCAATGTGCTTATTTCTGTTTGATTTTTTGATTTTATATACATAAAATCCTGCAGTACAGTTCTCCGATAAAGTATTGTCCATTCATGTATCTAATATTGGAATATTGTCTATACATTCACTCAGCTCTACAGCCTTGCTTGGAAAAGTAGTAAGTTTCCCTTCCCTCGTGTGCTTTTTATTCTTAGCTTGACCCATGAGAAATTGCTGATACTCAACTTAATAGAAAATCCGGAGTCTTAGAGATTCATTTAGAGATACCCTGGTATGTGTGTGGGTGTTTAGTGACAGATCAGAGTATTACTTGTCTGATTGCCTCATTGATAATCAGTTCTTAAAAAGAAAACAGAGATGCTGAAGACCTGCCTTCTGTGATTCTTCCCCTTTGTGCAGAATTGGCTCTGGATGAGTACCTTCTTGGGCAGGTGTGGGGTTCTCCTGAGCTGTACAGTTACAGCCCTTTGCCCCTTCAGTAGATTCTTGCTTCTAACTGGTGATAATGCAACTCTACACTACCTATAGATCCTCTTTCTTTTTTCCTTTTTCTTTCTCTCTTTCTTTCTTCTTTTTTTTTTCTTTTTATGATTCATTAGTTGCATATAACACCAAGTGCTCATTACAACATGTGCCCTCTTTAATACCCATCACTGGGCTACCCCATCTCCCCACCCCCCTCCCCTCTGAAACCCTCAGATTTTTTCCGGGAGTCTCTCATGGTTCATCTCCTCCTCTGATTCCCCCCCTTCATTTTTCCCTTCCTTCTCCTAATGTCCTCCATGCTATTCCTTATATTCCACATATAAATGAAACCATATGATAATTGTCTTCCTCTACTTGACTTATTTCACTCAGCGTAATCCCTTCCAGTTCCATCCAAGTTGATGCAAATGGTGGGTATTCATCCTTTCTGATGGCTGAGTAATATTCCACCTCTTACATTTTTTAAAGATTTTATTTATTTATTTGAGAGAGAGAGAGCATGAGCAAGAGAGCACAAGCAGGGGGAGCATCAGGGGGAGCAGCAGAGGGAGAGGGAGAAGCAGACTTCCCACTGAGCAGGGAACAGGACAACGCGGGATTTGATCCGAGGACCCTGGGATCATGACCTGAGCCGAAGGCAGACGCTTAACCAACTGAGCCACCCCGGCTCCCCTCTATAGATCCTCTTAAAGGGCGACCAAAAGTGCAATAGCTCTTCAGGCTCATTTCCTGAGCGTGAGAATACTCCATCCTGTCCCCTTTTGAGACCACAGTCTGTGCAAGTAGCTGTATATTTCTCACATACACTTCTTAAGCATGTATATTTTTTAAATCCTTATTTAGTATGATACCTCAGCATGTCAGTTTCCCCAGAAGGCAGATTCTGAGAAGGCAATTAACTTGCAGGAATTTTATTGGCGAGTGCTGTCAGGATTAACACCTGTGAGGGAAGGAAAGGGAAGGGAGCGGGATAGGGAAGAAGGAGAACCCGGGCTTCAATGCAGTTGCCACCACAACATCAATCAACTCCCCATCCCTCTCCCCATCCTCCCAAATTGTCCTGAGTTGGAGCAAGGGGGCCAGGCTTTTATAGCCCACACATTAACTAGTTACTGGATGCATCCTGCCTCCAGCAGCTTTCTCAGAAGCTAGGGCAAAATGGATGGGTCTCCAGCAGCTGTAATTCACAAAACTTTAGCATATATCGGAATCACCTAGAAGGCTTATGAAAACGCAGCTCGCTGGGCTCCATGCACAGACCTTCTGATCAGTAGGTCTAGGGTAGAGCTTGAGAATTTACATTTCTAATAAGTTCTCAGATAATGTTGATGCCCCTGGTCTGTGGGTCATACTTTGAGAACCACTGTACCATACCGCTCATATTTAGGCACTTGAGAATGGTATATTGTGCCCTTATGAACAGAAAGAAAACCTTTTAAAGTCACCATAGCAGTCCATACTCCACCAGATTCTTAGCTATTGTTGTAGATTATAAACCTAGAATAGTTGATAATTAAAATTTGTTACATAAAAAAGCACTTAACCTCTATCATAGATTATATTTGTAAAGTATTATTACTATTTCTGATACCTGGGCATTGTTAGTTTTAAAGTTCAGCCAAATTTTCTCCAGGTTCTATACCTGGATAACCTGGACAGGGGAATTTACAGAATAATCCATGTTCAAAATCTTCACTTTTGTAATCTAAAACAATTTTTAAAATTTCTTTATGATTCTCATTACTTCTGCATTTTTTATTTATCATATAAGCCACTTAAAGCCATATGGTTATGGAAAATTAAAAAGGACAAGATACATCCAGAGCTATTTTGAATACACAAATATGACATACAAGTACCCTTGACTCATTTCTGGTCTAGACTTGGTGCAATTAAAATTTAGGAATTCGGTGTACGTAGATTGATCTCAGGAGAAAGGATGTAGCCTTAAAACTCCCACATGAACAGGAAACAACAGTCTCACCTCTGATCAAAGAGGCCTATAAAAGAACTCATTTGAAGAGATTTTCTGCTCTCGCAGCCATTGAATTTTGTTAACATATTTTCCAAATTAGCAACGATTCAGCCTGATGTTGTCAGTATTTCCAAGCATGAGGGTATTGTTGAGGAAAACGGTGCCTTACTGTCCTGCAAGAGTTACGGTTCTTCCCTAAGGGCCTAATTTACAAAGCAGCAAACTCACTGGTAGGATTTGGCTAGAAATCTCATTGTCTCAGTAGAACCCTTTCATCTAATTTATGTGCATCGTATTTTACAGAGAACTCTTGGAAAGTTATTTACTAGTTACTTTCTCTGGAAGCAGAGGGTAAGCGGCATTTTCAGTTCAAGAATAGGGGAGCATCCGGGCACCTGGGTGGCTCAGTTGGTTAAGCGACTGCCTTCAGCTCAGGTCATGATCCCGGAGTCCCGGGATCGAGTCCCGCATCGGGCTCCCTGCTCGGCAGGAAGTCTGCTTCTCCCTCTGACCCTCCTCCCTCTCATGCTCTCTGTCTCTCATTCTCTCTCTCAAATAAATAAATAAAATCTTTAAAAAAAAAAAAAAAAGAATAGGGGAGCATCCTGTGCAGCTCATGATGAGGATGACCCTGATAATAAAATGCACACTGTCTAACTCTCTGAGCTTCACTCTGCCCTGAGAGTTTCATTTTTGTCCTTTTATTCCCCATAAAGTTGGAGCATGTGAGAAAATATGTCATCGTCTGACCCTGCACTTGGCTTCTGGAACGTGACAGCTTATTTCTATCCCAAATTTTAGGCTGGATGTGGCGTAAGTCTTAGTGATTTCTGATGTGCAAGCCAACCTAGAAATAGTAGCTTGAACTGGATGAAATTGCCACTCTTGCAGGTCAGAACCGGCTGGATGTGAGCAAGTTACACATGCTTCCACCTGCTCATTTCCTGCCAGATTATGACATTAAGATTCTCAGTGCTGTTGCAGTGGTTCTGAGCTTTTAAATCATACTGAATAAAAAGATAAATAAATAACAATTTCGATCTTTCTCCCTCCATTGATAGTTTGAACACCAGATACGCAGGGAGCAAGCAGTCCAGGTCAGCCCCTGAACTATGCAAGGTTTAACTGATTTGCCCAACCCGGGCACCAAGGTACCTTTCAGCTCTGCAGCATTAAAGTTTATTTAGGGGCTGATAAATAGCTTTGTGTAATGCTTCCTTTTTTCCAATAGCTGCGTCCTCCTAAACCTATTCTCCCCTCCACCAGTTAATGCAGACAGAAGATTTTTATCCAGTATGAGCACTGAAACTACACTGTGGAAGACTGTAGGCTCAGCAAAAACCTCACCCGTGATGAATAAACAGCTCTTCCGGGGGCTTTGCTGCCGCTGGCTCGGCAGGAGCTGTTTATTGCTTGGTTTGCACATCCCATGATAAAGTTGCTGCTGAAATAAATTGCAGTTTCGCATAATTATTGACAATCACATCCTAACAAGCAGTGTGTATCATATTCAAGTGTTCAATTTTTTAAAATCCATTTTTAGTTTATGTTTAATCCCAGAAAGTGTTTGTGTAGTAATAGAAAGCAAATATGGCATTTAAATAGAGTACTAATTTCCTCATTGCAGACAAAATTTACCTGAATCTTTTTAGATGGGACTGTTACTGCCAAAGGCAATTTTCCCTCTAAGCTGTTATTTATGTAGATTTTTGCTGAGGGCATATGTGTGTGTATCCACTATACATGCATTATATATATATGTGTGTATATTATATATATATATATATAAAATCAGAAAAAATATGAATAATTTTTTTAGATTTATGTGCCATTAGGAAATTTGGTTCACCCCTTCTAAAAGATTAGAGGATGGGTGGGGGCGCCTGGGTGGCTCAGTTGGTTAAGCACGTGCCTTCTGCTCAGGTCATGGTCTCAATGTCCTGGGTTCGAGCCCAGCATTGGGCTCCCTCCTCGCAGGGAATCTGCTTCTCCCTCTGCCCCTCCCCCCGCACACTCAGGCACTCTCTCTCACTCTCTCAAATAAATAAATAAAATCTTTTTTTAGAAAAAAAAGATTAGAGAAAGAGGAATGGGATGTGGGCCGAGCGAACGAATGTGTTTGAGTAACCCTAATGTGTAACTAACTGTACATGGGAAGCAGTAATCTTGACACACATTATCATCTTCTCATTCTCAGCCCAGCAGTAGGCATTGCAGATGAGAAACTTCGAACTCAGAGAGGTTAAGTAACTTGCCGTACCACACAGTTGGTAGAGGGTATTGGGATTTGAACCCAGATCTGTCTGTTTTTTTAGGCTTTACTTTTTCCATTACACAGAAGTTTTTTTGGGGGGGGGGGAATATTCTCAGTTGCGTGACCATCAGATAATGAAATGTAAAGCAAACACCATAGTTAGAACCATTAGAACACAATAGTGTCATGCAAAATGATATCTTGCACAACGGTTTCTGTGAAATATGTCATTTTTCTCCTTGTTAGTCTTTCTGTTCTCCTCTACCCTCCAGTCCTCTTCTCTTATTTCCTCCAGTGTTCAACTTTCTGGTCTAGCTTTGCATTTTCTTGACCTTTTTCCTTGCCTACCTAATCCTGACTTTCTGCCTCAGGTGACATCAAAGATAAACATGGCGTAGGGATTTGGGAGCTTTACCTATAAAGAGGAGCCTATGCTTTTGCCACATATGAAAATAAGCTTTCACAATCGACCAGTAAAAAACTATCAAGTTAAAAAAAAAAGATTGTTGGGGCGCCTGGGTGGCTCAGTTGGTTAAGCGACTGCCTTCGGCTCAGGTCATGATCCTGGAGTCCCTGGATCGAGTCCCGCATCGGGCTCCCTGCTCGGCGGGGATTCTGCTTCTCCCTCTGACCCTCCCCCCTCTCATGTGCTCTCTCTCTCCTCTCTTCCTCTCTCTCAAATAAATCAATAAATAAAATCTTAAAAAAAAAAAAAGATTGTTTTTGGAAGTTCATATATGACCTGTCCAAAGTCTATACACACACACACACACACACACACTATTCTAGTTGTTGTTGCTTTTAAGAGGACTTTTAGCAACCACCCACCCCTTTGTTGGTACATTACGATTTCGTCCCTTGATCTTTGCTCTTTTCATGGGGGATGCTAGGTGCACCATTGTGATAACTGAGGAGAACCGCATCTGGACATTTGTTCCTTTGCAGAGTGAGTGAGCGAGAGGCTGCTCTGGAAGAAACACACCGATTACTGCAACAGTTCCCCCTGGACCTGGAGAAGTTCCTTGCCTGGCTTACAGAAGCCGAGACAACTGCCAACGTCCTGCAGGATGCCACCCATAAGGAAAGGCTCCTAGAAGATTCCAAGGGAGTAAGAGAGCTGATGAAACAATGGCAAGTAAGTAAAGCTTTTCTACTTTGACCTCTTGTGAATCCTTGTGAACAATTCACAGCCTCCGTTCTCGTCACTGATGTGCTGGGGCCAAAGGAAAGTGCTTGTTTTATATGGCCTGATACAGTGCAGTGGGTGGGCAAGAGGGGGAAGAGGCAGAGGGAGAAGGAAAAGGCATTTAGTATTTCATTTAACGCCCCAGTCTTCAAAATGGTACGCGTTTTTGACCAGGGAAAACTTGCCCGTAAAACCAGGGCTTTGGCCAAGAAGAAACTTTGCTCCAAGAAATAAATTAGGGATTGGTTTATTAACTGGAAAAAGTTGCCATTTTGCAGTGTTTATTTAATATTTTACAGGGGAAGCATCTGTATGAATTGTCAGTTTTATTTAGCGTTGCTAACTGAATCAGTTGCCCTTCATTACTTTCAAATACATTTTGAAATGTTAATCTGGCATTTTGTAGCTTTCTTCCCAACACGATCTGTAAAAAGAAAAATGAGAGGGCTAAATTTGTCATAGTTAGTGATCATATAATTTTGAGACAATTGTTTCTTCCTAGAAACAAAAATTATTGCTATAAAGTTTCATATGCATAAACAGTGAAAATAGAAGTTTAGGGTAGTTTTGTTTAAATGACGTCTTGGTTCAAGGAGGCCCCTTAAATTTATTCTCAGTGCCTGCTATAATTTTCTGAACTGTTATGGAGTTTTGTTACGTATAGTTGAGTTTTCTGACTTGATACCAGATCTTTACTAGTATCTCAATAAACTTTAGAGTGTCGAAATAATATGATCAAGTTTTTGGACTACTTTTCTCCATATATTTAAATTATGATGAAAAAAAGTGGTGGTATATCATAGGTTGGAAAATACTTCCACAATCAGACCATAATAAGCAATGTTTCTTCTCCTCCTCCTCTCCTTGTTTCCCTTCTCCTCCTTTTTTTCGGTTTTGATAGGATACTTGATCTACTTGCCTGCTCTTGTGCATAGAGTTGATAATAGTGGCAACTCATAGCTTCTAGGATTCCTCATTCGTGTCTTCCATTCTCGTCAGACCCCACTCACTCCTCTACAATGTGTGTTGAGTTACTTTGATCACTGGAACTAGCTCGTTTAGGGCAATACCTGCCTTTATCTGTGTAGATATGTCCCATGGCTCGAGATTGTAAAAACTATGCAAAGTTAGACTTTTTTGGTCCCTCTTAGATGAATGGGTAGAAAATGTTCTGCTGTAACTTATTTAACTTATGATATTTCATAAATAAAATTGTATTTCTCCTTTTAAATACCCATGAAGCCACCTAGAATTTTAATAAATATATGGGCTCACATATTCTCATCAGCTGTGGTAGATAAATAATAAAACTTTAAGTTGATTTTTTAGCAGATTACTTTGAAAAGAAAGAATAATCCAAGAGATAATTTTATAATAAGGATTTAATTAAACATCCCTTAAATTAGTGAACAAGTCTGACTGAGGGCTAAGATACATCCATGTATCTCCTCTATGTTGTTATCTGCATTACTATACAACGAAAATTCTGAGAAACTGCAAGATTCTGAATCATTAAAGAAAAAAATTGCCATGTTTTTAAACTATATTTCCTATGGGAGAATGGAGAATAAACTACATTTTGTGTTTAGATCTCTAATCTCCCTTTCAAAAACAGTTGAAAGTTATGCAGAGGACATTTGCTTCGCTTATGCTATACTGTGCATAAAAAGTATTTATTCTTAAAAGCCATGTAAAACTCCTCTAGGGTTCCTGAAAACCTTAGACATATCATTTTGCCTCTTAACTACAATAGGACTAGCTGAGATCCCAACACTATTTTAAAACACAGACAGTTTCTCATTCCCTCTGTGTTAATATTGGGTTTTCTATAAATTCCAGTTGCCTGAGGTTGAAACTACATTTTATGGATAGAAATGACATTTATAGCCAGCTCTGATTTTCAGTTAGATGACCGGATAACAGTCTTTTGATGAAAGATTTGGAGATGTCATGGAAAAAAGTCAAAACTACTGAAACTATTGATTATTGTTGTTAATGGCACATTTCAAGTGATAGAATTGAATTAAGGTACTGGGGCTTAAAAGCAACAAATGGAAATGCCAAACTTGAAAGTAAATATAACCACATATCTTAGGAGATTATGTGCAATTTCAGTATTTCAGCTAAATGGAAGTCTCTGCTTTTTTTCCCCTCTGAAGATATTTTTTTTTTAATTTTGAACAAAAGAATTTTCTATAATATGTGTGAAGGAAAAAAGTGTAATGATAGGCCTTTTCACTTTGTTTGAAGAAGCTGGTAGCATTACGTTCATTGTTTGATTCATGCTGTAGAGCGAAAATAATTCTTACATATTAAAAAAGGAAACTCCAAATGCCCAGCCAGAGCATCAGCTCTCCCAATAGATTCCAATACATCTGTCCCCCCAAAAGCGTTGATGTTTTCCTTCGTACAAATGCTGCTGAATGGATATGGAGGGGGGTGAAAAACTTCACAAATATGTTTTTGTTCCATGACTGTCAATCAATTTTTCTATATATGGAGACCCCCCAGCTCTTGCTAGAATGAGTATCACCGTTATTTACAATCCACTTCAGAGGATATTTAATTCTCTCAGCAATAATCACAATTTGTGGGTTCTATAAGAATACATGTTTTATGAAGCATATGCTTCCTGAATGGAATTAATCTGAGTAATTTCACTCTGAAAGCCATTAAAATTCCTTCCTCATACTAGAAAGAAATGCTTATTTAGTTCTCTTACTAAAAGCAAGGACATTATAGATGTCCTTATACTTCGGGATGAGGAGATTTTTCATATAAATAGTGTTATTTCTGACAGTCTTACTGGAATTTTAAAGCCAATATATTTTTATAGAATATCATATAGAGCCCTGAGAGGTGACAGTCTGAGAATGTTTACATTGCAGATTTACCTTTAAAATGAAGATATTCATGAATATTCATAGTTGAATCAGATACTTCCTGTATCCAAAACATTTCTGCTTTGGGCCCCAGAGAATTAATAAAGATCTCCTCAATTCCAAGTTCTAACATAAAACCATGGGTAACTAACTGAAAATGGGAAGACTCTGTATCTTTGCTAATATTCCATAAGAATTCTGCCAATCTTAACTGATACTCTAAGCACCCCTAAGAGATCATTGTAATACCAGCTTGTAAAGAAGGTGTGTGTCAGGGGGGGTATGTGGTGGGGAGAGATGGTCATAAAGGTGTAATTAGGATCTTTTTCTCAGCTAGAGAAACTACAGAGCAATCACTATTTGACATTCCTTCTTCTGTGATCTGGGTCTTGTCCCAGGCCAGAGCTCTAAACTCAGTTTCTTATCTAAGCTCATGTGTTTTACCCATAGCTCCTCCCCCACCCCATCATAAAAATTCTCTTCTATTAAAACATTTCCAGAGAGACTAGTTTGAGAAACTTTGAATTGTACATCAGCGTGCACCTGTAAATTGATTAAGAAAGCTTAGATTTCTAATACATTATGGGAATTGGGGAAGTAGCTTCCTCAGTGTTTCTCACAAAAAAATCTTGGCCCACTGGTTAATTCCAAAGGAAGAAGGAAGAATGCAATCTTAGTAACACAATTAGTATTCTGAATAAATTGGATTGTCATCTTTCTTGGGACATCTAAGAATAGAGAGGTAATCTGAGGATCCCTAATTCTAAGAAAAGGAAACCCTCTGTGTATTCCTTTCTGTTGCTATAATTTGAACTGAGTTTTATACATTTTTTTAATCTTTCTACTTTGGTGTCTCAAGAATATGAAAGTTAATCTTGATATTTTTCTTTTGCCTGGTGATGACTGCCTACTGTTTTGGATATGTAAAATTTTTATATATATTATTTCCTTAAAAACTTTGATTAATCCATGAAATCTGTTGTAAACACCTGTTAAGTGCCTAGCATGGCATTAGGACTGGCACAAACATGATTACGGAGATGCATTTCAAACACAGTTCAGACAAATTATTAGGTTGTATAATCAATTTAATGAGTATTAGTCCACAATTTTTATTTTTTTACTTTTATTTAATATTTTAAACCAAAAAACCCCCAGTTCATCCATTTCTCCCCCGCTCCGCCTCTTGCACCCACCAATCTGTTCTCTGCATCTGTGAGCTAATTTTGTTTTGTTTTGTTTTGTTTTTTAGATTCCACATATAAAAGAGATCACATAGTATTTGTCTTTGTCTGTCTGATTTATTTTACTTAGCATCACAATTTTTAAGTAGCAAGGAATGAAATTAGCAGAATAGAATAAGAAATGACAGACTCCATCACTCTGGGTCAGGGTTTTTTTTGTGAAACTTTGATTTCAGCTGTATATATGTGTGAGAGAGAGAGAGAGAATGAGAATGTGCATACTGGATATATACCAAAACCTCTGTAGTGGAATATGACATCTGCCTTTGGAATGCTTATATTCCAGAGGTGAAATACATATGCTAAGGCAAATCTAATGAGTGTTAGAGGGCTAGACCGGGCCTAGTGAAACAGATGATTAAGCTTAAGCCTTCCAAAGAGGCCAGGAAACTCACCTAGAACAGTGTTTTCCCATCTTCCTTATATATTGGAGGAGCTTTTTTTTTTTTTTTTAAGATTTATTTATTTATTTGAGGGGGGAGGGGCAGCAGGAGAGGGAGAGAGAGAGACTCTCTAACAGACTCCCCACTGAGTGTGGAGCCGAACTTGGGTCTCGATCCCAGGACCCTGAGAGCATGACTTGAGCCAAAATCAAGAGTCAGACGCTTAACCAACTGAGCCACTCAGGTGCCAGAGAAGGAGCTTTTAAAAATGCTAATTCCTTGGTTCCACCACATAGAGATTCAAACTGGATTGATGGCAGGATGTCCTGCCCATGATTCTGATGTCTAGACAACGTTGAGAACCTCTGCTTAGAGAACATTAGAAGAATGTATTAGGACTTAGCTAGGTATACAGAGTTGAAAAGAGAATTTTTGGCAAAGGCAATAGCATGTTCAAAGTCCTGGACATTTTGGGACTTTGAGAATCTGAAGGTACTTCTCTATGGCTGGAGTATGGTTGTTATAAGAACTGAGATCGGAAAGGTCAGCTGTGGCTAAATTATATAGAAAAACAGCAGGGTGTAGTGAATAGTGTATGGGCCTTGTAGGCAGGAAGACCACTTATTCTCCCATTTGTTGCCTGACCTCTCAGTCTTAATTATATTTTTCTATACAGTGAGCATAGCATTCGCAGGATTTTTAAGGATTAAATAATAGGATACATGTAAAATTCCCTCTCGAGGGGCAGAGTGTTGGACTCAGAGGGCTCAACATGTGTAAGCTGTCTTTCTATCCATCTTGCCACCTACCTTTAAGAGTTGGGACTTTATCTGTAGTCTCTGGGAAGTCACAGTATGGTTTTAAGCAAGGAAACAGATTAACCAGACTTACACTTTTGAAAGATCACTCTGATAGTTGAGAGGAGGATGAATTGGAAGGATATAAAATCTGTCCAGGAACCATAGTTAGAAAGTTCTTCCTGTACTATTCCAAGTAAGAAATAATAATTAAGGTGCTGAGGTTGAACAAATGAAACCGATGTGGGAAGTGAAAGTCAACAGTGTCATGTACGTTATGGGATGCAGAGGTGAGGGAGCATTGTGAGGTATGATGAGGAGTCACTGACTGCTTACCACTTGGCGTGACCGAGTGCATTTACGGAGTCGTAGAATTCAAGAGGACAGCCAGTTGTGGGAAGGGAAGTCAAGAATGTGGTCAGTTTCGAGGTATCTGTGAGTCGTGGAGGTGAAATTCTCACCTCCTTAAAGCAGTTGTGAATGCGGATCTAAAACTTGGAGGAGATATGGGTTCTAGGTTAAAGATACAAACTTGAAGGACATTAACATGGCAGCCAGGGAAATACATGATTTTACACATGAATCATGACTTGATTTTCTCCACAGTCCATTCTGAAATACACCTAGAGGTTACCAAAATACCACCTACTCTGGCACAGAATTGGTATTAAGTGATGCCATTTTCTATGTTATTCAAAGGGGCACAGCTATGGGGATACTTTTAATGGTTTGACCTTGAAAAAAAGCAAAGCAGTAGCAAAGCTTTGGTGTAAAACTCCTACCTTGGAGAAAGTAAAAGTATTTGGGTAATGGGCGCCTGGGTGGCTCAGTTGGTTGGGCGACTGCCTTCGGCTCAGGTCATGATCCCAGGGTCCTGGGATCGAGTCCCACATCGGGCTCCCGGCTCAGCAGGAGGCCTGCTTCTCCCTCTCCCACTCCCCCTGCTTGTGTTCCTGCTCTCGCTGTCTCTGTCTCTGTCAAATAAATAAATAAAATCTTAAAAAAAAAAAGTATTTGGGTAATGAATCCAAGATCTTGAAAAACTTTCTGATGAGGAAAGTTTGTTTCTTCTCTTATATGAACATGGCAGATTTTATGTTTTCCTCTTATTCTCATGTAGCTGCTATAAAAAGGTCATGCACGTTCACAGTACTATGAGTTGTAGTACTCAGAAATAGATTCAAGAACCCCATGCTTGTCGTCTTACCGCATTCAGAACTTTCTCATGTTCCAGGTTTGGACCCTCAAATTCCTGTAGATTACAGAGATAATCCAAAAAGAAATAGTGAAATAATTCAAAGTTTAGAAGAAGGAATCAATGAGGACAAATGTTCAAGACTGGTGTTTAATCTCCTATGGAAAGGATACTAAATATAGAAAATAAGAATTCATCTTTGCCCAATGATGGAAACATAATCAGTTTAATGCAATATGAGTAGAGTCACTTGATTATAGGGGTTATAACATACCCAAGCACGTTACGATGGCCTCTTATGTATGTTAACATGTTAATTGAATGTATTAAAAACTGTAGAACCTATTGTTCTGGATATTGCCATTAAAATTACCTGTTATCTAGAATGATACAAGGAAAGCACTAAATTGAATAACTTTGTAATTCAGTTCTAGGATGCTGTAACTTTATATAAACAAACCAGAAGAAAGGCCCACATAGGAAAGAGGACACCGTGAATACTGAAAAGTCAATTTTGATAGCCCCTAATAACCATGGTCTTTTATTCCTCACAGAGCTTTTGTGAGGATCTTATAAGGTAATAAATATAAAAGCACTTTGAGAAAGCTTTCTTCAAGTTAAAGATCCTTATTAATGATATGAATTACCATTAGACAAAAGTCCAACTGAATATATAAAACTAATATTGTACTCTTTAAAATCAATGGATCAAAGTTATATTAACTAATGAGAATAATGATTGCTAAACTTTTCATTTTTATAACTGACAAAGCACTTTTACTTTCATTTTCTGATATTCTCACTGAAAACCTCTGGTATTGGTACTGTTATTATTTTTATTTTCAGTTGAGGAGGGTAAAATTAAAGAGATTCAGTAATGTAGCTATTGCTCCTTCCTTGAAAATTAATGTGAGTTTTATCACACCAGATTGGGGGGAAATAATTAAAAATAAAAGCCTATGAAATAAATGTTTAGTTTTCTGGGATGAATAACACAATGTATGCATCTAATTATTAGAGTAGATAGTGATAATAACTCACTTTTTTAAAAGAAATATTACTGTGTGTCAGGCAATGTACTGGGTGCTTTGCTTGCATGACATATTATCATCTTACCCTTCTTATAGATGAAAAAACTAAAGCTTTGAGAAGTTGGGTAACTTCTGCTAAGGTCACACCACTATATACAGAGGAGTCCGTTCTTTGAACCTCAGTTTGACCTTTTGACCTTCGACTCACCTTACTCCCCTACCCATTCCTCTAAACTGACTCAGCCTTCCAGGCAAAGAGCCAACATAACCACAAGCAAGTCTCAAATAATTCACCTAATAGGAGTTTATGGATTAATGGAAACATTCGTACTTCCTAAACATCCATCTTCCCTTTACCTTTTTCAGTCTAGTTTTGACATTGACCTCTCAACTGAAGCACTTCTCTGTGAAACCACCATAACTTCCAAATTCAGCTGCTTTCACCAAGTCTTTCCTGCCCTAGATATCTCTGCATTGATGGTGATTGTTGTCCACCACAGTTTTCGGGAAAATGTCTCACCTTTTGACTTGCTGGGGTCTTGTGTTCTACTAATTTTCTCCTACCTCTCTACTCATTCTTCTTTATTTACCTGAGGACCAATTCTGGGCTGTCTTTTCTGCCTTCATTAATCTCATTCTCGTCATTCAGTTGTCAGTACTTACTAAGTGTCACTCGTGTTGTAGGTATTAGACTAGCGACTGTCTTTTGCCCTCCTTTAATCCAATGATTTGGATATTTTTTATCTCTTTCCTGTATCGGTCCCATGCTTCTTACTATATGTAGGGCATTTCTTACTCAAATGTCTCAGACATCATAAACTCAATGTGACCCAAATGGGCCATATCTTGGATACCAGGTCTTCGCCTCCTGTCCCGCCGTTCATCACACCACCATCTTTTCAGTCAGATTTCAAACCAAATAGTCCTTTCTACCTCTCTTCACTTGCCCCAATTTCTAGCTCATTTTCAAGATCAATTTTACCCCCCACCCCAAATCCATTGCACCCATTGCTTTCTCTCCAATTTCCTAACCACTGCTCGAATTCATGCTCCTAGGATCTTTTACGGCTCTCCACTCCTTTCTGCCCCCTGCATGGCCCCAGTCCAGCTTGCAGATTTCCATTTCAAATGAAGCTTCCTAAGGCATATCTTGGATTGTAAATAGATTAGAAATTCCATGGAGGGGAGCACTGGGTGTTATGCACAAACAATGAATCATGGAACACTACATCTAAAACTAATGATGTAATGTATGGTGATTAACATAACAATAAAAAAATTTTTTAAAAAAGCACACAAAAAAAATTCCATGCAGGGAGGGATTTTATCTACTTTATTCCCTTGTATATTCCCATTAATGAAGACAGTGCCCAGCACATGATAGGTGCTCAATAAATATTTGTCAAATGAATGAAAGGATATATGGTTTTTCTGTTGAAACACCTTTTATGACTTCTCAAACCCTTCAGAATATTCTGCACATGCCTTCATCTGGCCCTCCAGAATGGGCTCCCAATCTCAATTTCTAATCTTATTTCTTATTTTTCCTCTCCATGTACCCTCAACTCCTACTAAAATGCACAGCTAGCTAGCCTCCTTTGCTTCTTTTGATGACCTTGTTTCTTGTCTTAAGATTCCTTTTCCTCCTCTCAGTTTACCCTGATGCTACCTACTTGTCAAAGAAAGCCATACTGAAATCCTCCCTTCTTCCATTAGCCCCCCAGCTGGAAGACATTTTGACTCCCTCTCCATTTCTGCAGGTATTTCTCTGTACTTTAAATGGAGTTTAGTGCTTTCTGTATTGTATCTGGGAGGCTGGAGAGCGATAGTTTTTAATGGTGTGGGCTTTAAAGCCTGACTGCTTGGGTTTAAATCGTGATTCTGATACTCACTGACCATGGACACATTTTTTAATTGCCCTCAGTTTACACAGCTGTAAAGCAGGGGTAATGATAATGTCTACCTCATCAGGTTGTTGTGAGGGTGATGCAAATTAATATATGTGAAGTGCATAAAACAGTATTTGACACATAGTAAGAAACCAGTTAAACATAGCTAGTATTATTATGTTATTACTATTATCAGGTATCTACAGATATGTACACACCTGCTTAATAGTAATAGCACTATATATAGAGATGCCTTATATATACATATATATTTTATAAATAAATTTTTGCATTGCTTATTTCACTGTAGACTCTTTATGGGCACAATTCTCCATTTGATTTGAGTGAGAAACTACTTAATAAGAATGAATGAATGAATGAATGAATGAATGAATGAATGAATGAAACTGTCGAAATATTGGCACATGAGTGTTGGAACTCTGATATTTAAAAAACAAAAACAAAAAGCCTTGCCTTGTCTAACCAAGAACAGACTAATAATCTTCAGTAGATTTTAGTTCTTAAATGTCAATATTGACATGTTTGAAAAATTAAATTCTAGAGGTACAAACAAACCTTAACACCCCCATTCTTGAAAATAAACATACTACACTGAAAATTAAAAAGAGATATTTTATCTTTCATAATGCCCTCCTTGAAGGAAAAATATTAGCTTACATGCCTTTTCTTTCAACCAAACACCAGGTGTTAAGATTCCCTGATATACACTTTGGTAAAAGCAGTTTGTTTCTTCCAGTCTGACTGACATTGGAAGCCACATCAATGGCTTATAGCTATGTTAATAACATTAATAAAGTTGTTTTACTTTTTTATTTTTTCAAATATTTTTTATTTATTCATTTGGGAGAGACAGAGCGAGCAAGAGCACAGCAGTGGGGAGGAGCAGAGGGAGAAGGAGAAGCAGGCTCCCCGCTGAGCAGGGAACCCAATGTGGGACTCGATCCCAGGACCCTGGGATCATGACCTGAGCCGAAGGCAGACGCTTAACAACTGAGCCACCCAGGCGCCCCAATAAAGTTGTTTTAAATGTAACCTTTGAAGCAGTAGCACTGAAGACAACAAGAAGGCTGGGCCTCTTCACTTAACTTTCCTTGATCTCTGTCAGAACTTAGACAAGGTCTATGTAATTTCAGGCCTTCTTCTCCAAACAAGAATGGAAAAGGTCCAGCAAAGTCTGAGCACAGAAAAAGTCAAAGAATTTCATGTCACTTTCCCCTCCTCCCTTCCTCCAACCTTGAAGGGTCTTTTTTGAGGGTTGGTGGTCTTTCAGAGGAGACTTTCTAGGCAAAATGATACTCCTTTATGTGGTGGGTAGCAGTGCACCCACTTCCAGCTGGAAAATTCTAAAAGCGTGAATTGGGGGGATCAAATAAAAGGATGTTCAATCTTGTATTTATAAAGTATTTTGGAAATGAACTTTGTTAGTGTCTCTTGTGCCTTTCATAATTCTGATAATAAGACATTTCAGGTACTAGTCAAAGATGAATAGTATTCAAAATAATTTAGGTGATCAGCATGTGATTTTCATTCCGCATGAGGTCCATTTGCAGTTTACATGGTTTTCTAAATTACATTAAAATAAAATGTCAAAAAGTTCACATCTTTTTTCACTTTTAACGGCATCAATCTTTGAAGAAAGGTTATTGAGCAAAGGTCTATGCATAAATCAGCCATTCCCCATAGAGGTAAAAGAAGCCATTACACCTGGTTATGAAAAAGACTTTCATGAATGCGAGAGAAATAAATCATTCCCCACTGGAGATCATATTAGTCGAGATGGAAGAGTGTCCATTTCCTGATAGTGAGAAAGCCACAAATTACTTTTGTTTGTTCCTGCATCCGTGGTTGTCCTTGAGAGGTCTATTAGCAAGTTGACTCTTCAATATTATTATTATGACTTAACAGTGATCTGAGTCTTTATAAATGTAATCTTTAAATTCTCTCCAGATTTTAGTTTCTCCTCTATAATTTCTGTTCACCTCTACCACATTTTAAAATATTCCTTGGGAGTTACAGAAAAAGGACTTCTCTGCAGAAAGCAGCATATCCCCTCCTCTCTGGAGCTGACCACATTTCACATCTATCCTTTGCTCTCAATTCAACAATTCAATATTGGATTCAACTCAAGGCTGTGGCCCCAAATAGAATGAGACCTGGATATTTATGAACTGCTTGACCAGACATTCTTCCCAATGATTTACTCCATAAATTCTAATTTTAGTTTTTAGAGTAGTTTTGCAAATGGCTGGAAAACTGTTGTACATTGCAGTTTTAAAACCTGGAATGAGTATAGATAGCATTGTTATTGGCTGTGGGAAAGTGTCCACATTTTCTGGGAGTAGAAACCAATGGTCATTATTAGTATGCAACCACTGAACTGATTAGACAACTCTAAATTCATTTCCCACCCATGACCTAAAAGAAATTTTTTATATTCATGCAAGGTATACACATAGGAGAAACATACTTTTTGAGTGGATTCCCAAATATGACTTCTGAGGTCAGCCATTGAGAAGTGGATCTGCCACAGATCAGCAAAGAGGTTTGAGGATCCAAAGGTTGATAAGAGCTGTACTTGACCCCAAGGAGGACTTGATACTGGAGGGACCAGGGGCAGGACAACAGAGAGATCTAGCCAAGGAGGTAAGGGATATAGTTCAGGTGAATGCAGAGTCCTTTGGTCTCCCAGAGGAGGGGCACCTCCTGCATACCTTCTGGGGAGAACCAGGGGAGGTATTCTGGTGACCCTTTGCTACATAACAAATCAGCCCCAAACTTAAGGACTTCACACAGTTTTGCACATTTTGCATGTGACTCTATAGTTCAAACAAGGTCAGTGGGGACAGCTTGTCTCTGCTTCTCATGATGTCAGCTGGGGCAGGCCAACTGGCCCCTGGAGGATCTACTTCGAAGTGGGCTCACCCACATGCCTGGCAAATTGGTGCTGGCTGTCAGTTCCTCTTCATGTGGGCCTCCCCAGGGGGGCAGTTTGGGCTTTTTCACTTAATAATCGCTGGGTCCCCAGAGCAGCCATCCCAAGGAACAAGAAGCTGAAGCTGCAGGTTTCTTAAGGCCTGGGCCAAAACCTAGCATAGTTTTGCATCTGTTGAGAGAGAGAGAGAGTGGAATTGGGAGGGGGTGCAAAGGGAGAGGGAGAGAGAATCTTAAGCAGGCTCAACACCCAGCATGGTGCCCGACGCAGGGCTCGATCTCACAACCCTGAGATCATGACTTGAGCTGAAATCAAGAGTCGGACACTTAACTGACTGAGCGACCCAGGCGCTCTTCCCCACCACTCCCCCCCACCTCCCGGCTGTCATATTCTTTTGGTCAAGCCAGCACAGAGCCCAGATTTAAGGGCATGGGACATGAACTCCACTTTTCCATGGGAAAGCATTAGAAAGTTTTGGGGCCATGTTATAAAGCTGCCACAAAAAGCCTCTTGTAAAAGATACTGAGCTGAATATTCAATAGCAGGTAGGCATTATCCAGGTCAAAGGAAGAGGTTCTCTTTGCCCAGAATAGACTTTCTGTCCTGCTCTACCTGGCTAACTCCCACTTCAAGCCTGGGTCAACCCACCTTCTCTCAGAAGCATTATCTGGCTTTGCCCCAGGGTAAAAAAATGGATATATACCAATGTACTGCTGTTTTTAAAAAATTAAGCTCCCCCCACATACAACAGAACATATATCAAATAACTTCCCTTCTTACTTAAAAGCTATAAAATACTCATGGTAGTAACTATATAAAATAAAAATAAATCTAAAGTGCAGTAGTCTTTTTCAAATAGCAATGTAGATGCGTACATTTTTACTTCCCTATTTGCTTTCTCTACTCTTTGCCCCAAGGCACATTAATCGTATGAGGTCTCATGGACACCAGTATGGACCAATTAATTTTTGGAATATACCTGTTAATAAGCTCATCTGCATAGTTCTACTCACTAATCTGGGCACAAGGTAGCCTTCGGGAGGTCTTGGTTTCTCTGTTTAATCCATCTCTCCTATCATTCTCTTAGTGTGTCTGCCTCTGTCTGTCTCTCTCGTTTCTCATTTCTTTTTGTTTTCAAGTGACTTTCAACTAGGCAGAAAATGCATTTCATGTCTCTGTGCCTGCCTCCAGGCTCTATCTATTTCACTCACTGAGGACTGCCCTTCCTGAAATCTTTCTCTCATTTAGCAGCCTCTGCCAATGCTGGACAAATGATAGGACCTCATTTCTTAAAGGGCCAGAACATTGGAGCAAGCACTTCAAAGGATTCAGCAAATCACAACATGAACTAATGTGGATAAATCTTGAAGGCAGTATCCTAAGTGAAATAAGCAGGCACACAAGGACTACAATTGTTTCATTCCACTTATGAGGTACCTGGAATAGTCAACTTCATAGAGACAGAGTCGAATAGTGGTTACCAGCGGCGGGGCTGGGGGTGAGGGGATTTGGGGCTTATTGTTTCATGGGTACACAGTTTCAGTTTGAAAAGATGACAACATTCTGGAGATAGATGGTGGTGATGGCTGTACAGCCGTGTAAATGTACTTAATGCCACTGCATTGTACATTTAAACATGGTTAAAACAGTGAATTTTATCTACCTTTAGTCACAATGAAAAAAGAAAAAAACCCATGACCTAACAGATTGTTGAGGGACTTTTTATGGAAGTAATACATTATCAGAGAGATCTGGGTTCTGAGCCTGCCCAGTAACCTGTGTGATCTTGGGGAAACTAGAGGCATTGGGGATCTAAGGTTTATCTGATGGAAAATGATGAAGCTAGACAAAAGAAATGTTTCTCCAAGTTCACATACAACCTGCACCACCTTTACTTGGAAAGTTTATTAAAAATGCAATTTCGGAAGCTGTCTCTCCAGGGATGAGCCAGGGAATCTGCATATTTAAAGAGCCCCCAGGTGGTTCTTGTGCCCATTTAAATTTGAGAACCACTGGACCAGATGCTTGCTTAAGGCCATTTCAGCTCTGAAGTTTGACAGATTTTGATTCTGCAGGGCAGATTCTCTGTGCTTATGCAGGAGAAGGAAATGAAGAAAAGACTAGACTTTCTGCTTGTGTTGGAGAATTTTTCATTTGATATCTTCATCTTTAATGCCTGGCCAGTCAGGAATAGTATTGTTTATTCCGCCCACTGTTTTGGAGAGGCATGGTGAAAAAGATAAGCCAGATGGTACCGAAGAAGATTTACATTACCATTTTCTTTCTTTTTCCCTTTGCATATTATATAAAACTGCCCATGCCTCCATGTGAGCCATGATCATTAATTTAATGTTATGATCTAATGGCTCATGACATTAAATTATAACTTAGCCCAACATGACCAAATTACAGTATTAGAAAGAAAGTTTCTTTTCTCAGGTTGATTTCTATACCTTAAACCAGTTGTATTATTTTTTCATAATTATGTCTCAGCCTTGATTTAAGGAATCTTCTCTTTCATAGAAATGCATTTGTTAAACAGAACCTGGGTTATAATCGATTTCTCAAAAATACCCTCAACAAAAGGAAAAAGAGATTTGCTTTGTTTTGGGCTGTGTGTGTGTGTGTGTGTGTGTTTATGTTTACAGTACTGAAATAGATTCTGTCTGGAACTATATATAAGATAAACAGTGAAGGAGGGGTGCCTGGGTGGCTCAGTCATTAAGCATCTGCCTTTGGCTCAGGTCATGATCTCCGGGTGCTGGGAACAAGCCCTGCATTGGGCTCCCTGCTCAGCAGGGAGTCTGCTTCTCCCTCTCTTTCTGCTCCTCTCCCCCGCTCTCGCTCTCAAATAAATAAATAAATAAATAAACAAATAAATAAATAAATAAAATCTTTAAAAAAACCTAAAGATAAACAGTAAAGGAGAATAGTCTGATAGTTGTCACATACACTTGATGGTGAATGAATTATCTAAGTATTCTTAGAAAGGCATAACCCCTTCAGTTATATTTTACTAACCAATCAGTAAGATGCTAACCACATTTGTCTTGAAGAAATAGTTTTACACCTATAACTTTATGTTTATTCTCCTTTTCCAAATGGGCTCAAAAAGTAAAGTTTGTCATCCTCGGTTAATTCAAGAAGAAAATTTTATTCTGAACAAGTTCTTGTTGTTTTACTTATTTGAGCTTTGTTCCTCGAATCTATTTTTTTGCACATAAAATATTTGGTGTTATGAATGTGATTAAAATTAAAAATAATTAATTGATTTAACAGAGAGAACAAACAAGAGAAATATACAAACCACACGCTTTCCTTTTTATAAAATCCACCAAGCCACAGGAGAAATGCCTAGTAAAACAAAGAAAAAGAAATAATGGTAGAAAGTTCTGCTGCTGCTTTCACCAAATACAACACCAAGAAGTCTGAGACAGGTTGGGGTGGAATTTAGACTCGGTAAAACTCAAGCAATTGACCTGCCATGTGAAAATCTCAAAATGAGTTTAGGTGGAAGCCTAGGAGTTGAAATCCAATAATATATGCAACAGTGATCACGCCAGAATTGCACATAGAAAGCAAATTAGTGCTCTAATGGAGAAGCCAAATTGAAATCCATTCTCTGAGCAGATTTTCAAACACATTCTTCTACTTTTCTGTTTACAAAATTGGAAAACAAGAATTCATAAGGCAAGACACACACACACACAAAATTGGAATTCTAAGGGGAAAGATAGAACCCAGAAGCGCGTGCGCATACAGTGATGAGCGAGTAGCTTGCCTGCGTGGTGTATCTGATTGCGATGTCCCTTTGCTGCAGGCCTTCTTACAGGAAGTGACTAATTCTCAAGATGTGAGATATTTTATCTAAGATGGTATTGGAAAAGAAAATAAATTTACCCAAAATCCTTAAGGGCAATGTTGTATTAGTATTCCCATATAATATATTCTCTTCAAAAGATAACTCCAGAGTTAGGTAAGACAGGACTCGTGACTCAAATTGCATGCTCCACTCCCTGGACTAGAAATTGCATCGATCTGTCTGTACTCACAGAACACGGCTAGAGAATTGCTCCAAATGAAAGATGTGTTTGAATTGTTTATACAAGAAACTAAAAAAAAAAGAAGAAGAAGAAGAAGAAAGATTATTTCTTAAATCTAGTAACAGGTTAATCACTGATGAAATTAATAATAATAATACAGAGCAGTCATCAAGCACAGGAAAATGTATGGCAACATTTACACACTAACGAAGTAAGTCAGAGATATAAATAAGTACATGGCATTCTTGTGTTCTGCAATATATTATCTGCTTGAAAGAAACTGTTCTCTAGTTCTAGTAGACTACATGGTTCCTCTAGTTCTTCATCCCATTCTGCAATCACACCCTTGATATTGCCTCCCTGTGGATGGAGTGTACCTCCCAACCCCTGGCCTTAGGGCTTAGCCATGTGATTTGCTTTAGCAAAACATAGGTGAGCAGAAGTGATGGTCTGCTAGTTTGAAGCCTGGGCCTTAAGAGACCTTGCATGTTCCCGACTGTGCCTCTACCACATGTATAAGAAGAACATGCCCCATCTAGATGGCTCATCTCAGAAAGAGGCTGAGAGGTGTACAGCAGGGCTGTGCAAGCCATGCACATCCCGAAGGATAGATGACTGTGGTTTAAAACCATATGCACCATTCAGCATAATTGTGACAATAGCTCACTGAAACAGCAAATAAACTGTTGTTCTTCCTGGATATCTGTTGAAAATTAATAATATCAGCCATCTTTGTGATGAAAATATAAAGCCTATGTTTTAATTTTAATGGTTCACTGTTGAATATTAATTTTTTAAAAATTAGATCTTCCCGGGGTGCCTGGGTGGCTCAGTCGATGAAGCATCTGCCTTCAGCTCAGGTCATGATCCCGGAGTCTTGGGATTGAGCCCCATGTTGAGCCCCACATTGGGCTCCCTGCTCAGTGGGAAGTCTACTTTTCCTCTCCCTCTTCTCCTCCCACTTGTTCCCTCTCTCTTGTTCACTCTCTCAAATAAATAAATAAAATCTTCTTTAAAAAATTAGATCTTCCCTTATCTGGTGATGTCATTTTATTAAGCTTATACATCATAGGTACACTGTTTATTTGTTTATTTATAAGTAACACTGGTCATGGTTGGAAACACCACCAATCTTGAGGGGAAACACACATGTCTGTACTAAGTTAAAAAAAAAAAAACCCTCCTTACATCAAAGTATTGCATAATAATACATTTCGTTTGAATACTTCATGCATTCCCAGGAGAGAGTGAGTGATATTTGGTTTTGTGAGAGAGATAAAAATAATGAACATTACCATCTGGTTTAACCATTTTGGTGATACGGAATCATAGCCGTGTTAATTACCCTTGTGGTTTGTCTTCATAGAGATAATTATATGTGAAATTCCTTTCCAATTTGTTATGTAATATTAGAAATACTTCTAAAATTGACATGGATTTATTATGTTACCATCTTGTTGGCATAATCATTAACACTGAACCCGTAGATCTATTAAATGTTTAAAAACTATAGTCTTCAAAACAAGAATATTATGAAAAGAGATTTTTGAAATAATACTTTTTGCATGCCTTTTGAATAATGCTATTCAGTATTTCTTCATGTTTAGTTCCTGAATCTAAGTCATACAGTCTATTTAAAAATAGTTGTCAGCTGAAGACAACCAGGCAATGGATTTGTCTTGACAACAATCTTTTTATATATTAGACATGTCTGTTTTTGAAAATTGGTGTTTCTTTACCTTCCTGAATTTAGGGAGATGACACAGGAGGATAACATTAATTTCCTCTGCCATTTTGGCCAAATCAAATTTGAGGCTTCCCAGAGACGTTGTCTAATCAATTCAAAGAGACATTTGAAAAGATTCCTGTTAATCTATCTTTAAAATGAATTAGTGGCATAAATTGTTGCTGGGTGATTTAGGTACAGTTGTAATTTTTAGTAATCCCAGGAGAAGATGCAGTACCTTCTAAAATGTCACAATAAGTGTGATCATTCAAAATTCTGAGTGATTGGTCCCCTGCAAGGCTTCCTGACGTCATTTTTCCTAAGGGAATTTTGTTTGGGTATTTATAGCAGCTGCCGCCGTAACTATTTCTGTCTTATTCCAGTCATAGTTATTACTGTATTATTCACATACCTATATTGCAGTCTAAAGAATAAGTGGACTTCCTATTCTAGAGGAAGCACCAGAAGAAATGAAAGGAAGTTTGATGTGGATCTGTATATTCCACATTATTGTTTGCGGGTTCTCGGAATTAGCTGAGTAATGCCTTACTTACAGAAGGAAGGTCAGCTGATCTCTCTTGCTGCTCACTGTTCCATGTCCTGAGTGTTATTCTTGTAGAAGACGAGTAGAGAGTGGGAAGAAAATGAAATCTGTCAATACTGTGAATATATAAATAATAAAAGTGGCAGGGGGACTGATTAATTCTGAATCATCTTTATAAAATGACTGGAGTTGTGAAAATGCTGAGTCTACACAGCTGATTGGGAAATGTATGCAGTCTGTTGATCAGAATTCATCTGTGAATGCTCTCTTCCAGAGATTGATATACCAGAGGTCTTAAAAACATTTTGGGCCCCGTGAGAAAGGAAAACAACAGACCTGGGAGATTGCAATTTAAAATGGAAGAAAGTGTTTTCCCACCTTACCCACAACTTTCAGGCAAATAACTGATGCAAATAAGTCAAAATGCAGTTTAGTTTCGCAGAATAGTTTCCGAAACTAGTATTTCAGAATACTTCCAATCAATATATATTTGTCATGTGGTGGGAAAATAAAAAGCTAAATTCTTGGATCATTAAATAGAAAATTTAGTAAAAATAAGAGAAAGCTATAGGTTCAGTTTGGTGATCCTATGAAGAAGAATATATTCACCATTGGTCTTTCCATCTTAGGTAGTATATACATATGATTTTATTTTTATAACTAAAGCAACCGTGTTGTGATTTTATATGTATTTTAACAGTAGAAGTCCTCTGAGCTAACTCAATAATAATCAGACTGCATTGTGTGTTGTTTATTTCCTTGTGATTTGTAACCAAAACTATGACAGAACTTTAATTAGTAAGATCAACTTAAAAACCTGTGTCCTTCACAAAACTGTTCGTTTTATTTGGGAGTTCTTAAGTACTGTTATGTTCCTTAAACCAAACTACATACTGGTTTTGTTTTGTTTTGTTTTATTTCGTTTAATGCATAGGATTTAAAACTTTGTTTTCTGAAGTTTTTTTCTTTTAAAACCACATCATCAACATCTATTCCTTGCTGCTCCATTCAGCTAGTCCGTTTAAAATACCTAATCCGTTTTTAAGGATTTCTTTCTTAACTATGGTGTAAAGACTAACTTATGACATGTATTTTCTGAATAATATTAAGGTACTTAAATTACCTGTGCCTGGTATTACCATATTCATTGTTCACTTTAAGATTTCAAGTGATCCATTCAATGCAGATATATTTTTAAATGATTCATTTAGAGCAGGAAATAGATATTTTCATGTACTAGGCTATTGGGAAAGCCCAGCAAATGATTCTGTTTTTCAGTGTCGCAAAATATTACCCATCCATATCCAAAAGCTTAAAATTGAACTTAGTATTCTACTGTCTTTTTGTGTCTAGAAAAAAAAATCTCTTTGTAAAGATCAGTTAAGATATGAATTTTCAAACGAAAAAAAATTGTGAATTAGGCATCTTTCTGTTACCATTTATTTGGGGAATCTAAGTAGTTTTTCTTAGGTTATTGGTATTTCATGTTCTTTGAATTCAATGTTTGTATTTAAGTGTAGATGGTAATTTGAGCTTGCTAAAATCTCAAATTAATGGGAACAATGGGGAGTATATGACCACTTTAGTGATTCTTATGAAGACCACGTTTTACTGAAGGATACAGGCCTAGCAGGGCATGGTCAGAGAAAGAACCAAGTCAGGTCAGCCAACCCTCCCCAAGGGTTACAAGCTGCTAACCAGGTTTAAACTTCTCCAAATCTGCACAAAAGGCCTTAAGGCCCTTTGGCTGAGGAGGGTACCCTTACCATTTCCTCGTTTTTGGCTGCCAGGATTTTACTCATTTCTGAATCAAACTGACTGTATATAGTCTAAACAGAGTATTCATTCTGCTTTACTATTTTAACTAACCTTAATAGTAATATATACCCAAAATAACTTAAGCAATTATAACAATCAGTTTTAGTCTTCTCATATAAATGCCTCCCTTTGAAGGAGGAAAGTCCCTAAAATGAAGCTTTTATTAATGACTGTACATTAGCCCCACCTACAGCCACCAGAGTCTGACAGGAACCAGATTTGATGATGCCAAGTGGGCCTTGATTTCTCAACTCACTCTTTTTCCTGTATAGTCTTTTTAATTGCATTATTTACCACTAGTCAAAGTTACAAGTGGTGAACTCTTCAAGTGTTTAAACTTCAAAGGAAAAAATAAACCCACCGCAACTCTATTTTTAATCTTTAGTATTTAAAATTCATATATTGAATTTGTACATATTTGTACATACAAAATATGCCGAGGAGCAGTTTGATTGTAAGACTGTGTAGAATATACATCTTCCATCCTATTGAAATGACTCCCTAGACAAGGAGAAGAATTCTTGCACTCCAGACTTGGGCATAAATATGATGATAGCTGCTGCTCATTTGGTTCTGTTCTGAACATTAATTGTATGTGCTTTTTTCTTGACCTTGGAACTACAGTATCCATAGATCATAGAATTACAGGGCTGAAAGTGAAATTTTGGAAATCATTAAGTCACCTTATCAAATGAGGGTAGTTAAGCCCGTGAGATACCCATTTTCAAACACATCATTCTATATCTTTACATTATCGAGTTGTCCAATCTAGGACTGTGGTAGATCCCTTCATTTATTTAGATCTGCCTAAATGTCTCACGATAACACATTAGACTTGTATGTGTAGAGGCTTTGTGCATCTTTAGCATGATTTCTTGCTGGGCACGTAATATTTTTTAGTACCTTTATTGAGGTAAAATTGATATACAGTAAACGACGCAATATTGAAAGTATACGATTTGATAAGTTTAGCATATGTATACACCCTGAAACCATCACTGTAGTCAAGTTAATATTCATATCCATCACCTCACCCAAAACATAATACTGTGTTCCAAGAATTTTGATGTTAAGAAATTATGTCCTAGATTCTTCACTTGGTCTCCTGTACTTTTCCCATATTACTGCTAGGAAGCTATCATTCCAATTCAGAGAGTACATTAGAAGCAGAAGAAACAGTTGGAGAGGCACATGGAATTGGAACTCCACCTGCAAAAACTGAAATTCTCCTCACGTTCGTTATGGTGGCTGGAGGCAGATGTAGCTTTCGCCCACTAGCGCTAATCCTATGTAAGAAGGAATCCGCAGATGACGAAACAACAAGAGACAGCCCAGTTTCACCACCCTTTGGAAATGTAACTGATAGAAGTGCCAGAAGGCACCTTATCACTTCCTTAACCCTTTCTAGAGAAGAGGACTTAATCCATTTCTGTATAAGAAAGTTTATTTGAGAATCCAGTTTTGTTTTAAACTTGAGCTTGGCATTTTGGAGGTATTCCAAAGACCACAGAATTCATAGTCATTACCATATCACAGCAGGCTTCTTTCAAATATTGCAATCTAGAACAGTCTGCTTGAAAACCTGGAAGTCCAACCTAGTGAGTTAAGCTTGACTAGTGTTTTGCAATTTTATTTCTAATCCTGGACGTTGGCCAATCATTGCTACCTAATCTTGGTACCTGGCCTGAATATGAACTTTGCGAGGATTTGATAATTTTGAATCATTTGCTTTTTTTTCTTCTTTTACTTGATGGATATCAGTTCAGCAGAACTGTCCCAAGTTGTATTGCTTATAAGCCACATTTTGATTTATAGTATGTATCAGTTCATTTTGCTGCGTAATAAATAACCAAAAAATTTCTGTGGCTAATAACAACAGATACTTATTTAGTGATGGGTCTGCGGTTTAGTGGGGTTTGGCCAATCTTGACTAGACTTGGCTTGGCTCTGCTCATCTCTAGGCTGCAGATCTGGTTTGAGTCTGCCCCCTGTGTCTTATTCTGAGACTCAAACTAAGGGGGCAGTGGCTTCTCAGGACAATGATCAAACCAAAACCAACACTTTTCAAGTCTCTGCTTTTAGCACATTTGCTTCTTTTCCACTGGCCAAAGCATGTCACGTGGCCAAGCCCAAAGTCAAGGGATAGAGAAACACTTTCCACCTACATAAGGTCATGGCAGGGGTGTATATGTCTAATTTGACTAGGGATGTGACGGAATTGAAGCCAATAGTTCAATCTGCTATATAGTCAGTTGGAGACATGCTCAATAAGTTAGTCAAGTGGAAGGCTGGTTAATATTTATGGACCTTATAACCCCTAGGAAAGACAACAGGATCCCTCTTACTCTGCTTGAATTTCCTACCCCAATCTTTTGAGTTATACTGAAGCCTAGAAACATCCATCGGGCAGGAACGAATGGTTCCTTCTTCAGGATTCAGCATGTGAAATATACAGCATCTCATAGTGGTAGCCAAACAGCCATTTTCTTCAGTTTAGGAATACAAATGTGGATGTGTTAATTTTCAATTAAGAGTTCTAAACTTATGGGGCGCCTGGGTGGCTCAGTCGTTAAGCATCTGCCTTCGGCTCAGGTCGTGATCCCAGGGTCCTGGGGTCGAGCCCCGCATCGGGCTCCCTGCTCGGCAGGAAGCCTACTTCTCCCTCTCCTGCTCCCCCTGCTTGTGTTCCCTCTCTTGCTGTGTCTCTCTCTGTCAAATAAATAAATAAAATCTTTAAAAAAAAAAAAGAGTTCTAAACTTATTATCTGCTTGGCAGTTCTTCTTTGTGACAGTCATTCCCTCTGACTATTAATATTGGCTTTTGACCTAAA
This sequence comes from Mirounga angustirostris, assembly GCF_029215605.1. Classification (NCBI taxonomy): domain Eukaryota; kingdom Metazoa; phylum Chordata; class Mammalia; order Carnivora; family Phocidae; genus Mirounga; species Mirounga angustirostris. The sequence continues at coordinate 27,014,850 of NW_026991719.1, read as the reverse complement.
TTTGAAAGGAACACCCAAAATTCAAGGGCCATTGGAGTGGTAATTTTTCCAACCTGTTTGTGTCTGGATAAGAAAATAAAAATTATACAGGTGCTCTTTTTGACCAATACAAGCATGTGAAGAAAATGACTTCCTTTGATGAGCAGAAATGATAGAAGCTTCAAAAGTACCTTAAAAAAAAAAAAAAAAAAAAAAAAAAAACAGGAAAACGGAGCCAGTGAATTGACCACAAACAAAACAAAAACAAATAAACCACTAGTCAGCATTTCTCAAGAAGGATGATATCTGGAAATGATAGGGATCATGGAAGCACATTGAATTATACAGGTCATGAATGTGAAGGTCAAGGCATGAAATCTTCCTTCATGAAGTAGTGTTAAGTGCTTGGCAGGGCATTGTTGTTAAAAGAAGCCACCAAAAGTGAATCAAGCAGCAATAAAGTTAAAAAGCTGATGTGTAAACTTAATCTAAGGCAACACAAGCCATTCCTACAAAATAGTATAGTACTTTTCTTTATATATGGACCTGAAGTATATTAAAATAAGTCAATTTGTGCCCATCGACACCTAATTTGAAGATTTTCATAGGACGCAGAGCCCCCAAAGTATCATCCAGGCTGCTTTGATGGTTTTTCTCTTTTTATAAAGCGCTACCAGTCTCAATAGGAAGAAATTGATAATATTTTTATCCAAATCAGGTGGCTAATTGCTTCCCAAGATATGTTGGTAGTATAGGTGTCACTTCCAAACTATAACATAAAGAACAATATTTGGGCAAATTTATTTAATATCGTCTTTTTCCTTTTTGCCCTAAAAATACTTACTTGTTTGTAGAGCTCATTGTGTCAGTAAGATGGTTTTGATAAAACCATCTTACAGGGATTTGCTTACTAAGCTCTTCTAATTTTGAAAAGACACAGGAGAAAATTTGTAACTGTGGCTCACCCCCAACCAGAAATAGTAATTGCAGGGCTAATTTTATATTGCTAATTCAGAAAGAAATCATGTTCCCTGTCCCTTTACAGAGCTGGACTCTTCTTAATCAATTCCAGACTAAGGAAACCTACAGGTGGCCAGTGATCTTGGACAGGTGGATAATGGAATATGGAGGCCATGTCTGTGATCAGTCATATAAACACTGTCTAAGTCTGATAACCAAGTATAATTACCTATGCATCAATGTAATATATCATTAATGCCTTAAACATTTATTTATTTATTTACAGTGTAAATAAATAATATAATAATAATAAATTAGACCGTGTCAGCTGGTTTTGTGGTGGGAAATCAGTATAAACACAATCTTACATGTCCATATTTCATGCTGACTAGTAATAACCAGCTTCTGTATAACACTTAAGAGTACTAACCACTTTCCCATCCATTGACACAGGTAGTACAGCAACTCTATGAAATGTTGAATCCTTGTCCTATTCCATGGTCTCATTTGTTGCCCCTTTGTGTTTGTGTTTGTGTCTCAGCCAGGGTCCCAACAGGAAGCAGATGGCACATTAGAATTAGGGTGATTTGCGCAGGAAACAAACTGAGTGTTGTTGGAATGGGGGGGCGGTGGGAGGGATGGGGTGACTGGGTGATAGACACTGGGGAGGGTATGTGCTCTGGTAAGCGCTGTGAATTGTGCAAGACTGTTGAATCTCAGATCTGTACCTCTGAAACAAAAAATGCAATATATGTTAAGAAAAAAAAAAAAGAAGAAGAAGAAGAAGGTAGCGGGAGGGGAAGAATGAAGCGGGAGAAATCGGAGGGGTAGACGAACCATGAGAGACGATGGACTCTGAAAAACAAACTGAGGGTTCTAGAGGGGAGGGGGGTGGGAGGATGGGTTAGCCTGGTGGTGGGTATTGAGGAGGGCACATTCTGCATGGAGCACTGGGTGTTGTGCACAAACAATGAATCATGGAACACTTCATCTAAAACTAATGATGTAATGTATGGGGATTAACATAAGAATAAAAAAATAAATTAAAAAAAAAAAGAATTAGGGTGATTTGAGTGTTGATTTCCAAATGCTACATACTGAGGAGTGGGCAGAGTATAGGAAAGTCATGGAAGGTAGCGCACGACCCCTGGGCTAATAGCAGCAGAGCTGTCATTTCTCCTAGGCCTGAAAAGATTAAGGAGGAGGAGAGGTTTCTGAGAACGAAGAGAAAGAGAGATCATGTAAATCTTACTGCCTTGGTGGAACAGTAGCCTTCTTTTTCAAGGCTAAAATTGAGGCTTGAATTGACAGCCAGGGAAGGAGACCAAAGCAGTCAATATACTGACCTCAGTCTCTTCCTAGTTCTCTCCATTAGTCAAACCCAGCCAGAAAACTAAAGGGCATAGGAGCTCATGGTTGTAATCCTACAAGTCAGCCCCTGGGACAGTGGAGGAAGGCAGGTAAATGGAGCTGGAGAGACAAAGAGAACATAGCTGACACATCTCATTTTATGCATTTTTTTCTATATGATACCAAAAAAAGTGCAGGGAAATGTAATAAGAGATCTCTTATTAATAATCTCAGTGACCTAATAATAATACTCTTTCTTTAAATATTCAGCTCTCCTGAGTTGGTTCAGAAATGTAACTCCACTGCTATAATTTCTATTTATATTCATTAATAGGTTAATATTCATCTATCAATGGAGTACCCACCAACTGCTAGTTTGTTATTGTGCTAGTTTGCAAAACAGAGAATAAACCTGATTTCAAAGACTTACGTTCTGGTGCAGAAAAAAATGACCATATTTGAGTGTGAAATTTTAAGAAATACACCATGTGAGACATACTAATGAGTTAATAAGATCATGCAGAAATTGTTTATTATAAACCCATAGTATTTTCAGTATTGCACTGAACAGAGATCATTGTCCTTACACAAGTTAAAATTAGAATCAAATCGCCTGCAAAATAACTCACTCCTAAACTTTAAGCTTCTTGAGTGTTTCTTTTTTTTTTAATTCCAGTATAGTGAGCATACAGTTTTATATTAGTCTCACTAAAAGGCAGCCTACTGAATGGGAGAAGATACTTGCAAATGATATATCTGATAAAGGGTTAGTATCGAAAATATATAAAGAACTTATACAACTCAACAGCCAAAATTCAAATAATCCAATTAAAAATAGGCAGAAGACATGGACAGACATTTCTTCAAAGAAGACATCCAGATGGCCAACAGACACGTGAAAAGATACTCAACATCACTGATCATCAGGGAAATGCAAATCAAAACCACAATGAGATATCACCTCACACCTGTCAGAATGGCTAAATTCAACAACATAAGAAAGAACAGGCGTTGGCGAGGATGTGAAGAGAAAGGAACACTGTGGCTGCAGCCACAGTATGGAACACAGTAATAGTGTGGAAAACAGTATGGCGGTTCCTCAAAAAATTGAAAATAGAACTACCCTATGATCCAGTAATTGCACTACTGGGTATTTACCCAAAAAAATACAGAAACACTAATTCAAAGGGATACACGTACCCCTATTTTTGTAGCAGCATTATTTACAATAGCCAAATTATGGAAGCAACCCAAGTGTCTGTCCATTGATGAATGGATAAAGCTGACACATATGATTGTCTGCATATACATAGTATATATATGTACGTATATAATGGAATATTAACATTTGCAATGACATGGATGGAGCTAGAGAGTATAGTGCTAAGCAAAGTAAGTCAATCAGATAAAGACAAATACCCTATGATTTCACTCATGTGGAATTTAAGAAACAAACAAACAAAAAACGGGGCTTCTTGAATATTTCTGTTATTTTTTAAATACCTCTCTCATTTCACAGTGTCAAAACAATGTATACACAACAATAGTTTGTTGAGTGGAGTCAAACAAAACTAAAATAGGTTATCATCACAACCACAGTTTATGCCTTGTCTATAAATAAGCAAGAAATAAGTTTGTCTTAGGAGTTTAAATATATTCTATCTAAATAACTCCTTTTACTTCCTTCTTAAGCAATATTCAGTCCTTCAAAAGATATTTATTGAGTATCTAATATGTACTTAATACTGTGCCAGGTGCTATGAAGGATGCCAAGGTAACAGAATGAACTTCTAATTCTTCAGAGTTCCAATTAAATAACCTAAAGTTAAATCAGTTTGGGAAGGGAACATTGTGCCTTTGAGACTCTAGGTTTCTCTTGATTAGAAAGTATTAAACATTTCAAGTAACTAAACAGATTAAGGAGACTTCAAGGATGCATCTCACTAGTAAATTTGGATTAGTCTGGCAAATTTAAGACTTAAATGGAACTTTTTAATAATTAGACCAGAGAGAAAATTATAATTACAACATTTGTAGAATCTATGGTTATCTCTCAACTTTCTTAATCCTTTTCTAAGTATATCTTGTATATCTGATCAGGTTTTATAAGTTCAGAAAAATGTTTCTATACATTCTGCGAATCTCTTCTTTTAAAAAGCTCTTTAATTTCATATTTTGTTAAAAGTCAAAAGCCTCCACAAAAATGAGACCAAAGTCAGTGAAAGACTATAGCAATAAAAATCACATGTGATTTTCTCTCTGTTTTTGACACTCCTTTCATGCTGAACTTTATACGAATTTATTATAAAAACCTTTATTGACAGTTAAATCCTATTTTTAAAAGGATTTCTTTTTTTCCCCTGAGTGATAATAGTTGCCTTTTCATAGAGTTCCCTAGTTGCAGATACTTCATAGCTACATTTCACACTAGGGAAAGTGTAATTTCTGAGCACCTGCATATGATTCCTGGTTCCTGAGGTGTAATTTGCTTAGTAGTAGTACTATGCAGTGACATTGGTACAGACATTTTCCTTATTCCACTGTATTATTTTCAGTTTCATTCAGCAGCTGTTAAAGAAAGTCATTAAATGTTTTTGTAAGTTGTTGCATTTCCTGTTTAACTAGGAAGGTTTGGGATCACTCTTCCGTAAAGCATTGTGCTCTTCAAAGCAAGCAATTGAGAACTGACTACTGAGTAGTTCTACCAAAGGATTTTAATATTAAAGGACATATATACACATTTGAATAGGTCACTATCTCTCATTTCACTTTACTGATTTCTTGTATGCAACAACCCCTTGTATAGTGCTTGTGACTGTCAATATGTAAATATATCTCATCTCTTCTTGGGAAGTTCTACCTCCACATTAGAGTCCCTCTTAGTCCTTAAAAGGAAAGTTAAGTCCAAAAGAACAATGAAAGTTGGTCGAAAGAATGAGAAAACATGAGCACAACATATCCTCTCTCGGACTGAAGCAAAACGCTTCTGATATGTTATGTGGTATTAATAGATCATATTTCATGACACTACCAAATATCACAAATTATCTTATGTTAGCAGTAAGTACAAAATAATTGAGAACAAACTATGACAAATTGAACTAAGCCAAACAAGAAGAAGAAGAAAGCAAATACACTTGTGGTCTGAGTTTTTTCCAGGCTTTGAAACTTTGAGAATATCTGTCTTTATTAACTTTTGCTTTTTGCTGATGGTTTCTCTCATTTTATTATAGCTCATAGCATTGTAAATTAATTTAACATGAAAGATAAAAATGTTGCTCTTGAAATGTTTCTCATTAAATTATGGGAAAATATTACGATAAATAAAGGAAAGGAATGCCTCTAGTACCAGCTTCTGTTTGCTCAATTATTGCAGAACCAAAAGTGAATTATTACATAGTTAACTCAGAGGCAATATTACTGCCATTATGTTATAAAATAGATGATATAGTTTTGCAATCTTCAAAAAAAAAAAAGAAGGTACAGCATAGGTCTGTTGAAAGTGAAATACCTTTTTTTCTTGTGCTTCACTTAAATGCATACTGACCCCAGTTTTTTAGGAGTTCTTGCTAATGATGGGCCCAACTTTATATTAAGAACTGCAAAGTAAATTTCAGCCAATTACCTCATTCGGGGGAGTCATTAAATGGAGGTACCTCTGAAATTTTGGAAGGCATGTACAGCCAATTAGCTGAACTACTACTCAATGTCCTCTCTATGGTTACAGTCTTTCTAGTGCACTTTTTAATTGAAGACAACTTCTACAGAGAAGGTGAGAAGTTGCTACTTAGTGGTACTTGTTAGGATGGGATCACACATGTGGAAGACATTCATCTGTATCCCTCCTCCACTCACAAAGAATGGTACTTCATTCATCCAAAGCATACAGGGAGGAAGGATTAAAGATTATTTACATGATCCAGAACAATTGCTCAAAAGTAAAAAAAAGAAAAAGAAAGAAAAAAGAAAAAATGGAAGCAGCTTGAGGCTCCTCAACTAGATAGGCTTTTTTTTTTCCATATGGAATTCAATGCATTCATGTTTTAAAATCCTATGGAACAAGCTTATATGAGCATACATCTAAATATTCTAGGTGAGCTTTTAACAGTGAGGCAAATATTTGAATAATTTATCTCCCCTAATATGTAACCCATTAAAGGACACAATCACCTACTAAATGCAAGGCTCTATAGACTGCCCTGGAGAGTACGGCAATTGACCCAACCCAAATCCTACCTCTGGGACATATATGATAAGGGACAAATAAATAATTCCAATGCAGTGGAGAAATGACACATCCCACCAAAGAAGAGCTGATGAGAGTATTCTAAAAATGTGTAGTTTGGGAAATGTATCAGAAATCTATTGGAAGATTTTCAGATTACATTAAAATGCCCAGTTAATAAACTATCAAAACTATCGAAGGATTTAAAGGAATGATCCATTTTCAAAATTTTTTGGATTCTATCTTATAAAACACATTAAGTATCCCAACAGTAGTTTCCTGTGATTCAGAAAGAGTTACAGGCTGTTGCCTCACATCAGAATAATTTACATATGTAGTAATGAAGCCGTGTTATAGACACGTGGAAGACTTGATGGTCTTCTGAGTCAGAAGTCAAAAGGGCCATCTCCAAATTGTTGAGGCTATATCAGAGGGTGTAACCCCGAGCTAATTTGTCTAACGCAGTGACTCTTAAAAGGAGGGGCAGTTTCACCCTCCAGGAGACATCTGGCAACGTCTGGAAGCACTTTTTTTTTTTTTTTAAGATTTTGTCTATTTGAGAGAAAGAGAGCATGAGCAAGGGGAGGGGCAGAGGGAGAGGGAAAGGGAGAAGCAGACTCCCCACTGAGCACAGAGCCCTGCAAGGGACTCGCTGAGAACGCCACCTGACCTGAGCCAAAGTCAGAGGCTTAACCAGCTAAGCCACCCAAGCACCCCGGAAGCACTTTGAATTGTCACAGCTGAAGTGTAGCAGGTAGGGGCCAGGTATGTTGGTAAATATCCTACAGTGCACAGGATAGCCCTCCACAACAAAGAACTATCCAATGTAAAATGTCTGTCGTACTGCAGTTGGAAAGAACCTGGTCTAATGTAATGTTTACTCACCTTTCCTGAACTTCTGTCCTCTTCCACAGTAATAACAAATGCCCAAAAAATTAAAAAATCATTTAGTCATTTTTGCATGCTGTAAGATAATGAGTGACTTTAATTATTTAGTATAATTTTTATATTCTAAAACATTGATAATATAAATATTGTTTAATTATTCAGACCATCATAGCTCATATTAGTGTATTATTTAAGATTTCATAACATTCATTTACTGAAATTTATAATAGTATTCATTAAAGACAAATATTTTGCTTTTTTTATTTTGATAATGATTCTTAACTCTAATAGGAAAATGTATAAATTAATAATATATTTTAAGTTATGTGCTGGGTTCAGCAACAAAATATACATGAAAACGTAGACTGAAATTTAACTATTCTATAAGGTCAGAGAAAGCACTTCTACTTTTATGACTGGATATTTGGAATTCTTGCCTCTACCCCACCCCACCCCTAAAGTTTAGCTAATTTGATTTTTGTTTGTGCCTAAACCATGAGGTAACAGAGGTTCAAGTTGACATTTTCAAGCATGTCTTGGAAAAATACATTTTGAGCAACAGTTGAGCACCATTTCATTCTGAGTTTGTTTTTTTTTTTTTTTTTTTACAAACCCAGAGTATTTATATTATAAAAAAAAGAAAGTGAAAATGCACAAGACATGTCATTCGCACACAGCCAGTGCCGTTGGCCTCTTGGAGAAAGTGGGGCCCACGGTGCAGGTATCCAAGGGAGCAAATCAATAAAAATCTACTGGCCCAGAATGGGGTGGGAGTCAGCTTCGGGGCAGCAGGTCTGCAGCTATTCCCCCGACAACCCCTGCGGCTGCTGTCACAATGCCTTGCTCGGGACAGTCCCCAGCACCCTACCCCAGAGTGGGTTATGAGACAAGATGTGGAAAAACTCTGCCTTACCCCCGAGAGACTGCCTCCCACAGAACGTGGCAGTTCGTGGGTTGGGCCCGTCCATCTGATCTCATGCTTAGTCTACACTCTGGCGTGGGAACCATTATTATGACATCTCCTTTCTTGAAAGGAAAACAACTTCCCTGCCCAGGCCACTTTCAAAAGCTGGAGATCTGGGGGCAGAGACTCAGGTAAAAGCTCAGCAGGGAGGGATTGTCCCCAGAACCCCCGGGAGCAATTTGGATAGAGCATGGTTGGAGTTCAGTGGCCTCCCCCCTTCCCCCCCACCCTGCCAAGAGGGAAGAGGGGGTGATGCTGTGGACCCTGGCCTGAGATACAGGGCAGATCCAGCTGCCCTCTACCCACACTGTCCCCACTTTCTCCACTCTGCCCACTGATGCCTGCCCCTCAAAACTTCCTGATCACAAAAGGCTAGCTGCCACCCACAGTAGCTCAGTGCTGGGCCTCTGGGCACAGGGCAGGTCTCTGGATCTCTTCTTCTTCTTCCTCCCGAAAGTAGGCTGCCTTTCCCTGTGACCCGGGGGCCTGCTGGGCCTTCAGGAGACATGAGGCCACCATATGGCTGCTGCTGTGGCAGAAGTGACACTTCTTGGGCTGTGGTGGCAGCTTAGATTCCTTGGCATGGTGGTCTCGATCTCCACGGTTGTAGCTCCTGTCCCCCTTTGATCTGCGCTTCTGCCCGTTCTTCCCTTTGAGACACCTCTAGCTCTCAGCACAGAACACCCCAGCAGGGCTGGTGACCCGCCCAGATTCTAGGCCCTTAGCCGACTTCTTGTAGGAGGACTCCACTGCCTCACCCTCCTTCACGCTCTGGAAGCCCTTCAGGTGCACCTTGCTCTGGTGCCCAAAGACCTCCTGGGGGGAGGGGGCGGAGCAAGCGCAACCCGGCGCAGGCGGTCACCGGCAGGAAGCTGAAGCTCATGTGCACTTTGAAGCCCTTAGAGATGCCCGCCCCGTGCAGCAGCTGCCCCTTCCTCTGCCATCGGGGCGGCAGCATCCCCACGCCTCCTCCAGCGCCTTGGCGCAACCCCCTGCAAACTGCTGCTTTGACACAGAGCCCGGGGTCGTCAGCTGAGCCCCAGGCCCGACGGCTGCTTACCCCAGAGAAGTCCCGAGGCAAAGGGGTGGCTCGGAGAAGAGGCTGCTCCATTTTCCCCATCACCCATTCTGAGATTTTTTATTTAACTGATGGGCTGTGGTGGCTGGACATCAGAATTCTTCTTTTTTTAAGATTGTATCTATTTTATCCGAGAGAGAGAGAGAGAGAGAGAGATCACAAGCAGGGGGAGTGGGAGAGGGAGAAGCAGGCTCCCTGCTGAGCTGGGAGCCCAATGGAGGGCTCCATCCCAGCACCCCAGGATCATGACCTGAGCCGAAGGCAGACACTTCACCAACTGAGCCATCCAGGCGCCCTGGACGTCAGAATTCTTAAAAGCTGCTCAAGTAACTCTAATGGGAAGCTGACTTTGAGAACCTCTGTGTTTGTGTCGTATCCCACTTGGAAGACTCTATAGGTAGATATCCCGGGTTCACATTCCTCTCCAGCTGTTTACCAGCTATCTTTCTGACCCTGGACAAGGGACTTAGACCATATGCCATGATTTCCTCATCTGTAAAATGGGGGCAATAAAAATTTCTTTTGGATCATGTATATATGCCATTTACAAATCAGTTTCCTCTGAAGGTCATCTTGAGGAAAATATGCAGAATTATTACTCTTTATAGTTTTTTCAGTAACTTTCTGTATTTCAACATCAGTGTTACTGACGGCTTCTGTCTTTAACCAATGATCCAAATGTGGATATAGGTTATAAGGATAAAAACAATTTAAGGGCGCCTGAGTGGCTCAGTCTTTAAGCATCTGCCTTCGGCTCAGGTCATGATCCCAGGGTCCTGGGATCGAGTCCCACATCGGGCTCCTTGCTCGGCAGGAAGCCTGCTTCTCCCGCTCCCACTCCCCCTGCTTGTGTTCCTGCTCTCACTATCTCTCTGTCTGTCAAATAAATAAATAAAATCTTAAAAAAAAAAAAAACCAATTTAAGACAAGTATAGCAGTCAAAATTCACATGGTAGCTAACAGTGTTGAGTAATTAAAGCAACTGAGGAGCTGAGTCATGTGCACACAGCTTTGATCCTTCCCACCATATATTTGGCATTGTCATTTCACTATATATAATTAAATTACATGCACATGCACATGCACACGCAGAAAGTTTTTCAAGAACAGACATTACTACCTTCACTAATATGAACACCAAGAACATTTTTTGTGAAACCCTGGGAAATTTCATGAAAATCAGTTTGGAGAGGTTCTGCTCAAAATCATTAGAGATGTAATCACAGGTAGACTTAGTCAACAAATAGTGATGAGGAGAATTTAATAAAACACCAGCTGGACATGTACAAACAATCTAAACCATTATAATTACATAATCATGGTGAAAAAAAGAGCTTTGGGTAATCCTTTCCGGAAGCACAATCAAAATGATTGCATTTATAAGACAAGTATTTATTTTGGTGGTTAGAAGATCTCTTATGATTCTATCACCTCTTTGTGTGTGTGGCAATTTTCCAAGTTAATCTTTACTTATAAGTTATCTCCAAATATTAACTTTATTATTATATTATTGAGAAATGGCAGTCACCAAATTCCTCATTGGGATACTACTAGGATCCGTTTATACATTTTTAAACTAGACTTATTGTCAAACCCACCGTCCTTAATATTTAGCAGTATTAATACCACCTCACTGAGTAAACTGGAATGTACACATAGTTTAGCTGTCTACTGTATGCCAGGGACTAGACTAGCCATTGAGAATTCAGAGATGAATGAGACTTGGGTTGACTTCAGTCATGTTATCAGGAAACTCACACTCCAGTTGGGGAAAGAGAAGGGAAATTGAGTAAGAGGCATATGTACAAGGCATATGCTTTAGCAGAATTTGAAGTGGATAACTGCCCAGTGGGATCCGGTAAGGCTTCTTAGAGGAGGGGACATTTGAGTTGGGCTTTAAAGGCTGAGTGGAAATTTCACTCATTGAGATAAACTCCTTGAGAGGAATTACTTCAGTAGAACTTGCCATAAGCCCAGAAATAAATGGTGTGCAAAATCAATACCATCTGTCAATTTACTCAATCTACTTTGCTCTCACCTTCAGAAAAAAAAATTCAGAAATATAATAAGAAATTTGAATCTATCTTGCTATCTCTTAAAATGAGTTAATTTGAGGAGGAAATTGAATATGATAGAAGAGAATCTCCCCTAGGGGAAAATGCTGTTTATTGTTTGCTTGCATCTAATTATTTTCTGTCAAAAATATATTATGTATAAACTTGATGATTAAAAAATCAGATTTCTATATTGGTAATGCCATTTATTTTATAGTATATTAATCACAAAATGCTTATCTTGGTGACTTTTACAAACTTAAATGAATAAAGTACAAAAATAATTTATATCATATTACACTGTCATAGATTTATTAAACTAACCCTAAATAGCACTCAGTGAAATAGAGACCCTTGATTCCAAACACCTCCACCACAGGCTTTGTCTCTGATTGTCATCAAGTCAGAGAAAATTATCTAATAAATTGTTGACTTACAAAATGAAAACTAGAATATCTAGGGGGCCATCCTTGTTCTCTTCATTTTTGTAGAGCAGCTCTGGCCAACAGAAATATAATGTGACTTAAAATCTTCTACGAGCTATCCTAAAAAAAGTAAACATGAAGAGGTGAAGTTAATTGCAACAATATGTTTTATGTAATCTAATATACCTACAAGATTATCACTGTAACATGTAATCATTATAAAAGTTATTAATGAAATATATTTTTCCAATATATTTTACTCTTACCACACATCTCTGTTCAGACCAGCCACATTTCAGGTGCTCGGTAGCCATAGGTGGCCAATGATTACCATATTAGAAAGAACAGTTCTAGAGATTTCCATTAATCCAAAAAAAAAAAGGACTTCCAGACATTCACTGATAAGTACTTCTTCACTGCTAGCCATGGGAGCATTTCCAAATGGAGTCTACAGATTTTAAATATTCTACCTTACCATCTCTGAGGGCTTCAGTTTTAATGCCATACTATTCTTAAAGAATATCAGACATTCTTTTTTATGGAATACTCTGAAAAAGCAATTAGAAGTTTATGATGCACATAATGCAAAATACAGGTCATTTTCCAAGCCTGTTATAGAAGCACAAAAACCATAGTCATTTATTACTTGTGAGAATACTGTCTCAAGTATGTCTTTGTTTGGGTATTGGTGATATTGCGAGAACTTTGTGATAAGAAAACAGTCTTTAAGAACAAAATTAAGAACAAGATACCAGACTTAAATTGATAACTAGAATGAAAACCTTTTTTTAAATGGAAACCTGGTTTAGTCTATCCATGGGGGTACATCAGGGAAACACTAGTCAGAAAAAATATGTCACATCTGTTAAGTTATTGAAAGTTACTTGACTCTTAGTGACTTAACCAGAAAATGCCCTTGTAGCTAGAGTCCTTCTTGATTTTCAGGTAAACCTATTTATCTAACTTTGCAAGGCCACTGGGACCTTTTTTGCATTGGAAGAATCATTTGCAGCCATTCAAAGTAAAATTGAAGTATCAGCTCTGGAAAACAGCCACTAATGAGCAATCAGAAACCTGACCTCGAGATGACTTGTGAATTGTGAATCAGCAAAATAAACTCAATTGTTCATTTGCTAAGTATGTATCAATTATCAGGTGCCTTCCAATTTAGAAGTAGTTTTTTTTTCTCCAAAAGTTAGTTTATAATTCAGATGTTTGGGATTTGGAGTAAATTTACCATGGGGGAAATATTATAAATTATAATTAATTTCCTAAGCTATCTAATTTAATTTTTAATATGCCTGCATGCATTACTTGTCATTTATAATAATTCTTTCCCCAAGTGTTCACTTCCCACTAGAGTAATGAAAGTGGAGTATTATTACATGGTACATGGTTGGATACTTTTACAAATTTTAATAATTAAGTATTCATTTAATGTGTTTTAGCAAAATGTAGCTAGTATCATAAGCAGTTGATTTTAAGATATCATTGCTCAGAATGAGACTAAGTCCAACAAAATGGGTCAATACGAGTCTACTTAGAGAAAAACGTCAGGTAAATAAATGGACAAACATGCCATCCGTGCTAAAGGTGATTTGTGAAACTGATTACAGTTGACTTATGGAAAATGCCTTCAGACTTTCAGTTAAGAATGCCAGGAACTTATTTCCACCCCCACCCCCCCACCCCCGCCCCATGCCTCCTCTCACCTCTGGTTCCTTCCTCCTCTAACTCCTACCCGCTTTCCTTTTCTGATTTTAATAAGGATAGCATCTCCAGAAAGAACGGAAGATGGCAGGAAGTGGCATGAGATGGGACCGGAAATGGTAAAATAGCTCAGCCTTGAGGGATTAGGGAAGTCTTCCCAGATATCAAAAAGATGAGTTTTGGGGTGCCTGGGTGGCTCAGTTGGTTAAGCATCTGCCTTCGGCTCAGGTCATGATCTTAGGGTCCTGCGATCAAACCCCCGGCATCAGGTTCCCTGCTCAGCGGGGTGTTTGTTTCTCCCTCTGCCCCTCCCTCAACCCTCCCCACTTGTGCTCTCTGCTCTCTCAAAGAAATAAGTAAAATCTTAAAAAAAAAAAAAAAAAAGATGAGTTTCTCAGGTAGGGGGAAGGAGGTATGAGGAGTGTGCTAAGCTGGGCAGCATGCTGTGCACACTCTGAAGTCATAGGAAAGTGATTTTGAGATGATTGCTCCTTAGTAAAATTGGAGTTTCGATGGGGAGAGATGAAGCTGGAAAGTGAGCCAGCGCCAGAAAGGGTTTTTTAGTTTTTCCTTGGGTAGCAGTGGACAGCCACTTTGTTTGTTTGTTTGTTTAGCAGAGGAGTAACTTCATATAAAAGGAAAACTGAATTGAAGTGGGAGGGGCAAGAACTCGGAGACAAAAGTATCCTTTGCTAGAATATTGACGAAAGCTAGGTGGGACGCAGTGACATAAGTGCTGGAGAGATGTGAATTGGTTCCAAGGTTTGGTTGTTTTTGTTGTTGCTGTTGTTTGAAGTTGGACTTTGCCATGTTATGTAACGGATTCATGTGAAGGGTTAAGGTGAAGGAAGAAGCCAAAGTTTCTGGTTGGACAGCCGGAGGCATTCACTGTAGGGAACCCAAGGCTTAGCGGATGTTAGGAGGGGCAGTGTTTTATTTGTACCCAGGATTTAATTTATAGAGGTGACTGAGTGATGGCATAGACAAGTCATTGCCATGAAAGAAGATTTCTTATTCACAGTTCCCAGGAGAAGGAGACATGCAACACTTCACAGGGCTCTAAGGGGAAATACTGGGATCATTGAGGAAGCAGAAGGAGCCAAGGAGAAAGCATGATTTCTCCTTTATTGTGGTTTCCCTGGGAAGGAACGGATGGGGCAGATGAGGCAAGTTTGGGCAAGTTTAGGGTTGGATAGTTGGGATGATTTCAGCAGGCTCTGGGCTGTAGGGTGTCTCGTATGTTCCATTGGAATGACTTGGAAGGCTTGTTAACATGGAGATGACAGGGCCTTGGCCCCTGAGTTCCTGATTCTGGAGGCCTGGGGCAGGCACAGAGAATTTGCAGTTTTAAAAAGTTCTGTTCTGCTGCTGGTGGTGAGGGACCAACTTTAAGAATACTGATTTAGGGGGTACCTGGGTGGCTCAGTCAGTTAAGCATCTGACTCTTGCTTTCAGCTCAGGTCATGATCTCTGGGACGTGGGATCATGGAATCAGATCGAGCCCTGCAATGGGCTCTGCGCTGGGCATGGAGCCTGCTTGAGATTCTCTCTCTCCCTCTCCCTCTGTCCCCCCTCCCCCACTCCCACCCCCCTCACTCTCACTGTCTCTCTCTCAAAAAACAAAAACAAAAACAAAACACTGGTTTAGGATATGTACAGTTTGGGGAATTTCTAAAAGGACCATAAATTCAGGGAATATTCCTGGGCAGTTGGCTATGTGGCTTGGAAATTCACATAGAATATTAGGCAAGAAGTAAAGATTTGGGAGATCGTCTGTATCAAAACAATAATTGAAATTTTGGGAATACCTGCAGGACAGGGCTGTATCTATGTACAAAGAAAAGTAAAAAAATGTACCAAAAAAAAAAAAAAAAGCCCAAGCTTCACTGACCCTTCAGAATAGAGGAGGGAGAGGAGCCCACAAAGGAGGCCCAGGAGCTGAGGAGGCCAAGGAGAGAAGATATTCACAGCCAACATGAGACATTCTTCCGAATGATTGGACTGGCTTTGCCAGCATGCATTAACTACTCCATAATTAATTATAGTTATAAATACATGTTTTAATAAACAACTAAATTAATACAACTGATTTTTTAGATAAAAAGTCTCATGTGTCAATTAGAATTCTAAAGAGCTGGCTTAGGAGGCTGTGGAATTATTTCTGGAACGTTGTTATCATTCCGACTATCTTGGTGCTCCTTTTTCAGGGGATTTGCAATGCTGTGCTTTCTTCTTTTTTAATGTTTTCAGTGCTAGTAACTTTTCCTATTTTGAGGGTGGTTTTGATTTTTTGCATCAGTCTTAAAAGCCTCTTACGGTGGGATGCCTGGCTGGCTCAGTCAGTGGAGCGTGCAATTCTTGATCTCAGGATTGCAAGTTCAAGCTCCATGTTGGGTGTAGAGACTCCTTAAAAATAAAAATCTTTTTGAAACAAGGTTTAAATTTAAACCTCTTTTGGTTTATAAAATAAATAGACCTAGATGCAATCGATTCTTTAAAAAATTAGATACCTTCTAGAATTTCTTATGTTGTTGAAAACTCTTTAAAGGCAGTTTCAAAGGAGGAGTTTAGTTCTTAAATTGTAACATTACTCACTACATTAAAGGACAACATTCCTTTGAATGAATACATTCTTGGTCAATTTGTTTTCAGTGGCTCTTTACCTCTAGTCCTCTCAGATAGATGCATAAAAAGATCTCACTTTCTCAGAATGCCTCTGAGAGATGTCTTGACTCAAACTTTCTCGATCCTGAGATTCCTGGTACATGGGCACTCTGTGGTGATAACCTAGTCAACCTGTCTCTGGAGAAGCTCTGACTTCTATCCAGAAGACTCCACCCCTGCCCCCCCCCCACGCCCCAACTCCTCCGCTATCAAGAAGGCAGACAGGAATCGTCAGGGGAAGATTTTAAGAGGGTAGCATTTTCATCTAAGACGTTTCTCTCACGTTGGAAATGAGTTTACTAAATGTAAAGGTGTTACCTTCTCATTACAAGAAGCCTTTCATATTAATATAAATGCATGTGGCAGTTGTGCTAGCACATAGAAAGAAGAGTTCTGAGAGTTAGCACATACATAGCTTCTCAAAATATACTTTCAGCCATGATGTGCTATTTCAGGTTCTCTTCATTTTCAGTCGCGTTTTACTTTATATCATGTTGTATATGTATTTTATCTAATCCATGTCCTGAGATTTCTCTGGCTCTTGAATTTGACCTTTTCTGATGAACAGAAAACTAGATTTTATTTTATTTATTCCCCCAGCATAGTTGTGTTCTAGATATAATCATTTATAGGCCATAAATTCATTATTTTAGGCGAAACTTGAACATACATCACAACTACTTGAGGACTTGTTAAATCACAGATTGAAGGGTCCCACCACCAGAGTTTCAGATTCAGTTAGGGCTGGGGTGGGGACTGATCACTTGTATTTTTGTCACATCCCCAGGGAATGCTGTTGTTGCTGGTCAAGGACCATACTCAGTGAACCACTACTTAAAATATTATTTAAAAAATTTAGTCCAGGAAACTCTCCTACATAATGGGGCCTAAAGGGTTGTTTTGGTTTAATTTGGTCAGTAGTTTTTCGTAGGCTAAATTAGCACCAGCAAAACTGAGGTTCCTCCCTAGGGATGAGTAGGGAAGAAGAAATTTTTTAAAAAAAGCTAAATATTAAGTTGTTCATTGTGTGAAGAAAGAGAGAAATGGAGTAATTAGCAATTTCTTAGACTGGTTCAACAAGGCAGGTCTACCACAGTCACAAAGGAAAGACGTACAAATTCCTAACATGGGGTGATTTCCGCAAAACACACACAGGAGACTAGGGATTCATGGCGTCCCCTTCAGACACAACCTCCTCTTCACTCCTGCTACTTCTGTGTGAGTGTCTGCACTCTCCCTGTCCTTCGCGTGGCCAACAGGTTCCACCCTCTAGAGTTTACATTCTCGTTGGGAAAACAGCCGATAACTTTGTGATTCGTGCTTTTCTTTTTCTTTTTTTTTTTTTTTACAAAATCACTCTGGCTGCTGTGTGAGTAGTAGGATATGGAAAGGATGGGAGTATAAATCGGTTCTGAATGCCATCTCCTCCAAGCTTTGTTCCATCAGAATTCCCTTCCACCCTAACTTTGAAGTCACCTTCCTGCTGATTCTTTGCTGTCAGTTTACTCTTTATTGCCCTTCCTCTTAGTTAACATACACACTTCTCAACCTTAACACCACTCGTCTCCCAGCCCCTTCCAGTGTCACCTCGCCTCTCTCCATTTCATGGCCAATCTTTGTGAAACAGTGGAACGGCTGGCTAAGTCCCCTTCTTTACCCACAAGTCCCTTTCAACCCGTGTTATCTGGTTATCACTCCCACCTGCCAGGCACCTTGCTTTCACTAAGAAAATCAATGTCCTCCCCCTTGCCAAATTGCCTGACTCAACTTCTCTGTGTAATTCTTTCCTTCTTTGGTTCCTTGACATCCTCTTATCCAGGTTTTCAGATCTGACCTATCTGCCTATTTTGCAGTCTCTCTTGCAGATGATTCATGCTCTGCCTCTTCCATAAGTATGGATGCTCCCCAGACCCCATCCTCAGCCCTTCTTGGCTTTCCATCCCACACCCTTTTCAGGATCACATCTTCGTCGGAAGCTCCCTTTAGGACCTATAAGCAGATGAGTCCCAAATCATTATCTGCTTCCTGTATCTCTCTCAGGGGCCATTCCATATTTATGTCTGCAACTCCCCAATGAACCTCTGTATTTAGGGCACAGGGCTGCTACTTACTGATAAGCACAGGTAGGATGTACTAGCTAGTATCTGCTCTGATTGGTTGGGCTTTTGCTATAGCAGACGTTAAAAATTTTGAGACTTATTCCTGTCCACAGTCATTTCAAAATTAGCGTGTCCCAAACTGAAATTCCTAGCAAATGTGGACATTCACTTTTTTCCCTGTTTCAGAAAAAGACACCATCATTTACCAGTTTTCTAAGACAGAACCCTCTGGGTCCAGCCTGACTTCTGTCTTTTGTATACACTTATACTCAGGCATGAAATATTGCTGATTCTATGTCCTAAAGTCTCTCCTGATACACTTTTCTCTGGGAATATCCTTCATTTGGGGATTTTATTGCTGTGGAATCAAACACACCTGATTCAAATCTTGTAGGCTTTGGGCAATTTTCTTAATTTCTCTAGCCTTGCTTTCCTCCTAAAATTTCTGTGTTGGCTAGCTGAAAGGAGTAAATGAGATTATTCACTTGTCTATTTTTGCTTTTGTTGCCTGTGCTTTTAGTGTGATATCCATGAAATCAGTGCCAAGCACCAACATCATGAAGCTTTTCTCCTGTTTCCTTCTAGGAGTTTTATAGTTTCAGGTCTTAAATTTAAATCTTGAATCATTTTGAGTTGATTTTTTAAAATTTTTTAGAGAGAGAGAGCTGGGGCAGAGGGAGAGGGAGAGACTCTCAAGCAGACTCCCCACTGAGCATGGAGCCTGACACGGGGCTCAATTCCAGGACCCTGAGATCAGGACCTGAGCTGAAATCAAGACTCAGACACTTAACCGACTGAGCCACCCAGGCGCCCCCCCATTTTGAGTCATTTTTTTTTTTTTGTATAGTGTTAGATAACAGTCTAGTCTCATTCTTTTGCACGTGGATATACAGTTTTCCCTACACCATTTATTGAAGTAACCATCCTTTCCCCATTGTAGATCCTGGGTACTCTTGTGGTAGATCAGTATGGATTTATTTCTGGGCTCTTTCTTCTGTTCCGTTGCTCTATATATGTTTATGCCAGTACCATACCATGTTTTAATTACTGTAGCTTGGTAATATATTTTGAAATCAGGAAGTGAGATGCCTCTGCTTTATTCACCTTTTTCAAGATTTTTCTGACTATTGAGGGTCTTTTCTGGTTCTATATGAATTTTGGAATTTTTTTTTTCAACTTCTCTATAAAATGCCATTGGGATTTTGATAGGGATTGCACTGAATCTGTAGATCGCTTTGGGTAGTATGAACATCTTAACAATATTAAGTGTTCCTATCCATGAACATGGATGTCTTTCCTTTTTTTTTTTTTTTTTTTTTGGTATATCCTCTAATTTCTGTCATTCATGTTTTGTAGTTTTCAGTGTATAAGTCTTTTGCTTCCCTACATAAATTTATGCTTAAGTGCTTTATTCTTTTTGATGATACTGTAAATGGAATTGTTTTTTCAAATTTCCTTATCAGGAAGTTTGTTATTAGTGTAAAGAAACACAATTGATTTTTGTATCTTGATTTTGTATCCTGCAACTTTACTGAGATTACCATACAGAGACAGACAGGTATGTAAAATGCAACCAAGAAGAGTAGGTACTATGATTGTTGTCCATGATGTTATTGCTATTAGTTTCACCCAGAAAACTGTAGTAGCCTCTACACTGGTCTCCTTGGATTTAGTTTCATTTCCCCAGCCAGAGTCATCTTCTAACATGAAGGCTGACCCTGTCACCTCCATACCTGTGCTTAAAACTCTTCAGTACTGCAAATCCTTGGAGTAGCATTAAAGATCATTCACGATGTAGTTTCTCCATGACCCCATTTCTTTGAATCCCTCTGAGGGAGATAATATAACAAAAAATTCAAGGCTACCTGGACATTACTCTGCTTCTGTCTCCATACTTCTCTCTGCTGGGAAGACCTTCCACTTAACCTCCCTTCTCAGCCCAACTAATTTTTTTTTTTTTTGAGAGATAGAAAGAGAGAGCACATGCCTATGAGCTGGGGATGGGGCAGAGAGAGAGGGAGAGAGAGACTCTTAAGCAGGCTCCATGCTGGGCACACAGCCCAGCTCGGGGCTCAATCTCACAACCCTGAGATCATGACCTCATGATCATGGCTGAAATCAAGTGTCAGACACTGAACCAACTGAGCCACCCAGGCGCCCTAGCCCAACTAATTTTTGTATATTATTCAAAGTAATCTCAAATTGTAGAATAGACTTCTGGTCCACAGGGCATCTCAGTCATCAAGTCATACAAGATGAGCATGCCCCAAAAGGCTGCTGCTCAGATATTTTGAAGTCAAATGGCTAATAATCATTTCCCAGAAAAGGAAAAGGCAACAAAATGGTGGCACTGATATAAAAATACATAAGGATATAATATTTTCAATTCTGAATTATTTTTTCTAGCCTTTTAATATAAAAATGTTTACTCATACATCAAAGCTGACTTTTACAGTGAGCATTTATATACCCACCACCCATATTTTGCTGTTAACATTTTGCTGTTTTTGCTTTATAACGTATCCATGCAACTATCATCCCTCTTTATCAGATTAGTTTTTAATATTCTGATACTCTTACCCTTAAATATTAAGTTATCTTTTAAAAAAAATAACATAGCTGTTTCTATATTGGTAAAGCAAAATAAGCTTGTTCTTGTTAAAACAATATAAATTGACTGCTTTTGAATCCAATCCATTGAAATATCCATTAAAAAGCAAACCAGAGAATATAAAACATGTTTTATTAATACTCCACTATACCTGATTAGATGCAGACCATTAGGAAGAATTGTTTTAATTAAAGGGTCTGGGTTGCCGATATACAAAAAGCCTGATGTTTTCTATTCCAGTGAAATGTTTTGTGAGGACCGTTTTTTCTCCATCTTTATAAAATTTAACTTTGACCTATATTTTGTTAATGCCCCATGGGTTAAGCTATACTATGACATGCGCTAAATAGATCTGGCAGTTTGGAAATTGGATTTTTTTTCATTCCTTTTACATTAAATCCCCATAACACCTTATTGATTAATTTGTATCATTACCATTTTAAAGAAAACTCTCAGACTGGCAGGTGAGAATTATAAAGAAACAAACCAACATGGTAAGCCCACCTCCAAGCCAATCAACATGGAGTCAGTGTGTTCTAAATTAGTAGGGCACAGCTTTCTACAAAGTCACAGCATGACTTTATATGCTTCAGTATTATTGCTAAAATAATGGAGAATACACTATCTTCCATATAAAATGTTTCTTTTCTGTAAGTTTTTATGACACTTAGTGTACTGCAATGACCACATTGTTCAGTTCCAGAATTAGTAGCACACCATTGTGAATGGCTCAATTCGCAGTGTGGTTACTCATTCAACCACATTCTTGAGGGTTTACGATGTGCAAAGCTTTCCATTAAGTAGTGTACAGGCAGAAGTTCTCAAATGCAGATGATCTGTGATTTCCTCCATCAGCACAGAAATGAGAACTATAAAGAGTGAAAGAGAGAGTGGGGAAGGGAGTAGACCGAAAAATGTTAATAAGCTTGTCACCAGCCTTTCTTCGAAAAGCCTGCCCTGTATTCTGAGAGCATGTTCTTGTGATTTTTTTTTTTTTAGTTGTTAAAATGCCCTTTCAATTACAATACAGTGGTAACAGTATATGGTGAGCTTTGTGTTGTTTTAATAGTTATCGTGCCAGAATTATCATTTGACATCTGTGGTAATTATCGTTTGCCACAATAGACTGTGGAACAAGCCACCTCAAAACTCAATAGCTTAAAACAGTAACTGTTTCTTTACTTCACTAGCTTGTGGCTTGATTTATTTATTTCTTTTTATGTTCAGTTACCACTGTATAGTACATCAATAGTTTTCGATGTAGTGTTCAATGATTCATTAGTTGCGTACAACACCCCGTGCTCATCACCACACGTGCCCTCCTTAATACCCATCACCCGGTTACCCCATCCCCCCACTCCCCTCCCTTCTGTAACCCTCAGTTTGTTTCCCAGAGTCCAGAGTCTCTCATGGTTCGTCTCCCTCTCTGATTTCTTCCCCTTCAGTTTTCCCTGGCTTCCCCGGTGGTCCTCTGCGCTATTCCTTATGTTCCACATCTGAGTGAAGCCATATGATAATTATCTTTCTCTGACTGAATTACTTCACTCATCGTAATACCCTCCAGTTCCATCCATGTCGATGCAAATGGTGGGTATTCATCCTTTCTGATGGCTGAGTAATATTCCATTGTATATATGGACCACATCTTCTTTATCCATTCGTCTGCTGAAGGGCATCTCAGCTCCTTCCACAGTCTGGCTATTGTGGACATTGCTGCTATGAACATTGGGGTGCAGGTGCCCCTTCTTTTCACTACACCTTTCTCTTTGGGATAAATACCTAGTAGTGCAATTGCTGGGTTGTAGGGTAGCTCTATTTTCAACTTTTTGAGGAACCTCCATACTGTTTTCCAGAGTGGCTGTACCAGCTTACATTCCCACCAACAGTGTAGGAGGGTCCCCCCCTTTTTTTTTTATTATGTTCAGTTAGCCACTGTGTAGTACATCATTAGTTTTTGATGTAGTGTTCAGTGATTCATTAGTTGCGTATAACACCCAGTGCTCATCACCACACGTGCCCTCCTTAGTACCCATCACCCTTTCTTGTGGCTTGATTTAAATTGGGCAGTTTTTCTGCTCTGGCCTGGGCTAGTTTGCCCATCTGGAGGGTGCCTAGGAACTCACGTGTCTGAGGGTCACTGGATCAGCTCGGCTCTGCCGCACATATCTTGCTCATTCTGCTTCCAGCAGGTGAGCCCAGGCGTGTCCTCTTGGCAAAGGCAAAGGTGAAAGAGCAAGAGTGGAAATATATAGACAACTTTTTTAAGCCTATGCTTCCATCAAGCCTGCTAATATTTCATTGGCCAAAGCAAATTTTACTTTATTGCCCAGTGCGGTAGGCAGAAAAATGGCCTCCCCAAAATGTTCCCGTGTCCAAATCCCCAGAATTTGTGGATATGTTATGGTACATGCTGAGGGAGAATTAAAATTGCTGATGGAATTAACATTGTCAGTCAAATGCCCCTGAGATGGGGAAATTATACTGGATTATGCAGATGGGCACAGTACAATCACAGGGTCCTTATAAGCAAAAGAGGGAAGCAGGAGAGTGGGAGTCAGTGACAGAGAGAGATATGAAGATGCCACGCTGCTGGCTTAGAAGAAGGCAAAAGGAGCCCCTAGCCAAGAAATGTGGGTGGCCTCTACTCGCTGGAAAAAGCAAGGAAACAGATTTTCCTGCAGCTTCTTCAGAAGGAACACAATCCTACCAACACTTGAATTTTAGTCCATCAGACCCATTGCAGATTTCTAACTTCCAGAGCTGTAAGATCATAAATTTGCCTTGTCCTAAGCTACTGTTTGTGGTAATTTGTTACAGCAGTAACAGGAAATTAATACACCCTCCATGGTCCAATCTTTTCCATAACATATATTATTTTTTAATGTTTTTCTTAAAATTAGCTGTCTTTGTTTTTTGCTTTTAGCTTTGAGTAATAATACCTGTAACATTATAGTTTGATGTGCTAGTGTGGGTCTTTTTAATAATACGTCCACACAAAAATAAATGTTAAAATTTAAACTGTTTTTCTGCATGATGCTGCCAATCAGCTCCCTACCTATAGCGTTAGGCGAACCACATTTTGTGAAATGTGGGTTCAGGTGACCTAAGGGAGCAAGACACTGCAAAAATGAGAATTTCCAAGAGAAGGAAGCATTGGGCCATTGGGTAGAATTGGGGGCAGACAAAGGTGGAAGAGAAAGACAAATGATCCCGCAGAACTCTAGCCCACTATCTGCAGTTGTATCAAGCAATGTGAAGCTTGCTCATCTTGACGAGTCTTAATGCTGGTGGATTCCTTGTTCTTTCCACTGGCTGAAACATTCACTAGGACTCTTGCCTGTCTTCTGGCTTAAGCTTGGGTTTCTCCTACTTCTTCTTAGAAAGATCTTCCAAAGTCCAAGCTTTCCCCCAGCTGGGATGTACACTTGATCCTTTCTATAAAGAAAGCCCAGGGGTGCCTGCGTGGCTCAGTCAGTTAAGTATCTGCCTTTCGCTCAGGCCATGATCCCAGGGTCCTGGGATCAGGCCCTGCGTTGGGCTCCCTGCTCAGCGGGGAGTCTGTTTCTCCCTCTCCCTCTGCCCCTCCACCCACTTGTGTGCGCTCTCTCTCTCTCAAATAAATAAACCCTTTAAAAAAATTAAAATAAAAAAAAGAAATGACTGGGGAGTGCTGCAAAGAAGTTGTTTGTTCTGTTATTCCTTCTGTTTATCATTCATAACATGATACGTGATAGATGTGATCGTTGATTGAAATTGATTGTCGATCGGTAGGTAATTGTTGATTGAAATAAAATTAAATAAATAGCAAATGACTTATTCCAGGTCAGACGTTTACACAGCTTTATTTCTCTTCCCTCTGCAGCCTTCCATTGCCAGCTCTGTCTACCCATAGGCCGCATCTGTAGGCCAGGCCCGTCTTAGTTTCTGAATTAGTCTTAGTGGCTCTGGTAGTGCAAACCGAAACCCAGGCTTGCCATCTGATGGGATTTCTCATTCAGATTCTGTGGCTCACAGACTTCGTATTCAGTATATGAGGAATAAACCTGGAGTGCCCAACCTGGGATTTGAAAGTCCTGCATTCCTGACTTCCTTTATTCCCTCTTCTCCCCTCGCCTCCCTATTGGTCCAGTAGTCTTAGTTATTTGGATACTAGTAAACCCTTGGCAATTTTTCTTACATCTGTTCTCTAGAAGCTGCCACAAGTGAGTGGAGGCAGGATGGCACTGGGCGATAGAGGAAAGAGCGTAAAGCCAAGAGTTAGAAGCCCTGGGTTCCAGGAAAACCTCCGGAGCGGGATTTAGGGCAACTCTCTGAACTACTCTTGGCATCAATCTCCTCATCTGTGAAATAAGATTAACGGTGTATCTCCTGCCTGGGCTTCAAGGTTGTTTGGAGCCTCGTATGTGTCTCCCCTACCCCGCCCGTAGAGCGTATAAATCTCAGATGTGTACAGATAGCCTGTAATGTTCTAGAGTAAGCTTATTATTTCCAGGATTCTTCAAATCAATGATCAGCACTGATCCAGTTCAACATAATCATGTATTAAGCATCAATATGTGTGGGAATCTCTCTGGTTATTGATGTTAAGGCAAGTGTGTATAGTTTATCTAAAATAGGACAGAAGTGTAATATTGATATAAACCATCAATGTATGTTTTTAGTAGATTTATCTTCTCAATATAAGGATCATTTTGGCCCAAAATTAGTTAGACAACTTAAATTTTGATTAATCTGCAAATAAAATGATGACATCAAAAGAGCTACTTCTTTTAAATATCACTTCTTTCTTACATTGAAGCTAATCTGTCATTTAGGACAAGGAGACCATGTGGTTTGAAAATTCATTGACATTACAGACCTAAAACAGTGGCTTTTGAAACCTCTACCAGTTTCATTTTTCTTTGTTTTACAGATGGAATGGTGATATTTCTGAGTATTTATGAAGCATACTAATGGACTGAAAAAAAGTGGTGTATTTTGCAAACCTCTTTCTTAACTATTATTCTCTTTTGCCAGCCACATAAGAAGCCTTCCTCTTTGTCCCTGGGCTGATTTCCTCTCCTAAACCTTTTCAATTCTAAGCCCAGACAAACTGCTGTGGTTCTTTGAGAGGCCACACAAAATAACTATTGTCCAATGCTAACACTTTGAAATGTGATATTGTAATTACTTACCAAGTGAACATTAATCACTACCAGATTAGAATAGAATTACCTGTTATATTCACATTAATAGCAAATGAGCTTTCCCTGATTGATGTTGTTATAATGAATAAAACAGGAATTACTTATATCTGCATTACAAAGATATTAGACTCTTGGGATTAATGTGATTGTGATACATTTTATAAAAATTAATAATGAATGACCATTTAAAATATGTAGGAAGCAAGTACTTGTTTGTGTTTGCTACATAGCTCTATCAGAAACAGAAGTGACATAGCTGAGTGACTTATTAGCATAGGGACAGTGATGAATAATACCAAGCATTAGACATATTAAATCATATCTTTTTACCTGAAAGGAAGCATTTTGTTTTTCAGAATCTTTGTGCATTTCCTGTAGAATATTCTAAAGGGCCTCTAAAGTGTAGATCTAACATCAACTAATTTCCGTTTTAAAAAAAAAAAGTATTTGAAGGCTGATCTGCTATGAATATTGAACCAGATGTTAAGGAGCACCCTAGTCAAAACTGAGACTTGGGGGGTGCCTGGGTGGCTCCGTCATTAAGCGTCTGCCTTCGGCTCAGGTCATGATCCCAGGGTCCTGGGATCGAGCCCCGCATTGGGCTCCCTGCTCCGTGGGAGGCCTGCTTCTCCCTCTCCCACTCCCCCTGCTTGTGTTCCCTCTCTCACTGTGTCTCTCTCTGTCAAATAAATAAATAAAATCTTCTAAAAAAAAAATAAAACTGAGACTTGGGAGCAGAGAAGCAGAACGAAACCATTCATATACAATTTCAAAGGAGTAATTGAGCATACACCTATCAAGGGGGATAAAAAGTCAGGCTCTCCCACTCAAGGTGCTTTCTTTCTTTTTCTTTTTTTTAATAATTTTGAGATTTTCTATGGCAACAAATCCATAGCAGAAAGCAAAGAGTTTTACATCAGTTAAATGATCAGAAAGTCATTCTTATAATTTTGCTACATTGAACATTATTTAGAATGGTATTAAAACAGCTATAAGACACATTTGTCTAACGTAAGAGTTAGCATTTAAACCAGATTAAAATAATTATGTCCTTAAAAGGGTGCGTGTTAAAACTGGCAAAATCTAAATGAGCTCTGTATTTCAGTTAATAGCATTCTACCAATGTCAGTTGCCTGACTTGGATAATGCACTCCGGTTATTTAAGATAGTATCATTGGGAGAAGCTGGGTGAAGGGGTACATGGGAATTCTCTGTACTATATTTTTACTTTCATGTGAGTCTTTAACCATTTCAAAATAAAAGTTATTTTTAATAAAACTAACTATATATTTGAAGAGAATGCTATCTTTTCTCTCTAACCAGTCGCTTAACTGCTCAGTCTGAAAGAGTATGTGGAGGTAGTTGGCAAATTAATTACACTTCTGACCTCGACTTGATGATTTTTGAACCAGTAAGGGAATAAATGCGCCAACATATGTTATGGAACTTATAAACATAGAAGATAAAACGATAGAAGCTAATTATTTCTTGGTGTGTTGCACTGGGTCCACTTAACACTGTTTATGTAGGAAGCTACCACGATTATAAAAATGAACACAGCCAAACAGCCAAGTAAATTAATTGAACTTTAAAGGTGCTGTGCATGAGATTTGAAATGAAGCTTACGATGAGCTTTGCATTTATTGTCCTACAAGGTAGACACCTTTTTTTCTTAATTTTAGTGTTCCACGTTATATGCTACAGTATCGAAGGAAAACTCTAAAATAGGCTCTCAAAATCCTGATGTGCCCTCCCTTCCAAAAAGGTAGCACCACAATGAATCCAACCTTCAGAGTTAATAATATCTCAGAACCAACCCAGCAGTTGTACCAGCATGATTTAGCTCCTGCTGTGGCTAATATTATTTTTATTTTATTAATTTTGCAATTAAATTGCAGAGTTAAACTCAACCTATTTCAAGCTGTGGCTTTTTTCCACTCTCCTCAGAAGTTCGTAGATAACTTCAGATGTTCAACAGTGAAAGCAGATAGCCTGGATATTATTTCCGTAGCACCCATTTTGTGTGGGAAAAAAAAAAAAAGATTTCACGAAATCTCACACAAGTTCCATAGTTACTTTTATTATATATCTAAAAAACAGAAAAGGTTAAAAGAGCAGTGCCGATTTTTAATACAGCTACATCATGAGCCAAATCTACCTCATTTTCATCAAGAAGTTACTGAAGCGGCGTGTGTATACAACACCACCAGGTATTTGAAAGGAGGTCAGAAGGTAGATAGAAAGCCTCTCTAGCCCTTGGGAATTGTACATTCTAATAGTATAAATGTAGCAACTTTTTATTTTTTTAAAAGATTTTATTTATTTATTTATTTGCCAGAGAGAGAGCACAAGCAGGGGGGAGTGGCAGGCAGAGGAAGAGGGGAAGCAGGCCCCCCACTGAGCAGGGAGCCTGACATGGGGTTTGATCCCAGGACCACGGGATCAGGACCTGAGCCAAAGGCAGACACTTAACTGACTGAGCCACTCAGGTGTCACTAAATTTAGCAACTTTACATAGACTTATTAACAACTACCTTATTTATCTTGAGGCTCAATATATATTTTGCAGTTGTGTAGGATCCACGAAATATTCCACACGTCATTTAAACAGGGGCTTTTTATAGAAAAAATGACATTTGTAAAAGATTTGAAGAAATGCACCTGGGTTAGTAAAATCATAGTTTTCTTTGGACTTCTGGAATGAGCTGGAGTTAGCTTTATATCTGATATAGTCAGATATGACGAGCCGTTTGCTAAAGACTGAAGAGAGAAGCTACATGGGGATTACAAGTTAACAGACTACTTTATGGTTAAAAGAAAGAAAGAAAGTAGAGTTGCTGCATCCCCCTTTGACTTGGTGCATCTCACTTTGTTTTTTTTAA
Organism: Mirounga angustirostris; assembly: GCF_029215605.1. Classification (NCBI taxonomy): domain Eukaryota; kingdom Metazoa; phylum Chordata; class Mammalia; order Carnivora; family Phocidae; genus Mirounga; species Mirounga angustirostris. The sequence continues at coordinate 26,985,775 of NW_026991719.1, read as the reverse complement.
AGATGTCATTTATTTGAGAGAGAGAGAGAGGCACAAGCAGGGGGAAGGGGCATAGGGAGAGGGAGAAGTAGACTCCCCACTGAGTGGAGAGCCAGGCGTGGAGCTCGATCCCAGGATCCTGGGATCATGACCTGAGCTGAAGGCAGACCCTTAACCGACTGAGCCACCCAGGCGCCCAGGTGCACCTCACTTTAGTGGTTAAGTAAAGTGCTGGCCATCTGGGCATCTTTCTGCCCGTGCTCCCATATAGCTGGGTATTCATGGACCAATAACGCAACCTTGTGGAACACTATATCCCTTGCCGACAGGCAAGCTTTCTAAGTGCCATTTACATCCACATTTCTGTGTTTCACTCAAAGACGATCCTTCGTGCCAGAATTATCCTACAGTGGGGCATAGTGATGAAAGCGTTAACTGTGTCTGAACGGTGGCCATGCTCTTTTCACAAGCTCACAGTGTGATCTTCCTACAAGCCTCTTAGGCTCTCTAGAATTCGTTTCTATGTGAGGAATAAAGGTTAATATTGGGAAGATTAAGTGAAATAAGTTATAGAAAGTCCTTAGCATAGTGCCCTGCGTATCATGAAGGCTTAGTATGTGTTAGTAGCTTCATTGTATTATTATCATGATTAGCATTGTTAATAATAATGAACCCTGGTTATTGGAGGAGTTAGTTTTGTCCTCTTATCTCATAGTCAAAATAGGTTTTAAAGGGTCTTTTATGTCTTCTTTCTGGTGGCACATTATAGATACTTAGAGTAATGTGCTTCATTTGTGTATGGTTCTTTTTCATTTACAGAGTGCTCATTTATGTTATCTTACTAAAATTTCAAAAGCGAGTATAAAAGAGCCAGAATTTATAAGAGTACAACTGAGAGAAGTAAATATTTTGCTCACTGATTTTTTTCAGTTTAGCTGACTCATATCTTCTCATGCTGCATATCGTCTGTCTTGATGAACAGAACGCGAACCTGAGGTCAACCTTGTGTGTACATATTTGTTCAGCCTGAGAAAGATCCAGAGGTACAAATATTGGGATAATCCAGATTTCCCAGGAGAAGGTAGCATACACAGTACAATTTCCAGGAGGTCCATAAACAGTCTGTTAAAATGTTAGCTCAAACCATATAATATTTCTAGTATTCAAATGTTTGAGACCTACAAAATTAGCAGGGTTTTTTTTTTTTTTTGCATGTTTCGACCTAATAGCTAAAAAAAAAAAACATGTAGCTTGAAGTTGCAAATTGTTCCCAAATATTGTACAACAAAAAGTGAAGAGGAAAATAAATACTGCTAATAAATTATATCTGGGCAATTCCAGGCCAGAAAGTCCCACCCCCCTCATTTATTTCACCCCCTGACCTCTGCAATTGGCCAAATATCTTGTTAGCAAAATTTTTCTTTCCATAGATCATTTATAGGGATTTCTGGTTAGAACTGGTAGGTCATGACACTTTACTAAAATGAGAGTAGGGGAAATAAAACTATAGATTTACCTCCAAGGAGAAAGAATATGGGAGCAGCAACAAGAAAATATGAGCAATGACAAATTTTGAGAATATGTAAAGGGAGCAGAGAAGTTAGCATCTCTAGGAAAACTGAACACCAAGTACCTAGAACCTAGAAAGTCTTAGAAATTGGAGGCTCCGGCTACTACAGAAGGCAGGGATGACGATGGGGCTGATAGTAGGGACATTCGTCAAAAGTGGGTCTAAGGAGCGTTCAGATCCCCAGGCCTTTCATGCCCTTTTCATGGAATCCAAATTGTTGCCTCTTCCCTACCCAACCAGGAGACTGGAGGTTTGTTCTCCAGAGAAATTGTACTAGAAAAGATCAACATCCAGGGACATCAGCTAGAGAAGAAGGTAGGGGAGAATTTCCACACTGAAAACAGGAAGTAAATGAAACTACACATACTGAATAGGATCCCCCACTCTCTCCAAGGCTCAAGTCCTAACTGGGTCCAGGCATACTGGCAGCAAGCATATTCTCCCAGAGAGGAGATTAAATGCTTTCCTCTGGAGAAACTGAGTAGCCTTAGAGGAAAAACCTATTGCTACTCTTATTTGGAGGTCTTTGCCCACATGCATAGGATGAAATTTGCCTGGTGAAAACCCTACAAGTAAAGCTTATCATTAATTTTTCAGTGCCTAAATCCTAAATATGGATAAGAAATGAGAGCAAAATATAAAAAGGGGGCAGGAGGGGTGGAAAGAACTCAGGGAAAATAGATACCTATAATTAACATCCCTAAAGACCTCAGTAAAAATATTTGATCCATAAAACAAAAAGATTTTATTAAAAGGAAAAATTCAAAGAACAAGAATGTACTTCTGGAAAATAAAATGTAATAGCAAAGGTGTAAAATTAAATTGAAAGTAGAAGGTAAATCTCCAAGAAAGCTGATAAAATAAAGACGAAGAAATGAATCATAAAAAAAGAAAAGATGGTAAAATTAAAGGATTAAGTCCAAGAAATCCAACATCTCACTAAAGGAATTCTGGAGAAAATATAGGGAAGAATTTATCAAAAACATATATGTGAGAACATTTCCCGAAAATGAAGGACATAAATTTTAAGATTGAGAGTGCCCACCAAGTTCCCATCACAATAATAAAAAAGAGAGAGAGAGAGAGAATCAACACATATCATGTGACATTCCAGAACAGCAGTAAGATTCTAAAACCTTCCAAAGAAAGAGGTGGGTGTGGGGAGGGAAAGGGAAGGACAGAGGTGGGGAGGGAGGGAGGGAGAGAGAGAGGGGCAGAAAGAGAGAGAGAGAAGGAGAAAGAGAAAGAGATTAACAGATAGAAATCATGTCACTAATGAAGAATTAAAAATCGGAATGACATCAGACCTCTTAATAGCAATACTTGAAGACAGAAGCTAAAGAATCCATACCTTTACAATTCTGAGGGATAATGCTCAAATTAGAATTAATAAATATATCATTTACTTTCCAAGTACCTTCCTCAAAAGCTACTTTTACTTTCCAAGTACCTTCCTCAAGAAGCTACTAGAAGACAAGCTCCATGAAAATTCAACAATTAAACAACAGAGAAGAAAACATGGAATCTAGGATATAAGAGGAGAGAGGGAATGAGAAGGCCTAGTATTACAGTGATGCTTGCAGGCCTAGAGCACAATCTACTTCTGACAAAATTATGGGCAAGCCATCCTGACAAAAGTTCTTATACAAACTGGCAAGAAATGCAGGGTGAAATATAACACACGTCCATTTAAAGCTCAGCTGAGCTCACAAGAAAGTAAGTAAAATACTGAGGTACTAATAAAAGAGAAGCCAAACTCTCACCCTGGATGTTTGCTGATAAACAAGAAGCTCAGGTTCTAATAGTTTCTCAGGGAGAGGAGGAACAGCCAGGCTTGGTTGACTAGAACTGAGATCCCCATAAGAAAGCAAAATCCTTAAAGAGCTACACACCTGTAGCGAAAGAGCAGCCTGGGTAAAAATCCATGTTAGCAGCAAGAGGAGATGTCAAGGAAACTTGGCCAACTCAGCCTGAGTTCTGGGTAAGGAAAATGTCTTCTTGAAGAATTTGAAAAATCAGGAATTCCTCTCACATGTTTGGGGTCCGAATTAATACTTTGTGGCTCTGAGAAGTCTCAGACTCAGAAATTTACTGGAAGTATTCGTAGGTTGTTAGCATCCTGAGGATCAAACACTTTCTGAAAGCATACACCTTTAACTCAGGCCCTGCAGTTTCCACAGTTAATACCCTATCAGACATGAGCTCACAATCTCAAATTATAAAGCATGAATGGAAATGCCATAAACAAGAGTCAGCTGGGGAAAACTAGATTCGCCTTCCATATCTTCAGATAATGGAACTATAAAAATCAGAAATTAAATGAGCATGTTTGAAGTGGTTAGAAACACAAAAGAATCAAACGCTTAAGGAAGCAACAAGGTAGTATATAAAAAAATTTTTGAATAAATTCCCCATTAGTCCTCTATATATTAAATATGTAATCCATGTAATAAATAAAACTCAGTGGACATTTTAAACAGAAACTTAAAACTGAGAAAGAATCAGTGAACGGGAGGTGATCTAAAATTCTCAAAACAGCAGAGAAAGACAAGGAGATAAAAAAATATTAAAAAAAAAACATGATGAGCACTGGGTGTTATACACAACTGATGAATTATTGAACTCTGCATCTGAAACTAATGATGTACTATATGTTGGCTAATTGAATTTAAATTAAAAAAAAACTTAAGACATATGAAAAATAGAGTAACCATAGCATATATCTAATTGGGGTTTAGAAAAAATAAAAAGGAGGCAGTATTCAAACAGTTAGAGGTTTCCAGAAATGCCAAAAGACATGAATACTCAAATTTTGGAAGCCAAGAAATCCCAATGTGGATAATGAAAAAAAAATTCCACCTAGACTCATTGCAATGAAATCGTCAAATATTAAAGACAATGAGAAGATCTTAAAAATGCCTAGGGAAAGAAAAGGAGATTCCCTACAAAGAACAATAGTAGACTCCTCAACAGTGGCAAAAGAAGCCAAAAGAAGGAAAACTCAAATTTCTATATAGAATAATACACCCTACTGAATTATTGTTCACAACTGGGATGAAATAAACCATTTTCAGAAAGCAACCAGTCAGAATTCAAACATAAGGGTAAAGGGCTCTCAAAAAGAACTTTTCAATGGAGGTTGGAAGATTGGAGAGGAAAATGGACAAATAGAACAACTGCTGTGTTTGCACATGGAAGATCACCATTAGAGTGGCTTTAAAAATCTGTGAAAGTGACTGCCAAGACTTAAGTATGCAGACATTTAAAACTAAGCAAAGAAAAAATATGTTATTCCAGGAAGAACAGAAAGTTGTACGAAAAAGGAAATATTATCACTGTACCAAATACTTGACCTAACAGCAAACAATCTTAGTCACAATAAGATAAACCCTAAATATCAATTTTTTAAACTTTTTTGTTTTGAAATAGAGATACACAGGAAGCACAAATAGTATAGAGAGTTCCCACATACCCTTCACTCCCTCCCCCCATCCCCAGTGGTTACATTTTACATAGCTTAACATATGCTGTCAAAACCAGGAAATTTGGCATTGGTACCATCCATGTGTGCATGTGTGTGTGTGTGTTTGTGCCATTTTATCACATGTGTAAATTTGTGTAACCACCACCATGATCAAGGTACAGAACTATTTCATCCCCACAAATATCTAATTCATGCTACTCATTCTCTTTGCTCTCACCATTCCTACCATCTTCTGCTAATCACTAATCCATTTTCTATCTCTCTAATTTTGTCATCTTTTGAATATTATATAAGTGAAATCATAGAGTTTATGACCTTCTTGGATTACTTTTTTTACTAAGCATAATGACCTTGAAATCCATCCAGCGGAGGGCCTGGGTGGCTCAGCGGTTAAGGGTCTGCCTTCGGCTCAGGTCATGATCCTGGGGTCCTGGGATCGAGCCCCATGTCAGGCTTCCCTGCTCAGTGGGAAGCCGGCTTCTCCCTCTCCCTCTGCTCTTCCCCCCCAACTGTGTGTGCACTCCCTCTCTCTCTCTCAAATAAATAAAATCTTTGTTTAAAAAAAAAGAAATCCATCCAAGTTGTTGCATGTGTCAATAGCTTATTCCTTTTTATTGCTGACTAGTATTCCATAGTATGGATTATCAAATTCTGTTTAAACATTCACCTATTGAGGGACGTTGTGGTTATTTCCAGGTTTGGGCTCTTACAGACTATGCTGCTATGAACATATGTGTACAGGTTTTTGTGTGGATGTCAACTTTCCTTCCTCTGGGATAAGTGCCCAAGAGTAAAACTGCTTGGCCATATGGCAATGTGTATTTAGTTTTTTAAAGAAACTGCCAAACTATTTTCCAGGTGGCTGTATCATTTTACATTTTAAATTCCCACCAGCAATGTATCAGTGATGCAATTTCGATGCATCCTCATTAACATTTGGTATTGTCACCACATTTTTCATTTTAGTTGTCCTAATAGATGGGTGTGTGATGTCTCATGTTGGTTTTAATTTGCATTACCCTAATGGCTAGTGATGTTGAATATGTTTCATTTGCTTATTTACCATTTAAATATCATCTTCAGGGAAATGTTTCTTCATATATTTTGCCCATATGCTATTCAGAATTTTGTTTGTTTGTTTGTTGTTGTTAAGATCATCCACATGCATGCATGTGCAAGGAAGTAGGAATATTGGCAGGTAAAGGAACACTAGCTCTTCATCTTCATGATGGGAAATCAATAGATAATGACTAAAATTGGTAAGTTAAGAAATTGGGTCATAAGCATAATATTTAGGCATACGGATGTAAATATCAGAAAAGAACAACTCAAAGCATTTGGAATAAAGCAAAACTCAGGTAGAAAGGGTTAGGGTAGAGAGTAAAAAAAAAAAAAAAGAAAGAAAGGGTTAGGGTAGAGGTATGCTGTTTTTCCTTCTAAGTCAGTATTATTTCATTTTTTTTGGAACTTAATACATGTGATACTTGGATAACTTTTAAAATTAAAATCTAAAACATACAGCTTACTATTAAACCAAATTCTAGACTCTAACCTCAGGATCAGCAAATAGAGTTTATGTATCAATCTCTCATTGACTGCGTTGTACAACCTGGAAGATTTATAGATCTGATTGCTTAGGCACTTAGTAGCTAATGGCTATTTTATCCCCATTGTCAATATCAGACAGCTCCACTTAAAAGGCCCAATCTCTTCGAATCCCCTTTCCTTAGTAGCACTCCTAATAATAGCACGAATTTTCTCATATTCTCATACTTCAAACTTTCTGTGCAGGGCTTCAGTTTTGAGACTAGGATAGAGATAGGAGTTTCTGAGGTAGGACACAAGCACGTCAGCACTGGACAGACATCACCTTTATCAAACTGTCCCCATGTAAACAGATCCTAGTACAGTCTCCTGACGTCTTCTAGAGTGTTTATATCACACGAAGAAGCAAGAGTGGGCTTTGGATACTCTTGACTAATAAAACCATTGTCCTGTGATTTTTGATGAGAAAAATTTATTCCTATGAACCGAAGAATATTCAAAGCAGATCATCTAATTCTACTTAAAAGAGCCATCTTATGCCTCGCTCGCTTCACCTGGAACCTCTAAATTGGAAGAATGTTCCTACCTGCTGAAGACGGATGGCTAACACATTTGAAAATTACCCATGTGCATCTTGTCCTTGTGGAGAAAGCTCAAAAAACAATGGAGAGCAATGTAGAGTGGGGAAATGGCTACTTTCCTAGATGTTCCCCTGGATGGCTAATGATCCAAGGGGCAAGTGCCAAGAACAGTTATGACCTTTGTCCCTGTTGTTGTGAAACACCATGGAGCTTTCCCAGGCATCAGCAACACAAGCTGAAAGGTTTTAGGATGTGGATATTACTCAGTAAACCTCTATTTTTATCTGAGAACTCTCTCTCTCTGTCTCAGTCTGCAACCATTTGTCTTGCTAGCTTTCACACTCATTCTCTCTGTATTTCTATGTGATTCTTCGCCACCCTCTGTTTCTCTGTATAGATGTGAGTATATGTGCCTTTTTACCACATTCAAATAGATAGACCCTTCTGAATATATATACATACTTGTGAAGTGCTTCTTTTTCTTCTCTGTTTTTTTCACCTGTGTTTTGCTTGTTCTTTCTTTCTTTGCACCATAGGTTCTATGTATATGATTGTGTCTCCCCCAACTCCATTTTTTCTTTTCCTTTTTTTAGATCTCTCTCCCATCATTTTCATAATATAGAAAAGAAGTAAATTTATTGTCATGTTATTAAAAAGATATGCACACCATTTTATATTATTCATTGATAAAAATTAAACCAATTCAGTTTTTACCTACATAGCCTTCCCTTGACATGTGTGTCTGTGCAATTGATTAGATATGAAAACAGTGACTATTAATAAAACAGAAATCCCCTCTCTTTTACACTTGCCTTTGTTTTAAAAAAAAAAATGTTTCATGGAACCCATTAAATGTGAAGGGACTGAATATCTAGCTATCATTTTTTTTTTTCAATTAAGGGTAAGATGTTTTTTCCGAAGGTTTTCTAATGAAGTAAGACTTTCTTACTTCATTAGAACTTACTTACTTACTTAGAAGTAACATTTCTTCAGTGGACCAAAGCAAAATGATTCATGCATATACAGTTGTGGTGACATGGAACATGGAGTCACTATCTGTCTTTTAAGCAGTTCTCCATAAATACTATATATTGAACCTCAACTTTAGAAAGGAATGTGTTGTAGACAGTGTGAAGTTGTAGAGAATTCTCTGGCAAGAGCACACACTACAGTTACTCTGTGTTGTTGAAAAAGAGCAGACCCAAATATTTTGACAAGGCACAGTAAAGCTAAAAAGTCCTTTTGTTAAAAATAAAAAGGAAGGATAAATCATTGTGACCTTAGATTTGCAATGGATTCTTAGATATGATACCAAAAGCATGGGTAACAAAGGAAAAAAATAGATAAATTGGGTCTCATGAAAATTTAAAACTTCAGTGTGTTATTTAAGAAATCAAGAAAGGAGAAAAGACAACCTCCAGAATGGGCAAAAATATTTGTAAATAGTATATTTGGTAAGTGTCTCATAGCCACAATACATAAAGAACTCTTAAAACTAAAACAACAACAACAAAAACAACTCAAATTGAAATTGGGCAAGGGACTTGAGTAGACATTTCTCCAAAGAAACACTAATAGCCAACAAGCACATGAAAAGTTGCTCAACATCATTAATCATTAGGGAAAGGCAAATCAAAACCACAGTGAGGTATCACTTCACCCTCATGAAGATGGCCATGATAAAAAAAAAATGCAAAATAACAACCATTGATGAGTATGTTAGACAAATTGGAATGCTTGTACATTGCCATTGGGAACATAAAATGGTTCAGCCACTATAGAAAACAAAAAGTTAAACATAGATTTAACATATGACCCAGCAGGCCCTCTCCCAAGTATATACCAAAAAGAATTGGAAGCACGTGCTTAAACAAGTTCTTCTGTGTGAATGCTCATAGCAGCACCTATTTGTAACAACCAGAAGTTAGAAACAACCCAGTGTTCATCAACCAATGAACGGATAAAGAAATTGCGGTATATACGTAAATGGAATATTATTCAGCCATGAAGAAAACAAAGTACCAACACATGGATGAACTTTGAAAATATTTTGCTAACCCACAGAAGATAAATACTAAAGGACACATATTCCATTTTTATGAAATATCCAGAGTAGATAAATCCATAAAAACAAAATACAGAGTGGTGGCTGCCCAGGACATGGTGACAGTGAAATGGGGAGTAACTGCTTAATGGGTATGAGATTTTATTTTGGAGTCTTGGAAATAGATAGAGGTACTAGTTACCTAACATTGTGAATGCACTAAATGTCATTAAATTGTTTGCCTTACAATGGCTAATTTCATGTTCTGTAAATTTCACCTCAATAAAGAAGGAAATTGAGAGGATGTTTTAAAAATGAACTAAATGAAAATAAATAAAAAGGCACATGTCCTGGCTTTAGCACACTCATCTGTTCTAATTATAAGACAGTGCCCGTGCCACCAAAGCTAGTGTGCAGTAAGGGGCACAATAATTCTGAATAAATGGTTAATGAATTAATAAATATATTTCATGCCAAGTTCCCCAGGCACAGACCCAGAGTCAAGAATTTAATGTAAACTCTGAGTCAAAGCGGACCTTGAGACAAGGATTTCCTTGGGAAGGGAATAAAATGTCCATAGATATAGAGAGAGGAAACGAGACGATGGAGAGAAGGCATTCAGTAAAAGACACAGTATCGCGTGAACTACCCTCCGTCTAGTGGAATTTCATCCCACTGTGGCAGCTCTGTGTGTGCTGCGAACACGTGCTTTGGAGTTCTCCTACCCAAATGACAAGGGAGCTGGGCTATTTCCATAACAACTCCTCAGAGTCATTGGTTGAGCACCGCTTTCAAGGGGAAGTTATTCCCCCAACATTTCAGCATGCCACGTGGGCAAGAAAAACACTTCTGTGGCCAGAGAAAGCCAGCAAAAAAAACAATGTGGGATCTCACAGTCTGAAGCCAGGCCACTGCTCACTGAAGTGGTGAGGATGGGTTTTTTTTTTTTAATATTTAAATACACTCATCTAAGAAAGAAAGCCCTATGATGGCTGCATCATAGTCACTAATACCATTTTGATGGGACCAAGGTATGTTGCTTAAGAGACATTGGGGAGAGGTTGCTTTCCATGACTATAGCACAATTCTACTCTAAAAATTTTCTTTTTATGAAACAGAATTGCCTCTTGTAATTATAGAAAATATAGAGAATATATATGTGGATCCTTTTCACTAGAGAACAATTTTCAGCAGTCCCTAGGAATATGTCTTAGCAACATAAGGTTTTCTAGGACTCTAGTTCAAGATGGATTTCTCCAACTCAGTAATTCTCACCTGGGAACAATTTTATCCCCAGAAGATATATAACAAGGCGTAAAGGCCTTTTTGGTTGTCACATTGAGGGTGGGGAGGCTACTGGCTGGTAGTTGGTAGAGACCAGGGATGCTGCTCAACGTTCCACAGTGCACAAGACAGCTAACACCCCACAACAAAAAAAAATTTTGGTCTAATAGTCAATAATGCCAAGGTTGAGAGACCCTACTCTAAACCAGCACCGTCAAATAGAATTCTCTACGATGATAAAAATATTTTACATATGCTCGTTCTAGTACTCTAGTAGCTAGTCACATGTGCTATTGAACACTTGACATTCGGCTAGCATGACTTACTATGTGCCAGATGTGGTGCGATATACTGAGGAAATAAATATGGCTGTAGCTTTGCAGTCATTGAAGTCAGAGCTCATGGTCTGGTAGAGGAGACAAATTCTTAAAAATAACTTATTGTAAAAGAATGTGGTAAGTGTTATAACAGAGGATGAATAACGTGCTAAGTTTGAGGTGTCAGGACTCAGACAGACAATTAACAGTTCTCTAAGGTGAATTTCCACTCTTAGCTCAGAACACTGTAATGTGTAAAAGCTGTATTCTATGCAAAAAAAAAATAATAATCTTTAGTCATGTAACTCATTACTTTATCTTATTTTACCCCTTTTGCCAGAAAACACATAGAAAAGACTGGAATCTGATGGGGAGTTCTGCTTTATTTAACAATCCTATTGAGTTTCTCAAAACAGTTTACCAAGGAAGTCTATTAAAGTATTGATTTTTTCATAAAGGATAATACAAATGGCATGACCGTCTCTTTAACATTTTAATCGAGCTTAAAATTAGTCTTGCATTTGAAGCAATCTTGCCCAGAAAAATTGTTGGAAAACTTGTGGAAAAAAACTTAACATAAAAAATTGATGGGCCACCTAGGCTGAGAGAACATTAAAATCTGAATCTAAAATATGGTTAGCCATTGTCACATCTTTCTTTGAAGCTTAAGTAACTCAATATTCCCAGTAGGCTACCCAATGATTCAAAGTGACGCATATACTGTCAGCTCATTCCCCTTCCCCGTGTGCTGGTACAATTTGTAACCAAAGAAATATGTTGAAAAACCTATTAGTCTTGACTGCCAGAACCTACCAAAAAAAAAAAACCTATTGTCACCTAAACACATAAATTAATGATAATGTAAGAAAAACAAACCTATTAACTTACACTGGCCCATAAGAGACAAAAGCCAGTTTATGGATTTAGAAAAGGAGAAAAGTGAGACTGGCCACACAGCAATGATCCAGATAATAATGTGTTTTCTCTGTTCACTGAAAAACCATCATTGCAGGCTAAATCTTCCTTATAAAAGAATTCCAAAAAATGTATAGATACTCCCCTTCCAGGAGGTGAAGTTTAATGTTCCGTCCCCCTGGAGTATGAGCTGGACGAGGTGACCTGTTTTCAAAAAACATAGAAAAGGAGAAATAACTTTACAATGGAGAAGAAACCTGGCAGGCACCACCACCTTGACTAAGTGGTCAGGTTTAATATCACCAATGACAATCGTGTGGATATCACATGCCCCATGATAGAATGTGATGAGAAGGGCGATCCCCATAACCCCAGTCTGATCATGGGAAAACCTCAGTCACAACTTAAGAGACGTTCTGCAGTATACCTGACTTGTCCTCTTCCAGAGTGATAAGCTCATGAAAAATAAAAAAAAACTCAGAAACTGTCAGGCCAGAGACCAAAAAGACATGGTCACTAAATACAACGTGAGATCCTGGATTGGATCCTGAAACAGAGGAAGGACATTGGTGGGAAAACTGGTAAAATCGCATTAAAGTCTGTAGTTTTGTTAATAGTGTCATGCCAGCATCTATTTAAATGTTTAAATGAATGTACCTTAGATACGTAAGATGTTATCATTAGAAGTTGTGGCAAAGTGTCATATAAATAGGTACCTTTTTTTAATGAATGAGCAGATAGTATGTTTGTGTTTTCTTAAAGGCTGATTTTCTAAAAAGTTCAAATCATGACACTCATAGAAATATATGAGGGGTGCCTGGGTGGCTCAGTTGGTTAAGCATCTGCCTTCAGCTCAGGTCATGTTCTCAGGGTCCTGGGATCAAGCCCCGCGGTAGGCTCCCCTCTCAGTGGGGAGTCTGCTTGCCCCTCCCCCTGCTTGTGCTCTCCCTCTCTCTTTCTCTCAAATAAATAAATAAAGTCTTTTTTAACAAAAGAAATACATAATGAATATGTGCCAAACATTTCATTAAATCATTAACTAATGAGAGAATCAGTAAGATGTTACAGTTGGTTCAAAGGAGAATCTGAAGAACAGACACATAAACAGTCAGGAATGCTGATAAGTATTTGATAACAGATGCCATACTGCTGACTCTGCTTAGAGGAATCAATTGCATTCCAGGAGACAAACAAAAACGCATTTCCATGAACAAGAATCATTTGCATTACCATCAACCCTCCAATAGTTGACTTCTTTTTTTCTTTTTTTTAGATTTATTGATTTATTAGAGAGAGAGAGTGAGGGGGAGAGGTGCAGGGGGCAAGGGGAAGCAGACTCCCCACTGAGTGCCGGAGCCCCACCCAACAAGGGCTCCATCTCAGGACCCTGAGATCATGAGCTGAGCTGAAACCAAGAGTTGGTCGCTTAACCAACTGAGCCACTCAGACGCCCCTCCCTGAGTTGAGTTATAACTCTACAGAGGTAGAAAATAGCACAACCAAAGACTAAGGGGTAGACCCTTAAAGTCTCAGATAACCCCTGAGGGTTTTGTTAGACAATATAAAGAATTCCATGGAAAAGACACACAGGAATTTTTTAATCATTTCAGAGTCTTCCACGATTTCTTTTAAGAGTTTGTCTGAGGAGTTTGAACCAAAGTGAATTGAATTGAATCAAAAATAAGGACAGCAGGCATTTGCTTGCATAAATTCAAGCTAAACTCAATGCAAACACTAATGTTTTATTATATACCAGATCATAATTTGGCTTTTGTTTGTTTTGTTTTCTCTACTTCACAGTAGTGTGAACAAGAAAAACTACAGTTTTAAGTTTTTTAGAAACTATAAAAAGAAAGCAAAATCAAAATGTCAAAATATTTACCAAACATAAATAGAATCTATATACTTTGAGATGGTACCCTTGGCTTGCTTTTTATAAAACTTATTTTATTGTTCTTGCTGCGTTCATGATTTCTAAGCTGGTTCACAAAATGGTATCTCCTCATTACCTGGGTTTTAGACTTTGGCTCTATTTTTAGTTATCCGAGTAATGGTGAGAAAGTTTGTTAACATTTTTGTGTCTCTGTTTCCTCATCTGTAAACACAGGATGATAATGAAAACACCCACGTCATATGGTTGTTGTAAGAATTAAATGGGGATCCCTAGGCAAAAAAAAAAAAATTAAAATCTCAGATAAGCAAGATGAATAAGCTCTAGAGATCTGCTGTACAACATTGTACCTTTCGTCAACGATACTGTACACTAAAAAATTTGTTAAGACGGTAGACCTTGTTTTAACTGTTCTTACAACAATAAAATAAAAATTTTAAATAAGCTAATATCTAGAACATATTAAGAACTCTCAAAACTCAAGAGTGAAATAACAATCCAATTAGAAAATGAGCAAAAGACAAGAAGAGACATTTTAACCAAGAATATATAGCAATGGTAAATAAGCACATGGAAAGATTGTCAACAACATTATCCATTAGGGAAATTCCAATTAAAATCATAATGAGAGATCCCTACACACCTATCAGAATGGCTAAAACGAAAAATAGTAACAATACCAAATGTTGGCAAAGATGCAGAGAAAATGGATCATTCATACATTGCTGGTAGAAATATAAAATGTACAGCCACTCTAGAAAACAGTTGGTTTGTTTTCTAAAACACTAAACACGCAACTATCTTACAACCAAGCAATTGCCCTCTTGGGCATTTATCACCAAACCTGTACAAAAATGTTCATACCAGCTTTATTTGTGATAACCAAAAAGTAGAAACTAACCCAATGGTTTTCAACAATGAATGGTTATACTAATTACCATATGTTCATATCATGCAGTACTACCCAGCATTAAAAAAAAAAAGAAAGAAATGAAATATCAATGTATACACCAACTTGGGTGAATCTCCAGGGAATTATGCTGAGTAAAAAAGTTAATCTTAAAAGGTTACATACCACATGATTGCATTTCTATAACATCCTTGAAATGACAGAATTATGGAATGGAAAACAGATTAGTAGTTACCAAGAGTCAGGGACAACAGGGGGAGAGAAGAGAAGTGGGTGCAGGTATAAAAGGGCTGCACAGGACAGATCCTCTTGGTGTTGGAACTATTCTTTATCTCAATTGTATCAACATCAGTATCCCAGTCACAGTATTGTACTAGAGTTTCACAAGATGTTACCTTTGGGGAAACTGGTCAGAGGTACCTTGGCTTTCTCTGTATTATTTCTCACAACTGCATGTGAATTTATAGTTATCTCAAAGCATAATTTTTTTTTATAAGTAGGCTCCATGCCCAGTGTGGAACCCAATGCGGGGCTTGAACTCACGACCCTGAGATCAAGACCTAAGCTAAGATTAAGAGTTGGACACGTAACCAACTGAGCCACCCAGGCACCCCCCAAAGTATGGTTTTAAATAGCAAATACAATCAAATAAAAAGAATTCAAAGGGGTGCCTGGGTGGCTCAGTCAGTTACAAGACCAACTCTTGGTTTCAGCTCAGGTCGTGATCAAGCCCGTGTTGGGCTCCGTGCTCGGTGCAGAGTCTGCTTAACACTGTCTCTTCCTCTCCTTCTGCTCTCCCCCACCCCTAAAATAAATAAATAAATCTCTTCTTTTTTTTTAATTTTAGGACTTTAACATTCATTTTATCTCACTTATTTTACCAGTAAGAAACCTGAGGCACAAAAAGTTAAAGTGACTCTCCTTCCTGCTTCATTTAAGTTCTTTTATTCTTCTCTCCTTCACTCAGTTATAAGCTTCTATAATAAAGAGGGTATGTCTTGTATTTCTTCAGCCCACATATTACTTCAAGTAATGCTAGGCATAAATTAACACTTTAAAATGTATGGTCTGAGGGGCGCCTGGGTGGCTCAGTCGGTTAAGCGACTGCCTTCGGCTCAGGTCATGATCCTGGAGTCCCGGGATCGAGTCCCGCATTGGGCTCCCTGCTCGGCAGGGAGTCTGCTTCTCCCTCTGACCCTCCCCCCTCTCATGTGCTCTCTCTCTCTCATTCTCTCTCTGTCAAATAATAAATAAAAAAAAAAATCTTTAAAATGTGCGGTCTGAGTAAATAGGAAAGAGAGATATATATGTAAACATTATATTAACATGTTTTGTTTTGTTAGTTAACATGTTTTAATTAACATTAAGTGTGCACGTAGAAAGTCTAAAAAAGATCTGTTCAAATTATTTGACTTAAGAGTTTTTTAAAAGGTGACAATTTGTGGGGTTTTATTTGATTTTTTCATACTATTTTTGAATAGGTAATCATTTTCATGGTTCAGAAATCAAAAGGTATACAGTGAAAATTCTTTTCCCCATCTCTTTGCACTCTCCACTCAGCCCCTTTCCACCGGCAACCAATTATCAACTTCTTGTGTATCCTTCAGGAGATATTTATGAATTTTCAAGCATAAGTTTATGTGTAGATGTGTGTTTTTCTGTGTATAGATGAATTTACATAAATGGTAGCATACCATACATACTTGTTCTGAATCATGCTTTTCTCCTTCAACAGTATATCTTAGCAATTGGCTTGTATCAGTACACAGAGTCTCTTGGTTGACTATGGCTGCCACGCCAAGATGCTACAAACTGGGTGGCTTAAATAGCAGAAATGTATTGTTTCATGGTTCTAGAGACTAGAAGTCTCAGATCAAGGTGTTGGAGGGTTGTTACTTTTGAGGGCATTGAGGGAGAATCTGTTCCATGCTTTCCCCCTAGCTTTTGGTCGTTTGCTGACTGTCGTTGGTGTTCCTTGGCTCGGAGATCTTTTTTCTTCATCTTCACATGGTGTTCTCAGTGTGTGTGTGTGTGTGTGTGTGTGTGTGTGTGTGTGTGTCCATGTTTCGCCTTATAAGAACATGAGTTATAGTGGAGTAAGGCCCAACCTAATGATCTCATTTCAACTTGATTTCTCTGTAAAGACTCTGTTTCCAAATAAGGTCACGTTCTGAGGTACTGAGTGTTAGGACTTCAACATTTGAATTTGGGAAAGGGACACAATTCAACCCATAACAAAAAGCTTAGCCATTCTTTTAATGGCTACATAGTGTTCCATTATGTAGCTGTATCATAATTTATCTGTGCAATACCCTGGACATATTATTGGTTTTCAATGCAGGTTTTTTTTTTCCTAATGTAAGTATAAGTTTCATTAAATAGAATTATAGTGTCTGAGGTTTACCAAATAGTATTTAAATTGTGATTACCCTATAAACTTCAAGTGTCTTGAAGGCAGGATATATTAAGGGAGGAGGGGAGACTTTTAAAGTTCATATAAAAAAATAGATACTTAACACTAACCTAAGGATGTAGGAAAAAAGAATAAATATCTCTGTCTGCACTGGAGATCAGGAAGGGTCCTGCATTACCCAGCATTAAACTTTCTATAAAGCTTCTGTAATCATGTAGTATTGGCACAAAAAGAGACTAATATATCACTCAAACAACACTGTGAGTCCAGAAGTGGATCAAATTGTTTTTGTAGACATTATGTGGCAAAAGTATTATTTTAATCCAGTGGGGAAAAAAGATGTTTTATTCAATAAATGCTGCCAGAACTCTTTGCAGTCCCTCTTGGAGAACAGTTTATCTCCTTGCTCATGCAGTATAAAAATAAATTTCAAGTGCATTAAAGTTTTAAATACAAAAAGAAATATCCTTGGAATGAGGAAGACCTTTTCTAACAAGATAGGAAACCCAGAAGTGATAAGGAAAAGATAGACCTGCTTACTACATTAAAAATAACAGAACACAAAGTCAAAAGACAAATGATAGATTACACAGATATGGTTGGCAACATATATGACAAAAAGAATGCGTACCCCTAATATACAAATACCTTCTATACATTAATTTCTAAGGAGACAAACAACCCAATAAAAAAGTGGTCAAAGGGGCACCTGGGTGGCTCATTCGTTAAGCGTCTGCCTTCAGCTCAGGTCATGATCCCAGGATCCTGGGATCGAGCCCCACATCGGGCTCCCTGCTCGGCGGGGAGCCTGCTTCTCCCTCTCCCACTCCTCCTGCCTGTGTTCCCTCTCTCGCTGTGTCTCTCTGTCAAATTAAAAAAAAAAAAAAGTTGTCACAACAAAGCAATATACATTTCACAGAGGAAGATATCCAGGCAGCTGGGTGGGGCGGACTATGAAAAGATGCTCAACTTCATCATCGTTGAAGTTGATGCCATCATCTTGAAGAAACAAGATGCCATTTTCCATTCAAGAGATGGACAAAAAGACTTCTAATGAGGGAAAAGATCACTCTCAGGCATTGCAGGTGGGAACATAAATTGCTATGGTGTTTAAGGAAAGAAATGTGGTATTCTCTATAAGTTTTTTAAATGCACCTACATTTTGATCTGTCACTCCATTTCTGAGAATCGATTCTACAGAAATAGAAGTACCAATATGAAAGGCTATATGTAGAAACTATTATTGTAACATTATCAGTAGTGGTCAAAAAGTAGAAATAACACAAATACCCATCAGTGGGGAATTATTGAATAAATTATGGAATTATGATGGCTTTACAGAATGAATTCCTTTTCAGTCGAGTTGGATCTGCGCCTGCTGTCCTGAAGAGATACTCATGATATCATCTTAACAAACAAAACGAGTTTCGAGAAACATATGAACCCATTTGAAAAATAAAAAGACAAAATTAATTCCCTGGGATTATGTGGCCATGAGGTAGGAATGGAAGGATATATATCAAGTTACTAGTACTGTAACCTTGGATGCTCAAAGGAGAGAGGGGGAAAGAAAAAGAAGGGGGGGGATGTCTCGAATGGTATAAAAAACAAACAATTGGAGTATAAATATTACCACAAATATATAACCATTGAAAATGGACATGGACTAGAAACTCTAAGTTAACATGGAAAATGGAATTTGTCAATGTATGATTACACAATTGGATTGAGTTCTTTTTTGTCTTTGAATATTGTTTTACATCTTACCCTCTACAGAAATATGGGGTTCAGGGGAAGCCCTGACAAGCATAGACCTACCACACCACATGGTCACTCAATTATAGTAGCTGTTTATTAGCAGTAGAGTGATAATGCAGAACTCCCCATCTTGAGCCATTTAGATGGACCCCTGGTAGCCCTGAGTTTGCCTATATTTTGAGCCCAGATGTCATTAATATTATAGAACTAGTTGTAACTTGAGTCTATACTAGCACTGTTGAAGGAAGACCATCTACTAGCATGATGCAGATTGGCATGGGGATGGAGGGATGGTGCCTAAGGCACAGATTCTCACACCCCACCGGCTACCCTAGGACCTCTCCAGGGAGCAAGGTCCCTGCCTTCCTGTGTCTTTACCCCCCACCCCATTTTTGCATGTTTGTTTCAGCCTAAAAGGGAAGGAAGAATGAAAACTGATGTTCTCCTCCTCGTCAGGCACTGAGGTGACGTGGAAGTTTTGTGACAGTGGGGGCAGCTGCCAGTCTGGCTTCCTACAGAGATGGGATCCTTGCCCTCAATTCTGGATAAAGTTCGGAGTCTTTAAAAAAAAAAAAAAAAGTTTGGAGCCTTTAACTGAGCTTGTGAAGTAGGAACTTTGGCCACTTCCCCCGGAAGTTTCTATAATTAGCGTGCAACTTAAGCAGAATGTGACTCACAAAGGGACTGCTGCAGATTCACACTGGGCTGGGTGTAAGAACGGGGCAAAGGGAAGCCTCAGAAAGTGCTGTACTTTTGAATCATCTTCCTTAGTACCTAACTGGCCCACTTGTCACCCAGATGTCCGGGGAGCCCATGGGAACAAGAGCTATTTGTGGTAAAAATACTGACACCACAGGTACCTGAAATTATTCCTGAGGTCTGTTTTTTTAAATACTTTGCCCCATACTACGGAGGGATTCCTAGACTATGAGAGTCAGGGGATCGCATTCGGTTACTAACTCTGCTGTCGCCCTTTGAGTAAATCCTGGAAACATCCAGTTTTCTCATCAGTAAATTAAGAGGCTGAGCTAGATGATCTCTAAGGTCCCTCTAGCTCTAGATTTCGTACTTTATAGAATTGAGTTGTAGCTTTTCATTTTAAATGCTGGGCCCCGCCAGTGACTCTAAGTCTTAAGCATGCATACGTTTTCAGATGCTTCCAGAACAAGGCACTCTTTCTAGAGCCCATTTTGATACGTCCTTCTCTGTGATATAAGTGAAAAGGAGTTTGTGGGCTCGCTGAATCCTACCTCCCTGATTCCTGTGAAGCCCATTCGGTATTATAAAGAGCTCATCTTTGGGCCGCCTTAGGTAGTGTGGCACTGACAATTTGACAGTTCGGACATGGTCCTTTTCCTTCATAGTCACTTATTTTTTAAAGTTCAAAGATGGCAATTCTGCAACAATTAGAGAGCTATGTGTCCTATTTGTTCAAAATTGCTTCATTTTCTTAAAAGCAAATCATCTTCCTACACAGAGTGTGGTTCATAGACCACAGGGCTCAGCATCACTGGGGAGCTTGTTAGAAATGTGGAATTTCAGGCTCCATCTAGAACTGTTGAATCAGAATCTTCATTGTAACAAGATCCCCAAGGAATTTGTATGCACATTAAACCTTGAGAAACACCACAGTATCACACATATGCATACATGGAATCATATTCAGTGCCAAAGAGAGAGAAAAGGGGGGACCACAAGTTCTCAGATGGAGATTAGTTACAACCTTTACCTCGGTGACCTTTAATGTTCTCATCTGTATAAAATGGACCCTAAACAATATTTCACAATATTTTTACTCTGGAATGCCTAAGGCTATCTTGAAAGAGAAGGAACGTCACCCAAGGTAGGGATCACTTAAGAGCTTTCCACTTTCGTAAGAGTAGGGGTGTGATTTCCCAGGAAGAATATCTAACAGCAAACAACATTGCGAAGGAGAAGGTAACAGGGCTCTGGTAAGCATTGAACAGGGAGTGGCCAGAAAATGCAAGGCAAAGAAGAAAAAAAAAATTGAATGGCAAGCTGAGCAAGAGAAAAACTCAAAGATAGGGGAGTGGCTAGCCCTATCGGGAACTATGAGGGAGCTGCCAAAGCTTGGTATGAACACTCTCCCTTACAGTTTTCAGCAAGTAAGAAGTTCATGATGACGTAACCAAAGAATTTCCAACACACACTGAGCCAAGCCTTCTGATGGTGGTGAGTTGAGATTTAGAGAAGTGGAGATCAGGGATAGAGAGGAAGATAAAAGGAATCTGAGAAATGGGGCGATCGCTAGAGAGGAATATAGGAAAACACAAAGCCACCATCCCAACAATGGGAAGACTAAGATTCGGAATTCATGAGCACACGATCAAATTAAAACTCACATTATCATAGGAACTTGTGCACTCCGTCACTAAATGATAGCTGAGCCCTATCTTTGCTTTTGAGAGAGATCATTGTAGGTGAAAGTCATCTTTCAGTAGTGAGATGTTTGTTAGTGCCATCTTTTTGTCTTTATCTCGAGATTTTCTTAGTTTGAATCCTTTCTCCTTATCATGAAGATGATGTGGTAATTTTCTCTGTCCTGCAACTTATTTAAAAGATGAGTTCTAACTCCTTTGGCAGATTTTCTACTGAGTGTCTTCTGACAACTTCACTGAGATTTGCATTGAAAGTCATTGAACTCGATCTAGTCACCAACCATAGTTAGATAGCCCATAGGCATTCAAGTTCATTTTCCCCTTTCAAAGAGATCTGGAGATGCAACTGTAGGGGAAGAAGGAAGAAAGGAATTCAAGAAGAAGCAAAATGAAAGAAAAGTTGGCTTATGAAAGGGACGTCTTTCTATTACAGTAATAATAATGCCAATAACATATATGCACTCAGGGTACATAGAGAGTGAGGAGAGCAAATTTTACCTTCCAGCAATATAAAATTATACTCAACTAGATATTCACCTAAAAAGAAGAGTCCCTCCCTCTATAATATATATTACTCATAGATTGCCACTCTTCAGAGCTCTTCGTTCCTCCTTAATATTCTTTCTTAGATGATTCACAAGACACTCAGTTATCTTCCAGTATTTTCTGTCACTTTTTATAAGCAAAATTATCCAGGGGAGTGAATCAAACAGTGTGCCAGTCTTCTCCTAATTTTGCAATGTTTTTATTCTGGAGTGTCCAAGGCAGCTTTGCAAAAGAAAAGAAGTCACCTAAGGACAGCTAGAGGGTATGTGCATCAGGAAGAAGTAGAAACCCCACCCCTCTTAACCCGATTGATCATTTTCTAATCTGAACTTGTATATGAGTATCATGTCTTCGCTTATTTTATGTGTATATCAATATGAACCTCAGAGCTGTTCTTTGTGCTGGTTCGGAAAAATCTTCTTTTCTGCCTTCTCCTCCACTCCACCCTTTTTCTTCCCCTCCTTCAATGACTCAGACATTGATATCAATAAGCAGACTGGGGTCATCATTTTGACACACTGTTTGATTGATAGACTCATTCATTCAATCAGTAAGCATCAATTGAGCACTTCCTAGGCATTAAACAGTATACTCTCTGCTAGATTTAAGGTTGTAAGTGACAAAACCCATGGCCTTGAGTCACCTAGAGTGCAGTTGGCAAGACAGATGAGCATTCAGTCACAGTGCAACATGTCCATGTTAAAACAGAGGTTCGTACCCTATACCCTGATCCAGAGAGGTCTCTGATGCTGACCTGGGAAACCTAATGGTCAGCTAAGTTATGATGTTGGGGGTGAGAGGACATTGGGAAAGTCTGCAACTACCAGAGTCATTACCTGTAGATTTTGTGATATCTTCTTACAAAATAGTTTCTGGTCCACATGAGCTACTCTCTTACCTTTTTTGTAAGGAAATACCTAAGTTCTACATCATGTAATTCCTTGGGCCTTCTCCTTGCCCTTTACCTGCCAATACCCTAGTCATCCTTGACGGACCATCTCCCACAGCTCCTCCAGCCAGCTAGGTTTGTCCCTTCTTCCAAACTCTACAGTTTTTCATTTGTACGAAGTTGTGTTTACTTTTGGAGAACATCCCCCATCTTTATAATTAGACTGTAAACTCTTGGAGAGTGTATGTTTCATCTTCGTAGCCCCGTGCAGTATCTAGTGGACTGCCTTGAACAAATGGGCAGTAAATAAATCCCAGCAACGAAACTAATATAACACTGTATGTTGACTCGACTGGGATTACAATAAAATAAAGAAAAAATAAATCATAACAAGTATTAAGTTAAACTGCTCCAAACTGTATATTTAATTTTACATTGGCATTCAGTGCTAATATATGTTGAAACAAACTCCAAAGTCTAATCCTGTTTCTGATTAATATTTATTTAAATAATGACCTTCTACTACAATTGAGTTATGTCCTTCGGTGATACTTTAGATCTAAATTTATTTTTGCATTGTTTAAATGTCATCAGATGATTCATATCTTGGGGTTTTTTTTAATATTCTTTGAATGGATGTATGAAGGTAAGTAAGTGTCATCAGAATGTGATGCTTTTTTTCAGTTCAGCATTTCTTTGATGAAATATTTGTTTGTGGGCTTTTTCTGCTATAATTCTTTTCTGGATGTGATCTCACAAATCACTTCAGAAGTTAGTCCATTTCAAAATGTTGTTCTTTTGTGTTTCTTCACTTCATAGAAAATCAGATCTGTTCCTTAAAAACTGGAGCAAATGATTAGGCAAATTAGATGAAATAAAATCATTGACTCCAAGATCTCCCCCCACCCAAGAAATTCAAATTATTTTTTTAAAACTTCCCATATCTTCTCTATTGTGTGAGGAATGACCTTGATGCCGGGTTGGCCCCCAAGTACACTACCAGGCAACCAGCTCTAGGGGTCATGAAATAGAAAGGCTCCCAGACCAAATTGAAACACTTGAATCACACAGATTATTAAAATCAGTTGAATCACACAGTGGGAAGCCAGGGAGAAACCTATGGGATAAGTGAACCACACTTCGGACAGAGTATAAGCAGGCTGGAAGGGCCACACTACTTGAATTCTGGGGTACACAATGTTTATATGTCCTCTCTATACTGCATCAGCTTTCACCACCAATAGTGTGCTTATGAGGATGAGAGTTGAGTTTCCAGCAAGGGAGCCAACAATGGGTGTGCCTGAGCCTATGACACACACTTTATCAGACACAGAGACGAGTATGCATGGCCACAGCTGTAGCTTGCCTGTGAGCCTGATGAATAACCATGCCATTCTTAGAAGACTTGCAGACCTAGAATGGGTATCACCGGTAGGTGGCTGAATTAAGACCTTATGAACATTGGAGGTGCCTGGTGGCTCATTTGGTTGGGCGTCCAACACTTGATCTCAGCTCAGGTCTTGATCTCGGGGTTGTGAGTTGAAGCCCCACATTGGGCTCCACGCTGGGCGTAGAGCCTACTTAAAAAAAATAAAAAGACCTTATGAACATTAAGTGCACGTGTATATTTTATCTTGAATATTTAGTGCCTCTTATATAGTTAGTGTCTCTTGTATATTTGGTTTCATGTATATTTAGTATATTATGAATATTTAGTGCCCAGGTGCCTCATGAATATTAGGTATCTTTTGGTCTTTCCATCCCTCACTATGTTTAGCACACACATGCTCTACTTGTTAACAACTTACTTTATACTTAACACATTCCGTGAATTATGCTGATGTCTAACAAACTTTTTCTTACTATCTAATTATACCTAACATCTTAAAAGGTGTTACCAGTGTTTTACAAACTCAAACTTATTCATCTAAAATTACTGAATATTCACAAAAGCAAATACACATTATAGGGGCGCCTGGGTGGCTCAGTCATTAAGCATCTGCCTTCGGCTCAGGTCATGATCCCGGGGTCCTGGGATCGAGTCCCGCATTGGGCTCCCTGCTCAGGAGGAAGCCTGCTTCTCCCTCTCTCACTCCCCCTGCTTGTGTTCCCTCTCTCGTTGTCTCTCTCTGTCAAATAAATAAAATCTTTAAAAAAATACACATTGTAACCCAATATATAGTCTTTGTTCATTTCTGTTGCATGTTTCCTTTTGACCACAAGTCCTTGGTTATTAAAAAATCAAGGACTATAATATTTGAGCTGGATTTGATACTCAGGACCCAACCCTAGCAATCCTTGTAAGGGCATAAAGAATGCTTTTCTCATTATTTTGCTCAGGTAGGGTGTGATGCTGATAACTCTCCATCCCAGTTTTAATCCCTATGTGGGCTAATTGGTTTTACTTCATCTGAACCACCTGAGATTCTACCTGGGCCATATGGTTCACAAGTACCTGTCTTTGGTCAGAGCTATGAGTATACAGATGTGCCAAAGAAATGCACCACTACTTACAAAACAGTAGCAAGCCTGTATTATTTTTTTACTCCCTGAATAAAACCCTCAATAGCTCCCAATTGCCTTCAGGATAAAAGTAGTGGTGTGCTGGAACCCGCTCATAGAGGCTCCTAAGAGCCAGTTGTGTGCATCTCTTTCCACTGAAGTCTTCACTCACTGACATCAAGCTGGGAATATGAAATCAGCTGTAGCGGGAGTATTGGTGCCACAGAAATTGGCAAACACTACAATTAGGGCTGTGCCCCAACAGCCCCAGTGCTGGTTATCTACCATTCACCAAGATTCCACTGCGTATGTGGCCCTTCATGCTCCCACCCGTGTGATCCCTGAAGCCCCACTCTTCTTTACTGAACTCCACAGTCAAATGAAGTATCTTTGTTTATTTTTCTGTCCTTCCATGCAAATAGCGCTGGTTGGTTGGTGGGTCTTTCAGAGGTGCTGAAAGCATGAGGGCGGAGCCCAAAGGAATGGAATTAAAGTCTTAGGAAAGAGGATCTGAAGAGCTCTGTAGCCCCTCCCAGCACGTGAAAACACAGACAAGAGGCATCAGCTGTGAAGAGGGACAAGGGCGCTCACTGAACGTGACTGGCTGATGCCTTGATCTTGGACTTCCCAACCTGTAGAACTGTGGAAAATAAGTTTCTGATGTTTCTAAGCCACCCAGTCCCTGGTATTTTGTAACAGCAGCCCCAACAGGGACACATGGGGAAAAGAACCCAGGGCCACTGCCTGGCCTGGCTCTTTTCTGAAAATCCTTAAATGGAAGGGGCCCAACATCCTGCTGGTTCCAAGGACCTAGCAGTAGAGATTCTCCCCACCATCTACCAGCTAGTACAGATTACAGTCCTATTTAAATAATGCGAAGTGCTTAGATTAGGGGAGACCTCCGAGGCAGTGGCTCCAATGATCATTAGGATGAATTGGAAACATAAAAAATGTCCAGGCTGCCTCCCAGGCTACTGATATCAAACTCGGGAGGGGGGGATACCCACCTATCAGGGTTTGGGGGTTTTTTTTATTCCTAGCTATTGCAGTCCAGTCAAAGTTGAGCCCAACTAAGGACTCCAACTCTCATATTCTCTCCTTCTAGCATAGGTAAGAATTAGGGCAGAGATGAAGAGCCAGCTTTTCCAGACTCTTAGACACATATATCGTCTCATTGGTAATTTGTGAATAGTTGCATATGTTAGCAAAGCTTGACTGCAAAAAATTCTCCTCCCACACATTCTGATCCCATCCTGACATGGCATAACTGTTGGCGAAGGCAATTCCAACAATGAAGAAGTGGGAGAAACAACTACATTTTATGTAAATATGTGTGCATTTAAAATCCAAAAGACATATGTAATGATATCATTTAAGATTTTAAATGAAGGACAATACTTAAAATAAGATTCCTCTGTAATCAAATTTCTCAGCAGTAGAAAACATTGTCTTTTCTTTACAGCTATTAAACATATGGCTGAGAGAATCTTATTCTACAAGCCTTAAGATTTGGCATCTGACTTCATATTAATGCATACGGTTTATTGCGCCATCATGTACTTTCCCGTGAGATTTGAAGAGTAGCTATCGTACCCTTTTTAAACTTAAAGGTAGTTGCTGTGGGATATCAATTATATGATACTCCATTGGGCTTGATTATGTGATGATGATTAACACACTAAAGTACTTGTATATTTCTTACATGCTAACAGATCTTTTAAAAAGGATAAGACCCAAAATGGCCTGAGAAGAGTCTTTCTACTTAATCTCTCTGGCTTTGGACAGGGGACACACAATCTCTTGCCACTAGTTATCGGTTTCTACCTTTAAAGACTATGAACTAGGTGGACACCGTAAACTATATGGTGTATGAATGAAAAATGTAAATGAACATCTCAAATGATGCAAGTGCCCAGAAGAGGATCACTGATGAGGGAGGGGATGGTAATATTCCTTCGGAGTCAAACTCAGCTCGGCATGCGTCCTTCTTGCTATGTCGCTACAGCGCTGCTTCTCACAAGGTGAACAGGGATTGGAATCCCCCAGAGGGCTTGTTAAAGCACAGACTGCTGGACCCCACCCCAGAGTTTGATCTCTTTGGTCTGGAGTGGAGCCTGATCATCTGCTTCCCTAACAAGTTCTCCAGTGGTATTACTGGACCTGCTAGATTGCCCTGAGCCTTACTCCAGTTTCCCAGGGAACCTCCTGTGCAGCAGCTTGCTTCCTCCCCTCCCTAATCATCACCATTATCATAGCAGTAGCTAGTATTTCTTTGAGTACTAAGTACCAAACCCTGTACGTACAGCACCACAAACCTTTGGGGGAAGGCACGGTTGTAATCTCCATTTTGCAGGTGGGGGGAAAACAAATCAGAAATTTACCAAAGGTCACGTAGCCGAGATGAGACCCAAACACATGTCTGTTTAGCTTCAAAGCCCAGAATCGTAATATGTTCCAGTTAAGCTCATTTTTTTCCTCTGATTTTTCCACAACCAAAACATTCTGAATACCAGGCTGAGGGTAGCAGTTGGACTGGAGGGAGCAGCCCAGTAAAGCAGGAAGTGAGCTGGTAGGGCAGCAGTGAGGTAGGATCCTGAGCATCTTAATCCAGGAAGAAGGTAGTGACTGTCTCCTCCTCTGCGGCGGCCAACCCTCCTCCCGCCCAGCATCTGAAAAGTAACAAGCACTTGTAGCAACAGGATCCAGAACTTCTGTGTGCAGGACAGTGTTTGGGCAATTGTTCCCGGGGAGGTATCTGAGATTCTGACAGTGTACGTTCAGATGCTATTTACAGTTTTCTTGGAATGATACAAATATCCCATCAAGAGGGCCTTCATGATGTGAGTCACAAAAGAACTTCAGACCTTAAATTATATATCAGTTATGGGTTGTTTGTTTTTTGGTTTTTGGTTTTTTGTCCTGACTGTTAAGTGACAGATCTTTACATAAATGTTTTATTGATACTTTTCTTTAAGGAAATTTCTCTTCTTTTTTTTGCGTTAACACGTTATATTTATTCATTTACAATTTTTACCTTAAATACAGAACATCCAATTATGAAACTGCCCTGAGGTTTTCAGAACTCTGACCTAGCCCCGGAAACTGGAATGGCTTGATATGTATGGACTTAGAATTGAACCTAGAGCAATTATCTAAAACTCAGGAGTTCCTATGTCATGGTTTTCTCGCCTTAGGTATGATGTCGCTTTAAAATTTGAGGGATGGATTTGGTTTATAGGCAACGAAATACAGGAAGTTTTGCAAAGCCAGTCAAATCCTCTGAATATAGTACGTGCCTCTGTTTCCTTTGCTACCATTCAAAGTACGAGAGCCCGCATGCCGTTTGGTGGGTGCAGATGGGGGGCAGCATCTAATGCTATGTGGAACAGATGCTGAAGATATAATGTCCGTACCCGCTTCACTTCGGGCTGCTGGGTGGACACGTGGGCCAGGCCTGTAGTGCCAAGGTACCTTAACTGAAAGCAATAAGGAATTGGAGTAGGTCAGTAAAACCTCCAGCTTTCTTTCCTGCCACAGGGAGATTGTCAGAGGGTCCCCAGAGCACCGAGGCCCAGCTTCCCACACCCACGATCTACTCAATAAAGCATCCTTGATCGTCTCTTTCCCTTCCTGTCTCAGCTTCCTATTCCCCACAGTGCTTCCTAGGATCACCTCCTAAATAAACTGCTTGTACCCAAATCCTTTCTTATTTTAGTGGGAACCCAGGCTGGGACACCGTGATGGGCATGGATATTGCTACCGTGGGGCTTTAGTGGACATAGTTAAATGTGTTGGTGATATTACCCTATGTGTGTATATATAACCTGTGTGATATTAAGCCATGCATTATTAGTAATAGGATTACTTACTGACCAAGATTTCCAATCTGTATTGGAGATAGTTAAAATAAAAACTGAATGAAATTAAAAATAAAACAGTTGAACTTGGGCAAAGCTTTTGCCCTAATGCTTTATTATCCAATTGCATAATTAAACAAGAGGAAAGGAAATTATTAGCAACTCCAACTTTAAATGCGACCGATGTCCAAGGA
Organism: Mirounga angustirostris; assembly: GCF_029215605.1. Lineage (NCBI taxonomy): Eukaryota > Metazoa > Chordata > Mammalia > Carnivora > Phocidae > Mirounga > Mirounga angustirostris. The sequence goes on along the minus strand of NW_026991719.1, from coordinate 26,956,697 downwards.
AGTCATGAAGAAAACTCTTTGTGTTGATAAAGCAAAGGCCTGTTCTAGCAGACTTCTATGTTTATTGTTCTGTTTCTGACCATTTTATTCCAAACAAACGGACTTGCTTGTCATTATACCCCACCCTTCCCTAGCACAGGGCCCCCATTCTTTGAAACAGTAACTAATTCAGTTCCAAGGAGAATATGAAGAAGGCGGGTGTCTATAAAAGGACTGCAGAGAAAAGTGGGGCACATTTCCATTGTGTATTCCATGGCAGTGGAGAGCTGATGGCAGAGCAGGGTGGGGGTTCTGAAGCATCAATTGGCTCTATTTCCAGGGGATTCCTGAGGTTCACATGCCACCCTGGAGAGTGCCAAATGTTCTTTCTCACCTTCCTTGAGTTACACCTTAGATAATTCAAAGCCAAAGACTGATGAGCTATAAGTGGGCTGCTTGACTTGTGTTTGTGTGCTGAGCAGTTTAGAGATTTAAAAACAATCCCCAGTGTAACCTATAGTATATGTGTTAAGTCTAATATTGTAGCCTGTAATTGACAATACCGTATAACTCCACACAATCTCTTTTTCAAAGGTAATGTTGTTGTCAAAGAATTATGAAGTCCAAAACTCATAAGTGATTTTTTAAAATATCTAGAGGAACTTATGCTGTATTGGGTCATAATTTCATAGGTATGAACTTATAAACACATTGTGGGCTTAAAATTTTCATTTGGATTTTTTCAGCTAAGCATTTTTGGTGAAATTGGGAGAAATATATCTTTTGAGTCAACATGTAATGTACAGACAAACGTAAAAACTAAGTGATGCATTTTATGAAAGAGGGCATAGAGTGTATCAGGCATAAGAACTTTGAATTCTATTTGTTTTTTTGGAGTTTCAGAAAAGATTGTTCTGGGAATAGTGAAGTCCATTTGGGAAACCTAACACATACATAGTAGCCAAGTTAAAATACTGACTTGAGCGTTCATTTGAAAAATCCTACAGAATTTAGCATGTTGGGAATAGCCTTATATTCTTAACACATTGCACTTAGGGTTTCTATTCAAAGCAAAAATAATTTTGCATAGATCTTGGCTCTTTTTTCACACTTTCAAATAATCCATTCCTTCAGGGTAGTTACTCTCAATCCTGATTTTGTGACCCTTCAGATCATCTTTAATTTACTCCAGAGATTTTTTAGAAGAGTCAGAAAATCATTTTCTTTAAAAAAAAAAAAAAGAAAATCATTTGCTTTAACTTAAAATACAGATGAGTGAAATATAGATTTTTTGAAAAGACAAACAGATCAAGAGGAGTCCAAGAGGTTACCTTTAGTTGCTCTCCCTCTTTGCATTCATGAAAATGTTGTTTTGGCCAGGTTTCCTTATTTCACACAATTTTAATAATCTCCACCCTTCTCATTTTCATGGGCCTGCTGATATAAAAAAAAAAAGTTACCAGACTGAATCACTACATTGCACACCAGAAACTAATGTAACACTGTACGTTAATGATACTGGAATGAAAAATAATTTAAAAATTAAAGATTAAAAAAGTTACCAGAAATTACTTTGAAATTGTGTCCTTCCTGTAGCAAGTTCATAAATGACTTTGTCAAAATCTAATTGGCATATTTTTTGTAGAGTAGAAGACACTTTTTTGAAAAGTTCTCCACTTAGATGTTCTTGTATGTGCACATTGTGTTGTGTGTGTGGTCTAGCTGCATGCCACAGCCCTCCTATTGAAACAATGGATTTATATGAGAATGTTACATAAAAAATATTACATAAGAAACATGAAGACATTTAGTTCAAAAAGCGATTTTCTAGTTTACTTACAAAAAAGCTGAAATAACAAAAAAGAAGACTAGCTGATCCTGTTAGCCTTTTTCATGATGCCACCATTAAAAAAAGATAATTAAATTGCAAAGTGACTTAAATGGAACCTGAGGTGAGGGGTTAACAGCTCTAGAGTCCTTTTCTCCTCTTTTCCTCGCACTGGCTTTTCTTTTCCTTCACGACGACATTTTTCCTCCTAAGAATGTCAACTTTCACTCCTTTTGAGCGTAGAAGTGGGAGAGTGAGGGCCAGGAGGAAGGGCCAGGCAGGAGAGGTGTCCTAGCATCAGGGGGCTTGCGAATCACCTGGAGGGCGTATGAAAAAATGCAGATTCCTGCGCCCCACCCCAGAGATTCAGATTTGGCAGGTCTGGGCAAGGTCTAAGACTGCGCTTCTACTGAGTTCCCAGGTGGCGCTCGTGCTGCCCAACCAGGGATCACGTGTCCCTCGGTTCCCAGAGACTGGGCAGTGGGAGAGTGAGGTCACAGACACCAGGCTCAGGTGCTGCGAAAACACCTCTGGTTTCTTCTCTCTCTGCAGATTCTTTAGTCTGTGTGATTTTGCCAAAGTTCCTTAACTTCTTAAATCTCAGTTACCATGACTGAAAAGCAAGAGGGTGGCTCCAGATCAGGTGACTTTCAAACCATGGTTCAAGGCATTCCATAAGTACTGCGGGGTGCCTCAGGGGCCAGAAGGGGAGGTGGGAGGAGGAGGTCCAGTTAGCTCTTTTCTTTTCAAGGCTCCCGACCACCCCCACTTCAACACTTTTATCTTTTATCTCTTTCATATATCCTGCTTCGGAGTGTGGTATCATTAAAAAGAGATTGTGTAACTCAAATTTGAAGGAAATGAAAAATCCTAAGTCTGAAAATGACTCATTGCTTTTAAAATGTACAGAACCGAAGACTTTGGATTTAGTGGAGTTCCAGAAATTCTCTGGTCCTTCCAGGCATCCCAAGTGTACTACAAGAGCAGGCAGCAAATGCCTTCTCTCTGCCCATGAATGTAACACTTGATCCCATACACCAGGAGGCCCATTGTCTGATGTGTTTTTACCTAAACAGACCAAAGAGAGTAGATGGCAACATCAAGCATTTCTCTGCAGAGTCACGTCTGATTCATTAAAAATCTAACCTTCCCCCAAATAGGTATTAATTACCTTCTGTTGCAGAATTTTTTAGAACATAATTCTTAATTACATCTCCAACTATTATGTGATTTGACCATTTTGGAACTAAAAACCTGTCCCATGGAATTCCACTTAGAGGAGTTTGCTCCAACTCTCGTCACACCATCAGTTTGTCTATTTTATACACCATGTTAATTTTTGCATGGTGCTAGTATTTCATTATAATCAGCCTTCATTTTTAATAAGACCATGTATATATCACATTGTAGGTTTCAGTCTTTGTATGAATTGAAAGCTATTAATCTTCCCAGGGTTAGGTTATATTAACCAGATTGTAATGTTCTTTTTATTATGTTCCTTAAATCCCCTTTATCTCATACTGCACCAATACCTTTCTATTCTCTTGGAATAAATTAATTCCAGTTATGAGATGAAAAATTTTACTGTAAAAATAGAGCGTGCAGTGTAAATTTTTGTCGTATTGTCAACCGGAACTGGTGTGTTTTATTCTAACTAAAAACTTGAGTTAACTCCTTGATTTTTAATAGTGGGATGGGAAGATGAAGATTGGTATCTTTCAGTATCCACTCATTCTTTCAGTAAAGCCGTATTAGGAATTCTATGTGCTAGGCACCGGGGGAGTATTAGAGGTATGAAAATAAGACTGTGTCCCTGCCTACAGGCATTTCCCAGTCTATGTCATAGATAGGGAACTATTCTGTTAGTAGGTGAGATGTGACCCACAGCGGCTTTGACAGGAGGCACAGTGACAACAGAGAGAAGAGGCGAGGGGGACTTCCCAGCCGTTGATGTAGCAAGTCCCCAAAGAAAGGGACCAGCTCTTCTGAAGACAATGACCAAACGCAAGTTGTAAACTTAGGTCTAATAACCTAGAGACGGGTAACTAAAGGATGGGATCTGGTAGAACGAGAGGAAGGTGTCAGGCAACACCTTGGTTTGGGAAGGGAAGGCAAGGTAGGTTTTATCCAGAGAGAAGCAGTATCTAGATAACAGCCGGGGTTCAGTTCCTTCGAGAAAACTGGCAAAGCATAGTCAGGCACCCAGGGTTCAAAGCCAAGTTCTAACTTCAGCTAACGCAGGGCCCTGGAGTACGAACCCCCACCAGAGCAGTCCAGCCTAAAGGACTGAGGACCTAAGGTAGTTGCTAATGGGAGACGCTGTAGCCCGAGGAAACTCAGGGCATGCGCACTGGCTACCGGCATTAAGCTGATGCACCGGGCGGAAAGCGCTCAATATGCTGGGTGGCGCGACACAAGTAAGTGCTCGGTACGCCGACAGTGCTACCACTGCTGCTGTTTGTGTCATCATGAGACTCGGGAAGCTAATCGAATGTAGGAGTTAATCTGTTGGCGGGCCTAGGGCTTCTAACATTTGACTGGTTGATTTTTATTGACCCAAGATTAGACATAGTCATTACTTCAGAAGCAGCAGCTGTGAAGAATTCCAGACCAGGCAAAGAATAATAACTTGCTGTAGCTGGACTGTCACTTTCTAGCTGGACGACCTCTCTCTACTTCGATTTCCTTGTGTGTACAATGGAGATAAGACCAACCTGATCGGGCTGGTGTTGGGAATTAAGGGAACGAATACGCTGGATTCATTTAGGACAATATCTAACACGTAGTAAGTGCTCAGGTAAATCTCAGACTGTGTCTGCTAGTGGGCGCCCGGGTCCTGATACCCTCTGCGCTAGGTTTAAGAAGTTCACTGGTTGGGCGCCTGGGTGGCTCAGTCGTTAAGCGACTGCCTTCGGCTCAGGTCCTGATCCCGGGGTCCTGGGATCGAGCCCCGCATCGGGCTCCGTGCTCGGCCAGGAGCCTGCTTCTCCCTCTCCCGCTCCCCCTGCTTGTGTTCCCTCTCTAGCTGTCTCTCTCTCTCTCTGTCAAATAAATAAAATAAAATCTTGGTTTCAGCTCAGGTCAGGATCATCGAGCCCCGTGCAGCGCTCCATGCTCAGCACAGAGTTGGCTTGGGGATTCTCTCTCTCCCTCTACCTTTGCCCCTCCCCTGATTCGCATGTGTGCATGCTCTCTCTCTCTCAATAAATAAATCTTTTAAAAAAAGAAGTTCACTGGTTTAGAGCTGGGAACGGATGATCTTTCAGCCTGCAGGCCTTTGGCAACTGTGGCTGGTAAAGTCCAGAGCAGCCAAGAGCTAACAAAGCCTTGTCAGAAATCATAAATGCCCACTTTAACAACTTTTATATTATTTGTTATTTTCCCCTAGAATAGTTTTTTGTTTTTTTTTTTAAGGAGAGGAGAAGAATAATTACTGCAGATAGCACGCAGTGGTTTTTTTTCACAACATATTTTCAAAAAAATTGTGGTGAGGAAGATATATCATTCCTGTGAAGGAACAGCGACAATGATATGAGAAATCTTGCAGAAAGATATAAGGTTCTTAACCTAAAACAAGTGTCAGAAGGAAGTCACCAAAGGTGGAAGAAATTATAGTAATCACGATGAAGTCTAGAGCTTGCATCAGTCACCAGAATGGCAGCAACAATATTCATCCTACATCTCTTCGATGCTGGTCCTGAGTGTTCAGTTGTCTCCCCAGTTAGGATTGGTGTGGGCATCAGAGGGAGCACCTATGGGCTGAAGGCTCTGGGCCTGATGCTGAATATGGTTGGGGAAAGCAGAGTCTGACCATGGCCTCTGACTCTGGTCTTGGATTTGATTCTATGGAACCACCATATTTTGCAAAATCCCTTGAAGACTTACCACCTTTCCCATGATACCAAGCAAGAGTCCTTAGAGGCTTGGAAAGACTTGGCCTTTTCCATTCTAAGAGTAAGCCACATCTAGGTTCCTAGTGACTTTGGCAGGCTCTGACCTTCCTTCTGGAAGCCCTTGCCTATTCACCCAGAAGTATACAATACTGTTTGTTGCCTTGGATCAGATTTCAATTTTCATAGTTTGGGGTATGTCAGAACCTCTCCTGCTAACCCTCTGTCCTCTGGGAATCCCAAACTGCTTATCTGGAATCTTAGAATCAACTTGACTCTTACTGTCTTAACCAGCCAACTTCTCTACTTTATTCTTCCCCTGTAGATTTTTGAGCATCACCCAGACTTCTCAGTTTCTTTTCAAACGTGGCCTATTTTCTGCTAAGTTTAGGTCTATGTGTAATTTCGTTAGCCTAATCAAACTCCTAGTCCCGACCCTGACTTAAAGCTCTAAAATATACTTCGACAAAGTCACAAAGAAAATTCTTGTTGGTTCACTGTTTATATTTGCACTCAAGATAACATTTGAGACTGTGCTACTCAAAGAATTTGGTGACAGTTTTCTTTATCACTCCCATATCTCATCAGGCATTGAGTCTTTTTACTTCGTAAAAATGCTTTTAGCTCTTTAAATACTTTTCATATCTATATTAGCTAGGATAGGCTAACTGCTATAGCAAACATTCCTCCAAATGTGTGACTGTAAAATGGCTTTAAAAAGATAGCAGTGTATTTCTTTCTTATGTAAACAGTCCAAGGTGATTTCATGTTAGTTGGGGTTAGGTGTGACGGAGGGGAGGGGGAGTAGCAATCCACAGGGGCCAACAAGGCTCTTCCATCTTCAAAGCCCAGTTTCCAAATTGCCCTTCTGCAGACATTCTGGAGCCAAAAGGGGAAAGACAGGAAGGCTGTCACAAGAGGTGGCCCACATCCCTTGCATTCATCTCCCTCTGGCCAGAGGTCAGTCCTGTGGCCACAGGTAATAGCAGAGTGGCTGGAAATGAAGTCTAGTCAGGTACCTAAAAAGAAGAATAAAGAAGTTTCAAGAACAGTTAGCAGTCACCGCCCGGTTATTCATGCCCTGCCCTCTATTCACACGGACCCTGAATCACCTCTCAACTAGTTGGCTGCATTGGCCTCTTATCTCTTACCCAGACCCTTAGTCCCCCTCAACTCTCTGCTACACTTATGCCTGGGATATGTTTTTGGATGTGACTAATCCTCCACAGCTTTAAGGATAAAAGGTCAACCTGCTTAGGTAAATGCATAATGCCCAATCCCCCACTGTAGCACCAGCTGCCACGACCCCCTCACACAAAGCCTTTACTCCAACCACAGTGGAATTTTTTCTTTTTCTGATCCATAACAATAACATGTTGCAAACACTGATGTGACATCAGACACAGCTCTGACCAGTATATTATTAGCTTGTTCATTTTGCACAATAACCTTATAAAGTAGACAACAGTATTATTCCCATTTCATAGAGGAAAAAACACAGAGAAGTAGTGTGCCTGAGGTTCTACAGTTTGTAAATGGTACAGCTTGAGTACGACCCAAAGTGTGGGGATTCTGGATTTTTACTCACTGTATTATCTTGCTTCTCCCAAAGTTACTGTACATGCCATTCCTTTCTTCCTTCCCTGAATGCCCTTCCTCTGTCTTCATCTAGCTCCCGCTCAAACTTCAGGAATCAACTCAGGCTTGCATCTCTTCTTTCAGGATGCCGTGTTTGACATCAGCCTAACTTAGTTCTAAATCAATGCTTTTTATTAGTTCATTAATCAATGACATTAATCAGTGACATCGTAGAAAATTGTTATACTTGATAGGTTCCCCATGCACTCCACAGCCCACTCTCCAGAGAGCCACGTTTCATATCACTAAATGATACTTCTTTCTTTCTGGACAGAAGCAGTTTTATAAATTGCAATGATTTTTCAATTGTCCAGACTCAACATTTTTGTAGGGTTCAAATTTGTACCAACAACCCCTTTCTCTTGCTCCTCCATGTGAAAACACTGTAGAAATTATATTTTATAGGTAGTGTAATATTGGCCAAGGGTTTCTAAGTTTTATGGACTTAGAAGAACTACCTGTTTTGTTTTGTTTTTTTTCTACTTCTCAGAATGGAAAATCCTCAGAGCACTTTTCATCTGGAAGTGCTGCATTTGGGTTATTTCACAATTCCCCAACCCTGAGTCAAGTATCGGTCGGTGTACGGGCAGCAGTGTCTCTTGGGTAATCAAGAGCATCTCATTTTGCTACGCTCAGTGTTCAAGAAATGGGGAAAGTCAGCTGGGTTTAGAGATTAGGTAAGAGACTCAGAGGCATACCTTTTGATAAGTTTCAAATCATTTCCTGTTTATAAAAGCACACATTAAGACACCCATAAAATCTCCAAATGAATGGTGTTTTACTTTTCCTTCAAAATCTCAGTGGGAAAAGGTACTTCTGACTTTACAAGTAAATAAAAATAATGAACCCTGATTACCAGGTATGTTTAAACTGATTTGAAAAGCAAGTGGAAATCATCTTAGTGCGTAGTGATAAGCATCTTTTAGACATCAGAGGATGGATTGACTTAAGGGTCTGTATTTTTTAAACTAGTGAATATTGGGATGTAAATGGCTGTTATGCAGTTTGAATTTGTCTTCTCTATTTGTATTCACTTAATTAAAAACGGCAATTTGTGAATATTAAATTTGTAAGTTTTCCATAGCAATCTAGTGTTTATTTTGAATATTAAATTTGGAAACAGAGTGACTCTAGAACATTATTACAAACAAATCTCTATAGTGTGTCTCTGAGTAGCAATTGCCAAAAATTGGGGATTAGCAGTTTACCCCCCACCAATACCAATAAGTTCCTTGCACTTGCTCCTCTGAAATGCTTATATCATTGTTCAGTATCTGACTTCTCCATTCAAATGTAATAACCACATCTGTCCTGTTTACCACTATATCCCCAGTTGCCTAGCACCATGACTAGGACATTTACAGATGTTGAATCAATTTCATCGTTTACCTGTTCACACTGGGACAAAAGTCTTTGCAAGTATTCTGCCACCATTTGTGTAGATTCAAGCCAAATATGGCTTGTAATGATATTACAGATGTTATCTCTGCTGTCCTACTCACAATTCCTCCGCCTCCTGCAATGCTTAACCTGATTGACAATGGCCCCTACTACTTATAACATTGGCCTTTCAGGGGGTGCACTTGTCACTACATCTTATGTGATAGTTTTATGATGTTGAAGACTATTTCCTGTGATCATGCTGTGTTCTCAGATGGCAAACTTAGATTTATTTATGCTTGTGACCCAAGGCAGGAAGTTAACCTTGAAAATAAGTTAAAATTTGAAAGGTAGTAAATCATAGGGCTGGGATTTATAATTTATCTCAGTAAGGAACCTAGAGGCTGGGTGTGAAGGAAGAGACATGAGCTAAAAGTAAAAAAATAAAATAAAATAACAAAACAACAACAACAACAACAAACCCACAAAACCCTGGCTTCTGTTCCAGCACTGTTATTAAGTTTGAGCAAGTTGCCTTACTTTTCTGGGCCTTAATTTTCTCATCTCTCAAAATGAAAGGATTAGCCAGATCGGGGAAGACAAATCAGTGGATGTCTTCTGCTTCTCCCTCATTTGCCCATGGGAGACATCACTAATCACTCAGTGCTGTATTAGAAGACTTTTCAAGACAATGCTCCATGCAGCTACCCCTGATGAATGTAGTTCACACACAGATGAAACCTCTTTGTCATCCCTAGGCTACATGACCTTTAAGATGCTCTCTAGCTTTAGAATTCTAATAGCTCTATTAAATAGATTGAAATTTAAGAGTTCAATAATAATCATTCCTCACCATCTAGAGGCAGTCTGAAAAAAAATAAAGAGAACTAATAACCCTTCTCTTTTACTTCTACTCAGGGCCACCATGAAAAGTTGTTCAGGTTGTAAAGTCTACAAGTCACTATGTGGATTGTACTTCTTCAGTGTGTTCAGTGCCTAACCTGCACAGCTGTTCATGGCCCTCTGCTTCCACAAATTCATTTCTAAATAGCTGTACCTCACTTCCCTGGCTTCTAAATTGCATGACTTTATATATTATTTCTAGAAGACTTAGGAACTGTGAAAAATATCACTACAGGGGAAAATTTTGATATTCCATGCTTTTCATTATAATAGGGTTTTATAAAATTATTTCTCTTGATTTAGACAGAAACATGTGTACTGAGAACTCACAGGACATTAGCCCTTGCATATAAAAAAATAACAACAAAAAATGTAAACTGCCAGTGATTAGAAGGAGTATGGTGGAATAGTCATCTGATGTGAGCATGCATTTCCTTATACATTTATTTCATCAATATTTGTTGATGTTCCAGACACTATGCCAGACACTAGAAATGCATCGAAAAATAAACAAGACCAGTTTGATCTCTTCTTTGATCTGTAGCCTAACAGGGGAGGACGGAAATTAAACAAGCATTGCTCTATGCGAAGAGCAGTACTGTGAGAGCATTAGCAAGATAACCCGACTCGGGTGTGGTGGGATGGGGACGGCTTCTCCAAGGAAGTCTCACCTTAGCTGAGACCAGAGGAGGAACAGGGGTTAGCCAAGTCAGTTTGGGGGTTTGGAAGAGGAGCGTTCCCAGCAGAGGGGATAGTATAGATAAAGGCCTAGAAGTGAGACATGTCATAGCAACTCAAGGAACCAAAGGAGAGTCAGTCAAGTGAAGATGAGGAGGCAGCTTCAGAACACAGCTGGAAGGGTCCAAGCGAGTGATGATGATGATGTGGATGAAATTGTGGTGATGGAGATGCAGAGCAGTAGGAAGTAGTTTTCGTAGCTATGTAGAAGTTAGAATCAATGCTTTTGATTGTTAGGTTATGGTAGGGGACTTGAAGGGAAGAGTTAAGTCAGATGTCTAATTTGGACAGTCAGGTGGGTGGTGGTGCCATTTATTCAAACCCTTTACACAAGAGAGGGAGCATGTTTGAAGAGAATAGAGGGTGGTGAAGCAGGAAGGTTGGTACTGAGTTCCATCCTGCACATGTGCAGTTTGAGTTACCCATGGAGCATACACAGGGATATGTCCAAGTAGCAGGGTGGACACACTGTACGGATAGAGAAAGTTCTGGGCTTGAGATATTTCATTGGATTTTCTCAGTAGGTAAGTAATTAAAACCTCTCAAGGGTTTGAAATGGTTTAGGGGAAAGTTTGTGGATGGAAAAGAGAGGGCCCAGGAGTGAACCCAGAATAACACCAACATTCTAGGAAAAAGCAAAGAAAAATAAACTTGAAGTGGAGACAGGGAAATTAGCGATTCAGTGGGTAGGAGACAAACCAGCTGCGTGTGATGTCACAAAATCCAAAGGAAGAGAGGCTTTCAAGAAACGAAACCTTCAGAGTTGTCAAGAGCTATCAAAGAGACAGAAAAGATAAAACCAAAAAAATATTCCATTAATTTAGCAACCGAAGAGAGTACTGATAACCTTGATATGAGTAATTTCAATGCTGATTTTGGAGAACCTGGTAATTACTCAGTGGTAAATAGAGGACCCAGATTGCAATGGGTTGAGACATGATTGGGAATTGAGAAAATCAAGGAGCAAGTGTAAAACAATTCTTTCAAGACTCATGACTGTGATGGGGAAAGAGAAAGACCATAGCAACAGAAAATGGATGTAGTGGCAAGAAGAAAAGCATGGTCATAAGAAGAGAGACACTTGGGGGCGCCTGGGTGGCTTAGTCGGTTAGGTGGCCGACTCTTGGTTTCAGGCTCATGCCATGATCTCAGGGTCGTGAGATCAAGCTCTGAGTCGGGCTCCGCACTCAGTGGGGAGTCAGCTTGAAGAGTCTCTCCCTCTGCCCCTTTCCACGCTCATTTGCGTGCTCTCTCTCTCTCAGATAAATAGATCTTAAAAAAAAGAAGAGAGAGACTTGAGCATGTTTAAATGCCAGTGGGAAGGAGACAGTAGAGAGGGTGACTTTGAGGATTTAGAAGAAATGAGGGAGGATCAATAGCCTTGGAAGGAATGAAGGCACATCTCTACTGCAAGGACGGGCGAGGAGGGAAGGATAGACGTAGCTGCTGGTAGTGTTGTAAATGTAGTGAAAGGTTAAGGTAGCATTCTTCTATTGAATGTATTTTTCTCATTGAAGTGGAAGCTGCACCGAAATGCAAAGTGATGGGGATGGTGTTAGAGTCTGAGATTCAAACAGAGTGGCAATTTACAATAGTTGCTCTGTGATATTACAGTAAGTGTTGACTACAGAATCAGCAATGAAATTCTTTTTGTTTGCAGGGTTTTTGTTTTGTTTCGTTTTTTTGAGAGAGAGAGAGAGCACGTGCACAAGGGCGGGGAGAGAGAGAGGGAGAAAGAGACTCTCAAGCAGGCTCCACGCCCAGCACAAAGCCTGACCGGGGCTCAATCTCACCTCCCTGAGATCATACCTGAGCCAAAATCAAGAGTCAGACGCTTAACCGACTGAGCCACCTAGGTGACCCTTTATTTGCAGTTTTAAGTCCCTTTCTGAACTTCATGAAAAGTTTATGAAAACTGTTTCAGAATCTTCTTTGCATTTCTTATTTCCACCTCTTTTCCCTTTTTTTTTACCTCCCCAATTTAGACCTTCCCCCCTTTTTTTTTCACAGTAGGCCCCACGCCCAGGGTGGACCCCAGTGCAAGGCTTGAACTCATGGACCCTGAGATCAAGACCTAGCTGAGATCAAGAGTCGGTCACTGAACTGACTGAACCAGTCAGGTGCCCCAAACCTTTCTATTTTTTAAATTAAATGTACACCAACTGCCATGAAATACCTGCTGATAAAAAACACTACAAAATAAATTTCGATTTTTGGTTTGTTGTCTTGTTTGTTATTATTAATCCTAGCCCACAAAGCTGTCTTGCATAAAATGAGGAGGTTATAATAGAGAAGAATAGTTTTTAATTATCTCATTTATTTAAGACCTTGTGGCTAGTCCAAACAGATAATAAAGGCCACAAAAAGTCTACCTTGAGATTTTAACTCCCAGGGTAGGTTTTCTACCTAATCAAAAGAACCCAATAATTACTCCATCTCCTCTTAAATGGTTTCATTTTCTGTGCAAACTGTTTTACCCTTTAGCTGATTTCCTTAGTGTTGAATTAAGAAAGATTCTCCCGGAAGGCTTTTTCATCATGTCCTAGAATCTCCACTGAGTTAGAGTGGTCCAGCTCTCACAGTGCTTTGTTTTCAGAGTACCTGATCTAAGTCATGATATCATTCTTTTAAAAGAGAAACCCTTCGACCAGGCTAGGGTCGTGTCTGTCATGTTCCTCCCTGGGGCCTGGCCCAGTGCCAGACTCCTGGTAAGGGCTCAGTCAGTATTTGTAGAATGAATGAATGAATGGACTGGACCGTGGCAAATGAGAATCCTGCCATCGTCCCAGGGGAAGTGAGAGAAAGCTGTTGTGACTTGGAGAATTGAAGGCAAGAAGGAGTTAGAACAGCCATATAGTAAATGGGACTGCTGTCAGGAGAAGCCACTGGTCCATCATGGAATGACCTGTCAAGGCTACCAACTACTTGACTCTCATTATTAGCCCTCGTTGGATGTTCTGCAGTTACCCAACTTCCTTCATAACTGATGAGTTCATTAATTTATCATTAATTTATCCAACTTCTTCATAACTGGTCAGCTGATATGTATAATTTTCCAGATATCTTTGAAGTTCTGTGATTAGGGATTTTAGATCGAAACCCATTCTTAATCCATGACTTATGAGTCAAAATTTTGAATTTCGTTGTTCATGTTCTTGATTATTGTCTTCTCTTGTTGTTTGGGGTTTTTTTTTTTTTTTTTTTTTTAATGTTTCTGTTCTCCTTGGTTATGAATAGAAATGTTTTGGAAGAAGTCTTTGTTTGGCATGGGAGCCCCCACAAAGTCATTTTGGTACATGTAAACTTGGTATTAAATGTCAGGTATGAAATACATAAGGGACGAATTACTTCTCCATAAAAGAGAACTTAATAAATTTCAGGAAAGTGAATTCTTTCCAGTCTGCCTTGCCGACAAGCGTAGAAACTTTGATCTTCATTTGCTGAGAGGAATATGGCAGATGATACACAGTAGATGTTGGAATAATGCTCACTTAAATTCCTTTTTGTAGGAAAAATATATCTTTATTTCAAGAAGCTATTCTAGGATCTTTCTCTTGACAGCGTCCTAGTTCTTATCTCTGCCACACACAGGCTCACAAACTATTTTCTTTGAAGAGCATTTTGTTATTAGCCCTCTTTTTATTTTTCCTCCCATAGTAAACAGAACTGAAGGTGTTTACTCCCCATAGTGAGAAGACCCCTGGGTGCACACACAGTGGTGTGAACCTCTGGCTTTTCTCTGCTTGTCATTCCCTGAGTATAAGGAACAGGTGCAGTGATCAATTCACCGCCCTCAGTGAACCACGGGCAGGAAGGAACCGGTGTGTCACAGACCTTTTGTTCCTTGGAGAGAATGAGTCCGAAGAAAGACTGCTTGAGCTGATACTGAGAAAATATAAGGACTCAGGAACTTTTTCCCCCACTTTATGGATGGCTATAGGTTTACCCATCCCGGTTTGCTCAAGATGGTCCCAGCTTATGTCTGTTGTTCTCATGTGATGATTAATAGCACCCCCGTATACTCTCAAAAGTGTTCACGCTTGGACAATAAACTATAAAGTCCCCCCAATTACATGGACCCAGGAGTAGAAAAATCCTGTCTGTATGCCCTGATGTGAGAACGTGGTACTTTAGGGAAATGAAATTGTGCGTGAGACGTATGCAGAGCAGGTGAATGAAGCTAGATAACTGAAAAACTTAACTCCACTTATTGAGTGCCTACTATGTGCTCAGTGCTGTACCAGGTGCTGAAGCAGAGGGGTCAGCTGTATCCTCCAGAGTTCACCTCCCACGTGCAAGCCTGCCCTGGAAGCACACTGTCTTTCCTTAGGACTCCTTCACTCTTCCCCATGACTTGGTATATGAATCAGGTTTGGGATATGCCACTGTTGGGCTTTTATTTATTTATTTGGGGGGAGCTTTAATAGCATTGTATCATGCTTTAATTAATAGAACATCATGTTATGAAATTGTTGAATCAGATGTTTTCCCTAGACATCAAATGTGTTGTCAGTGAAAATTTGACATCTAGATATGAGGAACAAAAGAGATAAGGAAAATAATAATGAGATTTTTATAAAGGATAAAGATATAACGTTTGGGTATTTTAATGTGTTGCCACAACCTCAAGTATTGTAGGAGCTATTTCCTTTAGAAATAACACAAGACATTGACCCAGTGCCTACCTCACTTTCTACCGTCTTTGATGGGAAATTTCATGGCTGTGACAGAGAAGCATGTTGAAAAGGACCAGAGTTTTATTATTTGTTGACTTTTAAGTGACTAAAGGAAGTTACTCCCAGTACTAGAAACAAATGGAGAAGCTAACTCTGAAGGTCAAGGTAGAAGTTGGAGTTCAGCACAGACAAGAGAAACCACTCTAGGTATGATCATCACAGAATGAGTCAGTACAGAGTTGCATACTAAATCTTAGGAAAGGCTGAAGGAGCAGATTTTAGACTTGGTTTCCAGAATAGAATTCTAAAGCCAGATAGAACTGATTCACTAGGGAATACATACCATCTCCGAGGTACCCCTGAAGCAATGAATTCAAGAACGTTCTCTGCAACTGGAAACTAGGATTCAGGAAGTTGAAATCTAGAAGCTAACCACTTCCGTAGCTGCCTTCCTTCAACCAGGAAGCTGGAGAATAGACTTTGGAACTATGATGTGGGAAATCCCATGTTTCTATGACTAAGCTCGCCAACAGAAGTAGCCAAAGGAGTGGGGAGATGGCCTGGACCTACTTCCACCTTCCAAAACCCTCACAAGCACATCTACTTGATGTAGAGTTGCCAGATTTAGCAAACAAAAACAATGCACGCAACATACTTACACTAAAAAAAAAAAAAAAATCCATCATTTGTCTGAAATTCAAATTTAACTGGGCACCCCATATTTTATCTGACAGCCCTAACTTACTGAAACTTAATTCTTCTGCATAACCCTGGCTGCATAGAAGTCTGTCAAATGCAGTCTCTGATTTCCAGCTGGTCCAGCAGTGTGGAGGTTTCAGTGAGCCAATCCATAGCATTAACCAGTGTAGATTTCCTCGCAAGAATGGCTGAAGCCTTTCTGCCCCCAGACACTTTTGCTACCATCTGAATATTTCCCTTTGCATTCTCATACTCTCTGAAATCCTACCCATTTGCGATTCATTTGGTTTAACGCAGCTTCCTCTTTTTAAAATGCACAAATCTCCCAGGATGTGCAAGTGGTCAGATTATGCTCGAAGAATACGGTTTTCAACAGGTGGGAGAGAAGGAAGGCTTACAAGGACCTGAGGAAAGGTGGGGGTAGAAAGGGCTGGGCACCAGGAGGTAGAGCGAAATGGGCAGGTGCCCCTTCAGATCTCCTTTGCTTACTGTTCTGCATTGGGCAGACTCAGGATTCAAAGAGAAATATTTTCTTTCCATTCTTCCTCTCCCTTTTGTACCCCCAAAATACATGCCTCCCAAACCACATAACCCAAAGTAATGATATCAAAATGACATAGATCGTCGACAGTAGAGATCAAATAGCTGTATATTTTCTGGCCTGAAATATATATGACTACTGTTTCTGTGGAAATTTGAGTTTTGGGTTCTGAACCATTGACTTGCAAAAGACTTTGGGTTACAGAACTCTGTAAGTTGGGGACTGCGTTTACATATTTCCAAAGGAAGAATGCTGTATTTGCACCATGCTAATTAACTATTTAGTGAGAAGAAATGTCAGCCTCAAGCATGAAAAGAAATATTGCCTCTCAGAGAAGTCAAGGCTGATGAAAAACAATCACGCCCGCACAATGCGGCTCTTAAGAAACACGGGAACTCTTTTCTGTTCCCCCATTTTCCCTAGGATTTTCTCTTCTGCATTTAAAACAGTTGGGTAGTTCAAGTTTCAAGGCTACTGATTGTAACAGAAAATCAGGAGTAATTGGAAGCAGTGGGATGTTGGGAGAAGTAATTGAGGGAGCTGCCCTCCACGTTATCCTGTAGGACTTTCCGTGGAAATGAAATCAGGCAGGGAAGGTCTGGCTGAGTGAGGGCAAGCATGCAGTCCTACAGAGAACGGGGCCGTCTCTTCCATCCTTTTATCTCTGGTGCCGAGTGGGAAGGAGGGGAATTCTTTGGCAGAAAACTTTATCCAAGGGTTGACGAGGGCTATTTAGCTAAAAGAGGGTATTGTTACAGTGAAATCAAACTTTGCATGAGTTGTTTGCTATTAAGGCAAATCGAAAGTAGCATTGCATCTTTGATAAGGGAGGTGAGTTTTGCTGATAACTTGTGAGCTTTCTTTGGAATAAAGGAGACATAAATTGTGTTCATTTCAGAGGTAAAATAGGTTCGTTTTCTCTTCAGAAGTGGACTTTCTTTGAACTTGGTGTCTTACTTCTACCTATCAAGACATTATTGCTCTGAAAAGCACGGTAGCTATTGAATGAGAATTTGTCATCATCATTTAGTTAAACACCCCCGAATTATTTTTTACTGACTATAATTTAATTTCATACATCCAGTGATATTTTAAAACCCATGAGCTATTTTGTAACTCCCAACATCACAAGGATAAATTTGATTCCATAGATGAAGTGTTGTGCCAAACGAATTATAGTCAAAGAGAAAAACAGAAAAAAAAAAATTAGTGGAATTCTCAATGCTCTCTCTAAGTCAGACATCATAAGGCTTTTTCATCCTGTGAAGCTCCTCATGATATGTTGAAAAGAGAAGGTAATGAATAGATGGTGTTTAAAAGGCCCCAATCCTCTTCTAAATGCTTCAGAATCCATTATTTAATTATGATCTTAGATCTAAAGTCTGGTCTTTTAAAGGACTTGATGTGTCCTGAGTGGTAGAAAATGTGATTTCCAAATCGTATGATATGATTAGCTCTCCATGTGTAAACCAGTAGCCCAGTAACAAAATCCTTTCCTATCACTCAGTAAATACTGTAATTGGTGATACTTATGAGTGAGGATCTGGATAGGCCAGATATTTGGGAAATTGCAAAGCTGAAAGTCACATTGATTTTATAGTGAAGAATCGGCCAAGTTACTCTTGAGGTTTCAAAAATGGACCTGCCCAAGGAACATTTTCTTGCTTTTGCAGGCACCAGGCCTTTTTCCAGGAGCAAGCATTCATCCATTCAGGGAACCATAACATGTAGTTTCCACTTTTCTAGTGATGGCACTTAAAACTGGGAGAAGAGGCTATAGGATTTATGGAGATCCACTTCTCCGGGCCAGCAAATCCTCTCGGCTTACACCAGTCCATTTGTCAGTGTTAGCCTCCACGTTCGAGGAGTTTCTTGCAACCTCTGAGGTCTAAGATACAGAGTGAGCAGAGGAGGGTACAGAACTCTAACTCATATTCCTGGGCTTATCTCTCCAATGGAGAGAGGCTGTCTTATCTTCTTTTATTTTTTCCGAATCAGGCCATTAGCATGAAACAAGGACATGTAATCTTACCAGAGCAAAATTGGGGTCATGCCATAGGCTAGCTGAGTGAGTGCTCTGTGGCACGATGATGTATGGCCGCCGTGCAACAATGTCGCTACCACATCAGATCTGCCCTTTAATTACATTCTAAATCTCATTTGAAGAGATTTTATCATTATGGAAATTGCTCTGTAAATGTGCCCATGATGAAACCCAATAAAAGTTTGCTGAGAAGAATTGAAGACCGAGGGAGATGAATCAGCAGCTAAAACATTATCCTCGGAGTTTTCCTGGCTTTAGGCAAAACGTCCCATGCAGTAACAGAACATCACCATGGACTCAGAAGGTGTAACTTCCTGATTATTACAGGGCACTTGTGCCTGTGGCACTAGCTCTTCTTCCAGAAGCCAGAGGAAGAGTTCTGCTTTCCAGCTTGGCCGGACTTTTTCTCCCCAACCTCAGAACCATTGCTTGAATTTCTAGTGGCCAAACTGAATCCTCCGGTATTTGCCTTGTGTTCTGGACTCCATGCATGCATGCAGAGCAGGCCCGAGGTTCTTGAAATGAAAGATGGCTTTCTTTTCATGAAATAAAGAACACCTCTGCTTTCTTCTCAAGGTCATTTAAAAATATCTAGACTGCTGGGTTATGGAAAGCACATGAGGAGGATTCATAGGGAAAGAGTAAAGTCAAATGTTCTTTTCTCTACAATAGGGATTGTCTCCTATCTGTGTAGCGTGACTGATTTGAAGTTTCCTTTTAAGCATGTTCTTGATCATCTCTTTCTTCGGTCCTGAGCTACCAGACAGACATTCTAGGGCCATAGCTACCTTTAACTCAGAGTGCCAACTTCTGTGCCTTTCCACGGGCCCCTGGCTCAATGCACCCTTTTCCTCTATGTCACTCCTCCTCCCCCTTTCATGTGTTGTTTCCCAAGAAGATGGTGGGTCACAATGGAAAAGGGCCAGGTTACGTGAATGTGGCTAGAGTGATGAAAATTTTGTAGCACCCAAGGGTGTCCTCTGCCGGGCACCACCACCCCCCAAATGTAGTCATTTTGTGCCTAGGATCAGTAAGACTAATTCCAAGATGCGTAAGTCAGCAAAACCGTATTGTAATCACATCTTTCAATGTGTTCTTCTTCCTAGGAGTTTTCTGTTAAAACAGTACTTGAAAGATCTGTTGTCTTCGTTAATTCATTGTATTTCTTGCAGGTGGAGGTAGCTGCCGGCAGGCTACTGTCCCTCTATTTCCTTTCAGTGGGTCTTGGAAGCCCATGAAATTAGAGGTCATATTTTGTGGTTATGAGTACTTGTGCAGGTTTCTCAGGAGAGGATCCATCATTTTCATAAAGGCATTCATGACCGCCAGGAGGTTAAGGCCCACTATGTGAGACCAGTGTTCATTCTCAAAGGGGTTCCATCCCTGGCTCCGTCAGCATCACCTGGAAACTTGTTAGAAATGCAAATTCTTGATCTCTACACCAGATTTACAGAATCATGAACTCCAGGGTTGGGGCCCAGCAGCCTGTGTTTTAATAAGCTCGCTCAACTTTGAGGACCACTGCGCTAGACAAGTTACCAATACATGCTACAAAAGTTCATGTTCGCAGGTACATGTGGATGACACAGAGAAAACAAGTTCCTCTCTCCCGCCCCCCATGGACCTTTCCCTCTGGCCACATAGAGTTGCTCAGCTTGACATATACTCTTGTCTCATCTCAGCTCATCTTCAACTTTACTCTTGCCCTTCCTGGTGTTTCAAATTTTATCCTCTCACTTCTCTCCTGGTCAGCTCCTCCTCATCCTTCAAGATCCTGTTCACCTATCATCACGGGTGTGATGGCATCTGCAAATCTTGGTGACAGAGCTAATTGCTCTGTTCCCATTGGGCTGTGTCCACTTTAACATTATTGTATACCATTATCACTGAAGAGTTTTTCAGGAGACTATAGGGTCCTTGAAATAAGAAACTTATCTCTTGTGGTTTTACAATTGTCTTCAGACATGATTTGGGCGAGACCCCCATCTTGCTGTCAACCCACCAAAGGGAAAAAAATCAGAAAGTCAGAAAGGAACGAAACTCTAACAGAACCAGGCAGAAGGGTTTTTCAGCAAGCCCCTCTATTTTCTACTCAAGATAACGTTAATAATTAGGTATCATCCACATTGGTTTCTTAGTCCCCTGCTGCTGAGGTTTTTCTCTATTAAACACTCAATTACATCAGCAATTTCAGCAGAAATTCATGATAACTGTACAGTCCCTCTGTCCCTATCTGAGAAGTGTAGAACAAAAGCATTTGTCCACAGTAAAGCACTATGGACATAATCTGTTTACTGCTTCTCTTTCTTGGGGTGACCGATATATACTCCAGATCAGTGACAATGATGAAATCCAACTTTCATTTTTCCTTCCTTACTCAAGGCACTGTGAGGCAGGTTTCTGCTGTTTTGTGACATATTCCAGTGTAGCTCCCACATAAAAATTCTTATGATGTAAAATAATCTATCAAAACCTCCATTTTTCTGTTCTAGTCCTTTATTAAAACTTATATAATTTATCTCATGGGCATGGAAAAACCTGAGCCTTTCCAATCCTTACTCTACTGGAGATAGTTTTTCAGATGTACCTGTTCTCAGATGAAAGAAGCATCGTCGCATGGCCAAAGGCCAAGGATGCCCTGGGTCTGTTTCAATGAGGGTGGTCCGGGGTCTCTAGGATGTTCCAAACTGAACTGAATGCTTTGGGAAAGATTGGTGGGTATGCAACAGAAGACTCATGAGTGGGTTTCTGGATTCAGCATAGTGGGTTCTAGGAATGAAGAAACATCCTGGATATTTTGCCAGATGCTATTTTGCCAGTTTTCTCATGATGGCATTTCCTTTGGCAGCTAGGCCAGTGTTACCTATCCTTATATTAATGTCCATATGCGTATACCTTCTTCTTCCTTTTCCTTATACCTTGCGAAAGAGAGTATATTTTTTCCCAATCACCATCCACTCTGTTCCATGAGAGAAGAAAAGCTAAATAGGGGGAAGTAACTCCCTAGGCACAAAAAACCCATTACACTCTCCAGAAAAAGCAATTTGCTCTACTTGGTAGTAGACAGAAATTAACTCACCAAAGAACAGCAGAGAATCAGACCTAATTATGTCAGTAGGACTTTAGTTAACATCATGATACTAGAACCTTCTTTAACATTCACACTTTATGGATACCTAGAATTCATTTTAAAGGTAATATCTCTAAGCTTTTGACGAATGAATACCCACAAATGAACACGGTCATGTCCAATGTGTGTTTGTGAATTATTTGGAAACTATCCTATTTAAAGTGAAAAGATGTAAAATCATCTTAGATTTATGATGTCATTAACCTATTCCAAACAATCGCCTCAGTGTCGGGTTGTTTGTGTTCGTGTTGGGATATTAGGAGGGGTTTCT
Source organism: Mirounga angustirostris (assembly GCF_029215605.1). NCBI lineage: Eukaryota > Metazoa > Chordata > Mammalia > Carnivora > Phocidae > Mirounga > Mirounga angustirostris. Next base: position 26,934,980 of record NW_026991719.1, on the reverse strand, counting down.
TTGGAGGGGTGGGGGATGGAATAAAGTTGTTCTGCATTTACAACATTCATAATCAAAATGAGCCAGAGGAAATTAGCTACATGGCTGTTATGATTTCTAGTGTATTATCAAAAATAATTATGGCACTTTGCCATATGTTCTTGCCTTCTTCTTACATATTGCTGTCAGGATGAGACTTGACATCAACTAATTGCTTATTTCTACTATAGTCTTGAACTACACAGATTCTCTAGAGAGAAAAGAGAGAGCTCTGTGACAAAGAGATTCAGGAAATAGGAGCTTTTCTAACTTTCAATTCTGCATATAATATAGACAAATTGTATAGATAAATATAACCAGATGTGTATTGGTCCATGGAAAGATAGTTGACTATTTTAAGAATAAGAATGTGTTCTGTTCATTTGGAGCCATTGAAAATCATGAAAGGTGTGAGTTCAGAGTTGTATTTGAGGTGGGAATCTCCTGTGTCTATGTAACTATGTGCAGCTTTGGTGTCTGTGCCCTTGCCCTATCATTGTAATTTACTTGGTACCGACGGGTGAGTGTGTGTATATGTGTGTTTAAAACACAGCATATACAGGGGCGCCTGGGTGGCTCAGTAGGCGGAGCACCAGAGTCTTGGTTTTGGTTCAGCTCCTGATCTCATGGTTCACAGGATCGAGCCCCGCATAGGGCTCTGCACTCAGTGGGGAGTCTCCTTGAGATTCTCTCTCTCTCTGCTCCTCCCTGCCCTCTCAAATAAATAAAAATAAATCTTTAAAAAAAATAAATAAAACACAGCATATATAATGTTTGTCTTACTCCTGGGGAAAGGAAGCTTAAAATAATATTTCTGCCTTTAAAATGCTTTGGTGAACAGTTATCACTTTGCCTAATTCTACCTTCCAGAGGGAGACCGAGGGAAGGATGAAAGTGAGTCACACGTGCAGCTATTTCTGTAATTTATGAGCACTTGGTGATCCCTCCTCCTTCCTTCCTGGTTTTGGAGCCTGTCAGCTAAATTCCTGCCTCCATTCTCTCCCTGCTGCCTTTGCCATTTACCCTGAAAACTGCCCCCCCCCCCAGGTAATCATTCTCAAATACTTTTATAGTATGTCATGTCTGCTGTGGTGAAAACAATGGTGCACATGTGGTGTGGGGGGGTGCTCTTTGGTTATGGGGAGCAAATGATATGTACAAATGGATTTCTTTCCTGTTTATGAGATTTCTCTCTCTGTTCATCCTATTATGCTGTGAACATCAAGAAGGTAGAAGTTTGTTTTTCACCACTGCGGGCCTAGATGCTGATATATGAAATATTAGTGGGAGGAAGGAAAAGTAGGGAAGGAGGGAGGGAGGAAGAGAAGGAAGGAAGGAAAGAGAGAGAGAGAGAGAGAGAAAGAAAGAAAGAAAGAAAGAAAGAAAGAAAGAGAAAGAAAGAAAGAAAAGAAAAAAAGAAAGAAAGAAAGAAAGAAAGAAAAAAGAAAAGAAAGAAAGAAGGGAAGGAAGGGAAGGAGGGAAGGAAGGGAAGGAGGGAGGGAGGGAGGAAGGAAGGAAGGAAGGAAGGAAGGAAGGAAGGAAGGAAGGAAGGAAGGAAGGAAGGAAGGAAGGGAGGGACTAACTTAAGGGCTGGGACTACATCTTTCTTACATTATATGTGTTCCCGCAGCTCCTAGTGAAGTCTTGGAAGTTCAATAGGCACTTAAGTGCATGTTTGTGTGATGAATAAATATGCAGAACATTTGCGCACTGTGACAGAATAAAAAGAAACTAGGAAAAACGTGACGCAGAAGAGAGAAGGCACTTCTAATCTTACTTCCAACCTAGTACATCTGAAGTGAACTCTTTGATTTTAAAAAGTAATTTTAAGGCTAGCATAAACCAGAGGGTCAGAGAAGGAGAGAAAGCAGCACGTGTTGCCCGAGTTTGGAATTGCTTAAGGCGGTCTGACAAATGGGATTTTGCTCAGTTTCCTCCAGGGTAATCCACCCTAGGCCAGGCATTTTTAAAGATTAGATTTTGAAATCAAGGTTTGCACCTGGGAATGTACTGAGGCAGGAGAGCATATCCCTTCTCTCCACTGTTCTAGTGCATAAGGGTGAGAATTTTCGAATGAGATACGAAAGCAAAGGCAACAAACCCTGCAGGATAATAGTCTCTGAGGACCTTAATAACAGCCATTTTTAAAGCACAGCCTGTGGACTCCTAAATCCATAGCCGCTCGTTTAAGATGCATTGCGATGCAGTGGACCCGAAAACACACTCCTTATCTACCTAGAGTAACCAGGCTCCAAGCCAAACGGCAGTCCTCAAATTAACTCTTGTTTCTCTTGGGATGACAACTCTGCTGCTTTTAAAAAGGATTGCAATGGCCACATATAGAATAGGGGAAAAGAGTCACGCCCTCTGTGAGTCTGTACCCAACTGCATTTCCTGAGTGAATTAGGAATGTCTGCTGGTTAGATTAGAGTCCTTATAAGGTCAAGATTGTAGGTCCAATTCCTTTATATGGGTGCTTCTCAAAAAAATCCATTAGGAAGGATAATTCTGTTTTGTTTTGCTAGTTGTAATGTTCAATCCATACCAGACTGATACTTTTGTAACATGCAATAAAAATGAATTACTTTTAAAACTACAAAAACCAGACACAAAATGCAACCCTGTGCTTTTTATTTTTAGATTGCTGTAAACATTTCTAAAGATTTACTCTTGATTTCTGTTCTCATAATGGAATATGTGTGTGTGTGTGTTGTGTGTGTGTGTGTGTGTGTGTGTGCTCCCAAACCTCAAGTATTTAGAGCACATGTTTTGCAAGTCATTTTGCAGAGCCAAGCTAAGGGAGTTTTACTTTTGCATGTGTATTTTTGTTTGTTGAATTTCTTTAAAGCATCAACACCTTTTCAGGATAACTATGTTGGATAAATTCATTTAAAGAGTTTTATACATACTGCTTCCTTCTTAAATAGAGTTTGCTGAACATAAACCTGCTTTTTCTGCTGAATTTAGGATCTTCATTACTAACAGTAATGATTTTGCTTCACATGCAAGCAAGGTGATGCCTTCAAGGGCTGGTAGGTAGGGCTGTAAGAGGCCACACTGTGTAACCCGGGTCACCTCTGTGTGCTCGCGGCTCCTTCTACACCTTTCTGGTTCTCTGTCAGGTGTCACTCCTTGCCACGTGCAGTGTAGCCCTGACAGATACCTTCTCTCCTGTTCTGGATCTTCTGTATCTGACCTTTTAAGTTCTTGGAAATCAGATCGCCATTCTTTTTTTTTCTATCAAATGTATTTGAATTAGGGGAAAGTTATCAGTAAAAAGGAACTAATGGCCTTATTATCCGCCTACTAATTGCTTTCAGAAAAAATTAGAGATTATGTGTCTGTAATGAATTTTATAGGGAGATGTAGTCACTTATGTTCGTTCTTCCTGCATCTTTCTGTCAGTTTTCTTGCTGACCTCTTGGTTGTATTCAAGATAGGGAGGTCATCTCACTGATATGAGGAATTCTTAATCGCAGGAAACAAACTGAGGGCTGCTGGAGTGGGGGGTGGGGTGGGAGGGATGGGGTGACTGGGTGATAGACACTGGGGAGGGTATGTGCTCTGGTAAGCGCTGTGAAGTGTGCGAGACTGTTGAATCTCAGATCTGTACCTCTGAAACAAATAATGCAATATATGTTAAGAAAAAAAAGAAGAAGGTAGCAGGAGGGGAAGAATGAAGCAGGGGAAATCGGAGGGGTAGATGAACCATGAGAGACGATGGACTCTGAAAAACAAACTGAGGGTTCGGGGGGGGGGGGGGAGGACGGGTTGGCCTGGTGGTGGGTATTGAGGAGGGCACGTTCTGCATGGAGCACTGGGTGTTATGCACAAACAACGAATCATGGAACACTACATCTAAAACTAATGATGTAATGTATGGGGATTAACATAAGAATAAAAAAAACGTCAAAAAAAAAAAAGATAGGGAGGTCATCATTTGCTGGGTTCTTTTTTAGAGACAAATAATTCCATGTACGTAGGAAAGAAAATACTTGGATACTGTTACCCAGGATGTTTGGAAATAGTCTCATAACCATTTGCTTGGGTAATAAAAAGAAGGGTGTCGCCCTGACTCTTGACATCTCTCTTCTTTATTTTGCTTCTAGTAGAACTTTTATAACTTTTCATATTCTTCCCCAGTTGTCTTATTACTTAGGGACCCCAAGGATCATTCTACTTGTTGAATGAGATAGTACAGATGTAATATTCCATGATCTTGTGTTTGTCCTACTTTTCCTTATAAATTTTTATTGTCAGTGACTTCCTGAAAGGTCTTTGCCCCGCTTAGTTTAAGGACCTCAACTACATTCCATCTGTTGTTGCTTCCTAACACACATCATGTGTTCCAATCAGGCTGTGAGGTTCATTGTCCTGCTCATAAACCACACTCACTTCCACCTTCTGCCATTCTTACATCCTTTTTCCCAGTGGGAACGTCCTCTTCCCTCTCCCTCTCTTGGTCTTATCCATCCTTCAAGGCTCGGGTGAAGTCGCATGAGTTCATGAAGTCTATCACTTGATTTCCACCCTGATTCTCTTAGAAGAGCAACCCTTATATTAGCTATTACTTATTAAAGGCCTCTTGTGTTCTGGACACTGTTCAGAGTATTTTATAAAAATCGTTCCATGTAATATTCACAACAACCCAGCAGGGAGGTATTACTACTTAATATTTAGTGAAGCCAAAGAGATTAAAGAGTTTTCAAACTTATGCAGCTAACAAGGGAAAGAGAAGGGACAGACTCAAACCATGTCTACTTGATGGCACTTCGCCACTGCTTTTCCCTGGAGGCTGAGAAAGGGCACTTAGGACAGGAGGAGGCTAGACTCTTGGACAAGAAGGAGGTGTGAGATTTGAAAAAGCTCTCCAGGAAACAGGATTCTCCCTACTCCTAAAACCACTGCGCTGTGGACATACCACTTGCCAGATGGCTGAACTTGACATCACCTTGGAGATTTGCTCTCCAAGTGCACAGAATTTGAGGCTCTATGGTTCTTTGAGGGGGGGAGGGCAACAAATTATGTTTTTTATTGGCACCCATTTTCTCAATTTATGTTATCTCTTGTTGTATTGGGTATGTCTCTGTCCTTTGCTTCAGATCTGTTTAACAGTCTCCATGTTATTAAGACCATACAAAGACTCTCGGGAGTATGGAAAACATTACTCTGCATTGTCTGATGGCAGTGCTAGATTTGCTGAAACTGAGGCAGGAGTATGAGTAACAGGAAAAATTAATTGGGAAAATTTTTATTTTTTTTTAAGATTGTATTTATTCATTTGAGACAGAGAGATAAAGAGAGAGAGAGAGAGAGAGCATGGGCAGGGGGAGAGACAGAGGGAGAGGGAGAAGCAGACTCCCCACTGAACAGGGAGCCTGACACAGGGCTTGATCCCAGGACCTGGAGATCATGACCTGAGCTGAAGGCAGACTCTTAACCATCTGAGCCACCCAGATGCCCCCACTGGGAAAATTTTAAATGAATAGGAAAAAAAAACCCTCAAAGGTGACATAGCCTAGAGATTAAGAGGAACAGTCCCTGGAGTTCCAACAGCCTGAGTTTGAAATTTGGCCACGTGGTTTATTAGCTGTGTGACCTTGGGCACTTTTAGTTAAACTTCTCTGAAATTTCATTTTTGTATATGTAAAAGGCAAATACTTCTCGTGCCTACCCCAGTACTGAGAGGCCTCAGTGAGCGCACGTACAGCCAGTGCTCTGACCAGCATCTGGTGCAGAGTAAGTCTCATACATGTTGTCGCTGCCACTGCGCCTGTTTCTGTGGTTATGTAACAAATACCTTTTTTTCCACTGCTCATTTGTTATTGTTCTTTTTAAAGAATACGATCACAAAAAGAAGAGAACAATTAGACACGCTGCCTTGGACGTAACGACTCAGGCTTTGAGGGATCTTTTCTAGTTAAGTCAAAAGTGAAATAAAGCTACTTAAAAATGCCCGCCAGGGTTACTTTTTGTCCAGGTGGGCTATCCTCTGAGAATTCTCTCTACCCCCCACCCCTCCTGCTTTTCTGTGGCCCCTGAATCAAAGGTTCATCTTAAGCTAAATGCCATCATGGTAGTTTTATGCATGTGAGTGTGTCCCTTCCTCCCGGTCCTGTCAATGTCTCCTCCCACCTAGGACTCAGGCTGCCCACTTGTATTGAGAAATCTCCACTACAGTATGGCAGCCTCCCGGGGAAAAAAAAAAAAAAAGCCTTATGTTCCTCACCGATACTCACCTCCATTTTAGAGCAGGCTACCTGTGTCCCAAAGCTTGACAGATTCCCTGCCATCCCCAAAGAACACGGGCGAGCTACATTGATACTGATGTGTCAAGTCACTACTTAGTGTAATGTTCACGTGGCTCTCGTAGACAAAGGAACACATTGCTGAAGGGAGAACTTCTGTTCTGGCAGCAAGGATATTTTGGAGTAAGGAGACCTTAAAAACTTCTGGGTTTTGCTCACAGCTGGTCCCAGATGCCCAACTGTCAAATAAGAAGTGAAAAGGGTAGTCAGGAGTCCATTTTTCATTCAGAATAAATCAATCCGTGTGGGTCAGTTTCTGATCAAAATCAGTAATGCCAACTTTCCGGTGCTTTCCCCTCAATAGTAGTCCCCCCCCCCCTTGTCAGGAGTAGCCTTGTTCAGCTTCAGCAACTACTGTCTCTTACAACCAGTGCTCACAGCAAATGGGGTAGTGGGAACAGCCCAAGATCTTCTAGAGTCAAAAGAACTCGAATTCTAATGCTTACAAGATAGGTGACTTTAGGCGAGTCAGTTAAACATCTCTCCACCTCAGTGCTCTCATATGAAAAACAGAGAAAACATGTACTTCATGGTGCCAGGACAAAGAATAAAGATCTACATTTGTGTTTTGTACCTTTAACCATTCATGTGTCATTTGTTGCCATCACCCAGCACCATGACCCAGAGAAGGAGTACCGAGCTATGAGTTACCTTACTGCCAATGCCAACACTTGACTTCAGCCACTCTGAACTTCCAAGGGGGCAGGTGGGAGTTTTTATCTCAACATCTATGAGGTGTGGCAGGACATTCTCATCAATATTTAGTTGGTAATATGAATAAATTAAATAAAAAGCACACACTAGATTTTAGGAAACGTAAAGACAGAGCTGTCTCTTGCGTGCTTCTCATTTTCCCCCAGTACTGAGACTAGACAAATAGTGCTCAATAAATACTGGTTTATCAATTTTACGTTTATTTCTTTGTTGATGATACAACAAAGATGTTTCTGTGTGATATAATGGAAATTGCAAAGATTAAAATTAGCAAATTAATGAATCAACTTCCTAACTATGCTTGGGAAGACCTCTCATTTTTTCAAGAAGGTGTTGATGATTTCATGATATACATGATCTTGAGGAACTATTGATTGAGCTCAATGCAGGATATAAAAATTCAAGTTAACTCTCATTTTTATCCATGTTAATGAATAAAGCTGGTGGAATTAGTCAGAATATATCTTATTTTCTTGTACAACTACAGGTTTGGTTTCAATCTAAGTGTGTCCTCTGAGGCAAAGTTTTCAATCAAGTATAACAAAGAAGAAAAGTAAAGTAAAAAGAGAAAAGTGGGGGAATTATGTGGCTAACTTGGATCTGTTTGCTTTGGAGTCCTGATTTATTTAGATAAATTAACCTCACTTTTCTCTTTTCCTGAAGAAATGGCAAATTCAGGAGGGCAGGTTTTGCCATGTAGGTACACACACATAGAAGAGACGTATGTTTGTTTGATCAGACTCTGTTCTGCAAGAAGCCCAAAACCAGTTTTCCACCACATGAGTTAGTTTCAAAATCAGGCTATTTCCTTCCAGAAGGAGCCTGTTTGTGACAGGATAGAGATAGAAGCTGCTTGGTCTATTGGAGTATTTCGCTTCTTTCAACGTTGGATGTCCTTCGATCCATATTCTCCCTCATGACTTCCCATCACAGAGAATGGGACGGAGTTCTCTTTAGGGTCTATCCGTGATACTTTGGCTGCCAAAAAGAGTGACAGGAGACATTCATCATTCATCTACCTGACTTGTGCGACATTCCAAGTCTAAGAGTCAGTGACTGAAATCGCAGGCCAGTTCTTCAGAACTGCTAACATGTTACTGCTGCCACTGCCCCCTTACCTCAGAAGAGTAATTTAATTCCATTTCAGAAAGAGGGAGCGGGAAAAAAAGAGTTCCTAGTTACACAAATCAATCCAATTGTTCAGAGCTTCAGAATGAATTTTTCAACTTGTTGAACAGAAGCATACAAATCTCTAAAAGCAAGTCAGATAATGTACAAAGCCTCCATTCATTGTGTAGGCAGAAAGGAATTCTGGTCCCCGGCAGCTCTCTAAGGAATGTTCCTTTGGCTTTGACTGTTCTGTTGGGAACAAGGAGGGAAACACATATATAAAATGAATTTATAATGTCTCTGGCTTATAATGGCAAAATGATAAGAAAAGTTGGCTGTTTAATATAAACTGTCAGTTGCATATTCCAGGCCTCCTCTCTTTGAGGTCCCTCCCACACCCACGGGCCCGGCCACCGTTTAGTGAGGAGTACAAAGTGGCTGTTTATTATTATTGACTGGTGAGGACTGTGCTCTGAAATTTATTCTGTCAACAGAATGTAAGCAAAGTTGGCATTTTAAAGCAGGGCTCTTGCAGTCGCTGGTTTTTCTCAGGATTGCTATGCAACAGGATCAGTGCTGTAGTCCCCGGTTCAAGCTGAAAATGTTACACAGGAAGACATACCATGTAAAGGTCAGATTCTTCTACTGTGATAATTTTCTTGATCTGTGTATATACAAATGAGGTTGAATGTGTAATCGCTTATCATAACTCTTATCAAGGTCCTGTGCACTTTCTACCTGTCAAGCCTAAAAATACTACGGTATTTTAAATGCGAAATCTTACTAATAAATGTATGATGCTGTAATAAATGTGTGATGCTATGATGCCAACGTGAACTTAATGTGTATTGTCAAGAAGATGCTCTCCTACGATAGAATCCCATTAGTGTGCTGGAGCTGTGGACTGAGCACAACCTTGTTTATTGGTCTCTCCATGCTTTTATGGTCCGAATCAACTCTACAGATTACTTAGGTGCATGGAAAATATGACTTAACCCATAGTGTAATGAAATTATTGGCCCTGGGGTATACTTCATCACGGAATTTTATTTCATATCACTTCCAGAAAATATCATCTTTCATCTGTGGATCAGTCCATGTAACTTACAAAATTTGTAAAGTTGCAGATGCATCATGTTCCAATTCATATTCTAAAGGAGGGTTATTAGACCTAATAAGATGTCCACTGCCAATCTACGTAATAACATGAAGAAATAATGCCCCAAGAAGAGTGAGTTGGAGGTGCATCTTCTTGTTAGTTGGCCCAATTGAAATGTCTTTTGAACGAGCAGTTTATTTTTTACAGTTCTTCAGACTCACAGTTAGCTAGTCTCTCTTGTTTGGTAAATCCGCCCGTGTTCTTCTTCCTGCTGTCTCGTAGGACCTCCAAGGAGAAATTGAAGCTCACACAGATATGTATCACAACCTGGATGAAAATGGCCAAAAAGTCCTGAGATCCCTGGAAGGTTCTGATGACGCAGCCCTGTTGCAAAGACGTCTGGACAACATGAACTTCAAGTGGAGTGAGCTTCGGAAAAAGTCTCTCAACATTAGGTAGGAAAAGATCGGGGGCAAAAAAGCCAGAAATGAATTAAAATGGGAAGAGTTCCTTCCCTTTCCTAGCTCGAGTGGCTAATATCTCATATGTTTATGTAAATCACCCAATTTTGGAATGATTCATTTTATTTTGAATAAATGAATCATTCATTTGCTTGGTATGGAGATGATACTTGAGGGTTCAGATTAGATTAAAATGGCGATGTTTTATAACCATGGGAGAGATGCATATTAAGACATTAGAGTGAATTTAAATGAGGAACACAGCTATCCTAATTTGATAGAGTTCTCTCTTGGCTTACCACAGGATTATACAAAAAGTGATAAAATTAACGTATGTTTATCATGGAATTCTTTCTTTGGCATTACTCTAAATGCATAACAGAGGACATTCCTTAAATACCCTAACGCCTTGTAATTAACACTTTCGAGGAGACCTCTCCATAGCGCCTGCCGCTAGGGAGAGATTATAGAAACTTCTGGTCTTTAGCTCCCTCTCAGTTTTGTCAGGGTGTCCTCTGGAGACTAAGTGTTCTGTTGTTCTCTACTCTCCTCTCTTGTATCGTTGCCCCTTTCTTTGTATCACCTTTCTCCTGAGAAGCTAATGGATGCAGCTCAGCATTGTTGTAAGGAGCACAGAGTGAAGCTCTTGCTGTACCCCTTGCGAGATGGTTCAGTGGAGGGGCAAAGAGCAGGGATGGTTAAGTGAAATGCCCGGTGTCACGTAAATGACATGGGAAGTACAGGGAGTGGAAGTCAGGTCTCCTGCTTTCTGATCAGTTGCTTGTCCTAATTCACATGTCTTTATAAAAATGTGTTGTGCTTTCCTTTGTGTCTAGAAGAGAGGTCAGAGTGGAGGGTGGTAGAAGAGGGCGAATGGGCATCGCAGTGGTTATGAGGGAGCGCGCTAAACCCTGGGAGGAGGTACTACCTTTAGGTCATAAGATTACAGAATGGAGATTTCTTTTTCTTCTTTACAGTTCTTCTAAATTGGCCAGACTTTTGACATACAGCATATTTACTTCAGTAATGAGGGAAAATGTCACTGAAATTTTGTAATTCAAAAGCACTCTTGTAAAAACCTGTACTTAATGTGAAATAATAAGAATGATAGCAACTAACGCACAGCATATCACATATCCTTACATGCCCTGGGCACTTTATATTTCTTGACCCATTTCATGCTCTCAGCAGCCCTACATGATAGGCTCTGTTATTATTCTGTCTTTATATTTAAAGAAAGTGAGGTACAGAGGGGCTAAATAATTTTCCTAAGGTCATTTAGTTAGTAAGTGGCAGAACCGAGATTGAATACAGGGAGTCCGGCTCCAGGGTCTAGGCTTTTAACCATATTATCCTGTAGAGTATAAAGCAGAAAGGAAAAGGTAAGACTCACCTAACTTTGACATATAAATACATACTAAGTGAAAGGATGGCAGAGAGACAGATATTTCTAAGAGTAGGAAAGGATTTTTTTTTTTTTTACCTATAAGGTTTTCCTCTCAAGTTTGCACCCCAGCTTCCAAGACGTTCATTTTTATCTCCGTGTTTGGTCCATGACATTTGTACCAATGTGTTGAGGATGCATTGGGGACAACAATGGGCAGTGGCATTTTCAAAGGCAGCGAGACTCCATTCGCTTCCCATGGCTTAAACTCGAAGAGAGGTCAGTATGCATAATGACAAAAGGCCACTTTCATAACCTCTGTCGTTAAAAAGGAATGAGACGTGTGAAATGGGAAAGATATTGGCGGATAAAGTAAAAGAGAAGAAAGTTATTCTTTTTTGCAGGGAAGAAAAAAGAAAGGTGCTCTAACTGTTCACTCAGTGCCTTTCCTCTCCTTCATGTGAACTTGATGAAATGAAAGGAGAATCGAAAGCGGCAAACAGCGTGTCAGCCAAAATATGGGCTCTTCCTTCTCAGCAGTTTCCCATATGCTAGCCCCTGCAGTTTAATTCTTGCTGTCGTTAATCAAGTAGAAAACAGTTACCTTGGCTTATCTAAGGTGCTGCAAATTCCGGGATTTAAATATTCCGATCAACAGTTTCAGCTTCTAACTAGATCTCTCTCATAATACCCTTTGTGTTATAAGCACTCACTTACCAAAAAAACAAAAGAAAAGAAAACAAAGAAATAATTCTTCACATCAGAGTGCTTCAGTCTCTTTCCTGACACGTTGTTGAAATAAGGATATCTGTCAGTCTGGACTGAATGGCAGGCTTCAGCTGAAAGCAGCCCAGTACAGGCAGCGATTTGTGATGGTGATGAGGCAGGAGAGCCGGACCCCGGAAGCGTTAGACACAGAACCATTCATGACGCTTAGAAGCTGGCTCTGTGAGTCCGGTCAGTTTCTCCATCAGCCTTATTTTATAGTGAAAAGTCACCACAACCAAAAACTAGCTGCAAAGATAGCCCAGAGAAACAGCCCTGTGTTTGCCCAGGCTATTACACATCATCCTACAAAGGATGCCAGTTGTTTTGTTGTCTTAAAAGGGATTCTGAAGCCATTTTTCTACTTCAAAGTATAGAAACATCAGTACTTAATTACACAGGTGTCCATTTTTTTAAGTTTTTATTGAAATTCCAGGTAGTTAATGGGACAGTGTAATATTAGTTTCAGGTGTAACATTTAGTGATTCAATGCTTCCATCCATCACCCGGCGCTCATCAGGACAAGTGCCCTCCTTAATCCCCATCACCTGTTTGGAATCCAAATGATTTTGAAGTATCCCTTTTCATTCTGTTGGCTCATAAGAGGTATCCTTGTGCTTCTAGTTCCAAGTCCATATTATGTCCCTTTCCCTCCATTTATTTTCCTTCTGCCCTATGTCTTTTCTCAGCCTGTGATTATGATTCTTACCTAAGTCTCCATCATGTCGTTTTATATTGATAGATTTGTCTATGTTCCTTTATGCATTGATATCATCCATAACACAGTTACAAAACTATTCTTCCTTGGACCTTTCTAGCTCATTATTCCCTTGCTCAAGAACTTCAGTCTTGTCGGTGACCATATTTTACTCATTCGTTCATTTATTCTTTTCATTCCACAAATATTTACTGAGTCTTTACTGTGTACTTGGCACTCTTCTAGGCACTGAGGATACAACTGAACAAAACAGGCAAGAGAAAAATCATTGCTCTTATGAAATTGATGTGTAGTTATCAGAATCTAGTGGCCCCTCTACTCTCCACCTGATAAGACCCTGATAATCCCTTCTCTTTCCTGTTCTTCCTCTGCCTCCCAGTTCCTCCCTCGCCGAGCAGCAATCTAGTCGTTCCCCAGCATGGATTCTCTGAGCCGAGGAGATTCTGCTTTTTAACCCCATTGCTGCTCTCCACCGGTTTTCTCACTCGCCTGTGTGAGTATGTACATTTGCTGGTCCTCACACTTGGAACTCCATCCCTCCTCTCATCCTTCACCTTTTCACCCAAATCCCACACTGAATCTTTTCCTCTCTGACTGTTCCTTCACTTTGAGATCTTCCCTGTACTATTCTCATTTACACTGGATGGCACGTTCCTTTAAGTATTCATGAGTTGTTTCAGAGGGCTGTGCTTGCTGCCTCCAGCTAAATTAGATAAATAAAAAACTCCAAGCTCTACTGTTTCGGGGGAATACTTTGAGAAGGATAGGTATTAACCCTTCTCTAAATATTTGGTAGGAATCACTTGTGTCTGGTCCTGGACTTTTGTCTGTTGGGAGTTTTTTGATGACCGATTCAGTTCCATTGCTAGGAATCGGTCTGTTCACGTTTTCTATTTCTTCTTGATTCAGTCTCAGAGGACTGTATGTTTCTAGGAATTCATTTGTTTCTTCTAGGTTGTCCCATTTGTTGGCATATAATTTGTAATCTTTTATAATCAATCCTTTGTATTTCTGTGATGTCCATAGTAGTTCCTCTTCTATTTCTGATTTTATTCAAGTCCTCCTTTTTTTGTGATCATGGTATCTCTCCAGCCAGGTAAATAGTGACTCCTCCTTCTTTTCGTGCTTGATGAGTCTGACTCAAGGTTTGTGTATTTTGTTTATCCTTTCAAAAAACCAGCTCTTAGTCTCATTGACATTTTGTATTATTTTTAAGTCTCTTATTTCATTTATTTCTACTCTGATCTTTATTATTTCCTACCTTCTACTGACTTTGGGCTTTGTTCTTCTACTTCCTTTAGGAGTAAGATTAAATTATTTATTTGAGCTTGTTCATGCTGCTTGAGGTAGGCCTGTATCGCTATAAACTTCCCTCTTAGAACTGCTTTCGCTGCATCCCAAGGGTCTTGGACCCCTTTGTCTTCATTTTCATTTGCCTTCAGGTATTTCTTGGCTTCCTCTTTGACTTTTTCATAGACCTATTGGTTGTTTAGTAGCACGTTGCTTACCCTGCACATGTTTGTGTTTCTTGCAGTTGTTTTCTTGTGATTGATTTCTAGTTTCATCCTGTTGTGGTCAGAAAAAATGTTTGATACAATTTCAGTCTTCTGAAATTTTTTGAAACTTGTTTTGTGGGTTATCACATGATCTGTCCTGGAGAGTGTTCCATGTGCACTTGAAAAGAATGTGTATTCTGCTGTTTTGGGGTAGAATGTTCTGTATGTATCTTTTAAGGCCATCTGGTCTAATGTGTCATTCAAAGCCACCGTTTCCTTATTGACTTTCTGTCTGGCTAATCTATCCAAGCTCTAAATGAGTCAGTGAGGTAGAGTAGAAGGAGTCCTGGACCAGTATTTGGGCGACCTACTTTCTCTTCTGACTCTGTTATTAACTGCCTAGCATAGGATCTTGAGCACATCGCTTAACTGCTTCAGACTACAATATTCTCCCTGACTGAAATGATGAGATTTGACCAGAGACACAGGCGGTCTCTTCAATTTCCCTAGCAAGTCTACCAACCTATTGTTTTTAATTCTGCAGTTACTTTTTATGAATCTAGGCAAATTATTGAAATTTTCTACATTGGTTTCCTGATATTGGAATGGCACTGATTAAGTTCAAAGATATGGTGTAAGAAAAAGTAAATAAGATGTCTTGGAGAGAAAAGAATCCTTTAATTGAAATTGTATAGTACCATCTCATAATTTAGTTCAAGGAAAGTATATGCCATCTGTTCCACATGCATTATCACATCGCATTGTGTCAAAGAGGTAGAAGGAGAAGTAAATACTCAGTGAGAGTTGAGTGCCACCGAACAAAACAAAACACTAATTGTTTTAGGTGGGAGAAAAATAAAGTAAAAAATTTTTACTTGCATGCATACATACATGCATGTGCACATTCACACACACACACACACACAGTTATTGATGACATTATCCAACATCAGAATTGCGATCAAAGAAAGTGTTTCTCATTCTAAAATATTCCATTTCCACAATCTTGCATTTTAATTTTGAAAATATTAATAATTTGGGAATCAGCCTAGTGAATTTTTTCCATAAGAAATATGTATGCAGATTTCAATTCAATCTGTCACCAGATTATATTTTCCAGATTATTGTATATACTATTAACTATGAGAAGCACCTGTGTTGTCAACATAATTTCAGCAAAATTTACATTCTGTGAGGTTTTTATACTTTGGAGAAAAACTTGTAAATGTTATATGCCAATACTCACTTTTATGGAATTCTGAATGCTAATTTGAGAGTCAAGAATACCAACATGATATAGTCCACAACAGCAATAAAACTCTTAGAGAGTAATCAGTATTAGAACTTAGAATAGCTAGTAGGAAGGGAAAAATGGGGGGGGCGGAATCAGAGGGGGAGACAAACCATGAAAGACTATGGACTCTGAGAAACAAACTGAGGGTTCTAGAGGGGAGGAGGTGGCGGTTGGGTTAGCCTGGTGATGGGTATTAAGGAGGGCACATACTGAATGGAGCACTGGGTGTTATACGCAAACAATGAATCATGGATCACTACATCAAAAACTAATGATGTAATGTATGGTGATTAATGTAATAAAATAAAATTTAAAAAAAGAAGTTAGAATAGCTTAGAGGTTTTTCTATGATGGGGCATAAACAAAGAGCAAAAGGAGGCACAGTCTTTCTACTTTTGAGGAAGAAAAAATGCAACTTAGACATTGACTATTTCTGACCTCCTTTCTCTTACTCTTGGAATGTTAATTATGTTTGAAAGTTGGAGTTCATGGCCCAGCTGGACCAAAGAAAAAAAAAAAAGTTTACTTCTCTTTGAGTTTAATTCCCTCTCTTTATTTAAAGCCCCCAAAGCTCCCATTTTATGTCTATGATTCCTTATTACTTCTGCATTCTTACCTTCTCTTTCTATATGCTTAAGTGCTATCTTGTTATACAAGGGTACGCAAGATACACAGGAGGGCATCATTAGTTTTATAAAAGGAGTCACAGTGAAAAAGGAATTCAATGTAACACATTTTGCTTTAAGAATACATGCCTTTCAGAGTAAAGTTTTATTAAGGATTTCAAACTAGGCATCAACCCAATCATACTTGAAATATCTGTGTCTAGAGAACTAATAATCACTTCAGCAGCCCCTATAATTCTTAGCACCCTGACACTGAAGAGTTCCTTAAAGACAAGCATTGTATCCCGACACACCTAGGGGTTCTGCGTTTTACCTCAGCCTTACAAATTGTAAACATTATCTGCTTATTAAAGATCAACACTTGCCTTGTTAAAAGCTAGTAGCCCCTCAGCTCTTTTCTTTATTAATAAAGATTAATAGAAAATGGATAGGAACTAAGTATGCCCCTTCAAACCTCCGCGTCTATTTTCCATTGAGCAGGTAGGGGTAAATAGAGTTTATTTGCCAATCAGTAGGAAGGCTTTTTGCTCAGGGATCCAAAGCATTTGCTGAAAACCACGAAGGTTGGGGATTTCCTCACATAAGGAAAGTCTGCAGCTTCCATTTCCCATGTCTAACTAAATAGGACAGCTCAAGTTATGTGCCTCGGCCCTGTATTTAAACGTTTGCATCCCAGCTCCCACATATGCAAAACAAGAGGGTTGAACAAAAATCTCATGAGATTCCTTCCAGCCCTAAGGGCCTATGATAAAACCAGGAGGGGGAAAAATGAAAGAGTCATTACAAATAGAAAGAAACATTTTCCCGAGAGACATTCCCAACACAAACATAGGTTAATCATTTAGAAATATTTGGTATAAGATCTTGAAAATCAAAATAGGGCAGCTCCTTCCAACAATTGCATTAGAAATGTGTCTTGAAGACACTTCACAAGCTTAGTGTAGCCAAGGAAAATGTTTTCTGAGCTCTTGGTGTTTTATTACATTTAGATCACCTTCAAAATCATGTCCTTGACAAATGCCACCTTTGCTCTGTGGAGACCGACCAGTGATGTTTAGGGCATACAGGAAATACTTCAAGAAATTCTTTCTTAAAGAACGGTCCTGGAGTTCCCCTGCTGAGTTGTGAGGGTTCTTGTTAAAAGTACAGGAAGCCTGGAGGCAGAACCTGGGAGTCTGTACCTAACACAAGCCATTCGCAGGGTTCTTATGCCCCCTGAAGTTTGAGAACCAGGGCTTCAGATTGCATATCTTTGTAAGTGTGGATTTCAATCAGAAGCCATTATCTGACTGCCTTTTTCCTCTCCCACCCTTACCCAGTATCCCTTGTCCTTTGTGAGCCTTTTGCTTCCATTCTTGTCACCACTCTCATGCGTTAGCAAGGAAAAGAAACAGTCATTTGATATGGAGTTAAGGTGATCCGACATTCCTAAATGTTGCCTAACTCCATACTCTAGGTTCGTGAGAGCCTTTTGTCACCTGAGGTCCCGGGTCCTTCTTCTGCTCTTCTATTAACTCTCTGGACTGTCCTGCCTCCCTGGCTCTTAACAATCTCCCTGTCTCCTGCCCTGAACTTGCTCTTAGCTCCTTTAGATCGGAATTCCCTGGGTCTCAGAGCCATGTTTTCCTCTTGGGGACACAAAGGGTTTCATTGACCCGGTAATGATTCGTCAACCCCATTTGATCTAGAGCCAGGGTTGTAGCAGTGCCCTGTGTGAGCGAAGCTGCAGCTGGATGCCTCACCGTGGGCAGCCTGCCTTTCTGCATCTTTATCCTCCTCCAGACCTCTCCACCACAGGGCTATTTTGTTTCCTCCACCAGAGAGAGGGAGGCCAAGCATTAGGCATCTCTACATTCTTCCTTACCTTTTGCTCTCTCTACTCCCAAGGCCTCATGGGGACGTAGCAGCACTCAAAGGTTCTTTATTTAACCCAAGCCTCTTCTCGCATGCGCTGCTCATCCACATCTGGACTGTGCCTCTCTGCCTACCTTCCCACACACCCCGCTTGACATCCTCACTCACCCTCGAGGGGACCATGCTGCAAATTTCAGACACCCCAGGGAATCCCTGTAACCAGTAGGCATTACGTGCCATTAAACAGCTAACATCTTGCATAGGGAATTCTCACTGGGGCTTATCATGAAAGAGCGATAAGTGAAAGAGAGAGGAAACAGAAGCAGCCAAGGAGGACCTCTACGCTCTATGCGGTCTGTGCTCTTATATTGAATTTGTGGTATTTATGGTATTTCTGGATTCCTTTATTAGATAATAATGCCTGTAGGGTCTTGAACAGTTTAATTCCTCTGATGGAAATGACTTCCATTTTTTTGGACATAACGTTTGTATTGCTCATAATAGAAAGACAGTTCTGACAATTTGGAATAGAAAGCCGAAGGAATAAATCAGCTCTAAATCTGCCTGTGAGGGCTACACTAGTTGTCATTTCAGAATTTTTTTGTACAGAGTCAAGTGTGTGCACACAAATACACATACATGAACATTTTAGAAAAATAGACTGTAGACATTTTTGGAACCTGTTTTTTCACTTAGCAACTGACAGAGTGATCTCTTCCATATCCCTAAATATTTGCTGATGCCATCACATTGAACAGTGCGTAGGATTCATGGGATTTGAACATTGCATTGTATGAATTCACCATTATATATGTAACTGATTCCCTAGTATGGCATATTTAAGTTGTTTCTACTTGTGTCAATCATAAGTGATGCTATAAATAACATTTTTCTACGTACATCTTTGTATGATTTTCCAGTTACTTCCTTAATATGAATTTTTTGAATTTAAGCTTATGGGTCATCATATTTGCACATTTTAAAGACTTGGAAGTATCATCCTTCAGAAAGAAAACGATCCCTCGGAAAGTTTGGAACAATTTAATTCCAGCGCATAGGCACTATTTGGCGATTCTGTTTGACTAAGACCAGCAGGAGAATCGTATTTGAAATGTCAGGCTAAGTTACCCAACAGCAAAGGGAAGTGTTGTTCTACCTGGGTGCTTTGCACTTCAATCTTCGCAGCACTAGAGACTATATTATATTTATGTTCTAGGCAGCATTAAGTTTTATGAATTAATTAGTAATTGCTGATAATATATAAGTAATGCAGCATAATTCTTGATTTACCTGAGGATAGAGCTTTGCTAACATTCCACGTTTCTTCTTTGTTTTCCGGATGATGACTTATTTGGCTCATTTAGCTTCTCATCCTCAAGTGAAATGTGGATTTTACAGCACAGATCATTCATTTGTATATTCTTAAATGGCTTCTATGGATTAACATGTTCTAAATACACTTGATGGTGAAGCACTCATTCTCGTGCCTAAATTATTCATGTTTGGGGGAAGCTTTCAGGCAAATGTCTGATTTTACTTTTCCACGTGAGTTGTTGTCTCGGTGCATTTTACACAAAGGGAACAAAGCGGAAAATGTTGGGACTCGGTGAAAACAAATCCCAGGTGCACACGAATAAAGAAGGGTGGAGGAAAAGGAGAAGCATATGGGAAGAAGAGCAGAAAGGAACAGATGCCAGATGGAAGGAGTCAATGGAAGAGGCTGCCCAGAGTGCAGAAATGGAAAAGTCAAAATGTGGGGGGAGACCTTTCCATTTCTCAAAGCAAGAAGAATTCCAGTACTAGCATGAGTCACTTGAAAACTGAGTGGTTTATATTAGTCACCGGGAGCCATTTTTTTCTACCAGAAACATTAAGAATCGTTGACTGCAACACTGTGGAAAAGCAATCCATTCCAGTGTATGTTTCATGCCAAAAGTCTCACAATTCTGCATGAGGAAACACACATATGGCTAAACACTGTCTACCCTCAAAACTGCCATCAAAACGCCCCCGCCCCCATTATATGGCTCGCAAGAGCAGACAGCTACAGTTTTACCAAGGACTGCTAGACGGTTCACGATAGGTCTGTCTACTGTGGAACGAACCAAACCAACATACCTTCAGTGGGACTGGTAGACTCATTAATCACCCTTCTAGATATTTTGACCTAGTTTGCTCGTGCTGCTTTTCAGGTCTCATTTGGAAGCCAGTTCTGACCAGTGGAAGCGTCTGCACCTTTCTCTTCAGGAACTTCTGGTATGGCTCCAGCTGAAAGATGATGAGTTAAGCCGGCAGGCACCCATCGGAGGCGACTTTCCAGCAGTTCAGAAGCAGAATGATGTGCACAGGGTAGGACATTTTTACGACTAGTGCCTTGCACAGAGCAAATCTTTTAGTGACGGTTTTGAAATGTGTTTTGATTGAAATTAAGTTGACTAGAAATCTTCACTCTACTAGTCCAGGGGTCATATATAAATAATCCAAGCCATTGTTATTTTATTTTTTTTAAGATTTATTTACTTATTTATTTGACAGAGAGACAGCAAGAGAGTGAACATAAGCAGGGGGAGTGGGAGAGGGAGAAGCAGGCTCCCCGCTGAGCCGGGAGCCTGATGCGGGGCTCCATCCCAGGACCCTGAGATCATGACCAGAGCTGAAGGCAGATGCTTAATGACTGAGCCACCCAGGTGCCCCCAAGCCATTGTTATTTTAAGTGTCAAAAGCATCCGCATTAATAATATCCTCTAAGAAGTCACCCTTCTCTTTTAATGATTTTTAAAGACATTTTATTATGGTAAATATAAAACATACACCAAATCGGACAGAATCCTATAGTAAACAGCCATGTACCCGTCAAGACTTCAACAATTACCAGCTCATGGCCAATCTTACTTCTCCTAGACCTCTACTGGTCCTCTATTATTTTGAAATAAATATCAGGCATGGATCATTTAATTCACAAATAATTGAGAAAGTATCTCAAAAGATAAAGATCCACTTTTTCAAAGTGACCACATGGTTACTATAGCACTTTTTAAATGTCAATAATTTTATTCTAACAAATATCTCAGCACTTTTAACATACATGTCTTAAATGTTTTAACATTTTTTTTTGTTTAAATAAGAATTGAAATAAGGTTCTCATGTTGCATTTGGTTAATTTGTCTCTTAAATACGTTTTGTAAAGACTTTTATTTTAAAATAATTACAGAGGCACAGTGAGTTGCAAAAATCGTATAGTTTCCCTATATGTTTCATCCAGTTTGCTCTAATGATTACATCTTAGGGAACTATCGAACCATAATATATATTGTCATTTCAACAGACGCTGTAAAAAGGTACGGTTACAGCGCAGCTCAATTCAGACTGGCCACATTTCAAGCACACGGTAGTACAATGTGCCTCCTGGCTGCCATATTGAACAGTACAGTTCAACAGGTGTGATCATATTTGGGTTTGACTTTTTTGGTAAGACTGCTTCATAGATGGTTGTGTATTCTTCCATTATCAGGAGGTGCATCATGTCTTGTTTTCTCTTTTGCATGTGTGATTTTGGCAGCTGTTCATGATCAATGACTAGGGGTTGCAATGTGATCATTGCCTATTTCTATCATTTCGTCTTCATTTATTAGCCAGAGTACTTCTGTGAGAAAAAAAAAAATTCATTCATCCCCTATTTGGGGGCCAAGTAT
Source organism: Mirounga angustirostris (assembly GCF_029215605.1). NCBI lineage: Eukaryota > Metazoa > Chordata > Mammalia > Carnivora > Phocidae > Mirounga > Mirounga angustirostris. Next base: position 26,913,441 of record NW_026991719.1, on the reverse strand, counting down.
ACAGTTCGTATATGATAGGCAGGATACTTTCCCAGCCTTCAGATAACAAGTTGTTCACTAGCATCCTCGAACAGTGATCAGTTGTGTGTCTCGCTCTCTCTCTCACTCGCTCTTATATTTCTGTTTTTCTCTATTAGGCTCTGAGTGGGGAAGTCAGAGATTTGGTCTTGCTCACCTCCAAGACCCTAGTACCTAGCAAAGTGTCTGGCATACATTGGATACTGATAAGTGTTTTTGAAATGAGAATAAAAGGCACAAGAACAGAAATCAATAGCAAACCAAAGAAATGACTAACAAACTACAAAAGTTTGATAAAACGGTAACACTTTTATATGTTCAACACTTAAAGAAAGATCTCTGTGGAGACACAGCCAAAGGTGGCATCTTGAAGAGAAGTCAAGGGTTTATATTATTCCAGAGAAGAGGATATAGAAGATTACTCAAAGGGAAGAGAACATGAGGGAAGATCTAGGAGTCTCTGAGAAAAATTGCCGAGGAAACTGACAGTTTCTTCTTTAGCCATTCCCCTTCATAAAATTGGAACATTAAATTAGCTCTGTGGTAAGGTGGAATATAATAGTGACATTTTTTTAATGTTCTAACTTTGAATAAATAGTCAAAACACTCTGGTGTATGTGTAGAAGAGCATTCATTGAGACAGAAGGGCATTTTAAATAGAATGCATTATATGATACAAAGAAATGAGACAGAATTTCTACAAAAGGTGTAATTTTAGTCTAATTCTAGAAACCAAAGATGAATCATTGAACAAGTGCACTGGAAGTCAGGAGAGACTAGTCACATTCCTCCATAAGTTAGATTGTGATTGATACTTTGTTCTTTAGCTGTGAAGATGAGGAATTCGGTCCAAATAATTTTCACAGTCCCTATTAGCCAGCATCTTGTTGTAAATAGTCCCTCAGTATCCCTGGTTTTTGGCTTTTGTTACTTGCTAGCAGTGGTAAAATGTTAGGACTTATTCTCAGTCCTTTTACACAGGAATCTCATGACCGGTAACATGATTTGGGGAGATGGTGATGCTAGAGTTACGGGTCACATGCACCAGATTGAAATGAATTAAGCCCCACTTGGCTAGTGGGCTTGTTCAGATACCCATGTACTTGTTACCCTTCTTTGACTTCTCAGAACTTTTGACTACCCTTCTTTGACTCTGTGTTCTATATGTTAGTTCCACTGCTCCTCTATCTTCGCCTCCCCCCGAATCCAACTTAGATTCAATCATAAAACATTTTAATAACTCTTTCCCAAGACCCTAAGATCCTGTGCTTTATTATCTTTTTGTGGCTGCCATCTGCAAAACCCCAAAGCTTGGAAGATCTAACTAAATACTCTCCCCTGTCCAAACAACGATGGAGCAGACCAGTATAGTCACCTTTTCAGGATGACAAACCAAGCCTTCCCTTGATGAGCCCAATACATCACTGGGTCAGTTTGCCTCCAGAATAGTTCCTGACTCTGTCTACTGCAGTTGTCACCATAGTTACAGAAGACCATTTATCCTAACCTTTCTGTGTCTACTCTTGCCACCCTACGGTGCCGTCTACATTTCAGCCAGAGTAATTTATGTAAAAACATACATTGAATTACGTCAGTCCTTATCTTAGCACTCTGTAGTGGCTTCTCCATTCTGTAGAGAAAAGACCAAACTCCTCAGCAAGGGCCCCAACCTTCTCTTTTCTCACCACTCTTCTTCTTGCCCTCTGGCCACTAGCCATGCCTCCTTCTTTTGGTTTCTGCAGTTTTCTGTGTTCTTCTCATTTGGTGCTTGGAACATGCTGGTCCTCTGTCTGAAGCCCCTTCCACCTACATACACCCCTTCATAATTTCCTGGCTAACATCTGATAGTCTTTTACATCTTGGCTCAGACATCAAGGAAGCTTTTCCCTGCTGTCCATATTTGACCCTATCTTCCTCTACATGCTCTTATACACAGTCTACTTTTCCTTCTGCAGCTTAACATTCTTTGTCATCACGTATATGTGTAAATCTTTGATTCATGTCAATCACCTTCGCTAAACCATGTGCTCCAAGAAGGCTTCTTTTGGGGAGAGGGTTGTCATTTTTATACCCAGCACTTTATAAGGTGCCTAGTACGGGGTGGACACTAAATAGGTAAAGAAACAAAGGAATTAAGGAAGAAAGGGAAGGAGGAAGGCAGAAAATCAATCAGTGATCTGATCTTAACCTTGTTCTTTCTTCCCTAGTTTACTGAGACCAAGGGCAGGGAAAGAAAGAAGAAAGAGAGAAGTTCCTTCCTCACTGCAGGATTTTTCTGTTGATTCCCAGCTCAGTGTCCGTGTGTACCAGGGAGAGCTCTTTTGATGCCCACTGGTTTTTTTGTTTGTTGGTTTTTTGGTTTTTTGGTTTTTGGTGGTTTTTTTTATTATGTTAGTTAATCACCATACATTACATCATTAGTTTTTGATGTAGTGTTCCATGATTCATAGTTTGCATATAACACCCAGTGCTCCATTCAGTATGTGCCCTCTTTAATACCCATCACCAGGCTAACCCATCCCCCCACCCCCTCCCTCTAGAACCCTCAGTTTGTTTCTCAGAGTCCATAGTCTCTCATGGTTCATCTCCCCCTCCGATTTCCCCCCCCTTCATTTTTCCCCTCCTGCTATTTTCTTTCTTTTTTTTTTTTTTTTTTTAACATATAATGTATTATTTGTTTCAGAGGTACAGGTCTGTGATTCAACAGTCTTACACAATTCACAGCGCTCACCATAGCACATACCCTCCCCAATGTCTATCACCCAGCCACCCCATCCCTCCCACCCCCCACCACTCCAGCAACCCTCAGGATGCCCACTGTTTTTACTTGTGGTCTGGCCCAATGTTTTCACGAGCTTCTCTTTGCATCCTTAAGAAAAATTCTTGTCACAAAACACTCTTCCTCCCTCAGAGAACATCATCACTCCGAAGTGTTGATGAGAGAACAATTTAGCACCCTGTTTACTCAGAGTTTTGTCACATTTATACAGTAGCTCTTTTAGAGTTGCAGTGGAATGCCTGTCTAGTTAGTAATGCTCTTGGTGCCTGTTGGCAAGAAGAACAAAGGAAAATCCTTGAAACTGGGTCTCTTTATCTGATCTTCTGAACTTCCGTAGGAAGAGAGAAAGGAAATATAATCAGGGCAAAACTCTGTCAAGATCTAGTCTTTGACAAATTTTGTATTTGTAGACTTGTTTTACATTGCCACATTCCTAGGTTTATAAATTGTCTTGTGCTTTGTGGGTTTCTGGATTCAAATACTGTTGATATAGAATGTTTAATATCAAGATGGGTCACTTTTTATCATAAACTTACTCCCCGTGTATTTGGTGTGTCATTTTTTTTTTCAAATCCCCTACTCACTGTCTGTTGTAAATTATTAATGTCCCTGGTTGTTGTTTTTTGTGGGAATCCAAAACCCATTAGACTGTCAGAAGTGGAAACTATAGAAAAATATTTTTCACTTTTCTTTTCTATAAATCAGGATGTTTATAAAAGAGGTAATTTATATTTTTTTTGGATATCATTGCAGATTAATGGTAACATTTTATAGCAAAATATCATTACGTCTTGTACTCTTAAAGCAAAAAAAAATCATTATTCTCAATCACTGTGATGGAGGGGTGTATGGTTTTCCTTTAGTTAAAATTCCAAAACAGTCCACCCAGGCAGGTAGGGACTACAGGCTCACTCCCCAAGCAATTTTCACACCCATGGGGGTGGATCTTTGTTCCCCAAACCAGCTGGGCAACATAACAGCTCCAAGTGGAATGGCTCTCAAGCCTAATTAATAAAATAATGCTCCATATGCGGTGAAGTGTTATAAATAATTAAAGCTCAAATATGCCTTAGCAAATACAAACTGACCAATTTTTATATCTTTGGAATACATTATCCTGCCTTTTACAGTTCCTCATTACTTGCCTCACTAGACTGACTCATTTTCAATTAGTGTGTATTATTCTGGTCCAGATATATTTTTAAAACTGACTTCCTTTGTTTTACTTGAGCAGTCACTAAAGTGATATTTATTACTTGTCTACTTCTGTGATTAACCTAGAGAGAGTTTTAAAGGAGCAAATCATAGTGGGAAATTTCTAAGGAGAACTGCAATAAACCATGAGCTTATTTAACTCCCTTCGTCTGACCCCAAATCCAAATGGAGATTAGGTCTTGATTATAAGAACACTGTAGGTAATGACTTTTTGTTTGCATTTGTACTAATGAAATTGTTTGTCATTAGGCTTTCATCTTTCAATTTAAAAATCTCTGTAATTCCTTCCCTTGAGACTGTTAAGGACACCTTCAAAGCTTCCTGAGATTTTCTGGTTAAGATTGAGATGGAAGTAATCAATACATACATTATTAAAACAGTGGACAGAAAGCCATTATTGCGTGGAGGCTGTTGGCAAATGAAAAGGCTTGAATAAAGTAGTTTACTTGTTCATTTGTCAGGTCGTATATTATGCATGTTCGATTTCCTCAGAAGTCACCACAAAGTGAGGGAGAGGTTTGGAAATTCAATAAAATTATCCTAGAATCACGCTGTTGATTATACATTTATTTACGCTAATTCTGTTATCAATGCTGGCCGGCTTCCTTTGGGTACATTTTAGTATGTGTGTCAGCTTGATGAGTTCCCTGTGTTTTCTTTCCACAGAAATAGAATATGTCTTTGGGTGCCATTTGTGAATGTTAAGATTCAAGTCAGCTCTGTGTTAAAAAAAAAAGAAAGAAAGAAAGAAAAAAGAAATGCCTTGTTCCCTAGCACCTCTGGAAAACAAGAAAAAAGTTTGTGATAGGGTAATTCATTCCAACATTCGATGACCTGGCCTCTTAGAGTTTCTAAACAAGTTTGGTTCGCCTACAAATTCACTGTTAGTTATATTTACTCTGTGCTGTCTGCTTCACTATGTTGGAGGAAATAGACAAATAGACATCCCTTTTTTTTTTCTCAACAAAGCCAGAAGTTTATTCTTTAAAGAGGTTAAGAAAAGCAACAAGCTCATAGAAAGACTGATAAAGAAAAAACCCAGATAATAAAATTTAACAGTATCAGGTGGGGATGAGGAGAACATGGTTATGGAGCTTACAGATGTTAAGATAATCAAACATCTCAAAAGTAACTTTTCACTAATAAATTTTACAATTTAAATAAAAAGAACAAATTTCCTAAAAACAAAACATTCAGCTAAATCAAGAAAAAATTAGAAATCTGAATATTACTTTGGAAATAGACATCTTTTTGATCTATTCTTCATTCCTAATGGAGTAAGCTACTTCTGTGTAAATTTCATATTTTATGCAGTCATATTTAGGAATGCTGAATAGAAAAGATTTTAAAATTATTTTTAGAACTACATTTCTAGGCATTTGAGGGAGTCTTCTGAAAACTAGCTATATCATCAAAACTTGAGAACAGAGCCATCTAGGATTTGCCACTTTTCTTTAATGAGGATAATAAAATAAAATGTGAATAATTTACAAATTAACTTCCCCACCAAAGTCTTATTTCTAACCACATCAAAACATTGATATCTTGAAAAATACTCTTCAAATAATATTTGTATAGAACTTTGCCATTACAGGGCACTTTTACACATTCAACTTCAGATGAACCCCTCTGATCATTTTCTATGTTCTTCCTTTTCCCCAAATATTATTTTAGGAAAATCTGTGCCATAACTCAGATTCCTAGAATGTATTGATTCTTTCAGCGATTATTTATCGAGGGCCTGCCGTTATGCTGGGGCTGAGGATACAGAAGTGAACAAAATGAGACTCTGCCCACACAGACCTTCAGATTTTCCTGAGCGAAATATGAAGTAAACCAATAAATTAGCATATAAACTCCTATCAAGTCAGTGCTATAAAGAGAAAATAAACAAAACAGGAATAGAGAAGGAATGAGAGGTAGTGGCCTACCCAAGGAGGTTGTATTCATTTGTGCAAAGGTCTAAGTGAGTGAGCCACACAAAGACCTTGAGTGAAAAATATTTTAGGTAGAGGGAGCAGCAAATGCAAAAACCCAGATGCAAGAACAGGTTTGGTGTGCTCAAGGAATAACTAGATGGGCTAATGATACATTGTAGAGAGTGGCAAAGGTCAGATAATAATTGGTGTTATCTGCCACAGTTTGGAGTTGATTTTATTTTGTGCATGACGAGACACCCCTGGAGGACCATAAGCAGGGATGGTGTGATCTGATTTTGTGTGTCCTAAAATTGACTCTCTCTGTTCTATGGACAATTGACAGTAGGAGGAGCAAAACTGAAAGCAGGGAGAAAGTTGGGAGGGTGTTGAAGTCATTTAGGAAGGAGATGATGATGACTTGGCCTAGCGTGGAAATGATAGACATTGTGAAAAATTATTTGACCCAAGATCTGTTTTGAAGGTAGAGCTGATAGAACTTATGATAGATGGGATGTGGAATGTGAGGGAAAGTGAAGAGTCAAGGATGACTCTGAAGTCTCTGATTTGAGCGATGATACCATTTATGGAGATGGGAAAGACTTTGAAATGATCATGGAGAAGGGTGTGTACATGGAGCAAAACAAGAGTTCCACTTTGGGATTATATTGATAAACAGAGACAAGTGGTATGATTCAGCAATTATTCACCACTTACACTTAACAATCTCAGATTTTGGCTGAGCCTCTTGAGAATGGATATAAATTAATTTGTCACAGGGTCTCCTAATAATCCATTCATCGGTACTGTTGCTTCAGAAGGAATTTCCAGAATTTAGGGTTTAGGTTCAATGACCTAAGACCTAGTTCTCTAAGTGACCATGGGAATAGATTGAGTGTTCACCAGTGATTTCTCAAGGTCAGCTCAGAACTTAACAACATTATTGTCAGTAGGAAGTGACTTCCCCAGTGGTTGTTGGAAGCAGCCCAGGCCTATGATTGAAGAGTCAAACAGCTGTTCAAGATGCTGCGTGGGCACTAAACTATTCCTCCATAGTATCACAGATCTGCAAGCAGGCTGGACTCTGTTCTAGCCCATGCCCTTGATCTCAGAGAACACAACTTTTAGCTTAAAGGACTTCCAAAAAAGTAAATCTCAGCAAGCGTTTTCCCCCCAAACACTCAAAAATGTTTTTTTCATTGAATACAATTAGATTTTTAAAAAACAATTTCAGGCTTGAAATATGTCCATTTATTTTTCACCTTTGCTTGAAATTTATTCAGTCTCACTTGTGAATTGCTGTTGTTCATGTTGTTGACTCTCTGAAACAATAGCTAGATGTATCTGATACAGCAATCCCATGTCTTCACTTTTAAGTGGACTGGAAATGGATGATGATGTAGTCAAACTCTTAGAAGTGAAGAGCGGAAGGGTGGTTGTGAGAGGCTGAGGAGAGGATGAAATGGGAACTGAAGTTTCATTTGTGCAGGAGGAGTCATTCTAGAGATCCGCTGTAGAGCCTAGGGCCTAGAGTGAACACTCCTGTATTGTGCACTTAGAACTCTCTTAAGAAGATGGATCTCATGTTAAGTGCTATTAGCACAATAAAAAAAAAAAAGATGATTTGACCTTTTCTTTATATCCCATATGCTACATTTGCATAACTTCTCTAATGCGAGCTATTTCAAATGATTATTAAGGGAATCTTTTGTCTGTTTGTTGTTGTTGTTGTTGTTCTGTTCTTTCAAATTTCTTTCTTCCATGAATCCCTGTGAACTTGCCTTAGATTCTTAGAGGCAAAATTCCTGCAACTCCAGTTAACCACATTTCTGGATCTCGCCCTTTTCCAAGATCTTGGTTTCGAGTTCACTGGGCATTGATGGTCCCTATTCATTCAGTAAATAAAAGATTAGTGATGTGTTTGAGACTCAATAAATATGGTGGCTCCTTATGGGAGGAATGTCAGTAAGGTGGCAGAATGTATTCAACTTTCTTATCAGAAATAAAAACAATATAAAAGGCATATAAAAAAGTAGAAATAATATGGAAACTAGCATGATAATATAGGATGACAAAGCTAAAACACTGATCAATTTGTAGATAACAGTGCCTACTCGGGAACCATTTGTTGAGTGGATGGCACCATTGGGATCACTTTAAATTTTAGGGTCTGTCTAGTGTTCTCTCATCTCTTAGCTAATGCTTCAGACTAGAGGAAAAGCCCCAACCAGCAGTTCAAACTATGGAACTTCTGAACATGTGTGCATGAACATCTCCTCCAGGAAAGAAATCACTACGATTAAGAAGGCAGAGCTAATAGGGCCTCCTCTTGAGGAAAATCCACTCAAGTAACTCAAAGGTTACACTCAGCTTTGGATCTGGCACATAAGAATAGGCCCAACATAAGAGCTCTCAATTTTTCCCAGTCAACAGCGTTTAACTTCTTCTCTAATAATTCATGAGCCCAGGCTTTCACCCTCAAGCATGTTCTGCATCTAAATCAAACTGGCCTCCATATAACACACTCTGGTTTTCTAACTGGGTGTTCGCTTATGTATTCAACAATATTTGTTATCCACTATGTGCCAAGCTGTTGCTATAATTTTTATCATTAGTAACGGTGCCTAGAAGAGACTATCTCCAAATGCCACCATGTAACAGGCTCCTGGCCAATTAATGACCTAAACGACCTAAACGTGTTGATTATAGAATATTCAAACTGGGACACCTGGGTGGCACAGTCGGTTAAGTGTCCGACTCTCGGTTTCAGCTCAGATTGTGATCTCAGGGTTGTGATCTAGAGGTCATGAGATCGAGCTCCACATGGGGCTCAGCACGCAGTGCAGAGTCTACTTAAGATTCTCTCTCCCTCTGCCCCTCCCCCACTCAAATAAATAATATTTTTAAAAAAAGAATATTCAAACTAGATGTTAGAACTTCAATAAGGTGTTTAGCAAACCCCCACATTTTAACAAATGAAGACACTAGGGCTCAGGAAAATCTTATGACTGGTTGTAGATCACCCAGCCAAGCTTTGGCCCAGCCCCGACTTGAACTTCAAGTCAGCTACCACAGCCCTCCCTTAACCACTTTAGTCTGCCTCAGAGGGTGATTCTGCAAGTTCTGCCGACACATGTGAATAACGTATAGCCATTCTATGAGATTTCAGTCTGAATAACACAAATACAGACTTGCCACTTCAGTGGGAATGTAGATAAAATTCAGCTCCATGGAAACTGCCTGTGGTTGAAAGAGACCTGTGTTTTGAAAAGCAAGGACTTCTACTTACATCCATAGCGATAGGACCAGTATCTCTAGGTGAAAGCAGTATAGCTTTTCTCTCAAAAATGTCAGTCCCTGGGGCTCCTGGGTGGCTCAGTCGGTTAAGCATCCTGCTCTTGATTTCAGCTCAGGTCATGATCTTAGGGTCCTGGGACCAGTCCCCGCATTGGGCTCCACACTCAGCTCTGAGTCTGCTTGGGATTCTCTCTCCCTCTCCTTCTGCCCCTCCCCTCTCTCAAATAAATAAATGAATCTTAAAAAAAAAAATGTCAGTCCCTGTGCCCAGAGCTCTCATCCTGCCCCCGTCTTCTCTGAGTTACATCAAGCACATCAGTATCTCCCCCTGCATCCCCTCTACACATGGTTCTCAACTACTTCTCTTCATGGGATTAATAGGTATTTGAGGTAATATTCCCCCTATTTAGTTTTTTCCTATAACCAGGAGAGGCAGGGAAAAAAATCAAATAATCAGTGACTCAGTTCTCCTCTATTACTTTCAGGTTTTTAAAGTTTCTGACTTGCTTCATGGCCATTAGGATTTGCCACTTATGTGTCTTCCAAATTATTATAATTCAGGGAACTTTCATTTTTCGCCATCACTCACCTGAAGCCTGGCTTAAGAATTTCAAGATTTGGATTCTAAATGACTAATGAACTGATGGCCTTAGGTAAATCCTAGCTTATCTGTACTTCAGTCTGCATTGGTAAAACATTCCCAGTATATTGGGGCACCTGGGTGGCTCAGTTGGTTAAGCGACTGCCTTCGGCTCAGGTCATGATCCTGGAGTCCCTGGATCGAGTCCCGCATCGGGCTCCCTGCTCGGCAGGGAGTCTGCTTCTCCCTCTGACCCTCCCCCCTCTCATGTGCTCTCTCTCTCATTCTCTCTCTCAAATAAATAAATAAAATCTTTAAAAAAAAAAATTCCCAGTATAAAATATCACCACAAACATACCTATTCAACCAAACTATTGACTCCTTCAGGACAAAGATCCAGTTCCTACATCTTATACATAATAGGTTCAAAATTAATATTTTTCTATTAGCTAATTTGCCAGCAGTCAGTCGCCCAGTTGGTTAGTATTTGTGATATATAAATAACTATCTATCAAGGGCACCTGGCTGGGTCAGTCAGTAGAGCATGTGACCCTTGATCTCAGGGTTGTAAGTTCGAGCCCCACGCCAGGTGTAGAGATTGCTTAAATAAATAAACTTTTAAAATAATAAGTAAATACCATCTATCAGATCATTTCACCTTAAAATAAATGGATTTACCTTGGGATGTCCCACTAGTACAATTTTGTCATGCGTGCTTCATATAAATTAGTCTGTGAAACTTAAGAAGCTGGAGGAAAAATGTCAAACTAGCATGCCTTATTGTTTTTCTCATTTTTAAGGCAGAAGGTTACTTTCCTTTCACAGAGGTGCTCTAAGTCTTTAGTAGTTGCTTCTGATTCTTCCGCATCACTGTTTTAGGCCCTTGGGCCTGGCTATCTTGCAAAGGTGAAGAGGAAGCTGTGAGGAAGAGGATGAATTTTAAAGAAAATAATTTTATCCGTTTGAAAGATTCAGGAAGTAAATGTCTTAATGTGTGAATATTGACCTCTAACTAACATAAAGATTATTCTGTATGTGTATGGGAGGAGGTCTCTATATCTGATACCTTTTTCACATCAGCATGTGAATGAACCAACTTGTCCAATTTAAAATATTAAGCATAAACTCTGAGGCAAAATCAGTATAGTATAAGGAGTGACTATTTTCCCAAACATCACTCAATCAGACTTTCTTTGAGAGGCAAGACAGTTACCAAAGAGTTAAGGCTCTAGACATTGAATATTCTTGTTTCTGTTTAAAAAATGTCTCCATTTTCCTTCCTCTTAAAATGCAGTGAACTCTCATAACATGCAGGTTACTGTAAGTCGCTTAGGTACTGAAAAATAGATTTTTCCTTATTTTAAAGAAGAATCTTCACTGGTTTTTGCCATTGTTGTCTTTGTTTTTGCATTTACTACATGAGCCTATCTCTTTTAGGGGCACCTGGGGTGGGGGTCAGTTGGTTAAGTGTCCAACTCTTGATTTCAGCTCAGGTCATGATCTCAGGGTCATGGGATCGAGCCCCGCATCGGGCTCTGCGCTCAGAGTGAGTCTGCTATCCCTCTCCCTCTGTTCCTTTCCCCACTGCCCCCCCTCTATCTCTAAAAAAATAAATAAATAAAATATCTTTTTTTAAAAAAGCCTATCTCTTTTAAACTCCATGCTACAAGGACCAGTGATGCTTTTTGCCTAGAACAGTGGCTTGTACAGATAGGTGCTCAAAATTTGTCAAATGAACAAATGGAATAAGACCTTTCCTTCTAACCATGCTTAAAATGATGTGTTCCTATTTATGGTTTTTTCCATATGGTGAGAAACATTACCATTTTCTTTGTCTTCTGATTGTCTTGAACCAACTATTTCTCCCTTTTTCCTGGGGTTTTTAACCTTTCTTATATTTCCTCTACATGTTCCCAAATGCTGAAGATAGAGCACATAACCTTCTCTTCCATCCACTTTCTTTTCTTAATTTCAGACAACGATGTGAAAATAATGGTGCTTATGTCTTTGTAATGACAGAACTTCCTTTGTCTTTTCCTTAGACTCGTTTTAATCCTTAGTGACTCCTATTTAAGAAATGAACTGTGCAGCTGTGATGGTGCTGAGCCCTTGGCAACAACTCGAGGGGCAAACGAGTGGTCCCTCACAATGGTGTTCACTTCTAACAATGGAGCTGCATCATCAAACAGTGTCTTAGACTTTGTCAATTTGATGAGACCTTTGAGATCCGTTTCCTTATTTGACAGACCTTACTCCAACAATTATCTCCACGTTCCCCCGTCTAGGTCTTTAATAGATTCCTCTCTGCTATGGTAACCAACTGTCCTAGTTTGCATGAGACTGTCCTGGTTTTAGCATTCAAAGTCATGAAGCACTCCCCAGTCCCCGACAAACCAGGATGGTCGGTTACCCTACTGCTAGCTTCCATCTTCCACCCTGTGTGCAAACCATTCCTATCCTAAAAAGAACATGTCTTCCTTTTACATTGTAATCCAGTCTGTCCTCCTTCCCATCTTCCTTCTTTTCCTGTCAGAAAAAAAAATATGTTGCACAGTGTTCATCTAAAATACTTATTTCCTTGAAGCGGGGGAAATCGGAGGGGTAGACGAACCATGAGAGACAATGGACTCTGAAAAACAAACAGGGTTCTAGAGGGGAGGGGGGTGGGAGGATGGGTTAGCCTGGTGGTGGGTATGGAGGAGGGCATGTTCTGCATGGAGCACTGGGTGTTATGCACAAACAATGAATCATGGAACACTTCATCTAAAACTAATGATGTAATGTATGGGGATTAACATAAGAATAAAAAAAATAATAATAATAAAAATAAAATACTTATTCCTTCTTCTCCCACTCACTCCTCAACTAAACCTACTTCTGAAGCTACTGCCCTCCACTGAAATTGCTCTCACCAGTCCAATGAGCACTTCTCAGTGCCCATCTTGCTTTACCTTTGTGTGTCATGGTTGGAAGCTCTCAGTCACTTTCTTCCTCTCTCTTCCATAGTTCTATACTTCTCATTTCCCCCAAGCTTTCTACCTGTCCATTCCATTCTTTCTTGGCCTCTCATGGGATCCAGGTCCTCTGTCTGCCCATAAATTTTGTATATTCTCCAGAATTTTCTCTTTAGCCCACTCCACTGCCTGAGCAGTCTCATCTCCTTAGGTAGTTGTAATCCTTGTCTCTATGCATAATCATAGGCACTCAGTGGATGTTAACTGAGAAAATGGCTCCTAAATCTCCTTTTCTTCTCCCTAAACTTCAGACTTTGGTATTTATTTCCTTCTGGAAGGAATGGTACCTATCCAAGCTGAGCATATCATATCCTCTTACTCTGTTCTCCAAACAAATTCCCCCCTCATGTTAGTATTGGGTTTTTAATATTCTTCTTCGTTAATTTTATCCTAAATGTGCACATGAGGTGTTCTGGATCAGACACAGATTTCTTTTAGTTACCTAACAGGGAATATCATTGCCACATCCCCCCATCCTGGCCTTTGCCCCAAGTCTTACCCCTAGGGAGACGTGAGGAGAGCCAATGGAAAATGTTCCTACATGACTGGCTGCTTATTCCCTAGGCCAGAGACCAGGAAAAAGGGTTTTCCTTTCTTGTAAAGGGGAAGAAGGCCTTTTCCACCAGAAAGGGTCCCCTTCTCCTCCTGAAAGGGTCTCCTTGGAAACATAAAGGGCCTGAGTCCTAACTCCAACTTTTCTAGAAGCCAGACAACCCCACATGCCTCAGATTTTACAAAGGAAATGTCATCAAGGTCTGGGATTTTTTTTTCCCCAAGCTCTAAAGACCTAAAGAGATAGGCATTCCAGTCTTGCTGACAGCTTGGAGCTGAACCTGGGAACTTACTCTGGGCTCTAACCATTTGGTCCTCTTGGATGAGACAAATTAACTAGACACATGACTGCAGATCTAGTTCCCATGGTATGGGAAGTTTCTCAGGAGCCAGAGCTTTTTATAGGCGTGCTGAGAAATCTGGGAGAGTTTATTTCCTCACATGTAGGTTAATTGCACCCAGCATTCACTCATCTCCCCAACCTAGAAACTAGAAGTCTTCCTTGCTCCTTCCTCTCTCCATTCAGTCACCAAATTCCCACACCTCTACACACTAAACATTTCCCTACTCTATCCCTTTTTTTTTTTTTTTTTTTTTTTTTTGTACCTACTGCCCTGGGCCAGATCCTCATAATCTTTCACTAAATTCATACAGTTGCCTCCTAACTGGTCTCTCTAAATGCATTTCTGCCCTTCTAAAGTACTTGCTCTGGATTTATGTCAGGGGCATCTATATGAAACACACACGTGCCTATGCCACTCCAGGTTCCTGATTTGCTACAAGAGAATACCTAGGCTTCTTAGCAACTCACAGCTTAAGCTTCAATTTCTGAGTTAAAGGTCAAATATAGTTTAAGATAATGACACTGTCTTATTTCATCCCTGGATATGTCCTCTCCTTGTACTTTATGTGCTAGAAACCTGGCCTACTTGAGATAAGTGTACATGCCACACTATATTATGTCCTATGTCTTCACACCTGTATTTTCATCATTTTTCTTCCTCTAATCTGCACTTCCCAGGCTAACTCATGTTCATGCTTAAGAATTCTTTATGAATAATGTCTTCTCTAGGAAGCCTTTCCCAATTTCCTTTCCCAGATTGTGCAAACCTATAGCACTTTCCACACTGTGCTGAAATTAGGGGTGCCTGGGTGGCATAGTCGGTTAAGCATCTGACTCTTGGTTTCAGCTCAGGTCATGATCTCAGGGTCAAGATCTCAGGGTTGTGAGTTCGAGCCCCGCATCGGGCTCCCCACTCAGTGTGGAGTCTGCTTGAGATTCTCTCTCCCTCTCCCTCTGCCCCTCCCCCCCGCCACGTGTTCACACGCGCTCTAATAACTAAATAAATCTTTAAAAATAAAGAAATTATTTATGTGTTTGACTCTTCTACTGTATACAAGTTTCTAGATGGGAAGAGTTGTTTTGCATTCACTTTTCTCTAGTTTCTGATACAACCACTGACACATAGTAGCTCAACAAAGGGAGCCATTATTATTTTTATAATTACTGAAATCAGAGTCAATTGCCTCCTATCAAGTCCAAATGGAGAGACTAGAAAAAATAATAATTTTCTTGAAGTTGGGAAAATTAAATGTATGAGCAAGAGTTGTATATACATACACGCATGTGCACGCATGTGCACAGACACACACACACAAATTTCAAATGAAGTATTAGAGGGAGAATCAGCCTTACATGTAAGCAGAGTAAATAGTCCACCTACTCTGTATTATAATACCTACTCTGTGTTACTTCAAGGACACAAAAATATCTCACTGTACAGAAACTACATCCCCATCCACAGACTGAATCCTAATATTTCACTTACAGAATTTTATTATTTCAATTCAAACACTTTGCCTCTCTTTAGTGAAGTGTAACTAACTATGGAAGATGAATCATTTTGCAAAGTATCAAACTCAGGATTTTTCTGAATGATGAGGATTTTATTTATAAAAGTGTCAGATAATACAGTTCTGGAGCATTCCTACAACATGATATATCTGAAGTTCAAAGGAGATATAGCTGAATTTTCCCTCAAGGCTTAAAATCATTAGGTAACATTGCTAAAAATAGGACAGAATTGAAAAAAGATACAAAAAATTAAGCCCTAGCTTAGGGTAATTATTATTATTATTATTATTATTATTATTATTATTATTATTACTGTTGCTTTTACACTGATCAATTAATGTTTATGTGGTACTTGATACTTTCATTAACATCTTCACTTCTGAGATGGCAGAATCTGGTCAATGAGTATCTTTGATGGTTTCCAAGTATCTCTCAATTTATTCTAGCCTCACACGATGTCTCACAAGCCTTAGGACTCAATTATGTATGAAGTTTATTGTTTTCGCTCTGTTTCTAGTGTGTTAGTTTTCTCCCTTCTTTTCATCCAGAAGCTTCCTGAAGGCAGAAACTATGCATTCTGCTTTCCTTTTAACCCCCTGTATCCGTGAAGATTACAGATTAGAGATTAAAACTGATAACTAGCATAGATGACCCCAGGAGACAGATTCTAGGCCTATCCTTTTATAGAAACCTATTCCCACAATTCCTACATCCAGTATACATCAAAACATTTCTACCATTCTCAAAGAAGTCACATTGGATAATGTATTGGGTATTTTTCAGAAGTACTGAGTTTTTACATAGTTTACTGTTAATATTTCATTTTATTTGTTGTCAGATATTTTGACAGAATAAGCTGGTAGTTATGAATTGGATTGGCTGTATATTTCAGTACAACCTAAGTTCTTCCAAATGGCCCTTCAGGCTCCCTATGTTCTGGATAACCATTGTTTTGGGTGCATGAAGTATTCATTAGCCCTGCTAAGGCTTTGCAATGTGTATCTTGCAACTTTGGCTTCAGATTTCAAGTTTGGCAGTCAGGTTGTACAAATAAATCACTCTTATCTTAATGAAAAGGCATTAACATGTCTTAGAAGTTCCCCCCATGCTCTCCAGAATAGCTTTACAGACACAATGGCTTCTGATTAACAGGAAGATCCATATAGCCTTCTTTATCATTTTGTGACTATCGGTTTAAAAATAAAGGAGATAGAAATTGACCTGGGAATTCCATAACCAAGTTCTGAACACCCAGGATTAATTTTGAGAAGAATGCCACAAGCCAAATAAGCATTTCTTTTCATCTCATTTCACAGGCCTTCAAGAGGGAATTGAAAACGAAAGAACCTGTAATCATGAGTACTCTTGAGACCGTACGAATATTTCTGACAGAGCAGCCTTTAGAAGGACTAGAGAAACTCTACCAGGAGCCCAGAGGTAATTGAATGTGGAACTGTAATAACATATTGATAGAAGGATCAGTGGTGACAGAATGACCCATCCCTTCTTGCTGCCAGGGTCTGGATAGCTCTCATATTTTCTAAGTTAAATAGAATCGATTCAAATTAAACATAGATGTTGAAAAAGAAAAAGGAATCATAAACCACCATGCCTAAATCTGTTTGCACATTCATAAATAAACAGTAAAAGAGATTAGTGATCAGTTATTGAAACATTTAGAAAATAATAAACAAAAGAGATGATCTGTGAGAAGGAATTCTATTGTTACAAAGACTACAAGCTAATTTTCAATTTAAGAGCCTGACTGAAGTAAATTAGAGCTTGTGGTGTGCATTTCTCTACTCAGTAGCTTAAATGAATCTTGGATTATCTGAATGATAGAAAGTAGCACAGATACACTCAGGAGGACAGACTTGAGATGGGCCGGACACTATCAAAATTTATGCCGAAGTGTAAAGGAACCATTAATCAGCGGGTCCGTCTCTTGTTAGACTGTACTCTCTTTCTTCCAGTATGACCTTTTCAACAATGTTTTGTTTTTTTTTTAAATGAAAATGACTGTGGCCTAAAACCTTGTCATATTACCAATTTAGAGCTGCCTCCTGAGGAGAGAGCCCAGAATGTCACACGGCTCCTACGAAAGCAGGCTGAGGAGGTCAACACTGAGTGGGAAAAATTGAACCTGCAGTCTGCAGACTGGCAGAGAAAAATAGATGAGGCCCTCGAAAGACTCCAGGAACTTCAGGAAGCAACGGATAAGCTGGACCTCAAACTACGTCAGGCTGAGGTGATCAAGGGATCCTGGCAGCCTGTGGGTGACCTCCTCATTGACTCTCTCCAAGATCACCTCGAAAAAGTCAAGGTACCATCTATTGCTTTGCTTCAGGGCCCTTTGAGAGACTCAAAAGAGGTTCTAATCTGAACTTGAGTGCAGTATTTTCTTCTCATAAAGTTAAACATAGCGCCCTTAAGCTTTAGAAATCAGTCTGTCTTTCACAAATTCAAAATCATATTGCATGTGGTATTTTCTCTAAGAGGAGATAGTGATCTAATCATCTCTGTCTTTAGTAATGTGGAATGAAATATTAAAAAGGTACAGGGTGAAACAATCATTCTGATTTTGCTATTAGGAAATGAATTTAGGCGTTTGTACTAAAATGATCTGGGGTGTGTGTGTGTGTGTGTGTGTATGTTCTTTGTGAAACTTAGTATCAGAGTAGGGAAAAATATAACACTTGATCAAGAGCCAGGAATCTAGGCTTTGGCCTTTGTGCTAACTAAATTATATGACTTGGGTGAGTTATGGTACTGTTAATTGAGGCTGTTACTGCTGCCCTTCCCTTAGAAAGCAGTGTGTGTGATACAATTTTGAGTTGTATTAGTCCACTGCAGATATTAGGAAATATCATTATATATTTGGAATACTGTCCCCAAGACCAAAGTTAAATTCCCTTGTGTCACAAAGATGATACATATATTTATAAAGAAAGAATATACGTGTTTAGGAGTATCATTTTGAAAACCAGCAACTTGAAAACCTATTTTGTTTACTCATCTAGCATCAAAACCAACAAAAGTTCAAATTCAAAAGAAGTGAAATTCTCACCTGCACTCGGCGTGTTTGCCGGCAGTCTCATTCTGGAAGGTCTCTTCTCCCTTGCCCTCCGTGGCATTGTTTCATCCCCATTCTTCTTCTTCCTTCATTTTCCTTTATTTTCCTCAATTCTGAAACTCTCCTCACCCTTCAGATGTTGGCACACCAAAGTTTCTAAACTTAGCTCCATGCCCTTTGTATTGTGTAAATGCTCCCAATTTGAAATGGAGAGTATGGTGACAAATATCCATTTCCGGTCTGGATCTCCTGGCCACCCTCCTCCCCCATATGTCATTAAAGGAATCAAAATGCAGCCCTTCTGAAACCAAGTTCATTCATTCTCATGTTTGCCCATTCCTCTGCTGCTATCCCCTTTTACCCACCCTTTCTTCTTTGTTGCCAATGTCAAGTTGCTCAGGCTTGACATTTGAGTTCTTTCCTTAAGTCCTTCTACATTTTTACCAATTGCACTTGGCCACTCATTTTACCTCTAAATATATCTTTTCTATTTTCTCTCCTCTTTTCAACCAGTGTCCTGTTCCAGCCCCCAGAGTGTGGTACTCAGATTGTTGTATTATATTTCTTTAAATCCCATGCCAATCCCATTTTTAAGCCCATGTTCTGGCATATCATAAACACTACATTTTCTTTTTTTTTATGTTTTTATTTAAATTCCAGTTAGTTAACATACAGTGTTATGTTAGTTTCAGGTGTATAGTTGAGTGATTCAGCCCTTCCCTGCAACCCCTGGTGCTCATGACAAGTGATAAACACTGCATTTTAAGTATTTGGCTAATGAATGAGTGAATGAACAGTTTCTTTACTGGATGTCTACATTATCCGTCTTCATCCAACTCCAACCCAAAGTCATCGCAGGAGACTGCCTGCCACAGAATGAAGTCCAAGGAATGAAGAGGGCAGGTGGCCCTTTTCTTCCTAGCCCTGGTTGAAATTCCTGATTGTTACTCCCATCCTTCTTCAGCCATTCCATACACTCTGGCCCTACCACCCCTTTACCCAAATATGCCAGCTTTTCTCCTAACTCTCTGCCTTTGCAAATGCTCTTCCCTTGGCCTGGATCACCCCAGCCTTATGTGCCTAGTGATCTCCCACTCAGCCCTCAAGGCCCAGTTCAAACGGCTTCTGTGTTTGTAGTTTGTCCTGAGTTGTCTCCCACCCACAGCTCCCACCGAGCAGAAGAAATAGCCCCCAGTCAGTGCTTTCAGAGATCACCACACATCCTTCAGCTGTCACGCTTACATTTCCCATGTATTGTAGCTGGTCACTTAAAGCGAGGTTCCCATAAGCAAGGGTCATGCCATGTATGTTTGAATGCCCAGCTCCTAGCACAGTGTCCGCAACATAAAAAGGAATCTCATTCTACTTCTTTGTTCCTTCACTCCACTCTTGTTTATTAGCCACCATACAATGTGGCTCAGAGAAAGGAACATGTAGTTGTGAATGAAACAGACTTGGTCTTTGCCCACATGAAGCCTATTCAGTTGAACTGAATAGCTCTTCATTAAAATAGTAGGTGGAGATTTAAGAGAAGATTACAAATTTGACTGTATAACTTGGGAAATCTCTTCCACCCTAACATTCTATGACCCTATGTCTTGCAATTAAAGCAATGGTTAACACTGCTGGCCACTTGGAAATTAAAATAATGTTTTGAAGTGTATTACCTTGTATTTGTTCAGCGTTAAAAATAGTACTTTTATTCAAAAATATAGGAACTCCGTCTTTTAATATCTTCCCCCAAAATGACAAATGAGTTTAGGAGAATGTCCCAAAGGAACCGAATGAGTTGATTAATTAAGTGGCCAAATCTATAGGCTTTACAGCAGACATAAGGGATTCATTCGTTCACACAGATGCTTTGTAGTATCCTGAGTATGGATGGAGAATGTACGCAGCATGATCCAATAACAAAAAAAAAAATCACTCAAAGTAGAATGGCTCAAATGTCAGCTGACCCTCACTGAAGCCAATTTACATTTTTCCTTTCACTTCCCTTCTCTTACCTGGTCTTGACCCTAAGACCAAGTTTATTCCCACACCTTAATAGGTAAGATGCTCACTCTGATCCCAATAACAACCAAAACCTAGATGCACTCAATATTCCTTTCTAAAAGAGCTTGTACATGCCATCGCTTCAAATAAATCCATTTTCTCTGTTGCTTCTCAACAACACTCGGTTTGAAACTCTGAAGTTTTGGTGGTGATAGTTTATAGGGAGTGAATTTTATTAACTAAAACTTACTTTGAAAGAAGTAAAAGAGTACTTAAAACCACTGTTCCCATTTTTCTACTCAGCAATTGAAGCCCTCGGAGGCTCCATGCTGTAGGGAACTCCAAACTGATAGCTAGGCACGTAGCCAGAAGAGTATTTTATTTGCCCACTTCAGTCCATTTCCATCACCCCTAGTGACTCTAATGGAATACCCATCTCCACTCTCCTCTCATGTGTTAAAGAAGTTGTTATACAAGTAAACTATGGCATGTGTTTTTCTATGGGATTGAGTATTATACCATTTCATTAGCACATGTGGCTTTGCGATTTGGCGAATGGAAAGAACAGCAAAATGAGGTCCTGGGACCCTTTAGAAGTGGCATTGTCACTGGCTAATCATCTTCAGGATGGTGTACATATCATAAATCCAGAGAAAGGAACACAGTGTCAGTATTGACCATTTAGCTCACTCAGAGAATCTCAACCTTCCAAAAAGAGCTTCCTAGAATGAGCCCTAGAATGAAATCGAAAATGTAAATGCCTCTTTTTAAAATTCATGATTTCTATATACTGCTTATCAAATATTTCAAGGACACAATCATGATTTCTCACTGAACTGGAACTAACACGACTGCTTTTGTGACTGCACAGATATTCTTACTTGCCTTATCGTCACGGGGAGTAGGAAGAGCTCCTTGGATCACTAGGTGCTCCACTTAGATCTGTAAGTGGAATATCTGCAGGTTTTAAGAAAGCAGAAAAACTTTGGAACCTACTGTCTACCTAGGACATTTTCATTCTTGAGCACAGTTCCCGTGTGAAAAAGTTTGGGAGTTGTTGTTGCTCCAAGTTTTCCCTTTTGTTCTAATCTACCCTGGGTTCTTTACACAGAGTGGTACATCATTCCTGAGCCAGGAATATTTTACTGCCCTTAGTTTGCCCGTCGCCTCGAAACACAGTTTTTCACACCATCGCCATAATTCAACTCCCCCAGGCTGCCATTTGGGATTATGCAAATTTGTCGCAGCTATGTAGTTACTTCTTTTCTATTTTTTTTTTTTATCAGACTTTCCTTCCTGTGAAAGGTCAAGGACAGGGATTCTCTGAGTTTTTCCTTAAAGTTCTCCCGATTAAACATTTGGATTAGATCTTTTTGGAATTATCATTGAGAACAATGCAGTAACATGTGTAGTAGACCAGGGACTATAATGAAGCCTCCATGCCATCCTGACTTATGTATGTTCAGCATTCACATCTAAAAATGTAAGAAGATAACTGGCAAATGCATCTCCTCAGACCAACCATCCTGAGTCCCTGTGGTTTGGTTTATCTGAGAAATATATCAAAGAAATTCTGTCTCAGACTTCGACACTGAGAAAAGCATGTATGTTTCCTCCTGATAGTGAATGTGAAATGTGATGTAACATAGTAGAATTTCATCTTCACGTTGGCAAGCAAAAGCTTTCTGCCAAGTTCACTCAACTCTCTCTTCCCTTACTGCTTTTCTCATCTTAACTCTGGTTCTAATGTTTTATTAATTTTGTTATATTTGTCATTTATATGAGCCAACTTTCAACCCTTTCTCATATGTGAGTTTTATAGAGAAAGCTTATAGCCCATTCTGATAGAGTTAAGGGATGCAAGGTTAGACAGAACCATCACAAACAGGGCAGCCCTAAGAATGATTCAAAATATGAGAGCTCTCTCAACTCTGAGTAAAGAAATGATATCTCCATGATGAACGAGGTGTACTGCCCATAGTTGGAAAAGAAAAGTTCCCCAATATTTTGTTAATGGTTATAGACAGCAAATGAATTGCTCTGTGGAGGCTTTTGTTGTTATTTTCCTACAAATGCTGTGTGTATTAAGTAACCTTTGATTGAGAAAAAAATACAAACAAAAAAGATGTAAGCCTTTGTAACTCTGGGTTAAATATGGAACTAGCACCTGTCATCTGAAGTAACCTGGTTTTATCCCGTTTTTTTTTTTAATCTCGTTTTTTAAAGCATGCATCTGTGATGTTTAAAAGCATATGATTTGGCCTTTAATATCTTGGAATACTTCTACAAGAAGGCATATTATGGTAAAGCCTCACTTACATACTTTGAAAGTGTCGTGTTTCTTTTTTAAAATAGAACGGTCATTGTTGCCTTTAATAGAGCTTAGAAACTAAAGTAGGAATTCGTCATCTTAAAAATCCTGACCAAATTATTTGTTCTGTGTACAGTAAATTGTAAGTTAGTGTTCCAGGAGAGCTTATTCCTTAGTTCCCATGTATTCTCTTTCATTTCTTGCTTTGTTTATAAAGCTGAAAGCAAATTCCTTAGGACAGCAGTGTCAAATCACGCTTCTTACCCAAGGCATCTGATTTTAGCGAGTGCTGTGTGTGT
Source organism: Mirounga angustirostris (assembly GCF_029215605.1). Lineage (NCBI taxonomy): Eukaryota > Metazoa > Chordata > Mammalia > Carnivora > Phocidae > Mirounga > Mirounga angustirostris. Next base: position 26,890,537 of record NW_026991719.1, on the reverse strand, counting down.
TTTAAAAGCCTCTACCTCGACTTAAGCAAATAGAACCTTCGCTTGCCAGGCTATTCCCATCCTGCCTTTGAAACTTCTGAAAAGCCAGTGCAGAGTAATTGTTTCAGACATCTGCTTAGCATACTTTGAAGTGCATATAAGTTCTTTTTCAGTTTCATTTGAACCCCAGCTGTCTTCACCGAAGTCTATAATCAATCTGAATTAAGTTGTCCTACTTCTCCTAATAAGTCTCTTATTAAGTTCTGCATCAGCCTCTTAGGGAGACTTACAAGCTAATTCATGTAGAATTGCCATTTTCTACTAATTCATTTGTCAGCTCTCCAAATTCCAACGAAAACAATTGCAAAGACTATTAATTTGGCTCTTCATAAACAACTTATGTAAGTGTAATATACATTGGAACTGAGCAAACGATTTAAAACAGTGGGTGGGAGGAAATGAATTGATGACATTCAACACGCTTTCTTTTTGACTGTTTCGAGATGCTGTCTACATTCAAAGCATAAAGGCCTTTATTTAGTAAGAGAAACATCCTTCTGCTTTTACTTTCATAAATAAGATAATTACTGAGTGAACTTTACTTAAAGATAGGGAAAGGCTTTAGAACAGTTGGAAAAGGAACACGGGTTGTTTTTTTTTATTATTATTGAACTTATTTTAATTTGGACTTCTTTGTATTCCTTTGATGGGCTGTGATAAAAGAAGGAGCTAGAATTGGTTACCATTGTTATTGCATTAAATCAGAGTTGTACAGCTTCTCTTCTGGTCATGGGATATTTAGGAGAACATGGATAATCAAAATGTTCAGCTAATGAGTTCATCTGACATTTTTCTTCTAAGGAAGTATTTAATGAGATAATAAAAATTTCTCCAAAGAATGTCATCCTTCCTACTATTTAAAAACAACCATATCAAAACCTGATCCTTTAATATGCCAATCCTGTTTACTGAGGATTTACTCCAGAAGCTTTGTTTGTGGCTGGTCGTAATTATAAATACTATTCCTCAAGAGTCTTAGATCATAAAAAGACTCTTCTAAACAAAAGCTTAAGTAATAGACTGTCGGCATTAATGGATCTCAGAACTCATTCATTCATTCATTCATAACATGGTTAAAACCTATACCCAGAGAAGTCTGATCTCATTATGGAGTGTGAATGTTTAATTTATTTCATGAATAAAATTGTATTGGGGATCATATTAATGGCAGCTTAGTTTTTCTCAACATATTATTTTATGGCACCAAGCCGAGGGAGCAAGAATTTGTATTAGCTTGTGCGTTTGTGTGCATGTACCACATTATTTACCTGACATTCCATATTTCCTTAGAAAATGGAAGCATACAGTCAATGTATATTTTCATTCTCCTTTGGAATCTACCAAAGTCATAACAAGTTTAAAGTTCACAACTATGTTGCTCTCCTACCGTAAGCGCAATAAGGAATGATTTGAGAACAAATAACCCAAATATTGGGCTCCTGCTGTGTTCCTGTCATGCTCGGCAATTACGATTTTCAGAATTACACGGGGAACGTTGGCACCAATATTATGCCTTAGGCAACCTTACATTAACTAAGTTAAACAATGGCATTGAATAATTATTCTTGGTAAACCAGTTCTCTGGGTATTATGGGAACACATGTGCTTATGAGACTAATGTAACCGTATCATTTGAAGACGGTTAACTTTTTCATAATAGGAAGAGTACATTTTTTTTCGTAGTAAGATTATTTTATACTGAAATAATATTTTGGGTTACATTTTACACAGTGCTTCTCAAACTCTTCTACTTCTCTTCTCTTTACGGCCAAGGAGACTGTTATCTTCCCCTCCCAACTGCTTACCTCCTTTTACCAGGAGCATAAAGTTCCTTGGATGTTTCTTGTTTTATTTCATACATCTCATGTCAGTTTTGTGATCCTCTCTGTAAGGTATTTGTTGTGTTTTAATATCAAAGTGTTTTTCTCCAAAAAGTGAAATAAACCCCCCAGGACATTTATCCATGGGTATGAAAGCATAATTTGAGAAGCATGATATGAAAAATTGCCCAGTTTGCACAGGCTTCATCTTTTTCCGTCAGCTACTTTTTTTATGTACACATCCACAAAGAGCAGATCCTTGCCATTTAAGATTTATCTTTTGCAGTTTTATCTGATCACTGTGACCCACAAGGTCCATGACTTAAAGCTTTTTGTAATTTTCAACACGTATCCTTTGAGGCTTCTGTGCAACAGTCAATTAACTAATGACTTAACTTGTGTTATAGGTCACGTTCCCTGGAAACAGACCCTGAGAAGAGGGGTCTGGGTGCACATTGATTTATAGACAGTCTGCTTTCAGGAGAAGACTATATGGGAGTTAGGGAAGCATAATAAGGGAGAAGAGCCAAGCAAGTATGCCATCTCCAGCAAAATCTAGCTCTGTCCTGATCCACACAGAGAGAGTGCTGGAGTATAAACCACACAACAGAGTTGTCCTTTCACACCCCAGCTAATCGCTGGGGGGTGGCCAGCAGTATGCTGGTAAACATGTATCAGTTAGCTCTGAGGTGGAGTGAACACTGATTTGTGGCGTTTTCCAGTTGTGGGGTCCATACTCCCACCAGGGCAGATTCAAGCTACCAACGTGATCTCACTGAATGCAGAATTGGGAAGAGAAGCACACAGCAGACTCTTGGGTTCTGCTCTATCACACCACTGGCTGTGGCCCACCCCTGGAGACATAAGTTACCTCCTGAGCCAGGAGTGTGTGTTGCCTCCTGGGCTCGGGACCGCCCATCAGCAGAGGTCACCTTTCTGAAGAAGAGAGGCAGCTATGAGACGTTGGTGGCCATTAGTCACAGCAGGTGGGGGACAGATGCCCAGGCCAGGGAAAGTGTCTCCTACAACTGGCCAGTGACCCTAGTAAGCCACTCAGCCTCCGCATCTCGACATGGCCTTTTTAATGCTGTTTCGTTCTTGCACATGTAATAATTATCTAGAATCGATGAAGATTTTGTTTCTTCATGAAAAATCTACCCTCCCTGTGCCCCAGCCCCCTAGGTACTTATTGGAATTGATAATGCAAGAGAAGAGTTAATGAAAAAGTCTTAAGAAAGTGATGATTATAAGTAAGAAAATGACTTCATAAGTGACTTGGGCTTCATAGTTATGTAATCTATAAGAGTCTGAATTGAGCAGATATTTATGAATTTGGGGATTCGAGTTATCGAGACATAGTCATTGAGAATGTCAAGAATTTTCTTTGGCAGTGGTTCTTACCTTAGTGGGCCTCAGAATCACCTGGAGGGCTTGTGGAAACCCAGATCTTCTGATTCAGGGGTTCTAGAACAGGGCTGAGAACCTGCATTTCTAACCAGTTTCCTGGAGATGGTGATGCTCTTGTTCAGGGACACTTTAAGAACCACCATTCCATTGTGAAGCTGTAGTATATATATATATAAATACATATTTTGTTTATTGTTAATAATCCATCCATTCTTCAATAATTCTTCCATAAATATATCACTTATTACTTCTTTTATATTTATCAACATCCAGAACATTTAATTTAAAAAATGAATGCAGGCCACATGGCCTTCTGTGAGAGTGATTGATAGCTTAGATAGGGAGCACAGTTTCACTCAGAAACCTTGAAATGAATAATGGCCTACCCTTTCTGAGTCTCTCTTGTGGAGGACATTCGTGATTATGTATTCCAATTTTCCTGTTGGTATTTTACTGGCATTCAGACAATTTGGGGGCTGCTTCAGATGATTTAGAGGTTAACTTGCCTTCCCACTATTGATACTTTCAAATTAAGATATTTAGTCACGTAATTTTTTTGCCCTGTCTACATGTTATCACATTCACCAATGACAACAATTAAATTTAAAAATTCTCCTCAGATCGTCTCCCTCTCCCTCTGCCCCTCCAGCTCATGCTCCCTCTCTCTCTCTCTCTCTCTCTCTCTAAAATAAATAAATAAATCTTCAAAAAAAATTCTCCTCAGAATTTCCTGCTCACCATACTGAATAGAAGCAAGTACTTTACAGAGTTTCTGAAATCAAAGACCTTCAGAATAGTTGGGACTGTTCAACTTTTGAAAATTAAAACCTGCTTGCTAGATACGAATACCGGGTAGCTTATCCAGGAGTTCCTACATTTTATAACTTGTCACCCCATTGAGGCTCTGTGTTCAGGGGAGGAGGGTATATGTGTGGAGAAATGGAGACAGATGTGGGGTGACCCTGGGAGAGAAATGGGGAGGAAGCAGGAAGTAGTCTGAACTGCAGTGACTGGGGAAGGGGGATTTTTTTTCCCCAAAGGTGGTACAAAATCAGTCCATTAAATGCCTGTGAAAAAAAATTCATTGTTGTGGTGTGGGGTGAGTGGTATATGTACAAAGAATCATGGGATAAATATAATAGAAACAAATGTCTTTAAATATGCTTTGATCTTAAACAAGAAACATTCCAAACAAACTTTCCCCTTTATTCTGGGTTCCTGGTGGGGGTAGGGGTGGGGGTTACATTAAAAGTAATTCCATTAATGTTCAATGTGAAATTGAAATAACTATGTATAAACCCACTCAAATCAAGTATACATTAAATAATTGAGTTAACTGAATTAGGCAGGGTAAGGGCACATTGATTTTCAATGTTTTTTAAAAATTGGTCCACATATCATTGTTATGGTTTTGTTTGTAAACTTCAATATTTATTAAGTTTCCCACAGTGTGTTCAGACCTGAAATGTCAAACTCTCTTAACCAGAATGAGGCTGGAGAATCTAACACTAAGATAGATTTCTATTTCCTTTTAAAGAATCGATTTTTATGGTGAATTTTTTCTCTTCATGCAGCGAAGAGCCTGCTGGTTCTGTTTCAAAGCACCCATGTTTTTAGAAGTCTTATTCCCTGCGATTCCACATTATTATGGACTCAGTGGGCTAATTTAGAACTTTTTCCTATCAGACATTCAAATCCTATTATCATGATCTTAACATGGCATTAAACAAGTTGGTGAAGAGAATAAAGTCAATTTTTCAGCCATATATGCCAAAGTATAGTAATTAATTAAGTAGAAAAACTCAAGTGAGTGTGGGAAGTAAGCAGTATATATTGTTTTTCAGAGCCAGTGGCAAACCAACACTGAGTTTCATCTTACTTACTTATTTTCCTACTTTAAAACATTTTAACCCAATTTGGAATCTTAATTTAAATCCTACTAGGTCTTAATTAAATAATTCTCATTTAATCGCCCTGTGGTTTAAGGCTTTTGTGTGTCCCAAGGACAAGTAGGCCACATGCAACAACATTTCACCCACTTCCCCCTCCACTTGTCAGTTATATTTCTAGCAGGGACAGGGCTAAAGCCAGAGAATGGTTCATTGTTGTCAGCCTACACAAACCCAGGACTGGAATCGCCACAATGGTGACCCAATAGAATGGTAACTTGTGTGCATCCAGGAAAGCATAAAATTAAAAGAAATATAAGCTAAACAAATAAGCATAAGTTCCATTGACCCTTTGGCTCACACAGGCAATAAAATATTACCTTTGGAAGCACCCTGACATTTTGTTATAAAGGTTGAAAGAAGACATTTCCAAGGTTGTCTCAGTGTTGAAATTGCCCGGGGGTTGGGGTTGAGTGTCAGATGCAAGATGGGTCTTAATGAAATCTGACCCACTTTGACTTTCAAAAAAAATCTTGAATTCTAAGTGAAAAGATTTTTTTTCAGATTTTAAAGCCTTTTTTCAACTGAAATAGTATTCTCCTTTAAATAATCAATACAGCATTACTCACACAGATTTTTGAGGATGCTAAGTCATACTCCTTTTTTGGAAAAGAAAAAAATCTATTACTATTAAAGTGTGATGTCTTTGTTACTTGAATACTAATCGCTTTTTTTTTTTTGAGAATGTGCATCTTTTTATTCTTATGTTAATCCCCATACATTACATCATTAGTTTTAGATGTAGTGTTCCATGATTCATTGTTTGTGCATAACACCCAGTGCTCCATGCAGAACGTGCCCTCCTCAATACCCACCACCAGGCTAACCCATCCTCCCACCCCCTCCCCTCTAGAACCCTCAGTTTGTTTCTCAGAGTCCATCATCTCTCATAGTTCGTCTACCCCTCCGCTAATCGCTTTTTTTTTAAAGCTAGGTTGGCCAATGACATTGAGGTTTTTTTTTTTTTTAAATAACATTTAAGTACGTTGATTAGACAGCTTGACACTTAGACACATTTGTGTAAGTAGTAATTTATTCATCATTCACACATACTTAAGTGGACATTATCATGATAGCAGTTGTCAGAACAGAACACAGCAAGCTATGAATTTAGATCTTATTTTAAGATGTGATCAGAAAAATTGGGAATATATTGAAAATGAAAACGCTCAATAATATGGTGAAAAACAGGAAAAACTGCGTCAACTCTTGGTTCCACTTAAGAGGCTAGATCTTTTGCACACATGTGTATGTATTGAGATAAAAGTAATAACCACTAGGTTGCCTGGGTGGCTCAGTCAGTTAAGCATCTGACTTAGTTTCAGCTCAGGTCTTGATCTCAGGGTCATGAGATAGAGCCCAACATCAGGCTCCACGCTCAATGCAGAGTCTGCTTGTCCCTCTCCCACTCCTTCTCTCTCTCTCTCTCTCTCCCTCTCCCCCTCTCTAAAATAAAATAAAATCTTTAATAATAATAATAGTAACAGCCACTAATGTATCTGGAGGGACAACGTGGCCTGCAAGTAAATACATGACTTTCCTTTCAGCCTAGGGATATAATGAAATGAAGATAAACCATTACAAAAAATTTAACAATCTAATTTTTAGACATGCTGTTGCATCGATTTTAATGAAGAAAATACATTTTATGTTCATTTCATATCTCTTTTGTTGCTCTATTTGTAGGAAAGAAAGGTATTTTGGAAGGACTAAAATCATTTATTAAACTCAGGAGCTACAATAATCTGAAAAGAAAAGTAGACACAGAAGGGCATTTTACAGTCCTTTTCGGCCCTCTTCCACTTAATTATTTTTATCTCAGCTCTTAGAAAATTTATATTCATCTCTGGCTCAGTTCTGTTTTCGTATCTCTAAGTTGATAGCAGTATGTTGCCTGGAAAATCAATTCAGCAAAAATTCATTTTGTTTCAGTAGTGAGTACCTTCCCCATGGAAGTAAAATTAAATAATTGTGCCCAGTATAAAGCAAACTAGGTGTAGCATATCACACAGGTAACCTCACAACCCTAGATTCCTCGATTAATTATTATTCATGCATGCCGAGGTAGCTTGATTCGTCTTAACAGCAAAAAAGTATCTCTCAGGAGCTACTACGTACAAGACCATACCATACTTTGTCCTGCCTTTGCTTGATCCAAAATGTGACATTCGGTAGCAAGGGGTACGTTTTGACTTGGGATTTGTTTATTTATAAGCCTTGTGTAATAACAATCACCATTTAAATAAAATCCTAACCATTAGAGTTAGGTTGCACAGTTACAGGAACGTGGTCTCTTTTGTACACTGCCATTTCCCTGGTGCTTAAACATTCCTTGGCATAAATAGGTGCTCAATAATATTTTTTGGAATGAGTGAATAAATAAACTTGCACAAAAGCATGGGACAAAATGGTCTCTTTCAGACACATAAGACCTGTACAAATTATTTTACAGATGCTTTGCTCCCATTTGCCACCATTCTAATTTGAGCCATTGTTACTTCTTGCCCGAATCTACAGGCACTCATTTTCACTCTTTTCTCCTTTCTGAAATGACTGCAGGCTTACACTGGTCTACCTGAGATTTTCTAGATGAACGTGCCAGGCCCCGGAAGAGCATGACCCTACTGTGATTCCCCACTTTATCTACTCAGGGAGTTGCTCCTGACCTGCCTCAGTCTCCTCTGTGTGACACAACTTCTCATAGCATGATTACAACTGTTCTTTCCATAACCCACGGAATGTGTATCTCTGGTCATGAATGTGAGTCTGGCAGGAGGCCCGTTTTCCCAGTGAGTAGTACACATATACATAGTACGTATATGCATACTACATAGTAGATATAACATAAGTGGTTTCGACTGAGTAGTCATAAAATCTAACTAAAAGAGTTGCTGAGAATATGCCAATTCCCCTTTGCAGAAACCTTCATTATCTGGCCTGCAAAGGCTGCTCATTCATACCCACCACAACACCGCTCCAAGAAAACACCCACGAAGGGCGCCTGGGCCGCTCAGTCAGTAGGGTGTTGGACTTTTGATTTCGGCTCAGGTCATGATCTCAAGGTCACGGGATCAAGCCCCAGCCAGGCTCCACGCTGAGCTGAGTACAGAGTCTGCTTCAGATTCTCTCTCCCTCTGCTCCTTCCCCCACTTCTAAGTGCGCTCTCTCTCTCTCTCTCTCTGCTCACTCTTAAATAAATAAATAAATAAATAAAATCTTAAAAAAAAAAACCACGATTTAGTTTTCCACAACTTCCCTGTACTTCATGCTTCACCTTATTAAAGACTATTTGTCCTTCCCCAAACACATTAAGCTTTTCTACTTCTTACCCTTCGTTCAGGCTCTAAACAAGTATCTTCTCTCCTCTTACCATGCTTCCTCTTCCTTTACCGGTTTTACGTCTAGTTCAAGGAGACCTTCCAAAGGGACATGATAGAGGAAGGAAGAAAGACAGGACTCCCCCTGCTCCACCCCAGAGGAGGTATTCGAAGTTAGCTCCAGTGCCGCAGCTGCCCGAAAAAGGATCTAAGTCTGTGGCTCTCAGGGATGAGCTTACTACCCTCTGCTTTGCAGAGTCTCCATGAACCAGACCAGATAAGACCTTGTGTGACTTGGTGTTCCCCACGTTGCCTGACGCAATGCTTAACGAGTTGTAGGTGGAGTAAAAGAAGGAGAAATAGAGCCAAACTTCTCATTCATCTTTGCAACAGTCCTGAGGTGGCCATGTTCCTATCCCCATTGTACACTAGAGGAAATGCATGCAAATAGTTGTAAATGAATTTTTTCTCTAGTAGAAAACCCCAAACATGAGAGAGAAGAGGAGAGAGGGAAAGACAGAGTGAGAGAGAGGGAGACGCAGATCATCCCTCTTCTCAACCCCAACATCTATAAAGTAAATGTTGAGCAAAGTAGACAAAGGTATCTCTGTCTTTGAAGAGATAGCCTTCTATGCCAAGGCTCACCAGTTTAGCAGTAGAGCCCGGGTTGGATTTCAGCCCCCTTGGTCCGCTTGGGCCGAACACTCTACGACTACACATGGAAACCCTGGCTTGGAGCTTTGTATCTTTTCCTATATAAATATTCTTAAAGTTTTTATTCAGCCTTGCCACAGTGCCCTCCAGAAGACTATGCCAAGGTGTATCACCATCAGCAGAACATATTTTCCTTAAAGAGATTACTTCTCCTTTTTTCCTACTTGCTCTATTTCTCTGAAAACTCTCTGGTTGGCACCCAAAATGAGAATATGATGTTCTTGCTCAGAGGCTTAGAGGTATGTCAGAAATGAGCACAGGCTCCAACATAAAATAAATCGAGTTGGGACGCCTGGGTGGCTCAGTCGGTTAAGCATCTGTCTCTCTCTCTCTCTCTCTCTCTCTCTCTCTCATGAATAAATAAATAAAATCTTTAAAAAAAAAAAAAAGAAAAAAAATGCCTTTTAAAAAAACAGAAAATAAATCGAGTAACCGAGCTAAAGAATTCGGTTATGGAAGCTGAAGTACATAAGCTGGCTTCTTTTTTTAAAGATTGTATTTACTTATTTGACAGAGAGAGAGCACAAGCAGAGGGTGAGGCAGAGGGAGAGGGAGAAGCAGACTCCCCGCTGAGCAGGGAGCCCGATGCAGGGCTCGATCCCAGGACCCTGGACTGAGCCACCCAGGCACCTCTAAGCTGGCTTCTTTTATTTAAGAATTCAGTGTCAGATTTTTATAGGAAACTGTGGTGATGAAGTAATTTGAGAATAGCTGTTGGTCTGAAGTATTAGCAATTAATGCAAAAAGGCCTAATTCTCTTGATTGTTTCTTCTTTAATAAAATTGTATTGAGGGATTATCATGTGCTGGATCCAGGCATACCCTGGTGAAAAAAATAATATAGAATTGCCTTAATGAAGATTAGAGTCTTGGGATGGGATAGATGATGAATTAATAAATAGGCAAATGTATATGCACTTTGAAATTGCTAACTGGGCCAAGAAGGAAGGGTGCTAAGAGGGAGAGATATAGGGAGAGCTCTCTTTAAACAGGGAAACCAGGGATGGGCTCATTTTCACGGTCCCATTCAGTGAGATCTGAGGTTCATGAATGAAAGCCAGCCGGGCAGAGAGTACAGATGTAAAAGTCCAGGCTGAGGGAATAGCATACACGAAGGCTCTAAGCCAAGAATAAGTTTGGTCAGTTCTAGGAACACAGCATTTTCCAAGTTCTTGTTAAAAATGCCTACATCTCTGGGCGCCTGGGTGGCTCAGTTGGTTAAGCGACTGCCTTCGGCTCAGGTCATGATCCTGGAGTCCCGGGATCGAGTCCCGCATCGGGCTCCCTGCTCGGCAGGGAGTCTGCTTCTCCCTCTGACCCTCCTCCCTCTCATGCTCTCTGTCTCTCATTCTCTCTCTCTCAAATAAATAAATAAAATCTTTAAAAAAAAAAATGCCTACATCTCAAGCCCACCCTGGGCCTACAGAATCAAAAACACTGAAGACAAGGGGCACCCGGGTGGCTCAGTTGGTAGGGTGTCTGACTCTTGGTTTCGGCTCAGGTCATGATCTCAGGGTCATGAGATCGAGCCCTGCGTTGGGCTCTGAACTCAGCTCAGAGTCTGCTTCAGATTCTCTCTCCCTCTCTCTCTCCATTTCTCCCCCCCACTTGTATTCTCTCTCTCTCTCTCTCTCTCAAATAAATAAATAAATAAAATAATCTTTAAACAAACAAACAAATAAATAAAACACTGGGGGCAGGAGCTTGTGGGCTCTGCATTAACGAATGCTCTGCAGTGACATTGGGGCACGCTCTTAGTGAGAATCCCTGCCTTACGGGGAGGTTGGAGCCTTGTAGGGAAAGGTGAGAGCAAGACGGGGCAGCAGTAGTAAATGTGGACACAGACCGTGAACATTTTAGACCGTCAGATCCATTTGCAAATCCAAAAACCTGTTAACTGTAAAACCTAAGCTGTCTAAAATAACTCCCGAATTTGAATATCAATGTCCTTGTGGTTGATATTTTGCAAGGCTTATGGATTATTACTTATTTTTAAATAAGTTAAACAGATTTCATTAACTGACATTTCACTTGATGTTTTGTCACATATAATTAAAATTTCTCAGATAGAAAATATTGGCATTTCTTCTGTTTCCTTAGCAGCCTAAAAACATGGCTTGCTTGAATGATTTATTTATACTCATTAGAGACCTTCTTATTTTATTTTATTTTTTTTTTAAGATTTTATTTATTTATTCATGAGAGACAGAGAGAGAGAGAGAGAGAGAAGCAGAGGGAGAAGCAGGCTCCCAAGGAGCAGGGAGCCCGATGCGGGACTCGATCCCAGGACGCTGGGATCATGACCTGAGCCGAAGGCAGACGCTTAACCATCTGAGCCACCCAGGCGCCCGAGACCTTCTTATTTTAATTGTGCATATTTTGCATTTAGCCTCTGCAGAACACACGTGATTGACCTTCTTATTTCTTTTAACTATGTCATGCAAAAGCTGTGGAAAACTGGAAATGTTTTTGTTTGGGGTTTTTTGGTTTGTTTGCTTCTTTTTTTCTGTGAAGAGAAAATAATTAGGTTTCACAGTTAGGATTACAGAAATAAGTTTCCAAGGAAATTAAAGTCACTAGATGTGTACAACTTGTTCTTTTAAGTAGACACCTGTCCTTCGTGATCAATTTTGTCTTGTTTCTCATTTCTAATTTATATCTGTGAAGGCAAAATGAACAACATGCATAAAAAAGAAGATAGGCATTATTAGTGTGGTAGAGCTGTAATTCAGCTCTTACTCTCAGAACCTTGAGGTTATGAGCTTCATAGTGAAGCCATGTCCGAAAAGATGAAGAATGACGATGGATGCAAATGAGAAAATGTTAAAAAAGAATTTATGCTTTTGTGTTCGGGTGTGCATTCTTTTTCCAGAAAATGAAGAGAAACTAGAGATCCTTTTTTCATAAAAACACGGGGATTCTTTATGGGAATAACACAGCAGTTGCTATTCTTTGAATGCCACAAATGTGGAACTGTGGTGTCTCTGAGGGCAAACCATAGCTAAAATATAATTACTGATAATTGTTTGGGAAATGAAAGCCCTGAATTTCTTCATGCCTACAAGCTTCATATTGTTTTCCTAAAATCTGGGTGCCTTTTTTTTTTTTAATTTAACCCTCTAAGTCATCCTGATTATGCTACCTCTAGGTCATTAGTTCTGAGTTTGTTTCATTATTTATGTCCTTATTCTGTTTGCTGGTCAAAAGTGGTCATGCCCAACTATGAAAACGTACAAGAATAGCCCTGAAAGCTGAACGCAGGGAAGACAATGAAAAGAAACAGCATAATATTTTGCCTTCAGGCTACCACAATAAAAACTGATGCTGGAATGGAATGCGGCCTCATCTCTAGTAAAAAACAGTACATGTTTCAATGGCATAAATTATTGTCAAGAATGTCTACCAGAGGCAAAAGTGGTATGAAAGGCAGAGGGATATAATTCGTCTGCAGACTACCCCTTATGTCTCAGCTCCATACACTCCCTCAGCATTTGGCAGAGATCACAGAGTTAGTATTATGGAAATGGTGGCCCGTCTCCATTTTGTTGGAGATCTATGGGATAGCCTCATAATGTTAGTAATGAGAATTCACCTAAGAAGTCTCTTGCAAAAAAAAAGTGTCTGACCTCTGAAATCCAAGGGTAAAGGAGATTGAGGAACTGGATGAAGTTTGTCTATGTAGTAGATGCTGTAGGCACCCCAGCCAGATTCCTTCACTAAGCTGGTGCAGTCATCCCCCAGCAGCTCTGAGGGTTGGCTGCTAAAAGATTCATAGTTGCACCCTTTTCCGGAAAACCTCCCTCAGGCAAAAGGAAGCCGCCTTGCCTGGGAAATAACACCATCCCTTTTCCCCTCAGACAGCCAGGGGGCAGCTAGTGGCCAAACACCGACTGACATTGGGGCAGAAAAGGACAACCACTTTGTCTCAACATGGAACCAACTGCGGTATAATTTGTGCTCCAGAGCTCCCCATGGGATCAAGCTGATGTTGGGCTCCAGCTAAGACCACATCCTTACTTAGCTTTTCTGTCCTGTCTGCCTGCCTCTCTCACTTCAGATCGCTCAGACTCTGCTTCTCCAAAACCCAGCCTAAGTCAGTAGGTATCTGAGACAAATGCTGAACCTCCACCCTGGGCACCACATCAGGCAGTGAACCAATCAGAATAAAGAGCCAAGAATTACAGTTAACAACGGACATCTCCAAGCCTGATGCATTTCATGAAAGGCTTGCCTACATCTTGTCTTGTGTTTCTTTGTTATTGGTCCAATGACATTTCAGTAGCTCATGTGCCCCAGGTATTTTAGAAGCTCCAATAGGCTTCTGATCCTCTGGGCAAAGCAGCATATGGTCTTTGACTCTCTTGGCCCGAGTGGCAGGCACTCACTCCCCTCAAGATAATGTAGCCTTCCAGAAATGCAGAAGCTTCAAATCACAGCTGGGCTGTGCCTGCCCCCAATTCTTGGGTAACTGGGTTCTATGAGGCCTTCCCTGAGCCTCGCATAGGAGTTCTAATAACACTACTCAAGCCCTGTATTTGCAGGACATGATATCCATTTCCTCCCCCCTCACCTTTGTACTACTAACGCTGCGTGAAAATTCCTGGGACTTTTCCTAGTGCCTTCTCTTTGTAGACTGTTTTCCAGGGGTTTTGGTTCTCAAACATTTGTTCAATAAGGTTTCATTGTAGAGAGACAAGCAATTAGTCACTATTTCATCTTTTAAGTAGTATTTGTGACGTAAATTTCTCCGCACAGTGTATATAGCCTTAGAATGGCCTTTCATCATCAGACCCAACTAATTTTGAATTTCTAGTATGTGACCTGGGACTTCTATGAATTAGCAGGTTAAGATTTCAGGAAGAATGTTTAATGTCCCTAAGAAGGGAAGTTTTTCAGATTATCAGTACCCCATTAATATATAAATAAAACACTTTATATGTGTGTGCGTGTGATATGTATCATGTCACACAATTTATAAATAAACTCCTAGGTGGCATTGCTAATTCACACATCCCAGAGCCTCCTCCCCTCCTTGCCTGCTTGTGCAACTGCTCCTACTGTGGCCTTCGTTGGATTGTCCTGGACCTCCACCACTGACTCCCCTACTTTCTCTCCATCTACAAGCCTCATCTCGCTTCACTTCCCTCCTAATCCAGTTTAGATTCCATCGTGTTTTTCAATGACATTCCAGCTAAAATTTAAACTCCCTTGTCCCTGACAGAGACACCTGACATGACTGGATCAACTGCTTTCTCCATGCTTGCAAAGAACACTGTTGGAGGAGAAAATGGGGCGGGCAGGTTCAAGATTTCAAAAAAAAAAAAAAAAAATGTTGTTCCTCGGCCTCCAATGGGCCCTTGACACCATCTAGCAACCTCGCTAGTTTCTGAGGTCAACCTCTGTCATGGTCTCTGTCACACCTAATTCAAATGTTCCCACTTACCCTGAATTCATGTTTTCATTCAACGAATATTTGTTGAACACCGATTTTATGCCCAGTCTGTTGCTTTATACTTCATAGAGGAATCAGAGGCCCTCAAAGGACAAGTCCCTTGACTTTTTTTTTCCAGTCCTTTAAATTGACCTTCTGTACCCAGCAGCATAGTCCCTTAACTATGAAGCCAAAGCTTCTCCCTCCAAAACAATATTCCCTTGTTAATAGATCATTCCTTTCTTTTGTTGCAATATGGTTGATGACTAAAATCCTAAATCTGTATTTGAACAAATCTTTAACTACATAAGGATAAGCAACAATCTGACAACCAATTTAATTTCATAAAAAGAAGAAAAACTTGACATATCAGACTTATATATCATTCTAAATCAGTGCTTTTATATCTATAATCAGACAACATTTAATGAAGTGAAAATTCTGCCGGCATGAAACTAGTCATAATAAAATTAGACTTGGTTTGCTCTTTCATGGAGAACATATTCCAGATGTTTAAGTGATTCAAAGAAAACCCACAGTATAATGGCTCCCTTCAATGTTTTCTCACTCACTGCGTCCAAACTAGAATAAAATCTAATGAAATTCTAGTCGTATTTAAATAGCACAGGATATTGTTCAGAGTTAACCGTACTTTTTTGACATTTCATACTCGGTGTTCAATAATATGAACATATATTTATATGTGTAATATTAAAAGCTCTAATGTTGGAAAGATAGTCAAACACAATGTGACATCCACTTAAATGACACAGGCCCCGTACTGAGTCTTTACATGGCATGGTGTCTTGTGATTCGGTGTTTAGGGACCCATACTTCTTACTCGGTACACTTCTAGGCATTGATAGTCTACAACAGCAGTGAGCCATCCTCAGGGGGTACGGAGCTGCCACAGGAACCTAGGCCAGATGCCAAAGTGGAGACTGACTCGGACACTCTCCCACTTCCTTTTTCTCTTCCTCTCTTCTATCTCCAGTTACCTTCTTTCCTCTGTTCTCATGGGCTTAGTGCCCTCATGATGATGTCTAGCTGGCTAAAGTTCTTCATTCTGCTCAGTCCCATCATGATATCCCCCAGCATGAAACTTCCCACCAAATGATCACTTTACCAACTGACCTTCTCCCCGCCCCCATCAAAGCTTCCTTTGATCCTAACAGAAGTGTAATCCAGATTAAACTAAACATATGCCTTCTGCCCCCCTTAGTTAATGATGGTACTAGTAATGGTAGCAGTGGTAGTCAAGGAGTGGTAGTAAACTTTATCATAGATTTCCTCTATTCCAGCTCAGAACCTAGAGTTCAACAGTTAATTGAAAAAGTCAGTTCAATCAGGGAATCATAAAAAAGTATGTCTTAAACATTTTATTCGATCTTAGTCAACCAGGATTTTAATGTTGTGTGAAGGTTTCTTCTTTAAGTGTAGGTTCACTGATTAGACTTCTCCATAAATCACACTGATGATGAAGACTTTGTGATTTCCAGTTCCGGTTTCTTTCATGTAGACAGAACCCATCAGGAAACATGAAAGTCATTCTGAATACAGAACCCTTCTAAATTTTTCAGATTATTTTCCTAATCTTTTACAGTTGCCTTGCCTACACCCAATTCAACAATATTTACTTCTCTTGTTCTTTTTAAAGCACCTTTCTAGAGGGTTTAACCTGGTTTTCATAGAAATAATAGCTTATTTTCTCTTAGACTTAAATTTCTTTGGTTTGTGAAATCTTTAATTAAATTATGTAATTGCAATACTAACTGGCAAAGACAGGTTTGAGACCATACCACAACCAACAACTCAACTAATGACAGCTGAAGGCCATGCATCCTGGCAGATAACTCTA
Source organism: Mirounga angustirostris (assembly GCF_029215605.1). NCBI lineage: Eukaryota > Metazoa > Chordata > Mammalia > Carnivora > Phocidae > Mirounga > Mirounga angustirostris. The sequence goes on along the minus strand of NW_026991719.1, from coordinate 26,874,003 downwards.
ACATTTTATTTAGAGGCTGTGAGAGGCCCCAGTCACTGTGTTTCACAGAGGCATGAAGACTGGCTAATCTGGTGAGTCTTAAGTAAAGACCAGTTAAGAGAACGTCTACTGTAATTGCTAGATGGCGGGGCGGGGCAGAACAGAAGCCACCAGATTCCATGATGGTGGGGAGAGATGGGGAGAAGGAGAGTGAATGTTCTGATTAATGATGTATACTGTACCCTAATTTTTTTTAAAGATTTTATTTATTTGAGAGAGAGAGAGCACAAGAGAGGGGAGGGTCAGAGGGAGAAGCAGACTCCCTGCTTAGCAGGCAGCCCGATGTGGGACTCGATCCTGGGATTCCAGGATCATGACCTGAGCCGAAGGCAGTCGCCCAACCAATTGAGCCACCCAGGTGCCCTGGACCCTAATTTTTAATCGCCTTCATCTTCCAAAACACCAATGGAGGATTAAAATCTATGTCTGGGACTTTGCAGGAAGGAAGTAAAAATCCAAATATTCCAATAAGAGGCATTTGAACACATACATGATGTAGTCCAAAGGGAGCTGAAACCTGCATGTGAGTGAGCCGGATACTCAATGGCTAAGAGGCATGCCGGTGAAGATGGATGATTAACAGACAGGGTTAGCCTGCAGTTTTGTTGGACTCTGCCTAGCTGCCGCACCATCTCTGCAATGCTTTCCTGTTTCTAGTTCCTACTCATATGATATTTATTTATGGTGCCTAGAAACAGATGTTACTATCCAGAAGAGAATGCCTCCATTTTGTAATGATTGCCCTTGTCCAGGTTTCTCCATTGACATTTAGGAAATCTGTTTTCTAGGGGCACCTGGGTGGCTCAGTCAGTTAAGCCACCAACTCTTGATTTTGGCTCAGGTCATGATCTCGGGGGTTGTGGGATGGAACCCCGCACAGGACTCTTCCCTCAGCAGGGAGTCAGCTTCAGGATCCCTCCCCCGACCCCACCACGCACCTTAGCGCATGCACACACACATGCTCTCTCTCAAATAAATGAATAAATCTTTAAAATAAATCTGTTTTCTAACCTTTTATTACACAAAACAAAGTGATTATGGATCATTTCCTTTTAGAGATATGAATTTACATTGATGGATTTTACCTCCTTCCATGGGATCCTTTTAATCTCTATATTTATTTATATGATAGTAATAATATTACTATCAATCCCTATAAAAACTTTCTCAGACTGATTCCTATGACATTCCACTGACATGAAGGTGAATAAAGATGAATACATCAGATAGTATTTTTTTGCATGTCTGTGGTCAGATAGAAAGATTTCTTCTGTTTTCCTTTATTTTTATTTTTTATTAATATATAATTCACAAACGATAAAATTCACCCTTCAGGGGCACCCAGCTGGCTCAGTTGGTGGAGCCTGTGACTCTTGACTTCAGGGTCATGAGGTTGGGCCCCATGTTGGGTGTACAGTTTACTTAATAAAAATTTTTTAAAATTCATTCTTTTGAAGTGTGCAATTCAGTGGTGTTTAGTATATTCATAAGGTTGTGCTACCATCACCACTGTCTCATTCCAGAACACTTTTATCACTCCCAAAAGATGCCCATGATTCTTTAATATAATATTCTTTTTTTTTTTAAGATTTTATTTATTTATTCATTCATTAGAGACAGAGAAAGAGAGGCAGAGGGAGAAGCAGGCTCCCAAGGAGCAGGGAGCCTGATGCGGGACTCGATCCCAGGACCCTGAGATCATGACCTGAGCCGAAGGCAGACGCTTAACCATCTGAGCCACCCAGGCGCCCTTTAATATAATATTCTTAATGCCCGTTTTTAAAAAACATTAAGTTCTATAGAGTGATTATCTTATATTACCTAAGAACTATATAAGAGTCTTATATTCCATACAATACCACATTTTAGTGGTGAGATATTCAGGTTGATTTGACAGGACTAATGCCATTCTTATTTAGAATGTACATACTGGCTCCTTTTCTTTGGAGTGGGAGGGAATTGGAGAGTTATAGATGAAGTCAGTGTAAGCAGTGGTTTTATCAACATAGTGAACCAGAGAAATAACACCTACCCAGATCAAGCAAGTCAAAGCAGCGCATATACCCAAGTAAGTGATGTTGTCCTTGTGCAAAGACATTACATTACACAAACTGTTCTCCTAAGTGAGGGAATTTGTCCCTTAGAAATTGCTCATTGAAACATTTGGACATCATGCATCATGTTAAAGAACCATAAATGTCATCTCAATAGGGTAGATATGATGCATGGTAATATCCTCCCCATATCTGCATAGGGTCCTTCTACTCACCAGATTGTCGTGATGCATTGCATCAGAGAATCCCATTCTCGTGCTTCAGAGACAGCTGAGAAGCCCCATGGGAGCCTTCCTAAGTCATTGCTACAAGGACTAAATTACCAGGAGACCAGGAAGTCATTCTTAGGGCTTGACAAAATACCCTAATCTCTAAATGAATCTACTTATTATGCAGTTGGTGTAAAGTATGAATGTAATATTTCATGATTGAGTATATCCTTTTATTGTAAAAAAAAAAAAAAAGGATCCATTTGTGGTTGTAAGATGAGTAGAATTCAGAATCTAGCAGTGTATTTTTTCTGTTACTTTGCCAATCCAGAATTACTTTGGAAAGGTATATAATATAATAGCTAAGAATATGTACTCTGGAGGCAAGCAACCCTGGCTATGTATCCCAGGTTCCTCAATTTTGACCCATTGAACCTTTGGCAAGATATAACCTCTGCAAGTTGTTTTCTCACATGTAAAATGAGAATTCTCCAACTACCAATCTCATGGGGTTATTTTGTAGGAATAAAATTATTATTATGTGGACAGAGCTCATCACAGGATTAGGCACCTAAGAAATGCTCTGTAAATATTAGTTATTATTATTCACCCATTCACAAATGTCCGTGGTTACAATACCACTGTAGTAGAGCAAACGTCACAAACACTGCACCCCAAACAGAACAAGATATCTTGTAGTTCCCATGTGTGTTTCTTTGCTTTAAATGTTCTCATTTTCCAACTCGCCCTTGACTATTTCACACAGGTGCTTCGAGGAGAAATTACACCTCTGAAAGAGAATGTCAGCTACGTCAATGACCTTGCTCGCCAACTCACTACGTTGGGCATTCAGCTGTCACCATATAACGTCAACATTCTGGAAGACCTGAACACCAGATGGAAGCTTCTGCAGGTAGGCACGTTATGAGCATTGCAGTTCCTTGTTACAACAAGAGAATATATGGATAAAGCTTGTTTGTAAGGAACAAGAAAAGTAGTTTCTTCATGTGATGTTCTGGATAATATTTCGTGAATGTAGGGTATTTTATATTATTTAGTAAGTTCCTATATAAGTGTTTTCAAACCTATTAGTAATAATTTTTGTAAACAGCTTAAAGTTAGACTTTCCTATATCTTGCAATAAATATGGAAAATAGTGCTGAATCATAATGGAAGGACTTATTTACTGTCATACAGTTACTTTGTACTATTATTGCTTGGATTCTTTAAACATCTTTACCTCTGGAATCCTAATTTAAACAACAGTCAATGGGAAGACATATTCTAAAATCTTTCTAAAAAGAACATCCTGGGCACCTGGGTGGCTCAGTTGGTTAAGTGTCTGCCTTCAGCTCAGTTCATAATCCCAGGGTCCTGGGATCAAGCCCCAAGCTGGGCTTCCTGCTCAGCGGGGAGCCGGCTTCTCCCTCTGCCACTGCCCCCACTCATGCTCGCTCACTCTCTCTCTCTCTCTCGCTCTCTCTCTCAAAAAATAAATAAATAATCTTTTTAAAAAATAATAAAAAATAAAAAGAACATCCTATCACAAACCTATATATGGAGGTTTTTCATAGCTTTGCATAATAAATATAGGGACCAGAAGCATGCTCAAGGTCACACTTACTAGCTGTGGGACCTTGGGCAAGTTATTTAACCCTTCTGTGCTTCGGTCTTTTATCTGAAGAAAATGTGGATATTAAATGCTTCTAAAATACCAGTCTATTATTAGAACAAGTAAGTCAAAAGATGTGGAAAAGTGCTTAGAACAGGACTAGTTACATAGTAAATGTTGTATAAATTCTAGCTCTTGGTGTTATTGCAGTTATAATGGTTATTATTATAGCATACAAGTTTTGGAATCAAACTGACTGAATGACCTTGAAGTTATTCATCCTCTCTGATTGTCCGTTCTCTCATCTCTAACATGCTTGCTGTAATAGTAAACAAACTAATTCATGTAGAGTTGTTAATACAGTACCTGGCTCATAATAAGAACTCAAAAAAGGTAATGTGTCTCTATGTTCCCCACATGAGGGACACTGTGTAAATACCCTCAAACCCTCAAACTGATTTTACTGTAGAATTAGAGAATTGTTTTGTCTCCCTCTCCAGTTTCATAGGATACAAACAGTATGCTTCTGAGGACAGAGAGGAAACTGAGTTTAAAAATATTTGTTTTCAGTGTTTTAATAGGGAAAAAATGATAAAGCAGATAACTTTTTGTATTGGCAGTCCATTTAGGGGTGCGATTGAAAGTCCTGTTGAAGAATTGCTAGATCTTTAATAAAAACAAGTTCCAAATTCAAGACCTCCTGAGATCTCCTATAATTTAATTCTTGTTGTGATGGATAGTTTTGAAATATCTGTATGATAGACTGGTATAAGTGGCATTGACTAAAGCAAAGCAATATAGTTAAGCAATTAAATGCCTTTCTATGTCTATTAGTTTCATAGTGGCTAAGTACTATTAAAACCTTATCAGCTTCATCCTTAGTATGTTTTTCACTTTAAGCATAAATAAGGAAAGTAATAAATGTCCAAGGAAAAGCAGTGGCCACATTTGTTCTCTTCAAGCACTCTTGAACAGTATCTTAAAATTTCTTTTAAAGAACCAAATGCTGGATGCCTGAGTGGCTCAGTCAGGTAAGCGGCTGCCTTCGGCTCAGGTCATGATCCCGGGGTCCTGGGATCGAGCCCTGCATCGGGCTCCGTGCTCAGCGGGGAGCCTGTCTCTCCCTCTGCTTCCGCTCCCCCTGCTTGTGCTCTCTCTCTCTCCCTCTCTGTCAAATAAATAAATAAAATCTTAAAAAACAAAAAAACAAAAAAACAAATGCTGCATTTGCTTTCCGAATGTTGTATGAGATTTGTGACCATGGCACATAAGCTTACAGATGAGGTCAAAGATTATGACTGATAAGGAAAGTTTTTAAAGATCAGTGCTAAACGAGCCATTATAGTCACATTCTTTATTTAGATGTAAAGTATGAGAAAATATTAATAGCTTAAGTTTTGCTCATTCCTTAAAATGAATAAGGACTTGGTTATAAATATAGGGAAGTACATGAAAGGAGCTGATGTAATAAAAAGAGGACTGGAGTGAATAATATTAGCCCTGACTTCAAACTGAAGCTCATTCTTTGACCATGTTATCTTGAAGAAACCTTTATCCTCCCTCAGCTTTAATTCCCTCATTTATAAAATGAGGCAATCCATTTGGTCTCAGGTCACAGCCAGCTCAATCCTATGATTCTGTATCTGGATATCTTGGTGGGGGGGAGGGGGTGTGGGGGAGAGATGCATATGACAAAATTTAGTTTAGAATCAATACAGTGGCTTCCTCTCTTCATGTTACAGACATGGCTCGTGGGGATTGTGTTTCTCCTTCTTTCATTTTAACTTTTAAATCCCTCATCCCAAGCCCACATATACACAGCTTTCTCATACTAAACAGCTCGATGAGTTCATGGTACATGCTCTTGTTGTGGCAAATTTCACATGTTGCTATTTTTGAACATGACCTTAAGGATATGCTTGAAAAGTGTTTTCAGCAGAAAGCTGATAAATCCAAGGTTTGGGGTTGCACATAACTGAGTCAAGTGGATTCCATTTGTTTTCTGTGACCATAATCGTAACCACTCTGCCATATTATAAATGGTAGTCCTTGTTCAGAAAGTGAACAATGCCAAGAAATGAGGCTCACATCAAATAACTTCATCCCCTTGGCAGAGCAAGTCATATGTCCTGTTGACAACATTTAACCATTAGAAGAATGTATCTGACTAAAGAGTCACCCAACTCCTGTGAAGGGAAGCTGGAGCCCATCACAGTGCTATGTCAGTTAGGACATCATGATACAAAATTAGTACAAATTCATCTCTGCTTCTTTGTCTACTAAGACAGAGAAAAATTAAAAAATAGAGAGTTGGAGTAGTGGGAAGGCGCATATACATCTAAGAAAACCTCTTAACTTGGGGCAAAATAGTGTAATAGAAGAAAGAGAGTTACATAGTACCAGGCTGTATCTACTTGATACCAGAATATCCTGGGTTTAATTAGACAATCCATTAATTTTTATTTTAAAAGAAAACCATGCTGGGTTTTTTAGCTGAGTGCAATATCAGTCAAAATGATAGAAACAGATAAACCATGTATATTTGACATCAACAGCGGAGTAAGACACAGTCACGATTTATCTGTACATAAAAATAGTGTATAGAGAGCTCTGAATTTATTTGGGATGCACAAATAGAAGTTTAGAGACATTGGTTTCCCTGTTTGAAACTCTGTAGGAATAAAATCCTATTTTCTGCCTCAGAGTGGACTCACTGGTTGGGATGTTTGTCCTAGACCACGTGACAACGTGTTTGGGGCAGAGGAAACCTATGCCCTTCCTTGTGAGGAGGAGTTTTCATGTGCATTCCCTTGTTTAATCCTCATAGCGTTATGATGATGCCTTACTATTACGTATTATCACTATTCCCTTTTACATGTAAGGAGACTGAGACTTAGACATAGAGTATGACACAGTCCCAGTCACAGTCAAGGTGTGAATCCTCTCTTCTGAACTACGACCCCCCTGCCCCTTTTGTTTCCTCTTATCAAAGTCCTGTTTAGTTTGGACTTCACAAAGTCATACTTGAAAGCTGGTTTGGGCCACATGGGTATGAAATACTTCACTCTTTTCCTGCTTCTCCCCTCTTTTGAGTGACTCTCAGGGATATTAACTTTGAAATCTCCTTTTTACAAACCAGTGGACTAATGAGCCCAGTTCAGTGTACCCCTTAAAAATCCCACATGTAGTTTGAAATATAAGATGTTAAAGCATTACATTCTTCGTTGTCTTTAGAACACAGCAACTGTACTAAAATCAACCAAAAGTGATTTTAATGAATTAGCTCTTAAAGTGGAACCAATGCTAACATTTGACCCGGTAGAAATGAGTATCAAAACCAAATGGGAAGAAAATTAAACTGATGATAAACTTCTAATGTTGAAGCAATGGGTACATGTTTAGTGACATAGTCATACTCTTTATTCACCAAGCACAAGTACTACAGAGAATATTCAACTCTAGGGAAGTACCGCTAGGGGATGTTCTAACCATTTCTCTGCATTACGAGTAAACCCATGAAGAGCAACAGAAGCTGCAAATACACTTTAATATAAAGAGTACGTGCTTTATTGACTGTGGAATGTCTGGAATGTAATCACTTGAAAAATATTGAATATGAAGACATTTCTAGGCCTGATATTCTTTAAATATGTTTAAGGACAGTATCATGAATTATGTACGTTTTTAAAGGTTTCCTAAGATTCTTCCAAAGTCATGCAGACAGTTACATTAACTCCATCTTCACAACGGTGTTAACTATCTGTCACAAGGATCTAGACCCTCATCTTCTGCACATCCCTGTGTACCTAGCAGGCGCCGTAATCATCCTATCTGGTCCAAGGACATAGTGACCAAAATCCCCTTTACTGCTTATGCCATCTTAGGAAAAATTTTATAGATGGGTTTTCTTTTAATACTTCCGTAATGGCTCACTCTTTCTCCATGTTATAAACAAAAAAATATGCTATTATGACACTAATACTATAAAAGTGGTACCTTTTCAGATCTCTGACTTACAAATTCTTCAATAATTCCTGACCAGGAGTTTGGTCTACATAATCAGACTAGTAAGATTGTGGAAGAACATGGGATCATATTTAGGTGGCCAACAGAAATATTTGCATGGCTTTGTTTTTTAAAAATTTAACAAGAGTTTTAATTGAAAAATTAAAAATTCCAGCAGAGCAGCTTATGATCTTTACTTTGGTGAGATAGGTTTTCAGAGCAGGCTTCTATCTATATATGTGTGTGTTTGTCCTTGTCATCATTGAGCACAGGATTTGATCCTTTAAATATGTTGACCGATTTTGAACATTTTCTTCATACTCTTTTTTTATTTTTAAGGATACTGTACTAAGCATTTGGCATTATGGGGTCCCTTCTAGACAGGGGGCCTAAGTGAGCTGTGCCATCTGCTCTTACAAATAATGTGGACCTGTTACTAACTGAGGGTAAGGAGAGGATATCTGACTTTTGTCCCTTTGGTTGGCCAAGGGTTGTTTCTACCAATGTCTTCTTAGCATGTTCTTTTTTGGCTATTTCTTGAACAATACCTAAAATGATTCTGCCTGTGGTTAGACCACAGAACCCAGGAGAAAATGATGAGACTGAGGCCGTTCTCAAAGGAAATGTGTTTTCCTCTATCAGTGGTTCTCAAATGGTCATAAGCATCAGAATCACCTAAACACTTACTAAATCACTGGGCCCCACTTCCAGAGTTTCTGATTCAGTAGGTCTGGGCTGGGGTTGGACATTCTGCCTTTCCAACCAGCTCCCAAGTGAGGCTGGTGCTGCTGATCCAGGGACCACACTCTGAGAACCATTGTCCTACATTAAGTATTTGCCAGGTACAGACAACTTTAAAAGATTTTTTAAAGTGTCTTCTGTAAGACACTTTGAGAAGTTTATGGTCACACTGTGGAAAATAAGCCTAACACCATGCAGAAAATTCTGTAGTAGAGGAGTGTTACAGTGCTACAGTAACCTGGAAACCTAAGCCCTTAACTTGTCTTCCAGGCAGAAAGAGGAGGGTGAAGGGAAACTTCTCGTAGATTCCTTTTAGTAGAATTGAGATATGTTGTAAGTGTCATATACATATCAGGTTTCAAAGACTCAGCACCAAAAATAAAATATTTTTATACTGGTTACGTGCTGAGGTGATAATATTTTTATGTATTTGGCTAAGTAAAAGATATCATTAGAATTAATTTCACCCATTTCTTTTTTATGATTATTCATACTTGGGTATTTTTCTTGAAGATGAACAAAGTTAGCCTGTTGCTTCAAGTAAAACAACCAACACTGTTTCTTTTTACTTTTTTTAATGTGTCTGCTAGAAAATTTAAAATGACATATGCAGCTCGCATTATATTTCTATTGGATAGTACTGGTCAAGAACAAAAATCTAGCATAGATAAGATTCAGCTACAGAGCTTGTTAAAACACCCTTACCACTACCCTCACCCCCCGCCCCAAGATTTAGTAGTTATTGGGTGAAGCCTGCGATTCTGTCTTTCTATCGAGGTCCTGGGAGAAGCTGGTGAGATTTAAGTAGTACTTCCATCGAGTAGGGATCCTCTAATTCTTGGAAGGTTAATAAGGGATCCACGGGCTTGAAAAGATTGGACTCCACTAACCAAAAATATTGTAGTGCTGTAGGAAAAACTACCCTAACACGTTCTAAACTGTAAGTAAAAAGACTTAAACTACAATGCTGAGTTCAATGCGTCCCCTGGCAGGAGTTTTTAAAAAGCTGAAAGTGAAGGAAATGAGAAGAACAAAGAGGAAAGAATGTGTTTGTTTTAGAGAAGGTTAGGTCACAGAAGGATTTGTTGACATTAGGAATAGAATGACCCATGAAAAAAAGGACAATTAAGTTCTAAGAAAACGTCTTTTCAGTGAGAACACTCATTTATGCTTAGCCTCGTCTCTGTTAAAAAAATAAAAAGGAAGTGCACAAATCCCTTTAAAGACTTGAAGGAATGAGGAATGCGTGCATCTCAAAAGTCCAGGATAGCTCAGGGCTTTAGAACATACTGAGGTCAACGCATACTGTCAACCTTCTGGACATTTACCTCGGTCAGTGTGGCTTCCAGTGTTTCTACAGCTAATGATACTTTATTCGAGAAGAATGGTACTGAAATTGCCTAGGGAACCTTGAAAGTAACATGATGCAGAGGTTCCAGAGTCCGGCCTCCGCACTCCAAAGAACAGTCTAGTTTTCAAGGGCATTCTCTATTGTGAAAAAAAAAAAGAAAGAAAAGAAAAAGGTCATTGCGATGTGTGGGACTAGACGGAGAAACGTGAATGATCTAGGAAGTGTGACCAAAAAAATTATATGGGGTACAAAATGAAGCCAGTGGAAGTCACAGAAATATTTATTGGTTGAAGAGAATGCAAGGCATATTAATTTTTCAGGGCTTTTATAAAGTGAACCCAAACCTTCATGAAGTTAAGTTATCTGATTGCTTGATCTTTGTGTACTCCTTAATTCCTGATTTGTTTGCATTGGAAGCTATTTTTGCTAGTTGTGAAGCTAGCTAATGTGGTAATCCATATAACTATTTTGTGGTTTTAAAACATGTCACACGTCCCTGTCAAATGTGTTTAAACAGCAGCAAAATTTATGGATGTCCGCATTTCTTTTATTTTCTTGGTGTCGCTCCTTCCTTTTCAGCAACATGCACGCAATCGAGAGTATTTAAAACTGCCATTACGCTCACGCTTTTCCTGTCCCTTCTTTCTTCTTTTGCAACTGACATTTGCCCTTCCCTCCGATTTTTCCCTGCTCTACTCTTTATTTCTTTTAAGGGTCCTTGGCTCTGCAGCCAGACCTCCATCATCCAAGGCAGGCTGCCTCCGCCCTGCCCTTGCTTGGGGCACTTGTTTGCCCTGGCTGTCGGCCTCTTTGCCTTTCCCACTGCCCTTGGGCGTGTGACACTCCCCAGCAGCTGCTCACATTTCCCAGGCTACGTCATGCACAGCATTCAAAGGGCTGCTCTTCCCACATTTCCACCCGAGGACTCCCCCTCTCCTCCTGCCCTGCGCATTCCTCTAGAAATAACCCCCTTTCAGACCCTATGAAAGGCTGAATGTTAAAGCCTACTCCACAAGTAACTCCATAAGAAACTGGCTTATGAAATTCAGAAATGCTGAGTTTAAAGGTCAGTGCCACAGAGTGAATTCTAAATTACTGTAGTTTATCTTAGTGTTTCTTTATTTTAACCAGTTCTTTAAGGTCCTTCAAATAATTGTCATCGGATGTAAGTTCTCGCCTCAATTAACATATTCATTAATTTCAAAGGTGGATATGTAGATGAAAAATATAATAAATTAGAAATTGATGCTGCTTTTAGAAATATTCTTTCTACAACAGGGCCCTACTTTATTTGGCCAACAATATAGATTTGAGAAGAGTTGATTTTAGTGAGAATTATGCTTTACTGAAATTAATAATGTGCACTCATGTGGCTCTTACTGCATGCCATTCACTTTTCTAAGCCCTTTTACATGTACTAACACTTGTGAGCCTCGCAGTCACCCTAGGAAGTAGATTCTATTTTTATCCTCATTTTACAGATGAGGAAAATGAGGAACCACGAGGTTAGGCGGCCTGAGTTCACGTAGCTGGTGAGAGAGTCGAGATTTGAACCCAGGCAATCTGGCTGGAGAATCTGTCAGAACTATCAACTATACAGTACCTCCTCTCTGATAGAGAGACTGACATGACAGTACTTCCTCTGCATTTACAATGCAGCCCTCTCAACAACAAACACAGCTTCCCCCTCACATTTATTAATTTGTCAGGAATCACCTACATCAAGAGTTTTAGGAAATACGGATTTAAAGTAGGATGACTATATGGATCTCAGACCACGGTCTCAGGAATAGATTGTTTAACACAGAAACTGAATCATTCAGAGATTAAAAATGAGAATCTCTCGGGGCACCTGGGGGCTCAGTTGGTTGAGCATCCAGCTCTTGATTTCAGCTCAGGTCATGATCTCAGGGTCATGGGATCGAGCCCCGTGTTGGGTTCCTCGCCCCCAGGATTCTCTCTCTCCCTCTCTCTCTGCCCCCCACCTCTCTCTCTCTCTCTCAGAGACAGAGAGAAAAAATCTCTCATCTATAGTACCAGGAAGATTTAATCACCAAACTCTTCCTGAAGTGAGCAGAAATACTCCTTCATTAAATAAATATTTTCCATTCAATAAATATTTTTCTGCCATCTACCCTCTGCCAGATGCTGTGTTAGATAATAGGCATACAGTTGTGGAAAAACCAGATACTGTCTCCACCCTCATGGCGATTACAGTTTCTTGGGAAGATACTCATTAATAAAGAAAAATGTCTCATATAATAATTACAAATAGTGGTAGGTGTCATGAGAGAAAAATGCAGGGCATATAGTGAAGACCTGTGTGTGTGTGTGTGTGTGTGTGTGTGTGTGTGTGTTGCCGTGAGGGTGGGAGTTAGGGAAGGCTGATCAGGAAGACTTCCCAGAGAAAGTGGCCTTTCAGCCAAAGCCTAAAGGATGAAGACAAGTTAACTAAGTGGCTTTTCTATTCATCTGTAGCTTTTATTTTAAATGGCCTGGAGCTTGTGACTAACTATAAACAGAGTAGTAAAATTCTACTGTGCAAATTTAATAACTAGGAATCATTTGAAGTAATGGACTGCAGAGTTAACATATAATTAAGTCACATTGGAAGATTTCTTATCACTCTGTATCACAGAGAGCATCCTGTTTGAATTCTTCACAGCACTTATGAAAATTTGTAGTTATGTGTGTTTGTTGACTTATTTATTGAAAGTCCGTCTCCCGCACCTGAGGGGCAGCCCAATGCGGGCAGAGCGCTAAACACCGTGTCTACTGAAACTTGGCAGTGTCTTTACATAGTAGGCATTCAATAAATATTCCTCGAATTGCTGAATGCATGAAATGAAGCAAAAATATTATTAAAAACTATAAAATAAATGGAAACTTATACCACAGGGTTAAAATTAGGAAATGAAACAATCATTTCTGGATAAACAGTATTCATGCCTAGATCTGTGGATTCATAAAGTTAACCAACGCTTAAATAATTTTCCAAAGATTCCAAAAAGAAAAGTAATTGACCAAAAATTAAATATTTATCTTTTACTTTATGGTGAGCCAGATTCACTCGTAACCTAGACTTTTATCAGCAATTAATGATCAGTATGCTCTGAACAACAAGGAATATACTTAATGTCACCTTTGGAGGAAAATGAGATAAAATAGCTTCCCTTTCTCCCCCACTTTTTTATGGAGGTATAATTAACATATAACATTATATTCAAGTATACAGCATAATGATTTGGTATTTGTATATATTGTGAAATAATTACCACAATAAGTCTAGTTAACATCCATCACTATACCTAGTTACAATTGTTTGTTCTTACAAGAATTTTTAAGATCTACTCTTTTGACAAGTTTCAAAAATATAATATACTATTATTAACTATAGTCACCACACCGTGTATTACATCCTCATGACTTATTTTTTTCATAACTGGAAGTTTGTACCTTTTGACCCCCTTCACCTTCACCCATTTCACACACACACCCCACCTCCCACCTTTGGTAGCTACTGGTCTGTTTTCTGTATCTATAAGCTTGTTTTCTTTTTAGATTCTACATATGAGATCATATCATATTTGTCTTTCTCTGTCTGACTTACTTCACTTAGCATAGTGCCCTCAAGGTTCATCCATGTTGTCACAAATGACAAGATTTCATTCTTTTTATGGCTGAATAATATTCCATTGTATATATACCATTTCTTTATCCATTCATCTGTCGGTAGACACTTAGGTTGTTTCCATGTCTTGGCCGTTGTAGGTAATGCTGCAGTGAACATGGGGGTATGTATATCTTTCTGAATTAGTGTTTTTGTACCTTCCCTTTCTGATAACAGCTTTCTTGAGGTATAATTAACACATCCATATTTAAAACATACAAATTGGTAAGTTTGATAAATGTATATACCTGAGAAACCATTACGACATTCAAAATAGTGAATATATCCATACCCCCAAAAGTTTCTTCATGGCCCTTGGTAATCTCTCCCTCCCACCCCTCCACTGCCTCCAAGCAACCACTGATCTACTTTCTATTAATGTAGATGAATTTGCATTTTCTAGTTTTATATAAATGGGATGTATAGTCTTTTTGGTCTCATTTCTTTCAGTCACCATAATTATCTTGAGATTCATCCATAGTTTATCCCTGTTTGTTGCTGAGCAGTATTCCATTTTATGGAAACTCAAATTTGTTTATTCATTCACCCTTCAATGGACTTTTGGGTTGTTTCCAGTGTGGGACTCTCTGCTGCTATGAACATCCATGTACAAGTCTTTGAATGGACTTTGTTTTCATTTCTCTTGAGGAAATGCTTGGGAGAGGGACAGGTAGATTTTGTGGTAGGCATGTGCTTCACTTACTAAGAAAATGCCAGACTATTTTCCAAACATTTGGTAATGTGACCATTTTACATTCCCACCAGCAGTGTATGAGAGTTCCAGTTCCTTCGTAGCCTCTCTAAAATTTGACTGTGGTCAATTTTTAAAATTTAGCCATTTAAATAGCTACGTGGTGGTATCTCATTGTGGTTCAATTTGTGTTTCCCTAATGGCTAATGATGCAGCCATTCCAGCTTTCTTCTGATTGCTGCTGGCATGGTAGAACTTTTCTCATCCTTTTATTTTTAGCATATTTGCATCTTTGTATCAAATGTACATTTCTTATAGTCAGCATATAATTGGATTTTGCTTTTTTCAAATCCAATCTGACTTCTTTTAATTGGGGGATATTTGGACTGTTTATATTTAATGTGATTATTGATATGGTTAGGTATAAATCTATCATCATGCTATTTGTTTTTGCTTCATCCCATCTGTTCTTTGTTTGCTTGTTCCTCTTTTTCTGTATTCCTTTAGATTAATAGGAATTAATGAATTCATTTTATCTTTTATGTTGGCATATTAGCTATAACTCTTTGTTTTATTTCAGTGGTTGTGTTATGGTTTATGGTACATATACATCTTTATCATAGTGTACCTTCAAGTGGTTTTAGACCACTTCACATATGGTATAAGAACCTTTCAATAACGGATTTCCAGTTCTCCCTTTCCAAACTGTGTGCTATCCTTCGGGGTCTTTTAAGATTAGGTGGGACTAGACTGACAGTATAGGGCTAATTAGTGAGGCAAGACCCTTCCGTGTGCTCTACCCAAGACCCTGTGAGTCTTGATGTTTCCAGGATGACTTGTAAGGAACAGGCACTCCTTCCTGCCGTATGAGTGCTGGACCCTATTATCTCTGATCCCTCTTGGTGATTTTTAACCACACACGTGCTAATCACTACTCAACTGAATACTTGAGGGAAACCCTCTATCTCCAGGGTTCTCTCTGTCTGTGAAACTCTACTCTCTGGGCTTCTTTCCTATGAACTCTAGCTAGCTTAGTCTTCTGGGACTCTCAGTTCCACCTTCTGAACCCTCAGAATCTGCCAGGATCCTCCTGAGTTCTTCCCCCATGCTATGAACTGGAAACTCTCCCAAGGTAGTAAGCTAGGACAGTCCTGGGACTCACCTCATGTTTTCCATCTCTCAGAGGTCACTATCCTTCTTTGCCTGGTGTCCATTGTCTTACACTCCATCATTGCATACATTTCATCCATATTGGTGTTATTTCAAGACAGAGGGTAAATTTGGTCCTATTACCCCATCTTGTTCAATAGCAGAGGTCTGAAAATATCTTTTGAAGCAGAGTTTTGTTTTTTCTTGATTTGGAGATCATGTGAAAAGAATTTTGGAAGAAAATAGGTAATTAGCTGATAATGTGCAATTCTGCAGACATAGAGATGCTGTTAGTCACTTACCAATGTTGCACATACTTTGTTTTCCTTTCGCAATACCAGTGATTGCCTTATACTCTTTCCATCAAACTTTTTGCCTAGTTGTATTCAGAGCCTTGCCTTTGCAAGTTGGCTAAGCCTCGGGTCTTAGTCTGTATCTAAAAAATCTGATCAGAGCCTGAAGCCAAGGCTATGTAGCAAGGTGCCCCCAGCATAAATCAGCCAACAGTACAGCTGCTAAATCTTTTAAAACAGCTGAATATGTCAATGTGCTTTATTGCTTGGAATTACGGATTATTTTAATATTCCTAACCATACACTTCAACAGTCATTCTTTAACAGGTTCTACTTAATTATTCTTAATACTATATCATTTAATAACCAGTGTGCTACCATGCATAAGGTTTCTTTTTAGGAAAGATGGCCTGTTAAAATTGTTACCGCCTATCACTTCAGAGGATTTTAGTTCTCAAAGTCCAGAAGTCCAACCCTTGATTTTACAAAGACATCACCTGATATGTCATAGTTCACAAAGCTAGTTAATAATGGAACCAAAACCAAAAACCTGCTCTATATTCTCCTCACACACCCTTGAGTTTTATTCTTAAGAAGGCATTCTTAAGTCTAAGTATTCTGTATTCTAAAACATGTTTTAAAAGGAATTACTTATCCAAATCCTTCCGGGCTTGCAAGGTCCGTGTGAAACAATGAGAAACTAGTAAATGCTATAAAAATGGAAGTTTTATTATTAGAACCATAGTTCATTTCTGTGAAAGCTTGCTCAACTTTTTTCACTTTTCTGAACTTGATTATACAGTGTCTTTTCTAATACATTTGTTCCTCCTTTATAAGAATTTAATCCTTTCTGCCCTGCTGGGTTGCAAAAAGAGGGCCTCTCTTCTTGTCTAGAATCTATTCATATTTTGTAAATTATACATCTCATAGGTTCCCACTAAATACATGCCGAATAAAACTGGACCGAAATCTTTCTACATGTGCAGGGGGAAAAAATATTCCGATCCTTTAAAAGAAAAGGTATTTTCAAAGATTAGATATGGTAACTCTAGCTCTTCTATATTTGCAATGGAATTGTTTTAATCTGTCTTGTACTCAACTGAAGTACTTGCATCCCTTGGTTAAAATGGAACCAATTTCTACAAATATAATGATTTGTAACAATAGCTGTCTATACTGGCAGGGGGAAAAAAAGTGATATAAAAGCACAGTCATGAACTTCAGATTCGTCCCCTGCTTTTGGCCTTCCTTTCCTCTGAATTATAGCTTACGTTTCTTTATTATCTCAGTTTGACTGAGTCTTTCTAAATATTCATTTGTTTCCATCAATAAATATTTATGAACTACCTCTTAATATACTTTTCTTTTTGTAACACAGAAAACTCACATGTGGGTGGATTACTGTATGTGGCACTTAGGAAATAAAAAAAAGAATTTGAGTTGCTACAGACAAGGCAGGCACCCCAGTTCTCAGGCATGGCTTTCCCATTAGACACTTGCACATCAGGGGCCGTAAAGCCAGCCACGAGGCCACAGCCCTGGTGCTGCCCTTGGGAATTCTAACATTAGCCTTTTGAAGGAAGTCCATCGTGCATCATGTATCTCCGGATATTTCCGTGCCGTACCTAGAATTTTTGTTTCAGAGTGACCTTTTCTGCTTCCTGAGTACTACCTGCTGCCTGTCTGCTGAGCGTACTCTGTTAAGCTCTCTCCTTCTCCATGGGTAGTGGCCCCTTTCCTGCTGGGCAAATTAGATGCTAATCCTAGTCACTCCAGCTTCCTTTTCAGCTTTTTTTGCTCCGACACCAAACATGAGAATTTGCTGCTGGTAATCAGGATCCATCCCTGGGAAAGGGGGATGACTTGCCCCCTGTTAGACCCCAAAGGAATATTGTTTCATCTCCAGGGTACCGTAGAGACCTGGAGAGTCCCCTTTCTGTGAATCTACTTCCCTCTATGTGGACACATACACCCTTCTCCCTGGCCGGCAGGGACCTGGCTTGTTCAGGAATTACCCTACCCTGGGTGACCGTGTGCATCAAGGGAGGCCTTGGCCCTAGGGAATGCATCATGACTGTGCTGACCTAGTTCATGGTGAGCTGGTGGTCCCAGTCCCCTTGGCAAGGATCGGACAGGGGCACATTATGCAGTCTCGGGCAATAAGATCCAAAAGGAAGTCGGCCAAGGGAGCATCCGGGAAAGGTTGTCCTCCCCCAGGGAATTTAAACCAATATCCTTTTTCTTCTGGACACTGCCTACTTTCTTCTACATGGAATGCTCTTCCCCACCCCCACCCCCACCCCCAAGATATCGGCGTGAATAACTCTGTCACTCTTCAAGTCTGGCTCAAATCTCAACTTCTTAAAGAAACCTCCTTGAAAATTGACCACCCGATTTAAACAGCCACCTGCTCTTCCTCCCCCTTTTGAGTCCTCTCAGTTCAGTCCCCCTCACCCGGTTAGGGTACTCCCACAGAGATGCCCCCCCACCACCACGACCGCCATGAATCATGCCTGCAGTGCATCTTGTCGAGGCCCCCTCCCACACTGGATCTGGGCCGGCCCTGTATAACGAATTGCAGGCAGCAGAAGTGACAGTGCGGGACCCAAGTCTAGATCCGAAGAAGTCTTGCAGTTTCTGTCTCAGTCCCTTGGGACATTCACTCAGCGGGGAAGTGAGCTGCTATGAAAGAAGTCTGACCACTGTAAGGCCACTCTGCTGGGAGAAACTCAGCTAGCCACATGGAGCAGCTACATGAAGAGAAAGAAATGCTTGGCCAGCTCCCAGCTGAATAATGTTTGGGTTTTGCTACATGGTGGGAATGCCAGCTTGAGTGGCAATGGTGCCAGCTTATGTATGAGAAATTCAGGTAAGCTTGGCAAATGAGTGGGATGGGTAGTGTACCTCATGGGGACTGAGAAAGCTCAGACTGTAGCCACTTTTGGTGTTGCATATCCCAATGTGGTTTGTAAGGTTAAGTGGTTTAAGAGAGGCACCAGGTGTATGAGCAAAAAGAAACCCATCTGGGACGTCCATCCCAGTCAAGCTTTCAGATCACTCCACCTCCAACTGCCATCTCACTGTGAATACATGAAAGACCCCAAACAAAAAACACACAGCTGAGCAGAGTCAACTCAAAGAACCAGGAGCCAGAATGACAAATTTTTGTTTTAAGCCACTAAGTTCTAGGGTGATATGTTATACAGCACTGGGAACATCTAACCCATTTTTCTGTTTTTTCTTCTTTCCATAACTTTCCATAACTATAGAATTAGCATATTTGGTGTGGTTTTTTTTGTTAATTGTCTCCCACCATGAGAAAGTACGCTTCGTGAAGCCAAGGATCTTGTCTTTTATTTGCTACTATATCCAAAGCATCTAAGAACAGTTCCAAACATGGTAAATATTTGTCGAATGAGTAAATAAAGGAACCAGAACTTGAGAAGCCATGTTGTTGCCTGTGTGGTGAGTTCACCTAAGGAGGGCAGACTGGAAAGATGGGAGGAACCTGAGTGCTGATGATGCCATCATGCTTCTCAGTGACCCAGCTGTGGAGCAGCCTTGCCTCTGCGTTCCTTGACTGGTCAAGCCATTTTGTGCTGGGTTTTCTCTTCTCTGCAGCAGAAAGCATCCCATCTGGTGTGTGGTCTTTCAGACATTTCTGATTTGCAGCCATAGGACTGAAACCTGACTGAACCACAGGACGAATCCAAGTGGCAGACACCATGAGGTTCTCAGTACTCTTCTCGCTGACAGAGGCTTTCCTACTGAATGAAGCAACTAGTTTATAATACCTTCTTTCCTTAGGCTTGCAGGAGAAGTGTGAAGAGCTCCCAGTCTCTTAAAGATAACTGTAATGCGTGCCTGGATATGGAACTCCAGAAGCAGTTACAGCTTGAGCTTTCAGGCCTAATGAGATACGCTGCCTAGCACACTCACATGCCACACTTATGTGAGTTTCTCAGACTGAAGCTGGGACCAGTGCCACTCAAGCTGGTGCCCCCATAGCAGAAACCAAGCAAGTAAATTAAGTCACTCTTTGGCTGATGCTT
Source organism: Mirounga angustirostris (assembly GCF_029215605.1). Lineage (NCBI taxonomy): Eukaryota > Metazoa > Chordata > Mammalia > Carnivora > Phocidae > Mirounga > Mirounga angustirostris. The sequence goes on along the minus strand of NW_026991719.1, from coordinate 26,854,137 downwards.
ATGTCTGGAAATCACTTTTGCCTGAAAATCAGTTCAGTATATTTAAGTGACTACATTACGGTAGACACTCTTTTTGGCAGTAGGGACAAAGATGTTCATGATACAAACCCTTTTCAAGTATGATTGATACATGAACTACAAATGATACTGCGAAGACCCCTCTAGGGATGAGAGGAGGAAAGAAGTGATTTTAATGTGCAGAACAGTCAGCAATTAGTTTTGATGCAGGGATGACATTTGAGCACAGACTCAAGCGATGAGTAGCATTTCAAAAGGTAGAGGGGAAAAATGGAAGGGTTTTCTAGAAAGAAAAGACAGCATAAACAAATGCTTAGAGGTCCAGGGAAGTCTGACTCAACCAAAGGTGATTAGAGGTCCAAAACCAATGAGGTATCGGGTGTATTATGGGGAAGGGAGCAGAGACAAAATAAATAATATGTAAGCAAATGAAGTACATGCAAATAGGGGAGAGGAAACACAATTAAATATTTTTCTCAAATCTCCTTTTGACTTTTTACATTTGTCACTCATAAATTATATTACACTACAATGGTTTTTACCTTTTTATCTTCTTTGGCCCAAGAAAACAAGGGACAGAAAGTTTGTAATGGAGGGGCGCCTGGGTGGTGCAGTCCGTCAAGCGTCCAACTCTTGATTTAGGTTCTGGTCATGATCTCAGGGTCGTGAGATTGAGCCCCACATCGTGCTCCAAGCTTAGCATGGAGTCTGCTTAAGATTCTCCCCCCACCTCTCTCCCTCCCTCCCTCCCTCTCTCTCTCTCTCTCTCTCTCTCAAATAAATCTAAAAAAAAAAGTTTTTAATGTAAAATTTTCATTCAACCTGAAAGAACATTGATGATTTCAGACCATTTAATGTTAAATATTTTAGAGTTCTAGATTATTTCTCTTTGAATGAGCAGAGTTTCTTTTTTAGACTTTGAAAATACATGTTTAGTTTGTAACCGACTAATTGCTGCTTTCATGGCAGTCTCATGGCCATCAGCAGGTTCAAGTTCAGCAAGAAGGCATCTGGCCTCTGAGAATGTAGCCTAGAGTTGAAGAATGCACGATTACCTCTGTAATTACTTGAGAGCGGTTCTTGAAATCCTGGTGGGGGCGTTGGGGCCACCAGATAGTAGGAGCTAAGAGTCTCTAAGAGGTTAGGAATTCAGGCTGGAGCTGTGGCAGGAAGGTAGGGGAAACACGTTCTGAATATAAAAGATCAGGAATTCACGTTGACCATTAAGAAACCCACATCTTAGAAATGTAAACCTCACTTGAACCCAAATGCTCTCCAAACTGGGACTTTGTAACACACTCGCCAAGGCAAGAGCTAGTGTCTGTTTACCTATGTGGTTCTGGAGCATAGGGGATTGTAGATAGCATGTTGGTTAGAATGCTTTCAGCAGCCAATGACAGAATGCCCAATTCAAAGGGCCTTATATTTGTTTTTCCCACACTTTTCTGGTCATAAGAATCACCAGGGGCACTTGATTAAATGACTAATTCCCAAGCCTCTGCACTGGCAAATCTGAATCATTAGGTTTGGGAATCTGTGCCTTTAACGTGAACCCCATTGGGATCAGGCAAGTTTTAAAAAAATGCTATCTTAAATAATAAGAGACAGCTGATAATCTAACACAGTGGTTGCCAATCTTGTAGTATGGAAGAGAATCTCCTGGAGGGCTTGTTAAAGTACAGACTGATGGGCTCCACCCAGGGTTTCTGATTCCGTAGGTCTGGAGTACGTAAGGTCTGAGATTCTGCATTTCTAATAAGTTCTCAGGGGATGCTGATATTGCTGTGGTCAGGAACCACACTTTGAGAACCACTGGTCTAACACAACCACAAGTCCAAAGGTCATCAGATCTAGGGCTGATTAATTCAGCAGCTGAACTATATAAGGACTCCAGTTCCGTTTCTTTGGTATCTCTTGGCTTTCCTCTCAGGATCCCAAGATGGCCTCCCACTGCACCAAGCAACATATCCTCAGACAACAGTATCCATGGCAGGAAGGTAATAAGGTAGAAGGATAACTGGGGGGGGTCTGTGTGTGTGTGTGTTGGAGAAGAATTTCCCAGACGTTCCCCAGCATTTTTCCTCTTGTGTATCAGCCAGAACTGGGTCTCACTGTATTCCTTAAAACCAGTCATCGGCTATAAGAAATAGTATTATCGTGATTGGTTTGAGCCAAATTTTAGTTCTTTCTCTAGCGCAGGGTCCACTGATGCCCAAAATCGGATCATAATTGAGATAAGGAAAAATAAGTGAATAGCTGGTAGGTAGGCAAATAGCTGGGAATGTTCCAGATGGGTTCTGATACTAGTGTGCTTTTAAGTAGGTTCAGGGTTGAAAATAGGAATCTACCTGCTAGTAAATAATATGTTATTAGCTTTGTCACCACCATTTGCAACAGACTAATAGACTCATGAGGAATTGGGCCCTGCATATAGGGGAAAAAGTGCCCTTTCAAAGCTCATGGGATACATGTAGTCATCTTGCTTTTATTATACCTGTATATGGAATTGCAAGCTGTCTCTTCAGGTAATGAAATTTAGACGAGTTGGAACCTGTATAACAGCAAATCAATACTGTACTTGTGGAGACCAACACATAGGATAGAAAGACTTCGTGACCAAAATTTAACAAATTCCACATTTATAGGTATCCAACATAGAGAGAAAACAATGTATACTGGTGTGTTTTTTCATATGTTTGCGTTTTTCTCCTCATTCATTCTTGCAAGTGTGTGTGTGTGTGTGTGTGTGTGTGTGTGTGTGGTTTTTCTCTTTAGCAAACACTCAGCTATGCCTCATGCCCACGGCCGATGGAAAATGGAAAATTGAGTTTTTTATTTGGGCCTCACATCATCTAAACCCTTCATTAAAGAATGCATGAAAGGGCTCACCTGGATACTAAGGAAAATTTCCTAAGTTTTCTGTGTTTTCTTGATAGTGGAAGAGAGTGGCTAATGGGAGGTGACCTCCCATTTCATTTTTGTTTCCTTGCAAGAGATAGCTTTTATTAAGAAAGCTGACCTCCTCAAAAGAGGAGCCAAGCCAAGGTGACAAATAGATTTTTCCATTGATTGGTATCAAAATCGTTGATTACTTTTTTTAAAAAAGTGCAACCTCCGGTGGGCAGTTTGCATTTCACACGGTGAAACTGGCGTCTGCCACATTTGTAAGGGCCATGCATTCTGGCAGGGATGTTGGTTTCGGGGTCACAGGCTTGTGCCCAGAGACTGGGAGGCTGAACTTCAAAGAGGGTCGACTCATTTAGCCGAGCGCGCTCCTTCGTATCATTCAGTGATGGTTAGGACGTGGTCTGCAGCCCTTTCCCCTGGCCTCGTTCAGGAGCAGCCTGTGCAGTGACCAGGGCGGCCCATTAAAATCCGCCTTTATAGGGACCGCTCCCTTCCCTGGGACAGATGGGAATTGGACGCGGGGCAAAATTGTGTGTGATAAGCAAGAAAGGAAAGCTTCCAAAGTGCTGTGGAATCACTGATAATTTTAGTACACTGAAACATCCAGCAAGTTTAATGACAGCATTTTCCCACTGCTTCCTTTCGTTGTGAACATTTGGGTGGGTTTTTTGATTTTTGGTTTTTGGTTTTTGTTTTGTTTTGTTTTGTTTCCCTTCTGGGTTGATTGCCTGGAAAACAGCAGAAGACGTTTCAGAGCCTCCGCCGGCAGAGGGTGACGCATTGAGCGGGCGTGCCGAAGGTCTCCCAGCAGCAGTCCTGGGGCTGCATTCTTGACCCGTTTCTCCCATTCATGCAGCTTTGTGGCTGCTCCCAGATACTTGACTTTCTTCTCCGATTGAAGCAGGCACTGGTTTGCCAGCAACTTTGAGTTGTTGTTGTTTTTGAAGACCATGAGACTAACAGATGTTTGTTGTTGGCTCCATATCTACATTCTTTGAAAGCTGGAGAATCAAATTGCTGACATTCAGACAACACTAATTCCCATATCCAGGGAGCCTAATTTGCCGTCCCCGAGATCCTGATTCCTGGTGTTCACGGGTTTAAAAACCATTTCAGTGACACAATGTAAGAATGGGCTTGGGAGATGCAGTGCTGTCTCCACTAAAGATAATCACATTTTATAAACATCTGCGTCATTACTGGTATGATTCATTTCTAAGCTGTATACAGCTGTGTTTCCAGTTTCAATTAACAATCCCTTAATTGCATATCCATCTCATGTTACTAATTTAGTTAATTTATTCATAATTAAGAGTATTCTGTTTTCTACCAAGGTTTGTCGAGCTCAGAACATTATAAAGAGAAATATTTTAAGGCAGCATCTCTGAGGGATTTTGTTTCTTATAATCACATCACAGTAAAATGTCATTCATGCACCCAAAGGAAGATGAATTGCTAAGGGGTTTTTTCTTTCCAGTAAAATAAGAAGCCATGGGAAGCTGCAATGTGTTGTGTTTTTAAACCAAGTTAAATGCTTCGTATTTTGTTCTTTCCTTTCTCCTTTCCTGACATCCTCTCAAAAAAAAAAAAAATCATCATTTGATTTGGATTATTATTTAAGTGTCCCAGCAGATCCGGTCACCAGCGCAGATAAAACTGTCATTACTCTGTCAGGGAAAGGTGTCTCTTAAAATCTAAGCTATAAAATCTGTACATTTCAGAGGACGTTAAGATCACGAATTTTAAAATTGCTGAAGTCTAAGCAAGTGGAATACATCCTTGTGGGAAATGGAAGGCCGATGCTAACATACTAGGCAGTTCCTTCATGTAGTTAGACCTTTCCTAGAAAAATGCATAGACCCTTGCAACAAGGTTCTTGCCCATGTTCGTGTATGTGTCTGTGTGTCATTAAATGCAATGACAAAAAATGAAACAGTTACCCACTTTGTTCAGTGTCCGGGAACTGCCCTTTACAGGCTTGACCTATCTTGAAGCTTAAAAAAAAAGAAAGTCTTCAACATGGCAGTAGCCTGCAGATTCTGCACAATATAAATAAGCCATATTTTGCCTTGCATGCATTCTATTAAAATTAAAAATCCACCATCCCTATCCCCTCTTCCCACTCTGGCTCTTTCCTTGACCTTCAAGAAACCATGCATATTATTTACACTTCTTCCACAAATTCAATTATTCGTTACCTATTTCATCGATCTCCTACTCCTTATCTAACTGACCTATCCCCAAACTTAATCATTCATTACCTATTCTATTGAACCTCCACCTCGTGTGCAGGAGGGTTCTAGACACCGGTGGTGACACGATGATCAAACAGTCCTAATACCTGCCTTCGTGGAGCTTTCGGTCTGAAGAAGGAACCAGACATAACTCAAATAGTCCTAGGAGTAAATGTACAATGGCACTGTTGAGAGAAGCTAAGAAGGTAGACATAATGAACAGTGCTAACTACCTCTACAAACACCTAACAAGACATCTAGATGATTTTCAATGAATGATGATTTAGGTCTCGGAGCCCTGTTTCTGTTTTCCCTTCACTAGTTTCAGTCTGGGACCAAATTTAAATTGTTGATGTAGCTATGAGGGGAAAGTTCTGAGTGTCAGAAACAGGGGATATTGTTGACCCCTAACATACTTTTCAAAGTAATTAGTGAAAGGGAGTATGTGGTAGTATCTCTATCTTTACCCTATCCCTTTTGATTCTGAGCCATTCTATTTCTGTTAAATTTTAATTTATACCTTAAAAAAGCAAAACACAAAAACAAGTTTTCTAAACTGATGTGACAAACATTTATTTTACTGTTTAGCCATTGGCTATCAACATTAACTTAAAATTTAGGCATGGGGCAAGGTACAATCATAAACATTTCTGGAAGTCCCACCTTCTCCCCATTTCCACAACACTTTTGTGTGTGTGTTGTTGCAGGTTTATTTTGTGAGTATGTGTTCGTTTAACACCTTAAATTGGAATTAAACAGTAGGAAGTTAAAACTGTTAGGTATGTGTTTCCCAAGGTTGGTGACAATTTTAAGCAACGATCCATCCTATTATACTGGTCTGTAGTCTTTCAGATAAATATTTTCTCAGCTCCTATGGAGAATAAAAGGTTTTTGAAACCAGGAAATACTAGAGATCATCTAGGCCAAACCTCTTATTGATCAATGAGGGAATAGATTTTGGATGACTTAGCCAGGCTGTTCTCCTTTGTTGAAAGAAAGAGCAGAACTCAGACCCATGTCAACAGTCTTTTCACTACACCATGTTTTCTTACAGAAAAGAAAGATGTATCCTGTTCAAAAACTGATGCTGTATATCTGAAAGCCAAACATCCCTATTTACATTATATTTAGCCATTTTGCAATACTGATTCATTGTGGGGGCCATTTTCTGATGGGACCTTCGTGTTTAGTTGTACTTGTATCTGTTTCTCTGGACATACTGAAATCTGCATGTAATTGTTAAAACCAGGGATTTTAAAAGTACAGATGATCATTTTCATTGTTCCATGATCGCTTACATTAATAACACTCACCCAGAAAAGATAACCAAGTTTAAAGAAAGTTCTCTCATTTTTCCAGAAGTCATGGGCCAGAAATGTGATACTTAGCCTTTATACCTCTTATTTGCTTATTTCATTCCAAAGCTCATTTTACCCTCTATTATTTTGTAGTTGTACTTAAAAAAAAAAAAAAAAAAAAAAAAAAAAAAAAAAAAACCTCTGTGAATTCACCCAAAGAGCCTCTTTGAAAGGAAAGTAACTAGCACATCTGAAACCTAGCTGGGCATTTTTCTTGCTCTCTGCAAGGGGAGAGGAGAACTGAAAGGCAACCCCAAATGGGAACTCCACTGTCTGCTCCTTAATGGGAATGAAGTTTCTCCATTGCATGACACTTGCCACCCACTCACCTATTTCACAGCATTAACACAACCCCAGGATTCATGCTTTGATAATACACGACAGTCCATTGTTGGAAACATGAGGAATGGCAGAGGAGGTGAAACTTGGTTTGAATCCTTGGATTTCAGGTAGTCCTGGATGGGAGCAGGGCACAGATTTCAAGTTGAGATAACAAAGAGGTCAGCTGATGGCTGCAGCCAAACAGGACTCTTGGTATAGCTAGAGAGCGTGGCTCGGATGGATAGGCATGTCTGCAGTGGAAGGCCACTGCCATAAATCGCTAATGGCAGCAATTGGATGGAACAAGGGAGTTGTGTATCAGCCACGTACAACCTGACTTTGCTCTATTTCATAATGTTATAGGAGAACATTAATAAATAGAAATGGGGATCATAGGCACCACAGTGGTCCAGGCCTTTGTTACCACATGACCTGGAAGTACCTTGCTTTGCTGGAGCATGATGAGTTTGGGTTTGGATGAACTTCCTGTTTAAGGGGATCATGACATAAACCTTGCCTGAAAATTGTCTGAAGATGTTTACTCTTGAGGAAGAGGCAACAAACAAAAGCACCTTGGAATCTGGTTCTGGATTTCCAATTAATTGATTGTGGACATACAAGGCAGTTTGAGCTATCTAAGAAAAATGACCAACCCCTAGCATGTAATTAAGATTCTACGATTCTGTAGGAAGAGCTTTGTCTCAATGGTGAATCAAAAAGAATTTCCTAAGTTGCCTGTCTTCTTTGAGCTTATTGTCTAAAACCAATGTATTCTGATTTTTTCCACAGAGAAAAGCAGCACAAAGAAATTAAGCCACAAAACGATAGTACATTCTTAACCTTCTAGAAAACACCAGATTTTTTTTTCAAAGTTTCGATTTTTTTTTTTTGGCAGACAATAACGTAGTTAGGAGGAAGACTAGGTTAATTTGGTAATGTCAGAATAAAGGAAGAAATAAGGGTGCCTGGGTGGCTCAGTCAGTTAAGCGGCTGCCTTCGGCTCAGGTCATGATCCCAGGGTCCTGGGATCGAGCCCCGCATCGGGCTCCCTGCTCAGCGGGAAGCCTGCTTCTCCCTCTCCCACTCCCCCTGCTTGTGTTTCTTCTCTCACTGTCTCTCTCTGTCAAATAAATAAATAAATAAAATCTTGAGGGAAAAAAAAGGAAGAAATAAAAAGGAGAAAGAGAGAGACAATATATATGAGTTGATACCAACCAGAAAGATTTTCAAGCTCTGACAAAAGAAAAAGGAGAAAAGGTGGGCCTAGTAATAACATAACCCACTCGAATATCATACTTTTGCTCCCACGTATGCATCCTCTTGGCCCTGGTCTCATGTTGGTCCTGCTGTTCTACAAGCTGTGCCGGTGAACACATCTGATTACTTCCTTGGACTTCACCTTGAGATTTTGAAAGGAGTGGAGAACCCAGGGATCTGCTCCATACTGAGGCTATGATCCATTAAACAAGGTCAGAAGCATTTATTAAGCAACTCTTGTGTATACAACATTGCTGCAAATCAGTTTCCCTGGATTGCTGTTCTATAAGACAAAGTTCTCTGCTCCCACAGAGCCTTAGAATCCAGTTCTAGAGATGGGTTCAACATTTTCATCACATAATTATTTGAATCCAATCGTAATGAGCACTGGAAAGGAGAAATACAGCACTAAGAGAGAGTATAATGGAAAAACCTGATCTGTTCTGGTAGGTTGGGAAGGTTTCCTGGGGAAATTGACTTTTAGACACACACACACACACACACACACACACACACACACAGAATGTATTCTTAGTGGCTATGATAAATGCATTTCTTTTTTTTAAAAAAGGGTTTTTTTTAATGTAATCTTTACCCCCCCCCCCAATGTGGGGCTCAAAATCATGACCTCAAGATCAAGAGTTATATATTCTACCGACTGAGCCAGTGAGGTGCCTCAAATGCATTTCTTACTATAGGACATGGTCAAAATGCATTTCTTACTATAGGACATGGTCAAAGACATGAAATTACGGTGTTCTCGTAATTTCAGGGCGAGTAGGGATCATGTGACCTGTTGAGTACATGCCTCGCCCAAAAGGGTCTAGGAAAGAAGTCACTACTGAGCAATTACCTTGTCACTGAGACCACCTCAGTCATCACTGAAGGCAGAAAGGAGCCTTTGCAGTCACTGGAGGAGAGCTAAGAGTCCCCAGACATTTGCATGAAAGTGTACACAGGGCCTCCCTCTGATATTCACAGCATGTTACAACACTTCTCTCTGGGTGAGGGGAGGGTTATAGCTCAGTGGAATCGTGTGTGGATCAAGTTCTCGTGCTTTTGTAAGTAGGACAGGCAATAGCAAATGGAAATGGGGACATGTAAGTATAGGCACCTTTTGGTCCAGGCATCGCCGGGCTCCTCCTGCTGACCAGTTTCAAAGCCTGTGCTGTAATACGGACTCCTGTTTCCTCTCCGTGTGTCTTTGGGTAAGTTGAGAGTAGCCAAAAGAGTACTAGTTGAAAGCTTTAGAAACAAAACTTTATTTCACTCTTTTTTGTTGTTTTTTTTTTTCTTTTGCTGGAGCCCCCTTATAAATGGGGAGATTATGAACTCACCTAGAGGTATTTAATGCTTGTACAGAAAATTCCCTGACCCCAAGTCTTTATCCATTTACCATTCTGCTAGCACAGTGCCTTCAATCCTACCTGCTGTGGAACCGACCTAAATCAATTTGGCCACAAAAAGCTCTTAGGTTGTTTTTGGCAAATAATGGAGAGCCACAGAAAAGTTTGAGGTACTTGAATGGCCACCTCATCACCTCAGACCAAACTATTGCATGGGCAAAGGAAAACAACTTTCCCTCTACCCTTCTAGGTTCTTGGCTGAGACTCCCCTGTGATAAAAGACAGATGAACAGCAGAAAAACAGAAGTTTAATAACAGGTACACCTCCTGTATACATGGGAGAGACCCAGCAAAATTGAGTAACTCTCAAAATGGCCTGAGCCATCACCTTAAATCCCCTGTCCAGCTAAAGACAGAAGAAAGATGTTGGAGCCATGAGGCCAGCTATTAGGAACCTACCAGGAAAGGTACAGCAAACAAGAGTAAGGATGTTATTCATCTTTGTCCTTGCCTTATCCATGGATAGATTTCTAGGGCTTTACTCATCCTTCTCTTCCTGTTACAGGGACACACCCTTACAAATGGTGATTTTCCTTGTAGATGCACAGGTTTCTTACAAAAGGGTAACTTCTACTTGTTTTTCAGACCACCTTCTCTGTCTACTGTTTCTTGAAAATAAGCACCTCACGACAATCCTTATACCAAAGAGGCATATCTTGGGTTGGCAAATTCTCCCCTTCAGAGCTCCTAGGGAACTTATGTTACAGGCCACTATTTTCTACAGCACATGCACACTTGGGACATTCATTATGTGCATTACCAAAACCTCTGAGGTTCATGGAACTAAATAGTGCAGTAGTAGCAGTCTTAGGGCTTTGCCCTTTTTTGTAAAATGAGGGCTGCACTCTCCTGGAATGTGATTCTTGATTAAGATCACCAGTTGCCTCTAGAGTTGAAGCTTACACTAATGTTATATGCAACATATATTCTCTGTGTTGCAATATTTAATATTGTACTGTAACACCACCATTTAATTTAAATTCCAATAGTGTCTTTTTGAGCATGTAGAACATCTCTTTGAGATGTGGTAACACCTTTAATCAGTCAATACACCTTTAATATCAAGTTGCTTTACCACCAGGACAGGCCTAAGGCACACGTTGCCTATCAGCATCCCCTGGGGGGATTAGAAAACTCCTGATGCTGAGGCTGCAGCCAGACCACATCATTGGCGGGTGCAAGGGTGCACTCCAAGCACTAATATTTGTGAAAGTTCCCCGAATGATAGAAAGTGCAGTCACATTTGAGAACCCCTGTGGCAAAGGAATTGGGGGGAGGCATGGCTGAGTGCAAAGCAGAACCAGGAATAGGGAGGCTTTTGGTAAACATAATGTATCTGTCCAAGGGAATTTTCTTCAATCACAATTCTGAGACCCAGATTTTGGTTATGAGTTAAAAATATCTCCCAACTTACCAGTCTCTAGATTAGAACTAAAAGGCATTTGGGGGAAGAGATTCATCTCTTTCAAAAGACTCCAGGCTGCACCTGCCTCACTCTTGACTCCACAGGAATCTTTGTTTCTTAAATAAACCTCCACATAATGAACCTTAACGGGTGTGGGAGATGGATTAGGGTACATAAAGAACATGTACGTTCCAGATGGCTGAATACTATCCCCTCCAGAGCAATGAAAATGACAGCTGTCAGAGTCAAATAAGATTCTGAGAGGACAGAAGTAGAAGTCGGATATTGGCAGATCAGTTTTTTTTTTTTTAAGATTTTATTTATTTATTTGAGAGAGAGAGAGAGAGTCTGCCTGATACAGGACCCAGTCCTATGACCCCAAGATCATGACCTGAGCCAAAACCGAGAGCCTGACACTTAATTGACTGAGCCACCCAGGCACCCCAGGCAGACCAGTTTTGATTGGTGTGTGTTCATATTGCATATGCATAGTAAGTTTGGAAGTTGGGATGGACCTGGAGAAGAACTGGCATGGGGAACCCAGCAAGGATTGCCTGAGTTGGCTGTTTTCCACCTGGGAGGTTGATCCCAATACCAGAAAGCCCAAATTCTGAACTGTTAAAGAGTGCCTTTCAGAGAGACCGTTAGGGAATTTTTATTGTTTAGAAAACCTAGCACGAGGGCGCCTGGGTGGCTCAGATGGTTAAGCGTCTGCCTTCGGCTCAGGTCATGATCTCAGGGTCCTGGGATCGAGTCCCGCATCGGGCTCCCTGCTCCTTGGGAGCCTGCTTCTCGCTCTGCCTCTCTCTCTCTCTCTCTCATGAATAAATAAATAAAATCTTTAAAAAAAAAAAAGAAAAAGAAAACCTAGCACGGAACTGTTATAACTAGAGTACACCTTGTTCCTGAAATTAATAACCTGGAGTCTTAAAAATTTCTTATCTTTTGCTGGTAGAAAACCTTTGAAACTATATTTGTCTGTGGTATTCACTGCAGTGCCTTAGATGTAAAGAGAGAAATTTATTTTCAGAGGAATTTGGAGACAGGTTTTCTGTGTGTGTGTGTGTGTGTAAACATACTTCACATCTATTGGTTTTCCCCAAGGATTGTAGAAATCCCATTAAATTACCTATTTCTTAAATACTTACTGAAACTCCAGTTTTTCATATTTTCTTTTATAATATTTGGATGCATTTAGGTGAACTTGCAGCATTTTAATTATATCTGTATCAGATGAGCAGAAGGAATGTAAAAGGGTTTGGGGAGAGATTTAATTTTAGATAGTGGCATAATTAACGGCATTTGGAAAAACTAGTGGAACTTTAATTAAATGTCTCTACATTAATTTAGTCATTTAATTGAAAATGTATTGGGATCGTCCTTACAATTTATCACTCCTACTCTTTGAGGGAAAAGGATTTTAAATAACAAAACATCAGTGTAACTACTTTTTTTATTATTTAGCTAGATGTCCACCACTTGGCACTTTGTTGAATTTCTTCCCCCGTGGTTGCAAGTTTTTTAAAACATTAATTTGGCTTGTCATTTTTATTTAAAGAGCTATAAATCTAGGAGAAACCATATTTTGAAACTCTGAGCAAATATTTCTGTTTCTTTATTTTAGAGCTTAATAGTCACTAGAGTCATGTTGTAAAGTTTTATCGTAATATTGTGGATTTTTTTGGCCAACTTCCTTTTTTTTCTTTTTGCAGTATTCTGCAGCAGTGTGTATGCATTTTAGCAAAGCATTTGACCTGGATCCTCACAATATCTTCTTAAATTACATGAAGAATTATACACTAAGAGAATTAGAGTTAAGCAGATTTGGAGGCATTCCAATAACTATGCCTAAGGATGAGTATTGTCTTAAACTGTCAATGTCAGAGGTTTTTAAATGGTGATAACCACATACTGGATTCAGTTGTACTGCATTGCACAACCCCTATCCTATCTACATAATTGGTGCCCTCTAAAATTTGTGCAGTGCACTACCTGCACAACCATGTGTATCTTCCCCTCCTGTACTTCAACCAAGATTTTTCTCCGTAATCTAGATAAGAACATAGACTGTGCAGTTACTCCCTTTTTAAGTGACACATGAGAATGGGAGTTAACAGACTGAAAGATCAAAAAGAAAATTTTGGCTAAGATCAAGTGCAAAAAAAAAATTCAGGGTAAGATTACAACAGATGAGGATGCTGGACCCTAATTTTAGAAAATAAAATTTAACAAGAACAAGTAAATTGTCCCACTGGTAAGTTTTTTTTTAATCCCGTGTATAAATGTAGACTAAGGAACATGAGACATTGTGGCAGTTCATATTGTTAAAAAACAAAATTTAACTATGTAAATTTTAAAGATCTTATTGACTTTTTTCAGCAATTCATGAATCAGGCAGCATCGAATGTAGAGCTAGAAAGGAGCTCTCGTGAGCTGTACAAGATGAGAGACTATAGGCAGAAAGGAGCAGGAATAAGGAAGTTACACTGAGCAAAATGCAAATTGGTTACTGCAAGGTTCTGTAAAAGGGAGGAAAACTGTCCCGTTCTTCCCTTATAGGTTCTTTAGCTGGCCTGATGATTGACATAAGACAGATATACAGGAAAAAAACAAATTTAATTTTGTGTGTATGGGAGCCTATACTCTAAAAACATGAGACTCAAAGAAGTGATGAAGGTAGGCAGCTTTTATACCTTTTAGACAAGAAAACAATACATTTGTGAAGAATTGACGAGATAAAGTGCTTTGGGCTTGGGGTAACAAATTAGCGAAGAAGTAGCAAGATTTGTTTATACAGCCATCTCGGCCCTAAATTTTCTGTCTTTGGTGAGAAGGATGCCTTCTACCGTCCTGTTACAGGGAGAGTACATCTCACATGAGAGATTTATTTCCTGTTTTCAGGGGGACAAAGAAGGGTCAAAGTGTCCTTGCACCAGCTGTTCCTTGAGTAACTTTAAATCAAAGTAATAGGTCAAAGTGGCATGTTTTGGGGTGGCATATTCTGCTCCCCTTCAATTATTTTCCTTCAGGGGATGGCAAGTGTCTATCAGGCAGATGACCTAACCAGTGCCAATCAGGCAGTTCTTGATTAACTGGTTAAAGATGATATTTCTGGGAGAACTGAAACTGTAATTATCAGTTGGGTGGCATGGGCTTAGCATAAGCAACTCCATTCAGGGCCTGTTGTGTTATTTTTAACAAATGGAAAAGCACATTGGGATTTTAGGCAACCACAAAGTCAGCATTAATCTCTAGTATGATACGGGGCGGCTTGTTATAGAAGGCAGTGCAGCATTAGATCATGCTAATGGAATTAACAAAGGTTTTAGTGTACTCCTGACTGGTTCAATCACAGCTGTGGTATCATATTGATTTATGAGCACCACGTTTAACAGGGACACTGACAAATGAGGATACATCCACAGCAGGGCAACCAGGATTGTGAAGGGTGTAGAGATGGTTATCTGAGGAATATTTGGAAGCATATAGAATGTTCAGTAAGACGACAACTCGAATGTAGAGCATAGCTTCTTGAATCTGGGGAGCATGGGTAGAGGAGATAGTACACTTAAGGAAGATGATGGGAGGGAATCCGGAGCGAGTATTAAAGGGGGCTCAGTATGAGGAAGGAAAACCTAAACATTAGAGTTACCATTTGGTAGCATGGACTGCTTCCCAAATTTCCATCATTTCTTAGTCTGGCTGATCAGCTAATAGGAATTATACGTGGCTCACCTACCATTGACAGAGATGCACTGTAGCAGTAGCTTAAACAGTGGAGAAATGCATTTCTCATGTGAAAATTCAGAAGCAGATAGGTCAGGGCTCATTAGGCTGTCCGGCTTCACAAAGTCCGCGGTCCCTCTCCATCGTGTTGTTCTGCCGTGCTGACCTCAATCCTCACTGTCAGTACGTGGCCCCGTATGCGTGCTCCAACTCCAGCTGCCACATCTAAGATCTAGCTCCCAGCAAGATGGAGGAAGGCAGAAGGCACGGCGGACACGTGCCATGCGGGTTTTAAGAAAAACTCTCCGGAATTGCCATAAAGTATCTGCTCTCGGGTCCTTAGCGAGAACTGTGTCATATGATTACATCGATCTGCATGTAAGGCTAAGAAATAGATTCTTGACTTCAGGCATGCATGTATCAAACTAAAAACCGTGAGTTATATTGCTGTGGGAGAAGGGGAGGAAACCTATCAGAGGCAGTCAGCAGTCTTTGCCATAAGGATGTTTTAGAGAGAATTACGCTAGATAAACAAGATAAAGTTTAAGATCCTATAGACTCTTAAGAGTCTATGATCTTGCAATTTATAGACAATAAAGAATCTCTCTATCCACAGCCAGAATTGGTTTCCAAGGGCTATTTGGAAGTTCATTTCCTTCTAACTCCAAAATGATACAAGTAACCAATGTATACAATACACATCTTTCTACAAAAAAAAAAAAATCAAGTTTCTTTTCTGTTGCCATAGTAACTGTATGTCTTTTCTTAAAGCAACACTCCTAGTATTTTGTACTTTTGAACATAGTGGTCTTAATAATAATGTTTATAAAACATTACAAAAATATGCATGCAAATCACACCAGACTAAGAAAACATAATGGTAGCCTAGACTAAAATAAGTACAAATGTCCTCTGCTGGTGGCCTTCTTCGTTGCCATGCTTCTGCTGTGCCTGGGGGCTTTACTGCTATCTATGGGAGGTTGTAAGTAGAGAAGTTTCTTGACTACAGGGAGGTGAACAAGCATTGTAACTTAGGAAAAATGAATTCATATAAGTTAATGGAGTGGTTCCACTCTGTTCCATTCCAACTATGAGAGAAGGGAATGGGGCAAAGTAAAGATGGCAGGAGGCCAAGGCGCAGGATATAGAATTTGCAGGAACTCTTACCCAACACGTGTGAAAATACAATCATTGAAGGAAAATTATACTGTAAGAATGAGACTTCTGCATTGTAAAATGGAGAAAAATTTTACATCTAGCTATACTGCTTCTCCCTGTGGAGCTGTTCTAAGCACAAAGTTCCAATTACATAATGAAAAACTCGTTAAATACTGTGCAACTCTGTATCTCACTAGAAGCAAATGTAGCAAACTCTGCTTCTCAGTAACCTTTTATCATGCCTACTGGTGTTGAGTTCTATAGTACAAGTGTGGTGTGCGTCTTGGGGTCATAGAGTGCAAGGCTGAAATTCACAATTATAGCATTCTATGAATCAGGTCATAATTTATATACTTTTCTATAATCCTGTTCTTTATATTAAAGGTTAAAGATCCGTGCCACTTGAAAGATGACTTAAGAACTTGAAATCATCCGGTGCCAAGAAAGACTTACACCAAGTTTTTTAAAAATCAGGAAATTTCATTACTTATTCTCAGGGACCTTGGACCCACCATAAGTTTTGTTTACTTCATTGAGAGAGCCTGTTTTATTTGTTGCTATGTAGAAGATTGCATTGTATTAAGGTTGTTTGAGGGATATATGAAATATTCCAGT
The DNA here is from genome assembly GCF_029215605.1 of Mirounga angustirostris. NCBI lineage: Eukaryota > Metazoa > Chordata > Mammalia > Carnivora > Phocidae > Mirounga > Mirounga angustirostris. The sequence goes on along the minus strand of NW_026991719.1, from coordinate 26,837,732 downwards.
AGTTACTGAAGTAATCCTCTTTCTTTGTGGATTGCACTCTAGAGTTCACTGAGCACTTTCAAATGATCATCTTAGCAAATTGCTCCAATAGTCCTGAGAGACTCGGAAGTTGTGAGAAGAACCTCCATCCACCACCACCACCCCGCCCCCCGGAGAGTCGGGGATCCCCAGTGTAGTAAAGGAGGGAGTGTTGTGTGGGTTGTGTTAAGGGGGAAGCATTAATAACTGCTGGATATGAATTAGGGAAGTAAGCCAATTCACCTGAGCAAAGATGTTGTGATCCTGCGTACCATGTGAGCCCTTTCTAGGATGGAGACTCCTAGCATCTAGAAGCAGCCATGAGATCACCTGGGGGAAGTAAATTCAAAGAACACTGGGTTCGATGCTTTTGTCCAGAAGGATAACCTCAAGGTGCCAAAGTCAAAAGTACAAAGACAAATTTATTTCTCCAAGCTTCAGGAGGCATTTTACAGTAGAGAGGGAAGCCTAACAGAGAAAACAGGCCCAAGTCATTTGCAGTGTTTGAAAGTGCCCGCTTGGTTCCTAAGGGGATAACGTGACCAGCCCGCCCTTGTAGTATCCTTGCGCACCCCGTTGTTTGGCTCTTGGCCATACCTACTAACTCTGGCCATACTTGTCGTAAATGCCTGTCCCTGCTAATGGGGGTGCTGGGTGACAGAGCAGGACGCTCTAGTTCTCTTCCTGGAGAAACCATCCCAAAAACGATCCTGTAAGGATGCCTTCTCTTGTGTATGCAGAATGGCAAGTGATGCTATTATTGTGAACAGAGAAAGATGTTGGACCACTTTAGGTTTTCTTTTTTGGCATTTGTTTCATTATATCTAGTTTTGTGCTGTTTTGAAATTTAATAACTTTTTATAGGGTCTATCTTCTGGTTAAATGTTCTGTGCATAAGAAATAAAGTCAAGAGAAAAAAAAACAGGGGTCATGGAACTAATGGCAAATGCATTCTTAAGTTCAACAAAATGATACACTTAAAGACCTGCACTGTTCATGGAGCGATAATTGAAAAATAAAATCAAGTATCACAAGTAAGATGTGGTTGAAACTTGAAAACCTTTCTATTATGTCCATGGTATTCAAAGGATAACTTTGAATTTTATCAGCAGAGTTTCAGAATTTCCAAGTATTGTTTTTATTGATGATAGCGTGTATGGAATTTTCTGATGAGCATGGTATATTCTCTTAATGGTTATGCTATTAATGAAAGATTGTGTAAATCTTCTGGAGATGAACATGATTTACATGAAGGTGCCCCAAGGGTACCTTTCTAAATGCAATATGGAGGCCCTAAGCCACCCTTCTGTCCACTCTTGTCCTTCACATGCCACACGCCTCGACTCTGTTTTTGAAGAGACAGTATAGGAACTGAGGCTCTGCAATCCCATGGATTGACTTCTAATCCCATTCCACCCCTTTGATAGATGTATGACCTTGGAGCCTTCTTGTGCCTCAATTTCCTTATCTGGAAGATGGAATTAATAAAAATTGGCTCGGGCGCCTGGGTGGCTCAGTTGGTTAAGCGACTGCCTTCGGCTCAGGTCATGATCCTGGAGTCCTGGGATCGAGTCCCGCATCGGGCTCCCTGCTCAGCGGGGAGTCTGCTTCTCCCTCTGACCCTCCTCCCTCTCATGCTCTCTGTCTCTCATTCTCTCTCTCTCAAATAAATAAATAAAAAATCTTAAAAAAAAATAAAAAAAAAATTGGCTCCATGAGGCTTTTGGAGGATTAAAATTGCATAACTCATAAAAGATTCTTGGGTGTCAGAAGCAGTATGTGTCATCTATTATCATTACTATTGATACTAGTCTTATTTCCTCCACCTGGAACACTAATTCCGTAAACTGTGCATGCCAAGACTCCGAAAGAAAGAAAGAAAGAGAGAGAAAGAAACTGTGAGGTGATAGGTTAATTAGCTTGATTGTGGTGATCATTACACAGTGTATAAATTTATTATCAAGTTAAACACATTAAATATATACAATTTTTGTCAATTATACCTCAATAAAACTGGGGAAAAAAAGAAAAGAAAAGCTCCCCACTCCATTAAAGAGCCTTCCCTGACTCTTCCAGGTGAAAATAACCAATTCTCATATTAACACTTACTACTTTGCTGTTTGTATTTTACCCCCAAGTATACTCCCATGTTAACATCAAGATCTGTGTTGGAAAAACATGGGTATTTTCCATAGCATTGCTCTTACTAGATGTCCAGTAAATGTGTATTCAATGAATGCGGATAATCAATATTAGTCTCTCATTTAGTACTAATATGTTTGAAGTCTCAAGAGCTCATGTTGGTGATGATTTCACCATATTTCACATCTTTCGGAAGTCTGAAAGCTGCAATTGATGTCCTTTTTTTAATGTAGCAATTGATGCCCACTTCTTGCTGTTAAATCTTCTCTACGTATAGAACCTCTATATCTTTCATCATTCCCCTCTTTTGTTTTTGCTTTAATACTCCTTGAAGCATGACATGTATTGAAACTTTCAGTTCTGAGTAGTACTTTCAAAAACTTGTATAGAGAGATTGCAGAATCCTTAGGAAATTGTCCTGCAATGCTTTTAACATATAGTTTACCATTGTGATCTCTTAACTTAAAAAAAAAAAAAAAAAAAAAAGTTTCAGAAGGGCACTTAAATCCATGGGTGGAAACCTATTTATATCCACTATTACTGATAATTTGCTATTCTGAATTTTGATTAAGCAAATGATCTGGGAACAAGTTTTACAATATTAGCATTTTTTCTGCTTTCTGAATTTTATAGCTTTTAGTAATTTGAGTCAATGTAGTTTCTTATTTCTTGTGAATTACAGATGAATGTCAATAAAATGTATTGTTGGTGGGCAAGTGTCCTATGAAAGTGATTCTTTAAAAGTCGAGATTTTTTAGGGGTGCCTGGGTGACCTAGTCGGTTAAGTGTCCAACTCTTGATTTCAGCTCAGGTCATGATCTCAGGGTCATGAAATCGAGCCCAGCATTGGGCTCTGTGCTGGGCGTGGAGCCTGCTTAAGATTCTCTCTCTCCCTCTGCCCCTCCTACACTCCCCCACTCTCTCTCTAAAAAATTATTTAAAAAGTTGAGGTTTTTTTAAACTATTTCACCTGCTTTTTATTTTTCTGGAAATTAAAATTCTAATATAAGGGCAATGGGGTACTCAGAAATAGGCATTGAAAATTTTCTTTAAAATATATTGATCATTGCCCTAAGCACTGATAATCAATCATTATATACTAACATGCTGCTGTCTTTTCATTTTAATCCTTCTTACTCTGTTCTGATCAGTCATTACTTGTGTCTGATTTTTCTGCATCCATCTCATACTAATGGTGATACACACCATTTTGACTATCACTCTGTGTGTACATATTATTTTTCTTACCATGTGATACAATTGTAATTACTGCCTGTTTCTTAAATACAACCAACATGTTAATTTAAATCAATGTCTTGATTCTGTGGTCCTTGTTTCCCAGAACTCTCAGGGTTTCTAAGCTTGGTGGTTATTCTTCCAGGAATAGGGCTCAGAGTCTCCAGGAGCAGGCATTTCTCTCTACATGACATTATTTCACCCCCTCCGTTTTCCTTACTATTGAAAAGTGTATTTCATTGGTGTTTTGCCAAGGATCCTGCTCTGTTTCATAATAATTTTCTGTTCGCACTCTCTGCACTGAGAAATACCTATTCCATGCATCACTTGCAGAAACGGCAATCTGAAAGCATTTACCACAGCTGGATATTTTCCATTGATTCTTTTCATCCGAGGATCATTCATTAGAATTCTCTCTTCTCATTTTTTCTTACATCCATGTCTCTTTTCCTCCTATATAAATGATGCCTTTTTGCATTTTCTATATTTAAATGTAAACTGCTGACTAAAGTTATTCTCTGACTTCATCTCGTGGTCTTAATGAAATCACAAATTAAAATTTTACTACTTTTTTTTAAACCTGTTTTCTGACTTGTACATCCCAGTGCAGTTTACAATTCTTAGACTCAGCCTCCTGGTGACTGATTTCTACCAATCTCTTTGAGACATCTGTGCAGTGTTATGGATTATATCATTGCATTTTGTCCACGTTTGAATTTGCAAAATGTAGCCTACAGAATATATATTGACTAATAAAGAAATGCATCCACATGGTGGATGGTTGTAGAGGGAGGAAATATATATTGGTATGCAGCATGCATCCACAGAAATGTAATGTAGAAAAGAGCAGTTAGCCATGTCAGAGTTGAAAATGAAGATTATAGCTAGAAAACAGAAAGTCTTGAATGTATAAATGGTTTTTCTCCCAAATTCATTGACATTTAAGGCCTAAAAAAATGAAATGCCATATGTGCAAGCCTTAATTGTCATATTGCATTGGTGTGTCACTGTGTTTAGCTACACAACTGTAAGATTTCCATACCCCAGAGTTTTTTGCATAACCACCTGAGCGTTTCTTCCCTTGGAAGGGGAAAAGAGAGAGAAAGGGCAGCAGGAGGTAGAGAGAGACAACACTCTGCCTATGTATGTTAAGAAAAAATGGAGGAATAAAGGAGGAAGGGAAAGAAAGGGAGAGATCTAGTGATCCATTATTCATTATCCTAAACTGGCGCATAAAATAGTATGCTTAAATCCATCTAAAATTTTCATGGTATGATCTTTGAAAGAACTATGCCCCCTCCCACCCCAAACCTTTGGGGGTAAATATTTTTCCATGTCTAATTAATTCTATGCAAAACTCCTTTATACATTTTTTCATAAGATCCTCAAAGAATCAAAGAGAAAGCTATTTTAGACAATGAACGGAGGCAATGATTCCAAAATAGAATTTTAGGAATGCAAAGATAGATGGAATCACAAAAGATGATCTCCCAGTATTTTATACCCTACAAATAGATTTCTTTTTAATTGACATCCTTTTAATAGCTTCCCATTTTCTTAGAGGTGTATTTGATTCGTATTTTTCTAACAATCTTGCCTTTTTGTATCCAGTATTGAGAAACCTAGCATTTCTATACACTGAGTAAATGGTAACTGGAAAAAAAAAAAAGCACCTTGATATTCATCTTGAAGTCTCTGTTTCTTAAATAAATCCAAAGAGGTAGTTTTTATTCGTGTGCATAAAACTAGGATTTATTTTTATACTATTGGTATTCTTTCAGAACAGATATAACATCATAGATGATCCAGGTATATCTTTTTCTTAGATATCTTTAAAATTAGTATGTACGGGCGCCTGGGTGGCTCCGTCGTTGAGCGTCTGCCTTCAGCTCAGGTCATGATCCCAGGGTCCTGGGATCGAGCCCCGCATCGGGCTCCCTGCTCAGCGGGAAGCCTGCTTCTCCCTCTCCCACTCCCCCTGCTTGTGTTCCCTCTTTTGCTGTGTCTCTCTGTCAAATAAATAAAACCTTTAAAAGAAGTAAAAAAATAAAAATAAAAAAATAAAATTAGTATGTAATCTGGAAACTTGTTCTGAGACTCCATTCTCCCATCAGAAATCTTCTCTTGTCAAGTTCAGTGTTGGCATTCTATAAACAAGGCATATTCAAATAACAGTGTTGTTGTTCTGTGACACTTTTTATGTAAGGTGAAGATTATAAAATGCTTGTTTCTCATTATGATTGCAGTTCATTTCATTGGCTCCCATTCACTTCTGTGCTTAATGTAAAAGCTTTCCGAACTTATCTTCTTATAATCCTGAAACTAGTTCTCCTGTCTTTTCACAGGGATATTAATGTTTACTTTCCTTTTAAATTTCACTAGGTGGTCTCCTGGGCTATTGATGCCTTTTTTTGTGCCTTCATAGGCAGCCCACATATTCATAGTGACCTATTCATTCATATCCTCTTCAACTTTGTCCCTTGTACTTCTGCATCTTTCTTCATTGGCTATTTTTCCTCCTCCTTTGGAAGCAGAAACTGTCCTTCATATTAGTCACTCTTTCTTTTTTTTTTTTTAATTTTATTATGTTACTGTTTTTTCCCCAGTGCATTTTCTGATCTTTCTGAGCCACTAAAGTGTCCTTCAGCCCTTTGATAATGGACACTAAGTTGCTTGGACCTTGAAAACACATCCTCTTTGATCCTCATGTGCATAGAGCACTATGCCAGGTGGATCACAGTACACTTGATAGCATCCTTCTATTCAACTCTTCTGTGAACTCTTTCTCCCAAGAAGCCTGCTCTGGGACCTTTCTCTTGGCATTTCCTAGAACTTTCCTTCGTTCGCCCCTGACTCAAAATCTTACTACTAGAAGACAACTTGGGGACCATCTCATTCAACCCCTTAAGAAACTGAAGCCATGATGACATTAAATTACTCGCCTGTGCTAACACAACTAGTTGTGCAGCTGAAGCTCTTGAGAATCTTACCCCTACTCCACGCTTTAGCAGTCTGTTTATCCTTTCAAACCAACCTGGCTTCCTTAGTTCTGTTCTCTGAGTCGTCCAAGCTCGGTCCTTAGAGTCTTCCGCCACTAACGCATCCGTCCTGACAGCCAATGAGCTAGTAAACTCTGTTGGTTCTGAAGCTACAGTGTCTCTCCCACCACAACCTAGGTGCCCAGGCTATGGCTAAACTTACTAGCCTTGTCACTGTGGAACATGCTACAGAACCTCTCTACAGCTATTTTTTTTTATTTATCAAATGAGCCCAGAGGCTATTTATGAGGACCGTATGAGGTAATACATGAGCATTGTGTAGCACAGTTACTGGCCCAGAGTAGGTTCTCAGGAAATCTTAGTTTGGGGGAAGCAGTGGGGTGCTGTAGCAAATCTTAGTTTGGGGGACAGGGGTCTGCAAACGACATGTCTCGGGTCAAATCCAACATGGAGCCTGGGTGGTTTATGGCAGAGGAGCTAAAATAGCTTTTACTTTTCTAAAAAGGTTGTTAAAAAAAAAAAAATGAAGCACATGTGATGGGGACCTTTGTCGCCCTAAAACCTGAAAGAATTCCTTTCTGACCTTTTACAGAAAAAGTTTGTCAGTCTCTGTTTAGATTCAGACTGCCGGGTATTTCTCCCATGTATACACCGTATGACCTTGGGCAAATGACTAAACCGCTCCAAGTCTTGGTTTCCCCAACCGTGAATACTACCTCTGTTTACAGAGTTGTTAGGAGAATTGAATGGGATCATTTACATAAAGTGCTTAGCACAGTTGCTGGAATCGTGTTTAATAAATGTTAGCTAGCATTATGTCTACTCACTGTTGCCCGGTAAGTAGTCTATAAGTGCACCTTTAATGGTGACTTTTTCTTGAAATTTTTTGAGCAATGTTTTCCTATTATTCTATTAAACAAACATCCCACACTCTGGCATTCAGTATCGCCAAAAATACGAAGCAACTCTTTCAAAAATCATTGAGATTTTTAAAGTAACAGGAAACCTTAGAAATAACTAATATAAATTCATACTACAGATAGGGAAACTAAGGGCCTGGAAAATGGTGCCTTCTAAAATGTGAAATTGGACTGTGTCTTTGCAGGTAATACAATATGCATCATGCTTTTGCCATGCAGTCTTAGATTTAAAGGGATTTAGGAATCCTTCATCTCCCTCCTAAGGCAGGACTCCCTTCATAAAAACTCTGTCATCTAAACCCAGTTTGAGCACAGTTATTGAGGATAAAATCACCTCTTTCCCATAGGGTAGCTCCGGTTGTTTCAAAGTCTCCATACTAATTGGAAATTGACTTTCCTGAAATTTCTATGTATTGGTCGATTTCTGCCCACTGGAGCCAAAGAGAATGGTCACTTTACTGGGTTTCAAATATTTGTTGTCACATCGTCTTCTCCAAGTGTCCTCTTTTCATGCTAATGTGTACCAGTTGGGCTTTATTTTTCTTTTCTCTTCTTATGAAAGTATAGTTGACACACAATGGTAGAATAGCTTTAAGTGGACAACAGGTCTGTATGTTCTGTTCTTTTCACCACAAGTATAGTCGCTGTGTGTCCCTTTACATATGCTATTCCCTATGCTGTGCCTTGCATCCCTGTGACTTAGTCAATCTGTAACTGGAAGCCTATATCTCTCATTCCCCCTCCCCCATTTTGCCCAACCCCCACCCCTGATTCTGGCACGCCCATTTGTTCTCTGTATTTATGGGTCTCTTTCTGCTTTTGTTTGTTTGCTTGCTTTGATTTTTAGATTCCACTATAAGTGAAATCATACAGTATTTGTCTTTCCATTTCTGACTTTTGTCACTTAACCAAATACCTCCTAGGTCCATCCCTATTGTTGCAAATGGCGAGATCTCAGTCTTTTTTATGGCTGAGTAATATTCCTGTGTGTGTGTGTGTGTGTGTGTGTGTGTGTGAGAGAGAGATACTCACATCTCATCTCCTTGATCCATTCCTCTTGATGGACATTTAGGATGTTTCCATATTTGGCTACTATAAATAATGTTGCAATAAACATAGGGGTAAATGTATCTTTTCAAGGTAGTGTTTTTGTTTTCTTTGGGTAAATACCCAGAAGTGGGATTACTAAATTATACGATGTTTCTATTTTTAATTTTTTGAGAAACCTCCTTATGTTTTTCCACAGTGATTGCACCGGTTTATACTCCCACCAACCGTGCACAAGGGATCCTTGTTCTCCACATCCTCACCAACACCTGTTATTCCTTGACTTTTTGTTACCAGCCATTCTCACAGGTGTGAAGTGATATCTCATTGTGGTTATGATTTGCATTTCCCTGATAATTAGTGATATTAAGCATCTTTTCATATGTCTGTTGGCCATCTGTATGTCTTTGGAAAACTGTCTTTTCAGGTCCTTTGCCCATTATTTAATCAGATTGTTTTGTTTCTTGGCATTAAGTGAGTTGGAGGAGTTCTTGATATATTTTGAATATTAACCCCTTATCAGATACATCTTTTGCAAATACCTTCTCCCATTCAGTAGGTTGCCTTTTCGTTTTCTTGATGATTTCCTTTGCTGTGCAAAAACTTTTTATTTTGCTGTAGTCCCCAGTTGGGTTCTCATTGTTGTTGTTGTTGTTGTTGTTTATTGTCCTGCTAAGGTGAAAAGCTAAGAAAAACTTCATTCTCCCATCATTGGTAATATACCCCACAATCAGGACTTGAGTTCAGAATATGCAGTCTAAGTAAATGCTTTGGTAAATTAATTCAGTTGAGTTGAATTTTTCCTGTCCCTTTGTTATTCCTCATAATACCTGCTGTCAAGATGGTAACCTTCCTCTTGGTCTTTCTCTGCAATGGTCCCTTCCCATAGGAGCTCTACAGAACTAATAACAATACTCCAGTTACGGCCTGACCAGTGGAAATGATAGTGTTTCCTACCTACCATGTCTCCATCAAATGTGTTTTGCATCCCACATTTACATTCTTCACTGACGATGTCACTGCTCATTAGAAAATTTGGCTTCATATTTGATTCTTCATCACCTTCTGCTTTTATTTGGTCACCAAATCCTGTCGATAGGCTCTCATGAAAGAAATCACTCAAGCCCAACCCTCCCTTGCTAACCACTCTCCCCACTCAGCCCTGTCAGTGGTTATTATTGGCCTTTTCGAGATTAGCCTCTCTTCCCCCAGAGTCCTGTCCATCCTTATCACTAGTACTAGTTAGCATGCTAAACCACAGATCTGATCCTGGTACTCTCTTGTTGTTGTTGTTTTTTGTTTTTTTTTTTAAAAAAAAAAAAACAACTTCTGTAGCTATCACTGTTCTTGCCCTGCAGGTTTGTATCAGCCACTTATCAAGATGTGGCTCCAGCCAGCCCCCCCCAGCCTCATATTGCGCTCCTTCCACTGCTCCCCCACCCCTTGTCTGCTCTTTGGCCTCTGGCTCTCTTGCCATTTCCTTCTGCTGTCCCATGCCTCTCTTATACCTGGAAGGCCCTTCTAAGCCTGGAAATCCCTAGTCTTCATTCAGAAATCTGAGGCACTAACTTTCATTGGCTCACCTTGCAGGGTCTGGGTTCAAATTTCAGTGTTGTTATTTACCGGCTTTGGGACTTGAAGCAAATTATGTTCGGTGCCTCGGTTACCTCCTCAGTAGAAAGTGGATAATGCAACAGTGCTTTTGTCCTTGGGTTATAGTAAGGAGTAAAGGAGGTAAAACCTAGAACCTGCATGCACATAGCACAATATATATTGTATTAGTGTACATAAGTGCTCAGTATTAGCTATATTCCTTTTGTGATTCTTAGTACATAACTCAAATTATGCTTCCTTTTCCCTAGGCACAGTCAAATGCTTCTTTTTATGTGTTTACCCATTACTTTGTTGACACATTTGTTTTAACAACTACCATCATAAGGGGACCTGCTATCTTCATTCATAAAATAAATCCCAGATTCCCTGAGCCTGAAATGAGAAAAGAAAACGTTACGTGAGGTGGGATGGGGAGCTGGACCTGGCTGTCTCTGTGCTGGTCCCCACATCTCACATTTGCCTTGGAGAGCTCTCGCTAACTATTCGTGTCATACCCCTGTGTCAGCTTCATGATTTTGTATCCTACTTCTTTTGTTCCTAAAAAAGTCATCCTGTTTTCTTTCTCTCCATCCTGGGCTGTTGCAGATAGCTACTCCCTCTTCCTAAGACAGAACCGCATCTGCATTTTGCTTAACCCACATTTCTCAATTATACAGCATTTATGAAGGAGACAATGGAACCCAAGAAAGACACAACAGTTAAAGAGATTTAACTGGCCAATTTTTAAGAGCACCGTCCATAAAGTCCACAAGTGAGCGAGGCTTCCTTGTCAGAAAGCAATTCAGTCACCATAAAGGATCATTCAAGCCTGATCTCACTCTCCCCTGGGACTGAGAATTGAAAGCCTGTCCCTCTGGCAATTGCGTTATCTGCGGATATGCCCTCTGTGCTAAGGACTGGACGCAGGGCCAAGGCACACGTACCCATCTGAAATTTTGAGTCGTCCCTCAGACATCATTTGGAACTCTCGTTTAATGAGACTAAATTAAAATATGAGTGATTGAGCCTCCCCCTCCCCCAGCTCATCTCTCTGGCATCAGCAAGGAAATCAAATGCTAATAGCCAGTGACCTCCTAATTCTACTCAATTGCCCTTACCATGAGAAAACAGTCATTAACTTTGTCTAAATGCTGCAAATAAAGTAGCCCCATCAGAGCTGAAGTCCTGAAATTATGCGAGTGAGTTAACCAGGGGGAAATAACAATTTTCTTTTTTTTTTTAAAGATTTTATTTATTTATTCATGAGAGACAGAGAGAGAGACAGAGGCAGAGGGAGAAGCAGGCTCCCCGTGGAGCAGGGAGCCTGATGCGGGACTCGATCCCAGGACCCCGGGATCATGACCCGAGCCGAAGGCAGACGCTTAACCGACTGAGCCACCCAGGCGTCCCGGAAATAACAATTTTCATAGGACAAGCCCTAAATCTAGGTTATTCTCTGAGGAAGACTTTCTCTTATCAAGACACATAAACATGCATTACCTGCCTCTCCCAGGGACTGCACCTCTTGGCTGTACTGCCATTCACCCCAAAACTCTCAAAGTGCCTAACACAGACTCTTTGTTGTACTGGTTACATTAGACTTTAAATCTTCTAACTTGGGGCACCTGGGTGGCTCAGTTGGTTAAGCGACTGCCTTCGGCTCAGGTCATGATCCTGGAGTCCCGGGATCGAGTCCCGCATCGGGCTCCCTGCTCAGCAGGGAGTCTGCTTCTCCCTCTGACCCTCCCCCCTCTCATATGCTCTCTCTCTCTCATTCTCTCTCTCTCAATAAATAAATAAAAATCTTTAAAAGATAAATAAATAAATCTTCTAACTTTTTGGCACCCTGGAGGTTACCGCAGGAAATCATGCAGTCCTTGAATGATTTTCTTTAGAAATGCATGTGTAACTATACACATGCCCATGAGTTATTTAATCAGTTAGAGGAGGAAAACAACATTTCTATTATTGACCTTTTTCAGTCTCTGAGGAGAATTTGTAAGTCTTGCTTGCAGTCTGGATTGGAAGCAAAAGAAAAAGGCACAGACATAATAGCATTTTATTTTACTACCACATTATGGACAGACCAAAAAAAAAACAAAACAAAAACAATGCTGGGATTTCTTTTGTCTCAGTAGAATTGACTTCTGGGTAAGATCAATCTTTAGCGTTCTCAGTACAAGTGCGCACATATTTATGTATGCAAATAGAATCCCCATCTTTGGAAGCCAAGGGCCCTGTGTCCAAGTGTACGTATATCCAGAAGGCAACGTCCTTCTTTGCTGCATTACTAACAGCTCCAAGGTTGGCAGCAGTCCACACCTAGTGAGTAGCAAGAGGAAAAGAATAGAGGGCAGGTACTCAATTCATCTGGCTGTGTCTTCTCTTCCTCCCAAACCATATCCCCTTAAATTCCTCAGTGTTCAAAAGGAGTTGTATTTCCTGTTGGTTCTCTGCATCCCCCTTTTATTGGCTGAGGTTTGTATCAGTTAGGATCGCAGGCACTTGAAGGAACCAAGAAGCTTATATCTATAGTGGCTTAAATAGAGCTTTATTTGTCTCCAGTATTAAGACATCTGAAAGTAAGGTGTTACAGGCTCAACAGTATCAGGACTGGTGTCTTGAGAGTTTTATGGGCTTTTCCTCATGATTATCACCTCTTGGTCATGAGATGCCTGCTGTACCACCATCTACCATTTCCACAGGATGAGAAAGGGTAAAAGGGGTGTATCGGCTTTGGATCATGAAGCCCAAGATTTCCCAGAAACCTTTCCCAGCAGACCTGAGTTTATATAACACTGGACAGATCTGCATCACACCACAGTCACCAATAGGAAGATGGCCAGAGAGAAGTGGTTGTAGATGGGGATGGAGGTAGTTAACTAGCGGTGGCTGCTAGTCTTCAGTTGCAAACATCAGCAATTAACTGGCTAACTCAAGTCAGAGAAAACAGAGGGGCATGGGGGTAGGGGCTATTTATTGAAAAGATGTTCATAGAAATGAAGGAAGTGAATTAAAAACGAGCTCTTGGGATAGGATATGAACTGGCAGGGTTCCAAGATCTCAGAAGCAGGAACACCTGCATCTTCTTTTTGAGTCTTGTCTTTTGAATGCTTAGCTCCAAACTCTTTCTGACCTTGTATCATTTCCTCCTCTGTCAGCCTCCTTGGGGTAGCCTAGTTTGTGGTCCTTGCACCCACCCCTTGAGGGAATTCAGGAATGCAGAGGGGCACTGTGATTGGCAGCTCTACTAGAACCACAAGGAATATGGCGGGGGGGGGGGGGCAGGGGGCGGAGAGTAGTTTCCCAAAGGAAAAAAAAAAAAAATCCTAGGCACTTAGCAGAAGCATGGGATACTGGCTGGGCAAAAACTGCTCCCCTCACCGGGACTAGGTATGTGCTTGTGCTCGCTCTCTGTCTCCATCACTCTCTTTCCCTCATTTGATGGGAAGATTGAAACCAAAACACTAAATCATAGACATTCACCCTGATCCTTATGAGGCCATCAGAAATCAATAAAATGAAAGAAAAATGAAGTACCAATTTAATTTTAGAGGAAAATAACACTATTTTTTAAAATGTGTCCTGTTGATCCCCAGGTTTCAAAATTATTTTTAAGGTAGTATTTTAAGAACCTGAATTGATTATTTGATAGATGAATTTTAAATGCTGTTATCAGGGGTACAAGAATGAATGTTAGATATCCAGGATCCTATTTTTACAAGTTATTTCTCCAAAACAATCTCAGACCTGAAGGGCAGAGATTCTAGGGCACAGAAACCTTTTCATTAGTGCTCTGGTCACATATTAATCCTTAGGCCGCCACCTTCATATCTCAAGCTTTTTTCAAATAGCTTTCTCCTTTTTTAAGTTGTATACAAATGCAATAATCTTACATTTTTAAAATGAATATTGTGCGGCGCCTGGGTGGCTCATTCAGTTAAGCGTCCATCTCTTGGTTTCGGCTCAGGTCATGATCTCAGGGTCATGATCGAGCCCTGTGTCACTGGGCTCAGTGTAGTCTGCTTAAAATTCTTTCCCCCTCTATTCCTCCCTCCACTTACTTCCTCTCCCTCTCTCAAAATAAATAAAATCTAAAAAATAAAAAGAATATCATATGTCATGAGAAGACCATTGTAATATTACCAAGAGCAAGAATTAGCCAATATTGGTACAGCTTTAGAATTACAAAAAAAGGGGGGGGGTGAGCATTCAGTTCCTGACTCTCCCATATCCAGCTGGATTTATCTTAAGACCTCAATTTCTTAATATGTAAAATAGTGACAGTATCTACTCAAATGACTTTTTGGAAAGAATAATTTGGATAACACCAACACTGTTTAATACACATAAATTGAAGACCCCCTTTTGACCAGATAAAGACCCCGTTTCTTCATTTGCTTATTTCTATGTTTTTAAGCTTCCTCAGAAACTTTGCACAGAGCTTGAGGGTCCTGTCTTGGGCTTAAATCCTAACTTCACCACTTACTGAGGAGTTACTCTACTCTGTACTTTCATTCCATCATCTGTTCAATGATGATAATAACAGGACTCAGAGCTGTCTGAGCATTAGATGAGGTAATGTATGTAAATCACCTGGTAGAGTACCCAGTATATAGTCCTTCAGTAAAGTGTAGTTTTTTATCATAATAGTATTAATATGATGATAATGATGTAGTCTCTTGATAAGTGCTTTGCTCACCATATCATCCTATGGAATATTTGAATTTTCTTAAAAGTGAGGATGGGATTTTGAAATATTTTAAATAGAATCATTTAGGTATATTGATTTTTAAATGTCTTCCAGGCTTTTTTGAGGGAATTGCTTTTCCGTCAAAAGGAAGGAAGTGCCTTTTGAAGCACGTGGCTTTCCACATTAAAATTTCAGAACAATGATATGGGGGAGGGGAAGGGTGACTACGGGATACGGCTGAAGGAGACATCACTCTGTTCTCATCCAGCTTTTGTTCACAGACCTCTTCTTTTCCTAACATTTTTATAATTTCTTAACATTTTCCACACACCCTTTATTCCTTCCAGTAATGTGTAGTTCGCTGTACATTTTCTTTTGTCTCTTTTTAGTTTCCAACTCTTGGCATGACACTCATTCTCCTCTGTTTGTATGAAGGTTTTTGGGATGCCTCTGAAGAATCTAAGTATGAGTCTTTGAAATAACTAAAATACCACTAAACCATAAAACCTAGATTACAGGAGCCTAATAGTGGATTAGTGCTTTATTACATACAGCCGTCTTATACTTGAGTCCTCAAGTTTCAATTGTGGACTGATTTTTTTTGTCCTTTTTCTCTAGCACACATAAATGTACACACTGCACACTTCAGTCCTATAAATAGGGAGCTATAAAGATTTCTAGAGTACCCAGATGTGGGGTTAAGAGACCCAGTCTTAACCCCAGGGTCAAGGGTGGCTGTAGTTTTAGGAGACTGCTAGCTATATTATTGTACCAGCAGGAACAGTGTGTGTCAGTTTGGAAACTTTCAGCTTCTAGTAACAAAATATATAATAAAAACTTAAACAGTAGATGTTAATTTTTTCGTATCATCAGAGCTTGGAAGAAAGTGTTCCCAGAGTTGGTTCAACAGCTCAACATTATCATTAAGGACTCAGTTTCTTCCCTTCTTTTCATTCTGCTGCCTTAGCGATATTTGGGCTTGCCAAATGGTTGTAAGTGGCTGCCATACTCCAGGTAAATGGCTGCCATACTCCAGGAAATGCATCATGACAGGATGGGAAGAGTGGCAGTTCTCTTCATGCAATGAATAAAAATCGTAGCTGGGACTAAGACAGTGGCAGTTGGAAACAGAATTGAATAGATGGGAGAAGTATTCTGGAAGTAAAATCTATGTGGTTTGGAAATGGATTCTATGTCAGACACGAGGGATTCAAGATGGCTCCCAGGTTTTTTTGTTGGAAGGATTTGTTGTAGTATTTTAGTGCAGTGATAAAGATTGTGGAGGAAGAGCGCTACTTCAGTCTGAGACATGCTCAGTTTGAGATGCATATGAACCATCCAACTGGAGAAGTCAAATACAGTTGTAGCTCAGACAAGGGATGAGAGATCGGAGGTGTAAGTGAGGAAGATGCTGATACATACATGGAATTGAGAGTGTTGACAATGGAGATCACGTAGCATGTGAATAGAGAAGAGGGCCTAGGACCAAACTCAGAAAAAGAAGTCAGATAGAAGTGGGAGAAGAAAAGTCAGAAAAAATCAAAAGAATAGGACATCTCAGAAGCCGTAGGCATGAAGAAATGTGTGAGTAATGGATGACTTTCAGTCTGGGGTTTGTTCCCATTTTAAATTACAACTTTAGTGCAATCCAGCTGAGGATCCCAACAGCCTCCCCAATTATCTGGGGATATTCGTTGATGCTTCATCAGAAAGCAGTCATTTTTATTTTTTTACTTATTTTTTTATTTAAATTCAATTTAGTTAACATAGAGTGTATAGAGTGTATTATTAGTTTCAGGGGTAGAGTTCAGTGATTCATTGGTTGCAGATAACACCCAGTTCTCATTCCATCCTATGCCCTTCTTAATGCCCATCACCCAGTTACCCCATCCCCTCACCCACCTCCCCTCCAGCAACCCTCACTTTGTTTCCTATAGTTAAGAGTCTCTTATGGTTTGTCTCCCTCTCTGTTTCCTCATTTTTCCTTCCGTTGCCCTATGTTCATCTATTTTGTTTCTTAAATTCCACATATGGGTGAATTCATATGGTATTTGTCTTTCTCTGACAGAAAGCAGTCATTTTAAGAAGCATGGACTTCTATTTGTAAACTATCTGAGATTCAAAGCAGTGAGGTAGGGAAGTGACAAAAACCTGTTTCACTGGCTCTGCTGTCATGGGGGCTTGCTCTGGAAGAACATCAGAGCACACACTTGCACATGAGCAGTCATTTGTTCCATTGGCTGAATAAGGGTACCTCACACTCTAACCCCCCTTCTGTTGGTCAGGGGTATAAGAGTTAAGCATTTGAAGATGGAATGGATGGTAGGAAGAGAGAATTATTAAGTGCGTTGGAGACAAGCCTTTCTATGGTTGATCTTGTTGCATATCCCAATAAGAGTGCCTTTCATTTGTATAATTCTTTACACAGTACAAAGTGCCTTTACTTGGGCTACCTTACTTAACCTTCATCATAACTATGTGAGGTAGGCATGTACTAGGATTCCCATTTTAAACATTAGGAAATGACGATGCAGAAATTATTTTTTAAAACTCCATATGATCACAAAGCTTAAAAAAAATGGAAAAACTGGGATTATAATCTGGTTTTTAAATTTTTTAATCGATTCCTGGGACGCCTGGGTGGCTCCGTCGGTTGAGCGGCTGCCTTCGGCTCAGGTCATGATCCCAAGGTCCTGGGATCAAGTCCCACATCAGGCTCCCTGCTCGGCGGGAAGCCTGCTTCTCCCTCTCCCACTCCCGCTTGCTTGTGCTCCTGCTCTCGCTATCTCTGTCTCTGTCAAATAAATAAATAAAATCTTTAAAAAAAAAAAAAATTTAAATTTTTTAACCGATTCCTTATTGCACTGTATCTGGAATGATCAATATTGTTCATTGCACATGTAAATTCTTTTTTTTTTTTAAGATTTTATTTATTTGACAGAGAGCACAAGCAGAGGGAGAGAGAGGGATAAGCAGGCTCCCTGCTGAGCAAGGAGCCCAATGAGGGACTTGATCCCAGGACCCTGGCT
Organism: Mirounga angustirostris; assembly: GCF_029215605.1. Lineage (NCBI taxonomy): Eukaryota > Metazoa > Chordata > Mammalia > Carnivora > Phocidae > Mirounga > Mirounga angustirostris. Next base: position 26,820,055 of record NW_026991719.1, on the reverse strand, counting down.
TTCAGTCTGGGGTTCATTCCCATTTTAAATTACCCCGGCCGAAGGCAGCCACTTAACCGACTGAGCCACCCAGGCATCCCTCACATGTAAATCCTTGTCAATCGGTAACAGCAGCTTGGAACGCTCTATTGTGAAAGAGCAGGAGGCCGATCGAGAAAGGCTAGAAAGTGGGGGGAGAAACTGATAATTAATATCTGCCATGGGTATTGAATTGAAGAGTAATGGTGTAAGTGCAGTATATTTGTCTGCCATTCCTGAACTGAGGCACCTCCTGTTACTTGTAAGGAAGCCCAACCTCACAAGTTTAAAAGCCTCTTGTGAAATCATTTAGTGTAGTAGGATCAAATGACTTAAAATAAGAATATGCCTGTTACTTGAATCAGCTGCACTTCCCCAGTGACGATGAGCAAGTCAACTGGGGCACCTCAAGTTTCAGAACGGAGAGTCTCAAATTGAAATTGTCATAAAACCTCTTGGAGCTGCTTCCTGGACAGGCAAACTAATTTCCTACTGGAATGCTGGGATTCTGATGCCCCAGCCGCCTCAGATGTTTTGAATAAAGGAACAGAATGTTGTATAGCATTCTCTTTCCAGGCTGCTGAATTCTCGGGTGCTTCGGGGCAACCGTTTTCTGCACCTGTTAGTTCTTTCGGTCGCTGGAGGACACCTTTCAAAGGAAGCTCCAAATACGATCCAAAGTCCTAAAAACTATCACCTTCAAATTGTCTGCATTCAGACATCCATTACAGGTACCTTGAAATGGACACATGCACTTTTGTCCAGAGTCAACACAAGATTATGTTGTTTTGTATTTTTTAACTGTTTATTTTGAAATAATATTAGACTCTCAGAAGAGTTGCAGAAATAGTACAGGGCTCCCATATATAATTTACCCAACTTCCCCTGATGTTGCCATATTATATAACCATAGTCTAGTTATCAAAACCAAGAAATAAACACTGGTACAATACTATGACTTCAGGCCTTATTCATATTTTACTGCTATTTTTACTAGTGTCCTTTTTCTATTCCAGGATGCACAAAATGTCTTAGCGTTTTTGTCATTTCACAAAATGTCTTGGCATTTTTGAAAAGTACTGGTCTGTTATTTGTTAGAATGTCCCTCAGTTTTGGCTGATTGAGGTTTTCTCACAGTTACATTAAGGTTAGGGATTTGAAGGAAGAATAACACAAAGGTGACGCCTCCTATCCAGTGCATCCTATCAGTGGGTGCCTGATGTTCGAATGTTTGATTGCTCACTTGGTTAAGGTGGTAACTGTGGGTTTTCTCCACTGTGAAGTTACTGTTTTTCCTTTTGTAATTAATAACTATCTGGGGGAGGGATGCCTGGGTGGCTCAGTCGGTTAAGTGGCTACCTTCGGCTCAGGTCATGATCCCAGGATCCTGGGATCGAGCCCCGCATTGGGCTCCCTGCTCAGCGGGGAGCCTGCTTCTCCCTCTCCCTCTCCCTGCCGCTCTGCCTACTTGCGCTCGCTCGCTCGCTCTGGCAAATAAATAAATAAAATCTTAAGAAAAATATAAAATTAAAACAATAACTATCTGGGGGAATATACATTATGTTGTTTTAACCACCAGGAGTAATGGCTACAGAAGCGGAATGGGATAAAGAGACCTGGGTTCTGCCGCTAATGCTTAGCCCCATGGCATTGAGCAAGTCACTTACCCATTCTGGCTTTCAGTTTCTCTGTCTTCAAAATGAGGGATTAGGCTGGGCAACTTCAGTGATCCTCTTAGCTTAATGAACTAATGATGACATGATCGCCAACTTGGTGTGTGCTTTAGAGTGGATGTTCGTGTTTCCCATAAAATCCATATGTTGAAATCCTAAGCCCCACTGTGATGCTACTTGGAGGTGGGGCCTTTGGGCAATGACTTGGTCATGAGGATGGAGCCCTCATGAATAGGATTAGCGTGCTTATAAAAGAGGCCCTAGAGAGTTCCCTTACCCCCTTCTGCCATATGAGCTTATAGCAAAAAGTGGCCCTCAGTAGACACTATCTTGTCAGTGCCTTGCTCTTGGACTTCTCAGCTCAAGAACTGAGGGAAATAAATTTCTGTTGTTTATGAGCCATCCAGCTTATGGTGTTTTGTTATAGCAGCCCAAAGAGATTAAGGTGGTGCGTTAAAGCATATTATACCTAAGAAACGCCAAAGACTTCTTAGCTTGGAGTTCAAATAGTCATTTAGTCATTCAGGTAATATTTATTGAGTACCTATAATATGTCAGGTACTGTTTTAGGTACTGAGATTCAAATGGCAAACAATATTAAACTCTTGTCGTGGGAGTTTGCATTCCAGTAGGGAAGACAGGTGAGAAACAGGTAAACAATCAGTATATAATACAGTTCAGAGTGTGATCATATGACCAAGAAAAAGAAAGCAGGGCAGACTAGAGGGTTCTACCTAAAAGGGGTTGCCATTTTATATAAGGTGATCAGGGAGGGATTCTTTTCCCTGGGGATTTTAGGACTAGCCAGCTAGACCTCCTTCCCATATAAAGTAAGGTAAAGAATTAAAGGTGCTGTGAGTACAGTAGTAAAGAATCCAGAAGGCCCTAAAGGGAAGGCATTTCCTTCAAAAAAAATGTGAGGCTGAAAAACAGGTATTTTCCACAGACATGGAAAAACCAAGCCCAATCAATATCACCTCTTATTTATGAAAAACAATCATAAATACCTCTGTAGGTCAACTCAAATTAAATCCATAAATACGTCCAGGTCCACAACAGTGATGGTTGCAGAGCCCTGTGGATTTATAATACGCAAACCTTCCCTGAAACATGATACTATTCCAAAACTTTTTGCCTTTCTGATATGACAACCGCAGACATCCTAACTAGAATGTGAAGGTGCTCTTCGTAGCGCTGACGTTATTGATTTTGTTGTTAACGGTGCACACGTAAATGACTGATAACTCCCTGGCCAGACCCCCCCCCCCTTCTGCCATTGAAACGGCTCTGTGCTTGATTCATATAGGGCTTCTCGACGAATAGGAGGTGTACGAACAGAGGAGAAATTGGTCCTGAGGTGAATTGACTCTCTTGAGGTAGATTTGTTTGTGCTACCAACAACCTATACACTAAACCTTAGGAACCTTCATGTAGGCTTCATGTAGGAATTTTAGGGAGAAATGAGCCATTTTGGGAGAGCCTTATGTCTTATCAGCGGCTCTTCTCATTGAGACTTGAGTATTCTCAGGGGACTTTTCAAGTTTACCATTGTAAGAACAGACTGCTTGAGAATTATTTGAAGTCCTCCAGGTTTCTCTTTATGGGTTTTTCCAATATAGATAGTCTACAGAACACCACAGAAAGGATGTGCTCTTTTCCTCACAAGTAGATGACAGAAACGGACCCCTAATCACTGACTAGAGGTTTTCTCAGCCCTGAATTAGATTGCAAGGGGACATTGCTTTTCAGCAACAGGATCTTCTCTGTAGAGGGTGATAAAATGTGCCCATTTCTGCGACCACGAGAACAGAGCTTTCCAGATGATGGACTACAAAGGGCAACAGGCGGTGGTCTCAGTTCCGCAGGGAGAGCAATCAGTAGGTATTATCAGGCCGACTCACGGATACCTCTCCTTTGCTGTGACTTCCGCAATAGCATAGCACGCTCAGCAGCAAGAAGCACCATTTGGACTCACTCTGCTGCTCTAAGTTCCTTCCTTGAAGAACAAAGACCCGCACAGGGAATGCAAGTCTACATGGCAGGGCTTTTCAGGAAGTGACCACGTAATAATAATCAGCTACACTTTAGATTCCACACATCCTTGTTCGCTCCTCTGGTCATCGGAGTGCAAAATCACAACCAAGAAGCTCACGTGGACAGCTGGGGACCAGCCGCAGCAGAAGTCCTACGGAGGGCTACATACCAAGCCTTATCTGCGCGCTTGACGACTCTTCGTCAGTTTGATTGTTAGAGTAGTCCTGTAGCTGGGTGGTGGTTTAAGTCCCAGCTTACTGATAAGACAAGGCCTAACAAGATCAAGTAGTTTGCCCAAGGTCACACAGCAAGTAAGTAGCCACGATTCTGACCCAGGTAGTCTGGCTTCAGAGCCTGTGATTTTATCCAGGATGTGAGCTAGCCTCTCAGTAGTTGAACTCCGTCAAGCTGGTATTAATCACCTTTTAACGAGTTGGGGTAATAGAATCTTAGGTTGAAATGGCCCTTCAAGATCCAGTTTAATTCCTTTCCTGATACAGGAGTCATGGTGCAGCATCTGAGCTAGAAAAGCCTTTGCCCTGGCCTTGAAGCTAGGGTGGCGGAGGACTCCTTACCTTGCAGGGCAGCCCATTCCGTTTGCAAATGCCCTCATCACTAGGCTGTTAGCGCTGGCATTAAGCTACAATTGATCTTCCCATAACTTCCGCCTTTTTGTCTGTGCGGATGCTTGGGAGCTGCACGCGGCAAGTGAGAACCACCTCGGCAAAGGCAGCCCTGCAGGTACTTGGAGGCATTCAGTTCCCCCCTACGCTCACGACCAAGTCTTCCTTTAGAACAGACTGCAGGTATCCAAGTGGAAAACGAGGAGAAAGTAGCAATTTAGATTTTCAATATTTTGTGACTTAAAATATGAAAATTTACAAGTAGAGCAACCCCCGACCCCATTTACGTCCTATGTTGGCAAGTGGGGCAGTTTGTTTTTCCCAGGTATTGGCATGGGAGGTGGCAAATGCTGAGTTGTCACGTTCGGTGCATTTTTCTGAGTTAGAACCTAAAGGGCTTTCCAGGGCACCAAGCTTTCAACTGTGAGCATTAAAAGCTGTGGGACCCTGCCTGACTCCAGGGAGAAGCCCAGTGTTGTTGGTCTTCATCTACCCTCCCCAGGAGAGCTGCCCAAAACTAGGGCAGAGGAGACAACCCCTGGCTCGAGATCAGTCCTGGGCCCCATCCCTTTGATTCTAGATTCCTCCAGTGGCACCCCCAGTCTCCTGTTCCCGTTCGGTCTACTGTCATGTCTACTTTCTCATGCAACAAATTCATCCCAAATTCCAACCCATAGTCAGACATTTGCTCTCCATTCTCACTAGACACAAATGTCTAGATGTTGACCCCTGCCCATATCCTGGCCCTGCATATTCTCTGTCCTGCTGGCCAGCTGGAACTTCGGAAAAATACAAATTCTTCAGCTACTGGAGACTCCTCTGCTGGAGCTTGATGGCCCCTCCTCTGTATTTTCTGACCTTGACTCTGCTTTCTGTATCAGTAGTAATTGTACTTACCCCAAGCAGAGACTCTACATCAAAATCCATCAAGGTTTCTAACCACATCATTATATCTGTCAACTTCACCAAACTCCTGTTCACGGGGCTTTCTTTCAACAACCTGGCACTGACACAGTATAATTTCTTTTTAAATTGTGATGCAATTTGATGTACTTTTCAAAAGGTCATGGTGGCGATTTGAAAGAACATTTGTTTTGTTTGGGAAAGGCCAGGGTGATTTCGGAGCATTAGCAAATGGAGAGTCTGTAGGGGTACGTGGAGATTAGAGCCACTGGTGGAGAAGATCAGATGATGCAGACACAGGATTCAGGGCACCGGCTAGGGCAGCGAGCTTCAACCACATTTGGAACCATAGGTCCCAAGGAAATGAGAAAGGATGGAGGGCAGACCAGAAAAGGTACCTACTTATGGGTTAAAGTCAAATATAAATGGCTATGGTAGCCATCATTTCTTTTCATTGTGGTGAAAAGCACATGATATAAAATGTACCATCTTAACCATTTTTATGTGTACCATTCAGTAGTGTTAAGTATATTCACACTGGTCTACGTTGGGTCTTCAGAACTTTTTCATCCTGCAAGAGACACTTGATGGCCATTCCACACTTGCTCGTTCTGTGCCCCCGTCAGCCCCTGACAGCCACCATTCTGCTCTCTGTCCCTAACAGGCTGATACTCCAGCCACGTCCTATGAGTGGAATCATACCGTTTTTGTGACCAGTTTCACTTCATGTAGTGTCCTCAAGGTTTACCCATTAGCCATGATTTCTGGAAGGCCGTTTTGTGCCCAGCACGCCATGTCATGTCATCGTCCCCACAGCTGCCCTGGCTGCTGTGCTGGTCTCCAGCCTACAGTTTCGGAATGAAGGATGCCGCCCGAGGCCAGGCTCCAGCACTGACACAGGAGAAGTTGGAGGGTTGCTTGCAGAAGGCTGACTGCGGTGTTGGGGGTTACGTCCCTCAGGAAGTGAGGGGGGCAGACACACAATGCAGTTGTGATTAAGGCTGCAGTGGGCAGCTCTGGAGTGGGTTCGGCCTTTCAAAGTTGTCCCAGGTGAGTCACATGGGTGGGGGTTTTGTGTTCCTGCCTCAGCCAGTCATTGGCCGGAGGCCTCTCTCTTCAAGGAGGAGATGTAAGCTTGTGTGAGGCAGTTACTTGGGGGCCGCCGCTGGAACAGCGGGTTCGAAGATGCTGAAGAGGGGTTGAGTGTAGGATGGCCCAGTAACTACTACAGATGCAGAGAGAATGGATTTCTTTATTTTTAAAAGATTGATTTATCTATTTTAGAGTGAGAGCAAGCATGAGCAGGGGAGGGGCAGAGGGAGAGGGAGAGAATCTCAAGCAGACTCCCCGCTGAACACAGAGCCCCACGCAGGGTTTGATCTCACGACCTTGGGATCATGACCTGAGCTGAAGCATAACCGACTGAGCCCCCAGGCGCCCCTTAAGGTCCTATAAATGACATAAGGAGCTGAGCAGCTTTTATTTGACTTAGAAACCCATGGTCTACTTGTTACCCTGGGCTTACTTTGCAACAGAGACCCGGTCTCCACACTAAAGTTAAACTTGGAATCTATTGGTCATTAAGATGGAATCAAAGCCCAGAAACTAGACTTCAGTGCATCTTTCATTATCTACCTAATCGTTACATTTCCTGGCAACACCAATCTTTTTTCCTGGTTCTTGTCACAAGGAGCGAAGCCATTTTGCTTTCATAGCCTTGTAATTGTGCTCTGTGCCTAAGGGCTGTCCTTCCTCCCTCTGATCAGTCCTCTGCTGTCAGATTAATCCTCCTGCTTTTTCCATTTGAATTCAGCAAAATTCCTACTGTGTGCCTGGAGTGTCTCAGGGGTCAGATGATACAAATCAGCCACAGTCTCTGCTCGCAAGCTGATGACAACCTTTGGAGAGAAACATCGCCCCCACCTCTGGCACCATGGTGCTCTTACCAGCTCCTACTTGCCACGGGAGGCTATGAGGCAGACACTGTGCTATAAAGGCTTGACATACGTTATCTCGATGAATCCTAATAACCACTTTCTCAGCTACCTCTCCAGAGTACTCATTTTTTAATGGGAAACCTGAGCCCCAGAGAGGTTAAGTGCCTTGCCTAGTGGATCTCAGCTGGGAAGTGGCATAGTCAAAAAAGGCATTCCAGCTCCAGAGCCAGAGTTCTTAATCACTGTGCTTAGAAACTTTGACTTGCCGCTGTCCTCGGGATCGGATCCGAAGACCTCCATTATCCATGCCCTTCCTAATTCCCTGTATGTCTCAACAAACCACACATCCTCCCGATGAGGCAAGTCTCCAAATCTTGACATCTGCTGCTTCTGAGCACTTTGTCCTGCTATTTGCTAAGAGCTGGAAGGATTCTTTCAATCCAGATCTGATTGCAGACCCAGCTCAAGCTCAGCCCCCTCCAGAGAGCCTTTTAACTAACTACCCTGGAAACTGTGGTCCTAGCCTGCTACCAGACAATACTCTGTCTCACGTAGTCATGTCTCTTTCCGCATTTGGCCTATAAGTTCCTTAAGAAGGGCTTTTTTCGTGACAAAATCATTCTTAGTTCTTTCTTCTTGTTGCCAAGAAATTATTACCTGTAGAAGCTACCAAAATTTTCATATGAAAGGTAATGATGTACAGCTTCAAAAGTAAATCTAAGCTTGTAGATTCTTGAGATAGTTACAAAGCCTTATAAATATTCAGTGTGACTAATTCCATGAAAATTTGGTCCTTGACGTGTTACTGAGAACTACCACATCTCCACATTTTTTTACAACTAACCTTTTTTGAGATCATGGTAAATTAACATGGAGCTATAAGAAATAATACAGAGAGACCCCATGTATGTTTTGCCCACTGTCTCCCAGTGGCGCATCTTGTAAAGCTGTAGTTCAGTGTCAAAACCAGGAAATTGACATCGATACAGCCCATTTACAGAACACGTCTGTCACAACAAGGATTCCCCCTATTATCCTTTTATGACAACACCCCTTGCCTCCCCAGCCCCCCTGCCCCCTGGCAACTAGCAATCTGTTCACCATTTCTATGATTTTGAAGAATGTTATATAAATGGAATCATGTGGGATATAATCTTTAGGGATTCACTTCTTTCCTTCAGTATAATTCCCTAGATATTCATCTAAATTTTGGCATGTAGCCATAGTTAGTTCCTTCATATTGCTCAGTAGTAGTCTGTATTTTGGATATGCCCTTGTTTATTTAACCATTCACTCCTTGGAGGACATCTGGGATAAGTCTAGTTTCTGAGTATTAGGAATAACGTTATCAACGTTAATGTACAGATTTTTGTGTGAACATAAGTTCTCATTTGTCTGGGGTAAGTACCCAAGAATGCAAGTGCTGGGTCCTGTGATAGTTGAATGTTTAGTTTTATAAGAAGGTGTCAAATGTTTCGACACATTCCACCAGCACTGTATGAGTAATCCAGTTTTTCTGCATCCTCACCAACATCTGGTGGTGTTACTATTTTTTTTAAATAGTATTTATTTTTATTTTTAAGTGATCTCTACACCCCACATGGGACTCGAACTCACAACCCCAAGATCAAGAGTCGCACACTCCACCCACTGAGCCAGCCAGGTGCCCTGTGTTGTCACTATTTTTATTTTAGCCATTTAGACATGTATGTAGGAATATTTCATTGCAGTTTTAATTTGGATTTTGCTAGTGGCCAGTGATGCCGAACAATTTTTCATGTGTTTATTTGCCGTCTATATAAACTCTTCAGCGAAATGGCTTTTCATGTCTTTCATCTGTTTTCTAATTTGAATAGGTTGACAGTTGCGTTTGAGAAGTTTTTAATATATTAGATCATAGTCCTTTGTTGTGTTGTGCTTTGCAAATATTTTCTACCTTGTCTTTTCACCCCCTTCACAGGGTCTTTCACAGGGCAAAAGTTTTAAATTTTGGTAAGGTGGGATTAATCGTTTTTTGGGGGGATTTTTCCCTTTCATGGATCATGCTTTTGGTGTCAAGTCTAAGAATTCTTTGCCTAGGCTTAGATCCCAGAGACATTCTCCTGTTTTATATACTGGATAACGTTCCCTTTGACATGTACATCTGTGGTGCATTTTTAATTAACTTTTGTATAAAGCGTGAAGTACAGGTTGAGGTTGATTTCTTGAATATGGATGTCCAATTGCTCTAGCACGATTTGATGGAAGGCTGCCTTGATTTTTGAACTGGAGTCAAGCTTAGCTCTTTCCCTGCTTCCGTGTCCAACCACCTTCCATGCCTCCTGGACAGCACCATCAGAATGTCCCACAAGCACCTCTGTCTTAACCTGCCCAAATGGAGCTCATCATTGTCCTTCTCTTCTCCCACCCCATCCTCAACATTTTCCCCTTACTAATTTCACTGTTCTTGTTAACGCTACCCTTCACCCAGTTGCCCAAGGCAGAAACGCAATTGCCCAAGTCATTATCCCAGAGTCCGCTTTTACCTTAAATCTAACATACTGATCTATCAGCAAGTCTTGTCAGCTCTGTCCCCAAGCCATCTCTCAGATCCATTCCCTTCTTCACCTTACCCCTGCCTCAAGAGTCTTGTGCCTCAAATGCGAGACAGCCTCCTAGTTTTTCTGGTTGATTTTGGTCTCGCGTTTTAGTCCCTTCTCCATAATGCAGCTCTAGTAATCCTCCAAAAATTCAGATCTGATGAGGTAACTGTCCTTATTTTAAACTCTTTCTGTTGTTTGCTGCTGCCCTAAGGCAGAAGTTCCAACAAGCCTTTTCGCCAGACCCTGGATTAACTCTCCAGCTTCAGGGGCAGCACCTAAGGTGCTGGATAAGCCTGACTTACCATAAATATTTATTGATTGACTAATAGGGTCTTAAATGTTGGATGAAGTAAGCTTCTCAATGTCAACAACCTAGATTCTGTTTTTAATAGTGCTCCTATCTGCTTTCTCCAAGTGTACACATTTATTGGAAGTGAAGCCTGTCCCAAGGCCTGGTGTCTTCGGGTTACCCCATCACAGAATTAGGACAAGGACTTGGGTGTGGGAAGTTTATTTAGGATGTGATTCTCAGAAGCAGGAGAAAGAGAGCGAGAAAAACGAGACAACAAAGAAAGCAAGCTGTCCTCTGGAACTCATGAGAAGTATACAGAATAAAAGATCATGAGAAGCGTACAGAATAAAAGACATCTGAAAATAGGTAGCTAGAGCCTGAAAGGCAGAGTCGCAGCTTGTATGCACTTGCTCTTGACCCCCATTGGTTGGGGGTTGCTGCCAAAGCATGAACTCCCCTGTGGCTGTGATTGTCCACCCAGGATCCAGCACCCACGACATTGGGGGGAACCCCTGGGGCAGAAAACAGACTCGGGGCTTGCTTTTGGTGTGGGATGCTAGCTACACATGATGAGGTTGGGTTTGCCTGGAACTCTTCCCAGCTGATGACACCACGATCGGAGGTGGGCTGACACGTACGAGAGGTGTTTGCTACAAACCCCAAAGTACAGTGGGGCATCAGCAATGTCAGCCTTTCTTGTGTGTGTCGATAATAGAAGACCTGTTTATTTTTCTCCTCCTCCCTACACAGGAAAACAGTAACAATACGAGAATTCCAAGCAGGGTAGCAAGTGCTATAGGAGCTTAGCAGTTTACAAAATCTTTATTAAATCAGCCACCAAATGTGAACAGTTCTGATACGCCCAGAGCATTTGTATTCATAACTCATGGGGTTATTGGGAAGATCAAATGTGAAATAATCATTATAAAGCACTTCGCGCAGTGCCTGGCACAAAGCAAGCACTCAATAAGCGTTAATGTTTATACAATTATTGTTGTTGATGGTCAGAATTCCTCAGACCCACATCAGTGAATGGTAGGAAGTGGTCTGTCAGCAGGAACATGGAAACATTTTCATTACATAGAACTTAATGTCGCAGGGACAGTCATTAAAACAGGATGTAATTTTAGTCTTCTGGAAGACAGAAAATGCTAGGTTCTCCAGAAATGTTGAATCCTTCCCTGGGCATGTAGTCTAATTTTCAAAAATTAAGCTACATCATCTATAAAATGAAAATGAAATTGTACTGATCTTCATAAGAGGCCCAGGAAAATCTTAAGCACTATATAGACACATTTTAAATGGGGGGGGAAATGTTATTTTTCCATCAGACGTAATTAGAAATAAAGAAGCAAGGTCAGTCACAAAGTTCTGAGCTACACGGGAGGAAAGGAATAAGATTTTTCCCCAGTGTTTTTATGGCCGCCAAGTTGAACACATACTTATCCAATGAGCCCCAAAATGGAATACTGTTCTGCCCCAAAATGGAATACTGTTCTGCACCAACTATACTGACGGCAGTGACTCAGGGAGTAAATGATAAGATTCCATCCTTCGAAAGTGCTTTTAGGATTGGATTCTACTGAGTTTCATTTTGCTATTGGCCAATCACAAAAGAGGCTGCAGTAGGGAAAAGTGAACACATCGTGCTGCAGAGAGGTTGCTGCATAGAAAAGGAGGCGAGGACCCCCTAATTTAGAGAAATCGATGGAGAAAAAGGCAGTTATGCTGTAACGGAAGGCAACCATTAAATGCAGCAGTAAGAGGAGAGTGATGGCTTTGAATGGAAGACAAAGAATCAGGGAGAGATAGGAATAGACTAAAACACACACACAAATACAAAAGAGAAAATGCAATGATTATTATATAGCTTAAATGCAAACCATCACCATGAAGGTGAAAAGCTTCTAAAAGGAGTAAGTGAGTAGCAAATTGCAGTTCATCATCTTTACCCAAAGTTGGAGTCCCGAAAAACTTTTAAGCCATCTTGAGATCCTTTCACCTCTGCCCACTCCAGAGATTTCCCCTCCTACTTCATTTGCTCCTTTCAAGATCTCTGAGGGGGCGGGGAAGCCTACAGAATGGCCTTGTGTGCAGTGGCATTCTCTTCCCCTTCCAGTGAGTTCTATGTGGTTCAAAGCCACATTCGAGGGTCTTGGAGATACTGTTCTCCCCCTTCCTCTACTCTGGCCGTTCTGCTCCTGCACCTGCAGTTGCATATAGCCTGAGAAATCCGGGCCCTGCTCCAGCTCTCCAGGTAATACAGTGAGCATCTAAAGAAACTTGAGAAGCCCATGACTCGGTCCTTTGGCGAGTAAAACAATATTCAGAAAGCCTTTTGGTCATAGGCATTTGAAAAAAGAAAAGAGTCGTTTCCAGGAATCTTGCTCTGTTCAAAACCCAGTTTAGAGTTCTCTACTTCTTCAGAGTTCCTGCCAATAACTGATGAGCATGAAAGAGTTGGACAGCATACATTGCATAATGGGGATGGCCTTGGCCCCCCACGTGTGTCACTGCTGTCCCCTATACAATAGAAGAGATGACCAAGACACCAAGCTCTCCAGCCAAGAGGCGAAAAATGTTTCAGGGCTGTGGCTGACTATTGATGGAAACTTGTTGGGAGAAAATGTCAGGCACCTTGTCCTAGACAGAGTGAAATGGGATAGCTGCCCAAGCCCTCATTTTAATACGGAGCCCATAATACAAATCTCTTAAAAGAATCTTTAAAAAAACAAAAAACAAAAAACAAAAAACACATAGAGGAGATCTGTTAGGGTCTGCCAACAATTAACACCTTTTTTTATTTGACATGCAACATTGTGTAAGTTTAGGATGTGTAACATATTGATTTGATACATTTATATCTCAGTCTGATGACCATAGTAGTGTTAGCTAACACGTAACGATCATTTGTGATAGTACTGGGAACAATTAAAATCGCTCTCTTACCAAGTTGAATATTTAGAATACAGTGTTGTCGTCTGTAATCACTGTACCGTGTATTAGGTCTCCAGGGCTCAGGTGTCTACTAGTTGCAAGTATGTACCCTTAAACATCATCTTTCCCATCCCCCTGTCCCCGTATGGAATACTTTTTAGACTTGAGAAAGAAGGAAATTCTGCCATTTACAACAACATGGATGGATCTTGAGGAAATTATGCCAAATGATATAAATCAGAGTGAGAGAAACAAATACCAGATGATATCTCTTCTATCTGGAATCTAAAAAAACTTAAAGCTAACACCCTTTCAAATGACCCAATCCCAGGTGCTCAGCAGCTTAGCTACAACATCCAAGTACCTCTTCCTTACGCAGAAACTCCTTTGAAGATCCAGCTCCCACTAATGATCCCCAGCAGCTCCAGTCAGTGCTGCTTTTCACAAATGAAGCTTTTCAAAAACTTGGAGTGGACAAATGTGGCTTTGATTTTTCAAAGAAATCTTTCTATTTAAAAAAAAAAGATACTGAAATGGGCATATTTCAGTCTTAAATGCACACACATTGAAATATTCTCAAGCCTGAGAGATTGGTTCAAATCAAATATTATACTCGTGTAAATGTGCTTTTTTCCTAATAGTTAGCAATGAGGAATGGGAAATGGGAAAGGGTGGGGTGTGCTGGGTAGGAGTACAGCCACGTTTGCACGAAGTCTCCTGATACGAAATAGAACCTAACGTTCATTGACGACCTTGTAGCAGCTGCTGTGCTCTATTCAATAACCACTGTTTCTCCATGCTGAGATTAGAGAAAATTCAGAGAATTAATGCAGCGGTTGGTAGAATCATTATGCTGTAGTGGGTATAATTCTACCCTCTCCCACCTTTTATGACATGTCTTTAGATTTAAGAAGGCGGAACACTTCGTACTTCTTGAACAACTTGTATACCTAGTTCTTAATAGTTATTGTCCCGAGTTCATTTATAACAACTTCTAGGCTCCGTGTGAATTTTCTCAAATATTTCTGTAGGTTTACCTTTATTGTAGAGTGTATTAGGTTGGACTCTTGGCTGTGGCAGAAAACTCACATTAGTCAAGAAAAAAAAAACAAAGGCCCCTCCGCATTCTCTGAGCATCCTCGGCGTCCCCAGTGGAACAGAGACAGAGCTACTCTCACCCAAGAGTTGAGAAATTTGGGGGGCCTGACTCTGAGTGGCTCAGATGGAGACGGAGTGCCCATCTAGGCTAAGAGAATGCTCTGACTGATGGACTGATTGGTGTTGTCAGTTGGGTCCTCTGCGGGGGGAGATGCCAAGACAGATTTATTGGAGAATAACTGTGAAGAAAAAGGGGAAGAAGCAGGATTGGGCAGAGGTAGCCATTAGATCACCATGCAGATTTTAGGAAGTCCATGCGAGCCCCACGGGGAGCTCCAGAGCCGAGATTGTCATTTAAAGGGATCCTGAAGTAGGCCGATCTGAGGATAGTCTCTATATGACTTGGGACTGTGAATTTTCCATCCCCACTATTAGAGTGATGGGACAGAGTGACGCAATGGAACTGAGGTCTCATTTCAAATATCAATATCATCATGTATGTATAAGAAGTAGAGAGTGAGGGTTAATACAGACCAGTGGTTCTCAACCAGAGGCAATTTTTGGCCCTCACATACATGGCAATGTCTGGAGACATTTTTGTTCACAACTGGTGAGGTGGTGCTATTGGCATCTAGAGCACAGAGGTCGGGGATGCTGCTGGACACCCCCGAATGCACTGGCTAGAACAACAAAGAATTATCTGGGCAAAAATGTTAATGCGCAAGTTGAGAAACGCTGCTCTTTAGATAAAGATACCTATGTTCAAGTATGTAGTAAGAGATGCCATGAAAACCTTTCCTCTCTGATAAATTCTTAATGATGACTGTTTTGTTCTTATTTGCATCTCTCGATACTTGTTACTGAGATTCTATCCAACTGTTTTAACTTTTGGACAGAAAGGCTAGATTGAATTAGTGAAATGTCTAAATCCTTGCTTTATGAAAAAATAGGTTTTTAAGACCAATATTAATTTGGGTTAACTCACATACGATTTATTTTCTAAGAAAGATTTATTTATTTGAGAGAGAGAGCACATGCCCATAGGGGGGGAGGGACAAAGGGAGAGGGAGAGAGAGAAACCCAAGCCGACTCAGTGCTGAACATGGAGCCTGACACAGGGCTGGATCCCACGACCCTGAGGTCACGACCCAAGCCAAAACCAAAAGCCAGACCCTCAACCAACTGTACAACCCAGGTGCCCCAACTTACATACCATTTAGTATGTAATGACCTTAAAGCCTGCATTGGTGACCAGAAGGGAAATCATCTGTGATTAACATATAAATTGCCTTATGAAAGTATTATTTTAAAATACTAGTTTGTTTCTGATCTGTTTAAATATCCTGGACTGGAGATTTGTTTACTCTGGAAGTTTACTCTGGTGTATTCTCTCTTTTGTACATATTACAGAGTTGGATGTCAGTGCCAGCTCAGATGGAAATATTGAAAGTTCCAAATTAGACTGAAATCTGGAAATTTACTGCAGTATGTCTTCTATGCAAGAACATAGTTTTCTTTGTGGGATTTCTACTAAAAAATAACACAACAAAAGCAAAGTTTTAGCACTATACGTTTTGAACCATCCAGTAGATGCTTTAGCCTTCAGGGAATTTAGCTCCAGAACTGCTGCTCGGAAAATAAAAAGACTGGTTAATGCCTGAAGGGATAAAAAGATCAGCTAACAAAAAAAAAAAAAAAAAGTTTTTTCCAAGATGTGAAATGTGTGTTCAATCCTAGATCAAGGACTAGATGCTCAAAGTTGTATGAATGAGGTTTAACATTACTTTAGAAAAGTCTAGAAGAAAGTTTGTCATCAGTGCAATAAAATCATGTTCAAGGAGGAACGGTAATGATATCAGCTCTTGCATAAAACCCACTATTTTTATCTAAACACAAAATCGTTGAATGCTTCATATCCAACCGTCTATATTCACATAGCCATGAAAAAATCAATTGTGACACAATGAAGAAAAGACAAGAAAACAAACCACTGTAATCACTATATTTTGAAAGCTCTTTGCAAATGTAAGATGCTTAAAAGAAGGGAGGAGAATGATGAATTGTTTGCTTACCAAAATAAAAGAAAAAATCAACAGTATAAGCAAAAGTATTTGAAGTCTCAGGAATCTTTAATCCATTAAGATGATGTCAGTAATAGCATATAAAATGCCTGTTCAAACACCGCTCCTCAGTGGATGTGAAATGCTAAGCTACATAGACTCTGGGTTGCTCTGGGTGTGTCACCTGAGTCGTGAAGCCTCCCGGATTGTTTTAGGCCTCACGGCTTTCTCACTTCTTATTGGTCAGTAACAAAGAGACCAGCACTTAAAGAGTTTGATTTGTCCCATGTGCGGTGTTCTTCCCACAAGACACCAGGAGTGTCTCATGTTCTGTCTTTGCCACTGCTCACACCATGAACACACAGTACCATGTACATAACAGCACTCGAGAATGCTTGTGGAGTAATTGGTTCTTGAACTCACCTCTCATGCTGTCCACTCTAGACTTATTTAGGCTCTGCTAAAAGAGAGAAATCACTTAGCCGTCCCCAACTGGTCTGCCTGTGTATTGATGATAAGAGGCAAGATAGATACGGAACTTCCCCCAGCGATGTGTCTGCCAAATTCACCCACTCTGATTCTGCTCTGACCCACACCTTTTAACCCAAATAAGTGCCTGAGTAAACAGAAGCCATTTACTCAGTGCTTCTTTGTAGCAGATGCTGTTACATGCTTTACAGGTTGTCTTTTTTAGTCACATACAGTATTTCTGCCCAAGCCATAGTAGGGATCTTGTTAACGTCAGGACCAATGACATGAGGGGCTTTGAGAATTCACTCCCACCCCGTTTGTAATCTTTCCACCATTCCATCTAGTCTTTCTTCAACCCTTCTTGACTGACTGCTTTGGGTTATCCTATCAAGCTCTGCCCCAACACACCGGGGGCCCATCCTGATTCGTACACATATCCTTGTCACGTGGGATGAAAGCCTGGTCCCCATACGTTAACCAGCTAGCATACGGCTCTTGTTTTGCTTCCTGGCAGCTTATCCTTTCTACACCTCTTCCGTGCTTCAGTTCATCCTAGAACACTGCTCTGACCATGGTATTTCTTTATTGAAAAAAATAATGTAAAATATGAAAATGTGACTAGTAGTTGCCACCAGGATGGGAAGCAAGATGGTGGGAAAGATATGGTAAAAGGGAGACTGGTTTTTAAAGATTTTTGTTTGTTTGTTTTTCTTGAATTTTGTTATCATGTGAATGCAGTAAAAGTAATGAAAATTTTAATAATTATTTTTAAAAATATTTTCATGCCTTCCCATAAATGACAAAGTCTCTGTTCTTAACACTGACAGACAAGTACTGCTGTGGTCTGACTCCCAGCTACATTTCCAGCCTTAGATTATTCATCCTTCCCTTTGTTTATATTCTACATCCAGGCCTTTACTAGTGCCAAAAAAAAAAAAAATTGTTCATTCTGCTCTGACCACATGGAACCTTTCATCTGTTTTTGCCCATCAAATTCTTACCCAACTTTGAAGTCCTTGCTTAAAAGCAACTTCCTTCATTAATACCTTCTACACAGTCAATCACCCCAAGAGCTGTTAGGCTTCTTTTTTGGTTTGTTTTTTGTTTGTTGTTTGGTGGAGCCCAACATGGGGCTCGAGCTCACGACCCTGAGATCAAGACCTGAGCTGAGATCAAGAGTCAGACACTTAACCCAATGAGCCACCAGGTGCCCCTTAGGCTCCTTTTAGCACAGTTGCCAGGAAAAGGAGTGGGTCTCTCCTGAGGGCCAAGAAGTGGACTCTCCAGGCACACACTTTACAACATCCCATTATCTGTACATGAGTTTCCTCATCTGTAAAACAGTCCTAGGGGCACCTGGGTGGCTCAGTCAGCTGAGCCTCTGACTCTTGATTTTGGCTCAGGTCATGATCTCAGGGTTGTGGGATCAGGTGCCACATCAGGCTCCACACTCAGTGCAGCGTCTACGTGTCCCTCTCCCTCTGCTCCTCCTCCCACTTGTGCTCTCTCTCACTCGCTCTCTCGCTCTCTGACACTCAAATAAAATTAAAAAAAAAAACAAATTAAAATATAAAATGGTCCTAATGGAAGGACCTTCATCAATGGGTTGTTCATTCTTTTAAATATTTAATTGGCTGCCTACTATGAGACAGGTGCCAACCTGGATCCTGGGAATACAGAGGTGAATGAAATAGACGATGCCCAGCTCCCATCAAGTTTATTTTCTGATAGGAGAGGCTTAAATGCACAGTCTACCTATAAAGCCATTAACACAGCACTGGGAACATAGTGAATGCTCTATAAATGTCAGCTGTCATGACTATTGTCACTGTTGCTGGTATTCAGTACTTCTTTTTATAGATGAGGAAACTAAAGCCTATAGACACTTAGATGAGATGCAGAAGGTCAAGTAGCTAGTAAGAGATTCCAACTCTGGTCTTCCTGCCCCATAGAACTGGTGGCCTTTCCACTACACTGGTGACTCCAAAAATAGGCTCTACGGCAGAGTCCTTGGGGGAGCTTTACAGAAAGTACAGGTTCTCAAGCCCCAGTGGCAGATGGACTAGGTCAGAAATGCTGGAGACAAGCTAAGAATCTGTCTTTTAGAAATGTCTCAGATAGGGGCGCCTGGGTGGCTCAGTCGTTAAGCATCTGCCTTCGGCTCAGGTCATGATCCCAGGGTCCTGGGATCGAGCCCCACGTCGGGCTCCCTGCTCCGTGGGGAGCCTGCTTCTCCCTCTCCCGCTCCCCCTGCTTGTGTCTCTCTCTGTCAAATAAATAAATAAAATCTTTAAAAAAAAAAAAAAAAGAAATTTCTCAGGTAGTAGTGATACACGGTCAAATTGGAGAATGACTGGGGTACGTTAAAATCTTTCCCAAGCTACTGTGGTTGCCTATTTGTAAATATCAAATCCATAAATTCATGAAAAATAGGCTCCTTGTTTTCTTATTTATTTTTTTCTCCTTCCTCTCCTAGCAAAGTACCTTATAAGCACTCAATAAGTATTTGAGTAATTAATTGCTTCATTATTTAATTAAAATTGCTCTTAAAATGCAAATATTCACAGCTGTGATACTGGAAGCCTGTTATGAGCAATCATTGATCTTCCTAGGAATATTTATTAATCAGCGAAGAACTGGGACTTGGGCAGGACACGCTAAACATCTGGGAATGGGACTGAGAAGGTCTCCCAACCAAATGTTAGCCACATTGTTGTGTAGCCCAGGGCCCTCTCTCACCTTGCCCGCACTTCATTGACAACTTCAGGGAAGATGCAAAAAAATGTGTTAATGAAACTCAAGAGATTGCAGCTCCTAGTTTCATTTCTTTTAAGTTGACACATGTATCTGGTTTGGGAAACTGGGGAAATCTTTTGTTTTGTTTTGTTTTTTGAAAAGAAAGCGAAAAAATCCTTTATTCTTATCACACCACGAACATGGAGTTCACTGTTATACGTTAAGATTATAAAGCAGGATCCCAAAATGCAGTGGCTGATTATTCACAGTAGACATATTAAGTCAAGAAGCTTATTTTTTCGCTCTTTGCTAAGGCACAAAGCCTGGGGCTATATGCATTTTTATTACACTTTACTGTCTTGGTTTCACTTGAGGATTAAAAAGAAAGTCAAGGTACAGTGCACATATCCTGATGGATTTTAGGATTTCTTGCTTTAGTGAAAGGAAGAATCTCATAAAATACTTCAGATTATTGCTCAAGGAAGTATACCTACTTCCATGATGACCTAAAAATTCAATCTTTTGTTTCTCCTATAAAAGATCACACTGTATTTGGGAATGTTTTTGCCTGTAGTTTTCTATACCATGTAAAGCCACATTTAAAAAAAAAATATAGCTTTTAGATTTGAAGTGAAAATATCTACAATAGTTCAGGGAAGTCTTTAGGACTGTTCAAGGAGCTTATAAACCACCTCAGGGTTGGGGTGAAGGTATGGGCAAGGAGGAGGGGGTAGTGGGAGAGCGCTCAGCCTGAGGAGTGTAAAGAAGCCCCGGCAGGCAGCAAGACTGGAGACAGAGGGAGTGAGTAGATGTCCAGTTTAACTCCAGTTCTGACAAATCCACACCAAGAAACAATAGAAGGGCATTGCACCAGCCTCTGTGCTTTGTTAAAAAACATGAAGTGTACTTCCTTCTTTAGCCTGTGCCTTGTTTTCTGATATGTAAAGGAGAGAGAAGCACCAACTGTTATAGGACTTGGAAGTGCAGTAGATGAGATCTTCCGGTTTATTGATTTGTAACCAACGTCCTGATACTGGTTTGGCAGCTCTGCATCAGTGAGCCCAGAGAAAGGCGCTTTTCAGTGGCTGGGAGGAGAGCTGGGAACTGGAAACAGGGGCTCCTGGCAGACAAAACTCTCTGATATGCGGTCAAATTGACTGTGAAGGGAGTCAAGGTCAGGGAGCTTTGGAAATGCTGCAGGTAGTGTGGGATGTAAGAGATGTGGATTTCCTTGGTTAAGGAGTGTTGTGTGCGTGTTTGAGCAAATTCTCCCTGCTGACCATTATTATCAAGGTGACTAGTAGAACAAACTGAAAAATCTACAAGTGTATCATTGCCCAAAATAGAATAGTTCCACCAGGAAACAAAAAATGTATAATTACTTGTGGTGTATCTTTTTTCATTTGTCTTCCTGATTTCATATTTCAGTATGAATTTGCTAACAGCTATATAAGTTGTCTTTTTTTCAGATGATACCAGTTCTGATATAGTCCCTTGATAATTATTTCAAATTGCCACTTCTGGTCCGTGGGAACACTCCCGTGTGCTAATACCAGGAGGGATAATTATGTAATTACCATGTGAGCCTTATGCTACTTGTGGCCCAAAACGCCCCTGGATAGGAATGCGACAGTGGCCCTGGGAAATTTCTGTGAGAATGATATCTTCCAAACGTGGAATAAATAAAAGCTCAAGAATAAACAGCAGAGGCTGATATGCAAACGATTTAATGTAATGGTGTTGCAAGGTACGAGCCACTTGACTTTAGTTCCTGCTGCAAATCATGACATACATTAAGAAAGCTTTTAAAAGGGACCCTATTTTTTAAAGACTTTTTATTTATTTATTTGACAGAGAGAGAGAGCATAAGCAGCCGGAGTAGCAGGCAGAGGGAGAGAGAGAAGCAGGCTCCCTGCCGAGCAAGGAGCCCCATGCGGGGCTCCATGCGGGGCTCGATGCGGGGCTCAATCCCAAGACCCTGGGATCATGACCTGAGCCGAAGGCAGTTGCTTAACCAACTGAGCCACCCAGGCGCCCCAAAAAGGGAACCTATTTTTTAAGATAAAATCTGCATCCAGTTACATCAGCCAAGCAGAGTAATTCAACTTTATCTCTTTGAGACCAAAAAAAAAAAAAAGGCAGAAGAAACGCTTCCTATGACCTCTTCCCTTCCCATCACATTTTTTCCTCACAGTCTGTAGATGTAACCAAAACTAAAGATTTTGACAAATGAACCAGGATAGGAGGCTGATTGCTGCCTTTCTAAATTAAAATTAATGATACCCTGAAGGTACTTGGGTCTCTGAAGTCAACTTAATGTTGATATAACCTGACTCTATTATCACAGAATGAGGCAGTTGCATGAGCATGAGAACCAATAAACACACTTCCAAGGTGCACGTGAGAAATCAGTGAGGGGAAGGCTAAAGGCTTAACAATGGGCAGAGGACTTGGTGTTTGTCCTCCTGTGCTTTCCAGTGGATGGAGGAGTCCATCAGAATGAGGGGAATCATGTTCCCAGAGAGACCATGGGCTATGTGGGGGAGGAAATATAATTTTCCCTCTATCCTTCTAGGTTCTTGGCGGAGATCTCCTCTAATAAAAGACAGATGAGCAGGAGAAAAGCAAACAGAAGTTAAATAACATGTATACAAGGGAAAGACCCAGGAAAACTGAGTAACTCACCGAAATGGCTCAGACCACCACCTCTAATACCACTTGCAGCTAAAGACAAAAGAAAGATGTTGGGAGCTGGGGGGGAGGGTGGATCAGTTAGGGGAGGTTGTCAGAAAAAGCACAGTAAACAAGGGTAAGGTTCTTATGCAGATTTCAGTTTTGCTTTCTCCGTTGTTAAGGGTTTCTAGAGATTGAGTCGGTCTCTTCTTCCCAGGACAGAGCAGGAAACCCCCTTAAAATGCAGAGTTCCCTTATAAATGTAAATTTATCTTACAAAACATAACTTCTGCTGGTTTCAGGGCTTCTCCAGTGTCTGCTGTTTCTGAAAAACTAATGAGCTTAAATAATTCTTATGCCAAAGAGGCATGTTTGGGGGTGACAAGTTCTGCTGCCCTTCAGCCAGCTCTAGGCGAGGCTCCCACTGACATCACGCCTCCCCTGTCTGGCAGAGGCTCACAGCCCTTTCATTTTAGGCTCTGTTTGCCGCGGAGTCTGTGCACTCCTCCAGTAGGTTGTACAGAACACAGCTGGGGACGGCTGGTGGCCGGTGGAGAGGTGAATGGAGGAGAAAAGAAAGGGAAAACAGAGAATAAGAAAAAGAATCCAAGATTAAGAAAGAAGGGAATCAACACAGAAGTAAAAAATAGAAGGGGGAAAAAAAGCTATGGTAAGAAGATCATAAAGAGAAGAGGATGAATGATGGTCTCAGATGGCACCCATTAGCATCCATGCTATAAATCACCCCAAATCAACTAATAATTATGCTCCTACTCAGAGTGAGCACTCTGTTAGCCCTGGGTGCTTCCCCATGATCTATTCTGAAGTCAATCGCAAGAAACTCTTTTTCACTCAAAGGTGTCTCAGTGTCAAGAAAACACATAAATAAATGGAAGGAAAAGAGAACTCAGCCAGTCTTTGCATTCAACAAGCCTGGATGGTTTTGCCACCAAGCTGTACCTATCACAAGCTCTCATTCCAAACCTTGTCGGAGACCATTTTTTTCCCAGTCACAACTGAAAATAAATCAGAATTAGAACAATGGATTTTTACTGAAAAGGATTATAATTAGTTAAAAGGATTTTAACTGAAACTGTAATCTCAAGAGAGTTTCCAGGATAATGGTTGAGCATGTATTTATGAGTTTTACAAGTAAGGATTTGGAAGTAAGAAGGAATTATGAAGGCCTCCCCAACACAGACACATGCATACAAAAAACTGTACAAACTGCACAATTTCAGGAAAAAAAACCCTCACGAATAGACCGAGAGAGTCATTTGTGTACATGTGTGTGGTTTATTCACTATCAGCACAAGGAGAGGGTTTTTGTTTTGGGGTTTTTTTACAGGCTCATCCGTGTCGGTGTGAAGTCTGGTTCTTACATGCCCATGGATATTTAGCAAAGGTCTAGACAAACTGAAAGGCAGAAAATGGAAATGTACATGCCCAGTTACATCTTTCCCCAAGACTGGAGTAAACATGATCAACGCACAAAGTGCCGGTTAGAACGCTTGGATGCTACGGAGAAATCACGTTGTTGAGCAATGTCTTTCCGCATCAGGACGGACCCCTTGGCTCTCCTTAAACCTCCAGTGAAGATGAAAACTTAAAAGTGATTAACAAGTCAAAAGAAAAAGTAGAAGCCCTTGAGAATTGAAAATAAAGTTGAGTAACATTTAAATTTAGATAAATTTTACTTGAATTCATTTCTTGGAACCACAATGTTATCATCTCTCGTTTTTCTTCTCTTTTTGACTTTAAGCAGTTTTGGGGGAAAAAATGAAATAAGGATGTCCTTCAGAACACACGGAGGGATGGACTGAGCTTTGGGAAATAGTCAAAGCTGAGAATAGAATGTGTTGTCATCAATTTAGTTGAATGACTTGGTGTTCATTCCTTATTCCTAAAATTTTGCTCTCTGGTCTACCATAATCATATTGAGCACAGCGCCTAACAGATAACAGGAACTCAAAAAGTCTTTTCATTCATCACATTTATCAAATATTTATTGACCATCTCCTAGGTACTAGGCACTGTGCTAAACTATGAATAAGATAATCAAGGTCTGTATCTTCATGGGCAAGTAACTTGGCATTCTAGTAAGTATCTTTTGAATGAATGAAGAAACATTTCTTAAAGGCATGAAAGAAGGGAGGTCTCTGCAAACAGTGCACTGCCTACAGAACTCATCTGAAATGAGAAAGCAAAGGAGAATAATACATAGTCCTTGTAGCTCTTGAATATGATTGTTTAAAAATTAGAACAAAACAAACAGGAGGGAGATTTGGGCTCTTGCTTTGCCTTGCACATTATTACTTTAAAATTGTTTGAGTCTAGTATTGTAGGCCCAATAAATTGAAATGATTTTCTTTTTTAAACTTTGATCATCAAGAAGGAAGGAAAGAAAGGAGGGAGGGAGGGAGGGAGGTGGGTGGGGAAGGCAGGTCTTTGCAAAAACTGTGCCGAGAATCACACAACAGGGAATTCTTCATGCAAAATGCAGTTGTTCGGGTGACACTTCTTGAATAAACTGTACATTAATTCATTCAACTAATAATTAGAGTATCTGCTATATGCCAGGTACTGTGCTAGTCAGCGGGGATTGTAGTAGGGAAAGAAAGATGTGTCCCTGTCCTCACGGAGCGTATTAAAAAAAAAAAACAAAAAAAAACCTTTTTCAATTTTCTCTGACATGCTTTACTGAGGAATACTGAAAACTAGATTATGAGTACTCAAGGAGCAGATGGTAGTTTTTTGCCCATCTGGGATAGTTCTAAAGAATAGACCCTTGTGTATCAGTAGATAAGGATTCTTCCAGTTCTAAGCTTCCGTGATCTATGATCTAATAGTAGAAACAGGATGTGTGCTTCCCCAAAAGATGTTATACTTGTATTTCTTTTTATAAAAGGAAACAGAGGTCAGGGCGCCTGGGGGGGGCTCAGTCAGTAAAGCAGCCAACTCTTCATTTCAGCTCAGGCCATGATCTTGGGGTCGTGGGATCGAGCCCCATGTCGGGCTTCATGCTCAGTGGGGAGTCTGAGTATTCGCTCTCCCTTTCCCTCTACCCCTCCCCCCCCAAAATAAATCTTTTTTTTTTTTTTAAAAAGGAAACAGAGGTATTGCCTGTTAATTCAGAAGAAAGTGAGTTCTTCCTATCTCTTTGAAGAATTCTAGTTCTACTCCTTTGGCTCTTCCTACCCTGCTCACCTTCTAATGCTCCATCCTACCCCTTTTAGTCTCACTTGCCTTGCCTTCCTTTAATGACTGAGACAAATTGCTCATCTCCAACTGGCTCTACACAACACCTCCAGTTAAAATCTCACTGTTAGGTCAAATGCATCGTGTTCCCTATGAATTCATCCAGCCATATGCCATCCCCCGCTCCTTTGGAATTTCCATCAGCAATATCCTTATCCTCCCAGTCTTCCACACTGGAAATACAAGAGTTCTGTTTGCTTCTTCCAAAATGAAGCTCCAACCCCAAAATTAATCAGTTCTTCCTTCTTTCAAAATACCTCCTCATCTGCACCTGCTCTCCCACTCCGGGCCACACAGTCTTAATTGCAACGCCTGTCGCCCCACACCTAGGTGATAACAACAGCCTCCAGGTCCCTCTTGAATCTGTGTCTCAGGCCTCGCTGACAGACTCAACTACCTAAACCTGCACTGCTTTCTCAAATCCTGAGTCCCTGCGCAGAAATCTTCCCTGGTTCCCTTGGCCTTGCCAGGGAAATCTCGAGCCTCAGAGTCTGGAATGCCTTGCTGTGGATCTCTGCTTCCGAGACACCTAGCTCACTGTACCTCACCATCCTCAGCAACAGCCGTGTTCTGCCCCAGGCCTTTCCTCGGCCTGTCCCTCCTCCTCACCTCCAAACCTCTATGTGGCCAAGGACCAGAGACTCTAGCGTCTGCTCCTTGCGTGTCTCTTTCGGGTTTAACAACTGCTTGTCAGACGAACAGAGAAATAACCGAGTAAAGAAGGAATTATGCCAGAATGCAAGGGCTAGCGTATCATTTGTAGCTTTTGCTCCCTAGTCTGTATGTGGTACTTGATATTGGTTCAAAACACAGCCAGTTAGAAAGGTCCGATGCATGGCGCTTATTGTTGCAGAAGTTTATCAAATTTCATTTCCTTGCCTAATTGCTCACAGAATAAAGTGCCTTTGTTCTTTGGTAGCTACACTGTGCCTTCGAAGTTTTTCTCTTTCTGAAAACGATGTCTTTGTTTATTCACCTGTGCATTCAATCCAAAGATAATCTGTGAAAAGAAATATTTTATGCTTAATTCTTTAGTTATGTTAAGACTGTTGCCTGAATTTTTCATTTCATTTCGTGATAACATTTTTAATTTCAGTCTCTCTCATGCGTTTTCTTAACTTTGAGTTATAGGGATGGGAATTCACTTCTGTCTCCTTTTCATTTCTTGACATTTTTGGGTGTACACTGGAAACTACCTCTGGAGGTCTCCTTATATAAGAAGAAAGCGCCCTTCAGAGATGAGTGGCCTCTGATGGACTCAGACGCTGCCTCCACCTGGTCGCTCTGAATCTACCAACATCACTGCCAGGGGACAGGGCCTATGACACGGTCACGCTCCTTTATCACATGTTCCCCTTGGGATTTCTTTCTGGGGACATGAAAAGATCTCTGATTACTGTCCACTCCCCAGTGGCCTCCTCATCCTGTCTTCCCCACCCCCAAACGTTCACAATCATCTCTTGATTAATTTGTTCATGAAATGACCCATTCTGCATTTAGAAACAATTATATATTCCAAACATTCATTTGCATGTGTTCTCTATAATCTTATGGCATCACCTTCTTCATGACCAGGAACTGACCTTGCATTAGGTCATAAAATATACCAACGACTAAACTTTCATAGATGTGGACACCAGATTTGTTCTGCGTTCGATAAATGGGAAGGCCAGCTGCAGATTAAATATGGATAAAATACTTGCCTTTCAACTTTAGTCCTTAAAATAGCAGTTAAGACCAAGAGCCAGAATGAATTTGAATCCTGGCTCTGACAATTTGCTATTTAAAGTTAGTCAAATTTTGTTGTTTTTTAACCTCTCATGTTTTAGTTCCTACATCAGTGAAGTGGGCAGATACTATGGCTTCTTACCACTGAGTTACTGTGAAACTTAAATAAGTTAATTCATATTGCCATTAACGGAGTACTTAATAAATATTAACCATTTTGGGGGGCGACTGGGGGCCGCAGCCGGTTGAGCATCTGACTCTTGGTTTCGTCCCAGGTCATTATCTCAGATCAAGCCCTTCATCGGGCTCCACTGTCAGCGGGGAGTCTGCTTGAGATTCTCTCCCTCTCTCTCTGCCCCTCCTCCCACTCATGCACACATTCTGTCTCTCTCAAATAAATAAATCTTAAATATATATATTAGCCATTTTTTGTTTCGCATGTATTGCCTTGCCTGCAATAACCTATTCCTCTCCATATGTTAATCATAAAGCAACAAAACAGTGGTTGCTAACATTCATTGAGTAATCACCATGTGAAAGAAAGCAGGCCAAACACTTCACATGTCTTAGCTATTTCCCACAACAATTCTATGAGGTACGTCATATTGTTGTCCCATTTTACAGATAAGGAAAGTTAACGTTAGAACGATATACCCAGGGGCATTCAGCATGCAGTCAGTGTCAGTACACATTCTGGTTTATTCTCCCAGATCTGTCTGTCTATGTCTGTCAGTCACACATACGCTTTGGTTTGCTCAACTAGTCATTAAACCTTTGTTACCACTTACAGTGTGCAGGGTTCACAGCATCCTGCCAGGGGGAGCGTAGGGGAAGAGAGGTAAGCAAGAAATGGTCCCGGCTATCAAGGAATCCACAGTGCATTGTAGGAGATACCCATGTCCTTGCAACTAAAACAGATGGTGCGATGGAAGTGCTCCGAGTAGAAACTATGTGCTGTGAGGATGTTGAGGAAGCAATCACTTCTAACCCTGGGGGACTGGAAGGGGGGGCGTATAAACATAGAAAAGACTTGAACTGGGAGAGAAGGGAGAGAAGAGCACTCTAGAGAGGAGGAGCAGCAAGAACAAGTCAGACAAGTGTTACATTGGATGCAATGTGGCGGGACGGGCAGGTTGAGTTTGGCCAGTAATGCAGGGTCATACGACTGGAAAGGGAGTTTTGGTGTGTTCTTCATGCTTTTGTGTGCGTAACAGTGAAGCAAATCCTGCCTTTTTTGGAACTCCACATGCTTTGCAAAATATTTGGTCCCAGCAAAGATGGGCAAGGCTAGAAGAAGATGAAAAAAGAAGATTGTTCTCGATCTATGTCAGGCCCTTGACTCCATACTGCAAGGTCGGAGTCAGCTTTAGACCAGACTACCTGAGCCAGATTTCTGATCCATTTAATACCTGTTTTATCTCTTGGGAATTACCCACACCATAGGAGCAAACCCACTCGAGCTCTGCTGGCTCTGGGCAAGAGCTGACCAACCGTTGTTTAGCATGGGCCTTTCAGAACCAAATTAAGATCCAGATTTATGGGGCGCCTGGGTGGCTCAGTTGGTTGGGCGACTGCCTTCGGCTCAGGTCATGATCCTGGAGTCCTGGGATCGAGTCCCGCATCGGGCTCCCTGCTCGGCAGGGAGTCTGCTTCTCCCTCTGACCTTCCTCCCTCTCATGCTCTCTGTCTCTCATTCTCTCTCAAATAAATAAATAAAATCTTTAAAAAAAAAAAAAAAGATCCAGATTTATGGAGCCTACAGGCCTGGGGCCACCATTAATATCCAGTTGGCAGAATGCCAGATGGCAAAGTGTACCATTTCGCCTGTAAAATTCTTCCTTTTTCCCCCACCCAGAATGGAATTCACTAAGCTATCAGGACACTGTCAATGTATTACAGAAAAACCTAATAGGAAAAAAAGAGTGGTACTTTTTATTTCATGCCACCTAAAGATACACTTTTCAATACTTTTCAAGTCTACTAAAAATTGCAATCTGAAATTTTCTTTTTTCTCATTTTCTCCCTTACATTTAAGCCTTGCCTCTACTTCTTTGATATTTGAGTATTAATCAACTATTGGTTACTTGTTAATTATCACTCAGTGATCCATCAATCATCAATAGGATTCCAAAAAACATGAGTCAAAAACAACAGATTAAGACAAAATATATGCCCTTTCTGAGCTCCTTTAGCCATCACATATAACAGGGAATGACAATCTCCCTAACCTTTGCATGAAAGATTTAGTTTGCATTTTTGATGGTACTCATTGGAGCAGTAGTTCATTTGTGTCTGCCAATGAGTAGAGTGTGAAAAAAAAAATCTCATAACATTATCAAGAAAGCAGATCTTTTTTGTTTGGCCTCAATTTGATAAAAATGGGTCTCGGAGGCCATCTATGGTAAGCGGATATTAAAACCAGGGTTATAAATTGTTGCTTTAGTGTTCCAGCTTTTGAGGCCCGAAAGATCTTACCAAAAAGGGTACATTGTTTTAATTGCTCCTCATTATATGTGATGAGAGAACATCATTTCTCTCCTCTTCCTCCCAGGTGGCCGTTGAGGACCGCATCAGGCAGCTGCACGAAGCCCACAGGGACTTTGGGCCAGCATCCCAGCACTTCCTTTCCAGTAAGTTGCTGTCACCTTCCATTGCTTAATGTCTTCATTGCTTCTTGGTAGTGAAGAATTAAGAGTTGAATTATGATCATCTCTGCCAAGTGCACTAGAGGCATAAATCATCCTGAAATACAACGTGGGGGGAGAATCCAGGGCATTGGGAGAGGAGGTCCGATTAGATCATTTTGTCCAGTCTTCAGCTAACACATAATTGTTTCCTGCAATGTGTTCTCAAGTGCTAACTTTGGTAATATTTTTGTATCTTTAGTTCTGCTTATAGCAGTTCACTTCATAAACTGATAATTATGATACCATCTAATTATGATGGGATCATTCAATACGTGTTACTGGGACTCTATAATTCTTTATGTAATTCATTAAATACTTCCTGCCTCCAAGGTGGAAGCTCAGCCTATTGGATTTCCTCTCCCTAACCATTCTTACTGCTCTTTTATCCTTGATCACTCTTCATTCTTTTACTTCAGCTTTACTCTTTTATTAATTATATTTGTGTCATTAATTATTAATATATATTATTGATAAGTATTACATATTTTATAATAAACACTAAGGAACAGCCTTAGTTAATGGAGGGTTTACTATTGGAACATCCTATTAATGTAACAGTACATATTAAATTGTCAAGCTCCTATTGTCCTCTGATTGATGTTATTAATTTCTACCACTCTTTGATTACAAAAGTGTGGATTTGGGGGTTTCTTCTATTTAAAAAGCCATATTTCTACCACATGGAGTTAACATGTGCTAACATTTTGGCATATTTCTTGTCATACATGAGTATGTATGAGGGCCTCACCATCATTTTAAGGCAATTACTTTGTGCCTGACAATGTTACAAATATGAACTAATTTAATCCTCATAGCATCCTCTGAGGTAGATACGTTATTATACCCATTTTAAAGATGGGGAAATTGAGGCACACAGTCACACACAGATTGACTGACAGCCAGGATTCAAACCCAGCTTGGTTCCAGAGCCTGTTCTAGCCACTACACTGGACTGTCATTTACTTGATTTATGTATCTTATAGACAGGAAGTAATTCTGTATGATTTCCCTTCACTCTCCTGCCACCTTCTTTTATTGTCATTTTCTCATCCTTTCCTTTGTTTTCCATTTCCCATAGGTTAAGAAAAAGATCTTTACTCACTTTTTATTTTTTTTAAGATGTATTTATTTGAGAGAAGAGAGTAAGAGCACACGTGCACAGTAGGGACGAACTGAGGGAGAGGGAGAGAAAATCTCAAACAGACTCCATGCCGAGTGTGGGGCCTGACGTGAGGCTTGATCCCATGACCCTACAATCGTGACCTGAGCCAAAACCAAGGGTCAAACGCTACTGCACACCACCCAGGCACCCCTTTGCTCGCATTTTAAAGTATTTGACTAGATGCTTTCATGTATCTCCAATTGGCTCTTGTCTTTTAGAAAAAAATTCCTAGGAGGTGATAGTCCTTTTTGTTATACATTGACAGTGTATTAAGTAAGAAATTGTCTTACATTCTTGACGGGGTCTAACCTTACTATCTGCATGCAGTCGTTATTTGGACATGCTTAGGATGGGCCAAAAGAAGGGGGGCAGGTGAAAGCAGTGTATGCAATCAAGTGGATTGTGGCTTCTAGGAATGCCTCTAAGATAATGACGAGGCCTGAGGATTTTGTTTTCTGTACTTGTCCAAATCTCTGGTCTGCTTAAGTCACCTCAGTGACTGCCACTCTATTTGATCTCATTGAAATTAAATGTGATAACATATTTTTAAGTGACTCATAAGCCGTAAACAAAAATATCACTCTTATGAATATTAGTTACTCCTCAGATGCCAGGTGTATTCATTCATCTTTTATTCTCTCTGCTTGCCCCACCCAAATTCCCATGTCTTCCCCATTAAAACTTCTTTTCAGAAAATGATGTTATTTAACCCAGGTGACAGGTAAAGTTTAATGTGTACTTCTCCTGGGTTATTTGCATTTTAATAGGGTGAAAAGCCATAAGTCTGAGGAATGACTCTCTGTTGGTAGAACATCAGCCATAATCTCTGAGTTGTGAGGGAAGAACTTGGAAGGGCCAGGTGGAGCATGTTTACACCTTTTAAACAATATCACACCGGTGCCCACTTCCAGAAAGGTCAGGCTAGTAGACACGGATGCTCATAATAACACTCATTTACCTGCTTAAATGGAGCCAGCCCCAGGAGTCACCAGTTTCTTACTCATGTGGAATATTGATATATGCTTTGAAGCTTTGCTTATGGATATCAAAAAATACCAATTTGGTGTAAGGGATATTTGAGAAATAGGACAGTGAGACTAAAGACTGAATGAAGACTGTTTCTTTGTGTTGTCCTTTTTTAAAATTACAGAGGTAATATATGCCACTCAAGGAAATTTTGGAAAGCAGAGAATACAAACAGAGAAAAAAATTATCCATAATCCCACCACTCAGAGATAACCACTACAAAAAATGTGCTTCATATACTTTCTGTCTTTCTCTCAGGGGGCGTGTGTATGTGTGTGAATTCAGATTCCCTTCTTTTAAACCAAACAGGAATAAAATCACATTACCATTTTATGACCTCTTTTTTCCCTTAGAACTGTAATAAAAATATTTTTATGTTTAAATATTCCTCTACAGAGTAATTTTTTAAATGGCTGGGTAGTATTCTCATCTCTGGCTGTACCAGATTTACCAACACAATTCTGAATTAAAGTCATTTCAAATCTTTCACTATTATATCCAGCTTTGTGACTAACATCCTTTGTACACCTTTATAAACATCTCCTAGTCTTTCTACAAGATAAACGCCTAAACACACAACCACTCTGTTAAAGGACGTTTACATTTGTATGGCTTCTGATATGTACCGCCACATGGACCTCTAGAAATCTCCAGAATTTGGGTGCCCCATCAAAACCACATTTGAGGCAGGGCATCTCTGAAGTCACTTACTTGCTGTTAAATTGTGTTCTGTGAAAGCAAAACAGTTTTTCCCCTAAAACAAACAAAAATATGTTTGAAAAAAATACCACTGAGGCCATATCAAATGATTTTGAATTGATAGATATCTAGTAATTTACCTCCAGGTTACTAGGAATAATAATGGGATGATTTCTGAGGCTTAGAAATTACAAAGAGAAGTAAAGATGAGCACTAACTGCCCCCGCAAACATGCTCACTCTCTCTCTCCTTCTCCCTCTCTCTCTTTCTCTCTTTCACATACACTTTGAAAATTACATTACCAGCTGTCTTTGTTTTTTTATCAGTAGAGAGAGGCAGCCTTTTACTAAATAAAAGTATTCACTGTTTCTTCTTGGTGGCCCAATCTCTACTTGTTAAAGAAGTGGTTCCTTTTATCTTAGATCTGAGAGAAATGAGAAGAGAAAAACATTGTAAAATATGACCCTTATCCATTGCTAGACACTTGCTTGCCTTTAATTCTAACTGTAGTATTCTACCACTTTTTTTAAGATTTTATTTTTAAGTAACCTCTACACCCAGTGTGGGGCTCAAACTCATGACCCTGAAATCAAGAGTCACATGCTCCATAGACATAGACTGAGCCAGGAAGGCACCCCAATAATCTACCACTTCTTTTTTTAAGATTTTATATATTTATTTATTTGAGAGAGAGAGCACATGCAGGGGGAGAAGGAGAGGGGGAGGGAGAGGGGGAGGGAGAGGGGAGGGAAAGAATCCCAAGCAAATCCGGGGCTGAGCACAGAGCCCAAAGCCAAACTTGTCACAGGGCTCGATCCCACGCCCCTGAGATCATGGCCTGAGCCAAAACCAAAAGTCAGACACTCAACTGCCTAAGCCACCCAGGCACCCCTCTACCACTTCTAATTGACTTCAGTAACTTAAACCAAGAAAAGGGAGAATTTGGTAATAGTGTGATTTTTAAAAATTATATAAATTTTTATATATGTATAGTGTATTATGTTTACACACAATTTTGAATCACACAGTTAGCATTTATACATGTATTAAAATATATAGTGGGGGGGGACCTGGGTGGCTCAGATGGTTAAGCCTCTGCCTGTGGCTCAGGTCATGATCTCCAGGTCCTGGGATCAAGCCCCACATCGGGCTCCCAGCTCAGCGGGGAGTCTACTTCTCCTTCTCCCTCTGCCTCTCCCCCTGCTTGTGCTCTGTCTCTCTCTCTCAAATGAATAAATAAAATCTTTTAAAAAAGAATATATAGTAGGAAGGTACAGTGTCCATGTCTTCCTATGTCAATGATCAAGAAAGTACTATAGTATTTATTGGCATAGTAGTCTGAAAATTGTCCATTTAAAATTATCTTCACGAATTTATCTTCAAAAACAAAAAAGAGCCTGAGATCTTTTTTGCGTCAATTTTCTCAGTTCTCTGAGCTTCTAGTTTAAGTTTTACTTCACCAAGGATAACTATATATTTGAATAAAGGTAGAACTCTTTCTGTAAGAGTGAGAAGAACTTAGAGCTGTCTTAATGGTTTACCAGTTCTACAAAATCTTACCATTTGCAACGACATGGATGGAGCTAGAGAGTATTATGCTAAGTAAAATAAGTCAGTCAGAGAAAGACAAATACATACCATTTAAGAAACAAAACAGATGAGCAAAGGGAAAAAGAGAGAGAGAAGCAAACCAGGAAACAGTTAACTGTAGAGAACATACTGATGGTTACCAGAGGGGAGGTGGGTGGGAGAATGGGGGAAATAGGTGATGGGGATTAAGGAAGGCACTTGTTGCGATGAGCATCAGGTGATGTCTGGAGGTGCTGAATCACTATATTGTACACCTGGAACTACTTTAACACTGTGTATTAACTAACTGGAATTTAAATAAAAACTTAAAATATTTTACCAGTTCTAGAATTCCCCCAAAGTAGCATTTCCCAAGCCATATTCCTCAGAACATTCATGTTCTATATGATGTTAATAACTCTTCCTTGAAAAAAAATCATCTTGGGGTCAATAAGATTGGAAAAACAGTAGCTTATAAAGGTACGAAAGTTTTTTGTCGTTGTTGAAATTGTTGCAGCCTTTACTATACATGGAAACGCTAAGAAGAGGATAAAGTCAGTAGCTCTTCTCCATACTTACGTGACTAGGGAAATCTTTTTCAGGGATACCAGTTAATTTCTCACTAAACGTGCCATGGAACATAGTATAGGATTCTTTGCCCTCAAGTGGTATTTGCCAAATGGTTTAATGATGAGAACTTTCTGCTGAAGGTAATAAGAACATGATCCAATTAAAAAGAAAATGAGTTATTTATAAGGCAAAAGGGTCAACTTTCTCTCTCCTGAGGTTTCTGGCTCCCACCCCCACCCCAGAAGTCCCATATGCTGTGGAATTTCCTAACTGGAGAGAGGCTTAAGGGAGTAGCTATATGAGTTGTTTTCAAAGTACTCATTAGTGAATACTGAAATCAGTTTAATGACTTGCAGCCAACAATTTTGTAATGGAATGGAAGAGATGAGAAAATATCAGAGTACATTGCACAAGCAAGGTTAAGTATTGTTTTGACACTTTGGTTTCAATTAGGTGGGTGTGTGTGCATGCACGCACATGCGTACATGTGTGCTACAACAAAGAGTAAAATACTTTCCTTTTGTGGGTTGCAGTCCAAAAAAGCTTGAAAGACGCTGAATTACGCCACCCCTACCCTTATTTTTACACAAGACAGAATATGTGCAGAGAGATAAAATGACATCACCAAGGTTATAATAGATGTGGGACTGGAACCCAGTTTCTGCTCACACTGCCTTACCCATTGACAACAAACACTGAGGCCAGCAATTGTCTAGTTCATCTGATATTGCCACAGATTTCTCTCTTCTGTTTCTCTTGGTCTTGGCCATACTAAGTGGATTTACAGAGCCTGAATTTTCTCTGGATGCCTCTGGGCCAAGTGTTATCTCACTTGGGATATTGGTTAAGACTATAGCCTTTGGAACTAGGCTGACGGGGTTCAAGTACTGGTCAGACACTCCATCTCTTTATCCTCATCTGTAAAATGGGGATAATAGTAACATTTCATCAAACGTAAGACATATTCTCTAGCCACAATTATAAAAGCCCTGAAATCAGGATGTATTTAATGTCCAATGGTGTTTTGAATTCAATAAACTATGATAATATTACCTCATAGGGTTATGGTGAAGATCAAATAGTTACTGTATATATATACACTGTGTGTATATTTTATGTAAAATATATAGAACAGGGGCACCTGGGTTGCTCAGTTGGTTAAGCATCCGACTCTTGATCTCAGCTCAGGCTCTGATCTGAGGGTCATGAGTTCAAGCCCCGCACTGGGTTCCATGCTGGGTTTTGGAGCAGGACCTGGCACATAGTGGTACAGAAGTGATTGCTGTTAGCATTGGTGTCATTATCATCATCAACTTGACAGTATAATTTCATATCTGCCTATTAGAGTCAAACTAGATGTGAAAGTATCATTCGTTCTTTTGTTTTTAATTGCATGTAACTAGTTCCTCTCCTTCCCAGAGATGTTTCTCGTGGATCTAATCTGAAAGAGCAGTGTTTTTCATATTATACAAGCTCAATTGTTATTTGTGCAACTAATGAATGGATGAGTAATCAATGAGTAGACCTTAATCTTTTCAAGGACAGGATAGCTTTATATTCTTCAGCATCTAATATGGTAACTGTACTTGGTAGATGTTCAGTGAAATCATTTACAGAGTGAATTATGTTTTGTATCCAAAAGAAATAAATTTCCTCCTGACATTGCTAATACACAGTGGCATGAAATTTAGCATAGTGACTATCACATAGTAGACACTCAATAAATAATGGGACCTTTCATGTTGCCTCTGAGCAAGGACTAATAGCATTCAGAAGTTGACATGGTCCTTTTCATAAAAGTCTCCTGTGCCGTGTAATATAAGGAAAAAAGCAAACTTTACAATTAGTTTGATCACAACTCTATTAGAAAATAAAATAAAAACAACAGAAGGGGATGCCTGAAGACAAGACTGAAAAATATCAGAATCCAAAGAGCTATAGTGGTTTTCTTTTTATGTTTGCAGTTTTTTTTAATAATAAGCGTGTATTTACTTTGATAAGGGAAAAAAACAATAATAGTAAAGATTTTTATTCTCTAGCTTTTAATCCACTGACCTCTTAAAATCTTACCCTCTGTTGATGGCTATGGAACTCCATAAGACAAATTTCCTTTTTACTATTTGTTCTGAATTTAAAAGATATGAGTTTCATTGAGTGATCTTCTTGTTCTCAGATTATGAGACACTGTAAAAAGAAGGAATTGATCACTACTTCTTGCAGCGCAAGCTTTATCATCTTCAGTGCCTTAATCAAATCCCTAGTTAACTCTTTGTCTCATTAAAGCAATCCAAGCCTTTACAGTTTCCTCTTGCTACATCAGACTAAAAAGTTTGTTTCCATCTTGAGAGTTACCAAACCTTCCTCCCTGCACCCCACCCCCCACCGCCTCTTCCCACTCACACACTTAATAAAGAAGATAGGGAAAAAAACTTTAAGCACGTCTAATAATTGCTGACATTTCACTTAACAGTGCTCCAATCTATGCTACCTTTGTCCTCAGGGAATGGATAAATTTGAAATACAAGTGGGCCAATAATTTAAAGCTTCAGATCGGCTTAAGGAAGCTGTCGTGATAAGTCAGGAAGAAGCTTGCATCTACAATGTGAGGTGATTTTCAGCCTAAAGCTTCCTTATCAGGGAAAAATCTTAGGGCAAAATAATTGGGGCCAACTTCTTCAGCAGTCACAGTGCTGTCTCGAGTGTCAGGAATTTGGGACAGATGCCTTGTAACTTATCAGTGATGCTGGTAACAGCTCCATAAGTTCAAAGGTAACCTTTCAGATGCCCACAAAAAGCAGTCACAGTGATAATAATTAAACTCTTTTCTCAAAACCAATTTCTATGGCTCTTTCTCCTTGAGCTCAAATTTATATTCTCCGTGAAGACCTAGATTTATTTGCTGTAGAGTAACCTTAGTAACAAAATTTTGCATCTTCAGCCCTCTGTATCCATTTATTTGGACACATGAGGAAGCTTTGGAAAGTTCTCAGTTTCTTCTGTGGGAATTTGTGTACTGGAGCTGACTTTTACTGGCTTGAAAGAGCCAGTTGTTAAATATACAGCAATTGTGAACTGGTTGTTAAACTTTGGTAGCTTGAAATCAGCCATAGTGGGACTACAGACCCCACCAAAATTGGCAAATATGGCAAATCAAGACTTGTTTTTCTTTCTCTGCATAGCTGGTTTACCAGAACGCCACCAAATCAATGTCATTCAGATTACCCAAAGTTGTGGAGGCAAAGCTCAGGATCTAAATATCTATCTGCCTTAAGTTAGGATGACCACTGGTCCTGGTGTGTCTGGGATGTTCTTGGTTCGAGCACTGAGATTCCTGCATCTCAGAAAATCTCAGTGCTGAGCATACTGGGATGGTCAGGCACCACAGCCTTAAGTAATGTTTCGTGGAAATAGATTCTTGTACAAGTAATTTGCCTAAATAGCAGCTCTTGGGTGAAGGGGAGTGAGGGAGGGAGGAAGGATGCGCTGGGGGTTATGCTGGTGATGGAGTCAAGCTAAGCAAGGAAGTGGACACGAACTTTGGCCTGACCCCCCAGGGCACTCTGGAGCACACATTGCACCATAGAATTGGCCCCATTTTGAAGGACGGGAGCTGGGTTTTTGTTACCCCATGTCAGTCAGGCATTGGCTGTGGATTTCTGGGGAGCAGAGGACAACAGTTCCCATTTCACTGAGGAAGGCTCTCTGGAGCCGTGAGGCAATGGGCCAGTAGCAACCAACACTCATAGCAGCTGGGGATGGGTGTATCAGCGGGAAAGGGAGTTCTGAGGGGGACGCCAACAGCATTAACATCTCCCAGACTGGATGAAACTATTGTGCTACCCCATGCATAATCTGACTGTAGAACCCAATTGTGACATTTAGCTGGATCACAGCCACCACTCCGCCACATACCTGCATGGAGATTTCCGGTGGCATGGCAGAAACTAAGCAAATGCTTGTTTCTTTCTTGTTTTCCTCATCATGACAGATTTCTCTGGGTCTCATGGGGACCTAGGACACTGAGAGCAGCTCCATAGTGCTGAACCAGTGTCATGATACATGGGCACTATTTTAGTGGAATGCTGGCTCTGAAAGGTATATTTTTATACTCTCCAGAAAATGAAGGCATTTGTGAGTTTGGCCTAGGGTAACATTTTGTCACCCATCCCAAAATACATAGCTTTACACAACAGAAATGGTAGAATCACATCCCTGTGAGCAAAAATCATTACTTTCGTTTTTCCAT
The DNA here is from genome assembly GCF_029215605.1 of Mirounga angustirostris. Lineage (NCBI taxonomy): Eukaryota > Metazoa > Chordata > Mammalia > Carnivora > Phocidae > Mirounga > Mirounga angustirostris. The sequence continues at coordinate 26,781,073 of NW_026991719.1, read as the reverse complement.
TTGGATGTTTTCCATTTTCAGAACACAACCAGTTTGAGATTACATAATACTTTTTGGTGAGAACATTGAGGTGAGGACAAAGGCATTTTGTTCTTTTGCAGACTTACATAAACTGTTGCTGGTTTAAAAACCATTCTCTTGGGGCGCCTGGGTGGCTCAGTTAGTTGAGCAACTACCTTTGACTCAGGTCATGATCCCAGGGTCCTGGGATCGAGTGCTACCTCTTGGAGGGGGAGGGGGGTCCCTGCTCAGCAGGGAGTCTGCTTCTCCCTTTCCCTCTGCCCCCAGCCCAGCTCATGCTTGCTTGCTCTCTCTCTGTCTCAAATAAATGAACAGAATCTTTAAAAAATAAATAAAATAAAATTTTTAAAAGCCATTCTCTTGAGGGGTGACTGAGTGGCTCAGTCAGTTAAGCATCTGACCCTTGATTTCAGCTCAGGTCATGATTTCAGGATAATGAGATCAAGTCCTGGGTCGGGCTCCATGCTGGGCGTGGAACCTACTTAAGATTCTCTCCCTCTCCCTCTATCCCTCCCCTGTCCCTGTCTAAAAAAAAAACTCTTGAATTTTTAAATATACTTTCAGATATCAGCAATAATAGTCATCTTGATTTCAGTCTACTGCAGATGAGCTTTGTCTCCTCCAAGCTGTAAGGAGCAGGGATAGACTTAGGTGATGAGGGGGACCCCTGGAAACATAAGGAAGGATGGGGAATGGCAGTCACCGTGAAACTTGTTTGTTTCTCTCTTGATGTGCTTTGCTGTTGTAGACTCAAACTACCACAGTATCATAGCTTCTCTCTCTTCTCTACCTTGTCCTTATAGTTTCAACCACCTTGTGACTTCTGTTTTCTTCTTTAGCCCTCTAACTTTTTTTTTAACTTCCCTACCTTTCTACCATCTAAATTTCTCTATATGTTACAATCAAACTCTCCAAGAAAGAGCATCTGATTGGGTCAGGTATTTACAATCTGTTTATATTGAAACCAGGCTTTCTAGACCAGGTGCTCTAGACAATTCTTTGTTGGGGAGACTGTGCTGTGCACTGTCGGATGTTTAGCAACATCCCTGGCCTCACCCCACTCTGTACCAGTAGCACCTGCCCTCTCAGTTGTGACTACCAGAAATGTCTCCAGATGCTGCCAGATGTCCTTTGGAAGGCAAAATTGTCCCTGGCTGAGAACAACTCCTGTATACCTGACTCCTGGACTATGTGTAGCCATGGCAGTTGGGTCACATAGAACACTAAGTAGAATGGCCTCTGTGTGAGGAGTCATTTGAGCCTACTTCTCTACAGCTTCCAGGTCCCATGCAGTGAAGAGGAGTGTCCTCAGCACCAAAGTCACACCCCTTCTGAGGGTAGCTCCTGATGGTTGCAGGAGAATAAAGACCTGGCCATTTGGGCCTAATGTAGGAGAATTCTAACATTCTACCTCAGGAGCTCTAGTGGGGTTCACTGAGACTGTCACTGGGCCTGCCTCCTAGCTTGACTTCTCTCGGTCGCCATTCCTGCTTCCTTCTTCTCCCTTCCACAGATGTTGATCACAAGAGCACACCTTACTAAATACCCTGCTCTTTAAACATTGTCTCAGAGTCTGTTACCTGGGGAAACCCATCTGTGAGGGGACAATGTAACTGACAGGCATTTCAAAGCATCTGAGGAAAAGGCATTGTAATAGGCTCATTCTGGTCACTGGGTGATTTGATTTACTCTTGCTTTTATTATGAAGTTGATGATTTTGTCCAGTGTATGTAGTGATGATCATTATTTAAGATGTCTGACCTTGTGACCTCCATTAATGGGTAAGGACTTTGAGGACAGCATAAGATTACGTCAGCCTCTTGCCTTATACCTTAAGTCCAGCAGCACACATACCAATGACAGACAAGAGTTAGAATGAAGGATGGTCGATAAAATAGATCATAAAAGGAAATGGGTTGGAGTGTGAGCACCAAAAGGGTAAAGGGCATGCATTCCTTTTTTTTTTTTTTTTTTTTTTTAATGTCATGCATCCAACATCTTGGAGATAAGTACAGGATATGCCTTGATTGAATGAATAACTGGGCATACTGAAGATTATTCCCTCTAGGAAAGAACTGAGTCTAGTGCCTAGTCTAATGTCCTGAAAAAATTATGAGCTTCACTTTATTTTCGGCCAACTAAGAATTAATTCATTCTGTCCTTCAATTAGTCCATTCAATGACCAGTATAGGTCAAACTCTGTTCTAGGTACTGGTGAAACCACAGTAAATGAAAGAAAAATCCTCTCTCATGGAGCTTGAATTTTAATAGGAGAAAGCAATTGGGTCATGATAAGTTTGACAGAGAAGAATAAAGCAGGCTAGAGGTAATAGGGGAAGGGAACTTTTTAAATGGGGTGGTCATGGGGGTGGCATTTGAGTAAAGAAGTGAGAGAAAAAGCCAGGCAGATACAGAGGGTTCCAGGTAGAGGAAACAGTAAACACGAAGACCCTGAGATGAGAGCAAGCTTAGTGGGGTTTGAGGAACAACAAGGAGTCCAGTAGGATTGAAGCTGAGGAAGCAAGATGGTGAAGGATAAGGAGGTCAGTGAGCAACCAAGAGCCAGGCCAAGTCAGGTCTTATCATCTATGGTTAAAAACCTTTGAAATTTCCTCTTAAGAAGGGAAGACTTAGGAGGGTTCTGAGCTAAGATGTGACATGATCTGATTTACTATGCCTGTAGCATTCCTTCCTATATTTATTAACAAACACTAGGCACTTGGAATAGGAAGATGAGAGAGACCAAAACCTGTCTTTGGGACGCTCAAATTCTAAACAAAAGAGAAAGACCTATTTAAAAAAAAAACATGACCTATAGTTGTGGTAAATAGGGATGGTAAGACTAGAGTGGAAGGAGGAAATTAATTCTATAGGAAGCAAAATGAGATGTTCTTTATAGACTAGTAAATGAGGTTCCTGAGCCCAATTTCCATGGAGGGGAGAACTTCCCACACAGCACCAAGCAATTCTCACATACCAGCAGGTTCAACTCATTTCTGACCCCATTGACCTATAGATAGCATCAGATCCCAGAGGTTAAGGGTACAGGCCTACAAGACTGCCCCCCAACCCTGCCCACTTCAGATGCCAGTCACAAGCCCAGCTTCTACCAGTGCTTCTCACCAGCCAGCTTTAAATGGGAGGTTTCCACGACCTCTTCCTTGGACTTCAGACACAGTCACAAGTTCAGATTGTTTCCTCTACTTCTTCTGACCCACTGGCTATAAACCAGAAGTTCCCAGGACTTCCTCCTCAGGTTTGATTAATTTGCTAGAGCTGTTACCAGAACTCAGAGAAACGTTTTACTTCCAAGATCACAGGTTTATGATAAAGGGATAGAACTCAGGAACATCCAGATGAAAGAGATGCACAGGGCAAGGTATGTGGGAGGGGCGTGGGGCTGCCATGACCTCTCCAGGCACGCCCCTCTCCCCACACCTCCATGTGTTCACCAACCCGGAAGCTCTCCAGACCCTGTCCTTTTGAGTTTTTTTGGAGGCTTCATTACATACTAATGATGGATTGAATCTTTGGCTATTGGATTCAACCTCCAGTTTCTCTCCTCTCCCCCCTCCCCAGGTCTGGGGGAGGGGTGGAGAAGGAAAGTTCTAACCCTCTAAAGACAAGTTATGTCTCTGGTGACCAGGTTCCATCTTGGCCTTCCAAAAGTCACCTCATTAACGTAACAAAAGATACCTTTGTCACTCTCCACCCCGGAAATTCCAAGGGTCATGGGAACTGTGAGCTAGCAATTGCAGACAGAGACCAAATATATATCTCTTATAAAATATATCGCAACTAGTATAAATGCACATTGTCTCTGAGGCTACGTGCAAATCCAAGGTAGAGAGTATTTCTTCTGAGAGGAATCGAGCAAAGAAGGCTTCTGATTGCTTGGCCCTTGATTTCTTTCACTTAGCAAGGTTCACAGGATGTATTCTGATATGATGAATATCCCCCCTTCCAATTTTACATGTAGCCTCCTTATAGCCCTTTTGTCCAGAAAAGGGATTTCTTATGTATGTATAATGAATATAAATATAGGTTTTAGAGAGTGCTAATGTTTTAATGAGCTAGAAATAGGCAGACGAGAGAGAATAATTGAAGGATTAGTCAACATGGGGACAATTTGACTTGGAAAGAGAAAATCTGAGCAGGAAACGTCTAGGAAAAAAATTAGAAAAGGAATGGAATGAGCTCATTTACAGTGTGAGTTAAGGGCAGAGGGATTTATTCTCAAAAGGTAAAAACTGAGAGTTTGTATTTTAGAACTTGATCTAGGCCAGCTATCAAGGGAAAGAGACTGATTCGAAAGACTTGGTCCAGGAGGTCTGGAGCAGATACATCTATTAAAGGTTGCAAGGGAAGAGGGAAAGTTTTGAACCAAATCTTCAGTTATTCCTGGAGTCCAACACAAAAATTCAGCAGAATGCTTGTTATCTTAGGGCAAAATAAAGGACAACAAGGCTTAAGTCTTAAAGGAGATCAGATCATTCCTCTCCTGTGAACCAGCCACACTAATTTAAATAGAAAAAAAAGATAGTAACTTTGGTCATGTGAAATTTAATTTAAAAAGCAGAACTAAAAATGGAAATTAAAACGAAAAATGTCTTGTTCTGAGTCTTTCTAAAAATACTTAGCTGTTTGTTTTGAATTCCTAAGCAATATTCATGTAAAATGGTCAAACACCATTGACTCTCATAGTTGACACCAGCATCCGAATGCCAAAAGGAAGATATGTCTCCTCTCAAGTTTTACTACTCCGAGAACTGCATACAATTTTTTGAAGAGACACAAAATGGTGGCAAAAGGAGGAAGAGGAATTGTTTACTGGAGTTGTTGCCTATGCCTGTGCTTATTGGGTACTAGTCACTGTAACTCTAGAACCACAGAGTCTCATCTGCCTTGTTGCCCTAGGATTCTTTACACCAGCAGTAAGTTAGTAAATGGAATAAATATCCTGATGACTCAGCACATGAAAGATGATGATGATAATAGTAGGGGTAGAAAAAGGAATACAAAAAATATGGCGCACTTTGTGCTCTTAACACTGAGGAAGCATTTTCCATGGATTAGCCTGCGTCATCTTCACAGCAACCCTGTAAAATAAGGAGTAAGACTCTCTCTCTTTCACAGAACAGAAAACAGACTGGAGAAGTTTAATGACACATTCAAGTTTACACTTGTAATTATTACAGATGAGCAGCTTCAGAGGAAGGGTTCCGGGCACTAGTGAGTGGCAACCCACAAGTCTCAACTACAAAGATGCAAGTGGGTAATCCCCATTGATCCTTGCATGACAGTAGAGAATGTGGCTAGTAACAAATCGGGGAGACTTCTGCCTGGGAATATTTTTCTATTCTTTCACCCCTTTGGTGTTCTTTGACCCCTCTCTGTCTGCCCACCCTCCTCTTTCTCACTCTCCCTCTCTCCCTCTCTTCCTCCTATATGAGAATAGAAAGTTTCTGTTCTGGTGTTTCTAGGTCTACAGGCCAGCTGTAGTTCAGATGATCTAGATGAAGTTTGGGAAGCTCTGCTGCAGGCTATGGGTTGGAGGTTGGCTGGGTTTGGCTCCAGGCTGCTAGTTTCATTCAGGTTGTTTCTAGAGGCCCACGCTGAAGGATCAGAGGCCACCTGGGGCATGTGCTCCTGGCAGATTGCCAGAGCACAAGAGTACAAACCTCTGTTCCTGTCATGTCTGCTAAAGCCCCGTTAGCCAAAGCAAGTCACATGGCCAACCCCAAGGTCATGGGGCTAGGAATCGTACTGTTTGCCAGGAGGCTATGGCTCAATTATAGATGTTCCATTGTTTCACAGTGAAGGAAAGTATTGGGATCAAAATTTAATCTCTCTCACCTTCTTTTTGCTTTAATTTTTGTCCCATCCTTAGCTCTTTCTCACTCTTGCTTTCGAAATGGATGTGCATCCCATCTACAGTCATTTGGTTTTTAATATCAGAGTTGCTCCCTACTGGCTCAGGTTTCAAATTTTACATTCCTGGAAATTTCCCTGGTGCCTAATACAATACCGTTCACACAGAGAGCATTCAGCAAATGGTGTGGACTGCCTGCCGTCTTTTAAAAGCACATCTGGAGAGACACTAAAACACCTGGCAATACTGCACTGATGTGTTAGTAACCCAGCTTAACCCGGATGGCCTAAACACTGTAGCCACCTTTACCCAGAGGAAAGTTCTATAGTAATACAGTCAGCCAGTTCTGTTCAGAATTATACATTCTATGAGCATAACTCAGTCACGACTCTATTGATATACACACCTCTCCTCCCATAGCTGGCCTTAGGAGGTGTATTTCTTTCTAACTGTCCCAATAATGACAATGAGGTTCTGGGGGTTTTGTATAAGTCAGTTTGAAGGAGCTTTTCTTTCATGAGTAATGCTTCCAAATATTGGTTATGAGATTTTGCAGGACTGTGCAGCCAGCAGCACTTGGAAATGTTTATATCTCTGCAACTCAGTCACCTTGGCAAGTAGTTGAGTATGAACTCTTGACTTCCCAGATCAAATGGAAGCCTGATACGCTAAATGCCTTGGCAATCTACTGACAAATCCCGTGGTGGGGTATTCTGTTCACCATGTGTGACGGTCCCAGAGCTCGGTGTTCTCCGTCTGACAGCTCGTATAATATTTACAGGTTGTTATTCGTGAGGAATTTTAGTTAGCCATAAAGATTTTCACAGCTATGGCAGACATTAGAGGTCTCATTCATCACTCTTGTGACCTTCCCCTCTGGAATGTAGCCCATCTGTCTCTGCTGGTGAAATCTTTATGGAAAATCTGCCCATCTTTGAAAGTTTAGTAAGTGATCTTAAAGTTTTCATTGAATCTTTACTTTTGATATATGATTCAGACATATAAAGCACTATTCTTATTTTAATTTAATGTTTTTGAAGTGTTCTATTTAACTCAGCCTTTCAGCCAAATGACAGAAAACTCTTGCTACCGAAACTAGATGCATCCCCTCACAAGGAAATAGAAATCATACAGAAAGCCATCAGAATGGGGAAAAGTGAGAGATACATACACATACCTTCCAGCATTGATAGCTACTTGAAAACTTTAGCACTGTACTATAATCTTGAGTATGACCTTAGGAAGTGAAAAAAAAAGTAGAAATAAGTTTTTTGTGTGTGTAATTGAATATTTTAGAGAAGACACCAAGCAAATCCCATAAATAAATGAATTGAGTGGGCTGGTTTACAGAACAGGAGAGAGCGATGACCAGCCTGCAGATGGTCCCCCTGTCCCTGCATGTTCTCCTCCTTTCATACACCACTTCTCATATGCTTGCTTAGGACCTAACCCTGCTACTTCCTTCTATCTACCAGCTGTTTCAACTTCTATATCTGGTTCGGCCTTCACTGCTTTTGCAAAATTGCCCTCTTGAGATCACCAGTGGTCTTGTGACCAAATAGATCTTCCTCTTCTACACCCTTAGTCCACTGGAACCCGTTGGTACTCATAATGTCTCACCACCTGGCTGTCTTTCTCATGTTTCACTCTACTTTATTCTAGTTTCTGTATTGTTTTTCTTTGGAGAGTTTTTTTTTTTTTACTGGCACCCCCATTATGGGCCACTTCCCAGGGTACACTTTTCTTTTAACAGCCTCCTTTCCTGCAAGAGTCCAGCTGTGTTTATATCTTCACCTACCATCTAGTACTTATGGTCTTGTCCTTTTCACCTTCCAAATATTTTAACCTAAATATGAAATTTATCTGAAATTGACCTTCCAGCTTATTTTTTCTGCCAAACTCCCAGTTGCCCAGTAACTAAATCTTAGAAGTACAGAGTCATGTGTGACTTCTCACTCAGAGTGGACACCAAATTCTCTTAGGAACTACCTGCTCAACTCCACCCTCCTACCTCCAATCCATTGTACATGGTAGCACAAGAACAGTGTTCTTATCTTTACATCATCGCAATCCTCTGATTGTAAAGCAGTCTCTGGCCCTCTCTTTCCCGTTGGATCAAATATGGACTGATCGACTCATCATTCATGTTGATGAATATTGGACAATGGTCTACCTGAGAATGAAGGACCTGTTGATCAGATGCCATTGGTCTAGGCAAAGATAGAGAACAATGTACTGTAAGCCCAAGCAGTTCATGTTCAAAGGCATTCCTCTCTGCTACACTTTATCCTGTATGTGGCACATTATTAGTACTTAGGAATGGATGCAAGGGTTGAAGACAACTGCTGCTTAGTTGAGGCAGAGAGCTTGATTCTAGAATTACCAACATTCAGACAACATCCCATAGGTATGTGATGACAAACATCATTTGTATGGTGGTTGACATTTTGCAAAGCAGTTTCATTTCCATTTTCTCATTTTATCCTGACAGCCTTTCAGCAAGGGAGATATCATTATTCCTATTTTTCATATAAAATAAATAAGGCTCAGGGAGAAAACAAGACTTGCTTAAGATCAGGGAGTAACAGTAGAGTTGGGACTCAAATTGATTTCTTCTGAATCTATGTTCTAGACACTTTCTACTTGATCCGCATACCTCTCAAGATGCTGGGTTAGGCTTTGAGACAGAAAGCCGATGTGCGGAGTGCCTCTCTGAACTCAGAAAGTTTACACTCTGTCTTGGAAGAAGGGGTGTGGGAAGCATATTCTCAAATAACCTGTATCAGGCCGTATATCTAATGTGCCTTAAGAATTATACCAACTAAATGCCACTGACCAGCAGAAAATGGATTTTTCCCTTTCTTCCTGGATCGATAAAGAAAGACTCCTGCTGGCAGGAGTGTAATTTGTATAAAATGCCTTTAAAGTGTTCATAGCCTTCAATGAAATAAATATATTTCTAGGAATTTTGCTTAAGAAAATTGGCAAAACTGTGTGCAAAGATTTATCTACAGAGAGATTCATTGCAGCCTGACTTACAACAGTGAAAAACTGGAAACAATCTAAATTTTCCCAAAGAAGGTGTTCCTTCAGTAAATCATGGTATAACCATTAATGGAATGCTTTTCAGCCATTGAAAATGTGAGCCAGGAATGATGTGAGTGGCCATAGATGGTCTGGATGGGTGGGAGTGATTCAGTCAGAAGGAGGTTTGACCTCATGTAACAGAAAACTCAAATTAACAGTGGCTTACAAGTAGAGATGTATAAGGTTCTCACACAGCAATCCAGATACACAGGAATGGATCCATCAGGAACTCTGATTTCTTATATCTTTCTTTTCAGTCGTTCTTAATGCATATCTTCCATAGCCTAAGTTGTCAGGGCCTTCCCCCTATACCCTCTGGAATTCACCATGCCCAGACACACCAAACCTTGGCTTCCAACTACACACACCTGTGACTCAGCCTTCAAGGCTTTCTCTGGCCATAGGCCTTGCTCACCACCTCACGAGGGGAGTCCAGAGAGTTAATGACCCGCCCCAACCCCCCCCCCCTTATTCCAGGAGTAGCCCTCAAGCAATAGTAAATAAATACTCCAGTTCCTTCACCCCCTCAGAGGTGAGTAGAGGGGCTTAACTCTGAAGTGTCTTCTGTGCAGGTGAAATCCTCACCTGCAGTGGGCCCCAGGTACCCAAAGCAGCACTGCATCCCTTATCAGCTTGGCTCCTTTCCTTGCCTTCCTTCCGGCTCCTGTACCAGTGCTTCCTTGAAATACAGCTCAAGCTACTTCATGTTTGCTTCTGGGGGATTGCGGCCAAGAGGGCTTCCATTCTCCTGGGTACTACAACTCTGGCCGTTATCCTCTCTTTTTCCTCTTTCTCTTCTTTCTCTTCTTCTCAATCCCTCTCTTCTCCTTTCCCTTTCCTTCTCCTGCTTCCTCCTTCCCCCTCCCCCACTCTATTCCAGTAATGGCTCTCTGTCCTTGTCCCTCAGACCTAGGGATGCTAATAGTTCCTTGTTCTTACTATTATGCCTTGTGATTTCCCTACACCCTGCACAGACCTCTGTGACCAGCCCTTTTACTAAATTCCACTCAACTTAGCTGAAAAGAACGTGTTATCTGTTTCTGGCTGGGACTCTGACTGGTATATTTCCATTAGAATATATGTTCTTCTAAAACCTGATCTCATTTAAACAATAATGTCCTGAGGGCATGGGACATGTCAGGACCTCTTTCCCTACCACATGCCCCCTTACTCCACCCCTGCCTGCAAATACCTAGTGCAGAGCTGAGCACAAAATGTATGTTCAGTAGAGAGCAGTTGGTTGATTTTAATGCTAGAATATTAGATGTGTTCATTGAAGAATATCCTCAGAGACTAAAATGCAAAGTAGCAGGAACTGCGCCTTATTGGCCGCACTGGTGCCAGCACTTTGCCAAGGGCCTAGTGCATAGTAGGTGCTTTGTAAAAATGTATCCAATAATGAGTGAGGTGATGTTAGGTAGTGCTTTGTTTGTTTAGGAACCAGGGACTGTTTTCATCTTTCAGATGAAAATAGGTCTCAGCTCTATTGAAAGTAGTTTCTCTCAACTGTTCAGATGATTTAATTTAGACATCTAGAATAGGACCGATTGTGGACATGACAGATTTAGGGAGGCAAATTTTGACCAGAATAAAAGGAATCTCCCTTTCTTTCTTTCTTTCTTTCTTTCTTTCTTTCTTTCTTTCTTTCTTTCTTTCTTTCTGTCACTAAGGCATTTTATTTGCACATATGTATTACATCCCTAGAAAAAGAATCCCAGGATTTTCCCTCCTGTGTGTTTTCATCTTGCTTCTTCATGGTCCAAGATACCAGCTGAGGTTGTCGGGACAATAAAACCAAACTGGTGGGGTGGGAGCAGATTATTCTGGCATTTTTCTAGATCTTTGACTTGTACATCAGATCTGAGGCTGATCACTCTACACTGGTTTCACCTGCCCCAGAGGTTCACAGCCATTTTCCCAGCTCTGTGATTATCGGTGATTTCAGATTAACCGATGCAACCATGCTTCATCATCACAGTGAGAAACTGGACGATGACTTTGGAGCACGGCCTAATAAGAACCTGGCGTTTGCCTCTCTCTTCAGCATCGTTCACGTTCTTGAGAGTATCTGCCAGGACATTCGTGCGCATCACCATGACGACACACAAAGATGGCAGGAAAAGGACAGGAAGGCAAAAGGAAGCTCTTTCTGATCGTCACTAGAGCTATGGGGAATACAAAAGAGGCCTTCCAGGATCAGTGCAGTTGTTCCAACAGCCCCTGGGAAATCATTCGGTGGAAATCATGTAGGGGGTAAATTTAGATATCAGAGTGTAAAGAACCTGGACTAGAAGACATAATCTTCTTTTTTAAGATGAATTTGTTCATTCAGTTGTTTGGCAAATACTTATAGATGGCCTGTTACGTACCACACATGATAAAGCACAGAGACTAGACAGACTTGACTTGGTTATAATGCTGGCTGTGCCCTTTACTAGCTGCCATGACATGAGTTGCCTGCCTGACCTGTTCTGAGCCTCACTTTCTGCATGTGTAGTAAAAGAATAGTGGGACCCCAGACGCCTGGGTGGCTCAGTTGGTTAAGCGACTGCCTTCGGCTCAGGTCATGATCCCAGAGTCCCGGGATCGAGTCCCGCATCGGGCTCCCCGCTCAACGGAGAGTCTGCTTCTCCCTCTGACCTTCCCCCCTCTCATGTGCTCTCTCTCTCTCAAATAAATAAATAAAATCTTAAAAAAAAAAAAAAAAGAATAGTGGGACCCCACTGGTATTTGGGAGGATTACATTAAGAAGCGTGAAGCACCCAGTAGACACACAGCATGTTTGCTTTCTCCATTTCCTGAATCATCTGACTTGAGTAATAAACCAAAATTAGGATCTAATACTTACTGACTTAGAACCTTAGACACACTATTCCATGTGATCTTAACTGTTTGATCATCTGCAAAATGAAAATAATAATACCTCACGGGTTATGATGAGTGTCATACTTGAGGTCATGTTGCAGGCACAGAAGAGGTTTCCCTTTCTCCCCCCACCACCCCTTCTGGATCAAGCATTCTCAGTGGGAACTGTATTGCTCCCATAGGGACAAAAATTGGTGCCTGGGGGACGAAAAATCTTACTCTTTTTATGTAAAGCACAGATACAGTACATCAACAGATATACAGTGTATCTGTGATATGAAAATTTCACTGGGGACAAGGAGGGGGAAGATTAGGAAAAAATATCTAAAAAGATATTTAGCAGGGGGACTTGGGGGGGTTCAGAAAAAAAAAAAAAGATGGAGAAACATTGCTCTAGAGTCGATCTCCTTGTTAGAATGTACCCATGAAACCGTTACTGGAATTGGCCTCCTTCCAAGAAGCCGAGTGCCTGTGGCTAGTGATCCTCCCTTACACCTTTTTGTTAATCCCATAGGTGAGGTTTCTATTTAGTCTCCACTGAATGCTGAATTATTTATTTTTATAACCTGCCCCCAGTTTTTTTGACCGAACTACATTCTCAAACGCCAAGTCCACCAAATAGAAGAAAAGTAGAAAGATGAGTGAATGTACTTGGGTCTGAATTCCAGAGAGTGCTCTTTTGGCACGGTTTAAATACCATTAGTATTCTTTTCAATTTGCTGGTTAGGCCCCCATGTCAATTAAAATATGGCTAACACCAGGGTGCATCGCTTGGCACATTCTGTTCATCGTGCATTAAAAAAAATGGTTGAAATAAGAACTTCGCCCACACAGTGTTGCCTCTGTGATTTTCAAAACCACCTTGGGCACAATATTGAATGCTGTCACCTCGAGGGAAGAAAAGCATTTGAAGGTAGAACTGCTCCCCTTTCTTGCTCCTAATAACATACCACATCTGTAACGCGAGGGGAAATTTGGAGGTTGGTTTTGGAATGAATAAACTCACGTGCAGTTTGCTATTTAAATTGAGTAGACAATCCCCCCACCCCTGGGGTGCTGGTGCCATATGATAATGCATGATTTTTACACTCAAGGATCTGAATCACAAAGCTACATTGGATTTACATGTAGTGGTTAGAGAAACATCTTGTATAAGAAAATACCAAAGGATAGCACAGTGTCATATAAAAGCTATTTGCTAATAAATCTGCCCTGATGGGCTACTAAAAATGGACGCACCAGACATAAAAGATGTGTGTGTCTATTACACAGGCTAGCGTGGTGAATGATGACAAGTTTCCATGGGTACACCGAGATAAGAAAGAGCTGTTGTTGGTGTCAGCACCCCTGCAAGAAATGAAATGATAATTCTGGGACACACTTACAAGAGTTACCGTGTGTTTGATCAACTTTTGAATATATGCAAGCCCAGAATCCTCTGGTAGCCCCAAGTGAAATTGCCAACAACCTTTTAACAGTCTCTTGAGAAGGAGCACTGAATCGAATCGCATAGAAACTTCCTTGGATTGAGTGTTATTTCCAAAGCAAGTAGTTCCAGTGTGTTTGTGGTGGTGATGGGGCGGGGGAGGAATGGGGAAAGGCCATTGTTAGTTGCCTTTTATTTTTTTGCATTAAGGACATTTTTTAGTACAAAATGTTAGGGTTTCTCCTCAATGAGATACCACCTCATACCAGTCAGAATGGCTAAAATTAACAAGTCAGGAAACAACAGATGGTGGCGAGGATGTGGAGAAAGGGGAACCCTCCTACACTTTTGGTGGGAATGCAAGCTGGTGCAGCCACTCTGGAAAACAGTATGGAGGTTCCTCAAAAAGTTGAAAATAGAGCTACCCTACAACCCAGCAATTGCACTACTAGGTATTTACCCCCAAAGATACAAATATAGTGATCCGAAGGGGCACCTGTACCCTGATGTTTATAGCAGCAATGTCCACGATAGCCAAACTGTGGAAAGAGCCAAGATGTCCATTGACAGATGAATGGATAAAGAAGATGTGGTGTATATATAAAATGGAATATTATGCAGCCATCAAAAAAATGAAATCTTGCCATTTGCAACGACGTGGATGGAACTAGAGGGTATTATGCTAAGCGAAATAAGTCAGTCAGAGAAAGACAAGTATCATATGATCTCACTGATACGAGGAATTCTTAATCTCAGGAAACAAACAGGGTTGCTGGAGTGGTAGGGGGTGGGAGGGATGGGGTGGCTGGGTGATAGACATTGGGGAGGGTATGTGCTATGGTGAGCGCTGTGAATTGTGTAAGACTGTTGAATCACAGACCTGTACCTCTGAAACAAATAATACATTATATGTTAAAAAAAAAAAAAGATATTAGGAAGGGAAAAATGAAGTGGGGGGAATCGGAGAGGGAGATGAACCATGAGAGACTATGGACTCTGAGAAACAAACTGAGGGTTCTAGAGGGGAGGGGTGTGGGGGGATGGGTTAGCCTGGTGATGGGTATTAAAGAGGGCACGTTCTGCTTAGAGCACTGGGTGTTATACGCAAACAACGAATCATGGAACACTACATCAAAAACTAATGATGTAATGTATGGTAACTAATGTAACATAATAAAATAAAATTTAAAAAAATAATAAAAATTTTTTTTTTAAATGTCAGGGTTTCAAATGACAAAACCTAAGTTGTTTAGGTGTGTTCATAGACTGTGAGTCAAAGGGGGAACAAACATCTTCCAGCACAAAAAAATTCACTGACCTTCACCATTGGATTCATTTGATAGCTACACACGAAGACAAAAGGCTTGTCTGATTTTAAAAAACGAAGAAATCAACAATTTTTACATACAGTTCATATACTCTGTATGGAAAATTAACACTTGAGACCCGCAGTTATAAACACTTAAAGTTTCATGTCGATCTGGCACTTAGAACTTTTTAGAATATTCTTTCGCAATCTTTTCAACTATTTAGTTTAAGCATATTCTGAGTACTCCTCCAGCATTTTATTGGAGTTTTTTTCTTTTTAATGCTTAACAATGCAAAGTCAAGTGTAGACGTTCAGTGTAGGTGTGGCCATTAGCTCAGCTGGGCACCGCTGCTTTTCTTGTCTCTTGCTAGATTTTCTGCTTGAAGGTTGCTCCATTCAGGCAGCCCCCGCCCCCACTTGAGCCAACTAGGCAGCCAGGAGACCTCTCCAAGCACACTTCTCTCTGACAGTTACCTAGATATATTATAGGAAATGCAAATGGACTCTTCTGCTATCAGAGGACATTCCCCAGCATCCTCCAAATCAGAAATGATTTCTGGACCATTAAACTGATAAAGAACTGGAAAGGAATAATGACAGAAAGAGTGGGGTTCAGCCCATAGACACCTCTAAGGAAAGAATAGCAGTTGTTTCTCAGTTTAGGCGTTCATAGACTGGGCAGTACAGCTGGTGAGAACTGGACCAGATGCTCTGGGAAATTCTCTTCTTCCTTCTGCAATCCATTTTGGCTTTAAGAGGGGGGGTGTGCTGAGCAGGCAGGAGCTAGGATTTCTGGCTCTCTACACTGTTTCCTCCTAGAGAGGGCTTGGGTTTTTAGGTTTCTGTAACATCCGACTCTGCCCAGGTGGGTCAGGGAGTCCAGCCTAAGTTCTCAAATCAGATCTCACTTCCTTTATCGCCTTATCGGGGCGAGAAGGCTGTGTCCTAGCGAAGAAAACAGACAAAAGGAGAGTAGGGCGGATAATGAGAAAGGCAGAGAGGGTAGGAATAGAAGAACACCGAATGTGAGGGACTACTTCAAAACAGCAGATAAATGTCTTTTTTTCCCCATATTAAAAATCTGTCTGCCAAAATGAAAAGGCCTAATTAGCAGCTAAATACAAATCCATGTCCTCTATCTTTTAAAAGACACATCACCAAGGTACAAAGCAGCGTGTCTGGTTGAAGGTTAGGTGATTCGATCCCTCTATTATTTTGTATAAAACAAAGAATCTGTAGTTTCATTACGCTTAAATTGTCTGGCAGTGGATGAAGTTAACTTTTATTAGAAACTGTTCTTTCATATTATACAGTGTAGTCAAGGATATATTAGCTTTGACGTTTTCTTACATCTCAATATAGTGTAGAGTGAATTTACTGTGAGACTAATTTAGAAGGAGGCTTTTCATAGGAGGAAATAATGGTCAGCATCAGCTGGGCTGCAAATTATAAGCAGGATGAAAATTCAGGGAAAAAATGGATATACACATAAAATTGCTAAATGTTAACAAGCATGCTTCTTATATTTGTATTCCGATGATACTCTTTATCTCTTAAAACTCCAGTTTCGTAAAAATTCTT
The DNA here is from genome assembly GCF_029215605.1 of Mirounga angustirostris. Taxonomy (NCBI): domain Eukaryota; kingdom Metazoa; phylum Chordata; class Mammalia; order Carnivora; family Phocidae; genus Mirounga; species Mirounga angustirostris. Next base: position 26,764,912 of record NW_026991719.1, on the reverse strand, counting down.
TTCAGGAGGAAGATTTTATTCTTGAGGAAATGGTATAGTGCATCCTAACGTGATTATTTTGTCTTAAAGAAAGAAAAAACCCATCAGATTAAACAGTATATAAAAGGTGTTTTTAGAGCTCATCTCTGGGAAAGGAAAAAACCTGGACAATTTAAGCATTTAAAACACAGTTTAAAGATGATTGATTTGACTAATAGACAATATGGTCATTATAAAACAAATTCCCAGTATGTGAAATTTAATTTCACCTATAGGATTCATCACTCATCACAGAAGTTTTATTATACTCTGGTATCAGGTGCCATTCTCTCGCTTTTCGTTGTTTTTTCCCAATAAGATCGTGCTGGTCAGCTGATATTTTGTGGCACCAATTAAACATATTATTGGTCAATGAGATTGGATTCTGTTTAAACCAAACAAAGACGCAAACAAGCATATCAGAATGATAAGTGTAGTGCTTTAGCTTCAATAACTTAGAATGTAACTCTATCACGCAAGGATGTTTCAGCTGCTAAACTAATAAAACCCAGTCAATCAAATAGTAAAAGATATTGAGAAGCAGCAACAGGAAGTGTTATAAGAAAAGCACCCAATGGAGACACATAAGAGAAAACCCGTCAGTCGACTCATTCCATTTCTTATCTGTTCTATAGGTTTAGCGGTGGAAAGGTTTTTTTTTTTTTTTCTCCTTTGCATTTATCTTTGTGCCTGAATGAGTTCAATTTCACTTAGATTAGGACAGAAACTTCAGAACAGCAGGTTAATCCGTCCTGTCTTCATGGGCAACTGAGCAAACAGACCAATATCAGTGTAAAATTGTAATTCTGGAGATTAATGTTGTCTTTCTTGTTTGTGGTGAGCTTAACCTCCTTGCCTTTTTCTTTCCCTCTCTTTCAGCTTCTGTCCAGGGTCCCTGGGAGAGAGCCATCTCACCAAACAAAGTGCCCTACTATATCAAGTAAGTCCGAAGCATCACATTCCTAAAAGGGCATTTATTGTGGCTAATCTGCATATTCACAAGTGAATGTATTTCTGAAATGTGACGTTAACCTGGCCTACAATACCTAGTTCTTCATTCCACGAGGAAGCTTGGCTAGTCAACTCATGCTAAAATTACCACTGCAAATGTGCTGATGCAATAGGGAGCTGCCTTTAGGAAAAACCCATTTGACACAGCATATATGTTGTGTTTTGTGATTGGGGTGGAGTGGATTTTCCACACTCGAACAAAAAGCTGCAGATAATATTACTGATAGTGGGAGTGAATATTTATAAGGACAGTTTCATTTATTTGGGGGTTTGCCCACATTTCTTTTTCAGCAAAGATGGATGCTTTCTGCAGCTCAATGTACACAGAGTGTTTTAGGTGAATAAATAGTTCACGTACCCAAAAGGCAGTCAGCGGCGGGCCCGGATGTGTGGAGCTGAGTGTTCATTCTCGATACATAGCACTCAGCATTTTTCACATAATGACAACAGAATGATACTGTTTTCTGGGGCCATTTATGTCAGTCAAAGGAATACAGGTGCTTAGAAGCGCCTTCCATGGGATGCTGCATGAAATACAAATTATGATACATCGGGTCAACGTGGAAGGGAGAGGAGGGAGGATATGGACTCATGATGATACCTTAACAGTTTCCATTGATGGTGCAATAGAGTTCAACTTCAATTTCACTTTGAATCCGCTGTCTCAACAATTTAATTTCGTCGGCTTCATGAAATAATCTTCAGTACCAACTAAAGTCTTTGAACCTGCTTCTTTCATGAGTCTGACTAAAAATACTCCACGTGTTCCCATTGTTTCGGCCTCCCATGTTTTATCAGGTCACTTTCTGTTCTTCCACTGCTGATCAATTCTTCATAATTCAGGTCTACAGCAATATCAGCAATCCTAGATCTTCATTACCACGGTTCTCCAGAAATTAGATTGCGTGCCTCAATTGTGTTAACCCAGAAGAATGGGGGTGAGGGAACTCTTTGGACTCTTCAAGGAGAAATACATCCTTTAGGAAAGCTTTGTCTTATTAAATTTTTCCAGGCAAGGTATCTCTTACCTTTAAACATTCTCCTTCAATTTGCTTTGATCCTGCTTTTTATTTTTCTTCTTTTATTGTATTGTAGTATTTTCATTCTGTATAATTATTAATTCAGTCACTCTACATATTTTAATACCTATTTTAAATCACCTGTGTTATTAAATGATAAGTTGATTTAGACACGCACTGTATGGCTTTACATCCACTGTATATTTTGTGGAACACTTAATTCAGGCTCCTCCCAGTCATCTCCAGTGTCTTGGTCATCATAAATTTTTGGGACCTAAGATTTTTGGAACCTGCTACTCCTTCAACCTGTTTATAAATCTCTCACTTTATCCAATTCTTTCTGATAGATGAAGAGATGGTCTTTACTAGACAAAGACTCTTCTTTTATAGCCAAGGTTGGAAGACCACCTGAGAACCCAAAACATCTTCAAGCCATTATTCTCCAGATTATTCCTGTTGGGGGCTTATTAAATATCTCACGGGGATTCCTAGCATTCCCCCCACCCCCACCCCTGCCAATATTCTTTCCCTAAATATTTATCTTCTCCCTGATGTTACACCCACTGCAAAAGATCCCAGATCATTGCTGTGTGGCAATGAACATGAATTCTGTCCAAAAATAAAAAGGAGACAAATTAAAGAAAACCTATAATTCCCCCACCACCACCCCCATAACTAGTCTCTTGCTGCTCCTTGGTGGTATCAGAGAGCAGCTACCCTCTCTCTGTCCCCCTCTTTTCCGGTGTTCCTTCACCGACTTGAAGATCGTGGTGGCAGTGTTGATAAGGGCACAGATCAGGAAACAAGAAAACTTGATTTCTGGTCCTGGCTCTGTCATGAGTTGATGGTGTGGCCTTGGGCAAGTCACTTAACCTGTGCAGACCTTGGTGTCTCATTCATAAAATAAGAAGTTGGATTTGGTGATATCTAAGGGCTTCATAGCTCTAAGAATCAATGAGTGTGACTCATTGAATGGTCTTGCCCAAGTCCAAAAACAAGATCTCAGCTTTTCAAGAAGTTTATCTTTATTTTTAAAATTCTTTATTTTAATCATTAACATAATATAAATTCTTATTTTAAAAAAGCATACGAATTCTATTTTTCCACTGTTTAATTAGCTGCAGATATGCTCCCTAAACCCACTCCAGTTTCTCCAGGTAACCATTTAAAAAGCTCAAATCTTGATGTTTAATTTAGGGCTATCATTCTGCCTGATTTACTAGTAAGAGACATAGAGCAATAGACAAAAAATCAGTAGAAAGGGGAGTCTGGAGACCCCAAACCCTCTGAAGGAGTCCGTTTCTAGGAACGAGGAATTACATAACTGCTCAAAAATACCTCTGAAACTTTCTGGAGATCATGTATTTCTAAAAATTATAATCTATTTGAAATTAGAGATAATAGAATTTCTCAAATATACCTCTAAAATGTTAAGCTAATGTAGGGAGAACATGTGTTCAGAAAATATACATTGTCAACAAACAGATGACTAGTGTCATTTGTGATTTATTATTACATATTACTGTTGTCTAAAAGATTCTTTTCATAGCAAATTACTTTGATGTACAAGGTTCAGTGGACTTCATGCACTGGCTAATGCTATTTGTAATTCGAGATGCCTTATTTATCCACAAATAACAATACTAATAAGTTTATAATGACATTACTTCAACCAGTCCCCACCCTTGTCCTTCCTCTTTGTTACCTTGTCTCAACTTGCATTCAAGAGTTTTAAGCACACATTTCCAGGCACAAAGCCAGATGTCTTCTCTGGATCTTTCTTTTTTTTAAGATTTGTTCATTTATTTTAGAGAGAGAGAGTGCATGCATGTGCATGGACAGGGAGGGGCAGAGGAAGAGGGAGAGAGAAACCCAAGCAGACTTGACACTGAGCACAGAGCCCGACGTGGGGCTTGATCTCAGGACCCTGAGATCAGACCTGAGCTGAAACCAAGGGTCGGATGCTTAACTGCCTGTGCCCCCCAGGCGCCCCCTCTGGATCTTTTTTTTCAATACTTAATAATTTTTCCTTTTCAATGCTGGGATAAACTGATCACCTAAATAACCAGAGGTTTCTGCACCAGTAACCCCATTCCAGTTAGTTGTTGAGTTGTGCACTCGTGCTTGAGGTTGTAAGTCATTACCAGCATCTTCTGCTCTAGCTTGCAAATCAGACAGTGTTTATGCCTGCATCCTGACACCAGCTTTTCATATGATGCTAAGAATCTTGATTTTGATACTTCAAACTACATGTTTGTCTAGTTTATTAGTCCGTAGCATTCATCATTGTTACAGTTTTCATATTCTCTCTCCCTGGGGACTCTCTTATTCCTGCCAGTGTCTCTTTCAGGTTATTTGATTACAGCTTTCATTGCCCCTGAAAAAATAATCACCTACAATGTTCAACCTGTTACAACTGCCTTTTCCACTCTCTGCCATTTTGTAGTTTCCTGGCCTACTGTCAAACTCATGAAAATTTCAATATAATAGCCTTTAACCAGCTGCTGCATTCTGTTAGGATTTCTTTCACCTTTTTATGTTGCATACTCCCATATGGGTAAACCGAACAGAGCCAAGAGCTGGGACTCTCTTGCTTTCTTAATGAGTTAGAAAATTATTCTTCTGTGTTCTGGACTGTCAAAAGAATTTAGGAATCCCAAACTTGCATGCAGTATGTTCCTGCATAGATGACATAATAAGAGCATAAGAAATAGCACACTGGGTCAGACCACTAGGGCAACTAGCCAAGAACTCCATCCCAGATGCAGACACCAGTGGCTGTTCGTCAGTTAACCTAGTAATTTCCATCTTAAAAAATTAGGATGCATCCTGACCATTTCTTAATAGTCCACCGTAAATCAGTTGGCATTGAGTTTATCCAGCGGTTTCTTACTTCCTCCATTCTCCTCTTCAACCTTGTCTTCAGAAGATTGAGTCCCATGAATCTGCTGATTTCGGTGTAAAGAAATAAAGGTATATTGCAGTTTCTCTTCACTGTACATTTTTGAACCTCAAGGGATGGCCCCCATTAAGGGCTGCAGAATTCAGTGAATACAATGGTATTTACCAAAGTAGACTTTAATCTCACATCCCCTTACAACCCCCTTTTCATTTTCATCTTCCCAGTCTGAGAAGCTCTAATCCTTTTTAGGTTCTTAGCCTGTCCTTGAATGAAAGATAAGTATTCCCCTTGATCATCTTAGCTGCTTTTCCCTGGATCTCTTCCAGTTCTGTTACATCTTCCTTGGGATGTCGTGACTGGGACGGCCCAAATATTGGTTATTACATTTGTTAGCATTGTCTCTACTCTTGGCTCGCTTGTGAGGAAAGTAAACGCTCTTTGCCGTCTCCCATTGGTGAGAGATGGAGAAACCGATTGAGGTCACAGCTTGTTCTCCCTATATTAGTTCTGGCCGGAGGTTGCTTTGCTGCTACTTTTCTGTAATACCGGCTGAAGTGTTTGCCCTTCTGTTTCTGCCAGCTGGCCCCCAGGAAGGCTTCGGGTTTCAGACAAGCTGGTCCTTTCCCCTTTCAAAGACGCTGCCGTGGTAAAAAAAACCAGGAGGCATTCACTACTGAAACCCAGTAGGAAACCTGCTGACTCGATCACCAGGAAGGCATTCCAGGAGGTTCCCTGTCTCATTATCTCTGAAGCACTTCACAGGAGAATGAAAAATGGGGTTCCGGGGAATATGCTAACTGTTCAGCTCTTTTTTACATGCCTTGCTCAGGAAGCAGCTCAGGTCCACAGGAGTGTCTCTCTTTTCCTGCGGGTCATTTGGGATGTTGTCCACATTGCTGTAGATGGTGTCAAATGACCTTGATCTGCCCTTCTCTCTGCCCTCAATCCCAGGCGTGTTTCTGCAGCCACCTACTGCATGTGAGCTGCTCACAACTCTCTGGTGATTCCTGCTTAGCCAAATGCAATATAAAACCTCCTTGCCTGAAGCCAGCAGTCGCTCCAGGCAACATTTCTCATTACTGTTACGGTGTCTGTTGCCACAGTGGCTGCTTGAGGTCCCGACTCTCCCGTCCTCTATGGCTACCATTCCTGCGGCTCCACTGGTTCCAGTATTTGACACTGCATGGAATTGTGGCCATCTGCCTTAGACGTACCTTTCGGGGTTTGTGTCTTCTTGCATCCTGTTGCTCTCTTCTCAATTAAATTGCTGAGTCGTGCTCTAACTGTAAGTGCCCATGCTCCCTACCCCCAGTAGCATCTCAGTTTTGACACCACCTTCCTCTGGACCAGAGGGCCTTGATTACTATTTTCTGGGCGGTTTTTCAGATTCCAAATCCACTCCCCATACCACATTTATTTTTTTTTTTTAAAGATTTTATTTATTTATTTGACAGAGAGAGACACAGCGAGAGAGGAAACACAAGCAGGGGGAGTGGGAGAGGGAGAAGCGGGCTTCCCGCAGAGCAGGGAGCCCGACCCAGGGCTCCATCCCAGGACCCTGGGATCATGACCTGAGCCGAAGGCAGTCGCTTAACCAACTGAGCCACCCAGGCGCCCCCCCATACCACATTTAAAGCATATCTTGCCCTTGTTCTTGCTCCAGCTCCCTATTATTTGTGCCAGGAGTTGCTCTGATTCAAGTTTGGGTGAGTTTATTTGTTCCTTTGAGTTATCGCTCACTATTTCAGTACCTGTATTTATAGAGGAAGGAGCAGTTGGCTACGTCTCAGTTTTTTTTTTATTTTTTTGTTTTTTTAAAGATTTTATTTATTTATTTATTTGAGAGAGAGAGAGAGAAACAGCATGAGAGGGGGGAGGGTCAGAGGGAGAAGCAGGCTCCCCGCTGAGCCGGGAGCCCAATGTGGGACTCGATCCCAGGACTCCGGGATCATGACCTCAGCCGAAGGCAGTCGCTTAACCAACTGAGCCACCCAGGCGCCTCGGCTACGTCTCAGGTTTAACAGCGACCACTGTGCTAAGTACCTGTGTTCGCTGGTTTGCAGTGGATACATTTTCTGAGAATGAGAAGGGCTCTTATTATAAAGAACACTGGATTATGATATCCAACTTAGAAAATATTCCCCTGGAGCACCTGGGTGGCTCAGTTGGTTAGGCGACTGCCTTCGGCTCAGGTCATGATCCTGGAGTCCCGGGATTGAGTCCCGCTTCGGGCTCCCTGCTCAGCGGGGAGCCTGCTTCTCCCTCTGACCCTCCCCCCTCTCATGTACTCTCTCTCTCTCTCTCATTCTCGCTCTCTCAAATAAATAAAAAAATAAATCTTAAAAAAAAAAAAAAAAATATTCCCCTAGGTCTCATTCCTGATACCTCACTGTTCTAGGAATGATACTGATCTTCTCACATTCCGTTTAAACATTGGTTAAGATTGGCAGAGGTATATGCCCTATGAAATGAGTAGATAGAGCAGGCATCAGAAGACTTGAAGTGTAATTTCAGCCTATCAATCAGCTATTTTTTTAAGTTTTATTTATTTAAGTAATGTCTACACCTGGTGTGGGCTCGAACTCACAACCCTGAGATCAGGAGTCATACACTGTACCGACTGAGCCAGCCAGGTACCCCTCAACTAGCTATTTGCCCTCAGGTGAATCACTTACAGTCTCTGGGCCTCAGTTTCTTCATCCGTCATCTAAGGGGGCTGAATCACATGATACCACATGTCATTTCCAGCCCTGACATTCTCTGGTTTTATGAATATTGACTTGGAAATAAAAATTGTTCTTAACAGTTTTCCAGAGGAATGAAAATGGATCTTCAGATCACCCTTGAGAATTCTTACTGTGCCATCAGTCTTCTCAGGATAAAGGACAAACAATATTAAACCTTTTTTTCACTTTGCTGTTTAGCACCATTGATAATAGGGAGTGGATGTAACAGAATCAGCTGTCTAATTTCAGCTGTCAATCTTTGAGGATACTGGTGAATATCTGTGGGTAATTAAATTTGTGAAATCGCTGCCAAAAGCCTGGTGCTCTGACTTTTCAAAAGGCTTTAGTACACAAAGATAACCCAGAGGTCAGTCTTCTCTGCTGGGCTTTCTCCTCCACAGTTTGATGGTTCCAAAGGTCACATTAGCCGAGTCTCATTAAGCTCTGCAACCACAATGAAGGAATAGTCAGTAATGAATAATTGATGATATAATCATGAAAACAACTCAGTTTAAGATGTTAACTGGAAGAGATTGAATGCGACACCATTGGGCTGTGGAGTGCCGAGTCTGGCCTTTGGTTTTGTAGACCTTGTGGGTAGATGAAAATGTTGGTATCTTCCGCGTCTCAAAGGTTCATAAAAAAATCTCACAGCCCTCTTTACTGAAAGTTGCATAAGCTGTAACATATAACATTGACTGGGCGCCTGGGTGGCTCAGTCGTTAAGCGTCTGCCTTCGGCTCAGGTCATGATCCCAGGGTCCTGGGATCGAGTCCCACATCGGGCTCCCTGCTCGGCAGGAAGCCTGCTTCTCCCTCTCCCACTCCCCCTGCTTGTGTTCCTGCTCTCGCTATCTCTCTCTGTCAAATAAATAAATAAAAATCTTTAAAAATAAAAATAAAAAATTTTTAAAAAAACATATAACATTGACTGAAATAACAGACTCCATGAGGATAGGCACTTTGTCTCTTTTCTCACACAGAGCCTCCCCGACATAGCACGTGCTCAGTAGATATGTGAATGAAGGAAGGAATGTACACCAGTAATTCCGCATGCCTTGCACTTTGCTGACTACTTTTACCTTCAGAAAATCTTCTAGCATCTGTGTATCGATTTAGATGTCCCACCTGAATGGGTCTCTTATATCCTCTAGATATCAACTTTAATCATAGAAAGCACGCTGAGTCTCTTATGGAGTTAATCATGTCTCCTATAGCTGGTACCTAGGAGAAAATCCTTAGCATGCGAGTCTGAATGGTATATACCAAATCCTGAGATCTCGATTCTGTTCTGTGTTTATCTAACAATATGATTTGGGTTATAATTGAGTCCATCTGGGACTGAGTTTCCCCATCAACAGTAAGGAAGCAGAACTAGCTTAATGCCTAAGACCACTCTGAGTTCTGGCTTTCTTTGTTTCAATAGAACTGGGTTTTTTTGTTGTTGTTTTTTGTTTTCTGTTTTTCCTATTCTTGGTTTTCTAGTAGGTCAATAGAGATTTAAATTGATCAACCACTGTGTTCACTAAGCATTTGTATACAGGACCTACTTTTTGGGCTGAGATCTAGTAGCCCCTGAATCTTAAGAGAACAGCATTGATAAGTTTTTATTTTAAAGAAGATTTTTGTAACATTCTGTGTGGTATGGGTAATGCTTAAAGTTGGCAGCATGGATACAAAGATACATATACGTGGCAACTAAAATAGAATGTTGAATACAGGCCAAAAACTCTATTGTATTACATAGGTACAACATAAGAGTCCCCTGACTCATTTGTGGCACTTTTGGGAATGTGAGAGTGTGTATAAAATATATTTAGGTCCAGGGCGCCTGGGTGGCCTCAGTTGGTTAAGCGACTGCCTTCGGCTCAGGTCATGATCCTGGAGTCCCTGGATCGAGTCCCGCATCGGGCTCCCTGCTCGGCAGGGAGTCTGCTTCTCCTTCTGACCCTCCCTTCTCTCATGTGCTCTCTCATTCTCTCTCTCTCAAATAAATAAATTTGAAATATATATATATATATTTAGGTCTGTTGTCCCAAAAGAAGAAAAGTAAATCATTCCAGCTATTCCTTCCTTTTCTTTTTCGAACATTCTTAAACATGCACTTGCTTCCATAATCGTGTAGTAGAAAAAAACAGGCTGTCACTTCAGATCAAGCTGTGTTGGAAGCCCAGCTTTATCATACTCTGACTCTGTTACTGGACAAATTTGCTTAACCTCACACCCTCTACTTTCTGGCACATAAGGATTATTATTAATTAGCTTTCCTTCTCTTCTCTGAAAGTCCGTTGAAGACTAATTGACAACTACTAAATACTGAGTGTTGGACTTGTAGGAAAACACTTGCACAGATACATCCAGTATTAGCTACATGTTTAGAATATTTTCTAGGACGCAAATATGTCCTTGATCAAATTAGTTTATTTTCATTTTTGGAGTTCCCACATAATTTGGGGTATGTGTGAATTCCCAAACATTCCTGAGCCTCTCCTAGGCTTCTCTAATTGCTTCATATCCTGTCCCCCTGGGAAGCAGCATCCTGTTGCCTTCACAAAGGTCAGCAGCAGCCAAGACATTTGAAAATAACTTAATAACCTTGAACTGCCTCTCCCCTTTGGATAATTTCCTTAGAGCATTAGCCCTTTAAACACTGACCTGGTTGTAGAAAATGTCCCTTTCTCAGCAGGAAAACTCCAAATCCCATTCAGTCTTCCCCTTCTTTGTTCCAGGGGACTGGGGGGCGAGGTGGAGGAGTCAGGAGGGGTGGAATTCGGGAGTAGAACAGTGGGTAAGGAGAAGGAATTCTTTCTGGGAGAACGTTCGTGTGCACACACACACATGCAGTTTCTTCTTCTAAAAAAATAAATTGAGCACATTGTATAAATCAGTGTTGTCACATTGCAAAATTTTAAAACCCCTGTACAAGAGAGAAAAAAAATCTCTGCTTTCAGCAGCCTGGAAAGCTCTTAAGAACAGGTCCTATATGAGGCTCAGCCCACTGTCAGCATTGAGCAAATGATCACATCTTTTGTGTTATCATTAACTCCCGGGTAGATGAAACGGAGAAGCTTTCCTTCTCCTTCTGAAATTTTCAATTGCTTTTTCTGTTTTTCTTTCTCAGCTTATCCACATCCATCTTGGTCCCCAAAGCCACTGCATGTCAGATAGTCAGCACAAAGAGTAATTTTTAACTTAACTTCTCTGCTGTTTTAGAAGGAATTTTTTGTTGTTGTTTCCTTTAGGTTTGGTCACTTTCCCTTAGACTTGAGCTTTCTATGAAGTTACAGTCCATATAATCTAGACAGGATGAAAAGCAAAGTGTAGGGGCACCTGAGTGGCTCAGTCAGTTGAATGTCCGACTCTTGATTTCAGCTCAGGTCATGAGATATCATGGTCTTGGGATCAAGCCCCGCATCAGGCTCCATGCTCAGTGGGGAGTCTGCTTGAGATTCTCTCTCTTCTCTCCCTCTGCCCCCCAACCTGCTCATGCTCTCTCTCTCCCCCACTCTAAAATAAATAAATAAATATTTTTTTTAAAAAGCACAGTTTAATGTGTGCCTACTAAGTGTTAAGTGACAGACTAGTTGTATCTTTCCCATTTATGAAGATAAGACTGTCAATTATTATCCAGTAAAGAGGACATAGCTGAGAGTCAGAGAGGTTGGTGGCTTAAGTCACACTAATAATGACATGGCTTTGCACCTTTCTCACCAACCCTATGACATCAGTTGGCTTCCCCCCAGCTTACCCTCTGTCTAGGACTCCCACAGTCCTTAGCCTCACTGCCCACATGCATGCTCCAAAGGATCAGAGTTGCATGAAGCTCCCTGCCTAGGTATGGTAAAGTCAGAGAGGAGGTGGTTGCTGGCTCCTAAGGGCAGAGGCCAGCTTATCGGGGACACACAAGATGCAAGAGGAGACATATTTAGTGATAGGGCTGTTGAGGGTTGGGAGAAAAAACATTGACTAAAGGGGTAGAGAATTGAGATTTAAAAAATAATATTAAACATAAACCTCACTTGTTGCTCCCAGCTGTTTCAGCTTCCTAGTATTGTTGGTTAAAAACTGGCCCTTAGTGTAACCAAGCATGGCCAGACCACCACTGTGTGGCTGCCATCTTGGGTACCACTTGCGCTCCTCTGTAGGCCTTCCCTGCGTTGCTCGTGGTTTTTCCTTGGCTTACCTGCCCAATCAGCTTCTTCCACTATGCTCTTGCAGAGACGTTATTTTCTCTTTGCTACTTTTGGCAATAAAGAGCAAGAAGAAATAAAATGAAGCCGGGGCGCCTGGGTGGCTCACTTGGTTAAGCGACTGCCTTCAGCTCAGGTCATGATCCTGGAGTCCCGGGATCGAGTCCCGCATCAGGCTCCCTGCTCGGCGAGGAGCCTGCTTCTCCCTCTAACCCTCCCCCATCTCATGTACTCTCTCTCTCTCATTCTCGCTCTCTCAAATAAATAAATAAATCTTTAAAAAAAAAAAAAAAGAAATAAAATGAAGCCAATACCTGCTCCACCTTGATCCTATCTCCATGGAAGCTGAGAAAGCCAAGAATCCGAGTCACATCCTGCCACCTCCATCAGGGCTTCACTAAGATGAGGGTATGGCCAAAACAGTAACCTGATAGATGCCATGGAATGTGTTTCTCCTCATATTCCCAATTCTAAGACTTTTGAGAGGTTAGGACATGGTCAGCTCAGGTGGACTAGAACAGCTCTTCGGGAGCCTTTTCAACACTAGGGCACATCCTTGAATTTGACACTATCCCCTCCTTCTGGCAACAAAGGAAGTCTCATCTTTCCCATAAATCCTAGGCCTATGGTTCTTGCCTTACAAGGCAAATACATATGGCCTCTGGCCATAAGTTATGGCTTCCCTAGGCATTGAGCATTGGGTCAGCCCATGTATTGCATGTAGAAGATCTCACCTTATTGCAGAGTGATATCTCTCGAGTTTTATTATCATAACCACATGGTGGGAAAGAAGTATCTCATATACTTTCTCCTATAATGACTTAAAATCACCAAACCAGTGGGAGCAATTAATACGTTTTCAAAGATAAAGAATAATTTAGATTTCCTATAGATTAAGAAAAATCTCTGTCTGAATATACAGTCACCCTGTACTAATCCAGAAAAAGAAGTGCTTTATCAGATACAAGGCCAGGTTAATGCTTCTTCCTCAATCTCACTTCTTTCAGTACTACAGGAACTTTTTTGCCAGAAAAAAAAAAAAAATCCCACCAAAAAAGAATGAACTCTAGATGGAGCAGGAGGGGTCAGGCATCATAGGTATAAGCAAAAGTTCAAAGTGTAAATATCTTTATAGCTAGAGGGAGGAGAGTGAGAGCAAGAGAGGAAAGGAGGAGCGGCAAGGGGCTGAGGAGGGGAGTGAAGGAAAGGGTATGAAAAGTAGGCCTGTGACTCATTCCCTAGGGGTGGTGAGGGGGTATGAACAACCTCAACTCAACAGACCACCTTATAAACATGCTAATGACCTCCCAGACCTCCTTGTCAATCTCATTAATGGCATTTGAACTAGCAGAAGGATACCTGAAAGTCCTACGTATCCAATGTTTTTAGCAGGATATACGTGGTCCGGCTATTTTACGTATCGTAAATAAACTTGGAATGTATGGATTTGTGAGTAATGAAGACTTTTCTGTTAACACGAAACCAGAATGTATCATAACGTAAAACACCAGGGCTATTTTGGAAACATGTGTCTGCTGATTTCAGGGTCCTCCAGGGAAAGAATGTTTTATCTATGCCTTCAACTCATTAGTGAAGATCGGTACTAGGTAAGAATCTATGATTTATGTGAGTCCAATTTGAAATTCAGTGCTTTATACCTACACAATATATATTTATTTTAATTTAAAAATTGCCTTTGCAGGGAGAGAAAGGAAAGAAAAGTAGGATGAGTGGGCCCAAATATTTCCCCTTACTTTGTTGTCTCCAGTTCTCAGAAAGTCTAAGTCTCAAGTCTAAGGCCAGGGTCAAGATTAGTGAGGGACATAACTGTTATTTTTGTAACTGTTATAAAATTTTTTTAAGTGTTATAAATATTTTTTAAATTTTATATTGAAAATTATATAGGGGCACCTGGGTGGCTCAGTCAGTTGAGTGTCCGACTCTTGATTTCAGCTCAGGTCATGATCTCAGGGTCATGAGATCGAGCCCCACATGGGGCTCTGCGCTCAGCGTGGAGTCTACTTGTCCATCTCCCTCTGCTCTGCTCCTCTCCCTGCTCTCACATGCACGCTTTCTTTCTCTCTCTCAAATAAAATCCTTTTAAAATTTTTAAAAAAGAACATTATATAAGTGACATTCAATTTTTTTATTTTATTTTATTTTATTTATTTATTTTTATTTTATTTTGTTAGTCATCATTAGTTTTTGATGTAGTGTTCCATGATTCATTGTTTTCATGTAACACCCAGTGCTCCATGCAGTACGTGTCCTCCTTAATACCCATTCTATTTTTCTGACGTTACCTTAGACTAGATCTTAAAGATAGTCCTTAAGCCATCTTTACTGTTTAACTCTTGAAATGTTTTTGGTAATTTTCAGATCCCTCATCTCCCCAGTTAAACTTTAAACTCCTTGACAATGCTTGTGCCTTATACATGTTTGCGTCACCCTTAGCAATTTATTATCTGACACAGGAAAAAATGAGAATAAATACTGGATAGTTTGTTTTGATTTTGAGGAAAAATCAACACATTTGGGGGAACTGAGCCATGCTCCTAATACATATTCTCTTAAAGGAAGAGATAATAGCAGATTAAAGGCATTCTATATAATGTTTGTGTTCTAGGTAATCTCACCGGCATCCTCTGATTAAATTATATTTTGAAGGCAGTTTTAGCCATCAGCACCTTCGTTTTCTGTATTTTCTTTGGTGGAAAGCAGAGAGAAATGCTTGATGGAGCTGGTTGCCTCATTGAACGGTGCTATAAACCATAAATCTTTGAAAGTTGCTGTTTTAGAGAAAGTATTTTTAAATGAATGTATTCCTTTAGTAGCTCCTGTTGCCAAAACTGTTACCAGGATATCTTAGGAAAATGCTTTCAAGTTCTACTCCTATCAACAGGCACCAGCTGCCTCCAGAAGCTGAGGTTGTTCCATGAGGGCACATAAGCCTATGTCTTACTATTAAAAGAATTGGAAAGAAACTGGGAGGAGGTAAGTGCGTAGAGTCTAAGAGAGACGTTGAGGAAGAGCCACAGTGGCATCCAGGGGGGAAGGAAATTTAGTTCCACACAAGCAGTTCTTGCCTTTCGCTAGTGAATATTGGATGTCATTAACAAGTGCATACAAATGAGATTCATTGCATAAATGTCGAATGTTGGTAAAAAGAGAGCCAGTTTTTTTTTTCAAATACAATTTTGTTTTGTTTTTGGTAAGAGGGGAAAAAGTCATTCAGTTGTATCTTTTTAAATAGACTTTATTATTAAGGAACTTAGAGTTGGTTATCTAACTTCGTATTTCATCCACTCAGCTGCCAAGCCATTTCTTTTTACCGTAAGCACCACGAGGAGCAAAAGTCCTCCTTACTCCGCCCAATCTAATTCATCATCAACAAAATTGCCAATTATATTCCAAGTCCTTGAATGTATTGCTTGAGGAGAAGATGTATAAGCTGAAAGGAAGCAGCTCAATGTTGGGGTGAAAGTCTGATCTTTCTCTACTTGTTGGTAGATTCAAAGCCTACTAATCTTGTTTTGACTTTTGAACTGGAAAAAATTAATATGGAAGGTATGGAGAAAAGATGTTCAAACTACAAAGTCATTTTTCCTGAGAAGTTATTTGACTGTAGTTGTAACTATAACTCAGAGTATATCAGAGGGCTCAGATGTGGAACATTTCTTTAAAATTAAAACCTAAAAATCCCGATGTCTAATAGAATGTATAAAAATAGCTACCTCTGAAGGATATGGGATGAGCAGAGGAATGCTGAATAATATCATCTGACAGTTTGGGCCATACCTTTATGGTGGTTGCTGTGGCCTGAAAAATATAGGATTAATTCAATAAAACATTGGGAAAAAAACAACATAAACATAAAATATTTTAAATTAAAAACACTGAATAGGAACAGGAGAAAAAAATCCCCCAGCAAATCAGTATTGCTTGGGGAAGCATGAATCCCAGACCAGCAATATTTTTATCCAAATAACCTCTAGGTCTGTAGTGAACAAACACCTTTATCACCAAATTTTATAAACAGAGAGTAAAGAAAAGAGTACTTAGGGTTGTTGGATATACTTCTCCAAGATGGTAACTTTATTCAGAGCTTCAGGCTTGACTCTACCAGCTTCTGAATTTATTTGGAGTACTTCGTCAATTTAGGATTGCAAACTACAAGCAGAGACATGGTAAAATAATGACAAAGATCATTAATAGTGGTGGTTACAGTGAACAGATGATGGTTGTTGTATAGATTAATAACACACCCAAGGAAATCTGTGGGAAATTTCAGTTGGGATATAAAACACCGAACTAAGGCAGAGGTGAAATAAATTAAAAAAAAAAAACTCCTAGGAGATTAAATTTAGGCCTAAGTATCTAAAGCTGTAAATTCTATAGGTCTGTTCAAATACTCTGTACAGTAGGTCCCCACTCCCATCCATGGTTTCGCTTTGCACGGTTTTGGTTACGTGGGGTCCTCCGCGGTCTGGAAGCAGGTGATGTTCCTTCTGACGTATTGTTAGAAAGTCAATAGTAGCCTAACGCTACATCAAAGTTGTCCACATGGTTATGCTCACCTCAGCTCATCATGTTAGACATCTTACCATGTCACATCATCACAAGAAGAAGGGAGTGCAGTACAGTAGGATATTTAGAGAGAAAGATGGCATTCACATAATGTTTATTATCGTTTGTTATAATTGTTGTATTTTATTATTAGTTATTGCCATTAATCTCTTACTGTGCCTAATTTATAAATGAAACTTTATCATATGTATGTATAGGAAAAAACATAGTATATCTAGGGTTTGGTACTCTCTGCTGTTTCAGGCATCCAGTGGTGGCGGAGGGATTGGAATGTATGCCCTGTGGATAAGGGGGGACTACCGTATGCCCTTACATTAATTGTGTCACTCAGTGATCTTCATTACTCTAGATACAGGGAGTGACCCTGAGTACAGTGGCATCACTTCTGTTTATAAGCCAATCTGAAGATATGTAAGCCACTCTTAGTATATAATAGACACTATAAAGATATAATTGAATCCAGTTTTTTCTAACTTGAAAACTAATTTCAGATAAACTCTAAATTGGGCAGTTCTTGATACTTTGATTTGAGTACCCCAGTAAATATATTTTTCCAATTTCCAAGTTTTGTGTATCCTTTTCAAAGAAAGAAGACAGTCCTTTAAATGCCTAACTGCCTGGGACTTCCTCGGGTTGTTTTCCGTGAGAGTTCAAATCATACAACTATGAATAACAACAACAACGAAAAACCATTTTGTCAGACCGTATGTTTTGTGTGTATGTTTATTTTAATGTCCTATCTTCCCAAGTATCGCCTCGGATTCACTTCTCCACACGTCCTACCTTCCAGAAAGTCGTTGTTTTTCTGTTCATAGAATTGCTGCTATTCTTTTCTTCATCTCCTGTTGAGTTTGTAGGTGTTCTGAATAGTTTGATAACTATCTAGCTGAATCCCTGGGACCAGACAAAATTTAGGTCTCCTACTCCTCTGCCATCTTGCTCCTCCTTCTATTTTAGCATCCACAGTAGAAAGTAGACTTACTTTCATTTGGTCCATAGTAGCAAAGTGTATCTGGTGTGTAAGTAAGATGGATCTTGAAGTTGAGCCCTGAATACACTCTTTCTGCAACCCCAAGAAGGTAAACTTTTGAAATATAAACATTGACTTTTCTGAGTGTCCCAGTTAAAGGTTGATGGAGGTGTTCGCTTTATTGTTTTGTTTTCTGCTGGTGCTTTGTTATAGTTACAGGTTGAGAACAGACAAGATGGGCAGTAACTAACTGCTGTGTGAATATCCTTGGTGGGTCATGTAGGGTGGAGATGAGGAAAGAGGAGGGGCCAGGGTGGAAACAGAGAGACCAGGTAGGTGTGTGGAAAACACTAGTGGTAGATTTGATAACAGTAGCAGTGGAGATCAGGAGAAGGAGTTGGGAGGTGTGTTTTGGAAGCCATCAGCAGGTCTTGCTGATGCCTTAGGGGTCAGGACGAAGGGAAAGAGGGCAATGCAGAGGTCTCCTCAGCTTTTGGCGGGAACACATACCTGAGGATGAGCAAGGTTGGTAGGGGAGGGATGCCTGGGTGGTTCAGTCGTTAAGCGTCTGCCTTCAGCTCAGGTCCTGATTCCAGGGTCCTGGGATCGAGCCCCGCATCGGGCTCCCTGCTCCGCGGGAAGCCTGCTTTCCCTCTCCCCCTCCCCCTGCTTGTGTTTTCTCTCTTGCTGTGTCTCTCTCTGTCAAATAAATAAATAAAATCTTTAAAAAAAAAAAAAAAAAAAAAAAAGGTTGGTAGGGGAAAACAAGAGATCTGTCTTAGAGGCCAGGAACAGCACCAGTGGGTGACTGGGAGAGCTTTTGGTCTCCAGTAGTACCTACTGGCTACCAATAGTTAGATCTTTTAAGCTTGAGGCACCGATCGGGGACCCAGGCGTGCAGCCGGAAATACAAATCTGAAGCTCAAGGAAAAGGTCAGGCCAAGGACTCTAACTTGAGGAGTCCTTCACATGCGCGTGGTTCTTAGAGACCTTGAACGAAATGCCATCACATGGGTATGAGAGAAGAAACTTCGCGATACTAAACTTCTCTCTGCTCTGCCAAAGGCAAATGTGTTAATGAATAGATTTGTTGAATTAATTAACCAAGCTGTATTTATTGGGTGCTACTGTGCCAGATACTCTATTAGGCACCAGAGATATGGTAATGAGCAATCCAGGCGTAGCCGAGGTCCTCCCGGAACTCCTGCAACCCCCAGAGCACTTCCCGCCTTCCTGGTGAACCACATAGGCATCGAACGCCCAGGACCTGGGGCCAAAGTTGGGCCAGTGAGGCAGCCAGTTGCTGTTGGCTATGCCTGCATAGATGTTAAGAGAGCATATTTTTGCAAAGAAGTAACACCGATGATTCAAAATGTTTAATGCTTTGAGTGGAACGAAAATAACCAGGGACAGGGAATGATGGGAAATGCACATCAAAAACAAAAAACAAAACCCACGATGAGATACCACATTACACCCAGTAGAATGGCTATTGTAAAAAAAAAAAAAAAAAAAAAAGCGTGGCTGAAGACATGGAGAAATTGCAACCCAGGACATTGCTGGCGGGAATGTAAAATGACACAGCCACTATGGAAAACGGTTCAGTAGTTCCCCAAATAAGTTACAGATAGAATGATCATCTGATTCAGCAATTGCGCTTCAAGGTGGATATCCAGAAGAATTGGAAGCAACAACTGAAACAGATAATGCCATCACTAATGTTCATAGTAGCATTATTGGCAGCAGCCAATAGGTGGAGACAACCCAAATGTCCATGAACAGATGACTAGGTAGCAAACTGGTACATATGTATGATGGAATATTACTCAGCCTTACAACAGAACAAAATTCTGATACATCTTATAACATGAATGAACCTTTAAAATACTATGCTAACTGAAGTAAGCCAGACACAAAAGGACAAATGCTATATGATTCCACTTATGAGGTACCTACAAGAGTCAAATTCATCGAGATAGTAAGTAGATTAATGGTTGCCCAGGAAGGAGGTGAAGAGGGAAGGGGAGTTATGGTTGAATGGATATAGAGGGTTTTTTTGGGGGGATGATAAAAAAAGTTCTGGAAATGGATAGTAGTGATGGTTGTACCGCGCACATTGTGAATGTACTTAATGCCACTGAATTGTACACTTACAAATGGCTAAAATGGTAAATTTCATGTTACATATATTTTATAACAATAAAAAATTGCCCTCAAAATAAAAGATTACTTAATAAGTTTACATAGGATTTAAATAAATAAAAGAGCTAATCTCTTTTTATTTTAGTTTGATATTAATGATCTATATAAAACTATAAAAACATACATCAACAAGGTGCAAGAAGTAGAGAGCTTTTTCTTAGGCATCTGAGACTTTTCCCTAGGCTTTCGAAGTCCGTTGTGTGATTTACTTCCTTGAATTGGCCTGTGATAGAGGAGTACAATACCATTGCAGAGATTAATTGGTATATTCATGAACTGTTCTGAAATGCTAAAATGAAAGCATAAAACTATAAAATGCATTATTATTCATTAAAGTGGCATAGTTTATAAGGCTGTCTCTGATCATTGTCAAAGCATAAATGGCCACTTTCACCCATAATTAGCCAGTTTAGTATGAAGTTATTTTTTACTTGGTATATTTTGCTTAACCTCAGTTATGTTTGTAAAAACAGAAACTGTTATTTGTTAGAGCTTTCAAAATTTCACACAAATGCTAAAATGTCCCTTAATTCGAATGCACTTAAGAAATGGTTGGATTCTCCTTGCCTAAGAAAAATCTCAAGTAGCTGTTTAAAGGTATGCTCTTGACTGATGGATTCATTCAATATGTATTTATTTACCATAGTGTGTGTGCCAGAGAGATAATAAGTATGAATGAGGATTCAC
The DNA here is from genome assembly GCF_029215605.1 of Mirounga angustirostris. Classification (NCBI taxonomy): domain Eukaryota; kingdom Metazoa; phylum Chordata; class Mammalia; order Carnivora; family Phocidae; genus Mirounga; species Mirounga angustirostris. The sequence goes on along the minus strand of NW_026991719.1, from coordinate 26,744,601 downwards.
ACAGACAAGGGGTAAGATCATGTGTTCAGGCACTTCAGAAGGAGGCAACTGGTCAACACAAGGAATTAAAATGACAGTGTGACTGTTGTTGGAGGGGACAGAGAGAAAACTTGAAAAGCTCTCTGGCTGTTGTGGATGAATTACATGAATTACACTATTACATGCAAATAGTGAAAGGTTATTGATGAAATCCAGGTGAGAGATGATGGTAGTTGGACCTTGATGATGGTAGATTGGAGATGTTGAGAAGGAGAGAGATTTAGGAGGTAAATATCCTTGGGGCTTAAGGATAGGTGACATGGGGAGGGGTTGCAAAGAAAAAGAGAAACATGTCAAGGAATCACTCCTCAATTTCTTGGCAATGGACAGTTCATAACTCTTTATAGCGAGTTAGGGAACGCTGAAGAAAGACCACATTTGGGTGGCAATATGATTGTGGACATTGGAGTTTGAGATGATTTGTAACATCCAAGAAACTTCCAAGTAGACAGATGATAAGTGTCTAGAGTCCAGAAGAGAGGTAGGTGGGTCTGGGTTGGAGTTACTAATTTCGATAGCACTTGTGTATAACTGGTAAGTGAAACCATGGGTATTAATGAGATTGTAATGCTAAATTGTGGGAGGGCAGGGATCCTGGGTGGCTCAGTGGGTTAAGCGTCTGCCTTTGGCTCAGGTCATGATCTCAGCGTCCTGGGATTGAGCCCCTCGTTGGGTTCCCTGCTCAGCAGGAGTCTGCTTCTCCCTCTTCCTCTGCCCCTTCCCCTGCTCGTGCTTTCTCTCACTCTCACTCTTTCTCTCTCAAATAAATAAATAAAATATTTTAAAAATAAATAAAACCTTTAAAATTAATTAAAAATAAATCAATAAGTTGTGCAAGGGCGATTTTTAAAGCTCTTTGCTTTTTGAAGTACAGTTGCAGTATTAAAAGTGAATTTTAAGACTGATTTTTTTAAAACAATAAAATGAAAAAATTTAAAATTCATACAGATACACATTCAAATTATCATACTGGTTGTTGTGTCGGGGTGGGGAAATCAAAGGGGACCTTAATTTCCTCCTCACTGTTTTATTTTGTTTAAAAAGAAGCTGTTGGCAAAGGCAGAATGTTAACTGCTACTAATCCTGGGCAGTGGGAGAAAATTTAGCTGTCACTCTGTATTCTAGACCTTTTTTTTTATTATTATTATTTCCTAAAACTCTTAATCTGAAACAAACATGTTAAAAATACATCATTATACATCTGGACTATCACTGGCCCGTGAAATACTTTGTACCAACTTGGTTGCCATTTGGAGCTTGCTTCAGTGAGTAAACTAATTCATATGTAGTTCTTGATTTTTGATCAGCAGAGTTGCACCAAAATTACTTAATCTGACAAGTAACTTGTTTTGAGCTCTCACTAATGCTAAGAAACTATTACATTTGCGTTAAAAACTGCAGAATTTGGGGGACACGTGGCTGGCTCAGTCAAGAGAGCGGGCGACTCTTGATCTTGGGATCCTGTAGAGGGATTACTAAAGAAATAAACTTAAAAAAAACCTGCAGAATTTTGTTCACTGTTTTTCCCTTTCAGTTTCCTTTCCTTTTGTGTCATTTTTGTGGCCCTATCTTCACATTCCCTGACTCTTGCCTTGTCTGTGTCAAATCTACAGATGAGCCCATTTAAAGCATTCTTCGTTATGCTTATTGTGTTTTTGATGACTAGCATTTCCATTTGATTCACCTGGTTTCCAGCTCTCTGCTGAAATTTCCTATCTAAGCTTTCTACTCTCTTCCTTTCTTATTAAAGCTTTTAACATATTAATTATGGTTATTCCAAATCTCTCTGAGAGTTCCAACATCTGGAACATAGATCTGAGTCTAGATGTGATGATTGCTTTGTCTCTTTAGACTGTGACTTTTCTTCCATGGGCCTGACTTGCATTTGGGGGGTGAAAGACATCTTATACAGAGGAGGAAATACTGAGGTAAATAGACCTTTCGTATGGTGATTTATCTGAATCTGGTTGGGAGGTAGGCTGTATTTGAAGTTTTGTTGTTACTGTGGTTATTATCTTTGTTAACCTATGTTGTTACTTTGGGCACTAGGGCCTTCAAATTCCTCTGGTAACCTTGTTTTATTACTGGAGGCATGTTATTGTGATGATGGGGTGTAGGGGAGGGCCCTTCTAGGGTTCTGATTAACACACAGTTGGCCTGGATCCTGGGGGCATGGCCTTCATAGTTGCTTCTGCCCCTCCTCCAGGGGTAGACGTTTCTCCCCTCCCACGCCCTTCCCCCGGTTGTAGTGGGTATCTGCCAGTGTTCTCAGTCTGTGACCTTGAGGCCCTTTTCCCTGCAGATTAAGGCTTTTTTTCTTTTCTGTTTTTTTAAACAAGGATGAATTGGGGGGGTCTCCATCTGAGTGGTATTCCCTTCCCCCAACTGGGATAGTATTTCAGCCAGTGCCCTCAAGTGATGTCCTTTCCTCTGCAGATCAAGCCTTTACTTCCTCATGGGAGAAAGTTCTGGGCAGGTTCACAGTGGCTGGCCCTTCTCTACTCAGCACCACCTAGGATGGGGGGAGCTTTATCCAGATTCTCCCCCTCCTCCCTGTGAGATCCTAGTGCAGTTCCTGGAGGGAAAAGCCTGTAAAAGGTTGGGAACTTTCCTATGACTACAGCCCCCAGGGAGCTTCACACTCAGGGCCTCACGTGGCCTCCAGGAGTGTCCTCCCTACCAGTTCATATACCATCTGGTGGCCTCTGCCCTGGGTATCCAAACGTTCAGGCCCCGTGTCTTGCTGAAGGCACCTCTCTCCAATTTCGGGGCAGCTGGTCATCCTATAATCTCATTTCTCTGATAGGTTGATGAAAAGTAGTTAATGTATCCGTCTAGATTTTTCTTGTTGTGAGTGTGGGAGCTACATCTTTGCAGCTCTCTACATCTCTCAGTTGAAACCAGAAGGCTGAGCAATATTTTGGAAAATTAATGTTGACAGGTTTTTTCCTCTCATAACAAAAGTGATAAATGTTCATTATGGAAAACATTTTAAAAAAGGATAAAGAAAAAAATTTCAAAATCAACCATAACCACCCAGGCAGCTGCTATGAACATGTTGGTAATTGTTCTTCCAGTTTTTAAATTTGTCCTAATGAAATAATGTATATAATTTATATTTACACTTACATAATGGCACATAATATTACTTTTATATAATTGTATCCTACCTTCTGTTGCACAGTGCAAGTTTATACTTAGATGCAAAGGTACTTCTTTCTTTACCCCTTTGAAGGCACGTGTCAGGTATCTTCCCAACTGAAATACTTTTGGCATAATATCAGGTAGATAAGTAAGACTACCACAAATTCTGCTTTCTCCTCAATAACACAGGTAATTTGATAGTTCTCTACAGACCTTAAACTGTTGCTTGACTCAAGACCCGGAACAAGATGGGGGTTTTTAGGGAGCGCTCTAGAGACTACATAGAATATTGATGTCATATCCCTTGATCATATCTTGCCAAAGTTCACTGGTTTGGAACTTCAGTAGGAAGATTTGTCTAATACTTGAAAAACGTGTTTTGCTCCTTCTGCCTCCAAAACACCCCCCCCCAATAGTTGGTTGGTTACACCAGTGGCATAAAATGATTTCACCCACTAGAGGATGACCCCGAATGGGAATTTACAGCATTGAAAATAAAATTGTCTAAGGCAGATGTTGAAGTGAACCATATGAAAACAAATGTACGTATGTAATACATTGCCCCGCAATCTATCTTTAGATGTTCCCTCAAAATTTGTTCAGTTGGAAAAAAAAAATTTGTTTTAAGGTAAGTCAGTCTTTTGCCATCAGAGTGAATGTAATTTATTTCTTTCCTCATCTATTTCCAGTTCTGTTAAGTGTTCTCCACATTTCCTTGTGTGAACACATAAATCAAAATACATCCAGTATCAAGATATTTGTCATATGCAGTACTTTTTCCACATTTATTTTTTAAATATTTAAACAACTTATCTCCCATCATCCTGTCCTGCCTTTTAAAAAAACTAACAATTAGTTGGTTTCTCTTGTGTTCTTACTCAATTAGAAATACCTGACCCTTGGTTATAATTTGTTTTGCTCTTCAGAGTTTTTATGTGTACTTTTGGGAGACTTTTTTTTCTTCAAATTTAAAAAGGGAGAGTTTTAAATTCCTTTTAAGTCAAAATACAACTGTTCTATTCTAAAGCTTCCTTTAAAAAAACAGAACCAAATCCTCATCGGTAGTAATTAATTTTGACAGTGTAGGCTCAGTAGCAATTCACAAACCTCTACTTTGTGCATCGGCATTCCTTATTATTCTAATTAAAGTGGAACATTGTGCCCCTGCTAATCATTAATGGGTTTTCATTTTGTAAATGACATTTGCAGAAGTTGAAACAGCGAGTTCATGTGAAGTCCACGGGCAACAGTGTTGAAATTAGCATCACCATAGCAACAGTCTTCTATCATTAGCATTCAGGGCACCGTGAGGTGTTTTGTTGTATTTTGTTTTCCAAAAAAAGAAAAAAAATCTTCAAAGGCAGAGCCTACTGAAACTCTCTTAGTAGATAATTAATGTTTCTCGTGCGTACGTTGTACTGTACTAGATCTCTAAGTCTGTATAGAATTTTTTTTAATGGCAATGCGATCGTATTCTTTCTAGATTTGTATTTTCCCTAGTATACTAGCAAAATTTCATGATCTTTCTCCAGCTGTACATGTCTGACCTGCTGAGCAGCATTTACTCATTGCCAACCCACTGTTCACCGATACAGTTCCCTATGTGTGGACCAAGAGAATCTGTAGTCACGAAAATATTTGGTTCAGTCTAAAAGTGTTAGATGCATTCATGATTTTTGCACTTAATTCGTGGGGAATAGATTTATGCTATTAGATCCTCTAGTGAACTCATTTAGGAAAAAAGAGAACCATGTTGTAGATACAGGTCAATGATTATTCTCATTCATCTTTAGATGAAATTAAAAAGTGAGTCAAATAGAGACTAATGTTATCTTAGCTGAGTCTCAAGTAATGGTATTATACTAGTGTGTGTGTGTTTGAATTCTAATATTCTGAAAAACTTTAACAGTGGTATATCTAGCATTCATTTTTTTTTCACTAAAATGCATAAAAAGAGCACCATATTGACCTACCAGCTGCTTCTAATTCAGACCAGTCATAGGTAATTATGAAATTGAAGCGAAGCTTTATTTTCATTTATGATACACAAATGCCACAGCTCAAACCTAGAAGTATTGCCCCAAGCTTGGAGGTAGGCAGTTATGCATGTACCTTTTACTGTTCAGCATGAATCACAGTTGTCTTCCCTGCTACGTGTGAGGACAAGAAGTTGTACATTCCACTCAGGTGCCTAAAGACAAGCCTGTGCTAGCTCACGCCAGTAAAACAAAATGGGGCAGAAGGCATGGCTTTCAGTTAGTCCCACACTGGGTGAGTCCCTAGATGACTTGAGCCACTCAGCCAGCGGACTGTAACTTAGCGTTCCTGTGGTATCGAAAGGTAGCACCCCCCCCCCCGCCCCCGCAGCAACCATATAATCAACTGTGTGCTCTAGGAAAGTAGGGCCACGGAGTTCATATGTATGCATACCCACAGACATGGTGACCAGAAAAGAGCTCTTGCTTCAGATTTTCCATCTACCTTAACCCTGTTGAGAGGCAGTACAAGCCTCAGATGTCTGTATGTATAATATGCACTGTGTAAGAATAACTCCGATTCATCAGGCAGGGATCCACAACCGACTGCTCTGAAAACCACCTCTGACCTTCTGGTACCAGCACCCACTCTTTCTTTTTCTCTTACGTAATGGAAAGGTTTCGAAGATAGCTTTTCGTTCCGACAGATCTCACAAAGCCAAAAACTAAATAGAATCCCAAAGGCAATAACCCCCAAACATGCTATCCTCCTTCTCAATATTCTGAGGTTTTCTCTTATAACATACATATAAATTCAAAGAAGATTTATACAATAGGTTTCCAAAGGAACTACACAAACAGAAGGTTCTCACATTCACTGCTAGTCACCTACTCCGTCACTCTGGGGGTGGTGGGCTTTGGATGGCATCTCTACTGCTTGTTCCTTTTCAACCCCTCTGCTCCTTCTTGGGCGTATGGATCATCAGACGAGGCTGTTTACCACTGTCCGAGGAACGTGGGGTGGAGGGTGACATGGGTCGTCCCATTAGAAATGTAGCATATAATTATAGACTTAAGATTTCATGGGCTTTTCTCCAATTTTCTATCTATCACTTTCCCTAGCTGAGCCATCAGTATTTGCAAGTGACCATGCTTTCTCTATACATCATTATATCGGGGGCAGGAAATTAAGTACATACTTTAGAAAAGATTAATTTTCTAAAGAGTAGATCACTCTACAGATGCCAAAGTGTGTGTTGTGACATAGAAATGCAAATAATGAAGAAAGAACTAATGTTTTAGAAAGATCCTACTTGACCTCTAGTACTCTAAGGTCTCATTCAATTTAGAGCCGTGCCAGTCCGTGTGCAGAGCATGAAACCTAAAGGATAATGAAAAGCCTGGGACCCTGGTGCCAATAAGAAAGTTCTTCCAATTGGAGGAGATGTGAGAGCATTTATGCCTTGGCACCAGCAGCATTATGACTAAAATTTGTGTGAGCGGACATTGCAGTTATGAACCCTGTTATTTATTCCCACTTGGCCAACTGTAATCCTTTGACTTAGCTCGGAGTAGTTCTTTATACCATTAGGACTCGCTTGTCTTCCTTTAGATGAGGCTTAGAAAAGAGGCCTATAAAATAGTTCTGTGCTGGAAATCAGAGTCTCTTGACCCACTATAAAGGGAGCCATAAACAGTTTTCTCAGGGGAATTGTTCAGAATACTGCAGGTTTCCATAAAAATCTTTGTGACAAAATTGTCTTTACTGAAGTCATCATCCATTGGACTAAAAAATAGGTTACTGTTAGCTTTTTGAAAATGAAAAAGGTGGGGCCTTCTCAGTCAGACTTTGAGTAGCTGTTCACAACCAATAGCCCTCAAGCTATCAGTCTTATTTTTAGATGCCACACTTCTGGATAGTTAGAGAATTTATAGAGTATGGTTTAAAGAATTATTCAATTGTAGGGCAATCATTCAACTTATTCCCATGGCAGAGCTAAGCCGAAAGCATTCCAGATCGACGAGAATCTCTCTCTTCTGATTTAGGAAGGAGATTTCCCATCTTTTCATGGATAATCCATGTTCAATGTTTAACACCTCAAGAAGATTTTCCTAATAGCTCCTTCTGATCTTAAATCTTTGGTCTGTCCTCGGGGACATATCAGAGTTAGTTACCAAACTTTTTAATGTCTCCCATTGTGAAAAGTCACTTTGGGGATTGTTTTCTCCTACGTAGAGGATGTGTTTCTCTACACTTAACACTTCAGCTTCCGCTTTGAAGCTTGAGGTAATGCAAATGAATCTCTTACATTATCAAACTTAAAATTTCTCTTACAAGTTTATTCTCAGCAACCACAATTAAGAGCTTTCTGGTGTTTGGCTGGTATATAGGTCTTAATTTATTTTTGCACATTTCTCCCCTAGAGAGAGCAGCCAAAACAGTAGAAGCAATTGCATGTATCACCAATACATAATACCAGTTTGCACACCTTGAAATTATATCGGAAGCAAATGTACGCCATCTCTTGCAAACACAGACAAATACTCAATTCCAAGTGCACTCTGCTAAAACACACTGCACGCTGGACACTTTAAGGGCGTCTCCTAGAACTGCGTGATCAACACTACATCACTCAGCACAGGAATTTTCCTTTTGAGTTCTATTTAAGGAAATAGATTGAGCGTGCCATAACCCAGATAATTCTTGCCTTTCTTAAGTGGTCACTTTCTGCTGTTATCATTCAAGGGATCGGGTCTCTTCCTCCAAAGACCTTGGATTACCCTGGGATTGAAACCTTGTCCCTTAACTTATCTCTGACAGCACACCTCCATAATGTGTCATCAGTCTGATATCTACAGTCAGCTAATAAGACGGCAGAAATGGGTTTGCTCGAGTGTGAAGAGATAATAAAATCATGGAAAAATAAGCAGCAGTAAGAATCTTAAAGCTAATGCAGCCCAAACTCTTCATCTTACAGATAAGAAAACAGACGTTCAAAAGGGGAAAGCAATTTTGGTAAGGTGGCGAAACTGGCCTAGAAAACTGGATCTTGTGTTACCTGGTCCTGTGGTCCCTCTACAAAGCCCCGGTCATTGGTGGAAAAGCCACATGCCAGGAGGGGATTTCCAAGTCATCCCGTGCATTTGTATCGCACTTCATGGAAAACTTTTACATCTGTTAGACCATTTGATTCTCGGATTGTGCTGCGGAGGGTTTGGAGAGCATCTATGGTAATCCTCATGTGTACCGATTTGGAAACTGAGGCTCGGAGAAGTTTTCATATACCTAAGATCACTTACTGTGGAGCAAAAGCGGGGGTGGGGAGACCCAAGCTTCTCTTCTCTATACAGGGACTTGTTACGTCATGCCATAGGCTTGCTTCGTTGCTGTTGGTGAGGCTCACAAAGGGAAGACTTTTATAATCATGTCTCTTTCATCCCAAGGCCAGTCATTCCACTTTTCACCTAAGCTTTGGAAAACAGCATGTCCTTTCTTGAGCTGGCTGCTTTAACCATTTGTGTGAAGGTCAGAACTGCATCTTATGTATTAAACTGATACGACCACTTGATATCCACCCCACATTGCCCCCCCCCACCCCTGTGTCTCACTCTGTACCCTAAATGGTCCTGTCCTTCATGCATCTTAAGAACGGCAAGCATGGGAAATATTTTCTATCCATACAGTACAGAGGCGAGTATATAATAGGGCTATGGAAAACAACCAGCAGGGGAGGCTGTGGTACCGTTATTTTAACCCGAGCTTCATCTCCACGCTCAAGTATCTTAGTTCGATAAATGGATCTGAAACTATGGTGCGGGTTTTTTTCCTAAATGCTGTCGAAACAACAACTAAGAAAATCAGCAGGCAATACTATTTCAGTAATATGCTGTGTTGAATACATTGTTTTCAAGGTTATTTTCCAAACAGATTGCTTAAATGTTTTACCTTGAAGAAAAACCCATTCAGAAAGTGTACAAAAGTGATAAATGTTCAGTTCATTGCAGTCATCGCAAAATGAACACACCCACGTTCACCATCTAGGGCAATAAATGAAACATTACCTATATCCCCAAAAAGAGTGTGTCTGTCTGTCTCTCTCTCTCTCTTTCTCTGGCTGTCTGTCTTTTCCTGAGAAAGGAAAAGCAAATATGATAAAATGTTAACACTCTGTGAGTCTGAGTGAATGGTTTATGGGTGTTCTTTAAGTTTTTGGTAGGTTTGAACATTTCAAAATAAAAATTGGGGGATAAAGATAAAACATTACTAACATCTCAGAAACCACCACCCCATCTGACCGTACCCCTACGCCCTCTCTCCCAATCACTGCTCCTCCCTCATCCTAAAGGTAACCTCTACCCTGCCTTTTAACACCATGGTTTAGTTTTGCCTGTTTTTGAACTTCAGGAAAATGGAATCGTACAGTATATAAACTTTTGTGTCTGTGACTCAACGTTGTGTTTATGAAGTTGTCCCATGTTGTTGCACGTAGCTGTCATTCTTTTCATTGCTAAATGATATCCTCTTATAAAAATATACCATAATTTATCCATTCTATTAGTGATGGACATTCTGGTTCTTTCCAGTTTGGAGGCATTGTGAATAATGCTCTAAGGAATATTCTTTTATGTGTCTTTTGGTGCACATGTGCATAGATTTATGTTAGCCGTATATCTGGGAGTAAAATTGCCTATGTTGCTCAGGTAACATATGCTGAGCTTTAGTAGATACTTCCAGTTTTCCAAAATGGTTGCACCAATTTACACTCCTGTTAGCAGCATAGATAAGTTGTAGCTGCTTCACATCTCAACCATATTTGGTATTGTCCGTCTTGAAATTTTAGCCATTGCACTGGGTGTGTAGTAGAATCTCATTGTGATTTTAATTTGCATTCCCCTGATTACTTGTGAGGTTGAATATCGTTACATGTTTTTATTGACCATTTTCTATATCTACTTATGTGAAGTATCTGTTTAGTCTCTTGCCTATTTTTTAATTTTGTCCCTCTTTTTCTTATTGATTTGTAGTTCTTTATATATTCTGGATCACAACACTTTGTAATCTACATGTGTTGCAAATGTCTTCTCCCATTATGTAGCTTGCTTTTTAACTCACTTAATTATTGAGTATTTGATAGAATGAAGTTCTTAATTCTAATGTAGTCCAATATATAACTTTTCCTTTTAGTTAATTCTTTCAGTGTCCTCTTTGCCCAACCCAAGATCATAAATATTTTCTCTAACATTGTCTTCTAAAAATTTTATTTATTTATTTATTTTTAAAGATTTTATTTATTTATTTGAGAGAGAATGAGATAGAGAGCATGAGAGGGGGGAGGGTCAGAGGGAGAAGCAGACTCCCTGCTGAGCAGGGAGCCCGATGTGGGACTCGATCCCAGGACCCGGGGATCATGACCTGAGCCGAAGGCAGTCGCTTAACCAACTGAGCCACCCAGGCGCCCAACTTTATTTATTTTTTAAGCAGGCTCCATGCCCAGTGTGGAGCCCAGTGTGGGGCTTGAACTCAAGCCCCTGAGATCAAGACCTGAGCTGAGATCAAGAGTCAGACGCTTAACCAACTGAGCCACCCAGGCGCCCCTAAAAATTTTATTTTATTATCTTTTACATTTAGATGTGTAGTCTATCTAGAATTGATTTTTTGTGTGTGTGTCACTTGTGAGATAGGGATTTAGTTTCATTTTTAACAATGTGGATATCCCATCGGCTCAGCACGACTTCCGTTTCTGAAATCATCTCAATTTGTGTGTGATGTAAGATGCGAAACTTTGATTTGGGGATTTGGTTTGCTAATATTTTGCTTAGGATTACTGCATCCATCTTCACTAGTGATGTTGGTCTGTAGTTCTTGTCAAGCTTTGGTATCAGGATGGTTCTGGTCACATAAAAGTAAGAAAGTATTGCTTCTTCTGGTCTCTGGAAGGGTTTACGTAAGATAGGTATTTCTGCCAGTGACATGATCTGGTCCTGGACTTTTCCTTGAGGCAAACTTTATAATTAGAGTCAATTCCTTAAACACTGTAGGACTCTTCCAGTTTTCTATTTCTTCATATATCAGTGTTAGCTAAATTAAAACACACTAAGGTACTCACATTGCTGTGGTCAGGCCTTGCTGGTCTAACCTAGAGGTTGCAAATTTAAATGCTTGTTGAAGCTAGCCTACTAATGTAAATGAGCAAGGCTGGCCCAGCAGAAGGCAGTCAGAACCTGGGGCGGGGGGGGAATACAGAGGACATGCCCCTTTACAGAGTGGTGGCTGGCAGCTCCAGCCAATTACCAGGTAAGAATCTGAGCCCAATATGGCCAAATCATTCCATTTAAATGAGAAATGAAAAATTTAGATGACTCAGAAAGAAAAAAAAAACTCTGAATATTTAAATGTTGAGTAATTCAAATTAAAAAAAAAAAAAAACTGTGTGGGCTAAACAAAACATGTGTGCATGCCAAATTTAGCCAGAAGATTGCTGGTTTGCACCTTTTACTCCAAACTAAAGAAAGCACAATAGCACACATACAACTCAGTTTTTAAATAATAAAAGTTATTTGTGTTTGACTTTACTTGTTTATTTATTTATTTTTTAAAGATTTTATTTATTTATTTGATACAGAGAGACACAGTGAGAGAGGGAACGCAAGCAGGGGGAGTGGGGGAGGGAGAAGCAGACTCTCCGCTGAGCAGGGAGCCCGATGCGGGGCTCAATCCCAGGACCCTGGGATCGTGACCTGAGCCGAAGGCAGCCACTTAACCGAGTAAGCCACCCAGGCGCCCCTGACTTTACTTATTTATTTTAATTCACACTTAAATATAAAAACTTGTCATTTACTGATAAATGATAAATGATACCATATTCTTAAAAAGTTTAGATTTTAAAACACCCAAGTCCCTGAACAGTTAGGATATTTTCATTTGCTCTCATAATTTTACATTGGTTTTCCCCCAGATCTTATTTTGATGAGAAATTCAGTACCTTTTGGACTTTTCAAAGGACTGATTAGAATTAAGCTGTTCTCACTCAAAGGTGTACAGCTGTGACTATACCAGGCCGGTGGGGACCACATAGATGCATAAAGACAACTGTCCTTGTAGTCTATAATTTTAAGTATAAAATAGCTCACTAAAAATACAAGAACTTTGAACAATCAAACCATTTTCTTTTTGTTTTTAAGATTTTATTTTTAAGTAACTCTACACCCATCATGGGACTTGAACTCATGACCCTGAGATCAAGAGTCGCACGCTCCACCCACTGAGCCAGTCAGGCACCCCTCGAGCCATTTTCAAACTAAATTTGACATAAAACAGTTCACGTTATTTGGATAATTAACATGTGCCTAAAGTAATTTTTGAGCTATTTCCAGGATTAGGTATTATCTCATTACTACGACCATCATGAAAGACATTACCTATTTATCTGCACGTCTAGGGAAAATTTAAGAAATTGTAATGAAAGAACAATAATAAAATAATATAAAATGTAAGTAACAATAAAATAATCATCTAAGTGTATTTGATATATAGAGTTAAGTAATCTTTCTATAAAATTCACAAACCTAAAAAATAAAATAATTGTTTATTTGATTTTTCTAGTTTATAAACTGCATTATACACATGATCTCATTTCATCTTAAAAGAGCACCATAGGGGCGCCTGGGTGGCTCAGTCGTTAAGTGTCTGCCTTCGGCTCAGGTCATGATCCTAGGGTCCTGGGATCGAGCCCCGCATCAGGCTCCCTGCTCGGCGGGAAGCCTGCTTCTCCCTCTCCCACTCCCCCTGCTTGTGTTCCCTCTCTCACTGTGTCTCTCTGTCAAATAAATAAATAAAATCTTTAAAAAAAAAAAAAAAGAGCACCATAAAGGATGTAGGATAGGTTGCATTGTTCCCATTTTATAGTCGATAGCACTGATACTTAAAGAGATTATGTGACTGCCTTAGTCTGTTTGGGCTGCTAGAACAAAATGCCACAGACTGGGTAGCTTACAAAAAAAACAGAAGGTATTGCTCACAGGTCTGGAGGCTGGAAGTCCGAGATGGAGGCGCCAGCAGGGGAGGGTGAGGCCTCTCTTCCGGTCACAGATTTCCAGCTGCATCTTCCTGGGAAGGAAGGGGCCAGGGAGCTCTGTGGGATCTCTCCTGTAAGAACACTAATTCCATTCGTGAGGCTCCACCCTCATGAGCTAATCACCTCCCAAAGGCCCCACCTCCTAATGCCATCACTTTCAGGGACTAAGAGTTCAGTGTAAGTACTTTTAAGGAGACAAATATTCAGACCATAAGAGTGATTTCTTTTTTTGAACATCATACAGTGTTAGAGTCTCGGTTGAACCCAGCAGTTTCTAGCTTAAGTCTGGATACTCTTTCCTCTTGTTCTATGTGAGACATGCCACAAGCATGGGTAAGACAGCTGAGGGGGCCCAGGCCTGCAAACTTGGGCTTATTTTCCACTTTACCTTTTTTTTAAAAGATTTTATTTATTTATTTGACAGAGAGAGACACAGCGAGAGAGGGAACACAAGCAGGGGGAGTGGGAGAGGGAGAAGCAGGCTCCCCGCAGAGCAGGGAGCCCGATGCGGGGCTCGATCCGAGGACCCTGAGATCATGACCTGAGCCGAAGGCAGACGCTTAACGACTGAGCCACCCAGGCGCCCCTCCACTTTACCTTTTTTTAAAAGTGTCTGTTAGGCAAATTAGGAAATGAAACATAACCTGAAAAGTTCTATTTACTTTTTTAATTTGATATGGAACTAACAAAAATTAGAATTTCTGCTCCATTTCATATGATCAAAACAACCAAATAAACACAACTGAGTCTGTCTTGCCAATTATAGTAAACATTTAACTACAATTGCATATCAGAATGTTAACATTTTATGATTTTATATTTCTTTAAGAAAAGCAAGAAAGTTGGCAAAGAATGTTAGTACTAGTTATGCACTAGTTAGTACTAGGCCTAAAAATAAGATGTGGGAATTTTCTATTTATTCATTTTAGGTCTTAGAGTAAATGAATAAGAACAGCACAAATTTGATTATTCCAGTAGGAATCTTTGTTCTAAAGTTGGCAGCTGTCAGTTATTCCTAGCATTTTGAAACGGATTCTGTGTAATAAAATCACCTGCTATTTCTGATACAATGGGCAAAGCACATACAAAATGGCTTGGTTTGTCTTAAAAGTCTCCGTGGCAGAGAACTGAGGACATTATTCAGTTCCTTTGTCCTTTCCAGACAAAAGCCACCTCTATATGGCTCTGTAAGTCTTCAAGAGTATTACTGTTATCTTAATGGGATTGTACTTGGTTATCTGATAAATTGTTGGCAACCTACCCACATTACTTCCTTTGACTGACATAAAATTCACTCAACAATTGAGCAGCTTTAGCTTGCAGGTAGTAAAGGGAAGGGCTTGCTTATTCCTGGATGCACCTAGGTTTCAGGCCTTTGAAAAAGATTGAAGGTACCAGTTGGCCTACTTGCCCTAAGTAGATAATACAGACTAAACTAGAGAAGTTCTTGCGTAAGGTGTGTGGAATTTTCTATTTTGAGAGAAATAAACACACTCTTGTGCTCTTTTGACGTTCTGTTCCCCAACTTGTGTCCAGGTTCCAACCATTACACAACATCTGACTCTTTCCCTCTTAAATCTTTCTCCTCTCCTTCCTTTCTTCCACTTGTACTGCTCTGAAGCAGTCCTTTTCACTCCCTTCTGTCATGGCTAAAGTTGGCACACTAATTCAATGGCCTTGGGAGACCACTTACTGCTCTGTCTTTCTTGAACACTAGAATCTTGCCACTGGTTATCATTTTGAAGAGTGCCTGGTTCAGAGATTTATCTATTGGAAGGAATCCATAAGTGTTTTTGATTGGACTATTTGAAGAAGCCTTTAATTGGAGATTTCAAGACATCAGAAGAGATTTCCTGAGAATGACTGAACTCATGCAATATAAATGAGAATGATTTTCCATTTGCTGTACACGTAACTGAAGCCTGACTAGATACAAAAGCACATAAGTAAAAAAATCAAATAAAAAAATCCCTATATACCTAAACTCATACCAGGGCATTCTGATATTAGCTTTCAGTTCCTCTTTAGTAGGAACTAGACAAATCAGAAAAAGATATTTTATCCCAGTCCTGCTATAGATTATACTTTCCCCACAACATCCCCTTCTTATTGATTCCCTTCATTGTGCTTTAGTCCAGTCTTGAGCCACATACAGTGTTTTCTTTTCTCAGACTTCTCAATACTCATTGACAAGACTTTTTGGTCTCTGTCTACACGTGCTCCAAGTGCACATTTTGAAATGGGGATTCCTCATCAACCTGCTAAGGCACGCTACTTCCAATATGTTATACAAAGTGTCTGCTGCCGGTTATTTGCCATCTAGAATGTTTTCTCTCTCTTCTGTGTTTCTCTCCTCTCTCTCTCTCCTCCCCCCTCTTCCCCCTCCCCCTCTTCCCCTTCTGCGTTCTACCTTACATTGGGCAGTAGAAGGATTCCATTCTCAGTTCCTTTTCGTAGATAGAGAAACTTTCAGATTAGAGGCTAATGAAAAAAATAAAACTATTCCATTATAGAGAGGTACAGACGTCCTCACATCACAAGGCCTCCTCCAGTACCCCAACGGTGAAGCTCCTCTTTCTTGCAGTTTGTGTGGGCTACACTTGGAAAAGTAGGCATACCATAAGTCCTTGCTCTTTCGACACCCCTGTTTCCTCGGCTCTGGTTTGTGCTAAAATGTCATATCCCAATAAAAGCATTCCAATACAAACAGAACAAAGAAAAAGAAGTTCCAATTAAACACAGAGAAACATTGCTTCTGGAATTTTAATGTGCATATGAAACACCTGAGAATCTTGTTAAAATTCAGATTCTGACTCAGTCCATCTGGAGTGAGACCTGAGACTCTGCATTTCTAACAGTCTCTCAGGTGATGCTGCGGCTGGTGTGTGGACCAGACTTTGAGCAGCAAGGCAGTAGATTATTTTTGATTTGCCCATTCGCTTATTTTATAATAACTCTCAAAACAAATTGCTGACTTTAAAACAACTTAGAGCACCAAATAAAGATCACCCTGTGCCTCATTTTTTTTTTTTTAAGATTTTATTTATTTATTTGACAGAGTGAGACACAGCGAGAGAGGGAACACAAGCAGGGGGCGTGGGAGAAGGAGAAGCAGGCTTCCCGCAGAGCAAGGAGCCCGATGTAGGGCTCGATCCCAGGCCCCTGGGATCATGACCTGAGCTGAAGGCAGAGGCTTAATGACTGAGCCACCCAGGCGCCCCTGTGCCTCATTTTTTAATCTACCATCTTGAATCAAAATTATTTGATCAGGGGTGCCTGGGTGGCTCAGTCGGTTAAGCGTCTGCCTTTGGCTCAGGTCATGATCCCAGGGTCCTGGCATCGAGCCCCACGTCAGGCTCCCTGCTCAGGGGGCAGCCTGCTTCTCCCTCTGCCTCTGCCTGCAGCTCTGCCTATCTGTGCTCTCTCTCTCTCTGTCAAAAAAATAAATAAATAAAATATTTTTAAGAAATTATTTGATCAACTTTCCCGGTGTGCATATCCCTTGCTGTTTTGAGTAGGTTCCAATGAAATGATGATCTCTGAGTAAAGAGTGTAGGGATAAGTGACTTCTAATAATTTGGGTACTGTTGAGGATTTATGCTTCTACTTGCTTTTGAAAGAATTGGCAGTGGCTCAGATTGAGCACATGATGAGCCAGTGGCAGGAAAACCCAAGTGCATCTGACATCTTAGCTTATCAGGTCTAGGAAGCAAGCTTCTGTTACTTGGTAGCAAGCTACTGGGAATATTGGTGTTCAAAGCTGTGTTTTCCCCAGGGCAAAAACAGCATCAACATATAAAAAGTTTTTTACTTCTGGCATGAGTGATAAAGATGCAGAGCTGAGAAACAGGTGAAAAAACGTAGCTCATACTTCTAAAGGCTAATTTTAGCTAAGTGTTCTTGTCCAGCTGTCCTTGGTAGGTTCAGCTGCTAGCTGAACAGGACAGGTGCTAATCCCTGTTCAGTGGCTCATTATCACCCAGAGGCTTTGATCTGGCGAATACATAATCAATCAGGCTCTGAATTTTAATATCCTTCCTATTTTCATTTCACTTGTTTTACCTGTATTTATTTTCCAAAGTCCCAATATGATTTTGTTTTTTAATAAGATTATTTTTGATCATTTATTTATTTAGACATAACTAGGCCCATGATATGCTAGCTGGAGTTTATTACGCCCCTGAATCCGAAACTTTTTTTTCTTCCCTCTTTCTCTCCTTACAAGATCTAAATTGCAAAACCTAAGGATAAAGTTTTAATTTTGGAAGCACAAAAGACAGAAACCATTTTAGAGGAGCGCATTAGTGAAAATCAATACCTGAGAACCTCATTTTAGGATCCTGAGCCCCACTGTTTATGCTTCTTTTCTCATCTCTTCAGACTTGTGATGTGCATAAGTGAACACTAAAAAACATTTTAAAAGTCCCAAATGTGAAAAGTTAACCCCCTTCAACTAGTCACGTATCCTATATTCTGTAGTGCATATGGTGATCCTTAATTAGAAAGGTAGCAACTGAGGTATTTTCCAGTAGTATCTCCATTTGTTAAATTACTTTGTATTAATATAACTATGTTGTTTTTACATGCATAGGGATATATGGGGAGATCTATTTCCCTCACGGAGCTAGACTTCGAAGGTTGAAAGAACCGGCTGAAGTGTTTATCTTTTTATTCACAACACAGCATCTGTGTGTTTAAGAATTTGCTTCTTTTTACACAAAGAGTAAATATCTCAACTTGGCAGAACTGTCTTTAATGCCCTAGAAAAGAGCTTCAAAATGGGAGGGATTGGGGGGTTGGGCATAAATAAAAGACCAAGCACCCTAAATAGACCAAAGTAAAAGCACCAAGTAGAGGAAGAGTTTATATTATCCCTCTGGGAGTTTGTGGGGGAAAAAAACAATTTATAATAAGGTTTTAAAAATTACTGACAGTAGTTTAACTATTAGCTTTGCCTACTTCCTTGTTGTCTCAGAATAACACCTCTAGGGACAATGCAGTGGTCCTAACAGCCTAAATATGGTAAGCTTTAAAAGCAGATGGCTTGGGGAGTGCCTGGGTGGCTCCACTGGTTGGGCATCCAGTTCTTGGTTTAGGTTCAGGTCATAATGTCAGGGTCATGGGATCAAACCCCCCCCCCCCCAACCCCATTGGGCTCTGTGCTCCACTCTGCTCAGCTTGGAGTCGGCTTGAGATTCTCTCCCTCCCCCTCTGCTCCTCCCCTCACGCTCATGCGCACACGCTCTCTCTCTCAAATAAATAAATAAAAATCTTTAAAAATAAATAAATAAAAGCAGATGGCTTGGGGCCATTCTCCTTATTATATCGTTGCTTTCCGTAGTATGACATCTCTTCTCCAACACCCTCTTTGTTTTCTGCTTCATTACTGGCACATGTCTTTCATATGTAATCTGTAATATTAACATGAAAATGGCTCTCAAATACTATTACTTTCTCCAACTGTGACCCAGTACTGTTTATCGTCATCTAATGATCATTCTTATTGCAGATGGTCCTTCAGAATAGCATTTTAAAGACACTGAGGATGCTTGCTAGGTAGATTGACAGACCAAATGGTTTCATATCTAAAACTTCAGGTCTCCGCAATGTGTGATAAATGACTGGAGATGCAAAGCACCAGTCCATTCCAAAGTGAGGTGTCAGAGGGACAGAAAGAGAGTGATAGAAAAAAAAGAATACATATATATATATATATATATATACATGTATGTATATAGGTGTTCATATGATCTTTAAGGGGAGTTGGAGTGGGAAGAACAGAACTTAATCATCAGAAACACTTCACTATTGCAGTTCCTGAACAAGGAGTTTACATTTCCTTTCTGACAATTCACCACGGCAGTGATAGAAAAGGAATGATGATCACGCTGACAATGGAGTTCTTTCTACGGCTCACCAGGTACTCAGTTTCTAGGCTGAAATTCCAGATGTTGGAGCTCCAGAGCCTCTTTCGTTGGTTGTTTTCTTCTTTCTGAAGAACCTATCACCAAGGAGTCTTTGTCTTCATGAACTTTCTTTCTCCTCTCTATTTTTCCCTCAGAGGCAGGCCCTTGATAGAAACTGTCAGTAGAGTATCTGGGATGAAGCAGAGGTATTGCTAGGAACACATCCCCGGGATATGTCTTTCCCCGATTGGCCTGCCACCACACCTGTTGTGAGCATGTTCATCGCACGGCGAGCCATCCTGTTGGGGAGGAAGGTGTTACGAATCTGTTGACAATATTCCCATTCCCTCGATGAGGTCAAAAATAATATTTTCTTGTTCTTGCTTCATATTTCATTTTCTTTTTCCCTCTCCAGGTAAGTTCTTTGCGAAAATTAGCCCACATATTTGATCATTCTCTGCATAATGTTCATGGTTCTTAATATGACTCTTATATCAGAGAATAAATGGGGGCTAAGGTGAAAAGTAGATCAAGTCAGAGCAGTTATCAGGACCAAATTAAGTGTGAGTTTTTGTGAATATAAACTTTTTACAGTAATAACTATGTTATCAAGTTGGCAGCATCTGCTTCAGAGAGCTAACATCAGAAAAGAAAGAAATCACCTGGCTTTTAAAATATATATATTTTTAAAAACATAATTCAGGGGCACCTGGGTGGCTCCATCCGTTGAGCATCAGACTCTTGGTTTCCGCTCAGGTCCTGATAGGATCCTGGTTTTGAGCCCCACCTCGGGCACTGAGTGCAGCAGAGTTTGCTTCCCCTCTCCCTCTCTCTGCCCCTCCCCCTGCTTGTGCTCTCTCTCTCAAATAAATAAATCTTTTTTAAAAAGCGTAATTCAGTGGGATAAGTAGGGTTGGACATATTTTTGCCTTTCCTCACTCTTCAGACACTATACTGTCTGAATTCATGTCCTGGATTTAAATTTGCCAGGTTGAAAAGATACCTATAAATACAAACTTCTTCTGTGAAAACATAACCATTTTCATTTCTCCAAAGGATATTTTTTGTGCCAAATTTCAATTGTTGTGCTTGTTAATTTTTATGTAAAAAGTTAAATTTTAGGTGCAACCTAATCAGACTCTCTTGGCTCTTTCAGTAAAAATTTCACCTAAAATTTGATTGAATTCATTATTATTAAAAGTTACTAAAATTTCCTCGGGTTAGAAAAGTCAAAAAACATACATCAATGGATTGATACAAAAGGTTAGGAAATTTAATTTAAAAAACCAGTGGGTGAATTTAATTCAGAATTATTTGGGGATAATATGTGTATCTGCCTTCGTTTTCAGAATAATGCATATTATTAAATTTGGAAATAGTCTAAAGTTGGAAATAAGACTCTGCTTGACTCAAAAAAGCCCCTTTTTCCGGATGTTTTTAAAATAATAGTTGGAATGCATTCAATTCCTATGTTCACACTTAATCCTCATGCACAGGCTTTCTTGTTTTTCCCAGCTCTCCTCTAAC
The DNA here is from genome assembly GCF_029215605.1 of Mirounga angustirostris. Lineage (NCBI taxonomy): Eukaryota > Metazoa > Chordata > Mammalia > Carnivora > Phocidae > Mirounga > Mirounga angustirostris. The sequence goes on along the minus strand of NW_026991719.1, from coordinate 26,723,934 downwards.
TGTCCTTTACAAAGATAAGAAGTTTTCTTCCCCACACAAAATTCCCTTGATTATATATTAGAAAGAACTGACACTTTGCAGAAAGGTTTAGGAAAAGCTAACATAAGTAGAGCTTCTGTGAAAACTGCTTTAAAAAAAATACTGGGTTTACTGCTAATAAATAATGGAAATTTTTTTTTTTTTTACCATTTGCATTTGCTCTTCCTTGAAACTCATAAACGACTTTATTAGTCCTAGGTAGCACATTTCTTTTTGCTGTGGGTAACGATGCTGCTCCAGTAAACTGTTCGTTTACAGCATTCAGAATCTTGAAATACAACCAATGTCACCAAAGGGTAGAAAAGTAGAGGGAAGAAGTACATCAAGCACTTTCCCCCCAGTGAATGGTCTACTGTTAAGTTCAATAATCATATTTCATCTATAAAGGGAGCTTTGAGCAAAGTCTTTGTTTTGCATACGTCTTTACATTTGATTAAAATTAAATATAAATATATGCCAATTATGTAGCTATAGTTAAAATCTGCCATAGTATATGAAGCTCCTGGGTGATGCAAACTGGAGATTAGAGTACAATTTTAGGAAAGTAAATAAACATTACTTTTGATGTATGACTAAAACAGCTAGGTATGTTACCTTGTTTACTTACCAAATGGAAAACGGCCACCAAAAAGCAATGAAACAATGGATTCGGTTATATTACATAATAAAGAGACCAAAGTGGATGCAAATGGTCCCTATCTTCCTGACATTTATAGACTACAGCAGGAGACACAGGTGCAAACAATCCTAACTCAGTCAGAGATGTGCTGTGGGAAGTTGAACACACTGAATACAGCCACAGAAGGGTTCCCTCTTCTAACCTTCTTAACCCCTTCCCTGCAACTACTGTGACTTACAAGTCAGAAATAGAGAACCACTTCTTTACTGAAGGTTATAAATTCATTAGGGCCACAGATAAGTAAAGAACAATTTAATACAGTCTGAAACCTTCAGATCCCTTGCTTTTTAGGAGAGTACCCTGGCTTTTTTTTTTTTTAAGATTTTATTTATTTATTTGAAAGAGAGAGCAACAGAGAGCACAGGCAAGGAGGAGAAGGAGAAGCAGGCTCCTCACTGAGCAAGGAGCCCGATGTGGGACTCGATCCCAGGACCCTGGGATCACGACCTGAGCTGAAGGCAGATGCCCAACCGACTGGGCCACCCAGGTGCCCCGAGTATCCTGGCTTTTAAGATGACATAAATCCAACCAAACTTTCATTCAAGTTTACTGGGAACAGGATTCTTTTCTAGACTATCCTAGAGACAATCTCAACTCATAATGCTTTTGTTGTAAAAATAAATAAATAAATAAATAAATAAATAAATAAATAAATAAATAAATAAATAAATAAAATTGAGGGGTGCCTGGCTGGCTCAGTCAGTAGAGCACGTGACTCTTGATCTCGGGGTTGTAGGTTTGAGCCCCATGATGAATGCAGACGTTACTTAAAAATAAAATCTTAAAAAAAAATGAATCGATTCCAAGACCAGTTCTAATTTGTTAGAAGTGCTGTCATGTGATTTTAGTGCCCAACCTCTGTTTGGGTACAGAGCCCCTTTTCACTTGACCGGAGTGTGTTCTGTTCACCTAATAGCAATTAAAACTTTACTTCTGCTGCCATGGAAAGAGCATGGTGGTGGTAGGCTTGGAGAAAACATGGTGAGGGGATTGGTGATGTCATACAAGGAAAAAATAAAACATTATTTTGACCTTTAAAAAATAAGATAAATTTTAAAAATTACAAACCGGGGACGCCTGGGTGGCTCAGTGGGTTAAGCGTCTGCCTTCTGCTCAGGTCATGATCCCAGAGTCCTGGGATCGAGTCCCACATCCATCCCATCGGGCTCCCTGCTCAGTGGGAGGCCTGCTTCTCCTCCTCCTTCTGCTGCACCCTCCCCACCCTGCTCATGCTCTCTCTGTCTCTCTCAAATAAGTAAATAAAATCTTTGGGGGGCACCTGGGTGGCTCAGTTGGTTAAACGACTGCCTTCGGCTCAGGTCATGATCCTGGAGTCCCGGGATCGAGTCTCGCATCGGGCTCCCTGCTCAGCGGGGAGTCTGCTTCTCCCTCTGACCCTCCTCCCTCTCATGCTCTCTGTCTCTCATTCTCTCTCTCTCAAATAAATAAATAAAATCTTTAAAAAAAAATCTTTGGAAAAAAAATTACAATCCATTCAGCTTGCTGTTGATGAGCACTACAGTCCTCAAAAACGACACTGAAGAGATGAATGAGGAGTACTGACAAAAACCTACTCCTTGGTAGTTAGCGTGATGTCCTCAAAACTTGTCATGCCAAATTCACCTCAGTTCCATTTCTGTTATGGCTACCGGATGGTTAGATGAGAAGACTGTTAAAGACAATATATCCTAGGATTTTACACCATATTTTTCTATTTTTCTTTTGACAGTCTTGGGAACAAGAGAAAGAAGTGTGGGCTAGGTAATAGAGTGAATTTGCAGCTGATAAACAAAAACACCCAAAGGATGTCAATTGATAGATGAGGATTACCATGCAGTAGAGTCTCCTACTGTACTTGCCCTGTATTTGAGATATGCAGGCCTTTGCCCACAGCTGCTGCTTTTTCCATCAACTCGTCTTTCGTCACCCTGGCCCTCTGCCTGAAGACCTCAGTTGGCCAATTTTGCCCAGGTATCATTATGTCTGTGAACCCTTCTTTGCTCTATTCAGCAGCAAGCACAGCTTTCCACCAGCGTTTATCTGAGTTGTGATTGTTCATCCATATGTCTCCCACTGTAGTCTATGAATGCCAAGAAGATAGGAACCATTTTGATCCATTTTGGTCTCTTTACTACCGAATAGAACTGAGTCCACAATAGGGACTCACTTGTTGAGAGAATGATTGTAGATAGTCACTATACTTACTAATAAATTTGAAATTGATGGAACTTGTAAATACTTTATATCATAAATACATCAAAATATTAATAGATTTAAATCAGAAAGATCCGTTCTTATTAGGAGATGAAATATGAAGGCATATTTAAATAGGACATAAATCTCACATTTAGACTAAGTAGTTTAAAAACACAGGAGGAAAGAGACCTTAATTAATATCAGATTATGTTTAAAAACCTTTGAGTCTTTCAGCAACCTATGAGTTCAGTATGAACAAAAAGTGTGGTATGGCATTTACAAAACTAAAATGCTATAGCAGTTATAAATGGCATTAATATGGGCAAAAAAAAGGGGGCTCTAAGCATCCCAATCCCACTTACTCCATTTTGAATATCACATTTTAAATGGATCTTTTTGCTCAAAATAGCCTCAGGATAGCCAAGGGCCTATAGGCCATATTACATAAGAAAAATATATATAAGTAAATGTAGGTATTTAGATTTGGCTTAGAGAGAAGTAGTATTAAGGAGAATGTAATAGAGGGCCTCAAATATTTAGAAGGCAATAAGCAGTGTGTTTTATTGCATTTTGGTTGTGGTGTTGTGTTTTTTATTTATTTTTCCTTGTTTTGTTTTTCCCTGGTTTGCCCTGAGAACAGATTCAGCTACATATGTGGGAGTTATAAGAAGGCCAATTTTAAGTAAATATTACAGAAAATTTTGTGGGTTTTTTTTTTAAAGAAAATTTTGTAATTGAGCTACCAAAAAACAGAACCTACCACCTTAAAGAGCAGCAAACTCCCCTTACTCAAGGCTGAAATGACTGCTTCACCCCTAAAGGCAATTTCCATATTGGATGAGAGGATGTAATTCATTAACCTGTAAGGTCGCTTCTGAATCTAATGTTTTGATATTTTCAGAATTAATCAGAAGGGACTGACAGCATGACCTGAATCTGTCCTATATTTATATAAACATTCTGTGTAATGCACCTCATTTTCTGTCCACTTGTATACATTTTTGAACATTAAATTTGATTTGGGGGCAAATGCTTTTAAAAAAAACTTTAAAAATCAACTTTATTAAAGATCATTTACACACAATAAACTGCATCCGTTTAAAGTGTACGGTACTGATGTACACTGATTTTTGATATATGTGTACCCATAAAACCACTGCTACAAATCCCCCCAAAACAACCTTGTGCCCCTTTGCAGACCATTCTTCCCTTTACCCCTGGAAACAGCCAATCAGCTGTCTGTCACTACGGAGTAGTTTGCATTTTCTAAAATTTTACATAAATGGAATGGTACAGTATTTTTGTGTTTCTTACTCTTAGCATAATGATTTTGAATAACAGTCGTTGAAAAATCAGTAGTTTATTCCTTTTTTTGTTTTGTTTTTACAAAGTATCATTTTTTTATTATTATCATTTAGCCAGCATATAGTATAAGTTCATTCCTTTTTAATGGCAGAGTACTTTCTGTTGTGTGGATAATACCGTATTTTGTTTTCCCATTTACCCACTGTTGGACATTTGGGTGGTTTTCTAGAGTGGGGATGTTATGAGTAAAGCCGGTAAAAATTGTATACTTGTTCTTCTACCTCACTTTAGAAATCGTAATTTTGAGAAGCACACTACAAAAATAACCTCATGGGTTATGTGTCTGTTTATTGTATTCATATCAAGTGTTATCTTAGTTAACAAGCAACTAGATGACAAGTACCAAGGATAAATTGAACAGATGTCAACTGAGTTCTGGGAGAAAGTCTTAGTTTCTCACATTGTTTCTTGGGAGTAGTTGTGTATCTGCTCTATTTTGCTGTATAACCAACCACCCCCCAAATTAATGGCTTAACACAGGGGGCAGCAAACACTTCTATAAAAGACCGAACACTAAGTATTTTAGGCTTTGCGGGACATATAGGGCCTCTGTTGCGTATTCTTCTTTTGTTCAACTCTTTAAAACTGTAAATATCATACTTAGGTGGGAGGCTATGTGAAAACAGGCCACAGGCCAGACTTGAACTATGAGCCACGGTCTGTAGGTCCCTTAACACAACCACAGCTTATTTAGCTCACTATTTGAAGATGGACTTGGCCATTCTGGTGGTCTAGACCAGCTACTCTTCTTTGCTGGGCCTGCCCATGCATCTGTGGTCAGCTTGTGGCTGGATGGGCTACCGTGGCCTGTCTTGCTCGTCTGATGGTTGAAAGGCTGTCGTTTAGGAACAGATTCAGCTAGGTCTGTGTGTCTCATGATCCGACAGGGTAACCCAGGCTTCTTCACAAAGACCCTTGTCCGGTTTCTGCTTGTGTCGCATTTGATATTATCTATTGGCCAAACCAAATCCTGTCATAGGGTCATCACAGAGAATGGGGCGGGGAAAGACCCCAGCTTCTGATGGGAGGAGATACAAAGGCACATTGCAGGAGCTAGTTACCAGGGAGGGGCCAGAATTTGGGGCCATTTTGCAGTATGTTGCAGGGTGTTGGAGAAAAGTTACCAGCAAGTTCTTTTGCAGGCTGAATTTAGGTGTAGGTAAAATGAGATGTGCCCTGATAACTCTTATTTTGTGAGTAATCATGTTGGGCTAGGCAGTTGGTGTGTAGCTTCACAGGCAAGGGTAGAAATAAAGTATCTATTATCTGGTGATCTTCAAAGATGAAAAATACTGATGGGAAATATACTTAATGAATCCCTTATTACTGCAGCATATTCAGTGAATGCTGCTATGATTAAATACTGAAGGAAGAAGGATTATGACTTCTTTTCTGGTTATTCTCCTGGCTGGTAGTTCTTTCGAAGAGAATTTTATTCTCAAAGATGTTGTTACTTTGACTCTTCATATGCTTCATATCCCCATAGCTAGAGACTGTCTAAAGTGTTCCTAGAATCGCTTAAGAATCTTTTTTGTTTTAGTATAGTCATTACCAGTCTTTATAAACACTCAGATCAAATTTCCCCAAGCACGTAATAGGATAAATGTATAGGTATTAAGCAGAATGGGCATCTTTCAGCCCTCAAGTGTCACCATTCTCTCAGGCACACGCTCGCTGATTTGTGGACCTAGACATGAGCGCTCTCGCAAGGGCTTCAGAGGCGGTCCCGCTGCAGGCTGAGAGCAGAAGGATGATTTCTCAGTTTATGTTTTGCAGTGTGTTGCTCAGGCAAGCAGCACGCAGTTGTGTGCAGTCGTGTGAGCTACCAGTTACTCCCCTTGACAATACTTTTCACAGCAATGTTTCTCCCCCTGCGATGTGACAATATCACCATGTCGTTTGGAAGAAAACGAAAAGGCTGAGTGATGCCGAGCGTACGCTCACACGGTCCCCTCAACGCACAGCTAGCAGAGAAGACACTCCCTACAGCTCCAAACATATCCTCAGCCCCTAGCAGCACCTCAGGTGGCTAGAACTTCAGAGCTGATGAACGCCTCCCTAACTTGGTCCCCCTCCTGAAGCTTGTAATGCCCCTCCAGTCTCTTGTAAGGCTCCAGCCCTTACCAGAGAATAAAACTGCAAGCGGACTGCCCCCAGCTTACTTCCGAATCTTCGTCTAGAGAAACTATATTTATGCATACCTGTCCGGTAGGTCCACATTCTGTCTTTTTCTCCATGCACTGGAGGTCTTTAGCTTTCTTGTTTTTTGACCACTCCACAGTAGAAATTACATTTTATATATCATCCCAGTGCAAACACACACGCGTGTGAACACACGTTATCTCTATATTTCTCTGTGTTTGTATGTGGAAAGAAGTTTCACAAAGCATTACTTATCCTTACTGTATAATCCATTCTCGTATTTTCTATTCTTTGTCATTAAAAACAATATTTGTGATGATGCACTACATAGATTTCACGACCTATGAATGGTTCATGACCTACAGTTTGGAAAAATACCATACCGTGCTTTATCTCTAACTCAGGCCCGGCCCTGAGAAAGCGGCATTCTTGGCTCACTTTGCTTTGATTCCCATAAGATGGCTTTGGCTCAGGGGCATCAGACCCTTGGCTCATGTGGAGGGCACCGTAAAGACACCTACTGAAGGGATTTTGCTGCAGCTAACAAACCATGCAGGAATTTTATTTAGATCTAAGAGCGAAATTGAGATTGTGGTTTGCTTCACTTAAAGAATTATGTTCTTTTCCCCTTATCAATATTCCAAATAATAAACTCGCTATTTCCTCTTTTTTTCTTTTGCTTGGGCATCCAGAAAGCCTGTAGCCAAAATAGAGCCCCTTTTCAAAAACTTTAAATTGAAAATACTGACACATAGAAAAAGGTTTAATCTGAAGTAGACAGTACAATGAATTTTCACAGCCTGAACACACCTCCGTAACCAGCATCCAGATCAAGAAACAGAACATTCCCAGTCCCCTGGAGTCCCCCTTTCCAATCATTACCCACCCTCCAAGGGTAACTAGTCTCTTGAATGTGAACACCATAAATTAATCTGGCCTGTTCTGGTACTTCATGCAAATGGAATCCTACAGCATGTACTCTCTTGTGTCTCACTTTTTAAAACTCACATTCATCCGTAGTGTTGTATGAACTTGTTCATTCTCATTGCTATATCATATTCCATTGTGTGAATATGCTATGATTTATATATTCTATTGCTGATTGATTGACACTTGTTACAAAGAATGATGTTAGAAACATTCTAAACTGTGTCATTTGGTGAATCTATGTATACATCCCTTTTGGAAATCCATCAAGGAGTGGCATTCGGTACGCATGTGTTGAGCTTGTATACATTTGGCCAGTTTTCCAGGGTGGTTGGACCAGTGTACATTCCCATCAGCAAAGCAAGAGAGTTTCAGCTGCTCCACATCCTCCCCAAGCCTTGTGCTGGCTGTCTTTCTCATCCTGGTGGGTGTGCATAGCTACATTTTACTAACTATATCAAGCCTGATGATCTTCAGATCTGTGTTCTGACTTTACCTCCCTTCTTAATGCTTTATTCTATTTATATTTTCTTCATCCTAGGTTTTATCTATTCATTTTTGAAATTGATTCATTCTTCTAAGTTGCCCTATAGCCTTCATGGAACAATACGAGGTATAAATACGTACGTAGTATATACACAGATATGAATCCTCAACTAGTGGCACCATTATCAAAAATCCTAGAGTCTTCCCTTTCCTCCAGCCCTTACATCCAATTGGTTGAAAAGTAGAATTGATTGTATCCTATAACCTGTCTTGAATTCAACCTCACCACCAATTCCCTGTGCTGCTTTCTTAATTCAGGCTTTCATCCTTTCTCTCGCGCTTTTTTTTTTTTTTTCAAAGATACTTACAGTCCAAAGGATCTGCTTTTTTTTTTTTTTATTATTGAAGTATAGTTGGCACACAAAATTACATGGGTTTCAGGTGTTCAACATAGCAATCGGACAAGTCTATACATTACGCTGTGCTCACAAGTGTGGTTCCCATCTGTCACCAGAGAATGCTATTAGAATACCACGGACTCTATCCCCTCTGCTGAACTTTTTTTTTTCCTGTGACTTATTGATTCTATAACTGGAAGCCTGTATCTCCCCCTCCCCTTCAGCCATTTTGCTCATCCTCTCATAACTGGACTATTGTAATGGTCTATTTGACATACATTTCCATTCTGCTCCAAACCTCCTTCTTCATGCTTGTTTCTTCCCACTCCAAATCCAGTTCTCTTTAAAAAGAAAAATCTTCAGAAGTACAGGTAATGCCAATTTTTCTCTTGTCTTTCCATCATAGGAGGAAAGACTTCTAAGGGATGAGAGTAATTCAGCCTGTGAGGATGTAGATTCCCACACTAGAGTCTTGATAGTAACTCAAGAATGTGGTTTGATGTTCTAGTGGGGAGAGTAGTATTTCCTTTTTTTTGTTTTTTTTTAAGGTTTATTAGTGTGTGCATGAGCACTAGCCAGGGGTGGGGCAGAGCGAGAGGAAGAGAGAGAATCTCAGACTCCTTGCTGAGCAGGGAGCCCGAGGCGGGGCTTGATCCCAGGACCCCGAGATCATGACCTGAGCAGAAGTCAGACGCTTAACCAGCTGAGCCACCCAGGTGTCCTGGGAGAGTAGTATTTTCTGAATATTAACCTTCCTGAGATACAAAAGCCAATATTGGCCCAATTCTTTTTTGAATTCCAAAAAGAGGATAATCTGATTTTATAACACAGCAGTATGTTAACATTTAAAAATCTGTGCTTCAGTAAATTATTAATATGAGAGATTAGCTCTCAGAGTCAACTTAAGAAACTTGCTTCTGCTCTTCATATACTAACAAAAACATGCATGAAACCTGGTGATTTAAGCCTATTTAACTCTTCATTGGCATGTGTGTTCCTTAAACCCAGTAGGTCAAACCACTCTTCGCTTTTGCTTCCTTTTTTTGGTCTCTGTTTCTATACTTAAAATCTATCCAATACTGTGTTTCCTCATGTCTGAGTCTATCTCCTGCCCCCACCCCTTCACTAGATTCTAAGCTCCCTAAAGTCTACGCCATATTTGGGTGGCCCTAGTAGTGGAATCTGGTTACAATGCTGAAATTTTAAACTATTTCCAGGTCCACCCTCCAAACATTTTCTAGGCTTTACAAATAGTAAAGAACAGTGAAAAGAGTTTAACTGATAGGCAAAGACACATGTAAGTGCCCAATAAATACATCATGATCATGTCATCTAAAGAAATGAATATAGGGGAATATGCACAAGAAACTTATTCTAGGTACAGCACATGAAAAAAATTATCGGAGATACATGAATAAAATTCCTTGCATTCATATTTTCCTTTTATCCCTCCCGCCCCCAAAAAAAGTCTTGACAAAAATAAACCAGAGCTGGAGTACAAGCTTCAGCCCTTGGTAAATCATTAAGTGGTTAAATTGGTTTTAACCTCCATTTCCCCCTTTATGGATTCCCTGTGCGTCCACGTCCATCTGTGGGGAGTTCCGATCACATCCTGGCTGTTGAAGGCCTGCCACCAAGAGGACTTCTCCCTCAGGGTGGAGGGGATCTTTCTCTCCCACTGTCCCCGGCAAAAACCAATATTCACTGGTTCTCTCACTACTCCAGGGCGCTGCTCTCTGACAATATGAACGTGAATACACCTTTTAACATGTGTGAATAGTATGGATATTTTCACCTCGGGCCCCCAAGAAGGATAGGGAAAGGGTGTCAATTTTACTCCTATCTCAGGCTTGTGGTTCATGATTTATCTTGCAAAAAAAATCTTACTTTAATTTACCCACTTGCTTCCTTCTTAGATGTATAAAACAGAAGAAGGAAAGGTTCCTTTTGCAAATTGCTAAAAAGGCAAGACAAACTCTGAGCCCGCTCATTTCCCCTCATACAGCAATCTAAAAATGGCAAGTGAAAGTGTCTAGGCTGAATTTATTTTGTACTGTGTTCCCAACAGTATTCCTGGACATACTGGGTTTTCTTTTAAGGAATTGTAACTGCACAACAGGCTACTTTGCATGAACATAGCATCCCCCAGCCTTCAGATCACTTTCCTAGTCATTGTGTCATTTGACCCACACGAGGGCCCTATGCAGTAGTATCTGAATTTTACAGATGAGTCAACAGAGCTCCAGAGGGGTTAAGTGACTGGCCTCTAAGGGGCAGAATTGGTCCGGAGCTCTGCCTTGCTCGCCTTTGTGCCTCCGCCAGAATATACAGCTACGTTTGCTGAAGATTAAGAAGCTGCTTTTGATTCTGGTAGATATTCATCTCAAAGGGAAGGAGAAAAAAAAAAAAAAAACCCTGGTGCCTTCATTCGGTAGCATTTGAATATTAAATTTTCCTTACCTGTTTCAACTTAGGATGACTTCTTTGTTCGCTTAATTGACTGGTAATTCCTTTGTTTACTTTTTTCCCCAATCTTAAGAACCAAGTCATAAGTATTAAAAATGGTTACATTAGCATTTAACATTTTTTTTAATGAAATTCGAGTGTTTCAGAATGGGTAATTTAGGCAGGCATGTATGTAGAATTTTGCATTTTAATTAAAAAGCCTCAAAATGAAATGAACCTCTGACAATAACAAATGAGTACTTCTAAAAGCTGCGTTGCTACTTGATATATGTTTGGTGTTTTCTTGTGGATAATAAGTACTACGACTTGTTTCAAAAAAGTGACAGGACTAAAACAATTAAAAAAGACAAAGCTGCTCTTTTTTAATCATATGCTCATAAATAAAACTGGGTTGTGAATTATTTCCAGAGAAGCAATTGACAAAGTGTAAGTAAATCACTCTAAGAACTAAAGCTGTCTTGCTTCTTTTTTTTGAATGTTCAAACCAAACCTGTATCCTTGTCCAATTATGAATTTCCTTTGACAAATAAATATTTACAAAGAATGAAATATAGACTTTGTGAACTTCCTAAGGCCAAAGCATACTGTGAAAACTAAAATTTAATATTTTCTCTCACCTCAAATACACCAAAATAAGAACATAACTTAAAAATCATTCTCTCTTGCAGCAGACTGTCCATTAATCATTCTTTAGATAATATTGGCTTTGTGAGTTTTCAGGTAGAAAGAAAAACTGTGATTTCTAGATCAGAAAATCTGAATATTTATGGATCTGAAGAAAACAGTAACATCTAGCAAAATAGAATTTTCTGTAAGCCCCATTATGAAGTCAAGAAGGAGAGATCTTTCAACATCCCCCCATTTTCCTGTGAAAATTCTTTATGTCTTAAAGGGCTTGATTAGGTAGATCCAAGGGTTAATTTACTTGTGATCTGGGAAAAGACTGAGACTGCCTTATTATTTATTTAAATTTTTTTTTTTTTTTTAACTGATGTGTGGGAGGAAGGTAGAAAGAGGCCCCAGAATGAATTCACTAATTGGGGTTTTCACCTGCTGTGAGTCTAATCGAATACAAAGCCTTATTTGTAGCTGAAGAGGAAGGGAGATTATGCAGAGTGTCAGAATTTCTGCCTAGTTTTGAAATTCCTGTTATTTGGCACAATCGTTTGGGAAAGGCCGACAGATAGTTAGGGCTTTGAGCCGTTGTTAAGGTAGACCGGGAATGCTGTCGTCGGTCTGCTGGAACCACCTTAACCAGGTACCCATTTTTAGCAGGTGGCAGTGTGTTTGCTTTCCAGCGGGCCGCACTTTGGCTGGCAGGCGAATAGGTACCTGAATTCTTTCCTGGGAAGTAACTGCTGGCCCGTGAGGTTAATGATATTTTAGTGAAGATGCTAAACTTCACATCTTTTCAGATGTTCACTGTGATATTGGTGGCTCTGGGAAGCTTTGAAAAATCTTATTAAAAGCAAACCACATGAGAAGGAAGCCTTGTTGGACTTGATCTGGAACCTATTTGGTGAAATCTCTGGTTTGGATGGCAGCTGGCTCAAAGAACTTTCCTCAGCCTGGCTTACTCTGTCTCCCTGCAGGGGAAGGGCCTGGAAAAATAGGCTTTTGTGTGGGTGTGAAGGACTCTGTGTCTGAATGTAGAGGCCTCTTCATTTACTAGTTAATGTGAACTGACTGGAGATTCTCATATCCAGAAGATGATGGTTTCAGATGGATCTAAAGAGATTGTTACACATGTTTTAATTAGTACACCATGGTATTTGCCCTAACTAGCAGTGACTCACCACCACTGTAAGCATTTATTGGACGTCCGATTTGGTGTTCATGGCTCATACTTGTGCTTTGCACAGAGAAACATGGAATCCTTATGCGTTTGCTAAATATGCAAATGCTGAAGTTTTACTGTAAAATTCCTATTATGCTTAATTGAAGTAGTACCTACATTCCAAATGATTTTTATAAAATGATGCAGCTTATACTTAAGATGGGCTAGGGAACACAAAGCAGTTCAGGTGGAGACTCTTGGAGCTAGAGGAAGCTGGACCCTCGGGGGTGGTGAAATCCCTCAGGGCCACCCCCAGGCAAGTGCCCAGCGCAAACCATCCCGTCTTTTTCCTTTTCCTTTCTGCTCCTCGTTTTGTAATGGTAAAATCTGGCTAACACTGAACCTCAAGCAGCCTAAAAGGAAAAGGATGTGTTTGTGGAACATCAGAGCAGCTTGGCCCTCTGCCCTAGGCCTTTCACACCCTCCACACCTCTGACCCTCCAGCACTGACATTTCAAATCAATAGCTCCAATCCAGACATCTTACCTCTGAGCTCCGGACTCAGGTGTCCAGCTGCCTTTTACATCACACTGCCACCTCGAACTCATCATGGTTAAGACTGAATTGATCCTCTCTCCCTGACCCTCTTCTGCCTGGACCTGCCCCCTTCTCCTGACATTCCTGGCTTGGCGAATATTACTCATCCAGGCTTGGGATTCACCCAAGAGCACAGTGACTCAACCTTGGCTGCATAGGAGAATCCCCTTAAAAATCCCAGTGCCCAAGGCCAATTAGATCAGAACGGCAGGGTGGTGAGATGCAGTGGTGGCCAAGCCTGAGGCCCAGGCTCCTAGGTCTTTCCTCTCTTCCATCCGTGCATCTGATCAGTCATGACTCCTGTAGTGTTTAGCCTTATTATTTCTCCACTCGGTGCCATTACCAGTGTTCAGATCCTCGTCATCCTGTAGTCCGCTTGTATCTGGTCTCCTAATTCCAGACTCTTCTGACCCAGCCCCCATTCCATGTCCCGAGTGCTTTTTCTAAAAGGCAAATATGACAGAACCACACTCGTGCTTACATTCTGAACTTTCAGGACACAGGTCAAACTCTGGATCATCACGCTAGGTCCTTCTCAATTTGCCCACCCACTGGATCTCTCTCTTGACATTCTCTCCCAAAGATCAAATAGACCACTGAAGTTCTTGAAAAGAAAAAACTGTGGCCTCTTTACCTTCACACCTGCCGTCACCACCATTCATAATTGTTGATTTGCCTTTACCTCCAACGGACCAGAGGCTCCTTTTGCACCTACAGAGGAGGCTTCTAGAAAGAGCCGTTCAATGACTGAACCCAGCTTTCTTTTCAGCTCCAACAGGTGGAGTTAACTTATTCCTCCATCAGGAGTCCCCAGTCAGCATCCAATTTAGTGACCCAGAGGGTGGCTTTGACTGGATGGATCCCTGTTTGGTCAGGATCCTGGGAGAAATAGATGGTACATTCAAAAGTGGTGCTTGAAAAGAATGTAAGAAAAAGGCTATTTACAAAACCCGAGCAGCGTTGGGGAGAAGAACAAGAGCAAACGCAAACGTCTCTCTCCTCCTGCCCTTTATGTCCCGCTGTAGGCTTTTCCTCATGGCCTCCCGTTGGCTGAAAGCAAAAGGAAGCCAAAGGGCGCCGGAGACTCTGACTGATGACATCCCCAGAGGCCCAACCTCCTGGGGCACAGAGCAGAGTGGAGAAGGGCAGAGAATAGAGCTGGAGGGAAGACTGAGGGGATATCCAGCACAGACCCTTAAGTTAGAGAGGTCTACATTTTTCTAAGTCCGTGCGACATTTAAGTGGTTCAAAGACTGGCATTTTGGGTATGGAAGGAAGAATTTACTGGGTCACCTTCCTAGCCTTTACCCCGTCTCATTCCTTCCTTAACCCTATTTGTAGCAAACCTACCCTCGTCTGCTGTCAGACAGTAGTGAGATTGCTTATGAGCACAAAAGAAAAAAAATACAGATCTTCCCCCACAATAAAAGAGGCCACATCCCGCACCCCCATGGCAGCGTAGTAGAGTGGCCTAGGCCTTGGAGCAAAACTCCCTGGTCCAGTCCTTGCACCGTCACATTCTCACTATGGTGTCGGCTCGAGTATAGCTCACGGTAAATTCTGGAGTCAGAATTGCAACTTGTCTTTTCTGGTGGCAGAGCCCCCATGTTCCTTTCATGTCTCTGATTCAAGCCAAAACAGTAATGACAGCTACTATAAACAATGTATTTTCATACATAGCATCATTATAGAATTTATATATGAAATGAAGATTTGTAAATTACCTTCTTTTCTTAATGCCTTTTCCTAAGAAGCAAAACCCATCATCTAACTGAAACTGACAATAAAACAGTTACTGTGATGCCCATGCCATTTCTTAATAATACTTGGAGTATTTAATTTCTAAAATAACATCAAGAGTTGGGAACAAGTCAAGTGCCTATAACTCCAGTCTAAAAAAGAACTTAAAGATGTATTTTTGAGGATTGCCATCTGTCAGATTTAAGGGAAAAAAAACTGAATAGTGATTTCTTATTTTCCATTCTTTTTTGTTGTCCAACGAATTGTTCTAGTAGTTTCCCCGGTGAACAGTGCGAAAAAAAGACTTGAGCATTTATATTTTAGAGAAACGTATGAGCACGCCCGAATCTTCAGTGGGTAATTTCAAAGTGTAAAACAAAGAAATAACAAGAAAGGAGAAGCATGACAAAGCACAGGTGTTGCAAACCTTTAGCTGATTGATTTCTGATGTGTACAAATGCCCATGCTGTGAGGTTTGTGTCTTTTCATTGAAATAAACATAAGCAGTATTTAAGTGATTTGCCACATTGACACAGAGATTAGTCACTGATTAATAGCAAAGGCCACACGAGGAAGTCCTCATCACAGCATATGAATCCTTCTCCCTCCACCAAGATAAGGACAGACCTAGAATCTGCAGTTCGACCAAGGGACAGCCTCACCCAAAGGGAATCCTAGTGTGCCCCCCTCAGACCATAACAGAAGCTGCCTCCACCACTCACTGGCTCAAAATTGCTAAAAGACAGCATTAATAAGTCTCAATTTATGAGGCAAATGCTAGCAGAAGTGCTATATTTGCTTTCAAATAGGAAAACCAATCCTACCTACGTGCCCAAGTCTTTAGTGATAACGTTTACATTTTTATTTGGTTTGTCAAGGGGAATGAAGAAACTTGGCACCCCCTTTCCCTTTTGTTCACTGCCTTTATTTTTTGCCTCTTTTGTCATGCAGTTGCAGACAGTAAAGGGAGATTGATGTCCACAGTCCTTTTAGCTCCAATGTTCTACAGGGAAAAAATGTTGAGCAAAAAAGAGGATATTTAAAAAGAAAAAGGGGGACATGTTTTCAACTGTAAACTGAAGTGGAAGGAATCGACCAGAAGAGAGAGTGAAAGGCAAGTAGTTGAAAGAAGATAAAAAGAAAAGCAGGCCAGCAAAATAAATGGACAAAGAGGGACAAAGAAACCATTAAGGGAGTTTAATCTTAAAATACTCTGGGGACTCTAATCGAAGATATTATGTGAAGGTTGCAAAAACTTACTGTGCTAATGAAGGCCTTCTTCTCTTCAGAATATTTCCCGGCTTGAAATAATTTTGCATGGTTAACCTGCATCGTCATATGGCAAACTCTAAGATTAGCAGTATTTGAACTGTCCAGGCCCTGCCACTTTTCCAATGAAATGTTCCATTGGGAATGGTTTCCTTTTAGATTTCTCGAAAATAACACCAAAAGCCCAAACCGTGCCACCCTATTCGTGGTTCTCAAACTTCAGTTTGCGGTTTCTGATTCAGTACATCTGGGCGGAGACGCCGGCATTCTTATTAATCAAAAGTTCTCAGGCGATGCTGATACTGCCCTTCTGCACTTTGAGACCCACAGCTGTTTCACAAATACAAATGCTTCCTAAGAAGCCCATTTAGCCCAGGATGAGCATAACCTGAATTTCATGTCCTTACAGCCCTACCGCTTTAATCTTCGATTGAGGGAAAACGGTGGGGGTGGGGGTGGGGGTGGGGGTGGGTGGAGAACTCTGTGATTTTTCTCTCTCATTCTCTGAAAAAGAAAACTCTGAGCCCACACACTTAATTATCTGCAATGAGGTCATTTGCACGTAGGTCATTTATGTAGGCAACAAGTAGTCTTGCTGGAGGTTTGGAGACGGTGCTAGCAGGGCGGTGTGGGGCTTTCAGGTCCCCAGGACTACCTTAAATCCCTTCCTCTGTCTGTCTTGTCTTTTTCCTTGCCGTTCTGCGAGGCTGAGTCCCCACTGCCCGGTCTCTGGGAGCCCGGGTTCCCAGGTCGCTAGGTGGGGGCGGAGCCCGGCCCGGCCCCGCCCCGTCTGCCTGCAGCGCCCCCTCCCCGCCCGCTTGCCTGCCCGCGCCCGCTCCTCCGCAGTGCTTTCAGCTGCGAGCCTGGGCGGCGGCGGCGCTCGACTTTCGGGGAGTCCGGCGGCTCTGGGGAGCTCACTCCTCCGCTCGCGCCTTCCTTCGACCGCCGAGCCCTTGCAACCATGAGGGAGCAGCTCAAAGGGTAAGTGCATCACGGCCTCCTCGGATCGCCGCAGTCCGTGCACTTGTGGCACGAGCAGGGGGCAAACCCGGGCGGCCAAAACTTAGACAAGCGCAGCGGCGGGACGCCGGGCGTCGGGGAACCTCCCCCGCGGGTCCTTGCTGCGCCGCTGCAGGTGCGTCCCCGGGGCTTGCCCCTCGGCCGCCGCGCTTGCGGCGAGCCCTCTTCCTCTGGCTTTTGGGATGGGCTCGGAGAGAAAGAGCTGATTTCTCGCCGTACCCAGAGGGGACAGCGCGTTCCCCACGCGGGGATTGGGGCCGCGGGAGCTTTTTGCTCCTTTCCGGGCTGTGTGGACGTGAGCCAGACAGGCTGTTCCTAAATCGTCGCCCGACCTCGCGGAGGGAAGGGGCGCGCGAGGCTTTACCTTGCATTGCACTGCAAGTGCCAAAAGGTCAACTTTCTGCCTGATTTCTTCCGAGGATTCCAACTGACATTCCCCTTGTTGGCTTTTCTACTGTGTTCGTTCCGTGCCCCACGACTTGCAGAAATCAGGAAAGAGAGAAAAAGCAATTAAAGCCCAGAAGTCCAGGATTTGACATAGAGGGAGGATCAGGGGTTTTTGTTATGGTGGTTTTTTGTTTTGCCCTCTGGGGTTGAGTGTGCAGTCATTTCTGGATGTCCTTCTCTCGGGTTTCTCCCGGTGTCTGTGCTCGTCTTTAAGCGAAGTTTGTCATTCCAGATCTGATCTTGGCAACGAAAAGGGCAGGACAGTTTATCTCCGTTAAATTTGAAGTTAAGTTTGAAGCTGAAATTGAAAGGGTTCTGTTGCCTGACGGAGGCATAATATTAATTATCAAATGCTTTAACATCATGAAAAAAAAAAGTGCATCCGATTTAAGTGGCGAGCCAAAGTCTGTAAGTGAAATCTACATTCTTCCTTGGCCAGAAAGCTCCTCTTGGTCTCCCTGCTTTGTTATCCCTGTCACCTCTCCTCGTCACCCCCCATCACCCTTTCTCTTTTGCCTGGATTTTTTTATTTCCTTGTGCCACATCCCCTCTTTGCACGATACAGTTGCTCTTGGAGAAGCTAGAGGAGCAAATGAAACAACACGGTTATGTGAAAGGTCTCTGGCCCTTGATCACCGTGGAATTGGTTTCAGTCGGTGTTGTTTGATCTTGGATTGGACACGACCCTGAAGTGAAATTGCTTTGGCCAAAGTTGAGGGTGGGTGGGATTTCAGCCCAAAAAGCAAATGGAGGGAGGACAAGTAACAGTAGGCACAATCACCGAGGCAGTCATCTTTGGCCTGGCTTGAGCCAAACAGAATAAAATGTTAAATATCCCAGGGAACAAGAAGTGGGGACTAGAATAGGATTTCTGATGCTCAGATTGACATCCGCCCCTCCCCCGCCCCCTCCGCACGGTAGCAGAAACTTTTAACTATATTTTCCCATTCCCACCCTGCCAGTATTCCAGCAGTGCACGCCAAGTTCAACATTCAGCATGCAAATGCCAAGGTTCCTCTAGAAAAAGAGTCTGATCCCCAGATTAAAGGGAAATGATTTTGTGTGTGTGGATCATTGGGCTCCAGATTATATATGAAGCCAAACTCTAATCCTCTGCAAATCGCAAGAGAACGGTACCTTTTTATACCAGTGCATAGCGATTACTTTCCTCCCTGGGAAGTAGTGGAAAGATATTTTTTAAAAAGGCAACTGTTTGGAATATTTTCAGTACCCAATAACAGTGGTGGCAGAAGAAATCTTATTTTAATTAGGCAACTGCCATTTCCCCAGCGAGAGAAGTAGAAATTTGTTACTTTTTATAAGTGTTTAATGTTTGTTTTTAGGAAACTAAAAAAGCAATTCCAATAAGTCTGATTATTCCAGCACTGACAGCAGGAACAGCTCTGAGGCAGTTATAATAACCTTGCACACTACTTGAAACTAAAGAAGGTGAGAGAAAATTTAAATTGTATGGTAGGAAATTAGGTCAGCCCTGTGCTCAGTAGAGTCATGCTTTAGTTTCTTATTGACAAGTGGGTGTTGCCAGGGTCTTTTGTCTCATCCAGTGATTTGGTATTTTAATTTGCATCAGGTTCCTATCACGGCCCCAAATAAAAGGGAAAAGAGAGATTATTGTAGTTTGTACACATTTGAAAAGGAGGGAAGTCAGAGTTTGAAGGCTGTTCAGAGAGGCATATCTGATCCCAGGCTTTGGAACCAGCAGGGCCAAAATCAATAACATGTTTGAAAGCTTTAGAGAGCCTTTTAAGGATTATTTATGAAGCGCTCTTCTCTGTGTTAATGGTCATGGAGAATTTTGATCTACGTCGAAACATTCTCAGGGGACTGACCAAAGATGTACCCACTAACTTGTGAACAGGTTTCAGAGTTTCCTTTTTGGTTGGGCACGGTATGTGGAGAGCGCATTTCCTATGTGAAAAGTGAAATACAAAAAAAGAGACACTTAGCAAGAACGGCGCCACCCGTGCTCCCACCATGGGTTCCCCGGCACAGCATCTCTTTCTGTGTTTTCTGTAGATTCCAGGTAGACCCGAGCTGCTTCTCCTGGAGTTACCAAGAATTCTCTACTGTTTTTGAAGCTAGACACAGAGTAATAAATACAGCTGTAAAATCTCTGTTGCTCACCAGCCAAAAATGGGTTTGTCCTGTAAGGCAGGATGTAGCTAGGAGTCTCGCAGGTTTGTACCTACTGTTGCTTTACTGTCCATATTTCATCTTTTCTTTCTCTTCTGGGGGTTCAGTATGTCCCACGAGGGCTGCAAATTCACCACACACTGAAAACACCCACATCCAGTGAAGCGAACATTTGGTTCATCTTAGAGTTACCAAAGAATCGGAAGTCACTGGAGCCGGCTTGTCAATCGTTCTTAGCATTAAATGATGAGGAGATTATTTTTCTGTTTGTGAGGATTAGTCACACCCTTTATTCTTTTCTTCTTTCCACTTGTGTTCACTTCTCTTGCTTGGGTCTGGGTTGCAGCTGAAGTGAAACTAAGACTGTAAAGATGAAATGCAAATCTGTTTTCTAGTGACTTGGCATTGCTTACAAAGAAAAGGCTTGCGTGTTGGAGGGCAAGGAGGTAAAAGAGGATGGGCTTTTGGATTTGTTTGGGTTCCTTTATCTAGGTTATTCAAGTCGTTCCCCCCCCCCCCCAGCATCACAGGTAAGTGGGAAAATGAGCACCTGGAAAGGCCTCTATCTAATGACCCGTGAAGTGAGTGAACACAGAATTTTGAAAATCCTTCTCATAATTTTGACCCACTGGAATAAATTCCTTAGAAAGGTAGACATGTCTGTAGATCAGCAGTCACGAGGTTTGTTTTGGAGAGAAGCAGCTTACGTGAAGCTTGCATTCACTCCGTGTGGGATTCTCCTGCCCCTCGTATGCGAGTGAATGTCTCTTTTCTTTGGGGATTGCATTTGGTACAAGTCACCATGTTCTTCCCGTTTGAAGTCCATTTACAGATGCTGCCTTTTCGGAGCGCTTGTCTGTGCTTCCGTCTGGCCGGGTTGATCAGCGCAGACAGACATTTTTCTGCCCATCTATTGAGGATGCTACAGTCCTCCCACACTTCGTAGGAATGGGACTTTATTATCATGCATTGTGTGTATTAAGGGCCCATATGTGTGGACACACGTGCTTTTCCCCTCTTCTCCCTTCCTCCCTCTCTCCCTGGTGTTCCCATACGCGTGGCCTTGGGAAATGACAGAGGCCGAAATGTAGAGTGGTCTTTCCTTGCTGGGCACTTTCCGAGCTAAAAAACACCCGAGAACAAGCAACACTTTTTCCATGAAGCTGCAAGCTGCAGCCTCCTTGTGCTGTGCATATAAAGTACCAGTTCCGCCCACCTCTTCTCCAGATCAGAAACCAGCTTGGTTGTGGGGTTTCCTAAAACCCCCGAAAGCCTGGACTGCGTGTGTGCGTCTTCTGCTCTCCTTGCCCTTTAAGACTTGGACGTCACTCTAGTACATTCCCTCGGCTGAGAAGCCCCTGTTGTGCTCCTCACATGCAAATTGTCTCTGTGGAAGAGTAAGCCAGAAATGAATGTGTCCTGGAGAGACTGAAATGGCCCCTGGCAAGTGAACATTGTCTTGTAACTTTCTTACCGTAGTCTTCCCTGTTCCATCCCTGTTCCATCCCTGGATGGAATATCAGAGGGGATGATCTTGGAAGGGGTACAGTTTGGGGAATTTCCACATGCTTGGTGACATCTATTATTGTATTTCACAAACCACAATAAGTATTTCTCCTTTTAACTTCCTTTTTTTTAAAACAGAGGTAATTCACATGGAGTGTTTTTTGTTCTCTACAAAGGGTCTTAGGCTTGGCCAGTTTACCGCAGGTGGATCCGCATCTATAGTGTCAGCAACTAGTAAAAAGCTCGCTTTTAGTGGGCATTAATTTGGGGGCCACATAATAACAAAAGCAGCTGTGCATTGAGCACCAGAACGTGCTGGTCACCTAATCCTCTAACTCTCCCAATTGTGCAGTTAGTCGGGCACAGAGCAGAATCGAGGCCTCAGGTTGAAAATCTGTGCCGAGGTCGCTTGACATTGTTGCCCTCCCCAAACTCCTCTTTCCCTGCAGGCCCTCTGTACTTGGTGCTCTCCTTGAAGTGTCCACATGTAAGCCATTTCTCTTCTCTGCAGCCCCACCTTTCCCTGAAGATCATGAACAGGCTGTGCGTATGACTCCTGAAATACCTATGTTCGGGGCTGCATTTTACCCTATCAGAGCCCGTCATGTAATCTCCGAAACCTGGAAATACGATGCTATGGGGATTTATGTAGATGGGCCAAAGTAAGGAAAAGTATATGTGGTTATCTCTCCCGGGTTTATTCATGCAACTGAAGTAGGAACAAAGGTGTTTTGTTCTTTTTGTGGCGGGAGCTGATAGCTGGCAACCACACTTAGCTGAACTTCAAGAAATGGGAGAGAACTGTGAATGCTTCATTCAGGCCCAAGTAAATATAGGAAAAGGTGGAGTGGTGTGTGGAGGACTGAGTAAAAAAAAAAAAAAAAAAAAGGCACTTGAGAAGGAAATCATGGGGAGAGGGAAGGTAGGATAGATTGGTCGGGCACTGGCTAGACCTTAAGCCGAAGTGAAATGCAGTCATCGTGGGTATGAGACCTGGATATGGGGAAGAAGGAGTAAGGGAAAAATGTCAAGGGTTGTGAAAGCCACTGAGAAGTGAGGGGATTTGTTTATTGAACCGATGTCCTGTGTCTCTTTGACAGGGTTGAGTAACTCTTGTCAGTGTCCTTTCTGAATGGTCTACCTTGGACAGGTGAAGAAATCCTGGTTTTTGATTATTGATTACATAACCAAGTCATTTTATAACAACAGAAGGACAACCGACTTGTGGGCACCAAAAAGAAAGAAATTCTGGTTCCCAAAGCGTGTTCATGTTGCTTTTCCCTTTGAGGGCGAAGGTAGCGGCCTCTCTGCTTGTAAGAAACATTCTCAACTGCGTGACGAAGTCCTTTGAAGTAACGATGCTGAATGAAATAGAAGCAAACCATACTTTGCTTTCCTCCTTTTCTTTACTACCCATTATAAATTCTAAAGTCTCTCTTTGTATTTTCTCTTATAGCCATGAGACCCAAACAACTTGCTGGGATCATCCCAAAATGACAGAGCTCTACCAGTCTTTAGGTAAGGACATGGCCACCTTTGCTCCAGGTTAAATGACAGGTGACTCGCAGGATAAAGTAGTTTGTAGTGTGCACGTTATTGGTTGTCTAAATCTATCACTAGATTGTTTAAAAGGTGAAAACGACACCTTTCAACCCAAAATTGACAGCTTTCTTTTTCACAGAGGTTCTTTAAAAATAAGTTTTAGAATGTCATGGATTCCTGAAAATTCAATATACCTGAGAGGGCCAAAAGGTCTTTGTAGTTTTCTTTGCTGCGTAAAAGGATGGAAAAAAAAATACTTGCAATTTATGGCAATTGTTTTTCCCACCAAGAAAGAAAACTGTTTCAAGTTCTTATTGATTTCTTCCCTGTGAACTCAGGACAGTGCTTTTGCCAAACCACGAATATTGTGGTAGGAATTTTCTGCAGTCTTTTCAGTGCTTGTAATTCTCAAGCCTGTCAGGTCGTCAGCGTGAACATTTAAATGATTTCTCTACTATGTCTTGTTTTGTGTTTGTGTGAGAGCCTGAGAGTTTTCTTCCCCCTCATAACTGGGAATTTTTTGAACAGACACATAGCCTCCAAAGAAGAAGAAAACATCAATCCTTCTAATGCTTCATGGAAGTCCACTCTGTACCATTTTAGATCTTTGGAGAGTAATCTGAAATGAATTATCTTACATAGTAACTAGTTGTTGATTTTTTAATTAAAAAATACATCTTCTCTACTACTAAAACAATTTTTTAAGTCTGCTTCTTTGTGAATGGATGTATTTACAGACTAAAATGCGTAAGGTGAACTCTTTGGGTTTAAAGCTATGTGACAGTGCCCATGGGAATCAGGGTGATCAGACGAATTTTGTACATATGGGCGCACACGCGTGTGTGTGTGTGCACGTGCATGTGTGTAGCTATTGCTGACTTGCTGTCGTAGGTTCTCACTGGTTAACTAATTGAAATTAGAGAGACATGGGGTAGGAGACATTAGTCAAAAAATTGTTTTCCCAGACTTCTAATTATACGTGAAATTAGTTCCTTCTAGAAAATCCAAAAAATACAAATAAAAAGCATGAGAAACAAAAGACTTCACTTGCAATTCTACTGACCAGAGATATCCAGTACATTTCAATTAATACTGTACCATTTTAGTCTAGCAGCATGTATGTATGTGTGGTGTGCATGTGTGTGTGTATGCATTGCACACATGTACACTTTTTAAAAATTTCAAGAAAATTGGGATCAGCTCATCTTTAAGTGCTACATTTGCAGCCCTTACAAAATGTTTCTGGCTTACAGTGCTGTACTGTTTAGACCACAGGTGGGAAACTTAAATGCTTATCTTTTGGCAAATGAGAGAATGGAGGCCTCATCTGAAGTAGGCAGCGGCTTTGCTGGGCAAGCAGGCCATCCTAGCCCTGTGTTCTCAGGACTTGTGATTTTTCAAGAGAAATGAGAAATCTGTCAATCAAGAGCTAATTTGAACTTGTCTGTGGACCTCCTGATTATAACCTCGGGTTTACACTGATTCAGCCCACTTGTAATGTTTTACCTCTAATCAGAGTGACTTGTAGTTGTAATATTTGAACTTACTTTTACTTAAAAATCTTTATTATAGAATTAATAATTCAAATTTTTGGAAATTTGAAAATATAGGCAAGCTAATGAACAAAAAAAGAAGAAAAGACAGGGGCGCCTGGGTGGCTCAGTCGTTAAGTGTCTGCCTTCGGCTCAGGTCATGATCCCAGGGTCCTGGGATGGAGCCCCACATTGGGCTCCTCGCTCCGCGGGAAGCCTGCTTCTCCCTCTCACACTCCCCTTGCTTGTGTTCCCTCTCTTGCTGTCTCTCTCTCTGTCAAATAAATAAATAAAAATCTTTAAAAAAAAAAAAAAGAAAAGACAAATCCTTTATAACCCTCCTCTTAGAGTTAACTAATACTTAATAATCTCGTAGGTAGCTTCACAAAAATTTCTTTCTGTATATACATTTTTACAAAAGTTGGATGGTTCTGTCTTATCAGCTTTTTTCCACCTAAAGGTAATGTACCATGGCCATATTTCCGTTTCATTACATTGTATTCTCTACTGGCTTACTTTTAATTGCTCTGTAATGAGAAACCACAAACGTGGTTGATAAAAAGCTAATTATGAACTATCAATGAGTAGATGTTTGTACCTTCAGTAGGAATTAAATACACCTTTTATCATCATATTTCTGAAGTTTTCGCAATAATTCAAATGTGGTAAAGTCAAAGCTGGTAATCTGGCATGATTTCTGACCTTGGGCAGATCACCGGACTTTGGGAGATAATAGAATTCTACAGTTGCAGGGGAATTTAGAGCTCATTTATTACAAACTTTTTCTTTGATGAAATCAACTTTATTGATCTAATTTACGTATCATAAAATGCAGCCATCTTAAATAAATGGTCAGTTCCAACCTCCTTTGAAAATCTGCTCTTAGCTATCCCGGTAACAATCATCTTAGAAATGAACTGGTGTTGAAATTTGTCCTACGGCTTTCAGAACTAAAATTGCCAGTGTTTTTTGTTATAATCAGATGTTACTTAGGCGAACTTTTATCCAAATGGAGACTCATCTGGTAACATCTTCCATTTATTTGAGAGCATTGAACATGTCCACAACCGTTGTGCACTATGGAAGATCTCAACATCCATATTTCACAGGGCAGTGAAGTCAGGTGCAGAGAAACCATTTATCAGAGCTACACAGCTCTCTGGGGCTACACTGCGATTTGCTCAGGGTCCTCTATTAGCATTTTCACTCCTCTCATTGATTTTATTAACTCAGTAAAGCATGCCCACATAGGTTACTGTGCACCTGCTACAAATAGGTATGAGTTGACAGTTTCACCTGTGGATAGAGAGTGACTTGAATAGTATTTCTGGAACAAACCATTGCACTTCTACAGATGGTATGGTAGGTTCCTAGATGGTAGGCCCTCTTCCTTTCAGTTTTGCTGGGCACTGTGAAATGGTTGAGTTTGTTTGTTATATATGGTTGAGTTTGATTGTTACACGTCTATATCCCTGAGATGACCTATAAGATTAAGTATTATTTCTGCCCTCACCCACCCCTTACAGTGTTTCCAAGTTGAAATACAAGCATAACATACTGAAAAGAAACCTTTTATTTCTTTTTAATTTTTGTATATTGGCTTATATTTTTTACTCACAAGATAGCCCTTTAGGTCCAAGTTGCTACTTTGAGCTCTAGAATAAATGGTTGGAAGCATTCATCTGCACTCAGTTCATGAAAGGTATCATGAAAGCAAAACTGCTGTGTGATGGGGTGTGTTCAATGTTTTAGACAATATAGATCTGAAGTAGGTCCCTCACTGGGGCGCCTGTGTGGCTCAGTGGGTAAGCGTCTGCCTTTGGCTCAGGTCATGATCCTGGGGCCCTGGGATCGAGCCCCTCATCGGCCTCCTTGCTCAGTGGGAAGCCTCCTTCTCCCTCTGCTTCTGCCACTCCCCACTGAAGCTACAGTGGTTCACAATATGCAGGAAATATGACACATTCCTAAATATGCCCACTTCCGAGAAGACTTCCATTCTCAAATTGGCCCAAATCCCCAACCAGCCTGTTCAACACACATTTGTTAATGCCCCTTGTCCCCAGAGCATTCAGGTGTTCTCCAGGCACCCTCTCCTGTGGTCTGGACAGCATACTGTTGGAAACCAAAAGCATTTTGGATGGACTGAAAAAGTAGCATTTAAGTACCGACTGATAGAAGGCTAGGATGTTACTTCACGTGTTATATTTGCGTTCTCTAGTTAATAGAATGATAGGTAAGTTTTTTCATTCTTTGTGATTTTCTACAATGAATGGATATTACTTACAATTAGATGTTTAGCATAGAATGTTTCTTCATCGTTACTCCACTCCTTAGTGTCCCTACAGCTGTAACGGATTCACCAGTGAGAACCCGTGACAGAAAAGTAACGATAGTCACACACATACCTCCCCCACACATCACACATACATGTATAGGATTGATGTTTAAGTACCCCAATTCCATCGACTTTGTCAGGTAACTTTTAACACCAGGAGATCGCCTCATGTGTTCTAGTTTCTGAGTATGTCCTTCCACAAAAAAAGCAGACCTAAAGAGTTTTAATGGTAGAAAGGCATACGTAACTTTTTTGTTTAAAAAAAAAAAAAAGGAAGAGATTTAATTTCAAATTATTCTTAACAGCTCCAAAACAGCTTTCTGGAGTGAGCTCTCATCAAATGTTAAAAATATTTGTGTTTTCTCTTTACGTTTTAGTCTGTGTACCTGCTCGAAAAATTCTAAGTTCTGAGGGCAAAACTTGTCAGACTTCCACACCAATACACAACAGGGCATAATAAAGAAATAATGTAAATGTTCACAGTGATGACCTGACAGTCATTAGGAATTTGAGGATTGGAAGGTCTCCAGAAAATTTTTTATGCAACCATTAACAGTTTGGCAAAAGCGTGGTCTTGTTTTCACAAGGAGGAAATCAATAAGAACAACCTGAAAACAGTTTTCTTTCAGCATTTTTCTCTGACTGCCCCCAGTGTGGGGTGTGAGGGGTATATCAAAAACCGAAGTTTCCCATATCTATTTTTATGTGGGCCTTGGTATTCTTATCTTTATAATGAGGGTATGGGACCAAAGTATCTACAGATTTTGTTTATTTTTCTCTTACTTTGGGCTGAAGTAGAGCAGATTGTTTCCAGAACTTGCTGTGATCATAATTTTTCAAGAAGCACCTTAGGCTGACTCTGCAGACAAATGTATTTCTGAAAGTTGAATCATTCCTATTTTTAAAACTGCGCATTCTAGAAAACAAACAACAGGGAGAAAGATCCTGCCACCCATCCGTGTCTTACAGGCAGAGTGAGGCAAGCTATTACCAAGTATAGATGCTGTTGAGATATTTCCCCCAAGACCCGCTGGGCCATCCATTTGTTGTTCAAAAGGCATGTTCTTCATCATTTCTTAGAAGCAATAATATGGCCGATACGTGAGGTGAATTTCAGGTTTCCTTCGGCGTCTTTACAAATGTAATGGAAAGATTGTTGTTGCATTAGGTTATCTTGGCAATTCAAAAGCTCTAACTCTTTAAGACTCCAAAAGGCATTTACAAAATCAGTAGCTGTTAGATAGTGATGTGCTCCGGAATTTATTTTGAAATATTAATATAAGACTGATTTATGTGAAGTGTCATTAAATGATAAAAAGCCTGTCATTTTTCTCACAATTTATGTCTGGGGTTCTTAAGTTCGTCGCTAAAATGTTTAAATATTTTTTTAAAGCCCCCACCCCCACAATACGTACGGCTCAAAAATTCTCGAAGAAAGTATTAGTCTGTCTTACTGGGGATCTCTTAATTATAAATACAAGAAAATCCTGTAGTCCTCTCCATGGTTCCCTTGCGAGCTGCGTGTGGGTAAAAAGATAATATGA
Source organism: Mirounga angustirostris (assembly GCF_029215605.1). NCBI lineage: Eukaryota > Metazoa > Chordata > Mammalia > Carnivora > Phocidae > Mirounga > Mirounga angustirostris. The sequence continues at coordinate 26,695,773 of NW_026991719.1, read as the reverse complement.
AAAGAGAATGCAACGTGAAGCTTGAGGAGGTGAACTGAGTATTTCAAACCATTTGCTCAAATCCAGATGCCCCGTACAATCTGATGTCTCATCCCAGTTTCCTTTCTTCTGCATCGAAGCTCCTTTAACCACCAGGGTTTCCTCGAGGAGGATTGGTTCTCCTCCTTCCCTGCAGTTCTAGCATTTTTTAGAATGATCTCGTCCCTCTTACCTGTTGCCCAAGTTTTGCAACCCACTCTCCGGCATGATGCCCATCCAAACCATACGAAAGCTGTCAGTTTTGAAAAAAATGGATGTATGAACGTTTTAGGAAATCTTAGGGAAAGTGGTCCTAAAAACTCTTATGATTTGAAGACAGTCCAACAACACGTGGCCCTTAGCCTGGCGTCTGTTGCCTGAGAAGAGCTTTATGATGTTAAAATGAGGGCTTCCTTTTGGGGTCCGAGGAGTCTGAGGCTGGTGGGATTCTTCAGCAGTACAAGTCAAGAGGACTAGTTAAGTCCCAGTTAAGAGGCTAAGAGCTTCTTCAAGATACATGAATAGCGTTATTAATAAATGAGCACAGCTGGCCAGATAGAGTTAGGAACCCTCCATAGAAATCCTGTTGGTCCTTTCCTCAGTTGGTCCAAGAGGAGGGATTATCTTTGAGGTTTGCAAGCTCTCGCTCTCTGTTGATAGGCTTTCTACATTCCACCAAGAGTTCCCTCCAGAGGATGCTCTACGTTGGGAGCTGCGGGATTCTGAGTGACTGAATTCCTTTTGCATCAGGAGTTTGTCCTAATGCTTTTCTCAGCATATTATGTAAACCGTTCTCAACTACTCAATATTTAGCGTATTCTTTTCTTTGTCTCTTATCTCCAGGTCCTTAAGTATTAAAACCTTCTGTCTTTTGATTCTCTCCTACCATAATGTTGTGAACTGGAAAGAATATCTAAATGCAGATTCCGGCTTGGGTGTGACCTTGGGCTAATCCTTTGCTTTTTCTTGGTCTTAGATTTCTGACTTAGCAGGTTGAGCAGTGAATCTTCCATCTCTAAATGTCTGGTTTTAATTTAACTCCTGACCAGAGTGTGGCTTGGTCTCATGAAGGTGATGCCCATCTCTCCAATTTCTCTTGATCACCACCAGCCTGGAAGATGGGAATAACAGGATAATCATGTTAATAATAATTGTACTTTCATTTGCGTGGCACTTTACACTGTGCAAAGTTTTCAGAAATAACTATCTAATCCTTACACGGCTGTAAATTTGGTCTATAGCTGGTGCATGACCTGAATTTTGTATTAATTTCAGTGTCAGATCATCTGTCCTGCCATCCCCTTGAGGATACTTCCCGTTTTTGATTTGGAAAATAATGCTACCACATCAGTGGATGGGGCAGCTGTTTGCTTCTTTTTTTTTTGGACCTGAGCAGGCCGAGGCACAAGACCTGCTTTGACTTATTCATACTGATATATGGGTAGAAGATAAGGAATCAAGTCCAGAGCACACATTATATGGCTCCTGGTTTGCTGTTCTCAAAGGAATATCCATTACTCCTAGCTTGATTTATAAAACTGCTTTATCAGCATAATTAAGCTATGGAATCTCAAGTGACGTTCTTTATTCCCTAGCTGACAAAGTTAGCAGTGGAGATTTACTCAGATTTGCAAAATAGAAGACATTAAGGCTGTTACAAATGCTCTTCCTTTACTTCTACTAGCCTGCTTATAAAAGAAAAAAGAGAAATAATCTCTGTTCTTTTAACATCAGTTACAGTCGACTGATTTTCCCCATTTGGAAAATGGAAATGTAATTTTCAAATCAAAATTTATGGCACTTTAATGGAATATTCTTTTATAATATTTTTCTTGTTCAAATAACTTGATTTAAAGCTTCTAATCGAAGAACATAAATAAATAGATACTTCCGATCTGCATCTTCCGAAGCTGATTTCAGAAGGAAACTCAAAAAGATTCTCTCTCAGACTGGTTTACAATTTAAAAGAGCTGCCAAATTGTAGTTTAGTTGATCTAAATAAGAGGAGCATTAAGGTTACACCTGCAGCTCTGAGAAAAGTGCTGGATGTGTACAATTTTATGTAGCTGGGTCTGCAGAAGACGATTTTTGCACACGAAGTAAAGGCATCTAAAAACGTGTCTGCTCGTATTCAGACACTTCCAATATTTCTTTTTTAAGCGCACAAGTCTGATTACCTCTGTACGTCTCTTGGGAGCTGCAATTCTGCTGGAAAGAGATTCCAAACAGTCAGAACACTCACATAAAATAGATAGTGAGTTTTTAAAGTCTGTACTTTATGTATGGTAGTAATAAAGTGACCTAAAAATATTCTGAAAGCCTGTCTTATGACATAGTGGATGAATCATTAGCTTATTTATGAATTGGTGAAAATCTGTGAGAATGTTTCAGAATTTGCCACTCCACTGTCTTGATCCCTTGCATAACTCCAGGGAAGGCCTCATGCCCCCTCATAAATTGGGGCTTACGTAACTGGGACATACATCATATGTGAGTGCGTGTATGTGCAAGCATGAGCATGTGTTGTGCGCATATGTTTGTTTATGTACGTATTCTTCATCGTGTCCATTTTGATGGGAAGGCGATTAGTTTTATATTTTGCTTTCTCGTTCTCTAAAGAGGCTGTCCGTCTTAGAGCAGTGCTTCTCAAACTGGTGAAGGGCCGTTATTTTGTTTGTTGGTTTTTTCTAAATAAACAGTACATCACAGACTTGTAAGTGATCGTGCTGACCCTGACAGGTTTGCGCTCCCACTGCACGTAACTCACCTGCTCAGGTTCTGCAGCGCTCAACCTGGTCTGTGCTCTGTTCCGTGAGATGCGCCCATGGATCGCACATTTGGACGTCGCGGCAATGTCCGGTTGCTCTGTGAAGAACCAGAATTTGCGTAGCACTGTTCTAGAGCACTTAAGTTTTGAAAGTATCAATGTCAAATAGAGTGACCTTGGGTGTGTGTTGGCGGGGGGAGGGGGGGGCACTAACTAACGGACGCCAAACAAGAACACCTAAAAAATTGTATTTATGGGATCGTATAGTTTGCCGCCTGAGTCAAATTCAAGCAGAGGAGGGATATATCTTCTTTCCCATTTCATAGACCTTCTTAGCAATTATTTTGGAGGCTGAAGTAATAAAATCACCCTGTTGTAGGAAAGGTTCTACGTGTTCAGGAGCAGGGCTCCTGCTGCCTAGTTTAATGCCTCCGCCACCCATATCATTAAATACATTGTGTAGAATGTGATATTTTTCAAATACAAGTTTGTTTTTATCCAGAAGAGAAAATGCGGTATGTGTGCTCTTTACGTTACAGGATGAATTCCATGGGGAACTGATTGATTATAGTGTGACTATACTGTCGTCGTTTTCTGAGTTCAGGTTGGGCAGTAATGTGATGTAGCTGCAGAGTTTGTTGACTTTGAGACGGGTGAGACATGGATTTGAATTCTACCTCTGCTACCAGTTCTCTGTGGTTGAAGACAAAGGCGGTCACAATTTTGAAACACAACTTCCTGATTGATTAAGTAGTTATGATGATACTTTCCTTGGAGAGTGTTGTGAGGCTTTGAGATAATGTATGTAAAATGACAAGATGTCTGACATAGTAAATGCTCGAGGAATTATAATTGCTATTAATGATGATAATTATGATTCACAGTTTATTATTCTCAGTGTTATTTTCATACTCCGTGTCCCTTCTTATCCGAAATCTCTTGGGATTCCTGGGGTGCCTGGGTGGCTCAGTTGGTGGAGCACGTGACTCTTGATCTTGGGGTTGTGAGTCCGAGCCCCACATTGGGTGTAGAGATTACCAAAAAAAAAATTAATTGAAAAAACAAAATCTCAGGGCACCTGGCTGGCTCAGTGGGTGGAACATGTGAGTCTTGATCTGGGGGTTGTGAGTTCGAGCCCCACATTGGGTATAGAGATGACTTTTAAAAAGTCTTTAAAACAAAACCCAAAAAACAATAAAATCTCTTGGGTTCTTGAGTTCAGATAGCGAGGGACCCCCAGGGTTAGGTTTTCAAGCCTGACACTCAAGGAGCCACTTAATTTTTCTAAAGCTGTTTACCTCGTAACCAAGGTACCGAGGTTCACCTGATCACAGTATATCCCAACTTCAGCAAGTAAAAACTTACTTTAATTTGAAGTGCAAATTAGAATGACACATTTTCTAGTGTTTTCTTTATCTTCCTCCCACTTCTAAAATAATGCACCTTTTATAATAGAAAACAATATACACCATAACCTTCAACCAGAAATGCAAATGACCCCTAATAACATTATGTGTGTGACTTTTTAGCTCTCTTCCTACCTATGTCTTGAAGACCTTCAAAGTTTAAACTACAGAAGCAAATACATGTCGTAAAACCACACTGGTAGATAAACATGCCCAATAATTCATAAGGAAGGAGAAAGCCTGTAAAATAATGTGACACACTAGCAAAGATGCCTGACGTGTAGTAAATGCATGACAAATGGTGGTGGCACTGTTATGGTGGAGAGGGGGGCAAGGGAGTGGCTACAGGGGTAAGGAGGGATGACACCATAAAACGTTTTATATGACATGTTGAGGATTTCAATGCTTAGATTTTTTATTTGGATGATGTATCAATCCGGGTCTAGCCAGAAAATAGAAACCACGCTTGTTATTTCAAGCAGAGGGTATTTCATGTGGTTAACTGGTTACCCAGTGATGGAACAGCGAAGAAGACAGCAAGGAGCCTCTGCTCTACCAGGGCTGGAGGGCAGTGGCAAGAGGGGGTATCACCAGAGCCCCAGAAGCCAAGGCTCTTTGGGGCTGGAGCTTGAACCAGTGGCCAGTTAGGAGCCCTGAGAGAGGGGCTGATGAGAGGGAACTCGAGCCTGGAAGGAGACACAGCCACTGCCAGAGCTTTTGCTGAAGGCAGAGAAGGGGAGAAATGACCCAACCTCGCCTCTCCTCCTGCCCTCTGGTCTTCTGCCAGTACCTCACAGTTGGCCAGACTTCTCGGGAAGCCCGTTGGTAAGGGAGCAGGAAAATGCCATTCTTTGTCTTAAAGAGCAGAGCAGGGAAAGGTCAGAGACTGGATTTGAGAACCAACACACGAATGACTCCAGTACAGGAGACCCTGTGGCTAGAGACGCAGCCTCCCATCTCTGCCACTCTGCGGGGCTGAGAAAGACCCTTAAAAGCTTTCGGAGGACTTGGTGATTCTGAAGGAACTTTAGGCACCAGAAGGGCACACTGGCTTCAAAGGAAATGGACCTAAAAACAATGAAAGAGGAGATGGCAAGAAAAAGAAGTAGCCACACCGAAGTCCAAACACTGAGAATAAGCTTCCATGCATTTGATTATAGTACTTGAATTGTTGATGGTTGTTTATGCTGCAGTCTCTCAAAGCAAACTCAAATTTCTTTAAAGCCGGAACTGTCTTCCTCATCTTTGTCACCCGTGCCTGGCGCACAATAGCCTCTGAATCAATAAACGTTCACTGAATGAAACAGTAGAGCAAGGGAGAGTGATTTTGGTGGGGAAGAAAACAAATACCGTAACTCGAGAAGACAGAAAGATAGAGATGGTGTTTTTGCTAAAGCACGTTATTAAACTGGCAGGACGAAACTCTCTGCAGAGAAAGAGTTTTTCCCAGAAAGGAGAAGATAAAGCCTCAGAGTAATAAAAATATAGAATATCAATTAAGTTATCAATTTTATTGGCAATTTGATATCTTAGCAAAACCAGGTGAACTGCTCTTCTGGAATTCATTTTGTCCTTGTAGGACAAAAGGGAATAACCAATTGATAATCATGGTGGTAAAACCCTTGGAAGAAAGTGTCAATGTGGATCTAGAATTTAAATAACCACGAAAGGAACCGGGGAATACAATTTGATGTTCTGGTAGTCTCATTTATTCATGGGTTCCTTGACTGAATAAACACTTAAGAGAGTGCCAAGCATTGTGAATCCTAAAGCTGAGAATAACAGGGTAAGAATATTGAGGAAAACAAGGCTATTGAAGGTCTAGAAATTTTTTTATAATCTCATTTTTGGAACATTAAGACATGTATGTACATGCCAGAAGTTTTGGAAGATGAAGTTTAAGTGTAAAAAGAAAATTAAAAAACACCTCAAATCTCAGCACTCAGAAATAACCACCATTGACATTTTAGAGAATTGCTCCTAGTCCTTTTTTCTGTGCATTTTTTATATGGTTGTTTGAGCTAATATTATGTTTGTAATGTTGTTTCTTTGTTTACCAAATATCATAAGTTTTCTCTCTTTGCAATTCTTCAGGGATGTTATTTTTACCAAGTTGCGCTTTCTTAAAAATTCCCATTTTTCGGGAATTAGTTTGTGATAAAGGAAACTCACATTCATGTCGAATTTATGAAAATAAATCCTGAAAATGTTGGAGACTTACTACCAGCCGGCTTCTAAGAAGAAAGCCTAGTCAAGTATTGTGATGCCTTTGGTCCAACAAGCTACTTATGTCTTAGACATGTTAAAGAATAAAGTCAAAATGTGGTCCAGAATAGGCAGACACTAAGCAGAAGGCTGATGAGTAAAGTTTATCCACTGATGAATCTAGTTTATAAATGTAAATGAACACTTTTCTACTGCAAATACTTTAACGGGTAACATTTCTTGCACCAAATATTTATGGTCTCAAGGTGACAAGGCAACTGTCCTCGGAAATTTTCAGTATTGCAGGAAAATCTTTGCCCTCTTAGCAGATAAGTTGAGACAGGAACTCAATTTTATGATGAGTTTCTGTAAGTTTTAATTTTTATAATAACTGATATGTAAAAAAATCACTTACCTTTAACTTTCCAATCTGGATAGAGAATGAAGAGTACAACACTTTAATCTTCTGAAACCATTTGTGGCTACAATTACCACGTTCTGCTCAAGGTTCTTTCTACACTGTCAATTAAGGCTTGTAGCCTCTTGCTTCAGATGCATTTTCTGACCAAGATGCAATTAAAGAGTGCAGAGCTAATAATTTTTTCCACAGTTGTTTCCAGTTTTTTTCACTGCTGTCAGTCTGTGAGGAACATCTCTGTACATATTCGATTCACAGCAGTGTAATCACAGAGTCCAAGGGTACTCGGGTTTTTAGGTTTCTTGGTATGTTTTGCCTGAAGATCTCTCAAAGGTGGTCTGATTTACACTCTTAATACATGAAAGCACCCACCTGCCTGTGTCTTTGCCAGTGTGGAGTGTGATTTTTACTTTGGTTATTGTAATAGAGAACATAAAACCATCTTATTGTTATTATTTGCATATCTTTGATTACTAGTGATCATGAACATTTTCTTTTAAATGTTTACTGAGCAATTTTCCTCTTGTGAATAATGTAAAAGCAAAAGCCATTTAGGCAAACAAAACTCTTCCAAACTTTTCTGTTGTAATGCAAGCTTTTTTTCATTCTGCTGAGGGACTCTTGGTGATGAGAGACTCCTGATTTACATCAGTACAGTTTTTGAATTATGCCTCAGCTTTCTCTTCTTCAAGCTAAACCAGCCTTATCCCTTCATCCATCCTCAGTGGACCTGTTATCCACCCATTATGTTAGATTTTCTTATTCTCTATGCCAACTCCAGTTTCTTCGCATTTTTAAATAGAAGCAGAGCCCTGAACTCCAGTGGTTCTCTAAAGAAAGGGCTATGGGCGCCTGGGTGGCTCAGTTGGTTAAGTGACTGCCTTCGGCTCAGGTCATGATCTTGGAGTCCCTGGATCGAGTCCTGGATCGAGTCCTGGATCGAGTCCCGCATCGAGTCCTGCAACGGGCTCCTTGCTCAGCAAGGAGTCTGCTTCTCCCTCTGACCCTCTCCCCCTCATGCTCTCTCTCTCTCTCTCTCTCATTCTCTCTCTCTCAAATAAATAAATGAAATCTTTAAAAAAAAAAAAAAGGCTAATCGGTTATGGGTAGAGGAGGGAGGCGGCTTCCTGCCTCTTGAGTAAGGGAAGCTTATTCATACCATAGGTCTGGACAGTTTACTTTTATAGTCCTCTGTAAGGCATTCTTTTCCCCATAAATATAGAATACTTAGAATATCCCAGGTCCTCCTTTGAGTAGTAGGTTACAAAGAAACAGAAGGCCTGATCCCTGTCCTTCTCCCAAGCTGGTGTGAACCGGGGCATGCAGTGGATCTTACGATGGGATAGAAGTCCTTGCCTATGAGGGAGGGGCACCTGGCTGGCTCAGTGGGAAGAGCATGTGACTCTTGATCTTGGGGTTGTAGTTTGAGGCCCCTGTTGGGTGTTGGGAGATTAATTTAAAAAAAAAAAAGGCCTGTGAGAGTGAAGGGCATGGCACCAACTCTACTTGTGGCTGATGGGGGACTGCTGAAGTTATTCTAAGTCCTTTCTGTCTTTGGAACTCAAATGACAACCATGTTGTCATCTCTTGTTGCTGATGTAATAGTTTAATAATGTCAACATACATCCATTTTTTTTTTAAGGCGAATTTAAATGTTTCAAGTTGGAATGACTGAAGGTTTAGATTCAACCTTGCTCTCTCTCTCTCTCACACACACACACACACACACACAGTCTCTCTCTCTCTCTCACACACACACAGTCTCTCTCACACACACACAGTCTCTCTCTCTCTCTCTCACACACACACACACATGCACACACATGCACAGCTTACATTGCAGAGTATCTTTTTACTTGTGCACGGATTCAAAAACAGCATATGTCAGCTTCACAAATTACCTTGCTATCTTCTTTAGGGAATAACATTGACATTTACGAAATAAAACTGACATTAATAAATGCTATAAGACTATACTAACTTAAATAATATCAAGGTCAAATGTATGGTATCTTATACAGGTAGACAGTAGTATTGATTAGAATCACTGGGGAAGGCTATTTGGAGAGTAGAACAAAACCATTGTTCTAAGGAAGGAATTTTATAAGACTTAAGTGAATTAAAATGTAGACTAGGTTATTTTCAGATAGTGTAGCAGCATAAACAAAGGTATAATTGAGAGAAAGACTGGCTTGTTTGAGGTTCAGTGGGGACATGGTTCTATGAGAATTTACTCCAGTTTTTGAAGAAAAACCTGATTTAATGCTATTGAATTAAAGGCATCTTAAGTGCCTTAAGTTACAGAATGAGAAATTGAAATTCATTTGATTGGCAATGGGAAGACATTGCTGAATCTTCTGGAAAGAGAGATGATGAAGTCAGTGTTGTGCTTTGAAGAATAAGAATTTGATGGGATGGATTAAGGATGTTTAGAGAGGGGAGAGAGCAGTTATTTTGTTTTGCTTTGTGGCACTTATGATGAGGGACTTAAGATAGCAGTGGGGGAAGTTTTCTCCTCAAGGTAGAATTGCCTGACAGTAGTGACAGATTGGAAGGTTTTAAAGAAAAGACTTATAAGATGCCTTCTAGGTTTTCAGCTTTGATGGCACAGAGAACGGCAATACCATGAAATTGCAAATTGATTTGAGCAATGGGAAGTAGGTCTGAATTGTGTTGATTTGTGTACTTACAGATTTATTTATGTAGTTCCTCGTTTTACAAAAATTTATTTGGGGCAGCTCATATAAATGTATGGACTTCATACCATAAGCATGTATTCCTCGTTAATCTTCTCAAAAGCCCTGTATGTTCCTGCCTCCATTGTGCAGATGAGGCTCAGAGAAAATAGGTAATTTGCTCACATAGCATGGCTGGGATTTATTATTATTTTTTAAAGATTTTATTTATTTATTTGACAGAGAGAGAGACACAGCGAGAGAGGGAACACAAGCAGGGGGAGTGGGAAAGGGAGAAGCAGGCTTCCCGCCGAGCAGGGAGCCCGATGCAGGGCTCGATCCCAGGACCCTGGGATCATGACCTGAGCAGAAGGCAGACACTTAACGACTGAGCCACCCAGGCGCCCATGGCTGGGATTTAAATGTACTTTAAATGCCTAAACCATAGTTTAGCCCTTGAGCTAAACTTGGTTCCTGGGAAGTGACAGTGGCATTTTGAAGAGGAAATACCTTGAAGGCCTTTGGAAAGGGGAAGAAAAGAAGTGTTTGAGAATTATCACCGTGAGAAAAAACAAGATTGGTTAGTATTTTCATTGCACTTTATATATGAGCTGTTGGGGGCAGGGTGAGAGCCCTTCTTTTTACTGGCACGCTGGGAGACTGTGGCATGAATAAGAAGAGTGGCTTTAGTGTCCCACAGACTTGAATTTGAATCCTTAGGCCTTTGGCTTCCTGGTCTGTAAGATGGGAGGGAATAACAATGTTGGAGATGGAGGTATGAGGTGAGAATGCGTGTGTTTATTGCTAATGTATTAAGCACCCCAAAAGTGAGAGCCGTTATTACTGTTGTTTTACTGCAAAGTCATAGCCAGAACCCATCAAGGTTTCTTCTTCATCCAAGATACAGTGGTATTCTCCTGACAGACAGTGGATGAAACCGAGAATTTGGAAGACATCACAGCAAAATGTGGAAAAGAAAATAGATAGATAGAGCACTCCGTCTTTTTTTTTTTTAAGTAATATATGCATATGATTTAAAAAACTGAAATAGTACAAGAGGAGAGTATGAAAAGTAGGTGTCCCTCTCAGCCCTGATAACAATCCCCCAATTTCACTCTGAAGAGGCAGTTGATAGTATAGTTTCTTTGTTTCTGTCTGTAGGTATTTTATGCATATACAAGCAAACATACATGTAAATATGCTGGGTTTTTTAACACATTGATAGTTCTGTTCTCTGATCTTTTTTTTTTTCTTCCTTAAGTAAGCTCTAGGACCAATGTGGGGCTTGAACTCATGACCCCCGAGATCAAGAGTCAACCAGACACCCCGGGTGATGATCTTTTATAGAATTAAGCTAAAGCTTCTTTGTGTGGTAGAGTTACAGATTGTGGATGAATATTTGCTATCTGGAGAATTATGTTAGTATTTTTATGAGCCAAACACCCAGAAGTTTGTATGTAAGAAGTATGAAGTTTCAGGGCACCTGGCTGGCTCAGTGAGTCGAGCATGTGACTCTTGATCTGGAGGTGATAAGTTCGAGCCCCATGTTGGGCACAGAGTTTACTTTCAAAAAAGGTAAGAAGTTTAAAATTAGCAACTAGCGGCCTTTAAGTCAACCATTCAGAACTTTATAAATGCTACTTCCTTCTCAGGATTTTTGTAAACCAAACAAAAAAAAAATAGTTACTCAAATGGAAAGATGAAGATTATCATGAAAAATAAGATGAACTCTTTCATATGTTGATACATTCAAGGGAGTGTCTGGGACCTGGCTTCTTAATTCAGGGTTTGGACTGGTCTTTCACAGGAATGTTCACATTCTCACTTCCTGACTTCTATAACACAACCCACTTTGGAACATTCAGGACTTTCTGTGTCAGGGTGGTTTAGAGGGAAGGATCAAAACTTGAGAAGATCCCAAGGTCTAAAAACTACTCTTCGTAGGGGGAAAATTAGGCTTAGTTTGCTTCTGGGAAAATTTGTTTTCCAGATTTAATATGAATGTCAAATACTGGCTACGGTTAAAGAAATCCATGGTCTCTGTGCAAGGTGGGAGCAAGGTGGGAGCTCTTAAGCCCAAAGAGTGGTGTCGAAGTCCCGCTTGAAATGAGCTTTTGGGGTCACCTGGGTGGCTCAGTTGTTAAGCGCCTGCCTTCAGCTCAGGTCATGATCCCAGGTCCTGGGATCGAGCCCCGCATCAGGCTCCCTGCTCCGCCGGAAGCCTGCTTCTCCCTCTCCCACTGCTGTGTTCCCTCTCTCGCTCGCGCTCTCTCTCTCTCAAATAAATAAATAAATAAAATCTTTAAAAAAAAGAAATGAGCCTTTGTATTTGCCTCTGGCTCTGTCAGGGAAGGGACACCGCCACCACCGTAGGGGTGTTGAGGGTTCTTACCACAATAAACTAAAGTACAAAGAAGAAGGTGCGGGAATGTGAAAGAAAAGGAGGATTCTGGTTTATGTGGTAATTTTTGGCATTTGCCTGTTTAAGAGAGTTCCTCAGCTACTTTATTATTTCAGCCGAAACACCCCTTCTTTCCAGGGAAGAAAAACAGAAAAAGGCTTGGCTTCTGGTCCTTGTTTTTCTCCTAGCTGACTAGGGAACCCAGGACAAATTACTAAGAACTTTCTAGTCCGTAGCCTTACTCATTTGGAAAATGAAAATTTAGAATGAGAGATTTCTCCATCTAAGATGCTACAATATCTTTCTTATTTGACAGAAATTATGGGGGGGGGGGGGGTTATCTCCCAAAGAAGTTCGCAGAGATAAAGCTGTCTCCAAAGAATTTAATTCTTGGTTGCCCAGTAACCATTAAATCCCTCAGTCAGGCAAGAACCACATTCTTGCCTTGAGATGAGATTTAGCCCTTTCTGAACTTACCCTCGGGCTGTGTTGCCTAAGTTTATCTGTAAGTTAGTTGCTTACAACTTGGAATAAAATGTGTTATAAGTGGTGTTTAGGTCCCCAAGTCACAGGATCTGATTTAACTCTCGAAGTGCCTGATGGGTTGCGTGGACTGAGCAGAACGCAGCTCCGGGTTTCTATGGAACAAAGTGCTTTTGGGGTAGAGACCATATTGCTGGGCTTGACTCCTCTCCTCCCGAAGCTTCTCTGGATAAAAAGAACTGAATGTTTACATCGTATGAGGGGTCTAATGACCTTCCTGGTCCCTCCACCACCCGTGCAGCCTGTTAGCTTCCCTGTCTTGGGTCCATATTTTCGTTTGTGCAGTTTTCTGTGATGGGTCTGCTTCCCTGCACCACTCCCCACTCTCTGCCCCCTGCCCAGAGTCACGGTCCTCCTGAGGGTACTACCCATCACCCTCGTGGTGACGAGGATTCTAGACACCCAGGGCCAGCAAATACCCGTATCTCCTACAGCAGAGGAGTCTGGGAGGCCATCAAAGGGCTTTGAGTATCAGATAGGTTTGACGGGGAATCCAGGCTTTGGGATGCAGCCTTAGGGAAGTTACTAGACACGGCTGAGCTTTATTTTACTTGTCTTTAACAAGGTCGGTCTTGCAGAACTCAGGGCGCTGTGAGGACTCAGTGGCATCAGGTACCTGCAGCCCTGGCCCTTGAGCGCTCGGTCAACACGAGCACTCCTGGTTTCCCCATAGCGTCTATGGGGAATAATTGGACACAAAAACGGCTGAAGTAAAAGTCATCTACATTTGAGGTTAAAAAGAAAAAAGCTGCTCAAAGTTTGTCCGCAAGTAGTTTTATCCCAGAGTCTGAGGAGAATAAAAGTGGGTCAGACTGAATGAAAGTGGAGATGAGGGGAGAGAGAAACAAAGAGGTAGCGGAAGGGGGAATGGTTCATGCCTGCTGGGAAGTCCGTGACCCTCACAAAGGAGAGGGCAAGCCCCGGACCCCTGCTACTGAACAGGGAAAGGGGGCCACTCGTTCCTGCGGCTTCACGGCTCTCTGTGATGCATTTAGAGGAATGTGTGGAGTCTGCCTGATTGGGGGATGGAACCCTTACACTGGTCAAAGGAGAGAGGACATGCTTTGCGGCAAGCAGCTCCCAGGTGCAACAGAATTTGGAGGTGATCGAGACTGTTCCCAGGAACACTGACAGTTTCGTTTCTTGATTCAGATGTATGTGGTTCCATCCCTACGGCATCCTTTCTTATTAAAAGCAGCTCAGTCTATGTCAGGGGATAAGGCAGTCCATTATCAAATGAAAAGCTCCTGCCATTGATTAATTTTAATAACAGCTGCAGCTGCTGAATGATTGCTCTTTTTTTAAAAAACAATGATTTACATATTAGCATCTTTATCAGGATCTAATCACGAGTATTTAGTCTCCAGGAAAATGAACACGTAACACTGAAAAGGAAACATTCTGTCACATGCTTCGTTTTTATAAACGGCCTCTAAGCAAGCTTCCGGATGCGTGGGCAACAGGAGTCCTGTCACCTGGTCCCCTCCCCCACTCGAGTGTACAAAATGCACAAACGAGCGCGTTTTACTGTATTCCTAGATGCTTAAAGGCCCTGAATTGGGTACTGTCTTGGGCTAATTACTCACGCTTAGGGATTCAACAGCATTTCTTCTTCCACCTTGCAAACAGCAACAGTGGTAATGTTAAAAACTCAATGTATTTTTCCCTGGTAAGATGAAAATGGGAGTACCCACCGGCCCAAGGTAGTAAGGTTGCAGAACTTTTTTTTTTTTTTTTTTGCAATAAGGTTAATTTGTTTTTCCCATTGCCATGGGAAGGTAATTTGCTTTTTCCCATTACCATGAAGGTAAGATTTCCACTGTTGTTCGTGTTAGCCTCTTTCTTACTCATGAAGGGATTGAGGAGAACGGATGTTGAGGGGAGTGTGGTGGTTGGGGACCAGAAAAATGGATAGAGACAGGCAAAGGATGCAAATCATTTTCCAATCAGAACCTAAAACTTACACTGTCAGATGAACAAGAGATTTAGGAATCTTAATTTGGGTTTCAAAATTTCTGAATAGCTGAAAGTTACCAAAGCTTTTTTTTTTTTTTTTAATTAAGAGCTATGAGTAAGGAAAGATGCTACTTTAAGGAGATTTTGCACTAATGAGATAAAATAGGAACGAGCTACTTATGAGTGTTCATACATAGGTAGACATTAACTTCCAGAGAAGCATATATTTAAAAATTCTAATCCTTGTCTTACATCTGGGCACAATCAGACTTGTTAACGTCCCATTCAAAACAAATGTCTGGTTAGAACTTCTGCAGATCTATTTATGTCTAGAAGACTGCCTTATTCCTATAAGCCCTCTCTTAAAACGTTGTTTTAAATTAAATTAACTGTCAGGCCGTTCCACATCACTGGCAATACCTGGTAGCAAGGGTGGGGAGCTCTGTGATCCAAGATCTCTTTACTGCTAATGTTTTTTTTCCCTCCCCTCTAAGGAGGCTTGCAGGGGATGGATGATGCTCTGTAATTGGTATTCTGCATTTTGTGGATTATAGTTCAGTTAACGTGTCCGTTAGAAATACATTTTGCCACAAGTAAGAAAACATCTGACCAACTGTATGTCAGCCACATTGGGGTCGATATTTTCGTATAATATAACCAGACTTGTGGAGACAGTAGAGAGCTAAGGAAGAGTTCCAGGATGTGGCATCGGAGATGTGGGCCTCCCTCTGTTCTGCTGTACCATCTTCAGCGACAGATATTTGACCTCATGGTTCCATGATGACTGCTGTCTGTCCCCCTGGCAGGAAGAAGGAGAAAGGACCTTCCCCCTCTGAGGCTCTTCGTCGTTCAGCTTGGAAAAGGACACCCTTCCCTGCAGATATCTTAAGCATTGGTCAAAACTCTGTCCCCTTCGTTGCCCCTGGCTGGTTTGGGGAGAATTGAGACCCTCCAGCCTTTGTAGTAGAGAAAGGCCAGGGAGAAAGAATTTGAAACCGAGTGTTTAGTGAACCAACCTTAGAGAATCTGCACAATTAAATACACTCGACTCCTCTTTCTCCCTCATAAGCATTCTCTTGAGATGGCCTTTTTTCTTTCTCCCTTCATTCCAATTCCATTATATCTTGGAAAAGTCTTGATATCTTTGTTAGGGGTGTTTCAAAAAAGAAGCCCCAGCTTCTGCTCTAAGGGGTAAGCAAGAGAATCAGCCCAAGTGATTCACCCACAGCAGTGGGAAATGGTCTTGTTCGAAGAAAAATCAGTAGAATTGATGTCATCAGCAGCTGAAACGTGGCACAAGTAGGCAAGTTCCTTCCAGAATCTCATTCAATTCAGACCACTTTTATTGCGCACCAGCATTTCTGGCCCTGGGTGCAGTAAACTAAACACAATCTCTTCTGAAGTCCCCAGGTTTCTTTTCTCATCTTGTCTTCTTCAAGTGTAGGAATGAACGGTAAAGCTGCTTCTAATTTGTCATATCATTCATTTTTATCTGTATTGGTATAGATCTTATTTTTACTGATACTGAGTATTTAAATTCACTTTTAGCCTTTGTGGGCTCACTTAGAAATCTTAGTGAATTTAGGTGTTAGTGAATTGTTAGTGTTCTTTATGAAACTTAGTGTTTCATAAATAATATGCCTTATATGGAAATTTTTCATTTCCATTAACCTTAAAAACGTTCACTGGAATACACTTTAAGTCATGTTGAAAACGACTTTTGTGTTTGGTATATAAAAATTGTACACGACCATCTGTTGGCACTGTATGTTTGTGTATGTATATAAGCATGCTCACATAACCAGAGTTTTCTGTGTGGGGCACTACTTGGCACATCGCACATAGCCAGGAAATGCGTACTGGTTTTGTGCGAGTGAATTGTGTCTTTTTGTTTTCCCACGTTTTTAGAAGCCTGCATCTTTAACCCATGAGCTTAGTACACGGTTAGGCCCATACTAGGTGCTTAGATAAATGTTAATTGATGACTTAAAGATGTTTAAGTATTGTTACTTGATGAAATGTAATCAGTAGACTAGGGTTTTTGTTCTGTCTTCCCATCCATTCTCATACTAGAAAAGTCAATGTATTAAGGCAGTATTTTTGGTGGCAAAGCCATTTAGTTTGAATGCGTTAGTAAAAGGTGGAGTCCAAAGAATTAATAGCTGGGAAGTTTTTGGAAAACCCAGTTAGAGCTGTTTCCATAGAGTGATCTGAGTGAGAGCCAGATAACAGCTTGTTATTGGAGGAACTTGACAGTAAGAGTTTTGACAAGGACAGGAAAAAGACGATGTAACTGAAGGGTAAATGTCCAGGTTTGGGGAAGAAAAAGGGCATGGTCTTGCTGAGGCTGGAATCTAAAATGAAATGCCTTCTGGGGCCAGACTCTGGCTGGGTGGGACCTGGGGCAACCTGAAAAGCTTCTGTTAGGGTAAATGAGCCTGGCTTCTCCTGTTGTCATGCAGGAAAGTGAGTCTTCACCTTCTTCTGGAGAAATGGGACCATGGGAATTCTCCAAATTGTTAACTCTTGGCAAGTCAGTCAGCACTTCGAAAAACCATTACCGTGAGCCAAAACCAACCAAACAAACAAAAACCAAAACCCCATCTGCTGACTAAAATCTGCCAGTTTGTGAGCTCTGGTCTCTGGTTACCAGAGAAATAATTGAAAGAGTTCAAGAATTTTGGGAGAAAGATCACCTGTTGAAATCCTGGAAGATAAGGGTGGTAGTGGTGGTGGGGGGAACAAAACAAAAAAGCAAGCTGAGAAGCTGAGATCCAGGTAGGAACTTGAGAATTTAGGGAAATTTTGTTGAGTCATTCTATTTTTTTTTAAGATTTTATTTATTTATTTGACAGAGAGTTAGCGAGAGCAGAAACAAGCAGGGGGTGTGGAAAAGGGAGAAGCAGGCTTCCTGCTGAGCAGAGAACCCGATGTGGGGCTTGATCCCAGGACCCTGGGATCATGACCTGAGCTGAAGGCAAACGCTTAACTGACTGAGCCACCCAGGCGCCCGTGTTGAGCCATTCTAAAACTGGAAACCGAGGAAGATGAGGCTGCTTGCTTTAAAGGAAATGAAGCAAATTACTGCCATTTCATTTCATCATTAAATAAAGTTTTCCACAAATTCCCCAACTGTGAGAAAGGAGGGTGGATTTGAAATAGGCAGCATCAAGCATATTACACAGAAAAAGTACGCTTCCAATCCAAAAAAAAGTAGGGCATACAATTTTTGAAAAAATGATTTGTGGGGGGGCGCCTGAGTGGCTCAGTCGGTTGAGCATCCGACTCTTGGTTTCAGCTCAGGTCTGGATCTCAGGGTCGTGGGATCAAGCCCCAAGTCCACCCCGTGGAGCACAGAGTCAGCTGGAGATTCTCTCCCTCTCCCTTTGCCTCTCTCCCTACTCACTCTCTCCTCTGTCTAAAATAAATAAAACTCTTTAAAAAAAAAAATTACTTGTGAATTCAGTTATATGAAAAGTGGTACAGAGGTATAAAAATTAAGTCACATTTGATAAGTTAAAATGACTCACCTTTATTATAAAGAGTACGATTTAATTAAATCATCTCTGCCCCAGAGAATCTGGGATGTGTGTTCATTTCCGAAGAGAGAGTGCGGTGAGATTGGTTAATTAATGAAGTTGAAAATAGAGTGGAGGGCGCCTGGGTGGCTCAGTTGGTTAAGCGACTGCCTTCGGCTCAGGTCATGATCCTGGAGTCCCGGGATCGAGTCCCGCATCGGGCTCCCTGCTCGGCAGGGAGTCTGCTTCTCTCTCTGACCCTCCTCTCTCTCATGCTCTCTGTCTCTCATTCTCTCTCTCTCAAATAAATAAAATCTTTAAAAAAAAAAAAAAGAAAAGAAAAGAAAACAGAGTGGAGGGAGACGTCCTGAGTTGACTTGTCCGTGTTAGGACGGAGGAACACCCATGGGAGAGCAGTGACTGAAGGTTCTGAGTCAAAGAAGCGGGGAGCGGTCCTAGTGCCCAGCCATGAACTCTGGCAGTGGGCAGACAAGAAGGGAAGTGCACTGGCTTCATTTGGTGTGGTTATAGTTGGAGTACCAAGAAGATGACAAGTCACGCTGATGGGTGATGGACGACCAATTTCGTGACCTTGCTGACTGAAGCGCCTTCTGATGATAAGGATGGCAAATAAGGAAGTGCTTAGGGAGAAGAGTTTTTTTCAGTGAGTTGACAGAAGGAAAAAACAGACTAAATATGGAATTTGGGAGTAGGGAACGAAAGGAAGGATTTACATTCTTTGGGTATGCTGGCCTGGCACTTAAGCCTTCACTCTGTTTTCTGCGCCTTATCTCACTCCCAAGCTTAGTTACTCCTCACTCCCCCGTGTCTGGTGCAGCTTCTCCTGAGATTAGCCTCCAGCCTTCTATCAGGATGAAGCAGGAGGTGGTTGGGATGCTTGGCGGCGTAGGGTGGGGGAGAAAGTGTTTAGGGGTCTAAAGACAAGCACTGCTTGTATCTTCAGCCACATTACAGCCTTCAGAGGAACCTGCAGCCTCTCATTTTTGAGACGCTTTGGTGGAAGAAGTTGGCGTGCTGCTTCTTAGCCCCCAGCCCCTCAACTTGCCAGTCTTCCCCTCATATTAATTTCGATTTGGGATTTCTCTGGTCTCCTAAATCACCACCACCAGATCATCTACCAGGGTTCCAAGATACTGGAGCTCTGGTCTGTTCTCTTCTCCTCTCCAGTTTTGTGTCTTTTCTTTTGGGCAGATGTCAGTTTTACTTCTTTTACTGTCGTCCAAGTAGAGTTTTCGGGAATAAGGACAGAGAAACGAGGCTGTTCGATCTGCCTTGTTTCACTGGAACTCCCAAGACCTCCCTTCTTACAATGATGTGCGGAGCCCCGCAGCAGACCTCTTCCTGCCTGCCTGTCAGGCCTCGTGGGAGCCATTCTTCCTCCTTGCTGCCTGAGATTTCGGCAATACCGACCTTCTTAGGATTCTTCATGGTCCCTGCTCTTGTCTACTTGGGAGCCTCCTTTATACGTGCTGGCCTTTTATAGTGTTTTGTTCTCCCCCTCTTTACCTGGTTAACCCCCATCACCCTCCAGATCTTTGCTAAAACCTCACGTTCTCAGCCAAGCCTGCCTGGCCTGTGGTTCCCTCCTTGGGTTGGAATGTATTGAAAACAAAAAAAAAAGGAAAGGAGAGATGGAATGATTAGGGGCAGATGGAGGTCTTTTAAGAAAGCTATAAACCAGTTCGGCTTAAACAGTTTTTTTAATCATTAGTATCAGGTTGTATGTATTTTTTGGTGGGCAGGGTTTTGAGAATTGGCCCCCCAGTCCTTTCTCCTCAGAAGCTGAAGTAAAAAGAACGTGGGACAGCAGCGTCACCAGGAGTCAGCTATCTGGGGGACATGTCAGGCTCCCCAAATGGCATTTATTTATTTATTCATTCATTCAATCATTCGTTTTTTACATAATGTCTGCACCCAGTGTGGGGCTCGAACTCACAATCCCGAGATCAAGAGCCTCATGCTCTACTGACAGCCAGGCACCCCCCAAAATGGTATTTAAGATACACAGTTCTTAAAACTTTCTGTGGGCCACTTGTTACAGAAGCTGCTTTCTCAACAAATCTTTTACCAGAGCGGGAACTGCTGGGAGCAAGACTAATTTGAGTTTCAACTCTTTCAGGGGAACGATGTTGCCAAGAAGTAGTGAGAGTCGGCTGAGGGAGGCCAAGCCAGAGAAGGGAGCCAGAAAGGCCTTGAGCAACCCACAGTCAGGATTTTGTGCTATTTTTCATTTCACAGTGGAACTTCTCAATTTTGTATTTTTTATTTTTGGTTTATAACCTGTTTCCCTCTTTTGCAGTTTGAAGGCTCCCACACTGGTACCACAGTGGAATACTTTGTTGCTTCTCTGCTTCATTTTTTAGAAAAATTCTAGAGAGTAATACCATTTCACTTCTGGAAACATAACTCAGTAGTAATTATAAATTCATAGACTCGGCTTTCTGCAGTTGTTGCGAGTATGAGTGTGTAATTCCTACTTATCTCTGTGTTGATTTATTTTATCCCCATTTGAGTAAAGCTCTGTGTTGATGATGAGGTTTTAATGAGTTTAGATTTTAAAAGGCCTAAAATATATTTTAAAAAATTATAGGTTCAGTAAAATGTAGTAATGCACCTCTTCTTTTTCGGCTGATTTTTTAAAGATATGTTCCAGAGGGGCGCCTGGGTGGCTCAGTTGGTTAAGCGACTGCCTTCGGCTCAGGTCATGATCCTGGAGTCCCGGGATCGAGTCCCGCATCGGGCTCCCTGCTCAGCAGGGAGTCTGCTTCTCCCTCTGACCCTCCCCCCGTCTCATGTGTTCTCTCTCTCTCTCTCTCAAATAAATAAATAAAAAATCTAAAAAAAAAAAAGATATGTTCCAGAAATCCTACCTGTTGTTGAAGAGTTCCCAGTAATTCTACATTGTACTCTAAAACTTCTGAAGCCTGGACATCTTGGCTTAATTTGCTTGCAAGAAAGACTTGGTTTAAATTACTCAGTTTATCTCAAGCCTCATTAAGACCCATGGTTCTTGTCCGTTCTAGTGAGTTTGAGCTGGCAAGAATACTTGCCATGTGGAGAGTCCATTAGAACACTCTAGGAAGAGTGAGGCTGGGGAATGAATGCAAGACATAATCTCATATGTAAAAATGTGCCACCTTCCTATAGTGGACCGGCGGGGAGGGGGGGCGGCCTTGTCTTGGCTTCTCTGGAAAACGATTAAAATAGACATGCAGTAGTAGTTTAATTCATACTGTATGCCAAACATTCGAGTTGGAACTGCACCAAAAATGATCATACTTCCTCTAAATTGTATTTTTCACTCATGATCACCTGACTGATTTGGATTACATTTCTTCTGGGAAACAGACTTGGTAGGAAGAAACAAAGACCACAGTGCTAATTTATCTGTTGGAATAATCTTTGGCCATCCAGCTCTTTCCACTCATTAATTTTATGAGATCATTATCATTCTTTCTACCTGATAGATAAACATACTAAAACTTTGGGCCTTTCTAAAAAGTCTCCACAAGCCATTGGAAAGCTGGACTGAAATACTCCTTGTTTTAAAGTCTAGACCTCAATTCAGTCAGAGATAGCAACATTTTTGAAGTGTGATCAAATGGCAGAACACAGCCGTAAAACTAAAAGGAAAAATACAAAAAAAAAAAAAAAAAAAAGGAAACGAAAGGGCCTAATGTTTTATTTCTCTATTTTCTAAGTTTTCCCTTGACTTTAAATGCTGAGGTGTTTTTCACTATTTTTGCAAGAGCATGTCCTATATGTCTAGATTTGTGACCTGAACTTGAGCTGTCGTTCCTCTTTTCTGGAATTTGATACCTTCAACCAATACCTTCCACAGAATGGAACTAAAAATCTTCGAACAGAAATAGTTACCAAAATCAAGAGAAAGTCACAGTCTAACCAAAGGGGCAAACCGCGCCGCCCCCCCCCCCATTACTTGTTTTGTGCTTCAGAATAAAAGCCAAATGGGCCATGACTTTAGTAGCTGGTGATTCAAGTTGAGACGGTAGATGGTTTGATATGTGCCCTCGTTCCTTAAGTTTCTAGATTTCTCTATTTTTAGGCTAGAACCAGCCCTGGTTAAAATAATTCAAGTCATGTAGAGGAATGTTCACTTCAGCATTTTTATCCTTCTGAAGTGTGCTTTCTACCAGCTGCCATGGAAACATTGTGTAACTCGTTTCTTGGATAGTCTCACTCCTCTCGAGTTCCGGTTGTTGAGCGCTGGTGAGCTCATTACAACTTGGATCCAAGTCCTGGAAAGGCAGCTCCCAGGGAAAGTGGAGGCCAGCATCCCACGAGGGACAGGGGGCTTTTGCTTTATGGGGCGTGCGTACTTGAGCTACCAGGTCAGCACTCGCCTCCGCCCAGGACAGTGTCACTTTGTCCACAGCTGTGCCACGTCTCGAGGTTTCTGTGTGCATCCTCCACGCTTTCACGAGGCAGAGACTTAACTCTTCCAGCTGTAAGCCAGAGGGAGTGGTGCTGCAGATTCCTAACAACACATGCAGACTCCAACAACACAGATGGTTATCTCTCCTGAGTAAGGCTTCCAGGCCACCAGAACTCTGTTGTAATTCAGTGATGGTTACTGGATAAAAATGTGGATGGCTTCTGCTGCGTTCTGATGAAAAGTAGGTATTTTCCTAGCTTCTTTCTTCTCCGATTTCCAAGTCACTGAGAACAGTGGTGAGGTTGGACCAGAGGGCATAGAAGCCTGGCAGCAGAAGGCAGTGGGTTGGGAGTATGCTGAATGGGTGTCGGAGAGAATGAACTCGGGGCAGAATGCTGTAGTTAGGAGGACTTGGAAGGGAACAAAGTTTGAAGTGCTTTGGGGAAGCTGAGAGCCCTGCTAAAGCAGGAATATACCAGATGCTTGTCTCAGATAGTATTCCGTAGTGAACCACACCCTGAAACAATCAGATCATCCTCGCCTCTCCCACTTGGATCTGTAGCTTCTGGTGGAATTTGCCAGTTCTTGAAATAAACTGAAATACAGTTGAAGCTTCTGACCTCATTTAGATCATTTGTGCTGAATTCTGAATAGAACCAGGAAAATTGGGAAGGGGGTAGAATTGGGGTCGTAAGAGAAGGATCTTAGTTTTAGGAAAGAAGGAAGATAGTAGGAAATGAGACCAATGAGTTAAGAGGCATTTGAAAAGGAGGATTAGAAAGAAAGAGAAAAAGAAGAGAAAGTTTTTGCTAGTATCTTCTGCTAAGATGTGTGACTGACACACAATTCATACACCACACTTGAGTTGAAGTCAATAAATGAAAGGAAATTTGGAGTTGGAGGCCTATTCCTTGGAAACTGCTACGGGATGGTGGTAAGGAAAGAGTGCTCTGTACTTGACGAGGGGTGTTTCTGTGTTTCTGTGTTGCTTATTTTATAAAGAGGCAAAGGGGCTTATTTCTGAGCGTGCGAAGGAACTCTGCACTACCAAGTATAAGGCAAGTCTGATCAGACTGGCGAATGGTGTGACACCACTTTGGAGGGGAGGACAGGAATTCGTGTCTTGTGGACATGAGTTGGCTGAGACCACCCAAGAAGGTAAGCAGTGATGACTAGGGAAAAGAGACAAAGGAAGAACCACTACTCTCAAGGGAAAAGAGACATTGAGGGACAATCAGAGGGATGGAGGTAAATCAAGTTCTACCAAGCAGAGAACAAACTCTAGGGAAAAGTTAATTCACTTGGAGAAGGAATCTGTTCCTATTGCCTTTGAGGACACTTTTAGACACCTTTAATATATTGAGTACTTTTTTATTGGTGTTCATCATAAACAAGAGACCCACAAATACATCCCAGAGGTGAATTTTTGGTCTAATTGATCATGATTGCCATTAAATAATCTGGTAAAAGCCCACAAAATGGAACTTAGAAAGACAGAAAAGCAAAAGACAACACAGGTCTTTGTGCAGAGTTCATACTTGAATTTCAACAACATGGAACAAGTAACTTTGTTAAAATGTACAATTAAAGAATTGATTGTACTCGAGGGTCCGTATGGATCACCTGGGATCTTGTTAAAATGTTGATTCTGGGGACACCTGGGTGGCTCGATTGATTAAGCGTCTGCCTTCAGCTCAGGTCATGATCCCAGGGTCCTGGGATCGAGTCCTGCATCGGGCTGCCTGCTCGGCGGGGAGCCTGCTTCTCCCTCTGCCTGCTCCGCATGCTACTCCCCCTGCTTGTGTGTGCTCTCTCCCCCTCTGACAAATAAAGTCTAAAAAAAAATCGTTTAAAAAAATGTTGATTCTGATTCATCGATCTGGGCGGGGCCTAAGACTCTGCATTTCTAACAAGCTCCAAAGGGATACTGATGCTGTTGGCCTTCGAAGCACACTTTGGCTAACAAGGACCCACACAGGTACTCTTTGGGACGCCTTGGTAGCCATGCTAAGTTAGACGTAGTTTAACTTATCCACACCTACCTACCAGTTTATAATGAAAGCAAGTCTCAGAACTAGCTCTTTCACAAAAGAACATTTATTAGCCACAGGGCACAGAACAGCCTTAAGGCGAATGCAAAAGGCAGAGTGAAGTCACAGCCCTGCCTTCGTGAGTGCTTGGCGGATGAGCACACTAGCCCGGGCCCCTCTAACAAAGTGGTTCTCAGAGTGCGGTCCCTGGACCAGCAGCATCAGAATCACATGGAAACTTGTTAAGAGATGCACGTTCTCAGACTCTCTCCAGATCTACGGAATATCTGGGAGCGGGGTCTGGGAATCTGTTTTTTAGCTCGCGGCCCCACCCCGGTAATTCTGATGTATGCTCAAGTTTGAGAATCGCCGCTCTAACAGCAGGATTCTGTGGAGCATCTCACTGAATTCAGGCAACCAACAGTTCAGTGAACTACAGGTGGACATTTTGGAATCCAGCCCAGGGCACCGTTTCTGTAGGTGGAGAGTCTGATCGATTCTTCTCATATCCTCATAATCAAAGGGCAGAGACTGTGTCTAAACCCGTTTCAACAGTCCTCCTCTTTGGCAAACCACTAATATCACCAAAGCAAACCTGTCTAACATTAATTAGGATAATTTATGAATCCCTTGGTGGAATCGGAGCTAAATATAGCTGAAGTACTTAGGGTGGCCACCTCTGGGGTGAGGCTTTTTTGATGAATTGCTAGCCAACCACCCCTAGAGCATGCATGTCTGATTAAGGCAGCTGACCACCTCTGCAGTGTAACTTAAGCTAACACATACACACACACGTCATATTGTACTGTCCACGTGAGGGTTTACTTTAAACTCTTAAAACGTGCTTTACAAAGGCGTCATCTACACACGATAAAATGCATCCCTTTGAAGTGTATAGGTAGAGTTTTGACAAATGCATACACTCAAAAACCTCCACACCAATCAAGATATGTAACATTTCAATCACCTAAAAGATAACCTTCTGTTTTTTTAAAGTCTGTTACCCACCCTGACCCCCCACTCCAGGCTGCCAACGTAGTGTGGTCTTCCGTCAGCGTAGGTGACATTTGCCTGTTCTAACTTTTCACATAAGTGGTGTCCACCAGTATTTCCTCTTCTCATCTGGCTGCTTTTACTCAGCACCATCAGTTCTGCGGGACGGTTGATGTTGGTGAATTATCAGTATTTAGTTCCTTTTCACTGCAGATGAGTGTCCCACGGTAGGACTCTGCCACAGTCTGTATTCCTTCTCCTGATGATTTGTTGCCAGGTTTTCGCTGTTAGGGATAAAGTTATTACTTTGGACACTCACATACACATCTTTCTGTGCACATGTCTGTATTTCTTTGGGGTAAATCTCCAGGAGTGGAATATTTGGGTCCGAAGAGAGATGTATGTTTAATTCCGTAGGAAGCTGCTGAACTGGTTTTCCAAAGTGGAAATACTGGTTTACGTTCCCACCGGCACTGTGTTGAAGAGTTCCAGTCGCTCCACATCCTCGCCAGCATTTAGTACTGTCCGTTTTTTGGGGTTTCTTTATTGTCAGGCTGGATATTTTCAAATACATGACAGACATTGTTCTTCTGTCCCCTAATTTCAGTTGAGGTGTTTGCGTTAGGTCTCGGCAAAGGCCCTACAGCTAATGATGTTGACCCGGGCAACTTGGATATGCATGACCTCATTTCTCTTTCCTGAGCCCCGGTCAGAATTGGTTTTGCGGCTGCCATGTGATTGTGGCAGTTGGACATTTGCCGGTGTGTTTTGTTCTCTCTCTCTCTCTCTCATTCGTCTGCTCATTTATTCATTGCGTCTGTCGGTTGTTCAATAGCTGTAGTAGACTTGCTTTTTCAGAGAGCAGTTGTCTATTAAGTCCCTGGGAAGAAGTAGGAGACAGAGTACTTGTCCTCAAGGAGCTTTTTGGAACTGGGTTCCCGAAACCCAGCTCGACAGACATGCCAGCAAAGACAGAAAGCCCAGTGTATTTCAAGGCTTGCACACACTTGAGTGAGGGCATCATGGAAATAAAGCTCAGGGCTGGGTCAGGCGAGTGGGGGGCTTGATAGACAGGTGGCTTAGAAACCACAGTAGCAGAGATTGTTGAGACGTTCATCTGTGCTCAGTATTAGAATCGTGGCACCTTAGAATATAAACTAAATGTTTATTTTAGTCCTGATTACATTTTAAAATACATCTCACGCGCACAGACACACACATACGTTGGATCAAAAATTCTCAAAATGTTGACGGTGGCTCTCTTTGTGTCATGGGATTATGGGTGATTTGTTTACTGGATTTTATATTTTTCTTTGATTTCGAAATTTGCCACAGTGAGCACGTGTAACTTTTACAATCAGAAAAAAATATTAAATGGGTGGTGGGTGTTAAGGAGGGCTCGTGTTGTGATGAGCACCGGGTGTCGTATATAAGTGATAAAGCACTAATACTGCACTGTTTGCTGACTGACTGGAATTTGAAGAAAAACTTGGGAAAAAACACGAATATCATCAGCAAAATAAATCCAAGACTAATTCCTTAAAGCCTAGAGCTCTTCCACTGTGATTTTAAATTACACAAACATGCTTTTCATGTACCTGAGATCTTTGTCTTAAACTTTTATCTTTTCTAGAAGACCTCCTCTATTTTCATTAATGAAATGTTCTTTTCAATAAAAAAGTCATCTCTACTTAAAAAAAACAAACCGCAGACCCCCCAAAAGTATGATATTGCCGCTTGATTGTTTGCTAAGTTCTAATAGCTATTTCAAAAATAACCTTCCTTGTTCTCTTGAATCTTGTGTAGCAAAGATCCTCTCCAGTAGAACCGAGGTTATCGTCTAGAAGAAAAAAAAAAATGCCTGTCTGTCTCTTCCCTTTCAGGAACAAGGAACATGGATGCCCAGTGTACTCATTCATAGAATTTAGTTTGCGTGATCATCAGACAGCAAAGAGACTTTTTGTTTGTTTGCTTGTTTTTGCTTTTTCCCCAAATGGGCAGAATTTTCACCTCCCAAAACGTGGGGCATATGTACAAGAGATTTTCCTAAGTTACTGTTGTTGTTGTTTCCAAAACAGTGGGAGTTTTTGTGTTTTCTGTTGAAATAACAAATGATCTTTGTTTTGTCCCTTTTTTCCTCAGCTGACCTGAATAATGTCAGGTTCTCAGCTTATAGGACTGCCATGAAACTCCGAAGACTGCAGAAGGCCCTTTGCTGTGAGTATTAACTGGTGCCTGAAACACATGATGGTTCCTCTTGGCTTTTAAAAAAAAAAAAAAGTGGGTCCAGGGGTATTTCCACTTGGAGAGGGGAGAAATAGCTCTCGCAAGTCCAGCTGTAACATAGAATTCCCTTTTTAAAAATCTCTTTGGCCTCGTGTGCCCTAAACTGTTTTGTTAGACTGTTAAGAATCTCTCCTGTCACCATTCATTCCTCAGCTACTGATGTTGAATTGATAAGATATTGATAATTTATATTTTCCAACTAAGGGCACTGGCATCCAGAGTTACCTTTATGAAACTTGAAATCTTTCCCCCTCTCCTACCTTTATTTCTTCTTCTAAAATGTATTTTAATGGTATTCTACATCTGCCTTAGCCAAACCACATTGCGCAGGTGTGAGTAGGTTATTAGCTTGAATGCCAGGGTTCGGATGGATGCTGTGATGGAGGACAGATGACAGGTTAGTTTCTCTGCTTTTGCTCATTATCATACAGCAGTGGGGGAAGTCTGGAAGTGTCCTGTAGTTCCATGTCTTCATCTCATGGTTTATGTATAACCATCCGTTATCATCACAGTTAATTAGAACATGTTGTTTGAAGGCCTGATTGATGATAGAGCCATGAAACAGACAGGCATTGCCCCAGTCCCTACCCTGATGGCCCTTGTAGTCTAATGAGGGAGATTAAGGGTGTTCATAAAGTCTGGAAACATAGGTGAATGTATATAAGATCATTGTGAATGTGCACAGTCTGTTAAAAAAGAGAAATCAAGTGATACCGTGTCTTTGCCACACTTGATGGGCACCTGGAGGAAAAGTGAAGAGATGGTTTCAAAGGCCTATATTTAGCCGTGTGACAGTGGAAGAATGGGGTACTATGAGAACAGCCAGTTGCGGGGGTGAGGTTCAGAGAGGCTTTGCTGGAAGAGGTGGTACCTAAGTTCTGTGCGTCCCGGAGGGTTAGTAGAGCTCACTCTAGGAGGAGTGTTCTAGTCAGAAGGAATAGCGCATGCTGATGCCTTCAGGAACTGAAAGTACTTGAGCACAGCGGGAGCACAGAGTCCCAAGGAGGGGCTGTGGTGAAACATTTGGTGGAGAGAGAAGTGGGAGGTGGATTGTAAAAGGTTTTTCAAATTTATGTCAAGAATTGAGAGGTCAGTGGGGAGCCACGCAAGGGGGTGACACAATGGGATTTTCCTTGAGAAAGGTCATCATGGCCATGCAATAGAGTGTGGATTGAGGGCAGGGGTTGTGCAGCTGACGAGAGGGACTGGTGGAGCAGTTCTGGGCACTGGAGGAAAGGAGAGAGGTGGAGACAACTGAGACACACGTAACAGGTGACATTGACAGGCCTTAGTGATGAACTTGGTGGGGTGGGTGAGGGGAACTCAAGAGAAGCTATGAGGTGCTCGCTTGGGGGAATGGTGCACTTGCCTGGGAGAGGTGGACATGAAGCTGTGATGCTCAGGAGAAATAGACAAAAAATATTTAGGACTCTTCAGCATGTAGAGGCTCAGGGAGAGCGTGCACAGGAAGAGGAGAGTATGTAGGCTATAAGAGGGAATTGCCAAGAAGTGGCCAGAGGGGGAGAAGGAAGATACCAAGAACTCTAGTGCCATGTACTGTGTGGGAGGAAAGAAGTGGCCAGCCACCAGGGGCAGGTGGGCAGGGAGGTCAGCATGGAGTTGGTGCAAGTGCCCATTGGATTTAGCAACAAGGAGGTCCTTACTAACTTCAGTGAGATTCTCAGAAGCACGGTGGAGATGGCGAGGTGGGCTTAAATCGGAAGCGGATGTAAAGACCATACTGCCTGGTCAGTCTTGGAGAAATTTAGTTTGAAAGGGGGAGGGAAAGGGGGGTGGCAGTTGGCTGCCATGGACGGAGGCGTTAATGAAGTATACATACTTATAAGTTGAGAGACACTTGAGTCCATTTAAATGAAGACGAGAAGAAGAGAGAACAAGATAATAAAAAATGGGACTTCTCAGAGCATAGGGGAGGTAATCTAGGAGCCAAGAGAAAGCAGGGGCATCTCTCTTCCACTGTAATGGGGGGGGAGAGGGCGAGGCAGGGATCTGTGCAGGTCCGGGTAGCTAAGGAGATCTAGGGGCCGGAGGGTACAGGAAGCCATGTGGAGGTTTGTTTTCTGCATGGAGATAGAGTTCCTCTGCTGCAGTTGGGAGCAGAGGGTGATAGGGTTGTGAGTGGGTTCACCTTTCTGGAGAAGAAGAGAGAAGAGGGCTGATGTGAGCAGGAGTCCAGTGCACTCGGTGTTCTGTAGCAGTACCAAGCTGCACGGGTGTGGGATTGCTCGGGGCTCACTCAGTACTCAGGAGCCGGATGGGTCCATCACAGGTGGGTACACAACAGCTGGGCAAGAGAGGGGGGGATTTGGGCAAAAGAGTGGTTAAGTAGCTGAAGTGCTGTCTGTCAAGGCCACGTTGTCATGTGGAAGATGGTAGTCAGGAGGTAGAGGGATCAAGGGGCTGACTGTTGAGGGAGGCATAGGAAGAGGTGGTGTGGAAGTAACTGGAAGGCTGGCAAGTTGTGGTCAGAGAATAGCATAGCTAAACATTGTTTCATGAGTGGAACAGGTCCAGGTGACTGCGTCTTGGCTATGACCATTTGAGTGGGTGGTGTAGATGTGAACTTGCGTGGAGATGAAACAGGAAGTTAGGGGAGTGAGTCAAGAGTGATGCCCCAGTCATCCCTGCCC
Source organism: Mirounga angustirostris (assembly GCF_029215605.1). NCBI lineage: Eukaryota > Metazoa > Chordata > Mammalia > Carnivora > Phocidae > Mirounga > Mirounga angustirostris. The sequence goes on along the minus strand of NW_026991719.1, from coordinate 26,665,489 downwards.
ATGTTGAAAACATCCAGAATCGGGGCCAGAACCAGGCAAGAGAGAACTGTGAACCTGGGCTGCCAAGCCTTCGGGAATGAAGGTGCCTGACCAGAGGTCTGCAGAGGCTAACAGGCAGTCAAGGACGGTTGCTGGCGTGTGGCTTTTTACCCAGAGAGGGAGAAGAAATGTTCCAGAAGTGAAATTACTTGGGAGGAGAGAGTCAGCTTTTCCTCTTTATCTGGGCCTCTCCAGTCCTTAGCCCAAAGCCCAGCACACGGTAGGTAGGGTTTCATATGTTTCCATGGAATGGATGCATGAGCAAAAGTAAATTGAGGCTTCCATTTCTTTACAGCTTATAGTCTGAAGCTATCGTTTTTTCAGCTATATAGCTGCCAGGTTTAAGTGGTTTTTAAAGGTCTCCCCAGACCTGGGATTTCCTCAGGGACCTGTTAATGTACCGTAGCTGGAAAGAGGCCCATTGGGGTGGGGCGGAGTCAGAGAGCTGGGCGGAGAAAGTCTTCTGCCTCTTTTTCTTCTCTTGGCCCTGCCCCATCCCAGAGATAATGCTTTCCATTGATAAAGGGGTAATTATGAACCTGTTACTGTAAAGCATTATTATAATAGAGTATCATCCTGTGAGATCCTAAAAGTTCAAAAGAGATAATCAGCTGTTTCAGGTTTTACTTTGAAAAAGCCCAGAAGTAGACAAAATGGAAAACCTTCTGGTAGCTGTCCTTTTCTGTAATGTTGCTTTGTCCCTTGGATTTAGGCATTACCCACTGCTGCTGTTAAAAAATAATTCTGTTCGGGTGCCTGGGTGGCTCAGTTGGTTAAGCGACTGCCTTCGGCTCAGGTCATGATCCTGGAGTCCCAGGATCGAGTCCCGCATCGGGCTCCCTGCTCAGCGGGGAGTCTGCTTCTCCCTCTGGCCTTCCCCCTCTCATGTGCTCTCTCTCTCTCTCTCAAATAAATAAATAAAATCTTTAAAAAAAAAATAATTCTGTTCATAAATATCTCATTTTATCATTTCAGTTTATGTTAAAACTTCTAATAAATGTTGGGAAAATGGGGGAATTTGATATTACAAAAAAGTTTGGCCGTTTGAGGTTATAGCCTTGGAGTAGAGCTAAGCTCTGAGGGTAGGATGTAGAATTTCCACTTTGAAACAGATTTGAAATTCTCAGCCTTTGCTTCCTGAGCATGACTTTTCTCCCATTTGAAAAAGATTTAGGTACAGCCAAATTAGGGTGTGTATTTACCTAAATTACATACTGGATTCTCAAGAATGGCAGGAGAGTTAAACATATCGTATGATTACAGAATGAAAAGTTCGCCAGGCCCTTTATTCTTGAAAACATGTGTGGTCACATTACTTAACTAACCAGTAGATGATTTATGAATTTCCTCTTAATTTGATGTTTGCTTAGGTTTATCTTCTGGCCTTTCTGTCATTTCAGTGCCTGCAAAGCCATGATCAAGAGCTATTGTCTGTGGTACAGGCAAATAAAACTTGGCCTGGCTAGCTCTTCCAACTGAAGGTCGCTTCTACCAACCTTGGCTTTAATGAAAACTAATGATGTTACCTCAGTGATGTCCTCATGCCAGGGAAGAGTTTGAATTACTGATGTTTTAGGAAATAGGCAGTGCTCCTGCCATTACGCTTTTGGTCATCTTTTTGCACTTTGCTATCAAAGCTTCAATATTGCAGAAACCCGAATAACATAATTTTATCCACTATCGAGAATTTGCTATTTAAGTTGCAAGCTTCACCATTGGCCTGTAATGTCCCCAGTTTGTAATCGGTTTAATGTTGCATGACTCCATACTGCCTTTCAACACACTGTGAGTGAAAATGAAACTCGGCAGAAAAGCAGAGACAAAGAGAAAATCTTGGTAAGAGGGATTTGTAAGCTGCTTCCTACGGCTGATACCAACCCCCCCCCCCCGCCCCCGAGAGTTAGGAGGAATATAATCTAAACTTTTTCTTGGTCAGTCTCTAGTTCTGATGACATCCTAAAGGTGTGTGGCTTCTACAATTAAAAATTTAGCCAACTTTTGGGGCGCCTGGGTGGCTCGGTTGAGCGACTGCCTTCAGCTCAGATCATGATCCTGGAGTCCCGGGATCGAGTCCCGCATCGGGCTCCCTGCTCGGCAGGGAGTCTGCTTCTCCCTCTGACCCTCCCCCCTCTCATGTGCTCTCTCTCATTCTCTCTCTCTCAAATAAATAAATAAAATCTTTAAAAAAAAATTTAGCCAACTTCTAAGAGCAGATATAAAAATGCACTTAACAAAGCATATGTATTTAGTTTATTGGCGCATGGTGGGTTGGAGAGCCCAAACCATAGAGCTAAAGGTACTGCAGTTGATAAATGTGACAGATACTCTGCAAACAAGAAATAGCGATCAATTTGCTTCTGTTCAGCAATGGAATCGCATAGTAGATTTTGTACGGCCTGAAGTTACCTGAATAAAGTCACGGCTGCCCGACTCACCCTCACTACAAAGCAGGTGAAAGACTTGCTCCCTTCTTGGTGAAACCACCTCACCTTTTGAGAGGGCACCGAGGGTGGCCTTTGACAGGGTCCCGTGGCTAACGAAGACCTCCAGGATCCACGACAGCATAGCTTACATGTCTTCGGTCTAGTGCAGGGAAAGGCCCCAGCCTGAAAGCCAGGATGTGTGTCCATAGCCACAGGCTGCCTCGTGGCAAGGCGGCCCGAGACGCCAGGGTCATTATCTTGTCCGGCCCCCACAAAAGTCCATTTTTCTCATATAGGTGAGAGGTTCTTTTTCACATAGGTGAGAGTCCAGGTCTTATTCGCAACAATCGTGAGGACCAGAGCCAAGAGAATTTTCTCAGCTTCCGTGGTCTCACAGATACCGGTGCCCCAAGAGAGAGCTCCTATGATAGAAGCTCTCTTGCTCCCAGGGGAAGTACTGTAGTCCTTTTTCAAGTGTGTCCAGTACCCATGAGGTGCACACTAGGGGAGGAATGGTTGGCCTTGAGTGGTGGTGCGGAAGCTCTTTTAAGGAGCACCTTGTAGCTTCCCTTTCCAGTCACCGTTCTAGGGGGCTTGCCATCCTTAACCTTCCTTCCGGAGTTGGGTGCCCTCCAAGTGCTGTTTTTGCACCAGGAGGGCTTTCCCATCAATGTATCTTTTCCCATTCAGAGCCAATTCTATCTGGCCGGGGGTTCCTTGCCCAGCTCCTTACTCACCTTTTATTCTCTTCTATTTTGCTCGGCCCCATGCTCTGTGGTCCACCAGACACGTTGTTGCCATTGTGTACTCACATCTTTACTATAACTGGGAAATAAATGTGAGATGCAAAAATGTCCAGTCACCCAGGCTAACATCATATGAGTCGTCATCGCTCCTAAATAGTTGTTAGTGTGCTTATGCCACAGAAATTTCCCTAATTGTCCGCATCACATTTCTGGCTTTTAGTCACGGGGATGTGGGCCCACCAATTTAGGCTTATATTCTTCGTGATCAGAGTGTTCCTGTTGTCCCTCCACCCATTTGTGGCTTTCCTCACATACCACAGGTCAAGTAGCTATTTTTTTTACACATAATATTTGTGACAGATGACATGTATAGCATTTGACCTTCTACCATATACCCAAGACCTTTCTTAAACCTTCAACATCACAGTGGCCACACAGTATTCTTTCAGATTATCATAAATCAGTGTTCTCCAGATTCGACTGGGTAAATATTCCCACAGGATGCTTTTCAGCACAAGTCCTTAATAACAGATGTGTCCTGTGAAACAAGAACCAAAAGACACAGCTACTTCAGTTTTGCTCCGCAGACTCCTGGTTATAATCAGAACTCAAATCTCTTCATCCAGTGTGTTCCATAGATTGGCCAGGTGCCCTCTTCACTTCTGGACTCTCTCCCCCACCCTGCTTCTTGACTCTTAAAAGAGACAGTTGACTCATAGCTCAGGGAGCATATATTTTTTAAATTTTTTATTGTTATGTTAATCACCATACATTACATCATTAATTTTTGATGTAGTGTTCCATGATTCATTGTTTGTGCATAACACCCAGTGCTCCATGCAGAACATGCCCTCTTTAATACCCATCACCAGGCTAACCCATCCTCCCACCCCCCTATATTTTAAGCCTCTTTCTAGGCACCAGTGATGTTGGGTTTTTCCCTTTTGTAACACCCAAGGCATGGCTTTGTTCCCTTCAGTAACAATCTGACCTTTCTTCCTCATCATCAATTTTAGTCCAAACCTTCCACCCACACACGAAGTATGTCCCTTGGGTTCAGCCACTTGGCTCGTGCATATTGAGCTGGTGGCAAGATGAGGCCTAGTGGGGCTTCCCCTTCAATCTCCTCCCAATGGTAAAGGGTCAGATTAGGTTAGTACAGAAAAACGGGGTTACCTTGTTCTATGCAAAAAAAACATTTGTGGACAATCAGCTCCAGCTAGTTGAGGGGTGGGGAAGGAGTAATCCATTGCATCAGTTCCTGTAGAATTCTTACATTTACGTTCCAACTAATAGCCATAATATCCTGTTTCAGAATATTACCAGCCTTTGAGACACTCAACTGTATCCTCAGTCCAGGGACTGCTAGGTATGGCATTGAAAAAGAAAATGTGAAGTCAGAAACACCTGTAAGTCCCCCACTTGAATTATCTTAATTGTAAGTGGTCTCACAGGTGTAGCGCATTTATCAAAGTGAGAGTTACCCGGGTTCCTTTGGTTAGATCTCCATCTGCAGGCCAGAGAGAGTGAAACTCATCTGAAGGAGATCTGAACTTCTTCAGAGCTTTGCCAATACATCCAAGGAACAGAATTTTTAGACGACCTGTTCTTTGCTGTCGGCTTGCAGTTCCTTTCTAATCGATTCTATTAGCTCCTCTGGTTCAGGTTCTACCGTTTCTAGATTCCACTAGAAAGTTCTGTCATCGATAACCAGTATCAAAGCCTGTGCTACTAAAAATCAAGGGTAGCTTGGCAACAAGCATCAACAGCTCATTTTCATCCTTTCTATCAGAATCCTCTTTTTTTCTTTTTCAGTAATACTGTAGCCATATTTTTAAGCTAAGGATCAGTTGGGGGGTCTCCTAAACAATCTCACGCCTGACACTGATTGCAGTGGGAGTAGCAGTCGGGGCTCAGTTGCTAAAGAAGACTCACGGAACCCAAATGACAGTGTTTAAAAATTTACAGTTCATTATAGGAAAAGGCTATAATATGCCATCAGCATTAAAAGCAGGATCAAAACCACAGGCTGCCTCACAGCCTAGGGTCCAGAGAGGCCCGGTGCAAGCCCAGTGTGCCCGCTCTCTGGAACAGCGGTACCAGGATGCACTTTCTCTCTTGGATCAAGAACCACCGATGTGAGTACAAACCACTTTGGAAACCAGGGAGCATGTAGTGGAGTCTCATACAGGGTTTCTTTTCTTTCTTTCTTTTTTTTTTTTTTTAGATTTCATTTATTTATTTGACCAACAGAGACATAGCAAGAGAGGGAACACAAGCAGGGGGAGTGGGAGAGGGAGAAGCAGGCTTCCCACTGAGCAAGGAGCCTGATGCAGGGCTCAATCCCAGGACCCTGGGATCATCACCTGAGCCGAAGGCAGACGCTTAAGGACTGAGCCACCCAGGCACCCCTCATACAGGGTTTCTTAAAGCCTTCTGGTAACCTGGGCATATTCTTCCCACGTAGCCGGTCCCATACCCTGCAACCTTCATGGGTCTCCCCCAAACCAGGTAAAAACAGTCAGTGTTACTTCTACCAATAAACAGTAATGATAAGCCGTAACCCATGGCTACAGATCAACACAGTAAGGCACTTCTTTTCATTGCTTTGATCAAGGCTCTGCATTGTGTAGCCTTTTAGCAAAAAAAAAAAAAAAAAAAAAAATCTTAGGCCAACTCCAGAGCCTTTGAAATTAACCCTCACAGCACAGATAACCACATCAAAGTGCCCCAACTTTCTTGCTGGGCAAAGATGTGCTGGGAAAGTCCTTCAGCCTGAAGTGTCAGCTGCCTGGAGAATGGCATGACGTCACCAGCAGCCTCCTCTTCCTACAGGTGCCTGCTGCCTGGGCACGAGCTGGCAGGCACACAGCGCTTGTCCCGCGGTGCCCTCCCCTGTCTCTGCACAGATGAGGTTACGGGATTGTTGGTATATTAGCACAGAGTCTCTGCATTGACCCATGGGATGAGCTTGGGGGTGATGTGGGCACCGTGAGACTTACTCTGACTTTCTGGTGCTTCTCTTTTGTCCCACTGTTCTCCCTGGTAGAGAACTTGGGATGGTTTTCTTTTTCTGTCAAGTCTATAAGGGCACCTTCTGCAACCTCCCTTTGTGCTCTTCACTATGGACCTCCACGTGTCCTGCTATAATTCCCAGAGGGAGGCTCCTTCTTTCTGGTCTCTGCTTTCTCAACTACAGACCGATTCTAAAGGTGCTTTCTAGTCCTCAGAACCCAAGAGGCAGTAAAAGACAAAAAAAAAAAAAAAAAAAAAAAAATCGGCTTCAGCTCCTCACTTGTGGCATTTGTAGAAAGGAGTAGAGTTAGCATTGGAATCTAGAATGTTGAAAGGGCAATTACTCAGCAGCCAGAGCCCCAGGAGCCATTAATGGGATCCTGTGCTCAGTCTCCCCCCCCCACACACACCGCTTCATTTTCTGTTTTTTCTGCTTTTCCTGAAGGACACAGAGGGTCCTGGAGAGTAAGTCTTTTTGTCCTGTCCCCACCCTCTCTCTGTCCCACAGCCCTCATGCGGAGGGACACCAATGAATGGCCCCTATTTCTCAATTATGTCAAAACCTCTAGCATCCTCTACTGTACAAATAATTTTTGAAAGAGTGGGTATCTTAGCACATGTTTGGTTTTTATATGGCTTTAAAATATAGTCCCTAGTAAGAAGATAAAGATATTCACCTCCCAATGGAAATTCCTAGTTTGAGGTTAAAAAAAAAAAAAAAAAAAAGTTACACAGAATTGTCTGCTGCTTGCTTTTTGAGGCTTCTAGAAACAGTGAATCATTATGTTTAATGTTTCATCAAAAAATCTCACTGTATTCTTTCAGATGGTCATTTTGAACACTTAAGTGCATGACTCTGTGGCAATTAAATTGTCCCTATCGATTTTCTCACCTCTTTTCAAGTGCGTAGTATTGGCTATGGATGTCGACTAGAAGTCTTTGAAAAAATTGTTCCACGAAAGGGGAATTCTGTTTGGTACGTTTGTGTTCTCCAGTCTTCTGTGAGGGCCCATTCTCCTTTTTAACCGCATCTGGTTTCAGCAGAGCTCACTGTGCAGTATTTCTCCCCTCACTGTGTCATCTCTGCTCCTGTTCTTCCAGAGCAGTTGCCTTGCTCCCCTCTGGAGCTATTTAGACTCCAAATTTTCTATTCTGTGTGTTACCCACTCACCTGTACAGAGATGAGAGTAGACTCGGTAAAAAGAAATTCGTGCCATGTTGCTACTTGGTTTGCTTCCATCACACGAGTAAATGAGACTCAGTACAAACCTGAGTCTACAAATTCTCCCTTGTTAGTTCTTGTATCCTTAGATGGAAGGCAAAATATTTATAATGATTAAGACAGAGTAACAAGAAAATGATAGAAAAACTTCAGACCACCCATAGCTTCCTTCAGTCTACAAAGAATCGCGCTGAGAATATTGACATTTGGAAGAAAGCCGTTCCTCTCTTGCACTCACGGAGATGGTGAGCTGCTTTTTTAAATGTTCTCACCACCTGAACATTTGCCCCCTAAGCAAGTGCAGCACACAGAAGAGGAGGGGCTGAGAAAGTTGGGAGTCCGCTGTCTGTGTCCCTCTCCCCAGGCTGCCTTGTAGCCCCTGCTTGCTGGGCCCTTCCCTCCTCCGGGCCCCCTGCCTTTTTCCATTATTATTATTATTTTTTTTATTCTTCATTCTTTTTCCTACCTGCCTCCCTCTCAAATCAAGTATGTTCTTTCCTACCACTTTAAATAAATTCTCGGCTTCCGTGTAAAGAGGTCATCTCTCTGTCCTGAGAGTATTTTAACACAAAAGGAGTGGGGCCTTTGCTTTGATAGGGTGAGTGCTAGTCCGGGGCATTTTCGGGAAAACTGCGTGGAAGCCACAGAGCTTTACTGACTGGGATGAAAGACAAAAACCCCTCCTGTTTCCACCACCAGGTCTCCTTCTGGCTTCCAGGGAAACTTCAAAGGTTACTATTTTTCTTTTTTAAAAAAGAAAAACGTGCATGACATAGGTATGAACCTGCAGAGGTATTAACCACTATCCCCCCCCCCCACTTCAACGTTTAATTAGAACTCACTACAAATAACTAGTAAAATACATTGAAGTCTTAAATTTGCATCTGTTTAGCATCGGGCAAGCTGTTTACTGGCTGGGATGGCCCAGGTTTATCTGCAACTACATTTAGAATTGTACTGTCTCCTCCCACTAGATGCGCTAGAGATTTACTTAATTACCATTGATTCTTTTGTCTCCAAGGACTGAGAATTCAGACCAGAGCTTAAGTGTATAATAAGGTGTTAGAAAAGCACCCTTGCTGCATTTCCAATTTGGCTAATAAATTGGCTTTAGAGAAAAGCATCTTCCCATGACATTTGGGAGTAAAGCTTGTGATTGAGGTCTCGCTTTTGTTAAATTTTTGTCTTGCAGCATATGAGTAAATAACACTTCAGAGCAAGGGAATCCACCCCCCCCATCTTAGAAAGTTCTTAGAGGACTTGAAAAGTACGTTGTAAAATACAACTTGAAGGTGAGAGAAATAAGTGAGCCTCAAGTCTAAAAAATGAGTAGATTATGCAGTTACTTTAGTGTCTCTTTCGAAAATTTTAATCAAGTTGATGATTTTTTCACCTAATATTAAGGTAGCGCAGAGATTGTGAGGTGACTGAAATTTCAAGGTGAAAAACACTTAATGATTACAAATGCATAGCTGGAAATAGAATTTACACAACCCTAACCATACAGATTAATCAAACTGACCTTCCCTAATACTAATCTGAAAAGGTATTGTCAGGAACTCTTTCAGAATTTCTAGTAAAACAGATTTTTTCTTACTCAGAATGTGGAAATGACTCTGTTCCCATAGAACATTCTAGGTTCCCTGAACTCTCCCATGAATACCCCTGTGCTTCAGGAATGGAAACTTTCCCCGCCCACATTTTTCACCCAGTGCCATCGAGATTTCACAATAACCTCAGATCCTGAATACTCCAGCCAGGAAACTTAGAGCTGGGGGGTGGAGACAAACCACTTTAAAGGAGGGTAGGGTTTACCTCTACAGTCTTCCATTCTACCAGCTGAGCTATCGAAGGGCACATGGATAAAACAGATGTGGTATATATATACAATGGAATAGTACTAGCCATTAAAAAGAATGAAATCTTGCCATTTGCAATGATGTGGGTGAAATTAGAGGGTATTATGCTAAGTGAAATAAGTCAGTCAGAAAGACAAAGACCATATGATTTCACTCATGTGGAATTTAAGAGACAAAACAGGTCAACATAGGGCAAGGGAAGGGAAAATAAAGTAGAATAAAGACAGAGAGGGAGGCAAACCATAAGAGACTCTTAACTCTAGGAAACAAACTGAGGGTTGCTGGAGGGGCAGTGGGTGGCTGGTTGGGGTAACTGGGTGATGGGCATTAAGGAGGGCACTTGATGGAATGAGCACTGGGTGTTCTGTGCAACAGATGAATCACTATATTCTACCCCTGAAACCAGTAGTAGACTATTTGTTAACTAAATGGAATTAAAAAAAAAAATTTTTTTTTTTTTTTTAAAAAGAGGATAGGGTTTGGGTTTGGTGTTCACTAAAGAGTACGAGACAACCCGACCAGGATTTTCCAAGGAAAGGGAAAAAGAGTGAAAGGAGGATTTTCCCCTCGGAATCACTTGTGATTTTTTGTGGCTTTTGCAGTGGATCTCTTGAGCCTGTCGGCGGCCTGCGATGCCTTGGACCAGCACAACCTCAAGCAAAATGACCAGCCCATGGACATTCTGCAGGTCATTAATTGTCTGACCACTATTTATGATCGCCTGGAGCAAGAACACAACAATCTGGTCAACGTCCCTCTCTGTGTGGATATGTGTCTCAATTGGCTGCTGAATGTTTATGACACGTACGTATGGCAAGCTCTTTACGGACTCTGCCATGGGAAGCTTAGTTTCCAGAATGGTGCGGGTGTAATTAGCATCACAACAGGGGCCCCAGTCTAGAAATACTGTCCTCAGGATGAAAGGTTCATGAAGCCCTGTGAGCCAGTGCTGTCCCTGTGATAAATCATTTTTGCATTCACTGAAGCTGAAAAATATTTGGATGAACTAGGAGGTAAGAGCTAGAATGTAGATTGCTCTCAGAAAACAAACAAAACCCTGAGATACTCATTTTTCATACTCATGTTTCAAATAGTAGAATGAGTCAGTGTGTAGCCTTTTCTTGCCTGTGTAATTTGAATTCCTCCATCCACTTCGGGGGCGGCTCCCACTCAGTGGCAGAAATGGGTGTGCTCTTGGGGATGCTGGCACACCTGTCACCAGATCTGAAGAGCGTTCGCTGATACGCAGGAGCTTTTTGCGGAAGATCGTGAATTGATAAGCCAAACAAAACGAGAATAAGCCCTTAATGGAGCCAACTCGGCTTCTCAAACTGAGGAAGTTTTATAGCGTCCTACAGAGTTTCTGTTCGACACCTCCCTTCATCACTCTCTTGGAGAGTACTTGTTTCTTTCTTTTGGATTGCACACAGGAGGTATCCCCAGTTCTTGTTTTTGTCTTGAGCTCACTGAAGGCAGTTGAGGAGGGTAGCAGACAGAATTGGTTTGAATTTTGACTGAATTCTTCTTAGACCTTAAAATGATTGCATGCCTCATTTCACATGCCAACGAGAATTATCCCCCTTTGGAAATCTGGGAAGGTTTTCTAAGAAGAGGTGCATTTCCGCTGTTTTGCCTTTGTTGTAGATTTCTGCCACCTCTGTGATTAAAATGTATACTTTTTTCCTTGTTATTTTGATAAGGTAGTCCTTTTTGAATTCCAAGACCACCTGGCTGTTTAATTCTGATAATTATTTACCAAGCCCTTGAACATATTGGATTTTATTTGTGGATTACCCTTAACATTTGCTCTGATAAGGGTTTGTACTCAGGTGTTCCTTCACATACGTTTTGGCAGTGTGCTCTTTGCAGATGACGTCTGAGTATATAGAACTTCCCTTCTACCTGCCTCACAATTACTTGGGGACAGTTTTAACTCCTTGAAGACCTGAGTTACACTTTATGAAGTTTACTTGTTAAACTTTAATTTGCCTTTTTTAAAGAGGTGAAAAGATAAGGAAACCTTCCAATGATCGTAATTTGGTTAATGGATTAGGATCCTGTTTGACTAAGGGATTTAGTAAATTGTACCAGTTAAAAAGTTGAGCACATTGTTCACCCAAAGTAAATCCAGTTGGGACATATTGTTTGCAGTTTTGAAGTGCTAGGTGGGAAAATTATTCTATAATCTCTCTCTCTCTCTCTTTAAGCACCATGTAAGGTTCACTTTCTTTCTCTCACAAGATAAAAGCTGCGAATTATTGAAAATCGTTTTCTACAAAATGGAACATTTTTCATTTTCGTGTTCCATTTTTTTCCCACAGATAAAATGAACCATTTATAAGTTTGTCATGAGGAATGCTTTATTTCAGCTTTATAGGAAAAGTGAAAGTGTAAACATATTTAAAACACCGATATAGCAATAGGTTGTTTTTATTTTTATTTTTATTTTTTTAAAGATTTTATTTATTTATTTGACAGAGAATGAGAGAGAGCACATGAGAGGGGGGAGGGTCAGAGGGAGAAGCAGGCTCCCCGCTGAGCAGGAAGCCCAATGCGGGACTCGATCCAGGGACTCCGGGATCATGACCTGAGCCGAAGGCAGTCGCTTAACCAACTGAGCCACCCAGGCGCCCCTGCAATAGGTTGTTTTTAAATTGCTCTTTAAGATCATATATTTGAGTGTTCTTTAATAGAGGATGTTGTATTTTTCTTAAGCTAAATGTGTGTATTTTATAGTATGTGGCATGTCGCCTCGAGTGAGTGAGTGTCTTCTCAATCAAGGGCAGTCTGATGCCAATCTGGGAGTGCTGGGTTTTCCTTGGGGGGGGGCTTCAATAAGCACAGTAGTAATCCTCCCACTGACCAACTTAAACACCCAGGGGGCTCTCCATTGAATAGAAGGATATTTCTTACTCTTTTCATGTAGAGCTACTGTTACAATTCAAGTAAGGGCTTTTTTTTTTTTTTAAAAAAAAAAGGATTTTATTTATTTATTTGACAGAGACATAGAGAGAGAGCACAGATAGGCAGAGCGGCAGGCAGAGGGAGAGGGAGAAGCAGGCTCTCCGCGGACCAGGGAGCCCGACGCGGGGCTCGATTCCAGAACCCTGAGATCATGACCTGAGCCGAAGGCAGACGCTTAACCGACTGAGCCACCCAGGCACCCCTAAATAAGGGCTTTTAAGAATCGAAAACTTGGTAAAAGTTCCTGGGTCAAAGTGGTCACATTTCCATTGCATTCTAGGCCATGAGCCAAATAGATAAGGCAGATAACAAAGATAGTACATAATGAATAGACAAGTTCTTAATAAGACCATTGGTTTCATACAACAGTGGTCAGTAGAGTTCCCGTATCCAAGGGTTTGTTTTTCCTTTTTTTTTTTTTTTTCTTAAGAAGTGTTTACCATCTACTAAAGTGTCAGTAATTGTTTTCTGGTTTGATTATTCATAATAGGGGACGAACAGGGAGGATCCGGGTCCTGTCTTTTAAAACTGGCATCATTTCTCTGTGCAAAGCCCATTTGGAAGACAAGTACAGATGTAAGTCATGTGTATTAACTCTGTTCTTTTTTTTTTTTTTATTTTATTTTTATTTATTAGAGAGAAAGCACTTGAATTAGGGGTGGGGGGTTAACTCTGTTCTTTTATTAACGTTGGCTAATTACCCCAGTTTGAGATGGGGAATGCCTTGCGTTGCGGTGACAGTGGGTTCCTCTTGTAAGTTACAGAACTGCTTTTTAGTGTCCTAAAACTTGGTTTGTGCCGTTGTCTGTCAAACACGAAATGGCAGGTATTTAAATAGAGAATGAGGATTAACTCCTCCAGTCCAAGTATTATTTTACATTACATCGACTGTGTCTGAATAAAACACATGTTCCTAGAGGATAAAGTCTGATTTCCTAACCCCTTTGGAAAAGTCAGAAAAATAAATGTGAAGGTTTAATCCATGCCCTTGCTTAGTCTTTGGATTCTTATTTAAAGAGTACTATCTGGCATTCGTGTTCCAGAAACATTGTTTATTTTGTAATCATCTTACTGCAAGTTGTACAGACATATCCACTTCTGTGACGTGACTAACATTTTATTACGTGAGACACAGATCGCTTGCCATTTCTTACAGGGTAAATATCACCTTATAGAATTTCCTTTTGGTTAACTCTTGGGTTCTTCGACTTAAACTGTGTGAATCCAAATGAAAAGCAAATGCTAGAGGAGCAATGGAAGCGAGCGTTCTTTCCTTTCCCATTGTGAAGGACTGTACTTGTTTTTCACCTTTAAAGGCTTGTAAGAAGTTTTGATGGTAGGAATATTAAGCAAACCTCGCCTATCATGTCATTTCTCTTTTCCCCTAATGTCTAGCCACACAGGGCTGAGATGTGCTGAGCTTAAGGATGGGCAGGAGATAAAAGAGAATGAATTTCTCCAAAGCCCCTCTGTGTCCTACTGCTTATTTCCCCCCAGGAGTAAGCCACAAAATACACAGGCCCTTTTAGCTCTCACTTTTATGTCGTTTTCACTTGAGTGTGTTTTGTTTTTTTTTTTAATCCTCGGATCCAAAGAAAGAGAACTGAACGGCTTTCATTAACCATTTAAAAAGGTATTTTGGGTAAAGTAGAATATTTCTGTGGGTTTTCCTTCTTTAAATAGTGGAATTACTTACAGGTTAGTTTGTCACCTAACCTTATCAATGGTATGGTACCAGCCCATTGTAATACCAAAGGGAGCTTTGAGCCTGTGTTTCAAATGACTAAGAGGGAACTTGTTTTGAGGTTGGTGACACAAGAATATGAACTTCAAATTGGGACAGGTGAAGAGAATTCATAACTTTGAAAAAAAAAATCTGTGCATGTGTATCGGAGAGGTGGTAGAAGGTGTGCGTGCTGCCTCGCTTTTGTCACTGACATCTTAGATACCTGGTTAAAATATTCAAATAGAGTTTAAAATGTGCGTATGAAAAGGAAAAGCTTCCTTGAATTTCCTTTTGTTGGCAACTTTTCTTTGAATACAAGGTATGATTGAAATGATTTTATTTCTGAGAACAAGACATACATGGGAAGTGTTGGGTGTGTTCATTCATTCCGTGACATTTCTCATACACAGCTGACCAAATATGGCCCCTGCTCTCATGGGAGTTATCATTTTTCAGCCACAAAGACTGGCATGTATTAGATCAATGACAGTATAAAGTGATTGGAACTAAGTTACAAATATATACAGGAGCCTGTGGGAATACATGCAACAAACTCAATGATCTTAGGACTTCATAAAGAAGTTCCAATTTGGGGTACATTTTTGAATCTCTCATGTCCAAAGGGGATGGTGCTTTGGACCAGTTACATGGCTCTTACTGCTAAAATATTTATTTTATGATAGTGGTTACATCCTATATATGAAATAGTTCCCAAAGGATTACGTTTTAGCTTAGGAAAATTTAGGTGTCAAGACTGTATGTAAACTCACGTTTCTTGCAGGACTGTAGTTTATTTAAAAGCTGTCACGCTTTCTGTATACACACAGTGATGATTAACTTGATCCATAAAAATAGTAAATGTGCAGATGAGCGTGAATTAGAAGGAACCCTTATCTGTGGGAATACTGGCTGCTCTCAATAAGTAGTGCTTGGAATTCAGGTGGTTGGTAGGTTCTGCTAGCATCGACGTGGTGCTGCTTTTTGATTATTGAAATGCTCTTCTTCCTTTTGTAGACCTTTTCAAGCAAGTGGCAAGTTCAACAGGATTTTGTGACCAGCGCAGGCTGGGCCTCCTCCTGCATGACTCCATCCAAATCCCAAGACAGTTGGGTGAAGTCGCATCCTTCGGGGGCAGTAACATTGAGCCGAGTGTCAGGAGCTGCTTCCAGTTTGTGAGTTATTCACCTTCTTAAGTAACTTGTTTCTTTTTTTGCATTTTAGAAATTAATGAAAAAATAAAAACACACAACTTGAGTTTCTCACATTAGTTCCCGTGTAGGCAGTTAGGAAGGGATTGATACTTGAAACCTCTGAAGGCAGTGGCTTCTGGACTCTGGGTTTTGGGAGAGAGGACAGTACAGACGAAGGAAAAGAAATCTCTACAGTAGGGACCCTGTGGTTAATAAGGTACCGGGAGGGAAGGGAGTCTGCGGTGGTTCAGCAAGGGAGGAAATAAATCTCCAGCCACAGAAATCCTTTGTAAATAAGAAACTAACTTTTGTAGGTGAGTCTTTTAAGTTTCTTAGTCTTTTTTTCCTTTATTCTTTTTTTTTTTTTTAAAGATTTTATTTATTTGAGAAAGAGAGGCAGCACGAGCAGGGGGAGGGGCAGAGGGAGAAGCAGACTCCCAACTGAGCAGGGAGCCCGATGCGGGACTTGATCCCAGGACCCCGGGATCATGACCTGAGCCGAAGGCAGATGCTTAACCGACTGAGCCACCCAGGCGTCCCTGACTATCACTTTTTGAAGTTGTCCTTCTGTAGCTTTGACCTTCCTCTATAATCTGAAGGCCTGATTGGTGACTCTGCATATAACAAGGTCAGAAGTTTATGCTCTGCTGGTGTCCATCCCTAGCCCAACACATGGCTTGTCCATTCTCTTATCCCATCCTGGGGCCTCTTCCATACCACAGTCAGTTCCCCCAGAAACATCCTCTTCCAGCACTCCATTGAGAGACACATAGGCTGTTTCCATTGTTTGCTGAGGTAGGTAATGCTGCAGTGAACATCTTTATGCATTTAGCTGTTTTCCTTGGTTGAAGTTTTCCCTTAGGATAAATTCTCAGGAATGGGATTACCAGACTAAAAGAGTTTTGTGGCTTTTGATACATATTTCCGGATGGCTTGTTGTCAAAAGTTGTTCCTCTTTGTAATACCACCGGCCCTGAAAGAGTGAGATATTTGCAGTATCCAGTTATTCACAGTGGTCTTTGGTTGGTTGGTTGGTTGGTTTTTGTTTTCATGCTAGGAGCTGTTTTTCTTTTATGGGGTTTCTCAATCCATAGTGATCCCATGAACAATAGAACTAGCTCTAGAGATCACCAGATAACCTGGTTAGACCTGTGGTCTTTGACCACAGACTAGGCTAAAACCACAGAAGGCCTCCCAGGCAGAATGTTGTGAATATTTAGATGTTTAAAGCCGTTTGAGCATTCATTTAAAAGTTAACCAGGCACACCGACGAAATGCCCACATAATAAGCCACCTTATTTAGCGTTGGACATACTGTTTGGATTGTTGTGCTAAAGTTAAGGCACAGTAGCTAGAAATGTAAAATAGATGTGGAGAAATAAATCCTTTTTTGCCTCATGCTCAAACTTCCCAAAATGTAAATAGATTATCAGTACCTCTAGATTTTTTTTTGTACTCTATTCCAGAATGGAGACACAAGTAATTTTCATGAAATGAATAGTAATGGCCACAAATAATCCAGATTCATTTTTTTAAGTCCAGTTAGAAAACAACCTGTAATGGCCTGAGTTGTTTTTCCTAAGCATTGTTTTCTCTTTAATCAAATTTCAGTTACTCTTTAAATTTCTAGCTGTGAAGCACACACGTGTTGATATAAATGCATAGGCACACAGTTATGTGTGTACTGTGGCTTGGGTTGAGAGTAAGGGTCAGAATGGAAGTCTGCCGACAGCCGACAGACATCAAGAACCACTGGAGCCCTTGTCCCATGGGCCACAGGACTGCCTGGGGCTGCAGCTACCGCCACCCTCCCTGCAGACTCTCGCTCTTTTTTAGAGGGAGAGAATCTCAAGCAGACTCCCCACTGAGCATGGAGCCCAGTGGGAGGGGTGGGGGGACTCGATCTCATGATCATGAGATCATGACCTGAGCCAAAACCAAGAGTCTGACGCTCAACTGAATGAGCCACCCAAGCGCCCCCTGGCTCTTTTTTTAGTTGAAATATACAAAATACTTGACATTACACGGTGTAAATGTAAGGTGTACAACACGTTGACTCGATACATTAGTATATTGTAATGTGATTGCCATTACTGTGCTAGTTAGCCCTGCTATCACGTCGTATAATTATCATTTCTTTGGTAGGAATAAGTAAGATCTCGCCTCTTGACTCTCTTGAGTGGGAGTCAGGACAAGGGGTCACCGAACAGAAGCTCTGCCTTCCCAAATGCTGTGCCCTTATCAGGAGCCATGTCCCTGTACTTCCACGTGCCGCATCCTTTGGCTGGATGCCCCCCGTTCTTCCCTGACCACATGTCTCTGTCTTGGTAATAGCAACGCTCTCTTCTCAGTGTCGAAACTTGCAATTCAGTCTGTCCTCACATATTTAGTGAATGTGTTCTGGCTAGCCAGTCTCCAAGCTCTTGGGAATGTCTTCTGTGAGCCTAGGGGAGACATCTGTCAAGAGACGAACAGGGGTAACAGGTGGATGTTATTTTCTTCTCTCTACTCTATGGTATTTTCTGAATTTTCTTCCTTGAATATTCAGAATTAGGAAAAAATGAGTAAAGTGCTAACTTTTTTTTTGTTTTTAAGAGAAAGAAACCTCTTTCGTCTGATCTCCTTCCTTGCCACTCTTACTATTTACTACACCCTGACCTTGTCATTGCTCTTACTGCTCTTGTACTGGTTTTAGAGAAATGTATTCGCTGTATGATAGCATGTGTCAAAATCCGTTTCTTCCCATGGCCCCCTGAATAAATCCTAATTTGTCTGATTCTCACACCTTTCCTAATCTGTTTCCATAGCTACCCACCGTTGGCTTCCACCTCCATGAAACGGCGTCTCCCTACCCTTTGAACCTACTATGCTTATAAATATCGTTACCGTTGCTACTGATAATCATACCTGCTATTTGTTCACATGAATTCTGTCCTTGAATCTCACCAGTCTTTTGAGGAGAATGAAATGGGCAGGCGGTGGGGGTTGTGTTTTTCTTGTTATTTAAATGGATGAATAATTTACCTCTGCCCCTCAAGGCCCTCAACTGGCAGAAGACTTTAATTCCTACTCCTGTGTCCCCAAACCTCCACTTATCACCTCAGTCCCAAATACGCATATTTTGATTCTGTTCCCCACCCTCCCGAGGTGAAATAATAGGGCTTTATTCTGGCTTCCTGCTGGAATACAAGATGCCATAACAAAAGGGGAACATACAGGACTTGGGGGTAACAGGAATGCTCATTTTTAAAGAAGTTGAGTATTGGCAGTGGGATGTTACTGGTAGGATGTTGGGCACGTTCTCGGTGTACAGAGCCAGGCAGGGTTTATGTTACTTAGGTTTGGGAAGCCTCTCGACTTGCTAGCCATTTGCAATCAGGTTCAACCGATCCATTTTGTTTCCTTCACGGTCACCATCCTGGCCCTGGTGTGCTCTCCCTCAGCCAGGTGCTCTGGCGGGCACCTCGCGGTTCCCTGTGCACCGCAAATGAAAATGTGCAGTTTGCTGCAGCGAAAGTTAACACTGGTGAAAATGCCCTTTGCCCTTTGTTTGACGTGTAAAGACCTTGGGACTGGGGCCAGGCTGGTTCCTTCAGCAAGGTTGTGCTCAAAGACCTCTGTTTCTAAACCTCAGGAAACAGGAGGGAAGTCCTTGTTTTCTCCTACGAATGCATGCCTTCTATCCAGAAGGAGAAGTTGACTTCAGAAGAAAACTTACTTCTTTCGGGTTGGTACAGTTAGAAGGGTGTCGCTTCTGATTCAGGCAAGAGCCTAGGAGCGGCCGGGAGAGAGGGCTGTTTGCACGTGCCGGGCTCACTGGGCAATCTTGCAAAGCTCTCCTTAGCTCAGGTCCGGTTCTCTCCGGTCTGGACGTGGATGCACAACAGGATGAATGGACTTTAGTACTGCTGAACTGGCCGCTTAAAAATGGGTAAGATAGTAAGTTTTAGGGTATGTGTACTTAACCACAATAAAGAAAGTTAGGGAAGAACCCCAAAATAGTTCTAAATCAGAGAATAATGGAAATCACCATCATGCTGAAGTACAATGTTTTGCCTATATTTAAAAATCAGTATAGGTCTTTCAAGGAATTACCCAGTAAGCCAGGACCCGAAGTCATATCTGTGGCTATCAAAAAGGAGAATTATCCATAAATGTATGGATTTGACAGTGGTATCTTCTTTGAGAGTAAATGAGGCAACAGGATAATGTTTCTACTGTAGAAGCTTACTGCAGTCAACACATGTAGTGGGAAACTGACTCTTTTGGGTAGTAGAAGTGAAGTATTCATTTGACAGAGACTGAGCACAAGTGGGGTGAGGGGCAGAGGAGAGGGAGGAGCAGGCTCCCCGCAGAGCAGGGAGCCCGATGCGGGGCTCAATCCCAGGACCCTGGGAGGCAGACGCTTCACTGACTGAGCCACTCAGGCACCCTGAAACTAGTTTGTTTCAATTAACACATCATCAGGTTGTTCTTCAGTTCATAATCCATGGAAACAGCTCCATTGTCAGAGTGGAATGATCCTTAGGACCTGAGTAAGGCTGGGCATGGCCCTGACAGTGAGTCACACAGATTGCCCAAAGGAACCTTGGAGACTCACCGCATGTCTCCTTTTTCTGCTGAGAAAACTGAAGCCCAGAGAGGCAGGACTTACTACATTCTACATACTGCAGTTGTATCGTGTCCCATCTAGACAGAAGGCCTAAGTTCCCTATGTTCCAAGCCAGTATTTCCTTCTGCTAAACCATCTGAGTGGAAATAGATGGCTTAACTGGTTCAAATACCAGACTGAACAAAGAGCTAAGAAACATGATCCCTTATGTGAATTTTTGGTTATAATAGGATGACACGGATAAATGAACACCCTTATCACTACCACAGTGCATGTGTACGTGCACGCTCACACACACCACGCATGCCCCGTGATCTTTATTTAGGCTATTCTACTCCCAATGGCAGGTGACTAAGTCTTCCTGCAAATGAAACCAACTAATATTGCCTTCTAAGTGGGAAAACTTTATACCTTTAAGGGACTCCACAAAAGAGTCATGTATCTGTAAATTGGTATTTGGCAGTGCCCTGAGAAGTACCCCCGTCCCCCATGATAGTTTGTAGAGTTTTCTTCTGTAAACATTTTAGGGACTTCATTGTTGAGATGGATTCGAGTATACCAACTTTATATTCAGTTGGCTTCACCTACAGAGCTTGGGCACCAGATTCTGTTTATTTTACATCTGTTTCCTGCCTCCTGTATTCATGCATTTAAAATGAGTAAGTTGCTTTTTCATATGTCCTGTGAATTTTTATATTCGTATGACAAAAATGAATATCATCATTGCTGTAATAGCGAATGATACAG
The DNA here is from genome assembly GCF_029215605.1 of Mirounga angustirostris. NCBI lineage: Eukaryota > Metazoa > Chordata > Mammalia > Carnivora > Phocidae > Mirounga > Mirounga angustirostris. The sequence continues at coordinate 26,644,946 of NW_026991719.1, read as the reverse complement.
AAATGAGAATAAATTACCATTTCAGCTATTGAGAGCAAGTCTCTCTCTCTCTCTCTCATGTAAATAATCATTCCAGAAAACCTGGAGAAGTGAGTGGCAGAGTGGTTAGGTGCATAGGCACTGAAGCCAACTGCCTGGGTTCAAATCCCAGCTCTGCTGTTTTTTAACCTTTCTGGCCCCTGTGCTCTGGGGATGCTTGGGGGGGGTGGGGCAGTGAGCCAGTAAAGGCAGAGCGCTCAGAGTTGTTGCAGACACATGGGAGGTACTTAGTACCTGTTAGCTTCCGATGATCTAAAGTGTATTGTAACTTGAGCATATCCTACCAAGATTAAGAATTCCTTTTATCTATAACCGAGCATCTGTGGATTCGATTTTAGAGACTCTCGACATACTGTTTTCTCTCTGAGTGTGAAAATACCATGCCAGGACACTTCTGAATCAGTTTGACAGCGTTCCTCATGCCAATTGATCACATTTTATATTTTCCATCCTTAAAATAACTCCTAAAAATTATACTTTGCTTAGGTTGCCTTCAGCTTTTTGTTCAGTAATCGAAATATGGGCTCTTCAGTTCCATAAACATTCTTTTTACACCCTTTTGGTGGTAAATGTTGAACTCATGTTTCCTTGAACTCATGATGGATACTGACTAATAACTACAGTAGTAGTAACTTACTACAATTAGGTATGCATAGAGGTAGTTTCACCATGCTATTGGGCCTGCTTATGGACAGAATTCCTGCAGATTTTCAGGAAGGACCTTTTATCTCAGAGTATTATCAATATTGTCTTGAGTTGACTCTTGCTTCTCAATTGCTAGGTTTTTTTAATTACCAACTATGGTGGGTTTAGCTTCATAGTTATCCATTTAATTTGTTGTGGTTTGTGTGGTTAACTTCTCAGTGTGGGGTGATGGTTATTTTCTTCAGGATTTTGAGGGTAGGTTTGTGTTATAGTTGAAACCTATTTCATTCATACACTTAAACTGCTAAAGAAGATAATTGGTGTCCTTTTGCTCAACATTTTTTTTTAAAAAAAGATTTTATTTACTTACTTGAGACAGAGAGAGAGCACCAGCTGGGGTGGGGGCAGAGGGAGAGGGAGAAGCAAACTCCCCGCTCAGCACCTAGCCCTACACAGGGCCCTACACAGGCTCAACATTCTTTTTTTTAAAAAAGATTTTATTTATTTACTTGAGACAGAGAGAGAGCTCACCAGTTGGGGTGGGGCAGAGGGAGAGGGAGAAGCCGACTCCCCGCTCAGCACCTAGCCCTACACAGGGCTCGGTCCCAAAGCTAAAGGCAACTGTTGAGATCATGACCTGAGCCAAAGTCAGACACTCAACTGACTGAGCCACCCAGGCGTCCCTCTTTGCTCAAATGTCTAAAGTAGTACTTCATTGTTATGACCAAATTTCCTCCGTCCTTCCTTCCTCCCTGCCTTCCTTTCTCCCTCCTTCCGTCTTTCCCTTCCCTTCCCACAAGAGTTGAGTCAGAGGTGCTAATGAAAACAAATTTTTTTGAGAGCCATGCATTCAGTTGGAAGAATATTCTAGATTTCATCAGTTCACCATTCTAATTCACACTGAAACTTACCCAAAAAACTCATGGAAACAAGGAAACATGAGTTCAGTATTGCCATTTGCTTTTTTCCTTGTTTGTCACTGGCTTATAAATTGAATTTTTAATGGAAGGTTCTTTCTACAAGGTTATTTAAGATGAGGGATAGTGTAGTACTTCCTCCTGTGGTGTCCTTATCTGTTTATCCAGGGTCCTTAGTGTATCTTGATTCTCTAACAGCTAGAGGTTTTTTGTTTGCGGTTGGGTTCTTTTTTTGGCATTTGATAAAATATTATTTATTTTTTTAGAGGCAGGTGGCAGAGAGAAAGAGAGAATCTTAAGCAGGCTCCATGTCCAGCACAGAGCCTGATGCAGGGCTCAGTCTCACGACCCTGAGATCACGAACTGAGCCAAAATCAAGAGTCGGACTTTTAACTGACCGAGCCACCCAGGCACCCCTGATAAAATAGTTTTAAAATCTTTTCTATCTTTTTTCAAAGCTACATTTTAAAAAAAGAACCATGCAGTTAAATTTATTCCGGTGGTCAGTTCTATGAGTTTAGACAAATGCATTGTTTCACCATCACTCCAGTCAAGACACAGAACATTTCCATCACCCCTAAAATTCCCCCTACCTTTGTGTCATCCCGCCTGCTCCCAGTTTCTGGAAACCATTACTCTGTTTTCTGTTCCTATGGTTTTGCCTTTCCCTAAACTGGATTTCAAATGAAGAGTTAACATTATATCTTGAACTTTAGCCAAACATGTCCTGATACATACTTGAGCAAGTATATTCTGTGATATATATATGTGTGAAACTTTTCTGTTAAGTAAGAACTCTCTAGCATAAATTAATGTGGAGCATACTTATGGATTTGCATAGATTTAAAAATTTGCTTACGTTCCCTGGAGCCATGGTGTTAATTGGTTTACTAGTCAGGTGGAGTGGAGAGCCTGAGGTCAGGACAGTTGTCCTTGAACATGTAAATGAAGAGTGGATAATCACTGTGTGTTATTGTTTGGGCTGATTTTATCTTTAATGGGTAATTCAGAGTCCTGATTAATATTTTAGAACAGTGACTGCTGGCCTCCAACCTGCTCATTATCTTCAGAACTTTAAATAAAATACTTGATTTCTACCCAAGACAGCAGTTACAGGAAGCCTTTTACTTCTTCTTGTCTCACAAATACAACTCTTGACCTCTCCATCTTTATTTCAAACATGAAAAATGTCTGTGAATGTGGGGATTTTTAAACTTTTTTATGCTGAAAATTCACAAATACCTTGGAAAAGCACATCTAGGCAGAGTATGAGAGGATGTTTTAGGCACAGTGTAGCTAAGAGAACAGAGAGGAAGTCAGTTTGGTGTTAGGTTTGTATTTTTTGAGAAAAGTAATCCTGAAGAGCTTTTCACGTTTTATACCAGTGACATCAATGCTATCTCCCCCCACCCTTTAACAATTATTAAAGTCACTCTTTGGCACCTGGGTGGCTCCGACCGTTGGGCGTCTGCCTTCAGCTCAGGTCATGATCCCAGAGTCCTGGGATTGAGCCCCACGGTGGGCTCCCAGCTCAGCAGGGAGCCTGCTTCTCCCTCTGCCCCTCTCCCTGCTTGTGCACGCGAGCGCTCGTGCGCGCTCTCTCTCTCTGTCAAATAAATAAAATCTTAAAAAAAAAAAAAAGACACAGTTACTCTTACCCTCCCACCTGCCTTGCCCTCCCCCATGAAGGGGTGATTTGGAAGAAACCGTGGTTTCCAACCAGCATTTTCTTTTGGAAAAATTTCAAGCATAAAAAGAATGGAAAGGCTAGCATAGTGAGCAGCCATACATCTCATACATACAGCCTTTGGTGAGCATTTTATCCCACGAACATTCCCCTTCCTCCCACTCACTCCGTGTAGGTACGTGTATTTGAATACACACACAAGCGTGGTTTTTCCCTTTACTATTTAAAAGTCAAAGGACATCACAACATCAAACATAAACCCCTAAACGCTTCACCACACGTTTTTTTTTTTTTAAGGACTTCCTCCTCCATAACTGCAAAGCTACCATCACACAGATTTTACGTTGATGCAGTAACATCATCTGTCATGCAGTCCACACTGAAATTTCCCCATTGCCCTAGAATGTTCCTTATGGGTGGCTCTTTTCTTCTAGGATCTAGTCAAGGTTTTTGTCTTGGATTTGCTTGTCATGTCTCTGTACTTTCACTGAATCTGAACAGTCCCCTCACATTTTTTTTTCCTCATTCATGACCCTGACATTTTTGAAGAGCTCAGGCCACTTCTCTTGAAGAATGTCCTATATTCGGGATTTTTCTAGTTATTTCCTCCTGATTAGATTCAGGTTAAAATTTTTTGGCCGGAAGACAACAGAGATGATGTTGTCTCCTCACGATGTCACATCTGGCGGGACAAAATAACTCCTTGTTTTTTACTGATAATGCTAAGTATGTTAAGACAGTGTCTGCCAGATATTTCCTTTGTAAAAGTGTCCTTTTCCCTTTGTCATTAGGAAGTCATTTGTGTGATATTTTGAGACTCTATGGCTATCCTTTTCCTTAACAACCTTTCACCCTATAATTTTAGCCTCCCCTGATGATGCTTTTCTAATTCAAAGATGACATTGGTGGTTGCCTAAGATTTTCTGATTCTACCTTTCCATACGTAGTAGCTGGGTTTCTTCTGTAAAGAAGAGTTTCCACTTCTCCCCTTGCTGTTTTTGAGTATCACCACAGACATCCAAAGTGATGTTGAATATACAAGAGAAGAGACTTCTCCTGACTGAGCTGCCTTTGGATACGCTTTTTGCCATGGTGTTACCTAAAATGCCAATGTACAGATGGTCCTTTTCCTCCATAGCAATGTAAACATACATTTAATAAATACATTTCAGGGGGCACCTGGGTGGCTCAGTGGGTTAAGTGTCTGCTTTCAGCTCAGGCAATGATCTCAGGGTTCTGGGATTGAATCCAGCATTGGGCTTCCTGCTCAGTGGGGAGTCTGCTTCTCCTTCTCCCTCTGCCCCTCCCCACTGCTCATTCCCTCTCTCAAGTACATAAGTAAAATCTTTATAAATACATACATACATACATACATTTCTGTGTCAGCCAGCTCTTTTATAGGAGTGACAAGTTAACCAAAGCATGTAACAAGAGCTATGTGCTCATGAAGAATGAGATGCTCATAGGCTTTTCTGTTTCTTCTTTGCCTTTTATGCTACTTCAGTATAGATCGACCCGAACCTGTTAGTCCTTATAGCTTATACATGCCATAGCATGTAATGGAAGGAGGAAGGAAACACATTACCGAAAAGAAGGGGCAAAGGAGGTGATCAGAAAGATAGGAGTATGTGTTTATCACAGTGATTTTTGTACTTTCATACAGCTGTCAGTAGATGAGTATAGAATTATGTTGAAGATTTAGTAGCTGGGCATTGTTTCAGGTAGGCCTTACTTAGATATCAGAGCCTCTAGAACTCTCAGACAGGTTAAAGATTCCAAAGATTTCAGAGATCAGCCTGTCTGTTCTCCTCAGAAATCATTTCTGTCTTTACTTTTTAAGCCTACTTTATGTGTACATATTGAAGTATTAAAATAATCATCTTGAGCTGTTTCCTTAACTTCTTTGAGCCTTTATTCATCTGTAACATAGTTAAACGTATTATATCAGGAGCTACGTGTCCCCAAGTTGTTTTTTTTTTATTTCTCGTATCTTCTCTATTAATGAATTGTTCATTTTTAAACTTCTTAACTTTTAAAGTGTGCAATTTGATAAATTTTGACATGTGTTCACGTGATGAATCCATCGCGGCAATCAAAATGAGCATATCTATCACACCAAAAAGTATTTTTCGGCCACTTGGTAATCCTTCCAGGTCCTCCCAGTTGCCCTACCACCATCCCCATCTCTAGATGACAACCTGCTTTCTGTCACTATGGATTATTTTGCATAGTCTGTAATTCTATGCAAATGGAATTTTATAGGATATACCCATTTTTGCCTGGCTTTTACTCAGTATAACAGATTTATTCATATTGTCTATATCCATACTTCATTCTTTTTTAATTACTAAACAGTATTACATTGTATGGGTATTCCACAATTTGTTCTTTTTTTCCTCCTATTTTTTAAAATTTTAATTCCAGTATAGTTAACATACAGTGTTATATTACTTTCAGGTGTACAGTGTAGTGATTAAACATTTTTACAATACCCAGTGCTCATCATGACAAGTGCCCTCCTTAATCCCCTTCACCTGTTTCACTCACCGCCCCCCCCCCAATCCCTCTCCCCTCTGGTAACCATCCGTTCTCTATAGTTAAGAGTCTGTTTCTTGGCGTGGCTTGCTTGCTCACTTGCTTGCACTGTCTTTTTAACCTTTGCTTGTCTGTTTTATTTCTTAAATTCCACATATGAGTGAAATCATATGGTATTTGTCTTTCTCTGACTGACTTATTTCACTCAGCAGTATACTCTCCAGCTCCATCCATGTGGTTGCAGATGGCAAGACTTCTTTGTTTTTTATGGCTGAGTAATATTCCATTGTATATTTATACCACATCTTTTTTTTAAAAAAAAATTATTTATTTTAGAGATTGAGAGCACGAGCAGGAGGGGTATAGGGAGAGGAGAGAGAGTCTCAAGCAGACTCCGTGCTGATCGTGGAGCCCGATGCAGGGCTCTATCCCATGACCCTGAAGTCATGACCTGAGTTGAAACCAAGTCTCGGATGCTCAACTGACTACACCGCCCAGGCACCCCTATATACCACATCTTTTATCCATTCACCACTGGATGGATACTTGGGCTGTTTCCATAATTTGGCTATTGTGAATAATGCTGCTATAAACACTGGGGTGCATGTATCCCTTTTTGATTAGAGGCTAAATGTTATAAATGGAAAAGGCAGAACAGGAAATGGATTACTGTACTCATTTCAAAGCTTGGTCATTATCAGCAAAGATTACCTGGTCTTCTGGGTAATGACTCTTGTAACAGAGATAGAAGATACAGGAAAGAGTCTTGTACGTACAGTGTGGCCCTTCATGTGAGACCCACTGTTCTCTGAATAGAAGTAGCATAGACTAAGAGCAAGATGTGAACCAAACTTGTGTGGAAGCTCTCATAAGTGATTCCTTGTATCCCTGACTATAATCTCCTCAGCAGCTCAAATGTAAAGCACGAGTCTCTTGTGTCTAAGAGGATCAAAATGCCACCTTCCTTCCGTTTTATTTGTTACATGCAAGTTTTATATAGTTTTATAGGAGACGTTTTTATCAGTCATTTGATTTTCATAAAAATTGGGATTGTTTGGAAGAAGAGTCATTAATATTCTTTACAACTTGTTCTTGTTCCTCCTTTTGTGTTCGTTGCTAGTGCAGACTTCTCTCTTATGTAAAATATTCCACTGATGCCCTTGGTAGATTTAGAGGTTGTTAAAGAAATTGTAATAACAGCTCTGGGAACAGCCAGGAACTGCCTGTCCTATACCATCTGACCGTGGCTAGCCATTCTTCTTGTAGCTTTAAAGGTTTTGTGTACACATTAATTCACAAAACAGTTTTGATCAGTTTAAATTTAGCAAATCTTTCCAAACACAAGCTTTTCATAATCAGGACCAGAAAAGGTGGGTCGTGAGTTATTAATGCTTTTATCTGTTAACAGCGGTAGCGATACTGAAATGGTGATTTGGATTTATGAAGGGGACATTTTACTAATGGAACAGCAAATGAAAATGGCCAGGAAGGAGAGATGAAACTTTTACCCAAAAATATCCCTGGTTTGTCCTGGTTTTTTCCATAAATTTACCTTTTTCTGTCAGTAAGACTGTTCAGAAATTCTATTCATGCATATGAATGTATTCAACATTTATATATTTAATTATTTCTATAATTATATATATAATAAATATTACATAAAAACTTATATAAACATATATATAATTACATGTATAATACTCTGTTAAATGAAATGACAACATACCTGCATGCAAACGTGCACAGACACACACACTCTCTCATATCCTAGTTGATTGGGATAATTATTTGCCATGATTAAATACATTTCTGCTACTGTTCATCCTGGAATACACTGCACAGGGTTGTCTACTTGAGAAGCAGCTTGATTTCAAATCCGAGTCCGTAATTTTAGCAGGTTCCCTTGTGACCTCTAGCTCAGGTTTTTGTTTTTTTTTTTTTTCTTCGTCCTTTTTCTTTCCTCTCTTCATGATCTATTAACCAATGTGGCTTTTATCTCCCAATTAATAGTGGAACAGGCCTATCATGGCTTCTCCGTTTCTGTGTTGTAGAGGATAGTTATTGTCTCCATGTTGGTTTCTGAATTTTGACAAATGAACCATGGTAATGTGAGACGTGAACATTAGGCCGGGGTTTCTCAGTCTTGGCACTATGGACACTTGGGCCCAGATAATTCTTAGTTGGAGGGGGTTGTCTTGTGCATTGTCGGATATTTAGCAGGATCCTGGTGTCTATGTAGTAGACACCGGTAGCATCCCTCCCTCCAGTTGTGACAACCAGCAAATGAGTTGGAGTTGGGGGATTTGCCCAGGGTTCAGAATTACTTTTGGGTTTCTTTCACGTTATGCTTCCCATAAACCCTGAGGCACTAAAGAACCAGGCCCCAAGTGGCTGCCAGGGAGTTAACGTGAACACTCATTTTTCCGTAAGGATTACAGTATCCGTTGTAATGGAATGGATTATTTGGTGTATGATATAATAACAGACAAACCGACAGAGAGACATTTCCTTAAGGAAGTTTTTAAAACTTGAGACAGTTTGAGAACTTACTTATTTTGTTTTCTCCTTAGCCAACCCTTCTAGGTTTAATTTTGTTGCTCTTTCAGGATGACTCGGCAGTTTTTTAAAAATTCTAACCTCATTCAGATACTCTAATCCTTCCTTTTATTTATTGTGATCACACTGCAGCTTAATCCCTGTCTCTTCGTTCAGTTCCGCAAACTTTTACTGGCGGGTGGCAGCGGGGGATGGAAACCTAGTTCCTGTCTTTAGGTTTGGGCAAGTATTTTCTTTTCTTTTTTTTTTTTTTTGGTGGTTAGTTCGTTTTTTATCATCTGAGAACTACCAGGTACAGTCTCTCGCATAACGTTTACTTTATATGGTTCTTTTTCCCAGTTGATTAAGCATTGACATGATTTTTCAGAAACTTCAAAGTTGAGATGCTTAATTGCCTTCTCTTAAAAATACAATGTATGGGGCACCTGGGTGGCTCAGTTGGTTAAGCGACTGCCTTCGGCTCAGGTCATGATCCTGGAGTCCCGGGATCGAGTCCCGCATCGGGCTCCCTGCTCAGCGGGGAGTCTGCTTCTCCCTCTCCCACTCCCCGTTTGTGTTCCCTCTCTCGCTGTGTCTTTCTCTGTCAAATAAAAAAAAAAAAAATACAATGTATGTGTTGATGGCAGCTGGGGTGTGGGGCTTGCTCAGAAATCTTCCCATTGCATTTCATCTGTAGCCACAAATGGATACTGTAATCCTTACGGAAAAATGAGTGTTCACGTTAACTCCCTGGCAGCCATTTGGGGCCTGGTCCTTTAGTGCCTCAGGGTTTATGGGAAGCATAACATGAAAGAAACCCAAAAGTAATTCTGAACCCTGGGCAAATCCCCCAACTCCAAACTTGGCATGTCATGCCTTTTGAAATGGTTATTTTGGTAATGACATCTTTTGGCTAGAACATCCAGATACTGGGATTCCTGTCACTGTTTGTGGGCCTTGTTAAGATGGCGCTTGTGTCTGGCCTCACCTGCCACCTGCTGTGATGGAGCAGCAGTCCTGATGACAGCTTCCTTCCCTGGCCTCCCAGCTGTGGACAGTTGCGGATGTGTGAGGCCCAACAGAGACAGGGTGGGCTCCCAAGATCCTTCTGAACTGCAACTCTCGCAATGCAAGGAGCTGGGATGTCTTTGCTCTTTGTCTACGCCTGCCATGGAGAAGGCAAAAAGAGTCTTGGCAAGAAAACCAGAAACCAAAACAAGACAAAACCCGGGGCCAAATGGTCTGTTCCAAGAGTTTTTGCTTAGATGGTTTGACAGTGGTGTTTAGGGGAGAGGGCAAGGTCATCCTTGATACCGAGAGAAACCATCTGAGGCCTCTCCATTGGTCAACAAATAATGGCACCTAAAAGGATGATGTCCGTTCACTGCCATCGTCCCTGTCTTTTGTCCTCAACAGCTTCCTCCTATGCTAGTCTGTCCTTATTTATGTCTTCTAGAGTGGCCAAAATGTCATTTTAGCTGGGTTTTAGTTTTAGTACTGTTAGCTCTTTACAGAAGCTTGCCTGGCTTTTAATTCTTTCCTTCTTTATTGCCAGACAAAAGGAGAGGGAATATACCACTAGGATACAGAATGATTTGTAGTAAAAATGAAAGATCGACACAGAAAGAGCATGTGGATTCCCAGATCTTGTCTTCAGTGCTGTCAGTTGGCATCGGTGAGCAGTTTTAAGAGCCAAAATGATAGATTTTACATCCTAGGAGCGAGGAAGAACCTTGAGAATTTCCAACCTTTAAACACAAGAGAATCTATAGTATTTTGAAAGAGGAGAACATTCTCTAGCTTCCCTGGGTAATTCACCCTAATGCTTTAACAACTTTCTGCATCACGAAATTCTGTATGAGTTACAGCCTAAATTCTTCATGCTGCTTAAGCCTGTTCCTTCTTGTTCTGTCCTCAGTGGAGGGATCGAACAGCTGGTCACAGGCCCCAATGCGAGAGCCATTCACATAATTGAAAACTGTTATTAAATTGCCCCTTCAGCCACTCTTTCTTCCTCGTTCTCTTTTTTTGTTCATGGCTAAATAATCCCAATTCCCTTAAACTGTTCTCATAGGTCTTTCAAACCCTTTAATTATCCTTATGCCTTTCTGCCAAGCCTTCTCTGAATTCTGGGTCAGCTGTAGTCCCCAGAACTCGACCACGTTTTCTAAGGCGGGTTTGAACAGTGCTGAGGGTCATGAGACCATTTCCTCACACTCTCCCCGCTTGCCTTCAGTTACACATCATAGTCATGGCGTTGCTTTTTTTCTTTTTTATGTTTCTCCACCTACATTTGTTGCTGACTCATGGTCGGATTTTTACTTTCCATCTTCTGGAATGATTAGAAGCGTTCTATTCTTACCACACTTCCTGTATTAAGCCTGAATTTTTATAGTGTATCTATTAATTCATCATTAAACAAACTCTCATTTCAGCCTCAGTCAGAAAAATTTATATATAGGTTCAGATGAAGCGACAGTAAATCCATGTTTCAAATAGGAATGACTTAGTAATGTTTTTCAGTTTACTGTCTTTCTGTGCTGGCTTGTCTCCTCGCTAGAAAGGGTTATTTTGATAAAGTTGGTTTCTAGACCAATGGAGCAGGAGATTGTCATAGGACATATTGTAGCTGAAACTTGTAGTTCCTTTGACACAATCTATCATTGTGTCTTTGTGTACAAGATAGAGAAACGTGTGCAGGAGCCTGCACAGTGACAGAACCGGCAAGAGGCCTAGTTTGACCAGAGAAGGCTGAAGGCTGGCTTTCTGTGGAGCTGAGCTGCGAGGTGTCACGGTGTGTGGCTCCTGTTTGACCTCGGCCTGCTTGATACTTTCACCAGGGACTTTCTGATGAGGACAGAACACATGTTTTCAAATGTAAAAATTGTTTAAAAATAAGTAAGTTTTAAAAATGTAAAAATTACACCAAGTGGGGAAGAATGGCTTGTCTGTTGGCCGTGAGAGTCGGGATTTTGCAGGAGTTTGCTGCACTTGTGCATTGGGCTCAGACTAACAGGAAATCCTTGACGAAGGTGAAAGAAACCAATCCCAGATGAACAAGCAGAGAGTAGAGGAATCACCGGAAACCGCCAAGAACAGCATTTCCCATTATACCCACCACAGCATTAGTACTTTGTGCTGTTCATAAGCCTGAAAAGTTAAAAAAAAAAAAAAAAAAAAAGAAGATAAAGGTCTTGGGATCACTGAATAATTAGTGTGGGAAATTCTGAGGTCAAACAAAGTTTAACGTGTTTCTTTACCAGCAACCTTCTCAGCTTTTAATATGTTAACATGCATTAAGCATTTTAAGAGGCAGATACAGTGTGCAGTGTTTCCATAATTAATTTGATCATCTTTTCATGAAGCACTTTGTTGGATGACTGATCTGCTGGATGCACTGGGAAGCACTGACCCAGAGATTTTACTTGAGTGGAAACCCTGTGTGAGCTTAGAATACAAAACAAAAGAAAGTCATCCAATCCTACTGTCCAGACAAGTGGAGGTACCATTCATTCCCAACAGATCATATTTGGAGAGTAGTCTTCTAAAGGACAGTGGCAAACCAGGGCATGTCCTATGAGAAATAAAAGGAATGGGGGGGGAGCAGTGCCCCTGGGTGGCTCAGTCAGTTGAGCGTCTGACTTTTGGTTTCGGCTCAGGTCATGATCTCAGGGTTGGGAGATCAAGCCCCTGGTTGGGCTCTGCGCTCAGCGTGGGGTCTGCGCTTGCTCGCTCGCTCTCTCTCTCCACCCCCCACTTGCCCCTCCCCCTCTTTCTGTCTCAAATAAACACAATCTTTAAAAATAAAATAAAAGGAACAGGAATGAAGAGGCATGGGACAGACATGACCGCTCAGGTAAAATATTGAAAAGGCTCCACAAAGGGCGCCTGGGTGGCTCAGTTGGTTAAGCGACTGCCTTCGGCTCAGGTCATGATCTTGGAGTCCCGGGATCTGAGTCCCGCATTGGGCTCTCTGCTCGGCAGGGAGTCTGCTTCTCCCTCTGACCCTCCTCCCTCTCAGGCTATCGGTCTCTCATTCTCTCTCTCGCAAATAAATAAAAAATTAAAAAAAAAAAAAGAAAGAAAAGGCTCCACAAAGCCTGAGACCCTCTGGGTTCCTGGTGGGACAGACAACAACAGTGAGGGTAACAGTGGCACACACGAGTGTGGCTCTTGCTATGTGCCAGCCACCATTCCACGCACCTTTCATTTAACTCCTTTAAATCTTAAAACAACCCTATGAGGCAGGTGCTATTCATAGTTCCATCTCAAGGCAGAGGAAAAGTAAGACCCAGAAAGGTAAATTTACTTCTCCAAGGTCACACAGCCAGTAAATGGCAGAGCTGGGCTTTGAACTCTTGGTGGTTGGATTCCGCAGCCTCCGCTCTGCTCTTGGATTTCAGCTATGTGTGATGAAGCACTTTCGACAGGGGTACTTCTGCTCAGGCGTTCAAGGTCATCCATTAAGGATGTTGGCTCCCTGGTACGGCTGACACTTATATGGTGGCTGTCAGAAAACAGTGGCATCACATAAGAGTTGGTGCCATTCCAAAAGGATGAGTTCACTTGCATGGTCCCTTTCATCTTTAGGTTCCATGATTTTTTTCCCCCCAGTTTTCCACAGAGTGCCTCTGTGATGGCACTCTGCACAGAGGAAAGTGCTCCTCCACAAAAGCTTTTGATCAGTACCTCGAATTGATAGCGTTCTGCAGCTAGGAAATTCAAGGTCAAATACCTCATTATAATGTTGTTAAATTTATAGTCAGGGGTAACGGCTGGACTAGTGCTGAAGTGGAGAGCTTTGCAAGCCAAATGACTTCTCGGTCCAAGCCCTATTGCCTTTCTGCAGTGTAGGAATAGATTTGTCATTAGCGAACCACATTCCAAGAGAAGCAACATGGGTTTGCAATGTAGATACTCATTACTTGTTTGATACTAAATAACCCCTCCCTATGTTCAGTTTCAATCGGTCTTGGAATTGGCAGTGTTCTCTGGTTCTTGGCAAAAGCAAATGAACATCCTCTCTGTAGAAAGCACTTGCATTCTAGGGCTCAAAGTATCTCCAGAAGATTTTTTTTAAGGTCAATGTAGTACATAATAAAAAAAAATTAAGCACCCAAGAACCCAAGGTGAGTGAGAACCAGCAGAAACAGCAGACTGCAGGAGCAGACCCATAGTAATTTCATACTTTGGAATCAATAGATGGTGTTTTGAAAACCATGTTTACTCTGTTAAAAAAAAAAAAAATAACAGCTAAGATTGAAAAATATCTGCAGGGAGCCACAGACTTTGTAGAACTGACCTTAAAAATGACCAAATAGAACTTGTAGATGTTAAAAAGTACAATAACCAAAATTTAAAACTTACTGTTTGGGCTTAACAGCAGACTGGATGCTACCAAAGAGAGAAAGAGATTGAAGGGATTGTTAGAAATGAAGCACAAGGAGGGCCTATGCAGACCAACATGGGCCAGGTTGAGAGAGTCTAACGTTTATCTAATAGATTTCTGTAAGCAGAACAGAGGGGAAATGGAGACGAGGCATTATTTGTTGCGATCATGACTGAGAAGATTCCAGAGCTGACCAGAGACGCTAAAGATTCAAGAAGCCCAGTGAATACTAAAAAAGTATAAATAAACCCTAGAAACACAAGATAGGAAAAAAAGGACAGATTACCTTCAAAGGAGCAATAGTCCGCTTTACCAAGGACAATTCCTAACAGTAACAACAGAGAAAGTAAAATAAAAGTGAAATAATAATTCAGTGTGCTAAAACAAAATAGAGACAAAACCAAAAAAAAAGAAAAAAGAAACCCTTTCAGTCTAAAAATCTATACCCAATGTGAATAGCTGTCAAGAATATGGATTTAAAAAGGAGATTTTTCAGACCAAACAAAACCTGAGAAATTCTCCTCCAACATGACACTTACAAGAACATTCTAAAGGATATACTTAGGCAGAAAGGATCCCAGATGGAAAATGTGAGACAAAAGAAGCAATGAAAAAGAAAGAAAAAGTGGCCAATATATTGGTCAATCTAACAACACAAAAAAATTAAGACGCCATCTTGTAGGGTTAACGAGTAAACAGCAGTAGAGCAGGAGGTTTGGGTTCTAGGAGCATCTCAGCTCCTAGTCTGTTGTATGGCCTTTGAAATGCTACCTCCCTCACGTGTGTCTCAGTTTTCTCGTCTGTAAAATGAAGCTCCAGGAGCCAGTGTTTTTTAAAGCCTCTTCATTATGATTCCATGAAACACTGAGAAATAGATCGTCTAGGAAAAAACAAGGAATCAATAATTCCTGAGTTGGTTTTTCCTTAACCTCCTTTGAAATGTTATCGATAAACACTCGGCATTTTACTTCTGGCTCACTCTTACGTATCTGTTCCGAAACTGGAGCTAAAGGGAGTGTCGAGGCGCAGGTGTGTATTTTGCTCGCCTTTCTCCACATGTTGGTTTTGCTTCGCTTTCTCGTCATCCAGCAGCCGAACAGAGTAATGGCAGGTTACCCAAGCCTTAGGGGGTAGGTGGCTCGTGTGGCTGCGAGGGGGGCATTGGCAGAAACAGGCTGTGAAAAGTGGGTCTCATCGCACCACCGCTGTTCTGAATTTCTTAATGTCTGGTCTGTACTGACATGTGCCTCCTTTCCTTTCTCCCCTTCTTTCTCTTCTTGCCCCGTGCCCCCCCCCCCCTTTGCTTTTCCTCCTGTCCTGCACAGGCTAATAATAAGCCTGAGATCGAAGCAGCCCTATTCCTAGACTGGATGCGACTGGAGCCCCAGTCCATGGTGTGGCTGCCCGTCCTGCACCGGGTGGCTGCCGCGGAGACTGCCAAGCACCAAGCCAAGTGCAACATCTGCAAGGAGTGTCCCATCATCGGATTCAGGTATCAGGAACCCCCCAAATGGCATTGTTTTTTTTTCTTCGTGTCTCTCACCTTTTTCAGATTTGATCTTTTATCTCCTGTGCCAGTTGCTGTCAGTTTGTTCCTTTCCCAAGTGACTGCCCTGGTCCCTGGGCTAGTTTGGTGGCTCTGACTCATTAGGCAGGTGGCCCTTTGCACCTTCATTGTGGAGCTCTGCAGGACCGACTGACCACCTGCCTCCTCAGAGATACCTCTGCGGCAGGGGAATGCTGATTCACGGTGCCGCCTCCTTCCCGGGGCCAGTGTTAACCATCTCTTTGGGTTGTTGTTTTTTTTTTTTTTTTTCTGTTGCTAGAAATTCTCTAGGAATCAGTTCTAAGACTAAGAGATGGTTTTGTTTGGGGAGACCTGTCATGGTAGTTCAGTTTCTTATTCACTTTGTCCCACTTTTCCTCCCTGAACTCACAAGAATTGTTTCAAGCAACCCAGAACGTACTTCTTGATTGGTGAATCTGATTACACTCTTGGCCTAGTATCCTAATGAACTTCTAAGGGAATATAAAGTATGCAAGTAAATGAAAATTTCACAAAGCAGCTTAAAAAAGGGAAAGATTCTTTGTAAATTTAAAAGGGAAAGAGATAGGAAGCATAGCAGGTTATTCTGATATTCTTAAAAATGTCACGGAAAACAGTTGGCTCTTAAATCTTCAGCCTCGGTGACCTGTTTTGGGAGAGAGGGGATATTGTTAAATGAATTAATCTTACTGAACAAGAATCCCAAATCTAGATTTTGAAATGATGCTGTATTTCAACATCTGGATCAACAACTGGGTTTCCCTAGCAATGACTCAGCCGTCCAGTTGTCAACTAGCTTTATGGTCTGTGCCTGTTCAGAATCCACTTAACAGCTAAGTAAATACTCTTTCTCTAGTTCTGCTCAGACTTGTTTTATTTCTTTGCTTCCTAATAACTACTTCGTACCATTCGTGTGCTTTGTATTCACTCCTCTTTTACCCCTGGTGTTTGTCCTTCTGTACCTCATGTTGTGACCAAGAGGTTTTCGCAAAAACCCTTAGAGGTTTCTAAAGCCTAGCTGGACAACCCTGAGTAGACGGTACTCACAAAGGACACAGTTTTCCTTCCTTCCTGGTTTCTGGCCCGTACAAACAATGCCAGGGGAGATGGGGAGGGGAAACCGCAGGGGACTGCGTTCCAACACTTACCTTTCTGCTGTCAGCTTCCCTGGCTAGCTAGTGAGGTTTATGTGCAGGGGGAGGTTTCACAAAATAGGAAACGGGGGTGCTTTGGAGGATCTGAGAGTGCTGTTGCCTTTAATTCTTTTGCCCTTATCGAATTAGATTATTTTGGGAAGCGGCGCTTCTCTTTCTTCCTCCCCCTCTCAAAAGATGGTTGGGATCTAAAAAAGGTAGCTTTTTCCCCACATCCCCATATGTGGCAGAAGGAATATGTTTATTTGAATTGGCTAGCATTCTTATCTGAGAAAGCAAAAGGCAGGGAGAATAGGAAATAATAGCGTCTGCTGAGAATGGGGGCGGACGTACCACCTCGTACTTACAGATTACAGCTGCTTTTAGCCAGCCCCAGTTTGTCTTTTCTTGGGGCTTCACTTATCATTTGTGGGTAACGTGGTGGTGCAGGGTGAGGGGGTGGGGGCGGTTCTGAAGAGAGAGACATAAAAGAGATTATCCAAGTAACTACCTGGAGGTGAATCATGCCAGTCAATCAGAAAATGTGATTAAAGCAAGATGCATTTTCAGTGAGAGTCCTTGTTTCATTTGCCTTTATTTTGTGAAATTGCTTCCTCATGATAAATTGTTTTGAAAATAATTGCTTCAGAAAAATGTTTGTCCCCAGAATGGGTAGGGGGCCTGCAGTGCATCCATCTCTCTCTCCTGGAAGTTCTTTCAAAATCTTGCATTTGGTCTTCAAAAGACTGGAAGGTTGCCAGTATCTTCCTACTTAATCTGAAAGGGTTCCTCGTGGAGTTTAAATGAGAGCTGAAGTTTTCTTCCCTCCTTCCATATGTTTATAGGATAGTCTTCCTGCCAGAATGTTTTGATACTGAAGGAGGAGCACCAGAGATATGTAGATGGAGGAAGTTAATCACTTACCTGTGGGATTAATGAACATTGCATTCTGTTTCATGAATTAAGACCATGTGGAAGAAGGTTTACTAAAGAACGTTCTTTGGGAATTGGATTTGAAGAAATACATATGTGTTTGTTTTTGTTTTTCACCAGGTACAGGAGTCTAAAGCACTTTAACTATGACATCTGCCAAAGTTGCTTTTTTTCTGGTCGGGTTGCAAAAGGCCATAAAATGCACTACCCCATGGTGGAATACTGCACTCCGGTAAGTCAGATGCCTCCCTGGCGTGAGAGTTTGCTCGCCTGGAAGGAGTTTCCCTTCTGCACAGTATTGCAAATGATGTGTGATGCTGGGGTTTATGAGTTCCCCGGATGTTCCCCAGCTAAAGTGGCTCCTCACTGTAGGCTCCAGATTTACTTGATCCTAGTGCGTGGGGTGGTGCCGAGAAGACGTTTTCACGTTGATTTTGCACAGCCCTAGCAGTTGTGTGGAGACGTTTCATGGCCTTGGGGCGGTGCTGGGTGTTGGGGTAGGGGGTGATGTGGGGTTCCTCTGAACCTCTTATCCATTGCTTTCAGTCAGTCTTGCTTAACTCATGCTAGGCATTTGCCTTTTTATTTATTTACTTATTTTTACTATTTGTGTATGTATATATACATATATATGTACATGCGTGTGCCTTTGCCTTTTAAACTACTCTGTGAAGTAGGTATTATTATTATCATCCCCTTCCTACAGATGAGGACTCTGCGGTCTTAAGGTTAAATAATTTGCCCAGGGCTCTATAATTAGGAGGTGGAGCTTTCTCCCAAGATGTTGTTTTGGGGAAGCGTTCATTGGCTCATAGAACTTTGAAAGAATCGCTGGTGACGTGGAAAGGACATAGACTTGGTGGTCAGACACACATGGGTGTAAATGTGATGTTCTTTAAACACTACCTGCTTGCTATTCAGTGCCCGCTCCGTGGCACTGACATTACCTGGGAGCTTACTAGAAATGCAAAAGCTCAGGCCCTGCCCCTGGCTTCGTAAATCCGCCCTGCATTTTTGCAAGATCTGCAGGTGGATGCCATGCACAGCAAAGTTTGAGAAGCTCTGCTCTCAAACTTTTATGCTCTTCTTTCTCTCTTCCATCATTAGAGCGATGACCCAGGTCTTTCGCTGTCTCTCTCACTTGGATTCCTCTTACAAAGGCATTCAGTGATGAAGAATGAGCCACGCAGTGAATAGAATGATACTCAGTGGGTGAAACGTGACATCACTGTGGACAGAATCGTTTTTAAAATACTGCAAAGTGTGGCCAAACTTAAGGTCAACTTAAGAGTTCTACAAACTCCCATTGATCGAGTAGCCCTCGTAGTTGCTACACTTGTTTTTCGCCATAACAACTTGTTGAGATATTACTGCAGCCATTTTACAGGCGGTCGGAGCCTTGGAGAGTTACTAGTTACTGCTATGCCCGGCCCTGTTTTTGTCTATAGACTTGGCTCTTGACCCCCACTGTCTCTTCAGTTACGGAACAAGTGCGCTGAAGCAGAGCACTGGAGTGAGTACTCTTTTACCTTGAGATCGTACTTTTGTAGGTCTGAGCTCAGTGCACTTTCCCTTTCAGACTACATCGGGAGAAGATGTTCGTGACTTTGCCAAGGTACTAAAAAACAAATTTCGAACCAAAAGGTATTTTGCGAAGCATCCCCGAATGGGCTACCTGCCAGTGCAGACGGTCTTAGAGGGGGACAACATGGAAACGTGAGTAGTGGCGAGCGCAAAGCAGTCTCTCATTTGACATATATTTGAGCTCCTCTCAGCTGAATGCCCTCCTTCACTCCCAAATGCAAACAGTCTCTCCTATTTCTTTCTTTAGATTTACTTTAGCCGAAAAGAGAAAAACAAGCTGATGGTCAATTGCCATTTTCCCACGTTAGTTGTCCCGTGACACTTACCTGTTCCAAAGTGAAACCTGATCTCACAGGAAAGAAAGTACACGACAGCTACGAATTCCCTTATAAGAAATATGGGACTGTTTACAAATGAGTGATTCCAGTCTTTCATTTCGGTCTTCCTCACAAATCACTAGGCGTCTGTCTTTTTGTATCTGATTGTGTGGTCATACCTAGTTGCTTTTATCTCCTTGAAAGAAAAGACACTCACAGGAAGTTTCGTCACAGTAAGTAGCAATGATTCTCATGATCAAAATGATGATACCTCCACCTCTCTGCAACCTTCTCGTGTTTCCCAACGGATGGCAATCGCACACTTGTTTTTCTTTCACCTCACTCTCCACCTTTGTTTGGCCGTTGCTTTCATGGTTCATTCTTAATTGGTTGGATTTTATTTATTTTGACCTCTCAGTATTTTTTTAATTAATTCATTTTATTTATTTATTTATTTATTTATTTATTTATTTATTTATTTATTTATTTATTTATTTATTTATTTAGTGGCTGAGTTTGCCTGTGTCTCTCTTCACCACCTCATTTTTTGTTTTGCAGTCCTGTTACTCTGATCAACTTCTGGCCGGTAGATTCTGCGTGAGTACTTCTGCTGAAGGGGGCTGCTACCACCAACACATTTGCTTGCTTGATTTGACAATCTTTTTTTCTGTTGGTTTGGTTTGGTTTTTAAGGACACATTAATTTTCCCTTCCTTCATTTCATTTTTTTCCTTCCCGCGGTAAGACGTTTAGAGTGCCATCCACCACAGAGCGGGAGAATCAGAGTGAGGTTTCCAGGTCCCTACCTGGTCAGGTTTTAACCAGCAGACATCCTGGCCTGGAGTCAGTCATCAAAGAAACAAATGGGTTGTTAGTTCTGTTCCTGAGAGACATGTTTACGTATTCTTCCATGATAAGCTCCTCTGATTGCATAACAACATTCTTGAGCCATATTTTTTGAGATTCAATACTTCAGGACTTTCAAAAGGATGACGGTTTGTTCTTTAGGGCCTGTTACAAGTGGACCATTACAAATCAGCAGAATTTGTTTTATAGTAGGATGTGGAGATTGATGGAATAATTTCAGTCAGGTGTGTGTACTTCTTATCATGCTACCGGACTAATCTTCATACACATATACACACGAGTTTCTCAGTTTTGAACTAAACTCACTTTGCTCTCCTCTCCAAACTAAATATTCAGCTCGTAAATACTTATACATTTACAACTGGAAGGAAAGTATACTATACACTATTGGTGTACATTAATAATGCTAATATTAGATACCAACAGATAATTGGTTTATCTTAGAGTTTATAATGTTATTAGAAAACTCTGGGGAGTCGGTGATTTATATATTAGCAAACAAAGCGTGCATTGTTTTAAAGTTACATTGTGTGGAGTTTTTATAACAAAGTTTTGTTATTTCAGAGCGTACTTAATTAAAATATTTAAAGTCAGACAGCTCTATTATAGAGAGAAGGAAATGACCAATTTAGAAGAACTCAATTTATTTTTATTGGGTCTCTTTTATTGCTCCACCATGTAATTTAATTTAAAGTATATCCTTTTTTAAAAATCCTGTAGTGATAAATGCAAGTTATTAATTGAGGTTTATTTTAAGTCTTTATTGGCCTAAAAGAATTGTAAGGCGTCCCTTTCTTTGTTAAAGCTGCATTATTGTGCCCCTTAATTTTGAGATATGGTACCTATACCTGATTTTTTTACTCATCAAGGGGAATTATTTAGATTCACTTCTGGTTTTTTGCTATTCGTAGGTAATTGTTTTCCCAAAACCCCAGGTAGTTTATTTATTTATAGAAGTTTGAACCTTTCCTAAATGAAAAACTTCGAAACAAACTGATGGACTGAAATCCTCACTAAGTGAATGGATTTATTCTGTGTTGGAATAAGTTTTAGCCAGTTGAAATATCCAAAAGGCAAATGTGCTACAGAATAACTTTAAAAATGCATGGATAGAGGTAACACAAAATGATAAGCAAAAAATAACAATTCCTTGAATGGAAAAAAAAAGTTTATTGAATATATCAACTAATGAGAAAAAACATGACAAGTGAGTTTAATGTCACTTATTTTAAGTAGAGGGTGTTTGTCTTCAACTTTGAAGAACTATCAAATTAATAACATCCTATATTAAAGTATCTTCCTCTAGAAACTAAAACAGAATCACTTTGCCTTTTTATAAAAAGTCTGTTCAATTATTCAGAAATAGTGGGAAATTATCCTTTTGAGGAAGAAAACCAGACCCAGCAGGCTATGGTCCCTATTTCTTTAATACCAGCATTTTTATTAAAGTCTTTACTCAGGGGATTTTAAATAATTTATAAAATATATTGCAGAGCTCTCCTATTTAGACAGAAGAACCAGGTCCTGAGGTGACTTCATTTTTGCAAGAATTCCCTCTGATGTTAACAGATTCTCATGTGGATCACAGAATTTGAACGTTGACTGAGATACAGATCTTTTGTTTTTCCTCAGCGGAAACCCTTATTTACCTGTATTTGTCATATTTTTCTTAATAACTAAATCTAGCCTAAACCTTTTATATTGTTTGCCCAGAAATGAGACAAACAGTATCCTTTGAGCTATTCTGCTTTGAAACCTAAACGGATGAAAACTTATTAATGGAGTTTTCACAAAAGAGAAACCGGTGGTGGGTGGGGATGGAATTGGCCATTAATAATAACAGGACTAATCCTTCTGGGTATATCGTTTAGTGTGTAGGAAGTAGGAAGGGAGAACAGTGTTCTTACCATCTCTCGGAAAAGTGTTTCAGAAGGCTTTGCATTTAGTTTTGTTTCTGGACTAAGTGGTTTTCTACTTATTCTTGGTTTTTTAAATGCTCCTTCTCTGAACAGTACTCCCTTTTGGCTCATTTTCTGGTCTAATAGGTACCTCCTTTAGGGTACTTCTTTTTTTTTTTTTTTAGGAGTTCCTGTGCTTATGCATGCTGTGTTAGGTGCTACTTAATAACAAAAATCACATGGAATTAGCCTCAAGGCTAAGAATTAAAGTGCTGCATAATATTTTCTGTATAAGATTTTACTAAAGTGTTTTGGATTTACATGCCTAGTTTTCTTGGTATAGTTATGCTCAAAGGTCTCAGGTTTTCTTTCTTCTGTACACTACCAAGGTAGCAACCATTAGAAAGGAAAACACTTAACCATTTTCTTCCTGGTAGACTTTTAGCTTATCAGCAGTATGTAAATGAGAAAAAAAAAAGAAGTATGTAAATGAAAAACTGGTTTGTTCCTGAAGATAGGGCTTATAAACTAAATGATCCAAGTACTAAATTATTTTGACCTGCTGTGAATATTTTAAAACAAACCTTAGCATTTTTCTAATGCACTATTCCAGGATTCTAAGAAATGATGTGAACTCTACCAAACTAGAGTGAAGATTCACACGGAAATCTTTGGATCTGCCTAGTAAATTGGGTGGCCATCCTTGTTTCCTCATGACAGCTTAAAGGTCTTTGTAGTTCATTACAAATTGGATTAGAGTGACACTTGACCTAGACAACACTGGTTTCATAAATGAGACATTTATATTTCAAGGAAGATCTCAGTTCCCTAGTTGTTTCCTATACTGTGTTGTAATCATTTTAGGATTGCGTGTCTTCTTTAAGGAATAGGGATTTCGAGCTTATTTCCTAGGTAAGCCTAGATAACTACATGTTGTTGTTTTTTTCCATGTAAGTAAAAACAAATGTATTCTTCTTAGTGTTTTGACCACATCCATTAATGGTGTTTAGACGCTGGGCTAAACCAGTCCTCACTGAATAGGTTACTGGGGACTTTTGGATCCATGCCTTTATGTACGGGCTTTCTGTGTCAGGACAGAAATGGAAGAGAACTTTTGTCTTATTCCATTTACGACCGAAAAGCACAAGTCCAAACTGGTTTTCAGAACAGATGGATTTTTTTTTCCTAAGGTTAATCCAAAAGATACCATAAAAACTTCAAGGGTAGTTAATAGATCAGATACAAAAGGGTAGGGAAAATATTAACCTTACCAAATTTCTTAGTCTCTGGAGCTTAAAAAAAAAAAAGTAGGGTTTTACACCCCAAAAGCATATGGACTATTCATGCTAACGCTCCCCTCTAGTTTTCTTCTCTGTATGTTAGCACACAGTATCCCTACTAAGAAATACTGCAGATATTGTGACATTTTATTGGATTTAGTCGTTCTTTTTTTAAAACATCGCAGTATCATTGTGGGTCATTCAGTTTTATTTTGTGAAGTAGTAATATGATCCTGCTACTAAATTGTACTACATTGGTGGATATGTTACTTCCTTACAAAACAGCACAGACCAAGATATCCTGATGTGTGGGATCTTAACAGAGCCTGGCCTGGCCTCCTGGGAATTAAAATCGTTGACTGTAAACGTACTAAGCAAAAGTACAGTTTCCATTCAGTAAGAAGGCAGCTAATAAATGGCGTGGCGGGGGGGGAAACTACTTAAAATTTTTAACCACCTAGTGCCAACATAGTCTCAGAACTATAGGATGTAAGAAATGACAAGGTAGGAGGAAAAAATGTCACAAAGAGATCGTCCACCCTTCTATAATTGAAACATTCCAGAGAAGATTTTGATCTCTTTTGATGGCTTTGGGAAAAAAAATGAGAAGTATGAGAAATTACCTCTCAACCTTGGATTTAAAATAGTTGATGATATATCTAAGATATAGGAACAACCAAATGTGTGCATTATCCACAGCATTAGAAGAAAAGCATTTTAGGCCATATATATAACATGACTGTGTGGTGGGGTTTTTTTTCTCCATTAATGGATGGTATCTGTGACTAATCACATTTTCTGCCTTATAGGCCCGCCTCGTCCCCTCAGCTTTCACACGATGATACTCATTCACGCATTGAACATTATGCTAGCAGGTATGAGACTAGTTGAATGCCAGGCAAATATTGATTGAAATAACTAACCAAGGAAAGCTAACCTATAATCATTTGAAACAAACCTTTTCTTTTTCCCCCCCAATCTTGTCTGATTTCTACTAATCCACTTGCCCTCTAACTTGCATGCCATTCCACTGCATGCTGTTTTTGAACACCAGTAAGAGCATTAGTCCAGAACAATCTCCCCTCATCCTGGCCTTTAAACATTTCTGATAGCTTTGCTATGTTTTGCATATGGAGCACGTTTAAAGAATTGGCTTAGAAATCATCTCACCTTCTTAGAAAACTGCTAGACCAACCATCCATGGGTGAAGAAATGATACTATGTTCTCTAGAGCATATGAAAGCATTAGCTTTCTATTTGCGTGCTTATTTAGCATCAGATGCTGTAAAGAAAAGAATAATTAATTTCCTAATCCGTGCAACTTTTTGTCCCACCTTCTTTGTGTTTCAGCGAATTTTTATGCCTAAAAACCGAATTGCTAATTGTAAGCTATCTTATGCTCGTTAAAGAAGTCTGTGAGAGTTTGGTTAACTTTTTTTATTTTTTAGTGGTAAGAAGATTTTATTATTGTCTGAGGGGAAGGAGGTTTTTGAAGGTAAAAATTGGCAGACTGTTCAGAGAGCTTGCTATGAGTCCATCCTTTATCAGTAGTCTAACTGCTAAACGTGTTTGTCAACCGTGGGAAGCATTAACTAGCTATATAAGTCTGTCATCAGGGGAAAGCTTTAATTGTCTTTAAAAAACAAGGGGTAGTGAAGGTACAGTGTATTTGTTGGTAGGGAAGCTTTTCTTGTAAAAACAAAGGCCTGCTCTCGGTGAAAGCAAGATCAATTTGTGAAGAAGAAGAAGAAAAAAACAACCAAGTACAACTTCCCTTTTAATTTATAGCATAAATGTAAAGCTCCTAACTAGCTGGGGTCCACCACTCACTGCGTCAAATGGTTAGGGCAACACACACATTCTTTAATTTGAAGGAATCCTTTCTCTTCTTGACATGATTTATCCTTTAGTTTTCAGGAATGTTCGATTAGGTCTTGAATAGATTCTAAGAAATCACATAAGTTTTAATGAGCTTTTACGTTTTTTATCAGGCTAGCAGAAATGGAAAACAGCAATGGATCTTATCTAAATGATAGCATCTCTCCTAATGAGAGCATGTAAGTATCCTGTCTCTTTTTACAAAATGTTCCTGACGATGAAATTGCTTTGAGGGCTTTAGAGGTAGGGTAGTGCAGAAGATAGGAATTAGCATTAGACTCACTTGATCTTTCAAGGAGCCATTCGTTGACTTTTTTTCCTTTGACTCTTAACCACCTGACACGGAATGAGCTCATCCAAAATGTGGCATTACTGGTATTCCAGAGTAGCAAAAACAGTGGGCCTTATTTAATACCGGATTATCACAAGTTGCAGAGGCTCAAATATGGAAATTATACGAAATGCTTAATCTTTGACCAAACCTGCCAGATATTTAAAGGGGTTGGATATTAATTTTTAAAAGTGATGGCTAAGTAGTATTTTCTCCACTCCGGGAGCGGACATGTAATCTTGGTATGGTTGCATTGGTGTTCCCATCTGGTAGGTTAGTTGGGCATTTTCCTTCAGAGATCCGAAGTAGTAGATTTTTGTGATTTAGCATCTTCGCTAGCTAAATCAGGTGAGGCAATCTGGTGAAGGGTTTCAGAAGAGGAAGTACAAATTTAGGTCGAAGTTGTCTAGTGGACTGATAAGCCAGGCCTGTCAAATAGAAGGGAAGAGAGAGCGCAGTGCCAGAAATGGTAACAGGGAAAGAGTGTCTTTCTTACTGAGTTGGGGAAGTGTTCATATTGAGGAACACAGAGGAACAGTGCCATGAACCAAGGGCCCGAGGTGGAGGGAGCCGATTAAGAAGCTAATATGTAGGAAAAGATAAGGATCTGCTAACCGAATAGATAATTTAGAGAGAGGGGGAAAAAAATCTATTCAAAGCACAGCAGTGTCTCTACTTCGATAAGTTACGGATGTCTCACCACTTTGTCATGGAGAATCTAGGCAAAGGGAAGAATGAGTGGTAAATTTATCATGTCGTTGGTGTGGCAGCCCAGCGTCACACTCCGATAAGGCAAGAGCCTTTGTAAGGATTAGGCTGAGGGAAATAGTATCCGAGTGGCATGTATACATAGCTGGTTATTGAAGACATGAGAACAAATCATCTGGTAGCTAAAGGTGATCACCTGCCAAGGTGAGTGTTGAATCAAGTCGACACTCAGTCGTTTGTATATGACTGAGTTACTTAAAACGAAAACAACCTTTTCCCCAAACAAAAGTAACTGTGGTACATTCTCTCTCTCAGTTATGGGGATAAGTATTAGTAGGTTTAGTATATAAAATACTTTGACAGGAAAATATGTGGCCAAAGAATCAACCAAATGTAAACAACCTGAATGATTTGCTTCTTTGTGTCACCACTTTTGGTGATTAGAAGCTCTAGCACATTCAAATCATTTCAAGTTGTATCTGTATAATAATGGCTGCCGTTGACTGCCTGCCTGAGAGAACAGTAAGAGAAATTTAATTATAGCTCTGTTGTAATTAAACACAGGAAGTTCTTGCAATAAAATTTCAGAATTTGGGAAGAGGGATAATAAATTAGGTAGTAAAACATCTTTTTACAATTGTTAAATGAAATTTAGCTTTAGCTCATTCTGAGGGCATAAAATGCATTTTGACTCCGTATTAGATGGTAAAACTTTACCATGACCTTTTGGGGGCAGATCTGGGGAAGTTGTTTGGGGGATTGGTTGACTTCACTTAAATGTTGGTTTTTAACACCCAATAATTATTTTTAGACAACTTTTCACTTCTCAACCAATTACCTGGCTTGACAGACCAAAATCATTTAAGTCATTTTTTCCTGAATACATGAATTGTTTTTCAACTCAGAAGACTTAGAGAGGGGAATATTAACATACCATCCTACTCATATCTAACGAGAAACAAAGAGCTTTAGCCTCTCATTAAGAACAGAATGAAGTTCTTATAACTTAGATGTGCACAGGCTTCTAAGGAGCTAGGAGCAATACATTTAGAAAATAATTTCTCCTGTGTATTAGAGAGTTCCTAGTTTTAAGGAAACATTGCAGCTGCCTCCCCAAATGTAAGCCTTTTGCTTCTTTGTTCCTGAAGATTAGTCCTTAAAAGCTATTCTAAAGAATGAGATGCTCAGTCTTCTTTTAATTAGTCATCCCAGTGGCTTTTTTTTTTCCTTCTAGTTTTTGTTTTTCTCTCTGAACAATAATTGAATGAAACCATCATTTGTCTCCAGTTTCATTATTGTTACCATCTTGCCTCTATGGCTTTTGTAAGTTCAAACTGGCTTATTAGCAAAGCAACACTTTGTGGTCACATTGTCCTCCCCTGAAAAAAATATTAATTATTGTAAAGGCTGCAGGGTTGTTTTTCCTGGTCATTGTCAACAAGAGCGTGGGTTAGTGAACAGATTATCTTGACAGGCTTGGTAGTAAAAGCATTATAGAGCCATTGTTATGTCTTTTAATATCTGTTAACTGTTGGTTGAACAGTCAACGTAAGAGTCCCAGTATTTCTGTAATTCTGCTACTCATTTGCCCATGTAAATAGGCCAATCAAATTCATTTGAAAATTTGAGCAAGAAATACTTTGAATTGTCACCAATAAGATCATAGATCACAAGCTCAAAAGTCTCAAAATGTCTTTAGAAATAGGAAAAGGGGTCTAATTAATGGTTAAGAGCAAATGTTTCTATTTTTAAATTCACACCTGAGTCCCTGACCCCCAAAGCAAAATAAGGGGGAGAAAAAACCAAAACCTTTGATTTTATTTTCCAGAGATGATGAACATTTGTTAATCCAGCATTACTGCCAAAGTTTGAACCAGGACTCCCCCCTGAGCCAGCCTCGTAGTCCTGCCCAGATCTTGATTTCCTTAGAGAGTGAGGAAAGAGGGGAGCTAGAGAGAATCCTAGCAGATCTTGAGGAAGAAAACAGGTGAGTTTTCTTTCTAGCTTTGTCATTGGTATGCAGAGTGCATACACGTGCGCACATAGAAAAGCACCAGGAATCTTCACTTAGTCATTCTGTGTCTAATTGTTTTCTACAATAATCTGTTTAGCTCCATTTACAGATTCTCTCTCTCTCCTTTTTTGTTACCTGCAAGAAGAAAATGAATGCGATAGTATAATTAAGAAGTCCTAATTTAGGGGTGAGAGGAATTAATGCTAATGATGGTGACTGATTTGTTGCATGTGTTTCAGAGGCTTTGATTATGTATTTGAGAATAGAATTTAAGAACAAAGCAAGTCCTTTAATTTCACGATTATATGATTTGTACATATATTTGGCCATATTGTCTATCTCAAAGCATTTAAGAAAGTAGGTTCGTTGGCTTGGTCGGATCTGGGAACGAATTCATTCATCTTATTTTCCATCCTCAAACACGGAAATCGTTAATGCTCACCATCATAGCAGGTTAGTGAGACCATTCCAGTTGTCAGTCATCATCTGAAAAAGCTGTTCGCGGAGAAATAGAAACCCTAGAAGTGAAAAGCCTGAAGAAGATTCACAATGACAGCAGAGAGGACACAGGTGTCAAAATCTGGGGGTACTCTGTGGTGTCAGGAAAATAGAAATCATTGGACATTGACTTTTGTGTTACATTTATTATATCACAGGTCTCTTGGTTAAGAAAGGCTTTTACGTATGATCACTTCTACCTCACTGTGCCTTCTTTAGACAAATGCCACCAGGCAAGTCTTTAAAGGAGCAGTTGCTCAAATTTGTGGGACTTAAGAACCTTTATCTCTTCGCTTTAGCCCAAGGCACCAAGACCTGTGAATCTAGACAGCGCAGTGTGTCTGAGAACTGGTGCCCTGGGGGGGAGTAGGTCACCTCAAGATGAAAAAGCGAACTGCCATTCATCCATTGCTTTCTACCGCCACTGTCCTCCATCTAGCTCTTAAAACCCCTGACCTGTGGCCATGCTCTTATCCAGTTGTCTTCTCTTTACTCTCTTTCTCGCCCCTCCAATAAATCCTCCATACCGACCTGAATTGTGTATCTTTCCGGAACCAAGACCCTTCATGGCATTCTTCCTTCATTGCATTTCTGCATCTAGAAAAAAAAAACAATCCAGCTTTTCAGCTGAGCACTTAAAACCTTCCAGAATTTTCTTTTGACTTCCTTTTACAACATTATCTTCCTTTGTGCCTGTGTTCCAGCCACGTTGCTGTAGCAGCTGTTTCTGAATACATCCTGCTCTCATCCACTTTCTGAGTCAAGCTCAAGCTTGCTTCTCAGCCTACCCACTAACCCCCATCCCTTCCATATCTGATGAGGGAGTCCTACCCATCCACCATGACCTTCCTCAAAATAATCTTCTCCATAGAGCACTGTTAGATCCCGACATTTGGAAGTAATCGATCTTTTGCCTATATTCTCTGAGTCATGTGAACCTTTCTCAGAGAACTCCCTGACTGGTTTGCCTTTTTATTAGTTATTCCCATTGCCTCTCTCTAACAAGACCGTGAATGCCTTTGGGTCAAGGACTGTGTCTTCATCCTCGTAATGGTCCCCTAGAGTTCCTGGCACAGTGTGAATACTTAGGGGGTAATCAGGAAATGTTTGGTAAAAACCTCACTTTAAGAATACAGCAAGGTTGTCCCATGAGTACTGTCCAGGAGGCAATACGGAACATTATTTTTGGCCTTATTTGTAAGACTGGCACTGAAGATGATGGTAGATACATTTCCCCTTCCTTTATTGAGGATCCTCCTTAGTATCCATCTAGGTTAAATCTATAGTTATTTTAGGAGTCAGAGTCAAATAAGAAGGAAAAGTTGGGATTGGCATAATAAGTAGAATTTGATGTTACCCAGGAATAAAAATATTTTTGTACAATAGGATTGTTGCCATTATGCAATATATCTTTCCATGTCATTGGGTAAGAGTTTTGTCTTATGTGTTGTTGGCACACTTTGCTTCTGTACCATGACAACCAGACCAAAGGGTGTTGGTAAAGAGTACTGATAACTATCATTTCATCATTTCCAGAGCACTTTAATGTATTTTGGGTCATTTAATCTCCCTTAAAGCTCTGTCAAGAAGATGGACGGAGAAATGCTGGTTCACAGAGGTTCAAAGGGCTTGACCCAGATTTCACAATCAGCCAGTGGCAGAACCAACTTCCGGTCCAGATTTTCTGACTCAAAATAGCCAACCCTTGCACCAGAGAATAAAAAAGAGTCATTCTATGTAAACAGAATTTACATAGAATTGTGGCATATTCCCTGGAACGTACCTTGACTTGAGGCAGTATTCTTTAAGTTGTTTTTTGTTTTTTGTTTTAAGTAATCTCTACACACACCGTGGGGCTCAAACCCATGAGCCTGATATCAAGAGTCGCATGCTCCTCTGACTAAGCCAGCCAGGAGCCCTGAAGCTGTACATGAATAAACCAGTTCATGTACTTGTGGTACAATGATAACCACTTTCTCCTGAAAGATATCCAAGACCATTCCCCAAGAATGGGATGGTTCATTCTGTCAAAGAAAGAAAAAAAGAAAGAAAATGACACCAGGGCTCCTTACAGCTCTGAAATGAAGGATCTGATGTTGATGCAAGTCTTTGTGTAAGTCCTCCCGACCTTCAAGTAAAGGTCAAGATGAGCTTCTTTCTTCCTTCCTCCACGTTGTCACATTTCACTTCCTACCAAATTCCAAAGAAATGTCTCTCCAGAGCTCCCCTCCCGAAAGTACACTGTCTGGTTTCCTTTGCTCTGTCCTCTCTTAAGAGTTCCGCTCAAAGAGCTTCAGAGCCGTAGCTTTGCCTTTATGATCCCTGAATTGAGTGATGCTTAAGGGGCTTTAGTTCACCCTTTCCTGTCCTTCCTCTGAGAGAACCCAGGGGCTCAGTAGATGCCCTCTCTCAGGGCCCACCAAGCTGACTGTATTTCCTAAGTCAAACTGGGCCATATAATCAGACTAATACAAGCATACTTTTAGAGAAAATGGGAATGGATATTTAAAGATTTCTCATTTATTTGAGAGAGAGAGCGAGAGCACGCGTGTGCACATGGCACAAGCCGGGGGAGGGGCAGAGGGGGAGAGAGAGGGACAAGTAGACTCCCCGCTGAGCCCCATACGGGGCTCAATCCCATGACCCTGAGATCATGACCTGAGCTGAAACCAAGAGTCAGACGTTTAACCTACTGAGCCACCAGGTGCCCCGGGAATGGATATTTAAAATTGAGATTGTCCCGTGTCCCTTGGACATATACTTACCATATCTATGTGTATTTTGTGTTCCTTTATTCTGTAGTTAGGACTTACCTCCAAATGACAGATAGCAAAGGAAAGAGGCTTGGAGATCCCCATTCCTGAGGAGATATGTTCTTAAATTCCGTTATTCTTCACAACACCTCCCCTTGAAAAAGAGAGAATGGTTAATGTTGAAGTGTCTCAGGGGTGTGTTACCTCGGTCTTTAGGATTCCATTTCTCCCAGTTGTTGAACATAGCATTCAATAAATATTTGTTGAATACTGAATGGAGCGCCTGGGTGGCTCAGTCGTTAAGCGTCTGCCTTCGGCTCAGGTCATGATCCCAGGGTCCTGGGATCAAGCCCCGCATCAGGCTCCCTGCCCAGTGGGAAGCTTACTTCTCTCTCTCCGACTCCCCCTGCTTGTGTTCCCTCTCTCACTGTCTCTCTCTCTGTCAAATAAATAAATAAAGTCTTAAAAAGAACTGAATTCATGAAATGAAGCTGAATTTATTTTAATTATAGCACTCACACATGTCCTTTTGACTAAAATTATTGTTAAAGCCTAATTTTTATAAAGCGATGCCTTTTAAAAGCTGTTTTTCTGCTTGTTTTTCAAAATACTTCCCTTCTCCAAACTTCTTGATTAACCAAGCATTGCTTTGTCAGATATTTAAAAGGTTAAACACCCATTTTCCAAATCCTGGGCCGTGTATGTCTCGCCCATTGGCATTCTCTTGGTTGTTGGTTAATACTACAAATATAAAGTGAAAGCTCTGAGCAAAAGCTAAATCTGACTCTGAATTTTCTCGAAAGCATCTCATAAGCTTGGGTGACTAGTGACTTAGACAGTCTTGAACGTTTCACTTCTGCATAATGTCTCGTCCTCACTCCGCAGATAATTCAGATTCACTGTCATTTAATGGAGACCAGTTGGATATTGAGAATTTGATCTACTGTGTGTCCTCAGCATTGCAAGCTCAGAGTTGGCTTTTTTTCTTGCACAGATTCAAAAGCCTGCAGTCTCCTAACTGAAATTAGTAGTGTCAGATTCCAACGTATTTTTCTCTGCACTGTCTAAATGAAGTAAGACTTGCCCTGAAATTCTAGGTGTGACCCTAGCAATGAAAAGGTAGCCTTTGTGAGAGACCAAAACTCACTGTCATCCTGCTGCCTGCATAGCAAATTGATTAGATTGTTCTCGAGTCTAAAAGGAGCATAAATACTAACCAGATTCACTGAGAAGTCTGAAGTGAATTAAAGTTGTCAGCAGACGTTTCATGACAGCAGGGAACTGTGGGGATTCCTAGTACCTACTTGGTACCTTTCATAGGTCTTGTTGAGTGACCGGACACAGTGTAGTCTAAATTTGAATTTTCCTTGCTCCTTTTCATTCCTCCAGTGATTATGCCAGATTGTAAATGTTATACTCCCAGAAATTCTAGATGGATTACTTACGCCACAGAGCTGAACTCAATGGAAATCATGATCCTGTTGCTTTACTTGTAAATGATGGGCCCTGAGGCTGCCGGTTCTCTGCACAGTGTCCACGGTCTTTACTTGTGCTCCTTAGGCCTTTGTGCGAGTCTGCAGTGCTGGTGAGACTATAACCAAGACGAAGGGACGCTGAAGGGGGTCAGGAGTGGGTCTTCCAAGCAGCGGGGGGAGCAGAAAGTGTCAGGGGGAGGAACGGCAGGGAACGTGGGGGAAACTGCAAACAGCTGTGTTACTTTTGTGGCAAGACACGAAATGGGAGCAGATGAGGCCAGACAAGTGGGCAAGGCCCGGCTAGGAAGGGCGTGGTGCCGCCTCACCTAGGACAGGGAGCCACTCAGGCTTCTGCCCGGGGCAGTACTGTTACATTTACACTTCCATCCATCCCTCGGGCAGCTGTGTGGGGGGTGACCTTGAAAAGAACTATCCCGGAAGAAGGAATTCAAATTGGGAGGTAGCATGGAAACCCCCAAAAGAGATCACTGGGGCCTAAAGCCAGGCAACAGAAATGGGGGCGACAGGCTGAATGTGAGTGGTATTTCTGGGCAGGGGGGCAGAGCTGCGTGCTGTGGTGGTTCCACAGATCTGGGGAGGGAGGGATCGGGTCCCAGTTCTGGAGGGCACGTGGCGAGCTGATGGTGGTTTGCCTCGTGGACTGACAGTTCAGGAAGAGGAGAAGCAGGTCCCTTCTTCATCTCTCTTTGTAAAACAAATATCAGTTTATAAGGTTTTACACTGTTTATAGACCTCCTTCCTCAAGGGTCGAATAGCTAGAAGCCGGTGAATGGGGTGTGGGAGAGGTTGAGTTGAGAGCCTGGGGACACACCCACGGGTAAATGTCTGACAGTCAGAAGTGGAATTGTGAAGCTTCCAGAGATACTAGATCTAGGAGCCACCAGCTCCCAAGTAGTAGTTGAAACTGTGAGAGTGAATTTAGCTACCCAGGCAGTGTGTGGCGGAAGGAGAACACTGGGCTTGGTGGAACTCTGGAAGATTTGAACATTACAATGTCAGTTTAATTACCTTTCTAAAAATAGGCCGTCATGCACATTAAGTGAAATCCAAATGGTTCAAAAAGGCACATAGAGAAAAAGGAGTCCTTCTCTGGCCTTCTCCCCTGGATGTAGCGTTCCCAGCTCCAAAGGTTACCACCCGTGTTGGGTTCTTAGGTATCCTTTCATAAGTAATCTCTACACTAAATCTTTGCAAATATATTTGTGCTTGTTGGGATTATTTCATACAATACCATGTGGGGTTCACCCTGGTCTTCCCTTTTTACTTAAAGATCCCTAATAACTTCTACATGCTGGAGGAATATGCCAGAAAAAGAGGGGAGGAGAACTTGGGGCTGATGGGAGCATTGGTCCCGAGGAGGCAGGAGGGAGAGTGGTTATGGGCACAGGAGGAGACTTGGCTCTGAAGGGGAGAAGGGCCACCTCTGAAGACAGTGTGATAGAGGAAGAGCTGAGGGTTTGGAATGGGGGCAGGGAGCATGATGGAAGGAGCATCAAAGGTCCTGTCGACCTCACCTGTAATTAGTGGAGATGGATTTTCCTAGCTGGTCTGTCCATTTCTTTGAAGTTGGATTGCGGGGGGGGAAGAGGAGGAGGATGTGAGGAATTTCATGAAACTAGGCCTTCATGTCACTTGGCAACATGTGCCCCCAAAGCCAAGGGCTGCAGAGCTTAGTTAGATAAAGGGAGCTAGTTTTCCTTCAGAAATCAGACATGCAAGATCTGTTTTGGCAAGGGAAGCCAACATATGAAGAGACGCTTTGTGAAGAGAAGCTGAAGGGCAGACACATTGAATTTAATAAGGTAGGCAGGAGTCGGCCGACTTCGCTCTACTCGGTCATGGAAGGTGGAGTCACCGTGATTCAGAGGCTCAGTTTCCAGCTAACCAGTCCAGTAATGAAATTTCCTTCAGTTTATCCAGAGTTAATCAAATTAAAGCCTGAGGGGACCAATTCAGCCTATCCAGTTCATGGAAGGGGATGGATAACCCAGAAAGACAATTTATTTCTCCCTTGATCCTAATTCTCTTTATAACTGTCTTGTTATACTAAATGTATTCATGTTGCCTTAAACCTTTTTGGGGAACAGCATGGCATTTCAGTACAAATACTTCATCTGTTGAAATGGGGAATATATGTTTTTGAGAGACTGGAGTTGGCGCTCCATTCCAGGTCCTCTGTCTCACAAACAGAAATCGTGGAAATGAGAATAAAAATCACACTGTTGTCTGGTGAGCTGAGATTCTTGGCGCAGGAAATTACATAGTGTTGAAGGACTATCAGAAAAACCAGAGAACCCTTCTGGTGAC
The DNA here is from genome assembly GCF_029215605.1 of Mirounga angustirostris. NCBI lineage: Eukaryota > Metazoa > Chordata > Mammalia > Carnivora > Phocidae > Mirounga > Mirounga angustirostris. The sequence continues at coordinate 26,609,657 of NW_026991719.1, read as the reverse complement.
AAGAATATTCAGCATTTACAGGTACCGCTGCCCTCCCCTTGGACCGCCTGGTTAAAGGTGAAGCTCTTAGAATCCAATGTCCCTTTTTAGATCCTTCATGAAGACCCTTACCGACTTTTTGGCTTGCATTACCGTGCCATCCTGCTGGAGGAGAACGGGTTGTGGTCCTCACTTTCTTTAGTTACTTTTCCAGGCCTAAGGATAGAATTCCAGTTCAATTCAGTAGATAGATGGTGAATGCATAATGTGTTTTTCAAAGTGCCTGCACTACAAAGATGACTAAGCCTTGGTTCTTACCTTCATGGAGCTCAAAATTGGAGAGAAGGCATTAAAATCCAAGCAACTAATGATAAACAACTAATTATAACCCATTGTTACAAGCGCTCTGGGGGCACAGAGGTGAAGGATTAATTCTGTCGGAGGGATTGGAGAGACTTTCACCAGGGGAGTTGAAGCTAAAGACCGAACAGGACTTTTCCAGACTGAGGGAGGGGAGAGGAGGAGCCTCCCAGACTGGTGGGGCAGAGAGTAATGTGCAGCCAGAGCACGAATGACGGGAATGAGAGAGTAGTGGGACGGTAGGTGGAGACCACCGTGCAAAGGGCTTTATACATCCTGTTAAGTAGTTTGGGTTTTATCCTGTAAGCAGTTGAATGGTGAAGGTTTTTTGAGAAGGGGAAGAGGGAGCTAAAGCTGTGGAGATTGGTAGAAAGATCGTGGAAACAGTTCACTGAAAAATGGCCAGGTTCTGAGCTAAGGGTGTCATAGGCGAGTGAAGACTAGATGGGGAAATGCGAAAGTCACTGAATGAATGGGGCCAGGGAAAGATGGAGGAGGGAGAACTTGCATGATAGGAAAATTTTTAATTAGGGAACGGGGAAATGATCATTCAAAACCAAACCAGACAACCATAGAACATATAGGAAAAGCTACTGATTGCATAGGGAAAACGAACTGGGTGCAGGGGCCATCAAGTTCTATCTGTCCAAAGAGATTCAAGGGGCAATTTGCTATAATGATTTTATGTATTCACTTTCCAAAAAAGGACTTGAAAAAATGCATAGCGATGAGATTCCCACAGTCTGAACAGTAAATCAGTGAACATAGTAGGGATTAGCAGAGTTGATGTAATTGAGATTCAGATTTGGTCCCAGCTTCCCTGCTGCCAGTGGGATAAGAGGAAACATGATTTGTTGATCTCTGAATGTTGGATGAGAGAAGCATGTACCTTCCTAAGGAAACACCATTTTCCTGGCTCTAAATAGTAACAAACAAAAAAAAAAGTCATTTAAGCACCATGTCCTTGCTATGGACAAGAACTGTTGTGAGTACATATAAGCTCTTATCTAATCCTTACAGTGACCCTATGAAGGAGAAGTTGTCTCCCAAGTAAAGACCCCGTGGCACCAAGTATGAAGGACATGTCATATAGCTAGCAAGGAATGGGGCTTAGATTCAAACTCAGGCGGTCCAGGACTCTTAAACAGTGTTAACACTTAATGTGATCATTGGCTAGTGTCCTTTTTATAACAGAGACTGAAGAAAATTTTATGTGATTGCTTCTAGTGCCTTTGACAATTGCTGAAAGCTTAACATTAAAGGCCAAAGAAATGATGATATTTCTCCATGGAAGAAGGTCATTGTTGCCTAAAATATGTTCTGTAGAATACCTCTAAGATACTCTTAAAAAAAAAAAAAGTGATTCCAAGGACAGATAAGCTCTGGAAACACTTGTTTTGGAAGGTCATAATTAATTCACCTTTACATTGCAGAGTCTAGAAGTAAAGTAACAGGATTAGCTTGGTTTAACCCAATGTTGCTTACACATACTTGACCTTAGCCCAACTGTAATGTTCTATAGCACACACTTTGCTTTTGGTAGGAAATTCAAATCTGTGCTAAATTTTGAAAACCAGGCAAGGAGACAGCACAGTTGGCTCTCTCTTGTGGTTGGTGAGAAGCCTAGCTCTTGTCTTTTGGGGGACATCAGAGGAAGTAGCTATAACAGGTGTCTCTGCAGATGAAGCCTGGATTTTTCTCACAGTAGTTATTTTTGATTTGCTCTAGCAGTGAAGCCCTATAAATGCAGAAACCAAAATGATTTAGTCGGGAAGATCCAAAGATAGGTATTAAGTCATCTCTCATGGCCATAGAAAAATCTTTCTACTGTATTTATAGAACAACCCAGTGAGTAACCCTGGCTTTCTAATCAAACTACAAAGAAGAACTTCCACCAGTAACTTGACAAAATTAATTTGATATATGGAATTATTAACTGATTGAATTTTGAAAGATGTCCACCAAAGATAGCCACTTTGACTTCTATCACCTTTACTGTTGAATTTTTAAAAAAAAAAAAACAGTTGATGCAAAGGCCAGTTGTAACTTGAGGCATCTCCTGGATTGTGAGATAGATAGATAGATAGATAGATAGATAAAAGTATATTATAAATTCATGGGAAGATATTTCTTCCTCTTTATATCTTCTAATAGGAATGCAGATATAGCGTTCATCTCAACAACAGATTAGGGTATAAATTTTAAAAGATGTGTAGCTACTCCATGGTCCTGTGGAATGCTACTTGAGGAAGCAGATTCCTTTTCTGGCACTGAAATGGGGGAGGATAAATGATCAGTATATCTGTGTGGCTTAGCAAGTTCCAGTTCATGGACACCATGGCTAATGGAGACATGCAGGAGACATTTGAAAAGACAAGTCTGAAGTTTATAAGAGAAGTCTGGATGAAGGAATAATGGGTGTGGGGGTGTGGAGGAGGATGGGCTTAGAGGAGGTGGAGGCCTAGGGAGAGGTTAGGGACCTCCTAGGAAGAAAATATACATGGAAAGAAGACGAAGGACCTCGTGGTGTAGTTACTGTAATTGGGTATGCCCACTTAGAAATGGTTTCCTGCTGTGTATTACTTAGGTAAGTGGATGGCTTCTGCACATGACTCAACTCATCCTTCTTTTTCCTTTTTTTTAAAACTTCCTTAAACGTTAAAGTTGACCCTTTTTTTTTTTTTTGGAATCTCCCAATTGTGGGTTACTTATAGTACCACTCTGACTGCTAACTACAAGTCATAAGTAAGTCCCTATGATCCTTTTCCTATAATTTCCTAGTGAATCAAAGTGATTGTTTCAAAAATCAAAATAACCTTTATTTTTCACTTTAGCAAGGAGCATAATTCCCAGTCCTTTGGCATTAGGGTAAAGGTCGTCACCATGGTGGCACTGGGCAGTATCCCTACACACTAGAAGGTGAGCTCTAGAAGGGTGAAGGACAGTGTCTCATAAATCTGTGTAGTGCTGAGTGTACAAATATATGTTGATTAAATGAATGGATGGATACGCTCTGGAATTTCCTGTTCCCAGATGGATTTTTTTTTTTTTTTGGTTGATTTTTAGCTGGCTTCCATTGTTTTTCTCATTTCTTATGTTTTTGTTCTTGCCTCGGATCTCTTATTACACCTGTTGAGGTGGTTCAGTCATTTTCCACTACGATGAAAACATCTACTTTCTGGGCTTATTTTTAGGCTCTTATTAAAATTCATTATCTAAGAGTATTGAGAAGTATCTACATAGATAATTCTGCATGCATGTATATACCCTTTTTCTTTTATTCACATGGGTTAAACTTGAATCCTCCACAGTAAGAGAGAGCATGAGACTAGAGGAAATCAGTGTGTGCCAGCAAGTAAAAAATAGGCCATCGAGATAAATTTACTGGGAGAATTTAAGGCCACTGGGGAAATATCCTGTGGGCTATGAGAAGGAAGATTTTGAATCTAGAACTTAATTTTGTGTAAGAGCCTCATTGAGATACAATTCACGTACCATACAATTCACCCATTTAAACTACAATTCACTGGTTATGAGTATATTTACAGAGTTGTGCAACCATCATCACAGTCAATTTTAGATCAATTCCCTCATCCCAAAAAGAAACCCCTTACCCATTTTTGGTCACTGTCTGTTTCTCCCAAAACAACCTCGTTCTAGCCCTAGACGGCCCTATTTTCTGTTTCTGTGGATATGCATATTCTGGACGTTACAATATGAATGGAATCATGCAATATGTGGTCTTGTGTCAGCAGTTTCTTTCATACAGCATGAGATCTAAAGAGACCTGTATGTTGTAGCATGTATTTGTACTTGTCTATTACTGAACGATACTCCATCACATGGCTAGGCCACAGTTTGCTCCTCAGTCAGCATGTGATGGACACATGGGTCGTTGCCAGTGAGTGCCTATTATGGATAATGCTGCCCTGAACATTCGTGTACAAGTCCTGGGACGTATTTTAAAGAAATGCTTCTGTCGTTTCTGTCATTGTAACAGAGGAGGCCAGAGGATCCAAGGGGGCCAGAGTGCACAGCAGTGTGTGCCAGCAAGTAAAAAATAGGCCATCGAGATGAATGTACTGGGAGAATTTAAGGCCGAGTCTAACTACTCATGAGGGACTCGAGCCAGGACACACAAAGCTTAAAATGATGATTTTCCTAGCGCCTGTTATGGCTTTTTGCTGACCACAGACCATGAAAGTTTGATATTTTACTGTACTTGTCTGAAAATTGAAACATACTTCCCCCACTGGTACCATTCCTGGGGACTAGATTCCTCATTTCTAAAACCTCTCCAGTCCTCGTGTACTTTTTGAATGGGTCAGGAGTAGCCACTGTCATTTTTGTTTGGGGTTTTGTTTGTCTGCCTTATTTCCAGCTCTACAGTGAGGACTTACTTTTTTTTTTTTTTATGAATTCTTCGCTTCTTTTTTGCACTTTTGATTAGTACATTTACTCTACAGACTGTAGTGTGTTGGTCCCTGATCAGGAATTGGTGAAAAATACCTGTTACTGTCAGGTTCTGTCTGTTAGAACTCAAGTAAGATCTCCACTGATGTGTCAAGGGCATATCCCCAAAATAGAGTACATCTAGATACATGAACCTTGGAGACCTAGCCTGAATATTTTGTTACCACCATAATCAGTGGCCATAATTTGGTAGTTTTAAGGAAATCTCATCCTAGATCTTAGCTCAGTGATTTTATTTTGCCTGGGTGCTCAGCTGTGACACACTTGACTAGAGAGCACAGATGATGGAAAATACACAAAAATTCCCAGATTCTGGGGTTCCTACAGTAATGGCTCGGGGGGCTAGAGCTGACGTATATATAAAGAGGACAAATACTGAAGAATCTGTTTCGAAGTACTATTTGTGTATATTTTCTGCCAAGCTCAGTTAGTTGATTGCTTTCGTTTCAGATAATTTAAATACTGTTTTTTTGGTAGGAAGCTTTTATCCCACCTGAGTTCCAAATCTAAAAAGCACAGAATGTAGAGAGAAAGAAGTAATAATAATGAACACTTAGAATGCGCTGGCCGTGGTTCTAACAAAGTTGCACATATGGAATATAGACCATATCCTGGCTCATTAATTCTCCTGATGTAATGACTGCTTAAGTCAGTGGCCTAGCGTCAGCACATGGCAGAGCCTAGCTTTGATTCAGGGTCTTCCTTGACACCAAAACCATGCTCTCAAGCCGTGCTCCAGTTTCCTCCTCAGACATGGGTGGTAAGTCACCAAAAAGGCAATGTGTCCAAAAAAAAAAAAAAATCTTTTTCTTTTCTTTACATGCTTCAGCATCTCTTTTAAAATGCAGATATCACTAGAAGAAATGGTATATTATAAAATCCCAGAAGGTTTAATAGACTTGTGTCATACCTTTATGCTGAGCAAATTTCAGTAGGAAAGGCATTGGAATTAAGAGCTCTGAATACATGAAAGGGTGACCGTGTTAAGAGAAAAGGATTAGAAATAAGAGCCTGGGCGGGGGGAGTCCAACCATTTTTACTGTTTTGCTTAAGGCAGATCTAAAATATACATACTTTTACTTTCCACCCTGTGAGCTTCTCCTTAATTAACACTGGTCCTGCCAAAGCACACTCATGTCTTTCTCCATCTAGTTGAGGAGTATTTTTGAGTTGGTGCTTGATAAAATTTTACACTATAGCTTTAAATAATTTTATTATAATTGAAAAAGCTCTGTGCAGCTTCCTGTTTCTAAAATACATCATGCTTGCAAGATTTGTCTTCCCCCCCCCACTTTTTTTAGAAACTGCTAATTTGCTAGATTTATAGTAGCTGTAATAGTTCTATATGATACACTAAATGTGCCTGAATCCAGGTTGGTGGATGTGATGTAGCTGCTTTTTATAAAGTATGAGGGTAAAGCTGGATTTCTCTGGGCCTAATCTTTTTAGATGCAGACCTTTGTAGTTGTTCCCACTGTATGAAATAGACCCTGTGTGTGCTGATGCCTTGGTATAAGGGTCAGGGTCTAACACTGGTAAGAAGACCTTGATGACCGGCACATGACCTTCAGTTCTTTATTTCAGAAATACCATGATACGATTATGTAATTACACTTGGCATGGAACGTTCCATTTAAAGAGTAGATGACCGACACTGAAAACACTTGACCTCTGTGAATTCACAGAAAATACACAAAAATTGTTGTCATGTTCTTTATCGTAACTAGCAAGTGGGTAGTTATGATTGCTGGAGGGGCCAGGTGCATTCGTGTTTTTAGCAGGTGGATGTAAGGCCAATTTGATTCTTAGATCCATTAGTTGCTAAGGAAACGTATTTATTTTTAAGTAATCTCTATACCCAGAATAGGGCTCGAACTTATGACCCTGAGATCAAGAGTTGCAGGCTCTTCTTACTGAGCCAGCCAGGGGCCCATGCTTAGGAAATTTTTTTTTTCTTTTTTGTGTAACCTTTTATTCTAGAGTAACATTCAGTACTTGTAGAGTAGTATCCATGAAGTTCTAAAGGAAAGAAAATGTGAGCCAACATTTTGTTCATTTTCATATGTGAGTAAATGACAGGTTGAGTCCTTTCATGTTGTATTTTTCACGAGCTCTTTTTAAAAACTTATTTTTTGTCTGACATCATACAGTTACAATTTTTAATTTAAGTATAATTGACATACAATGTTATATTAGTCTCACATATACAACATCGTGATTCAATTCTGTCCAGCATGCGGTTGCTCCCCACGATAAGTGTAGTTACCATTATTGATGCATAACTTATGACTCAAAGTTTGTACCTCTTATTCCCCTTCACCTAATTCACCTCGTCTCCCTGTTTTTCCTCCCCTCTGGCAACCACCAGTTCTCTGTATTTATGAGTCTATTCAGTTTGTTTGTTCCTTTTGGTTTTTAGATTCCACATATAAGTGAAATCATATGCTTATTAGCCTTTCTCTGTCTGACTTATTTCACATAGCCTAATACTCTATAGGTTCATCCGTGTTGTCACAAATGGCAAGATTTCTTTTTTTTTTTTTAATCTTCATCCATTTTTCTTTCAGTGGACACTTCAAAGTTGTTTTTGCTATTGTGAATAATGCTGCAATGAACATGGGAGTGCATTCATCTTTTTGAGTTAGTCTTTTCTTCAGATAAGTATCTAGAAGTGGAATTTCTGAGTCATATGGTAGTGCTATTTTTAATTTTTTGAGGAAACTCCATACTGTTTTCCACAGTGGCTGCACCAATTTACATTCCCACCAACAGTGCACCATGTTTCCTTTTTCTCCATCTCGTCACCAACACTTGTTTCTTGGTTTTCTGGTACTAGCCATTCTGACAAGTGTAAAGTGCTAGCTCACTGGGGTTATGATTTGCATTTCCCTGCTGATTAGTGATGTTAAACTTTTTTTTTTTTTTTTTATGTGCCCATTGGCCATCTGTATGTCTTCTTTGGAAAAAAGCCTATTCGGGTTCTTTGCCCATGTTTTAATTGTTTTATATGGGTTTGTTTTTTGTTTTTTGTTTTTTGTTTTGGTGTTGATTTGTAGGAGTTGTTTATGTATTTTGTGTATTAACCCCTTATCTGATACATTATTTGCAAATATCTTTTCCCATTTAGTAGGTTGCCTGTTTGTTGATTTCCTTTGCTGTGTAGAAGCTTTTTACTTTGATGTAGTCCTAATAGTTTATTGTCACTTTTGTTTCCCTTTCCTGAGGAGACATAGACATATCCAAAAAAATGTTGCTAAGGCCAGTGTCCAAGAGATTATTGCCTATGTTCTTTTAGAATTTTTATGGTTTTAGATCTCACATTTAGGTCTTTAATCCATCTTGAGTTTATTTTTATGTATGGAGTAAGAAAGTGGTCCAATTTCGTTCTTTGGCATATAGCTGTCCAGTTTTCCCAGCACCATGTATTGAAGAAACTATAATTCTCCCATTATATATTCTTGCTTCCTTTGTCATAGACTATTGACCATCTAAGTATGTACTGATTTCTGGGCCCTCTGTTCCATTGATGTGTTTGTTTGTGTGCCAATACCATACTGTTTTGATTAGTACACCTTTGTAGTTTAACTTGTAATCTGGGATTGTGATGCCTCCAGCTTTGTTCTTCCTTCTCAAGAGTGCTTTGGCTACCCCGGGGTTTTATGCGGTTCCATACAGACTGGGATTATGGGTTCTAGTTCTGTGAAAAGTACTATTGGTATTTTGATAGAGATTGCATTGAATCTTTTGATTTCTTTGGGTAGTATGGACATTTTAACAATATTTTTCTAATCCATGAACACTGAATATCTTTCCATTTGTTTGTGTCCTCTGTCCTTCATCAAAGCCTTGGAGTTTTCAGAGTACAAGCCTTTCACCTCCTCGGTTAAATTCTATTCCTAGGTATTTAAAGTTTATTCCTAGGTATTGTATTCTTTTTGATGTAGTTATGAAATGGGATTGTTTTCTTACTTTGTCTTTCTGCTGCTTCATTGTTAGTGTACTGAAACACAACAGATTTCTACTTTATTTTGTGTCCTGGAACTTTACTGAATTCATTTATTCTAATAGTCTTTAGGGTTTTCTCTGTAGAGTATCATGTCATCTGCAAATAGTAACAATTGTACTTCTTCCTTACCAGTTTGGATGCCTTTTATTTCTTGTCGGATTGCTGTGGCTAGGACTTTCAGTACTATGTTGAATAAAAATGGTGAGAGTGGACATCCTTGTCTTGTTGCTAATCTTAGAGGAAAAGCGCTAAAGTTTTTCACATTGAGCATGATATTAGCTGTGGGTTTGTCATATATCGCCTTTATTATGTTGAGCAGTGTTCTCTCTAAGCCCACCTTGTGCAGAGTTTTTATCATGAATGGATGTTAGTTTCTCAAATGCTTTTGCTTCATATATTGAAATGATCATATGGCTCCTGTCCTTCATTTTCTTAATGTGGTATGTCATGTTGATTCATCATTTTAATTTAGTATGGAATTTGGTTGGCTAATATTTTGTGGAGGATTTTTTTCATCTATGTTCATCAGGGCTATTGGCCTGTAATTTTCTTTCTTGGGAACTGTTCAGGGACAATAGGTAATAACTCTTCCTTAAATGTTTGGTATAAAACACCTGTGAAGCCATCTGGTCCTTAGCCTTCTGTTTGTTGGGAGTTTTTTAAATTACTGATTCAGTTTCATTAGTACTAAGCGGTGTGTTCAAACTTTCTGCTTCTTCCCAATTCTTACTTTTGGGAGAGTGTATGTTTCTAGCAATTTACCTAGGTTGTCCCGTTTATTGGCATCTAATTCTTGGTATTTCTATTGTGTTGGTTGTTATTTCTCCCCTTTCATTTCTTATTTAAGCTCTCTACTCTTGATGAGTCTGGCTAAAGATTTTCATTTATGTCCTCTCTGATCTTTATTATTTCTTTCTTTCTATGACCTTCGGGCTTTGTTGGTTTTTCCTTTTCTAGCTCCTCTACACATAGATTAGCCTAGGTTAGATGGAGACTTGTTGCTTTTTTCTTGAAGTAGGCCTGTATCCCTATGAACTTCCTTTGCTGCATCCCAAAGATTTTGAACCCTGGTGTTCCCGTTTTCATTTGTCTCTGTATTTTTTTTAATTTCCTCTGATTTTTTTTGTTGACCCATTCTCCACATGTTTGTGCTTTTCCAGTACTTGTTTCTTGCCCTTGATTTCTAGTTCCATACCCTCCTGGCCAGAAAAGCAGCTTGATGTGATTTTAGTCTTCTTAAACTTACTGAGACTTGTTTTGTGGCCTAACATGTGCTCTTAGAGAAGGTTCCATGTGCACTTGAAAAAACAAAATGTGTATTCTGCGGTTTTTGGATGAAATGTTCTGGTTAGGAAATTTTTTCATGTAAACTGGTGTCTGGACAAGCATGTTTGTACATTTGATGCCAAAAAATGCATCAGCTACATGTATATACGTGTAGAATGGAGGGATTTTTTTAAAGCTCTGTGGAGAATAAGAAATTAATAATGGGAGACTTCCTTTGCTGCTGGAAGAAACTGTGGTGACAAAAGCCATGTGCACTGAATTTGAATTAGTGTTCTTTAGAGAGCTACCAGAGAAATATAATTTACAAGATAATCAAGAACGTAAATAGATTCGCTGTGGAGTCGTCATCTGATTGCTGACATATATTCAACTCTGTTGAAATGACAGCATAAATACATTTCTAACAATTAGAGAATAGGGGTGAGATGTACATGTATAACTGCAAGAAAAGCGAAATATATATTGGTAACAATATAAATCGACAACCAACTGTTAAAGTAAGTAAACCGTGTATTTGTAGTTAAGCTTTAAAACAACTCACCTTGGAACAGGGGTAAGTATCCCACTGGTCTTTTATGGAAATTTTATAAATACTGTGTCCCAAAAAATCTAATATTCATGACACACTTTAAAAACCTCTATGCCAATGCCTTGGAAATATAAGAAAATAACTTTAATTCCAAACCCCTAACAAAAAGATGCCCTGAACAACTCTGCGACCGTGATCACATTTATTAGGAAAAGTTACCTCTAATTCAACACTTTAAACATCAGTCTTTCAAATAAACACCTTTCAAAAAGAATATGAACTCCAAGAACTTGGTATTTTCCTTGTTTTCTGGCCAATTTTGAAACTTTGGCAGGACAGGTTGTCCTGCCTCTGAGCTTTAGGAGGGAAAACTAGTCCCACAAAATTGAGTTTGTTGTTGAGCTTAATAGAAGATTTGTTTGGCTCATTTATTTTTTTTTAACGATTTTCTTTTTCAAGTAATCTTGACACCCAACATGGGGCTCAAACTCACAACCCCAGAATCAAGAGCTGCATGTTCTACTGATCGAGCCAGCCAGGTGCCCCACTCATTGGGCTCGTTGCATCCTGTTTTGGTGAATTTATGTTTGCATGCACACTGAGGGAGCACTGACCGTACGTCCATAAAGCCAACATGTCCGGGTAGGAATCTGATGAAGATAACTTGAGCCCTTGTTCTGAGGCATCTTCCTCTGCTCCTGCCATTGATCCAGTGGTAGATAACATACGGAATGAAAAGAAGAAAACCAGGGCTTGGGGAGCAGCATGTAGGGATAAGTTAGTGGACTTTCTGTTCCTGCTGTAACCACAGGAATTAAAATTCTCTTTAAATGCCTGGCTCGGGGCCCCCACCTTTTAAAAATCAGGGCTCTGCAAAAACACATTTGGAGAGACATACACACAGACTTGTACTTGAAATGAAAAATGACCAATTTGGGCCTCTGCAGGGGACAAGAGCTTCTCCGTAGCCACGGATGTGGCATGACACTCTCCGGTAGGTAGCCTGGGGAGGAGGCGAGGTGTGCAGTTGCGAAGGAGGGCATCGCTTCACGGCCTTGAAACCAGGACCTGAACCATGGTGCCTGGTGATGAAAGAGAGCAATCACTGCATTCGTACCACTCAATCCAAGAGCCATAAACTTGCAATCTAAGACCTAGCTCTAGACCAGAGGCCCTGGGTGGGAGCAGCCACAAAACTGCTTGACGCAGAGAGGTGAGTTGGGAAGGAGAGGAACGCAATAAGGAAATAGCATTTATGAAAATAGCAAAGAACTGGGGCGCCCGGCGGTAGGTTGAGTCAGTAAGGCATGTGACTCAATCTCAGGGTCATGAGTTCGAGCCCAGGTCTGGGTGTAGGGCTGACTTATGTAAAAAATAAAATAGCCAAGAACCAAATGGATCTGCCAAAGAACATCTTTGGAAACGCAAACTGTGGTCATTGAAATTACTAGACTGTACCCCATCAGAGATCAGGGAATTAAAAAAACGTAAGCAAGCAGTGAAGAGAAATGGAGAATTTACCACCAGGCTCCCAAATATATCTAGGAGGAGTTTCAGAAGAACATGGAGGAAATGGCAGAGAAGCAGTATTTGAAGGCACAATAGCTGAGAATCTTCCAGAACTGAAGAAGGATATGAGTCTTTAAGGAAATGGTTTCCTGAGAGCAATTTCCCACATCTGGGAAGGCAAGAAAGGGCCTCCGTAGAGCAATTGGTATTCTTCACAGCCCTGGCAGATTCAAATGAGCTTTTTCTGGTTTTCCCTGGAAAACATATAAATAGAAATGTAATGTGTTGTATATACTAAACCGTGTTTTATGAACAAAGACACTTAGAAAAAGATCTTTGGACAACTCGACCCAGAAGATCAAGATACCAAGGAAGACCTCTCCAGAAAAGGTAGTCTCTCCTGTGTGTATCTTTGTGAAGAGTTGGGGGGAAGACGGTAATCATTTGCTGTACTAGGCTGAAGTCCACATCTAAAAATAGTGTTTTCAAAATGAACACTGTGGATGAACAGTCTGGTAGAAAGAAGAATCTTGAATAGGATTCTCTGCTAAAGGGTGGTGTTTGTTGGTTGGGACTTTGCAGTGAAGCTGGATTTCTTCTAGGTTCATGAGCAGCTGCTGGCGGGGGGGGGGGGGGGGGAGTTAACTCCCATCACATGAAACCTCGTAAACACTGGATGCTGCTTCAAGGTCACGGAAATATTTCGACGATTGCCAGTTGAGTAGTTAGGAATTGGATTTAATTGCTGCCAACTATACACATGGGTTCCTACCTAGAGGACTGATGTGCAGAATCTGGCTTCGGGTAAACTTGTTTCGATGAAGTGTCTTACTACTCCTTTGTCAAAGCGACTTGCCCTGAAACAAAGTGCGTACACACAGCCCTCCTTGCAGATTCATAGAAGATAGACAGGATTTCAGTCAAAACAGATCAGAGAGGATATTCCTGTCGATGAGAAAGATCAGGTATCGATTTCCTGCATGACTTTCAACAATTCTAGAAACCTTGTAAAATTAGGTCCAGGATAGAGCTTTAAACAGAAAAAAAGAATACACTGGATTTTATGTCTTCTTCCATGTGGACATCCAGCATTTTGGAAGCCATACCATCCCCTGTGGGTCTTTCAAGTATGGACTATCCGAAAATATTTCCTTAACTGAAACCTGGTCATGAGATGATCTTACTTTTGCAAGCTGGACAGTGGGAAGACTCTGCTTGCCTCTCATGCCTTTTCTCAGAGATCCAGACCTCCACCATTCATGAATAGGCAGTTCTCTCAGCTGACGAAGCATCATCTGTGAGCAACAGGAATCTGTCATCTTACTTGGTATTTCCTGAAACGAGAAGCAAGAGATCAAACGTTCTAATCAATAGTAGCAGTGTCCTCCGTTGGAACTACCATCTCAGCAATTCTAAAGCAAGAAGGAAATCTATACCCTTAAATGTATTTATTAAAAAACATAAACGGTTTCAGCATTCAACCTGCAGAGCTAGAGGAAAAAGCACGGTGAATTTTAATGGACGTAAAGTAAGCAAGATTGGAGTTCAGAGACTCAGCACATTCTTGGATGTGAAGACTCCATAACATGAAGTCACTTCTTCCCTGTTGAACCTAGATACCCCCACTGTTATTCAAAGCCTAAATTTCAACAAGAACCACCAAGACACTTTTAAGGCAGGACAGAGTAGGAAGTCCTCCCAGACACCAATTTATTTCAAGTTGTAGTAAGTGATCTGCATGGGGACATAAAAATAAACCCACAGAACAGAGAGCTCAGAAGCACACTGATGTATTTATGGGCACTTGATGTATTGCAGAGCTCCCCTTAGAAATCAGTGAAGAAAAGATGGACTTTACAAAGAGGCTGGCTTCATCACTTAACCTATGGGATTGGGAGTAAAATTAGATCATGTCTTTACACCAGGCACAAAAGATTCTGGGTGAATTATGGAGGTGTAAGGAAGATTTTCTTAAAACATAAAAAGCAGAAAACATAGAGGAACATATTGAAATTTAAAATGTGTGTACTACCGGATGCCATGAACGCAGTTAAAGAGATTGCTCAAACCCAAACAATTCCACATTCAGCTATGTTCTGTAAAGAATCTCGTGAACAGGTATCCAAGGAGACAGAAGGAAGTTAATTGCATCTTTGTTTGTAATAGTGATGAGTGGAAACTTAAATATCCACTGGCATGAGAATGTTGTTGACCTATTCAAGCAGCAGAATAATACCTTACGACAATTAAAATCAGGAACTATTATGTATCAACCTGGATAAACTCCAAAACGGTGTTGAAGGCAAAAAGCAACTCTTAGAATGGTATGTATCTTCTTAAACGTAATGTTCTTAAAGTTTAAGAACATGCAAAATAACAGGTTCAATCACATGAAACGGCCACTTTTGTAGGTAAGACGAACAGCCAAATATCAGCATGTTGACTAAGTTCAACCTAATCTTTGTGCATACATTCATGGTAATGATGGACATTGAATTCAGAATGGCATTATCTCCTTTGGGGGGGGGCGCAATGGGGGAGGAGGGGCTGCTAGGGTACCGAGGGGAATACATCGGAAAGCTGCAGCTTTATTTCTTCAAAAACTTTTTGAAGAAAACACGGCAGATGTTTCATTTATTGAAACAGTGTGGTAGGTTCATGGTTACATTGCTGCTAGGCTGTTCCACATTGCTGTTGTGAATGTGTGATTTTTTTTTTTTTTAAGCAAACCCGTGTTGACAGAGGTATAAAAATTTGTAATCTCATGACATTATAAGCAAATGGTTGTAAAGTGACTGAACCCATTGCTGCTTGCTCATCTGAATGTGGCGCTCATAAGAGGTTGAAAAGCATCTCCCCTCACACACAGACTCTTCCGATTTTCTTTTGTTTCTTAAGCATTGCGAGGATCGTCATCATAAAAACCATTAAGTACCTCTCTTTTGCTTGCTGTTGTGTGTGGTGGTGGTCAGATGTATCTCTCTGCCATTTTATATGAAATCTGATGATGATTTTCAACTTTCTGGGTTTTTTCTTTTCCCACTTTCTGTGATGCCAACAGAAATCTGCAAGCAGAATATGATCGTCTCAAGCAGCAGCATGAACATAAAGGCCTGTCCCCACTGCCGTCCCCGCCTGAAATGATGCCCACTTCTCCCCAAAGTCCCCGGGATGCTGAGCTCATTGCCGAGGCCAAGCTACTGCGTCAGCACAAAGGCCGCCTGGAAGCCAGGATGCAAATCCTGGAAGATCACAACAAACAGCTGGAGTCACAGTTACATAGGCTCAGGCAGCTGCTGGAGCAAGTGAGGCCCACATCTCTCTAACCTGGGATATTGACCAAGATTCCTGTCTCTTCTCTTAGAGAACTCAGAGTTCATTGTAGAGTTACAACAAGTATTGATTTGTTGAGGACTTAGGATGTGCCGAGCAAAGAGCTGGCTCTCAAGGGACAGAAGACAGAGGAGGAAAGCTAGTGTATCTTTTTTATGTTCGTTCAAGATCGTTGCCTACAAATTTTTTTTTATTTGAGCCATTTAAAAATCACCTTGGGGAAAAAAATTCTGCAAGGTTTCCCCTGGTTTCCTAAAAGTGGGCAATTTGTCTTATTTCCTGGTCGACCTTTTGATTTTTTTTCTAATTCCTAAAACATAATTTTTTCAGCCTCCAGTGAAAACCTAGCAAGACAGTGCATTGTAGTAGGCCCTCCCTGCCCGAGGTCCTGACTTTCTGGGAATTTTAAAGTTGGAGATCTGTTCTCTCCATCGTGTTACTTCATACTTGACAAAAGTATGAATTCTCTCCTACACTGTTGTGGTCTCACATGGTTTTACCATTCTCAAGTGACCTTCTAAATCTTTCAGTTATTTGGTCTAATGATTTTATATATCTTGTTCCATCATAGCTGTAATTTCTTTTCAAATGTGTAAGGAGGGCACAATTCAGGTACAAAGACAATATCCATGGAGCTTACCAACAGCAACATGTGGGAGGTTTCTAATGAGAAAAGGTTCTAATTTCTGAGTGCTATGAGTAGTCCTTTTATATTTGTACAGTTATTTGAGTGTTTATCCTGAAAACTAATCCTGTTTTCTTTCGGCTACCTTAGCCCCAGGCAGAGGCCAAGGTGAATGGTACAACAGTGTCTTCTCCTTCTACCTCTCTTCAGAGGTCGGACAGCAGCCAGCCTATGCTGCTTCGGGTGGTCGGCAGTCAGACTTCAGAATCCATGGGTAAGCGTCTCTCAGCTGCTGTTGGATTTTGTTTGCTCTTAAGGTCTGGAAACGGTGAACTGTTTGCTCAGAGGTTCACATCATCAGCTAAGTCCCCTACTCTATACAAGCCACGGTCATAAAGGTCTTCGGGGTGCGAAGATGAGTCACATAGTCCAAACCCCCTCAAGGGGCCATTCAGTTACTCAGAACAAGGCAGTATAGTAGTCAAGTTTCATTCATTTTGGAGAACAGAAAAGGCTTTATGATGAATGGATGTTTGTGAACAGTTTTGAAGGGTAAAGTAGGAACCCAGCACTCTTTGAAGAAGGAAGAGCGTGAAGTGGAGATGTAGAGATGAAGACCTTGGGCCAAGGGCAGAAACGAGCCAACAGTCCATGTCAGTAGAAAAATGGGGTCCAAGCAGAAGGGCCAGGGTAGAGGGAGGGAAGTAACGCCACAGAGGAAGGCTGGGGTCACGTTGACAGGAATGTTGTGCAAAGGTGTTGGACTCACTTTGGTCGGAGTTCGGGAGCCACTGAAAATCATATATACCTGGTAAGAAATGTCTCCAAAGAGGTATCCCGGCAGCTGTTTCTGGCCCAAAGTAACCCATCTTTCCACCTATAAGAGGCCAACACCAAGGCCCAGTTCTGGGAGGTCATAGTATAGGCTTGCTAGAAGACTGGGAGACTACTATTTGCAAACCAAGTACCTAGGGCTGGGGGCTTGCCTGGAAATGATGGGGTTGGAAGGAGATCGTGATCCTTTTGACTGGGTACATACTATTTGTGAGAAACTGGCGGGTCTGAGTCATGTGCGGAAAGAAGCAAAAGCAAAGGTCTGTAACTGGTGGGAAAGGGCAGGCTGGGGGAGGTGACGGTGCGCTCCACAGAAGTGGTAGCCGAAGGGTATGAGAGGAGAAACGTAGAACAAAGGTGTTTGGATCCAGGGTCTTGAAAGACCTCCCTTTGGGCGATGGGGTAGTGAAGGAGGGGAAAGCAGGTAGAAGGCAGATGTGGGCAACAGGTCCAATGCAGGAAAGGGCTCAATGGGAATGAAAAGTGACAGCTCGTTGGATCATGTCAAGATCAGTTAAGAGACTTGGAACATGACTCAGTCACAATGAGGACTTAAGTGAAAGATGAGTTTGTCGAGGAAATGATCTAGTGTTACTCTTCCACAGTGTTCTTTGCCAAGGACTGGGTTCTCAGAAAGCTGGAGGGCATGAGGCATAAATGATAATAGAATGTCACCAGCCATCTGCTTCTTGGCTTTTCCTGCCATGCTAGACTTAGACATTGTGAAGGCCACAGATACTTGCTTTAGCCCCCTCATTTCTCCTCCTCTCTTTTTTTTAAAGATTTATTTTAAGGGCGCCTGGGTGGCTCAGGTCATGATCTCAGGATCCTGGGATCAAGTTGCTCAGCGGGGAGACTGCTTCTCCCTCTCCCCCTGCTTGTGCTCTCTCTGTCAAATAAATAAGTAAAAAAATCGTTAAAAAAAAATTTAGAGTGCACACACATGGAGAGAGGGGCAGAGACAGACTCCCCATTGAGCATGGAGCTTGATCCCACAACCCAGGAGAATGCGACCTGAGCCAAAACCAAGAGTCGGACACCTAGGCACCCCCTTCCTCCTGTCCTAAGGCCCAGCATGAGGAATCCCATCTTTTATGTTTCCTTTTCCCTGGATCCTCTCTAGATCTTACCTCACAGAAAGGGAGAGACCTGGGTCTCCTTGATTCCTCAAAGCAAATTCATTTTGTACTTAAGGTGTTCCATGAGAGTAGCGTATAGGGAGGTAAAGTGATGGACCAAAAGGAAGAATCAAGGGACCATGGTCAGGAAAAATGGAGACCACTGAGAGGGGGCTTTTCGTGGGTTCGAGGAGACCAGGTTGGGCTCATTAGATGGTAGGGGGGCTGAATGATGAACTTCAAGAACCTCAGGCACTGGGCAGAGTCCTGTGTTCCTCCAGAGAAGTCAAGCCTTGCAGGAAAGCCAGGCTTCAGTTGTTTTGCTTTGTGAAGGAACAGAATGTGGGTGAAGTGGCTTTATCACAGCTCAGTGATTGGGGGCAGTGTTCACATCAGATTCTCTCCCCACTGTGAGATCTGAATAGAACTACTGGACTGCTGGGACTGAAAATGAGAGTTTGGCATAGGAAAAAAACGTATGCCTCTTAAAAGTCTGTAAACTCCAAAAACAACAGAGTTTTTGTACCTTTCTTTGAAGCAAGCAAAGCATGTGAAACTGCATTGCCTATTTTAACAAGTGAGATTCACGGCCCTGGGTGCTTAGAAGCAGTCATAAGCAGTCATTATGTAGGCCTGTCAACACTGGCCCAAGGAAGCACCCAAATGACGGCACGTGGCAGAACAGAAAACAAGGACAGAAGTGCTCTGTTTGGTGAGTTCAGCTAACTGGCTAGTAGAAAATGGATTGGCAACCTTTGTTCTCTGAAAGAAAAGACTAAATTCAAAGGTGATCTTTTTTCCAACTGTGTAAGTCAACTTCCTTTAAGTGAAAACAAAAAAAAACAGCGATCTTCCTGAAGGACACACACGGGTAAGTGTGTATCCTCGTGCTTTGAAGGTCTGAGCTGTGATTGGGATTTACAGAACCATAGTGTGGATAGAGAACTGCGTTCTTTAAAATGACTTTTAAAGATTTTATTTGAGGGGCGCCTGGGTGGCTCAGTCGTTAAGCGTCTGCCTTCGGCTCAGGTCATGATTCCAGGTCCTGGGATCGAGCCCCACATCGGGCTCCCTGCTTCTCCCACTCCCCCTGTGTTCCCTCTCTCGCCGTGTCTCTCTGTCAAATAAATAAATAAAATCTTTAAAAAAAAAAAAATTTTATTTGAGAGAGAGAGGGAAAACAAGCGGGGGGAGAGCAGGCTTCCCCCCCACCGAGATGCGGGACTTGATCCCAGGACCCGAGCCGAAGGCAGACGCTTAACAACTGAGGCGCCCCTAAAATGACTTTTTTTTAACTGGGACAGTGTCATGAAGCTTACATTCTATTGGAAAAGACAAACTTGCTAAGTTTGGCTTTCGTGAGCTACGTATACAGGAGCTTTACCAGCAACTCCTTACCTCTGATGACTTGTACCCTTCTTCCCACTCACTTTTCCTTAAAAAACATTAAGAGATTCCCTGGCTGCTTTAGAATAATTTCAAAATGTGGCAGAATTGGAGTTAATTGAACAGTTTGCCACGTTTATACTGTATGTGCAGAGTTTAACTGACCCATTTAATGATTACATTCCATATCTAAATACTTCAGTATGTATCTTCTGAAGTGAAAGATGCCCTCTTACATAACCACAAAAGAATGATCGCACTCAGGAAATTAACACTGATACAACACTGCTAGACGGAATTTAAGTTGAAATAGCCCCATTCTTTACGGCTTTCTATTTTTTTCCATTCAGGATTTAGTCTCCCGTGATCTAGAACACTTCCCCAGCCTCTCTACATTTTTCATAACACTGACATTTTAGAAGAGGTCAGAGCAACTTGCTCTGTAGGATGTCCCTCACTCTTGGATTCAAGTTAAATATTTTACACCCAATTACCACTTCTCACGGCATCACTCAAGGCTTTCCTCAAGATTGCTGAGTGTCTGTTGGATAAAAAAGTAACCCAGTCTTAAATCCTGGTCAGCTTCCAGAACATCATCTAATTTTCCAACCTGCACAAAGATAGTCCTTTACCACCCTTTCTTCGTTTTTGAAGTATGATTTTGGACCTATGCATATGCCCCTGATATGATCACAAACAAGGTACTAAATATATTCGTCACTCCCAAAGTACATCCTTTCTCTACCTTCTTTAGCCAAGCCCAGCCCAGCTACCACCAAGCATCCAGGTCAGTCTGTTTCTTCTCACACACAGAGCAAAACACCTCACAGCTTCTGCCAGTGATCAGCTGAACTCCCCCTTCCTCTCCAGCCTCTGAACGCGATGCCTCCCTCCATCGGCAGGGCCGGTGCTCATCCACACAGAGCGTGCTGTCGCGCTCACCTGTGGGCAGTGTTTCCTTTAGCCCAAAATATACCATCCTTTCTTTTTGGGGAATTTCATCCTCATTAGATCTCATAATCTATTCTGTTTTGTAGTTAGTAGCATTTCCTCCTTCTCCCTAGCACTTGAGCCCTGTCTATGCAAGCAAGAAACGTTCAGTACAGTGCTTGTGAAAGGAATGTTTTACTAAGCAAGCCCAACACATCCCTGTGTACACATGCAACAATCCACACACTTAAGAAGTTTACCGGAGAGGGTCTGGTTAAAGATGGCAAGAAAACAGAGTCCTGAAATTGCCTCCTCCCACAGACACACCAGACCTACAGCTACATACAGAACAAGTGCCTCGGAAAGAAATTCAGAAAGTAGCTCAGTGACGCCTACCCCTATCAGGCAGATGTGGCGAGGGGACACCCCACAAAGAAACAGGTAGGAGAGGCTGAGACACAGTGCCACCATAACCCCCGGCCCTCCATAACATAACCGGGAAGGAGCTCACAACTTTCAGTTCAACAGGGCATGAGTCCAAGCGATCCACAAGGTTATCGTGAACGGAGAGACAGTACTTCAAGGACTCACAAGGACTCCCCGTGGCTAACCCTCCACGGCTGAGCTCAGAGGGAGCACACTGAAATGCGCCCACTCGTCCTTGGAGGAGGCCTATTTGTTCCTGGTAAAAGCTTCAGCCTGAGGTGTAGAATTCTAATTTGACACACATTTAGGGACCACCCGAAATACTCCGCAGAGGCTGATCTTCCTGCCTCCCTGCAGGTCACGTGCTAGCTCTTTGAAAGGAGACTATGCACATATCTGATGCTGTGGTTTTCGTGGCTGCCATCCAGTAAACACAGAGCTTGATCATCTGGCTCTAGAGGCCAGCAGAGCTTGTGTTCACAGGTTCATTCAGTGGGATGGCCGCAAACAAGAGAATGTAAATGGCCGTCACCTAGGAGGGAACAAACTCCCGTCTGTCCCTGAAAAAAGTATAGCTCCATACTTTAGAAGCTGCTGGCTGAGATCCTCCCCTTTGGGACACTGACAGGTCTTGGCATGCCCTCAAATACTGGGTGCCACTAACTAAGAAGGCTGCCGGGACGATTGCAAATGTGTGAGAGACGACCAAGAACTAGGGCAGGGTTGAAAGGTAAGGTTCATCTCCTACAAGAATTGTAAACCAATCCAAGACTGGGAGAGGTGGCTGTTTTATCCAATGCATAGAAGCCAACGCAGTGTCAAAGAAAGAAAATAAAACGTCAAAACAGACGTGCATGGAGCACTGAGTGTTACATGCAAACAATGAATCATGGAACACTACATCAAAAACTAATGATGTACTGTATGATGACTAACATAATAAAAAAATTATTAAAATAGCAAAAAAAAAAAATTTCATCACAAAAAAAAAGGTCGTGAAATGGAGAGAAGTGATATACCTGATAAAGTGTTCAAAACAATGGTCATAAAGATGCTCGTCGAGGTCTGGAGAACAGTGCCATTAAGGTGAGAACTTCTTCAACAAAGAGAACACGTAAGTACCCAATAGAAACCATGAAGCGGAAGAACACAGCAATTGAACTGAGAACTACATGAGAGGGGTTCAGTAACAGACTGCATAAGAAGCTTCGAGGACAGGACAGCAGAATCCATCCACTGGAAGAGCAAAAAGAACAAAGGCCAAAAATAGCCTAAGAGAATTATTAGGATACTCTCAAGCTGACAAATATTCACATTATAGGGATTTCACAGGAGCAGAGAGAGAACAAAAGGGTGAGAAGACTTTCCTAACTTGAGGACGGAAACAGACATCCAGATCCTCCAGATCCAGGAGCCCAGAGAATTCCAAATAAGAATTAAAAGAGACCCACACCAGGACTCATTAGAATTAAATTTTCGGGCGCCTGGGTGGCTCAGTTGGTTAAGCGACTGCCTTCGGCTCAGGTCATGGTCCCGGAGTCCTGGGATCGAGTCCCGCATCGGGCTCCCGGCTCAGCGGGGAGCCTGCTTCTCCCTCTGACCCTCTTCCCTCTCATGCTGTTTCTCTCTCTCAAATAAATAAATAAAATCTTAAAAAAAAATTTTTTTCACAAGATACAGACAAGGGAGAGAATCCTCAAAGCAGCCCATATAAGACCAGCAGCAGGTTTTTGAGCACAAACTTTGCAGGTCAGAATGGAACTGGATGATATATTTGAAGTGTTGAAAGAAAAAAACTGCCACCCAAAATACTCTGTCTTGCAAAGTTGTCCTTCAGAAGTGAAGGAAAGATAGAAAACATTTTCCAGACAAGCTGAAGGAGTTCAGCACCACTAGGCCCATCTCACAAGAGAAGTTAAAGGGACTTCTAGGATTTATTTATTTTAGAAAGAGAGAGTGAGCAAGCAGCCTGGGCAGAGGGAGAGTCTGGAGCAGACTCCATGCTGAGGGCCCAGCCTGACACAGGGCTTGATCCCACGACCCTGAGATCATGATCTGAGCTGAAACCAAGAGTCAGACACTTAACTGACTGTGCCACCCATGCACCCCCAAAGGGGCTTCTTGAAGCTGAATGAAAGGGCACTAGTTAGTAAGAGGAAAACATATGAAAATATAAATCTCCTTGGTAAAGGTAACCATATCATTACATTTGGAATAATGTTGTGAGGGAGGTGGATTAGCCACTTAGAAATTTCGTAGGAAGGTTAAAAGACAAAAGTAGTAAAAAATGACCATAATAATTCGTTAATGGATGCACTAGGTAAAAACATACCAGTTGTGACATCCAAAACATAAAATGTTGAGAGGGGAGTAAAAATGTAGAGCTTTAGAATGCATTCAAAACTTAGTTATCAACTTTCAATAGACTGTTACAAATAGATTTTACATAAGCCTCATGGTGACCACAGAACAACTTGTAGTAGACACAACAGAGACAAAGAAAGAAGTCATGGCATACAACTATAGAAAATCATCAAACCACGGAGGAAGAGAACAAGAGAAAAAAAAAAGGAACAAAGGAAATACAGAATAGCCAGAAAACAATTTTGAAAATACGGGCATACCTATGAAAAATTACTTTAAATGAAAATAGATTATAGTTTCCAATCAAAAGACCTAGAGTGACTAAATGGATTTTAAAAAAAGCCCTGTCCAGGACCTACAGCGCCATATGCCAACTGAAATAAGACAGACTGAGAAAGACCAATACCTGATGATTTCACTCCTATGTGAAATCTTAAAAAACACAATAAGTGAACAAACAAAAAAGCAGAGTCGGATTTATCAATACAGAGAACAAACTGATGGTTGCCAGAGGGGAGAGGGGTGGGGTAACAGGAAGTAACAGGCTTCCAGTGATGGGATGAGTAAGTCACGGGAATAAAAGGCACAGCACAGGGAACAAAGTCAATGATAGAATAGCACTGCGTGATGACAGATGGTAGCCACACTTGCGATGAGCAGCACATAAGGTATAGAGAAGATCGGCGACTATGTTGTACACCTGAAACTAATGGGATATTGTGTGTCTTAACCTATACTCCAAAACACTTTAAGAACATGCATCTGATATGCTGCCTCTGAGAGACTCACTTTACATGTAAGCACACATGCAGACTGAGAGTAAAGGGATAGAGAAAGATATTCCATGGAAATGAAACTAAAAGCCGGGGTGGTTATACTTACATCAGACGCAATAGACTTTACAACAAAGACTGTAGTAAGAAACAACAAAAGGCGCTACATAATGATATGGGGTCAGTCCAACAAGAGGATATGACATTTGTACATATTTATGCACCCAACATGGGGAGCACCAAAATATAGAAAGCAAATATTAACAGATCTAAAGGGAGAAATTAACAGTAGTACAATAATAGTAGGGGACTTCAATATCCCACTTTTCATTAATGGGTAGATCATATAGACAGAAAATCAGTAGAAAAACACTGGACTTAAATGACACGTTAGACCAGAAAGATTTAACAGATTATATAAACATTCTATCCAAAAACAGAGAACACATTCTAAAGCACAACTGGGACATTGCTCCAGGGAAAGATCATATGTTAGAGGCCATCAAACAAGTCTTAGTAAGTTTGAAAAAATTGAAATCAAGCATCTTTTCTGACCACCATGGTCTGAAACTAGAAATCCGTTACAAGAAAATAGGAAAATCCGCAAATGGGTGATTAAACAACATCCTTCTGAACAACCAGTGGACCAAAAAGAGAGAAATAAAAAAATACGTTGAGACAAATGAAAGTGGAAACAACATAACCAAAAGTTATGGCACCCAGCAAAAGCAGTTCAAAGAGGGAGTTCATCGCAATAAATACCTACATCAAGATACAAGGAAAGTCTCCAACTCTCAGCTCAAGGATCTAGAAAGTGTCCAAAGTTAATGGACAACATCTGCAAATCAATATGACATACCACATCAACACAATAAAGGATGAAAATCATATATAATCATCTCAGTAGAGGAAGAAAAAGCATTTGACAAAATTCAGTATTCATCCATGATAAAAACTATTAGAAAGTGGGCACAGAGGGAACATACATCAACATCATAGAGGCCGTATATAACATGTCCACAGCTAACATCGTATTCGACAGTGAAAAACCGAAAGCTGTTCTTCCAAAATTGGGAACAAGACAAGCATGCCCACTCTCAACCACTTTGATTCAACATAGTATTGGAAATCCTAGCCAAAACAATCCCATAACAAAAAGAAATACAAGGCTTCCAAATCATAAGGAAGAAAGATTCTCTCAATTTGCAGATGAAGTGTTTTATATACAGAAAACCCTGTAGACTCCACCAAAAAACTGTTAGAATAAATGAATTCAGTAAAGTTGTAGGATACAAAATCAATATACAGAAATCTGTTGTTTCTTTACTCTAATAACGAACTATCAGAAAGAGAAATTAAAACAACAATCTCATTTACATCAAAAAGAAATAAAATACCTGGGAATACATTAAATTAAGAAAGTGAAAGACCTGTACGGTGAAAACTATCAGACATTGATAAAAGAATTTGAAGATGCAAAAAAATGCAAAGATATTTTGTGCTCACGGATTAGAAGAATACTGTTAAAATGCCCATCCCACCCCGAAGCCATCTACAGCGTTAATGCAATCCCTATCAAAATTCCAATGGTATTTTTCACAGAAAGAGAACAAACATTCCTAAAATGGGTCTGGAACCAAAGAAGACCCCCAATAGCCAAAGCAATCTTGAGAAAGAACAACAAAGCTGGAGGCATCATGCTTCCTGATCTCAAACTATATTACAAAGCCAGACTAGTCCAAAAAATGTGGTATTGACATTAAAAACAAACAGAAACATCAATGGAACAGAGTAAAAAGCCCAGAAATAAACCCATGCATATATAATCAATTTATTTACAACAGAGGAGCCAAGAATATAAAGTGGGGAAAGGATAGTCTTTTCAATGAATATTGTTGGGAAAACTGGCTATCCACATGCAAAAGAATGAAACAACACCACTATCTTATATTATACACAAAACTCAAGATGGATTAAAGACTTGAACATATGACCTGAAACCATAAAATTCTTAGAAGACAACATAGGGGGTAAACTCCTTGCCATCCATCTCAGCAATGACTTTTTAGATTTAACACCAAAAGCAAAGGAAACACACACAAAAATAAACAAGTAGGACTCCATTAAACTGAAAACATTTGCAAATCCTGTGGTAAGAGAGTATTACCCAAAATACATGAAGAACTCCTATAACTCAATCGGAAAAAAAATCTGATTTTAAAAGAGAAGAGCTGAATAGACATTTTACAGTGTTTATGTCCAAAAGGCACATGCTTCCTGATCTCAAACAGATGGCCAAGAGGTACATGAAAAAGCACTGAACATCACTAAATCATCAGGGAAATACAAATCAAAACCACAATGAGATTTTACCTCACGCCTGTTAGAATGGCTATTATAAAAATGACAAGAGGGCGCCTGGGTGGCTCAGTTGGTTAAGCGACTGCCTTCGGCTCAGGTCATGATCCTGGAGTCCCTGGATCGAGTCCCACATCGGGCTCCCTGCTTGGCAGGGAGTCTGCTTCTCCCTCTGACCCTCCCCCCTCTCATGCTCTCTCTCATTCTCTCTCAAATAAATAAATGAAATCTTTAAAAATTAATTAATTAATTAATTAAATAAAAATGACAAAAGATAAAAGGGGTTGGTGAGGATGTGGAGAAAAGGGGACTCTTGGGCATTATTGAAGGAATAGAAATTGGTGCAGCCACTATGGAAAACAGTATGGAGGCTCCTCAAAACATTAAAAGTTAAAGTACCACATGATCCAGCAATTCCAGTTCTGGTACTTATCTGAGGGAAGCATAACCACTATCTCAAAAAGATATCTTCACCCCCATGTTCACTGCAACATTACTTATAATAGCCAAGACATGGCATCAACCTTAGTGCCCAGTGACAGAAATGGATAAAGAAAATGTGATATATATATTCAATGAAATATTAAGCCATCAAAGAGAATAAAATCCTGCCATTTGTGACAACACGGATGGACCTTGAGGGCATGATGCTAAGTTAGAGAACAATAAATACATGATCTCACTTATATGTGAACTCTTAAAAAAAAAAAAAAAAAAAAGAAACTCATAGATACAGAGAACCAGATTAGTGATGGCCATAGGCAGGGGGTGGGCAAAATGGGTGAAGGTGGTCAAAAGGTAGAAACTTCCATTTGTAAGTAATTTCGGGGAGGTAACATACAGCATGGAGACTATAGTTAACAATACTGTATTGTATATTTCAAAGTGGCTAAGCAAGTAAATCTTAAAAGTTCTCATCACCAGAAAGAAATACACAGCTATTTTGGTGGTGAGTGTTAACTACACTTATTGTAGTCATCAGTTTGCAATATGTGCATATTTCAAATCATTATGTTGCACACCTAAAACTAATAGAATGTTGTATGTCAATAAAAATAAATTTAAAAGAATATTGGCTAATTTCAGTATCTTTCACCATCCTTCAACACTGGCCAGCCAAACATCAGCATCATCATTGGGTACCAAAATATATTTAAAAACTTATACAAAGCAATTTTATGTAAAATTGAGACCAGCTGCCCTGAAGCATAATTTTTAAAAGTGATTAAAGCCACATATCAAATACTGGATACATTATTTTTCTTTTGAAAAGCCGGAGAAGGGCAGGAAAAATAGAAGTAATAAGGTAATCATACATCATTTTGGAAACTAATTCAAAACAATATGATTTAGATTAGTAATCCAAAGAAAAATAATGGGCATAGTTGCTTATATTACAGCCCCCCTTTTCAGAGAAAATAATTTTTTAATACATAGCTCCTATTTCATAAAGAGAGTAGTTTGCTTAGGTGTCAGCAAAATCACAAGAATAAGGATTTGGGGGTCTTTTTAGCATAAGCTACATTGGTTCTGGCTCAAGTCTTTTTTTTTTTTTTGAGAGAGAGAGAGAGAGACAGCACGTGATTGGGGGTGGGGAGCAGAGAGAGAGAGAGAGAATCTCAAGCAGGCTCTATGCCCAGCACAGAGCCCGACACAGGGCTCGATCTCACGACCCTGAGATCATGACCTGAACTGAAATCAAGAGTCGGACACCTAACCGACTGAGCCACCCAGGAGCCCCTGAAGTCACTTTTTAAGCAAGTAGAACCATTATCATTTCAGTCTCGGAACGGGAATTGAGTCAGATAAGATAGCATCACTTCAAGTAAACCTAAAACCCTGGTGAGTTTCAGAAGACTTTAAAGAATATCTTGCCCACAGCAAACCATTCCATTTCTTTTTTTCTCAGATGAAATGGTGTCATCTCACTTCTTTTTTCTTCACTACATCAGGGTACTCTTTTAACTTGATCCTGTCTTATTCATGTTTTTAAATGTTTCAGTCATTTCATTGGACCAACTTCAGACAAGCTGTGGAGGCTATGGCTAATGATTCAAAAAGGATTGCTGGGGGGCATGTTTGTGGCAACCACCTTGGAGTAGAATCTAATTGAAGGATTAACGTTAAAGTACTGTCATTAATTATGAAATCCCTTGACCATTAGCAATATGCTGTTCAAGCAGGCAGTGAATCGGTGAAGTATGAATAAGGGCTGGCCAAATTCCTAGTGTGTACAGTTGGGACTGAATATTTTCTTGTTAAATAAATAGGGTTTTTTTTAGGGGGGGGCGGGGGTTGAACTTGTGGGCACAGGTATTATTAGATTTAAATACATTTCTGGGTTGCCTGTTGTAGCTACACATCAGTATATGATTAGAAAACCCATAAATATTGGTTTCTTTCTGGTTTGACATCTTACAACAATGTATCAGTCACCTATTGCCATGTGAAAAAATAATTACCAAATTCTCCAGTTACATATTTCTCATTTACGCATCTCTTGGTTGGCTGGAGTTCTGCTGCAGCTCATCTAGGCTTGACTCCAGGTTATGGGTTGGGTTAGGTCTCTTCTGCCTACGTCATCCTTCTTGGATCAGCAGGCTGTCTGGGCAATGTGCTCCTTTTAGCACCTAAGCACAAGAGGACAAGCCAGACCACCTAAGGACATTACAAAGCTCTCCCTCTATCTGCTAATGTTCCATTGGCCAAAGCAGGTCACATGACCTGGTCCAAATTCCTGCACGAGGGATGCATACTCTCCCCAATACTTGGCCACTCTGTTTTGTCTACACAAACTTCTTGGAGTTTGAGCAAGCCAGTCACACTCCCCTCTCAAGTCTTCACATTTGCTGTTCTCCTATGTATACATGGGTCACACCCTCGTGGACCTCGTGGGCCTCGTGGCCCAATTGTGCCTCATCAGTGAAGGCTTCCAAGACTCCCCGTTCCGAAGGTTCCTCACTCATCCTCTCTTCTAAAGGTTTATCGTCTGACATACCTATGTAACTTACTTATTTGTTTAGACCACGTACCTCCATAAGACTGTGAGTTCCATGGATATGGGGCTTTTTTGTTGTTTATTGCTATATCCCCAGCACTCAGAACAGTGCCTGGCACACAGTGGGCTCCTGATAAATATTTGTATAAATCAACTGATCTTACCGTTTTTTTTTAATTTGTATGGCTACTTTTTTAAGACATTTGAAAATCCGGCTCGGTGTCGTAGAGTCCAGTGGTGTTACTTGAATGTCAGGTGTCTTTTAGCAGTTTCAACTTTTCCAGCATAATTGACACAGAAAATATTAGCCATTAAGCATTTTTCAGTGTTGATTCACCTCTACTCATGCATACATGTGATAACTCTGATTTTGAATCTTAAAAGATTAGTTAAACCCAAAGGACTTTTTACTTAGAAAATCTTGAGAAAAGAAAAAAACAAGATTATACTTGACTCGTGTATGTACTATGTAGGATGGAATCTGCACTCAGAAAATGTTTGAATGGATACTTTCATTGCCATCATGGAGGTTTTCCATTAAAGCAAGCCAGTTGTTTTGTTTTGTTTTTTTAAGACTTTATTTATTTATTTGACAGAGACACAGCGAGAGAGGAAACACAAGCAGGGGGAGTGGGAGAGGGAGAAGCAGGTTTCCCGCAGAGCAGGGAACCCGATGCGGGGCTCGATCCCAGGACGCTGGGATCATGACCTGAGACGAAGGCCGATGCTTAACGACTGAGCCACCCAGGCGCCCCAAAGCAAGCCAGTTTTATATTTGCACGTGGACACTTAAATCTGATACTTACAGATGATAGATTGTCTGTAAAGATGAACTTGGTTGATATCATTAGGTTTATGCTTTCAAGTTTGATCCTTGAAATAATTCAGGTAGAGGAATGCCAGTCCCGTCACTGAACTGTGTTTGAATCTTAACACACTACAATTCAGTTCCTAGAGCTCCAGTATGATGTAATTAAACTGTCAGAAATTTTAATATGGTTGCTCATGAATGTCTCTATTGGTTCTGATTTATTCTGTAAGGCATACTATTGCTAAAGCAGACTTACTGCCATTAAAAATGCCTCATGTTCCACAACTTGGCAAAATTTGCATCCGTAATGGAACAAGGAGCTATAATGATCCCTGCAGTTGTCAGAATTCTGTTCCTCCTGGCAATATTTCATTCATTCCAACCTCACCAGATAACGGTGGTTTAAACTCACAGGAAGAAAGAAACTAAAGATGCTCTATTTCATGTTTTCATTTCTAGAGGCATAAATATAAGCAAGTTGTGTGTGTGTGTGTGTGTATTGGTAGGTAGATACCGCAACTTCTTCTTCTGTCTTGTGATCTTAACTTTTCAGCACTTATTTCTTGTCCTTAGTATTTGAAAGAGGTTTTCTGTGGTATGTTACCATGAGCCTCAAAGAAGGAGAGGTTTTCTGTCTATCCTAGGTCCGTAAGCCCTCCACTGTAATGATGACATTCAGCCTTCTCTCCACCTAGGATATGATTTTTGTCTTAGTGGTGAACATCGTGTCAAGGATTCCTTTAGCTTACACTTTTAAAAACAAAGATGAGGGGCGCCTGGGTGGCTTAGTTGGTTAAGCGACTGCCTTCGGCTCAGGTCATGATCCTGGAGTCCCTGGATCGAGTCCCGCATCGGGCTCCCTGCTCGGCGGGGAGCCTGCTTCTCCCTCTGACCCTCCTCCCTCTCATGTGCTCTCTCTCTCTCATTCTCTCTGTCTCAAATAAATAAATAAAATCTTAAAAAAAAAAAAAAACAAAGATGAAAACTTATTAATAAATGCAGGACTATAAACACAGATGAAAAGCCAAGTGGCACTGACGAAAGGAAATGACAAGCATACTTAAGTCATTAAATCACTGGCTGCCCAGTCATTTCCAAGTCAGACATGAACCTGAGGTTGTCCTTAAGCATTTTCATTACTGTTGATTTGCCAAAGCAAGGTCTTGTTTTCGACGGAAGTGACAATGTACTGAACAAATAGAGCTGGAAGTTAATATTATAAAAAATTAGTTTCTGGAGACCTTCAGAGTTCAAAGTAATTTTGTTTCCAATGAAGAAATTTGTCCCTTACTGCAAATGCTGTTTGAGGTGTGTCTGTAACACATCCTTCATCCGTAGAGACACACAGATCAACAGAATCTACAAGTGGACTCGCATTCCCAGAGGAGGACCATCCCTCCCTGAATTCCTTTTTGTCCAAAACCTCCTTCTACCCTCACATAAAGAGATTCTCAATCATGAAGAAAAAAGTTTCCCCTTCATAAGCCTCCAAAAACATGATGATGATAAAGTCGTCCCATGTAACAAAGAGGAAAGGAATCTTCCTCCACAGAATCCCCCATATCCACAGTCCTTTGAAACTTAGTATTTACCTATCCCATTAGACTTCAAAGGTACTTGAGTTTTTTGTATTTGTGGTTAAATATCAAAGGAAAGAGTGGGGAAAACACCTCTGTGTCGCCACTCCTTCCTTACCTTCATCAAATGAGGGCAAAATGTCACATACTCACTTCCTTTTGTGTTGACGAGACACACTGCAGGTGTCTAATCGTTTTTTTTTTTATTACAAAGAAAAAACGGTTCACATCTACTAATGGGGCATAAGAAATTTACGTCGACTTTATCTTAACTTCTAAAGAGAGACACCGTTTTCTTCAAAGACAAGGGCATAGATCAATCCCTGCATGGAATTCTTCTTCCTGTGAAGGAGTCATTCCCTAATCATTCAGCCTTGACGGGTTAATTTTATTTGTGCTATTTCCAAGCAAGTGGAAATGAATTTATAATGAC
The DNA here is from genome assembly GCF_029215605.1 of Mirounga angustirostris. NCBI lineage: Eukaryota > Metazoa > Chordata > Mammalia > Carnivora > Phocidae > Mirounga > Mirounga angustirostris. The sequence goes on along the minus strand of NW_026991719.1, from coordinate 26,577,548 downwards.
TTTTTAAATGTGATCGTGGGCTTTTTCTCTAGTTTCTCTCTGTTTTCCTTAAGCGTAACGTGCCATTGTTTGTGCTTGCTTTCATTAAGGCGAGGAAGACCTGCTCAGTCCTCCCCAGGACACAAGCACAGGGTTAGAGGAAGTGATGGAACAACTCAACAACTCCTTCCCTAGTTCCAGAGGTAAGCTCCACGACGTGCAAGTAACTCACGCCTACTGGAATTAGGCCTCCCGTTTCCACACCCAACTAGCCTGTGTATATTCCATGTTTAAATGAGCACGTGCTGACAGAGTGCCACTTGGGGATCGTTGCAGGAAGCGAGTATTTTTCAGGGCTCAGTTCTGTTTTGGATGACCAAATTGACTGGTTTGGGATTCTGGTTGAATTCAGATACCTATAGAATTCAGATGCCTCTAGAAGTAAGAATATTAACTTATACCTTTACTCCCTTTGCGCATTAGTCTGGAGAGTTAATTATGAGATCAGTTTTACTTAAGAGCAATGATGCTGTGACTTCAAGAGACAAAGAACTTCATGCCCTGATGGCACCTTTCCCCGGGACACATACTTACCACACGATACGGTGAAATCTAGAACATGGCTAGTATACGGTGGTGGTGGGGACTTGGACTTCTGATGCCCTTGATATTTAAAAATTGAATCTTACCCCATTATTTAAATACAGGTACAATTAAATCTTTATATACTAGTCTGTTGTTGTTGGTTTCACTGCCATAGATGGAATACGGTCTTTGCAAAGAAAGACATTAATAATATGAATGCCCTTATTTCCCACCATCCCTTTGCCCGTATTTTTCCCCTCATATAAAAGCAGCATTTTACCCCACTAGCCAGTCTGAGCTTCAGATGTCTTAGTTCATCCAAGGAGGTTTCGCTCCCATTGTTAGCATTTTGGAATATTTATGTTAGTTTATTGCTCTGACATAAAACAGAGTCACTAACGCACCTCCCTTGAGTGAATAAAAAGAACGGCAGCAGCCACCTATAAGGAAATGGAGGGAAAACCTAGACAAGCCAAAGGGGAGAACACAAGTCTTTGTGGCCAGTGATTGGCACCCCTCATGGGCAGCCCCAGAGGGAAGGGCGGCCGAGAGTCTGGCTGTTTGTTCCTCTCCATAAGAGCAATGAGGAGGCTGTCGGGAGTCATGGGTTTTTCCTATCTTTCTGTTCCATGTCAGCTAACAATGGCCGTTTCCGAGCTGCTTGATGTACGAGCGAACACTGTGCGGTGCACATTAAAAACAGTACCGTTCTCCTAGAGCGTTGCTAAGGAACCATCAGGGGAGCTAATTTTAAATGTCTGCACCAGCCATGTTTTCACTGCTGAGTGCCTCTGATGTGTTGATTTTAACACCTAAGAACCTTCTCTGTCTTCCCTCCACCCCCACGTCCCCCACCTGCCACCCTCAGTCTCCATCACGACTCTCTCGGCTGTCTTCTCTACCCGGATGCCATGGTTCAGGAGAAGACCACATGCTGGTTGGACAGATATCAAATGCTCTCCCCTTTCTCCTGTCAGCTTCTAGGAGCACCTACTATGTACTAGTGGAGGCTTAGGGATGCAAACAAGGAGGGCCCAATTCCTTGCCTTCAAGGGGCTTCGGTTGACTGAGGATGTAGACTTCCGAAGTTCCCACTACAGTATAGTATTGTTGCTGTGCTGGACAGGGCTAGGACATGAGTGACTCTCAGAAGCACCCTTTGGCCTAAATAGGAGGGGTTCACCTTAGGCACAGCAAGGGTCTTCTTCAAGATGACACAGCTAGAACTTTGGGCCCCCCACGTAGCACATAGTTCCAGTGGTCCCAACCTATCCCTTGAAGGTCACAGATGGATACCTCGTCCCAGTCTCTTCAACTACAAGCTTGTGTACCTGCTCTGTGAGAAGTTAGTGGCTGCCATGTTGACACCCTGGGCTTTTCTTTTCTTTCCCATCTGAACAACCAGAGTATAGCGCATAAGAAGCTACAGCACGGCTCGTGACTCTGCTCGTGACCCATCCTCATTATCTTTAGGGGGAAGGTCTTTGCACCTTCCCCCTGCATCCCCCCTTTAGTCCCTGAAGCTGGATACCACATGGGTATGGAAGAAGCCACCTAGAAGAGGAGAAAGAGACTGCTGATATGTTTGGCAGTTAGCATCTCTGATGTTAAATTCATTTGTGTGATGTTGATTTACTTATATGGAAACTTGGGGAACTTCAGGCCACCTGGATAGTATTTACTAAATCCACACTTTCGGAAGCATACCTTCCCGTGAGTGCTAATTTGAGTTCTCAAATAGGGGATAAGGAGGCTTTGTCTGACCAATTCCATTAACTGAGTTCCTACTTCTTCAATAGTAGGCTGGTGGCCTGAGACAATTTATTTTCCTGAGGAAAACAATCAGGATCTGGCTATTCTTTCTCTGATGCTATTACCTTGACACTTTTTTTTCTTTTTTTTTTTTTTGTTTAAACTACTTCCTGACAAATTAGGCCTTAAAATTGGGCCTTTACTATTCTGCACCCAATTCCAATGTGTGGGAGTTCTTCCCACAGCACCAAGCAATTCCGACACCACCTGGGTGTCCTAGGATCCAACTCATTTCAGACACCATCTACCCGGAGAGAGTATCAGAGTCCACCGCTTGAGGGCTCAGTCCCCCAAGATCGCCCCCACTTCACTTCAGAGACCAGTTGCAAGACCAGTTTATTGCCTGGGCTTCTGACCCCCATGCTAAAGACGTAAAGGTTCCAACAGCCCCCTTCTTCAGTTCAATTACTTTGCTACAGCAAATCCTTAGCAGATCACCGTGTAGTCTGAAAGGATAGAACTCAGGAACAGCCAGATGGAAGAGACACGTAGGGCGAGGTAAGGGGGGGAAGCGTGCGGAGCTGCCTGCCATGCTCCCTCCAGCTGTGCTGCCCTCCCAGCACATCCACGTCTTCACCAGCCTGGAAGCTCTCCCTGCCCAGTCCTTTTGGGTTTTTCGGGAGGCCTCGTTGACATGGGTGTGATCGATTAAATCATTGGCCATTGGTGACTACCCTCAGTCTCCAGCCCTCCTTTCCATCCCCTGAGGTCGGGGGGGTAGGGCTCAAAGTTCCAACCCCTAAACCCAGAGTTGGCTCCCCTGGCACCCAGCTCCTAAGTGTACCTACGCCTTTTCCAAGACTTGCCTCATTAACATTACAAAAGATACCTTGCTGCCTCTCTTCACAGGAAATTCCAAAGGTTTTAGGAGCTCTGTGACCTCAAAGGGGATTAAGACCTAATATATATTTCTTAATTCTAAATCACAATCACAATTCTAGATCACCCTTTTCTCCTCAAATTCAAATGGATAAAAAGTCTCATCATTGTAAAAATTGAATGAAAAATATACATATGGTAGGGTTTAGTGGGAGCATCTTACCAATCGGGAGGTATGTTAGGTTGGTATTAAGCAGAAAATGTTGAGTCTTAAACATCTTAGGCTTACAGGCCATCCAAAAAGGGCGGGCCCTGAAAGGTCCTTTTAGCATTTCCGAGGACCCAAACTGTGGCTTTTGGCCTTTTGACCATTGTCCATGCCAGGAGAAACATTTTACATCTCAAACTGGATTAAGGATATAAAATACATTGTGTGTGTGTGTGTATACACACACATATGTATATACCCACCATGTATATATGCCACACATGTATGTGTCTAGTCACATACACATACAAAGATCAGAAACAAAAGATTCGTGAACCAACACTTCCTATCTACAATTAATTCACGCTATTTCTCTGTTTTATTTATTTAAAAATAAAATGCTGGTTGCAACCCACTTAGCTGATTTTCAGATCCAGTGGTTTAAAAAAATACGGATCTGACTGACCTCGGTGTTCCTTGCCCAGGTGCACATGTTTTAAAAAATTACATTTTTTTAAAACTTCCGCCATGGAAGTTGTTTTTGCCAAGACCTTCCTAATATCTCAGAGGACATGGTGCTTTTAATCTAAGTCTGCCGCCCATGTTCCCACTGCTGTGTTAGAAAGAATGAAGTTCACAGTTGCTACAGCTGTTTCGGGCAGCTGTTTGAGTAACTCAAAACAGATGTCAGAGCCAGAGGTCTGACACTTAGTGGAAATGTGCTATTAAATACCACCTCATGGTTTACTTAACTCTGCTAGATAATTGCCCACAGGGGAAAAGACTTTTTAAATAAAATATTACGCTTTTCACACATGTAAAGCGTATAAATAGGGAAGTTTTGCATTTTAAATGTACAACTTTTTTGTTACCCTTTGCCACAGTCTTGACTTCAGGCTCAAGTCTTAAGGTATCGGCTAAACTTCCCCTTGCATTTTCACTCCAAGTCCCTGGAAGCCTGAAGCGCCTTACTCATGGCCATTTGGCAAGTTAAATTAAACCCCTGATCTTATCTCGCTGGCCTTGCTAAACTGTTATGCAAATTAATAAAGGGGTTGCGTGCTCCTCCCTCTAGTGAAAAACTGCTAGCCAACACTGTCCTGCATAATAGCCCCTATAAATTGTGGGGTGTTCAAGGTATGAATGTGCGTGTCTTTAGCTCTATGCTGATACCTTTCCTGGTTAATCTCTAGACAGAGTTATTTGCAGCCATTTGAGGGATTTCAGTGACTCACTGTATATTAAACACAGAACATTAGCCAATTTCTAATCTATTTATCTACCAGTGATGTGTCCCTCTGTCTATAAATATACGTAGAAGTTGAATTCCGCTGTAATAAAAATCATTTTCTACTATAAGGCACTTTCTAAATCTCCACCCTTATTCTATAGGAACAGTACATGGGTAGAATGTGTAATAAACGTATTTTTAAAATAAACAATTTTAAGTGACTTGTCCCTAGGTCTCTGATAGTTTTGCATTCTGACAAAGGTATTTTCATCTGTATGTGCATTTACGAAAGAAACGCTTCCATAGTCAGTGGTATGGTATTGGCTTCTCTAAAAGTCAGGTGCCACTGTATACTAATTAGTGAACACTGGGATCCAAGATAAGCTCTTAGTGCAACAGGACAATTCAAAACACAGCGAATGGTGCTATTCTATTTCTATTTCTGTTGTCTGTACAAGGTCTTACCTAGTGACCTGGGCCATATTATTTTCCTCCCCAACATCCATGCCATCCTCTCTCATATGACCCCCCCTCCATAAAGCCCACAGACATTCTGTTAACTGCCTCTGAATTAGCCACCCAACAGCAGTGCAAAATGTGCCATGTTGTAAAATGCAAGTCTTGTCTGTGGTTCTTTTATGGAAGAACTGCATCAAGACAAGATCACGTGTCCCCTCTCGGGCACCACTCTGTTTCCTCTCTGCTTCCATCAATTTTGAGCTGTTATTCCTTTACACCAGGGGCCAACAAACTGTGGTCCAGGAGCCAAATCTGACCCACTACCTGTTTTTAAGTCTTGTTAGAACATAGCCACACCCATTCATTTACACATTGCCGATGGTCGCTTTCTCACTCCAACGAGGGAGTAGTTGTGGTAAAGTTGAACAGTTGCTATAGGGAGAGTGTAGCTTGCGAAGCCTAAACTGTTCACTGTATGGCCCTTTACTCAGAAAGTTTGCTGACCCCTGCTTTATGCTATCATTGTTCATTCTAGCTTGTTCCGTCCATACGGTCACACACTTCTCAGTGCCGATCAACTTTCAGCTCAACAAAACTGTGCTTTTTGAATGGACTTGTGTATTTATGTCCGTGTTCACCAGACATCATACATGTTTCAGTCTTCAAAGTATAGCCATTAGAATCGTCTCTCACTTGTGATAACATAGAAATCCTAAAAAGGGACTCATTCTTCCTTAACTTTTTCAGTTAGTGAACAAAGATTAAGAAGCTACAGCTACCCGCCCCCGCCCCCAAAACAGTCAAGTCCTGAGATTCTAACCCTGAATAATGAATCATCTCAAGTTCCTACTGCCTGAGGGAACTTGACTTCTCCAGACCTGACCACGCCCTTTATTCAGACGCAGGGTTCCCCCAGCCTATTTCCTTCTTCTCTTGATTCATTTCCTGACAACATACCCACATTGCCAGATGGACACCCTAAGTGAAGGTCGAAGGAAACTCATTTCCAAAGAATGTATTCATGAAATAAAACTTAACTGGCACTTGAAGCTTCTTTTACTGGTAAAGAATGTTTTTAAGTGGCGCAACCAAAATAGCCTCTGTTTTGTCAGTGTAGAAACTAGTCCGCTACAGTAGAAAATATTATTTAACGTTCTTTAAACAAAAAGCAGAACTTCCTTTGGTACTGTGGTAGTGAGCTCATCGGAACCCAAGTGATGACGGCGGATTTTGAAAGAGATCAGGATTAACGTAGCTCTGGAAGGCCCACTGTACGTGAAACATGGCTTCTGAAGAAGTACCCGAAACAAAACCCAAGTCATTTGCTGCATATTTGGCAGTGGCCAGTGGATACTGAGTTCAGAATACGGCTTGGTGTAGAATAAAGACATGTAACCTTTATCACTCAGGGAACCACTAATTACATTCTGAAACTAAATCATACTGCTTTCTAACAACACTCCTTCCTGAAGCTCTTAAGTTTTAAAAATAGACCTAAGCGTAAGCCAGAACAAGTTACCAGCCCTTGGCATGCAACTTAAAGGGTAACAGGCAAGGCCAAGTTGCTGCAAACACCAAAGGACTCTTGACCATGGTCTAGTGGCTACCTGACTAATTCAATTCAACCAGCATTCATCAGCTTCCCATAATATCGAGGTACAGAAGTTTTGGGGATACAGAGGATGGGTAAGCGATATATGGGCCCTGGCCTCAAGGACCTCACAGTCTTGTAGGGGAAGGTAATGAATTCTATGAGACAGTATAACCACAAAATAACAAAGATGAAAAAAGGACTTGATAAAGGAGTGGAAAGGAATGGATGAGTAATTCATGCTGGGATTCATCTGAGCTATTAAGAATGAGCTAATGTTCTCCTCCCTCCCCTTTTTCCTTTCATCTGGTATGGGCCTACCACTGGCAACACCCACAACTGAGGAACCAGTACCCCTTTTTCTCTCTTTCCCCTGGTTTGAGGAACATCATGAATATCTTGACCATGCTTATATGATCAAGCATGCAGTTTTTATACTTTTTAAAAAGAGATTTATTTCAGAGACCGTGTAGGGGGTGGGCAGAGGGAGAGGGGAGAGAGAATCCCAAGCAGACTCCATGCTGCGCGCAGAGCCCAACGCGGAACTCGATCCCGAGACCCTGAGATCACGACCTGAGCCAAAACCAAGCGTCAGACACTCAACCAATTGAGCCCCCCAGGTGCCCCTGCAGTTTTTATACTTCTAAGAAATCTCTGACTCACTTGGGAAAATTCGGAAGGAAGGAAAAGAGGGAGGGAGGGAGGGAGGGAGAATCCTACTTAGAAAACCTTTCAATGTATCCTAGAAGTTTTAGACCCTGAACTTGAGTTGTGAAAGATTTCTTTTGGAATAGTAGAGCCATACTTCTTTGGTCTGGACGGGTAGTCCTCACATTGTTCCAGGGTGCTTTAGTCCTTGCAGCCGCTGAGCATGGGGGGCTCTGGGCAAGGGGGGGGGTCAGGAGATGCTGTACAGGGTCTCCCACAGCTCTATTTTTATCTGCTCAAGTCAGAGTCTGAAAACCAGTATTTCACTTGAAGGCCCTGGTGATGAGAGGAAATTGCAAGCCCCAGACATGCTAGGTATGGTCAGAGGTCCCTAGTGTTCTGTCCAATTATAAATATTACCATAGAAAACTTGACCAGAACCTGCTTTTCAAAAATAAATAAACGCATACAGTCGGAGGATTCTCTAAAATAAACAAGGCCGGTGGGTCTTTAGCCATCAACTCTCAAGGTTCCTGGTATCTGTTGAATTATGAGAAGGAAGTTGAGGGTTCGTTCCTGGATCTGTCTCTGTGGCTTGCCCCTTAGTGGGACTCATCTCCTTCCTCCCTTTTTTTTTTCTATTTTCTCAAATGCCCCCAATCTCATCCTGGGCATGCTCAGCTTCTACCAGATAGAAGGAGTTCTCCCAAGGGGGTGGAGTCCCGCCTCTGTGGCGTTTCGCCTTGTATTTGGGGTGCAGACTTTTGGCACACACATCCATTCCCGTTTATGTTTCGGTGTATTGTCAAGTTGAGAGTGAAGAGATTGAGATTTTTGGACATTAAGCTTGAGGTTCTGAAGTTGTCCTTGAAAAACAATGCTCAATTTGTCAGATTCCTCCGCTGTACCAGCTTTCATCCAGTTGAACACATGAACTCTATGGATTCTGTAAGTTATGTCTCCTGGATCATGTTACCTGTTTTATACTGATTTTAAGTGTATGTAAAGGTTATTTGACTGGATGTGTCCTTCGGGTTTTTTTGTTTGTTTGTTTCTGGTTGTTGTTGTTGTTGTTCTTTTTTTCCAGAAGGGAATAAATGAATTGTCATCTCAACCTTTGTTTGGTAAAAGCAGCAAAATTGGTATGAAACTGTATATTTATGCATTTTTTTTCCTTTCTGATATCTCTGCCTCTTCCTCTCTCCATTATTAAAGGAAGAAATACCCCTGGGAAGCCAATGAGAGAGGTTAGTGAGACTCAGGCTCACAGCCACGGCTTCTGTGTGTCTCATCGCGCTTTCTGTGTTTGGCGTTTGTGTAAGAATTGTGTGTGTGCACGCGCATGTATGTACTACATGTGTCATCATGTCAGGATGGTAGTCACCTCTCCACTTGCAGCTCATGAGGAACATTCTTCAAATGTTCATTGCCATTGTCATCACCATGACGACAGGACCAGGGGTTGGGGGAGCAGGAATCTCTATAAAATGGCAACCCTTGGTAGTCCCTAGGTCGTTAGCGTGCAGTTCATCATCTGTTGCCATTTGTAACGCAAACAAAACCCTCAATGTAAATTTAGCCTCAAACAGAACTGAGGAGTCCTCAAGTTTCTGTGTACTTTCAGGACCCTAGCTAGCATTTTTCTGCCAGTGCCCTGGGCTTTTTTATTCTTCTGGAATGACTTCATTTTGTTATTTTCTTTTTTCTTCATTCCTACACTCCTTTCCCACTCCAGCTAACATTTTTTTTTTTTTGAGCACTTACTGTGCCAAGCACGGTTGTAAGCACTTGCCATCTTTTTCATGAGGTAATCTTCATGCCAAGCCTATGAGGTAGGTACTCTTATTAACCCCATTTTACAAACAGGGAAACTGAGTCAGTGAGAGAGTAAGCAGTGTGTTCAAGGTGACAGAGCCAGAATTTGAATCCAGGCAGTCAGGGTCCAGAGCCACACTCTTCTGCTGAATTGCCACCTGAGAAAATGGTGTCCAAAAGGCTCGCATCACGTCAGCTAGCCCTTTAGAGGAGCGCTCTGTTCTTGCTTGGCCTTTGGAAACCCGGATAGAACATAACAAGTCAGGGATAAACATTGAATGTTGGAGTCCTGAGGGTGTTTTTAAGTGCCTATTTATGGGATCAAAGGGGGGAGGGTGCAGTATTATCACTGAATGTGGTGTGAGGTTTTTTAGGGAAAGCTGCTGCGTACTTTTATCAGAAAGAGCGTCTGAACGTTCAGTTACCTCATCAAAGGACTAGTAGATGACAGGGTGTTGAGTGACAGCCCGAGGGAAACCAGCTTGTCCTTACCAGGAGTTTAGCGTGAAGGATGGGAGAAGGAAAGCTCTTCCATGGGTGGCCGTAACATCTACTAACCTGGGAGACGGGTTGGACGGGGAGGGAGTGCTGACATGAAAAGATTCTAGATCCTTAGCAACAGGCTAGACGAGAGTAGTGTTGGATTCATTTGAACATAAGGAGTCATACCGGAAGTCTGCCAACACCAGGCCAGGCGAGTGTAATGACTTTAATGATCCTTCAGTGTGGCTGCACCAGTGCTGTCTTCCAAGGCTTGGGACACTGGGGTCCTGGGGATGGGGGAGGGGTAGGCTGGGAGGAAAAACACAGGAAACCTGAATTGGTGAAGCAGTGAATGCTCCTGACGGTTTGCCTGGCTCACGCCCTTCTTATGTGAGGCTTCTTGGGTTCATTCTTATGGTAAGTGCCCCTTACAGTTTCTCTTGCCGTCTTATAAAAAGCCGCACCTTAATTGTGACCGCCCCGAACAGGTTTCTCTCATGCACAAATTTTAGAAAAGGCCCGCCCGTGTATCATTCAAGTCACAGAGGCCGTCAGAAACTTTATTACCTGAGCCATATTACAGTCCAGCTACATTTCCAGAAAACCCGAGAATCAAAGTGATTTTTGGGGGGTTACAAAAATTACCTCAAAGGTACAGTGGATCAGATAGTTTTTCAAAGATTAAATTATAGAGAAGAGAAACACAAATTTCACTGCACTACTCCAGCTTTGCTGTGGCCAAGTGAATGCTAACCATTTATTTGGGAACTGTACTTTAAAAACAAAAAAAAAACAAAAATAGAGTGCCAGATTGCTATTTGAGGTCTTGGGTCTCAGCCAGAAAGTCTCCATTCCAATCACTGCGGAAAACAAGTCCCTCAGGCGGCGGTGGCCTGGGAGACTAAACGTGTTGCAGTTCGCGCCAACTTGGAAAAACAAAGCACTGCCCTAATGTTCAGTGCATGGCGCCTTTGCGCTCAACAATCCTCGCTTAAGAATGGATTAAACTAATACTTTCTGTGGACGCATTTTCATGCTGATTTGGGCCAGAAGCCGACTGCCGACGCCCACAGTCCGGCCTGCTTCTTGGTGCCTGTCACGGTCATAGTATGAGATTTTAATTTTGGGCTTCAGAAAAATCTGTCAGGTAAAATTAATGACCTCACTAATGTTCTGCCTCACACACATGGATCACAGAACCAGCATACAAATCTGTTTTCTGTGTCTATATCACACTGCAGTTTTAGGCCTCCAGTGGATTGAGTTATGATTCTTTGGGGCAGTATTTTGTCAAAGAGAGAGAATTTTTTTTCCTGGGCTCTAATGCAAACCTCCATGAAAAACATTGCCATCATTATTCTGGTGAAACAGGTATTTGTGAATAAAGTAACCAAAGGCATACTATAGTTGTGGTGAGGGGACTCTGAAGGTTCTTCTTTTTTCTAGCACAGGGAGAGCTTGAGGTCATTTGTGAACATTTAAAACGGTCCAGACAGGTGAAAGGCCACCTCACCTTTTGTGGGAGGGTGTGGGGTGTATTAAGAATAATCAACCTTTCTTTTACCTAGTCACTTTTTAAATAGCAGATACCCCTAGAAATGATGCCTCTGGAGAGTCTCAAGAATTTTCCTTCTGGGTAGTAACACCATTTCAAGGAGTAGAAGCACCGCTTGGCTCTGTGATCTACAACTGCATTTACTTGTGAACTGCATTCCACATTCCCTAGCACAAAGGTTTAAATAGGTACTTTTTATGATTATCATCAATAAGCCAATGGGAAAAATGAGTTCTTCCCTGTTCGGTTTAGGTCTTGTAATACATTCTCTACCTCTCTGGTAGATTCCACTATAGCTAGATGTGGGTGATGAGAAATAGTGTGCATTCTATTCAGGTATCAGGTTGTCAGCGTCTTGGGTTTTGTTTGTACTGGCTTCATTAATCGCTGCTAAGACAGCAAGTCATTAAAAATTTGCAGGTCGTCCACTCGTTTCCAGTTACGCACGAATAATTGGGTAGGTCTCCCAGGGTTTGCTGGGCCGTCCAAAACAGATACAGAGGAAGCCCTGGAGCCTGGGGGCATCAGGTATAATATGGTGCTCTAAGGAGCCGCAAAGAACCTACTGGGTCCTCCGGTGGTTTCTATGGTTTAGAAAAGCCAAAGACGATTTCAGTCCTTCACTGAGGCTGCCACGCTCCCGGCCCACTCTAGGAGTAGAACAGCTGCTTTGTTCAGGTTTTTGTCTTTGCCATCGCAACCAAAATCCCACGTGATTTTTTAAAACCTAACTAGTTGTCACTGAAACTCTTTGCGCTGATAAAGCTCAACAAGATTTACAAACGTGACCACCTTCGTGTAAATGGCCAAAGGGTGTGAAACTTTTAGTCTTGACTTGATCTGATGCCATCACTGGATAAGTGCCTGCCTCTGAATCCTCTTCACACCCTCTCTCTCATGTACTGAAAAACGGTATGGCTCTTGAAGTAAATACTAGAACAGAATTCCTGCCCTAGTCTATCTTTAATTTTTACAGGGATTTTAACAATTACGAGAATCCGTAAAGTTGATACATGGCAAGGTAGTAATAGCCTCGTAAAGCATTTCTAGTTCCAGGGGCAGTACTCCAAGAGCAGGGAATGATTTAGTAATGTCCAAGAATTAAAATTAGCCATATAAAAAGATGGGACATATAGGAAAAGACAAGTCACAAAATAGGTTTCAAATTATCTTCCCCTAGATCTGAACTCTGCCACAGAGTAGCAGGGACATGGCCCTGCTTTTGGGCTCCATGCTGGGGGATCAATGTTAGGTCATGTCACATTATTATTAAAAGCCTCTTCGGATAGTTTGCCCCCATGTAGGAGGAGAACAAAAATGGATTCACCGGATACCCAAATCCATGCTGTGCATTTAGGTCATATTGTAATTGGGCTCTGGAGTCATTTAGAATGAAGAGTGATTTTTTCTGAGGCAGCTTCCAAATTCCAGTGTTAATATACAAAAAGGTCGATTCAAGAGTTTGTTTTTTCAACTCAAGTAAAAGCAGAGAGAAAACAGTCTCCTCCACCGTAGCCTTAAACGTGAGCCGGCGGCTTGAAAGAGCACAGAAGTGAAGATCCCGTGTCGTGGTCATGGTGGCAGTGATGAGAATGGTGATGACGATACATGGTGGCGCTGGCAGTGGGGCTAGGTCTGGGGAGAGGGACTGATGATACTGAGATTCGAGTCCAAGGGCACAGTAAGTCATCTCCCACGACAAGGCGGGGAAGGTCCATCCCATCAGGAAATAGTCCTGTTGCGACGGGCACCTTGTGCTTCTCCGTGGAAGCCTCCAGCTAGAGGCTTCCATTGGGAAGATGAGTGCGCTCTCAGACACTTTCCCACTGAAATGACCACAGTAGCAGCCCGACCCGGTAGTAAGCTGATACTAACAACGTGGAATGGCTTCATTAACAAGGCTTTGCTTCTTCCTGGAAACGGGGAAAAAAATCAAATCCTGTTGTGTAGACCCTCGGTGCAGCTTCTGTGTTGTCTTCACCTAGAAGTGGGGAAGGATCTCCCAAACGGCGAAGAGTCAGGCTGATGCGCTCTGCACCTAGTGTCACGTCTCTCTTTCTCTCTGTTTTCCAGGACACAATGTAGGAAGCCTTTTCCACTTGGCAGATGATTTGGGCAGAGCGATGGAGTCCTTAGTTTCAGTCATGACAGATGAAGAAGGGGCAGAATAAATGTTTTACAACTCCTGATTCCCGCATGGTTTTTATAATATTCATACAACAAAGAGGATTAGACAGTAAGAGTTTACAAGAAAAAAAAATCTATATTTTTGTGAAGGGTAGTGGTACTATACTGTAGATTTCAGTAGTTTCTAAGTCTGTTATTGTTTTGTTAACAATGGCAGGTTTTACACGTCTATGCAATTGTACAAAAAAGTTATAAGAAAACTACATGTAAAATCTTGATAGCTAAATAACTTGCCATTTCTTTATATGGAACGCATTTTGGGTTGTTTAAAAATTTATAACAGTTATAAAGAAAGATTGTAAACTAAAGTGTGCTTTATAAAAAAAAAAGTTGTTTATAAAAACCCCTAAAAACAGACACACACACACACACAAACACCCACCCACCCCCCCCCCCACACACACACACAAACTTTGAGGCAGCGCATTGTTTTGCATTGTTTTAGCGTGGTATCCATGTGAAATTCCTGGTTTTTTTCTTTTCTGGCATAGTAAAGATAGGACTTCCTCTAACACCACCAAACAACTACATCACTTTGCTCTTTTCGGAATCGGTGACTGAGTGGGACTGGCTGTGGGTTTTCGCTTTATGCATCTATATGTCTAGAAGTATGTAAATACTGTAGGTATATAGATTAAATAGATCTGACTTTCTAGAGACCTTTTAAACGTCTTGTTCAAATGATCTGGCCACTTCCTAATGGAAAGAGATTGCTTCTGGTCACCCAGGCTTACCTGCTTTGTTTAGAAGGAATTTTCCCTGGAGCCTGAAACCAGGAAGCAACTACCACACTAAGACATTGTCTGGGGCTCCAGATGTTTCTCATTTGGAACTTTCCACTGACAGCTACGGTATTGAATTTTTGTAAAAGGGACACATGAATGAATACACAGGACTTACTGCGTCCAAGTAATCCTTCAGTTGATACATTCAGCTTCCCACGACTGGCAATGCCACCATCTACATGTAATGATGCTTCAGTGGAAGTCACGCCACCAGAAGACATTTTTAACTCCCCAGACAGTAAAGAGGACTTCCTGGTAGGGCTGGAGGGCTGTGGATTTGCAGCCCATTCCCTGGGAGGGAGGGGGCCGCTCTTGAAGTAAAGGATTGGATGAACGTTCATAACCATACATAGAGAGCTTTGCAATTACAGTGAAATCACACTCTTCCCTCTCCTCACAGTGAAACAGCAGTGGGTATTTGAGGGGGTTTTGCTTTCTTGCTTCTTCTTTTTTTTTTTTTTAACATATTTTTTCCCCATTGCAAGGAGTTTTTAAATGCCACAAGACTTCACTTCAAATAACTCTTGGGAAGAGGTGTAAGACAGCCTCAGCATGCCTCTTAAATATCCACCCAGAAGCCCATGAGCTTTGTTTCCCCACTTCCCATTTCTCTACAAGTAATTACACGCAGGTTGGTTTAAGGCAGAACACAGATGGAGTCACATGTTCCAAAAGGTACGCCACACCCTTGCTGCTGGAGGAGGAAGGTTAGAGACACAAACAAACACACATTGTGCAAAAAGAATAACCCAAGAGGACTAACTGGTAGGAGCAAGCTTTACTCTCGCATCTTAGCCTTTCATTTGTTTTTAATCGTCCATTCACTAGAAATCACCCTGTGACCCCATTATTTTGCAAATCTGTTACCTCTTAGGTCAAGTGTCATTAACTTTTGCACAGTGGGTTTTGTCTATTATTTTCTTAATGATAATTAACATCCACCATGGCTTCTCATGCTATTTCTACCTCACTTTGGTTTTGGGGTGTTCCTAATAATCGTGCACACCTGATTTCACAGCTTCACTACTTGTCCATCATGTGAACATTTTTCTCCATTTTTCCCCCCATTGTCATTTCCAAAAGAAAACCCAAAGCTCTAAGGTAACAGAATGACATAAAGACTTGGTTTTAGTCTTGCATTTTTTTCCTTTATGTGACACTGGACTTTTTCTTTCCCCGTGGATTTTTTTTTTTTTTTAACCACAATTAAAAACAACGGGTTGTGTTACTTCCTACTAAGCAGTTTTAAGTTTCATTCTAAAAGCAGAGGTAAATAGAGTGCATAATTTTGTTTTAATCTTTTCATTTTATCTTTTAGACATTAGTTCTGGAATGAGTCTGTCAAAATATTTGAATAAAAACTGAGAGCTTTATTGCTACGTTTTAAGCATAATTTGGACATTATTTCGTGTTCTTTATAACCACCAAGTATTAAACCGTAAATCATAATGTAACTGAAGCATAAACATCACGTGGCATGTTCTGTCATTGTTTTCAGGTACTGGGTTCTTACTTGAGTATCATAATATATTGTGTTTTAACACCAACACTGTAACATTTACTAATTATTTTTTTAAACTTCAGTTTTACTGCATTTTCACAACATATCAGACTTCACCAAATATATGCCTTACTATTGTATTATATTACTGCTTTACTGTGTATCTCAATAAAGCACGCAGTTATGTTACAAAAATAAGTGTCGAGTACAGTACTTTGTTTTTAATTTTTAACTAGGTAATACATTCGTATGGTTGACGAGTGAAAAATCAAAAAAGCCAAGTGGTGAAAATACCCTAGTCCCACATCATGCACACGGGCCTGTGAGCAAATGTCAATTTCTTGTGTCTCCTTCCAAACGATCACGATCATGAAAACAGTTACAAACACACGTTCCTACTTTTGCCCTTTTATGACACCTGAGATAGATCGCTTTCTGTGCACCCAGCCCTATACCGTGCTTTTTAAAACTTAAGAATGGACTCAAGGGATCCAGCCATTCTTAATTATATCACAAGAAATGTTTCCATCTCGATATATAAAATGCTTTCCCATTCTTTTTTTTATAGCTGCATAATATTCCAGTGTAGGTTAATGGGATATCACTTAAGCTGTCCTCTTTGGTGGGACATGTGGGCTGTTTTCCGCCTTCCGTGACAAACAGTACTGCACATCTTTCATGTCTGCTCACTTGCGCCAAAATCTTATCTGTGGGATCCTACAGGTGAGGTTTCTGGACCAAAAGTGGCAAGCGCATGGAGCGGGGGGAGATCATTTGGGTGCAGCAATAGTCACAGTGCTCATTTGGTTTCCTGTTTCAGTCCTCACAAGTAGATGAATTAACCAGTATGCAATTTACATTTGCTTCTCAAGAGAATTCATCACTTCTGTTACTGTTTACAGCACCAGATCTAAGGGGCAGTTGGAGCAATAGGAGTCTCACCTAAAAGGATACCTCAGAACTGGTTCTGGGGAGGATAGCCCTAACCACACAGAAGTCATGATCGGCACCAGAGGGAGATTCCCCGGGAGATCTCCTTGCCCCTGCCCTGCTCTGCTTCTGTCCTAACTGCAAAGGAGGAGCCATGTCAGCTCCCCTAAGGAGGGGTGATATTTGCCTCTGACCACGATGCATGGACAGGAGTTCCCCCCCAGTGTTCACACCCCGGGGGTCCAAAGAAATTGTGAAGTCCATTAGGTAAAGTCTATTCTAGTGATTCTGGGAATAAGAGGAGAGGGTCAAGCTCATTAAGAATGATAACTAAGTGAGTATGGCATCTCTGCTAGGAATCACCTGCTCAGTTTCTGAAGGTGGGCTGATGACGCTGGCCCAAGTGACTACAGTCATGAACGATGGCCCCTGAAGTCCGCATACACCAAGACTACCTCTCACCATATTTCAATCCATCCTGGATCCCGCCCTGCCATTCCCCAAACCTGCCTTTGCCTGAAACACCCCGACTGGCTGTTCGGATGGCACGAAACTAGGTCACTGAGGAGCCCAACACGTCACCATGTCCACCGCAACTGTGTGCAGAGGACTCTGAGGAGGGCGTTTCACTTTCCATTCCACATTTGGCCCAGTTTGGAGGGGAGAGGATTATTTCAGTCAAAATGTAAAATGGATCAAGCTGGTGCGGACCGTGCACCAGGAAGCAAAATGTGTGTTTAGGGGAAAGCACCCAGATGAAGGGACAGGTCCTGTGGAGCGGTGATGTGATTCCCTGAATTTGTAATACTCTAATGGCGGGATGAATACCAACATAAGCACTGGTACACACACAGACACTTTCCTTCAAATTAAGTGAAGCAAGGACACGAATCGAATTCTTTCCCACAGTAGCAGGACTACTAGAGTAGGAAGTTCTACTCTAGTAGACCAATACGTTCTCCGTCACTCCGTGGACAGTAGAGTGCTGTGGTCTCACGGACTTACTTGAAAATATGAGCACAGCAACACATCAGACTTTCCATAATAAACAATATCGTGTGTGTGTGAGACAGAGAGAGAAGTTTGGGGATGTTTGAGAGTGGCGCGCTTTTTTTAAGATTTTATTTATTTGAGAGAGAGAGTAAGAGAGAGCACAAGAGTGGAGGGGAGGGACAAGCAGACTCCCCACTGAGCAGGGAGCCCGATGCGGGGCTCGATCCCAGGACCCGGGGATCATGACCTGAGCCGCAGGCAGACGCTCAACTGGCTGAGCCACCCTCCGAGTGCCTTTCTTATACAGCAAAGATTATATATAGTAACATGAGGCTTAAATTCTATACCTACATATAGGTATGTGCATTTGTATTATTTTATATACACACAGCATCAAGTTTTAGCTCTTCTATAACTAATTTGAGATCATTCAAGCTCACAGAAACATTGCGAGAATAGCACAAAGAACCCCTATCTGTGCTTTATCCAGATTCGACAACTGTTTGCATGTTGCACCATTTACTTTCTCCCTCCATATAGTCTGTTTTCTTCCTGAACCGTCTTGAGAGTTAAGTTTCAGACATCATGCCCCTTTATGCTTAAATACTTCAGGTAAATTTTCTAAAAACTAGAACATTCTCTTGCGTAACCACATGACCATGATCAAAATAAAGAAACTTAACATTAAAGATAACAGCTACACAGCCACATTCAAATGTTGTCACTGTGCAATGTCTTTCATAGTTATGTGTGTTTCCCTGATCTGGTCTAGGATCTAATTCACAAGCTCATGACACTTGGTCCTGTCTCTTTAACCTTCCTTCATCCGGAATGGTTTCTCTGCCTTTGTCTTCAAAGACCTTGACATGTTTTAAGAGTACAAGCCAGTGACTTTGTAGGATGTGCCTCCCTTTGGGTTTGTCTTAGGCGCCCTTCGTGATTAGATGCAGGGTATGTGTTTTTGGCAGGAAGGGGACACAAGCGACAGAGTGTCCTCAGCACGTCAGAGCAGGAGTCATGTTACAATGGTCTGTCCCATTCTTGGTGATGTTAACCTCAGCCTTGGGGAAGGTGGTACCTCCAGGTTTCTCCACTTGGTATACATTTTAAAACCTAGTTGTTCTTAAGCCTTTAGGTTCACCTGGAAAATCTTACTATTTTCCTAGGTATTACTGCAGATGATCTGTGTAAAATGGGCACGCTTTCAGAGAGTTCCAGTTAAGACGGCAACACGGGAGCCTGTTGAAGTCACCTCCTCCCACAGACACACTCAGTCTACACCTCCATACAGAACAAGTCCCTCTGTAAGAAGCCCAGAAACTGGCTGAGTGACTCCTATACATATCGGGCAAATGACAAAATCGGGACGAGAGGCGGAGACACAATGTCACCATAAACCCCATCCCTGGCACAGTGACGCACAACCAGGAGCAAACTCACAACTCGCAGCTTCTCCCTGAGGAGTGATGGGTTTGGACCCCACATCTGGCACCCCAACTTCTAAGGCTTCCTTGAGAGATATGGGACCCCTAAACTTCTAGCTTTGAGAGCCAAAGGGGCTTGTGTCCATGAGATCCACAAGCCTATGGTGAATGAGGAGACAAGTGATAAAGGGCTCGTGCAGACTCACCACGGCTAACCCCCTAGGGCACGACACAGAGGCAGCAGACCGAAAGGCCCAGTCTTTCTTTCAAAGAGGACTATTTGCTTCTATTAATAGCTGCGGCCCAAGGGGCAGGCTTCTAATTGAATATATACATAGTGACGGGCTGCAACGCTCCCCAGAGACCCCAGAGGACAGTGGATGCTATTTTTATGCTCTTCCTTGGCCTTGCTCCAGGTTGCCGGTCCCTGGAGCTTAGGCATATGTCTGGCACTCTGGTTGTGGAGGCTACCATCCCGGGGATGCCCCTTCATCCTCTGGCTCTGCTAGCCAACTGGGCCTACATTCATGGGTGCCACAGGACTGTAACAGACAGAGAAACCCTTCTTAACCAGCTATCTCCCCAGGGCACAGTACAGAGGCAGCATGCAGAAAGACCCAGTCCTTCCTTAAAAGACACCTATTTGCTCTTAATGGCTGTGGCCTGAGAGACACACATCAAGGGGCAGATCACGATACTCTGCAGAAACCAGAGGATGCGATCTTCGTCTCTCCCTCTGCTTCATTCCAGGACACTGGTGTCTCCCATAAAGGAGCTTCGGCACATGGCTGGCGTCCTGATTTGTGCAGCTACTCCCCGGAAATGCCCCTTGATCACCTGGCTCTGGTGGCCAGTGGGGCTTACATTCCTCAGGCCTATGGGACTGTAACAGAGAAACTGTTCTTCATCAGCTATCCACTCCCACCCCCCGGTACAGTGCAGAGGCAGTGGACAGAAACACCCACCCCACAGGCCTCCTCTGAAAGAGAGGGCCCAGCTTCCAACTGGCCGGCATCGAGGTGCTGACACTGACAGATCTCGGCACACCCTCAACACTGGGAGCCACTAAGAACAGAGAATGCTGCTTCCGCCATGTCCACAATAGCCAAACTATGGAGAGAGCCCAGATGTCCATCGACTGATGAACGGATAAAGAAGAGGTAGCATATAAATATACAATGGACTAGTACTCAGCCATCAAAAGGAATGAAATCCTGCCATTTGCAACGACGTGGATGGAACTGGAGGGTATTATGCTAAGTGAAATAAGTCAGTCATTGAAAGACCAATGCCTTATGATTTCACTCCTATGTGGAATTTAAGGAACAAAACAGATGAACATATAAGGGAAGAGAAGGAAAAATAAAATAAGAGGAAAACAGAGAGGGAGGCAAACCATAAGAGAATCTTAACTCTAGGGAACTGAGGGTTGCTAGAGGGGAGGTGGGGGGGGATGGGGTAACTGGGTGACGGGCATGAAGGAGGGCGCTTCATGTAATGAGCACTGGGTATAAGACTGATGAATCACTAAATTCTACCTCTAAAACTAATAATACACTATGTTAATTAATGGAATTTAAATAAAAAATTTTAAGAAAAGAATGCTGCTAGACAATCACAAAGGCATGAGAGACAACCTAGAGCTGCATGGGGTTAAATGATAAGGTTCATCTCCTACACATACCACTCCTTCAAGACCAGGAGAAGTGGCTGTTTCATCTAATACATAAAAACAAATGCAGAGAGTCAAGGAAAAAGAAGAAGCGAGGAATATGCTCCAAATGAAAGAAGAAGATAAAACCTCAGAAAAAACACCTTCAAAAAACAGGGATAAGTGATTTACCTGATACAAAGTTCAAAATAACAGTCATAGTATACTCCTCAAAGTGAGGAAGACAACAAATGAACAAAGTGAGGATTTCACCAAAGAGAAAATATATGAAAATACCAAAAAGAGGGGCACCTGGGTGGCTCAGTTGGTTAAGCGTTCAACTCTTGGTTTTGGCTCAGGTCATGATCTCAAAATTGTGAGATCGAGCCCTGCGTCTGGCTCCACACTTAGTGTGGAGCCTGCTTGAGGATTCTCTCTCCTTCCCCCTCTCCCCCTCCTGCTTGTGTGTGTGTGTGCGCGCGCACATGCACACGTGCACAAACACACTCTCTTGCTCTCAAATAAATAAATCTTTTTAAAAAATACCAGATAGAAATCATAGTGCTTAAGAATATAGTAAGTGAAAGGACACATTCAATAGTGGGGTTCAACAACAGGCTAGATGAAGTGTAAAAAGATCCCATGAACTTGACAACAGGGCAGTGGAATTCATCCAGAGGAGCAAGAAGGAAAAAACGAAAAAAAAGTGAAGATAGCTTAACAGACTTATGGGACACCACCAAGCATTAGAGGGGTCCCAGAGAAGAGAAAGGGGCAAAAAAAAAAAAAAAACTTACTTGAAGAAATAATGGCTGAAAACTACCCTAACTTTGGGAACAGAGACAGACATCCAAATCCAGGACACCCAGAGAGCTGCAAAGAAGAGGACTCCAAGGAGACCCAAGCCAAGATACATTATAATTCAAGCATCATAAGTTAAAGACAAAGAGAGGATTTTTAAAACTGCAAGAGAAAAATGAGTTGTTACATTCAAGGGAATGCCTGTAAGACCATTAGCAGATTCTTTTTTAGCAGAAATTCACAGGCCAGAAGGGAGTTTCATGCTATATTCAAAGTGCTAAAAGAAAAAAACTGCCAACCAGAATACTCTATCCAAAAAAGTTGTCCTTCAAAAATGAAAGAGTTTTCCAGAGGAAAAAAAGGTGAAGGAGTGTAGCCCTAGACTGGCTTTATAATGTTGAAGGGCACTTGTGCACGCTCTTTCTCTCAAATGAATAAAATCTTTAAAAAAATGTTAAAGGGACTGCTTAAAGTTGAAACAAAAGGGCACAAATAACTGGAAAACATGAAAGTATAAATCTCACTGGTAATGGTAAATATATAGGTAAATTCAGAGTAATCTAATGTTGTAATGGTGATGGGTTAATCACCTATAAATTTAGTATGAGGGATAAAAAAATCAAATATTGGGGCACCTGGGTGGCTCAGTCAGTTAAGCATCCAACTCTAGGTTTCAGCTCAGGTCATGATCTCATGGTCATGAGATTCAAGCCCCATGTCAGGCTCCATGCTTAGCACGGAGTCTGCTTAAGACCCTCTCCCTCTCCCTTTGCCCCTCCCCCACACTCACACGCTCTAAAAACAAACGAGTAAAAAAAATACCAGTGTAGTAAAAATGACTGTTACTACAATAATTTGTTAATGGATACACTAGATGTAGATTATGACATCAATAACAAAATGTGGGGGTGAAGGTCAAAATGCAGAGGTTTAGAATCCATGTCAACTTGAGTTAATAACAACTTAGAATAAACCGTTACAAATGTAAGATGCCTTATGTGAGCCTCATGGTAACCACAAAGCAAAAACCCACAGGAGATACACAAAAGATAAAAAGTAAGACACCTAGGCACACTACTCCAGAAAAGCATCATATCACAAAGGGAGAGAACATAAGAAGAAAGGAACAAAGGAATTCCAAAACAACCACCAATGTACAAAACAGCAGTAAGTCCATACCTATTAATAATTAAATGTCTGAAGACTAAATTTTCTAATCTAAAGACATAGAGTAGCTGATGAGATTAAGGAAAAAAAAGGAAAGACCCAACTTTGTGCTGCTTACAGGAGACCCACTTCAGCATCAAGGACACACACAGGCTAAGAGGGAAAGGATGGACAAAGATACTCCATGTAAATACGTGTATCAGACCAAGCAGACTTTACAACAAAGACTGTAGTAAGAGACAAAGAAGGTCATTACATAATGATAAAGGGGTCAATCCAACCAGAGGATGTAATATTCGTATATATTTATGCACCCAACATAGGAACACCTAAATATATAAGCAAAAATTAACAGACCTAAAGGGAGAAATACACAGCAATACAGTAGTAGTCGGGGACTTTAATAACCCACTTTCACCAATGGCTAGATCATATAGACAGAAAACCAATAAGGAAACTTTGGGCTTACACAGATATTAACAGAACATTCCATCCAAAAGCAAGGGAATACACATTCTTTTCATGTGTACATGTAACATTCTCCAGGACAGATCATATGTTAGTTGACAAAGCAAGTCTTAATAAATTTAAGAAGACTGAAATCATATCAAGCATCTTTCCTAACCACAGGGTATTAAAGTAGTTATCAGTTATCAAAAGGAAACTGGAAAATTCTCAAATGTGTTTAGATGAAACAACATAGAAAATCCCGAAAGACTCATTACTAGCAGGAAGATGAATCAGTCATCAAAAACCTCACAACAAACAAGAGTCCAGGACCAGATGACTTCAAAGGTGAATTCTACCAAACACTTGAAGAAAATTCATACCAATCCTTCTTCAACTCTTCCAAAAAATAAAAGAGGGAATACTTCCAAACTCATTTTACAAGGCCAGCATTAGCCGGATACAAAAACCATACAAGGACACCGCAAGAGAAACCAGCTATAGACCAATATCCCTCATGAAGATAGATGTAAAAATTCACACCAAAATAGCAGCAAACCCAATTCAGTAATACACTGAAAGGATCATACACCAGGATCATGTGGGATTTATTCCAGGGATGCAACAATGGTTCACCATCCACAGATCAATGTGATAGGCCACATTAACAAAATGAATGATACAAACCATATGACCATCTCAACAGATGAAAAAATATACTGACAAAATTCAACAACCATTTATGATAAAAACTCTAAAGAGAAGTTGGTATCTACAGAACATACCTCAGCATAATAAAGGCCATATCAGATGAGTAAACAGCTAATATCATATTCAGTGTTAAAAAAAAAAAAAGAGAAAGCTTTTCCTCAAAGATCAGAACATGACTAGGATGTCCACTCTCACTACTTTTATTCAACATAGTATTGAAAATCCCAGGCAGAACAGTTAGGTAAGAAGAAGAAATTAAAGGCATCCAAATCAGAAAGGAAGAAGTGAAACTGTTTCCATTTGCAGATGACATATTATACAGAGAGAACACTAAAAAAACCAAACAAACAAAAAACTAAAAAGCCCACCAAAAACTACAGAATAAACAAATTTGGTAAAGTTGCAAGATATAAAATCAATGCACAAAAATCTGTTGTGTTTCCATACCATAGACTAGTAATGAAGTAGTTAAAAGAGCTATTAAGGAAACAATCCCACTGACAAGAAATAACAAGTGTTGGCAAGGACGTGAAGGGTACCCATGGGCACTGTTGGTGGGAGTGTCCATCTATGCAGCCACTACAGAAAACAGTATGGACGGTTCTCAAATCTTTAAAAATAGAACTACCTTGTGATCTTACAACTCTACTTTTGGCTATTTATCTGAAGAAAACGAAAACACAAACTTAAAAAGAAATCTGCACCCCCATATATGCAACCCTAGGTTTACTGTAGCATTATTTACAATAGTCAAGAAACGGAAACAACCGAAGTGTCCTTCAATAGATGAATGGATAAAAAAAATGATGCAGTGTATATATATATACACACACACACACACACACACTGAAATACTATTCACCCATAAAAAAAGATAATGAAATCCCGCCATTTGTGACAACATGGATGAACCTTGAGGGCATTATACTGAACGAAGTAAGTCACACAGAAAAGGACAAATACCATATGAATCACTTATATGTGGAATCGAAAAAACGCACATGTGCTCATAGATACAAAGATTAGATACACAGAACAGATTGGTGGTTGTGGGGCCAGAGAGTGGGTGAAGAGGACCAAATTTTCAGTTATAAAATAAATAAGTTGCAGGGATGTGATATATAGCATAGTGACTATAGTTAATAATACTGTATTGCATATTTGAAATTGATAAGAAGTCAATCTTAAAAATTTTTTCCTTGTGATGAAAACTTTGAACTCTGTAGGGCAACAGATGTTAACAACACTCACTGTGGTGATCATTTTGCAATATACACAAATATCAAATAATCACGCTGTATACCTGAAATATGATGTTATGTCACTTGATCTTAGCCAAAAGGCCGAGAAGCGATATATGATGTTATATGTCAATTATACCTCAATTAGAACATCATCATCATGAATTCTCAAAAAGAATCCCATTTATAATTCCATGAAAAGAATAAAATACTTAGGAATAAATTTAACCCAGGAGGTGAAAGATCTGTACACTGAAAGCTGTAAGACATTTATGAAAGATAGTGAAGAAGACACCAATAAATGGAAAGATATTTTATGCTCTTGGATTGGAAAAACTAATATTGTTAAAATATCCATACTACCCAAAGAAATCCACAGATTTGACACAATTAAATTCCAATGACATTTTCACAGAAATCTAACAGTCCTAAAATTTATATGGAACCACAGAAAGCCCTGAATAGTCAAAGCAATCTTGGGAAAGAACAACAAAGCTGGAGGCATCATGCGCCACGGTTCAAACTATATTATGAAGATATAGTAATCAAAACGGTATGGAACTGGCATAAAAATGAACACATAGATCAATGGAGCTGAACAGAGCGCTCAGAAATAAGCCCATGCGTATATGGTCATTTACAACAAAGGAGCCAAGAACATACAGTGGGCAAAGGATAGTCTCCAGCAAATGGTGCTGGGAAAACAGGACAGCCATAAGCAAAAGACTGAAATTGGCCTATTATCCTATACCATAAAAATCAACTCAAAATGGATTAAAGATTTAAATGTAAGGCCTGAAACCATAAAGTTCCTAGAAGAAAATACAGGGGGATCATCTCCTTGGCCTAGGTCTCAGCCGTAATTTTTTGGATTTAACACCAAAAAGCAAAGGCAACAAAAGCAAAAATAAACAAGTGGGTCTAAATCAAACTAAAAATCCTCTGCACAGCAAAGGAACCCATTAATAAAATAAAAAGGCAACCTATGGAATGGGAGAAAATATTTGCGAATTATACATCTGATAAGAGGTTAATATCCAAAATATATAAAGAACTCATACAACTCAATGGCCAAACAACAACAACAACATTTTAAAACTGGCAGAACATCTACACAGACATTTTTCCAAAGATGCCATACAGATGGTCAACACATACATGAAAAGGTACTGAACATCACTAATCATCAGGGAAATGCAAATCAGAATCACAAAGGTGTATCACCTCACACCTGTTAGAGTATTACCAAAAAGACAAGCAGTTGGGCTGGGGCCGAAAGACCCTGTTCCTCAAGGGACGGGTTTGAGGAAGAGGTGGGATGGTCTCCTGGGAGGAATTCCAGGCACCTCAGACACCTCCCTGCTGCCAGGAGAAACGACTGGCCCCTAGAATAATGCGACAGTGCCTTTGGGTTGCTGTTGGCCTTTGCGTGGGGACAGTTCTTCATCACACACGACTCTCCCTCACTTTGCCGTCCTCCCGGCATTGGGATGACAAAGTCCCCTCCACCCATTTCCCGGTGCCTCCTAGGAAAATGGCCGAGGACTACCGGGTCTCTTTCCCACCCGAATACCGGCTGTGTTCTTTGCCAAGTCTCCCTCACTGGCAGCCTCCAGCTCTTAGATTTTAAGGCTGTTAGTTCTTGCGGACTTTGCCTCTTTTGTCCAACCCTCTAGTCCCTTTTCCCTCAGGTAATTTATTGACGCCATCGCAGATGGAAACACTGCCCATCTGAGAAAAAGCCAGGAAACAAAGCGACTTTCCAAGGGTGGAGAAAGAAGTTACCCCAGGTAGCGTCTGACCTGGGCGCATGTGCGGCTTATAGCTGCTCACAGTGCCTACCGCGTGCCCCGGGCGCTTTCCCTCTGGTCTTCAGGGCCACGCCAGGCACCCCCCAGCTTCTGGCAGTACTGGCTGCTGGCGGCTCAAGCGGCGGCCCCCTCTGGGCACTGCCTACAGCCACAGAGAACCGCCTTGTGCAAGTACCTCCGCCTCTCACGACGCAACAGGGGGGCCAAGAACTGGCTGATGGAATCATACAGACACCTGGTCCCCTGGCCTCGTTTTGGGACAGCGCTGAAAGGCCATCCCAGCTCCAGAGCCCCCTGTGGGACGGGCCGAGGCCTCAGTGGCAGCCACACCACCGGGGGAGCTCCCCGGCCCCACCTGCCCCCCTCATTGTCTTCACGTGTCTCTCCCACCAGCGCGCCCGGTCAACCTTCCACCTGGGACCGATCCCAGGAAACCTCCTGCAGGTGAGCGCTCCCTCTGCAGAAAACACTCCATCTCAGGAGGCCAGGGAGTGCGTCCAAAACGCTGCCCTTAGTTTTACTGGGAAACAGAGTTGCAAACCAAGAGAAGAGTAACTTACGCTGTTCTGGCTGTCTCTCCAGCCTGCTGCCCGCTGGGCCCCGACTGTCCCTTCCTCTGCTCCAAACCCTCAGCCTTGCCTTCTCCACACGTTCATGTTCGTGTCCACTCACGTTCTGCACAGCAGTATCCTTTCCTTCCCCCCGCACTGAGCGGAATCACCCTCCTCCCCCAGAGCTGACTCCCGCGTGGTTGCTCCCACCACAAAGCTTCTGCGTGATGTGCCTGGACGTGCGCTCCTGTTTGCACAATCTGTCCCCCTGTGGTATGGCCCCGGGCTTGCTCCTTGAACCTCTTGTCTTTAATGTGGAATGCTAGCTCGGGGGTCTCATTCAGTCTCAGGGCTATAAATACCTTCAGTGTGATGATGACTCCGGGGTCGGTGTCTCCAGCCGGTACTTCGTTCCCGAACTCCATATTTGTAGATCTGGCTGCGTCCTCAACATCTCTCCCTGGAGGTCTGATGGTCTTCTCCACCTTACCATGTCTGAGACTGAGCTCCCGATGCACCCACCACAACCACCTCCCTGCCACCATCTAAAACGTTCTCGACCCCAGCCCTTAACGGCAACTCCAGCCTTCCAGGTGCTCAGGCCAAGGAGCACTATCATCTGTGACTCCTTTCTTACTCACATCAACAAATTCCGAGGGCCCTCCCTTCAAAATATATCTAGAATCTGGTCACCTCTCTGCACGTCTGCTTCTACTCCCCTGGCCTGAGAAGTCCTAATCACACTGCTGGATCACTACAATAGTCTTCAGCTGGTCTCCCAGCGGCCACCTGCCCTCCTTCATGCTCGCCTTCACACAGAGTGATCCTGTTAAGGCATAATCAGATCGGGCCTGTTTGGGGCTCAAAACTCACCCACGGCTCCCCGTCCTAGACTAAAAGCCAAAGTCCTTCTAGCCTCCTCAAGGTTCTAACACAATCTGACCTGCACCTCTCTCCCCAGCCCGGCTACCTGTCCCTTTGTCCGCTCTGCTACATGCATCTTATGGCCGCCTTACTGTTTCTGAAACACATCAGCCAGTTCTGACCTTAGGGCCTTTGTACGGACTGTTTGCTCTGCAACACCCCCCCCCCATGCCTGTTTTGCTGGCTTCCTCGCCTCCTAGAGGTCTTTACTCAAAATTCACGTTGTTGAAACAAATGTCTGGGCCTAAGATGGAGCCACTTCTGTCCGGGTGCCACGTCAGCAAACCGAGACTTAGACTAAGTGTCGTGTCCCTTTAAATGCTTGACTTGGCCAGAAACAGTATATCCAGTCAGCCAATCCCCACCTACCAAGCCAACTCCGGGCTCTGTACCTATTTCCTTGTTCTCTACTCTTTATCCTATAAAAGCTTCCTGCCTTCCTCTCCGCTCTGCAGTTCTCTGGACCCTTGGAAATGGAGGCTGCCCATTTCATAAAATATAAGGGTTTGTTTGTATCACCTGAATTGTCTTCTTTAATCAGTTTTTCACAGCCTTCTCTGTCAAACCTCTCCTAGATACTAGTTGAACTGCAACCCCAAACTCTATCTTTGCACTTCCCCAGTTCATGTGGCTACATCACATTGATTATCAGCTGGCATAATATAATTCTTGATTTACATATTTTGTGTATTATCTGTCTCCCCTAGCTAGAATGTAAAGTTTGTAAGGGTAGGGATTTGGGTCAGTTTTGTTCGCTATGCTCTCCCGGAGCATCTAGAACTCCTGGCACACAGAATGTGCTCCTAGTGAATATAGGAACTAAGGAGGAGACAAAGGATGCAAGAAAAGTCATATCTAGGGCTTTCATATACTGGCTTTTCTTCCGTGGCCATTCATCATATTCTCTTTATGGAGGAATGTTCATAGCTTCGGGATGAAAGAGACAGCCCAGGGACATTCCAGCAGAGAGTCACAGACATGACCGCTTAGCAAACAAGATCCTAAAAGAAAAAAATAAGGGAACTGTAATTTCATAAAAAGGGAAAAAACTAACTGGGGTGATTTAACATCTTATGTTGAAGATGATGCCTAGTTGTTCTCCAGCTCTACTGAGTAGAGAACAGCACCCCCCCCAATAAAAAAAGGTTGGGGGGAGTTAAATCATAACTTAAAGAATTTGGGAGGATATACAAGGAAGAATACAGTAGCAACCACCCTGGCTAAATACTGGATGCAGTGGGTTCATCTCCCTCTGGAAGTTTTTATAGGAGAACGCATTCCCCTTCAAGTCTGGCCCTACTGGACAGCAATGTAGGCAGGGGAAAAGCTAAAACAAGAACGTCTAATGGCCTCACAACAAACCTTCTCGTCCTCTGGCTTGTGTGGCTGGATGTCTGGTCTAAGCCTGGCCTTTTCCACATACGACAAGACTTCCCACCTCACCTCACAAGCTAGTTAGCAACCTGTGGCCCATTCTGGCATTCTGCTCCAGCACAGCTCAATAAGTAAGGTTAAAGTCTTCCTTCAATCTTTTCTCGACCTCCGCCCACTCTCCTACCATGTTTCTCTTTAAAAATTTTGGTATCCTAGCTCCTAGATACAGAGAACAGATGGGTGGTTGCCAGAGATGTGGGATGGGGGTGGGGTAGGCAAACGGATGAAGGGGGACAAAAGGTACCAACTTCCCCTTATAAAAATGAATAAGTCCTGGGGATGTAATGGACAACACGGTGACTATAGTTAATAAGATGGTACTGTATATTTGAAAGTTGCTAAGAGAGTAGATCTTCAACATTCTCACAACACTTCATGGAGCGATCATTTGGCAGGGTATGCAAATGGTAAATCATTATGTTGTACACATGAAACTAGCATAATGTTATAGGTCAATTATACCTCAATAAATAAATAAATATTTTTGGTATCCTGAAACTGTATATGATACCCTGACGTACTGATACAAAACTCATACAAAAATTTTGTAAAACGTTCTAACTATAAAGTAGGGGTTTGTTGAAGGAGTTTTTCTAACTCTGAAAGCACAACAGTCTAAACAATTACATGACTATTCATAAAATAGGCTACTGGGTTTCTACTTCATGCCAGTCAGGAAGTCAAAAGGGGATGGTGTGTAACTCCTAGTCCACTAGAGGATCTGGATAAGAAATAATTGCTGTGGGTCATGATATAAGCTCACACAAGCTAAAAGTGGTAGCCCAAGGATGGTGTGCTAATAGGGAGAATCAGGCAAAATTCCATAGAGAAGCCCCCCACACTGGATCAAACACTTACATTTGCACGCACTATGATAATAACCTTTCCTGTGTTTTGTTTGGAAAAGCCCCCTTTCGATTAATTTGATCTTCAGAGTAAATTAGTGTTCCCTGAAGTATATGATGGTCATGAAAAGGTCCTGCATGGAATTGGCAGCCAGATGTCTAATAGAGTAACATGCAGCCCAAGGATCATTATTGCCAATAAAAAAAAATCCACATGTCTGGTCACATTTAGCAAAGGTTATTTAACAGAAAAGCAGCTTGAATCCACCAACAACCCCATCTGCATACCAACTGAAGAGCATTGCTATACAACAAAACACACACAGTAGGTCCTAATTAATTTCTGGTTGGATTTCATTCTTACATAAATGAATCAATGAATTAAACACATAATATATGCATGTATTTGATAAATGTATACAACCCCCCTTTCATCAAAAAGGCAGTGTATTTGGAGCTTTCTATTAAACACTGCAGATTTCTAAACTATAAAAAAATTTAGAGAAGAAATGAATGATTCATATTAATAGCAAGAATTGTTATGCTAATTGTAAGTTATTTGTGCTCTGTACTATTTTTTGCTTTCTACTGAATAGTCATTATCTTCCTCCATGTTTCTCTTTCAGATCATTTGGAAAATAAAAATGAAGAAGCTGAATAAGGAGATATGGTCTGACATCTGCATTCTGAAGTGTCAACTTAAAGTGACCATGTAAGTCCTGTCCAGCTTCAAAACAAGCAGAGTTATAAAAGTTTGTTCAGGAGATGATGCTGTCAGGAGAAGCTAGGTTGGGCTGCAATAACAAATAGACGCTGCAATCTCGGTTGCTAAACTCAGCAGAGACTCCTTTCTAGGCCACATCATAGATCAGGGACCAGTCTCCTAACATCTTGCAACCCCACCATTTCTAAGACCTTTGAGTCCAGCCCACATGGAGCAGAAAATGAGAATATGTAGAAAGCACATTGGTGGAAGGCACAGATCATTTCTGTTCACATTCCCATTGGCGAGAATTCAGTCATAATTTCCCAAACTCACTGCAAGGAAGGCTAAGAAATAGATTTTCTCAGTGCCCAGGAAAAGGAAATGGATTGGTGAACATGTAGCCAGTCTTTGACACAGGCAGAAAACTCAAAACATACTTTTTATTCAAGCCAAGTTGTATGTTATGGTTAGGTTCCCAAGTAAACCCATCCAAAACGCATCTGAAGAACAGTGCTAATAGTGAACACCTTGAGGATGTAAAATGTCACCTCTCCGGCCATCTTGTCTACCAGGACCAAAGTTGAAAACTCATTAACATAATAGAGGTTCTGCATTCTATACATTCAGCCATCTTTTATTTCACATTTATTATGTCTACCTGTGCTGGGCACTATTCTAGGCACTGAAAAAACAAAGATAAGATCTAGTGATTGCTCTCAGTGGCAATAATGAAACTAACTCCTATGAGACCAAGATAAGAACCAGGGTGTTGGGGCACATGGGGGGCTCAGTCACTTAGGCGTCTGCCTTCAGCTCAGGTCGTGATCTCAGGGTCCTGGGATCGGGTCCCTGCTTCGGGCTCTGGGCGTGGGGAGTCTGCTTCTCCCTCTACCTCTGCCCCTCTCCCCACTCGTGCGCTCTCTTGTTCTGCTCTCTCTCAAATAAATAAAATCTTCTTTAAAAAAACGGGGTGTTTTTAGGAACTGCACATACATCAGTATGGCTGGAACAGAGTGGGCAAGATAAGGGCAGCAAGAGCCCAGGACCAAGACGCTGTGTGCCATGCTGAAAACAATGTGGGCCTTAAATGGGAATCCATTGAAAGGATGTAAGCGCAGAAGTAACACAATCAGATGAGTACTTCTGAAAGACCACTCAGACTGCCGGCTGTATGGAATATGAACTAGGAGGACACGGTCGAGAGGGATGTGACTACTATACAGCTGTCACTGTTTTGCCATCAAGGACATTTTGCTGTAGACACCTTGACCTGGACGTTTTGCACGGGGTAATTTTGAGGCAGTATAAAACAACATATCATTAGGCATTCTCTTTCCATTTTCAGAATGAAAACTGCTTTGTCGTTTATCCTTCTGATTATATGCTCATTGTGAAATATTCAGACAATATAAGGAGGTATAAAGCAAAAGTAAAAATCACTCATAATCCAGTGCCTGGTGAAAACCACTGTTAACATATTCAGTGTCTATGTTTTTATAACTTTCCCCATGCATACTGTTTCTAATAGAAATGTGATAATACCATAAACACAGGTATAACCTGCTTTCTTTGTTTAGCAATAAATTCTGAACATTTTCTCAAAGCAGTAAGCATAGCTATCATAATTTTTTTAAAGATTTATTTCTTTATTCCAGAGAGAGAGAGAGAGAGAACAAGGGGGAAGGGCAGACAGAGAAAGAGTCTCAAGCAGACTCTGCACTGAGTGTGGAGCCCAACCAAGGTTCCATCCCTCCAACTCCAAGACCACAACGTGAGCCGAAACCAAGAGTCAGATGCCCAACTGACTGTGACACCCAGGCACCCCTCACTATCATAATTTTTCATTATGCCATAAAGCATTCCATTGGTTGGATGTTTGTGTATGGTAGTGGCTGAGAGTGTAAGCTCTACATCTGAATTGTCTGGTTTCTAATCCTGGCTCTAAGCTAAGGGTAGAAAATTTTTCTGTAAAGGGCCAAATAAATGTTTTAGATTTTGTGGGCTACATTAGTCAGGGTTCTCCACAGAAACAGAACCAACAAGATATATAGATCTAGACACAGAGATACAGATGTATGTAGAGATAGATAGATCTGTATCTCAGTGTCCATATCCATCTAACTGTCTATAACTTTGTGTCTATAGATATTTCTATTTCTGTCTCTATCTCTTTCTCTATCTATATATTTATATATGGAGAAAGAGAGATAGTTTAAGGAATTAGCTAACATGATTGTGAGGGTCCAGACTCTGCATGCTGGAGACCCGGGGAAGAGTTGCAGTCTGAAGGCAGTCTGCTGACAGAACTCCCTCTTTCACCAGGGCCTGTTGTCTTTTTCTATGAATTGATTGGATGAGGCCTACCCATACAATGGAGGGTAATCTGCTTTACTCAAGGTCTACTGATTCAACTGTTCATCTCATCTGAAAAATGCCTTTACAGAAACATCTAGAATAATGTTCGACCGTATATCTGGGTACCATGACCTAGCCAACTTGACACATAAAATTAACCATCCCATGAGCCACGTGACCTCTACTGCCACCTACTCAATTCTGTCATTGTTGTATGTGATAGCAGACATATACAATATGGAAAGAAATGGGTATGGCTGTGTTCCAACAAAGCTTTATTTACAAGAATAGGGGGCAGGCTGGATGTGGTCCATGGACTGCAGTTTGTTGATTCCTACCCTTAGCTACTTTCTAACTGTGCAACTTTGAACAGGTCATATCAGTTCTTTAAACCTCAGTTTTCTCATCTGTGAGAAATGGGGATGATAATAGTTGTGAATTCAAAGGCCTAACATGAGAATCAAGAGACACCTGTGCTCAATAAATCTTCCCCTATTATTTATCCATTATCTACTGACAGAATTTTTTAAATACCTTTATTAAGATATAACTGACATACAATAAACTGCATATATTTAAAGAATATAATTTGAAAAGCTTTAATAGATCCATACGCTCATGAAATCATTACCACAAAGGTAGTGAATACGTCCATCACCCCAAAAGCTTCATCCTGGCCATTTGTAATCCTGCCCTGGCGTCCCTTCCACCACTCCCAGCCCCCACTCCCACCGCCAAGCAACCACTGATCCGCATCCCTATCTTACTAACAAAATTTGGATTATTTGCAACCTTGCACTATTAAGAATAATGCAGCCATGCACATCCTTGGGCAGATCTCTGCACATGTGTTCACCTTCTTCCTTAGGATAAAATGCCACAAGTACGATCACTAATTTGCAGAGTATGTTCACTTGATAGTGTTATACATGTCGACAAATTGCCTTTCAGAAAGGTACCAATCTGCAACGACTGTTCCTCCCCACTTGTTTTCTATTGTTATATTGACAGTGTTTCTGTATGTGCCTGAGGTAATTCTGTGTGCTCGAGTTGGGAGTGGGAGTGTGGACTCAACATTTCAAGTATCCAGAGATACTTAAACAGCATCTGATGGGCGCCAGTCGAGAATTGACATCCGCAGAGGTGGTGACTTAGCACTTGAGGAATGAAAAGAGGTATTTTGATTGGTGAGGTAAGTGGTGTTCTGTCTAAGAGTGTTGCACGAGCTCTACAACCCTTGTAGGAGCAAGGTGTGAAATCCCAGCCCCGGTGTCTCATGCCGCAGAACCAGCCAGTCACGTTATGAGGAGCAGAGGAGCATCTTCCGCAGAATAAGCCTTGTATCCTCTTTTGTACTGGCTTGCTAACAAGTGTTTGTATGTTGAAGACAATTTGGAGACTTGGGTTTAATATTTAATTCCATAGTAATGAACCAGCCACTAGCAAGTTTGTGAGGGCAGGTAGATATGGCCACCACCCAGCTGTAGTATGTTTACTAAAGGACCCAGACGTTTGCTGGACTGCCAAATTGGTTTAGGTCTGTTTGCAACATCTTTCCTGTCCCTGCCACTCTGACAGGGAGATTATGCCTTATTGTTTTCATTTGCATTTTTATTAATAGTTAGATTATCTTTTCATATGGCTGTTGACTATTTGCCTTCTTTGGTGAATTACTTGTACCTATCCTCTGACCATTTTGTGTTGTTTTTTTTTTTTAAAGATTTTATTTATTTATTTGAGAGAGAGAGAGAATGAGAGAGAGCACGAGAGGGAAGAGGGCAGAGGGGGAAAGCAGACCCCCTGCCGAGCAGGGAGTCCGATGCGGGACTCGATCCAGGGACTCCAGGATCATGACCTGAGCCGAAGGCAGTCACTTAACCAACTGAGCCACCCAGGCGCCCTCCTCTGACCATTTTGATACTGTGGTTTTAAAAGTTTTCTTACAGGTTTGTAAGAGATTTTATTATATTAAGGACATTAGTCTTCTGTCATATGAGTTCCACATGTTTTCCCATTTGTCAAATGTTTTAACATTGTTTATGGTGTTCTTTTTCTGAAGTAGCAAAGGTTATCAATATTTTTCTTTATGGTCTCTGGCTTTGGTTCATGCTTAGAAATTTCTCCCCCAAGAATATATAAATAATCACATAAATTTTCTTCTAAGGGTAGGGATGACTGTTTTACACATTCCTTGGGAAAAAACATGTAACAGCAGAAAGTTTAATGGTTTGTAAAAAGTAGTACTCAGAGGTTTAAAATTGCCTTTCTGATGGGACGATAAAGTAGTAAAAATGGTTTTTGGTTAATTTCTGAAATTTGGCCTTCTTCCTTACAGTCTCTGTCTCTCTTTTTCTCTCTCATATATCCTTCTAAATAACTAATTCAAAATAGAAGGGGAGATAAGCTCGTAAGCTACAGGAGGCAGAGGACACAAGAATACAGACATAGAACCCTAACCTTCACCAGTGAGACACACCTATGCCAGACTTTGAATCAGAAGCTGGTGACCCTTCCACCAACTGTTGGATTGTAAAATAAAAAATACATTTAAAAATACAGATAAATTAAATTTTTAAATAAGTAAATCAATAGAGGTTGAGATAAATAGAGAAGCCGGCACTGCCCGAGTCACTGTGACAGGGCAGCAGCAGATATGCCCAGTTTCCAGAAGCATCGGTGGCAGAGTTCCCAACAGTGGTGCCCCTCCCGCTTGTGCTCTGTCAAATAAATAAATAAATCTTAAAAAAAAAAAGAGAGATTGGATCTGCCATACCTCCCATCCCCCAAATCCATCCTGTTCACAAATGGTCAAATACTGTGAAATTCTTATGAGTTACATATTAGGGGGAAGGAGAGATACCCATTCTCTGTCGGTACTGAAGCTGCAGCACCCGGGGTAGCAGGAATCCGATATCCTTGTAACCAGCTTTTTTTTTTTTTTATTCTTATGTTCATCCCCATACATTACATCATTAGTTTTAGATGAAGTGTTCCATGATTCATTGTTTGTGCATAACACCCAGTGCTCCATGCAGAATGTGCCCTCCTCAATACCCATTACCAGGCTAACCCCTCCTCGCACCCCCAGCTTTTTAAAAAAATTGACCACTGTGCTAACGTTATACATCAGAATATTCTGTATATGCCTGAAACTGACTCCGTGCTTATGGCCCTGAAGCCATCTCTTGCCTGAGATCCTGGAGGACACTGGGGCTATTTGTATCCAGGGAACTGGGACTCTATCGTAGAACATGCTAGAACATGCACACACACATATAATTAAGACATCTGGTTACCTTCTGTTGAAAATATGACTGATTCTTTTAGCCTAAAATTATTCATTTAAATGTGGGCCGTACCAAGCTGTAATTTTTTTTCGGACAAAAGTCATAATCCATTCTTAAAAGACATTAAATAAAAATGTATGGAAAATATGTGAAAAATAATTGTCTTGCCTCAACAAGCATACCCTTACAACAAACTGCTAATGATAATACATATTAGATGTTGGGAAAGCTCATGAGAAGATTATTTTCTAATAGAAGCTGTTTAGCCTGTCCTACCTCTAGGAAATTGACTTAAGGGTGAGGTAATACTT
The DNA here is from genome assembly GCF_029215605.1 of Mirounga angustirostris. Taxonomy (NCBI): domain Eukaryota; kingdom Metazoa; phylum Chordata; class Mammalia; order Carnivora; family Phocidae; genus Mirounga; species Mirounga angustirostris. The sequence goes on along the minus strand of NW_026991719.1, from coordinate 26,540,301 downwards.
TAAGTAAACAATTTAGGAGGCCTATCCAAATTGCTCAAAGTGCTTTGCAGACATGAGCTAATTCAGCCTTGGAAATAAGTTTGCGTAATGGGATTCATGTCTATGGTTTCCTTTGAAACTGTTTCGTAGGCGGTGGTTTGTTGAGGGAAAGGTATCGGTGGTAACGCAGGCCCATCCCCAACCTCAGGGCATCTTTGGGGATCCAAAGACAATCCTCAACTTCTGTGGGCAGACTTCCTCGTTATATCATAACACCTTCCTGCCTCCGACTCTTGGGTCTTCAAATTGAGGAAACAGTTGTGGGGAACCGCATATGGGGGAAAACACCTTGAGGGAAAGGAAGCTGGTGACTGTTGTGTTTTCTTTTTTTTTTTTTAAGAAAAAAAAAAAAACCATCCTGAGACCACACAAACTTGGGCTATTTCAGCCATTACCTACTCTGAACTTCAGAGCTCCCAGTAACACTAGGGATTAAGTTGAATGAAAATGGTGATTTGGCTCCACCCCGTCGTAAGACCCGCTAATGGATTCTCCCAGCACTCCACTTTGAGATGGTTCATCCCCACTGCGGTGGCAGCCTAGGTGCCCGCCCAGATCCCCCCTTCAGGACTGAGGGACAGAGCCTCCCAGCTGTTGGCAGGGCCGCTGGTGCTGGCTGACAGCTCAGCCCCTCTCTGGGAATCACAATGATGAGCTTTCTCATCCAAAGCTGTGCCCCCTTCCTGGGAGCAGCCTGCATCCAATGACTGGCCAATGAGGGGTAGGTACAAGGTCCCTGTTCCCTGACCTCAACGTAGGACGACTCTGGAGGGCCACCCCAGGTCTAGAGCTCACTATACAGGTGGCTGAGGGGTGTGCGTCACACTTTAACTTCTCCCTCTGCCCAGCCCTGCTGCTCTCAGTCCCCCACAGGTGTATCTCCCTAGAGAACTCCTCGGGGGAACTTCCTGTCCACTAGTCTCCATCCTACAGCCTGTTTCCAGGGAACCTGACCTAAGACACAGCCATTTTAAGTCCAAGGCTGCATTTAGAAAAGTCAAAAAGATAATTTTGCAGGTCTGACCAATTTAATTCTTTTACATTTTTATTGCCTATAATTAACTCATCTCTGAGGGAAATACTGACTAGCCTTGAACTTTGCTTTATGATTACTGCAGGCATGGCCTGGTGCCAAATAAAGGTTTAGTTCAGGGTTAGCAATCATATAAGTACCGCAAAGGCAGCAGAATGAGAGTTGGACACTAAGGGTTGTTCATGCATTAACTCCTGAGGGAATTAATGTCAAACGCGACTTGAAAAAAGAAGGAAAAGAAAGTCAGAGAAATAGTTAGATAAATCAATAAATAGGTACTGAGCACCTACAGTATAAGCAATAGGGTCCCAACAAAGAGGAAAAAACAATATGCCCGCCCCCCCTTGTGAAGACCACAGTCTAGCTGGGGAAACAAGCAGATACACTATTAGAGAAAGTGTGGTAGTTTGTAAAGGGGGATATATGGAGGGCACCATGACAGTCCATAGCAAGAACGCCTAACCCTGCCAAGTGTAGGGTTAGGACAGGAGAAAGAAGAAAAGGAGTGTCTTTATGGAACAAAATAAACAATCATGGCCAGGGGAAAAGAGGCCTTTAAGAAAGCTAATCCAAGGAAATCATAATCTACAAGGCAAAGGAAGGAATTTGAAGGAAGCCATTCTATTTATAAAGTCAAAAAATTGGAAACAACCCAAATGCTCAACAATAAGGGAGTGATAATAATAGAATATTATGAAGTAGTCTAAATGGAAATAATGAGCATTATGTCCATTCATGGAAATGTGATGTGAAATGTTAAATGAGTAAAGCAGAAATGGGCCACGCTCACTGGGTGTGACTATATGAAAATATGTGTCTTTATAAACAATGACACAGAAAACTGTGTACCAGAGGAACAAGAATTTCATGTGTCACGTTGCCTTTCGGCCGCTTTTCCCCTATTTGAGTATGTCACCTTTCTGGCCTAATTTTTTTTTAATGTCTCCTTTTCCCTGTTATGAAAGCCTTATACATGCGTGCACCAGCCTAGAAATGTGTTTTAAGTCTTTCAGAAATATTCCAAAATTCCTGCTCTTTACTACAACAAGAAAAAATAGCAAGATCACCCTGAGGAATGACCAGCATTTTAGACTGTGGATCTTTGGCCTAGAGGGAGTTGAACATTTGGAAATGACAGAAAGGATATACCTATTTTAATAAACAAGAGAGTTACAACCTTTTTGGAAAACCTCCTCAATAACATAGATGAATAGCTTTTTTCAAGTGCATATTTTTGATTCAGTAATCTAATTCTAGGCTATACCTAGTGGTATGGTGGCAAATCTTTAACAACCAGGTCTCAGGGGGGAAAGCCTTGGATGACCAATTCCAAGTTATCAATGTGATGTTAAGAGATATGAAAACATGTCAACACGAAGACTTGTACACGAATGTTCATAGCAGCACTATTCATAACAGCCAAAAGGTAGAAACAATCCAAATATCCAGTGAATTGTGATACATACATACAATACTACTCAGCAACAAAGAGCTATGAACTGTTGATACAGGCAACAACAAGGATGAATGTTGAATGAAAGAAAGGGACAGAATGAAAGTATATATCGGATGACTCCTTTTATATACAATTCTAGAAAATGCAAATTATTGTGACAGGAAGTTCATCAGTGATGGTTTGCAGATGGCAAGGAGGCAGAGGGAGGGATTACAAAAAAGCAAGAGAAAACTTTCAGGGGTGATAGCTATGTTCATGATCTTGACTGCGGTGATAGTTTCATGGGTATATACATATGTCGAAACTTCTCCATCAGTACACTTAAAAGGTATGCAGCTTATTGCATGTCAACAGAACTGGTTCAAAAAAAAAAAAAAAAGAAGACTTATCAGGGTCTTCTGTGCTCCTGTCCCCACTCACCTCAAACTTCTCATGTGCCCATCCTCACTTCCAACAGCAAACACCCGCATCTTTGTCAGAAGCCTGCTCTCGGGCTGCCCAAACCCACATTGTTCTACAAACTAGGTGAAAGTGCCTAGGAGTCATCATCTCCTGCCTCTTCTGTCCCTTTGCCCCCACCCCCCTGGGCAGCCTTTAATGCCTGACAAGTACAAGGGAATAAATGCCCAGTTCCCTCACACCTTGTCCAGGATAATTCTGAGGTGGACTGTTAAAACTGATGGGATGAAATTCCAGATGCTTCTGGTGGTAGCTGGCCTAATAATGACCCCAGTGATTGGCTATCTTCTCTTCCCCGTATCATCACTCCACTGCCCTACCCATGTCCACACACCCAAATAAACTCCATGCACTCCAATCCTTGTCCTGGGGCCAGCCTCTGGGAAAGCCCAATTCAGACAGGGTCAAAGCTCTGGTGAGGATTTGCCCCTAGGAACTGGAAGGAGATTGATTTGAGGAGTTGAGTTTTAAGGTACTTCCCCTCAGGCCCCTTTGAGTTAAAGCTAACATCTGGCACAAAAAGTTGTTCACAAAGATGGACGGGTAATAAAAAAACAAAGCATTAAAAGCAGGTCATCATGATCTCTCCTACATTACTGAAAGACAATACTGGAAGACATGGAGAAATTATAGGAAGAGGAGCCACTGATTTAAAACATCAAGATATTTGGGAGTGCCTGGCTGACTCAGTCGGTGGAGCGTGCGACTCTTGATCTCAGGGTTGTGGGTTTGAGCCCCACATTGGGTGTAGAGGTGACTTAGAAATAAAATCTTTCTTTTTTTTTTTAAGATATTTGTAAAAGTTGGGTCTGGAAAAAAATAAGTGGCTTTCCAGGTCCTTCTCCCTGTACCAGTATCTACAGTTAACATTTGTTCTTATCAGGCCCCTTGTCTCAGCCAGAAACTGTTCTATGGGCTGGGAATATGGCATTGAAAAAGACAAATAATATCTTTGCTCTCACAGAACACATGCTCTAACAAATGGACACAGACAACAAACATAATAAATAACCACAAAACATATCAGAGAGTGATAAATTATTTGCAGAGAATTAAAATTGGGTGCAAGGAAGGTAAAGGCTGCTGGTGTGGCTGCTCCAGATTTGATCGTGTGGTAGATTTGATGATTGCTCTGCAAATATCCCCTCCCTGGGAAGAGAACCTTCCCTCCCCGTTGATGTTGGCCATGTGAATTGATCTGGACCATGGGGAGGGGGCAGTATGTGAGCTCTGAGTTGGGGCCTAAGAGGCTTGAGGGTTTTCGATTGCTCACCTGAGAGGCAGCCTGGACCCCAGGCTGAGACATAGAGCAGGGCTGCCCCCATCACCCCACAGGCCTGTGAAGAAGAGATTCTTGCTTGTTGTTTTGAGCCACTGAATTTTGAGGTGGTCTGTTAAAAAATATTATTATAGCAACAGTTGACTGATCCCCATAGTCAGGGAAGTCTTTCTGAGGAGTTGATTTTTTTTTTTAATATTTCTTTCTAGAGAGAGAGAAGGTACACACAAGTCGCGGAAGGGGCAGAGGGAGAGGGAGAGAGAGAATCTCCAGCAGACTCTGTGCTGAGTGAGGAGTTGATATTTAGGCTGAGATCTGAATGGCAAGAAGTCAGCCCTGTGATGAACCTTCCAGGCAGAGAGAACATCTAACATGAGTAAAAAGAGGCAAAGGTGGGTGCTGGCTTGGCATGTTCAGAGAAGGGAAAGGCAAGGTGTGAGGCTGGACTGTGCAAGGAGCTGAGTGGGAGGGTGAGTGCGAGGAGACTGAAGGGGAATCAAGTGAAGGCCAGTGTACAAAGGGATTTGCAGACAAGAATAAGGAATTTGGTTTTCATTGGAAGAACAGCAGAAAGCCCCCGGACGATTTTAGGCAACATGGTGACACAATCACATTGATTTTGACAAGACTTCTCTGGCTACTGTGTGCAGAACAGATAAAGCGGGGGCCACGCATGCTTTTCGGCTAAACTAGAATGCAGTCTCAGAATCTCCCTCAACACAGAGTTCCCGAACTACTACGCAGAGTTAAAATCAATATGGCAACTCAAATTCAGGTGGTGATAGACACCTAGATAAAATATATACAAAAAAGAGCTTAGGTACTATTTCATGCACATGTAACAAACCACCCCCAAACTTAATGACTTAAGAAAACAACAATCATTCATTGATTCATAGATCTGCAATTTGGACAGGGCTTGGTGGCGACAGCTCATCTCTATTCCAGGCGGGATCAGCTGGGGAGGCTCGTTTCAGGGCTGGAGGATCCATTTTCAAGATGGCCACATTCAGAGAGCTGGCAAGTTGGGGCTAACTCTTGGCCAGGGGCCTTTGTTGTCTTCCATGTGGCCACATGAACTTTCTCACAGCTCGGTGGCTGGGTTCAAAGAGCAAGCATTACAAAGAGGACAAGCCCCAAGGTGTAAGTGCTTATCAAGCCTCTGCGTCACACTTGCTAACTTCCCATTGGCCAAAGCTAGTCACGTGACCAAGCCCAGCGTCAGAGTTGGGGGTGGGGACCACCTAAGGGCAGGAACGCGGGGTGAGGGGGGGGTGCAATCTGTTGGGCATCAATGATGTCACGAAAGCCAGACCAAACTTTAAGTGAACTTTGAAAAGAAACCCGCTGATTTTAAGACTTGCTCTAATAGTCAAGGGGAAGAAGGTTTGTGTCCTCAAAACAGGTTCATTTTTCAAAATCTCTTAGTTTTAAATAACTGCATAGACTTCTTTTTAGCACCTATGACATCCACCTTTTTAAATGTATTTCATTCATGGTTACAAATATATAAAAATGTAAATACCATGATATAAAAAGATAACAGGTCATAACAGGTGTTCATTTTCAAAAAGTTAGAAAGCATGAAGGACTAAAAAAAAAAAAAAAAATAGAAAGACATAATTCTTAACAGCGTCCCAAGGCAGAATATCAGACAATGGTGGGATTTTTCCTTCTTTTCTCCTGCAAGTCTCATATTTCAGTAAATGCAGACTAGATACCAACCCATTGGCTCTGCAAGCTTGTAATGTGATCCTTTGTGGCATTGAAAGGGGACATGACATATTTGTCCCCCTTCCTTCCCTTCTGTCCTCTCTCTGCACGTCTATCTCTGCAGTCACCGCAGCTTTGTCCACATCCGGTGCAGCTCATTTCACCTACCAGATCCATGCCGACACATTAAAGATGAATAGCAGGTAGTGCGTTCCATTTTCAGCACCTGGATGACCAGGGGTTTGGCTTTAACCTTGCACGGCATCGTGTATCTCTATTGATTCTGAGTAGACAAAGAGGGAGCTTCTCTGTAATTGTGCCCTGCCGCTATTGTGACCCTGAGCTGTTAACAGGAGATAAGCGAAGCTAAGGCTGGCCAACCCCAAGTGGTGATTCAAACCCCACTGTAGCTCTTACATTCTCCCTGGGAGACAGTCAGGTTGGAACAGTTAAAATTGATTTCCTCTGACTCAACTGACCATGGGCGAGGACATATTTCTTCAATATTTCTTCAATATTCCCTGAGGAAAAGAAGTGAGAACACTTGCAGAGAAAACAAGTTAGATAGGGGGCCCAAAAGTCTGATACCTTGAATTTATTTTGTATTTTTGTAAATGGAAGTGTAATTTACTTATCATAGAAGCATATTTTAAATATACAGCTTGATGAGCTGTAACACCTTTGTAACTACCATCCCAACCGAGTTATGAATATTTCCATCATCCTAGAAAGTTCCCTTACATTCCTTTCTAGTCGATCCCCTTGCCAGAGGCAACCACTCTCTAACTTTTTTTTTTTTTTAAGATTTTATTTATTTTTTGACAGAGAGAGAGACAGCGAGAGAGGGACCACAAGCAGGGGGGAATGGAAGAGGGTGAAGCAGGCTTCCCGCCGAGCAGAGAGCCCGATGCGGGGCTCGATCCCAGGACCCTGGGATCATGACCTGAGCCGAAGACAGACGCTTAACGACTGAGCCACCCAGGCACCCCACCACTCTCTAACTTTTATAGTCATAGCTTAGTTTGGCCCATTGCTGAGCTTCATATAAGTGGAAATACATAGTGTTTTGTGTGTCTTAGGCTTCTTTTGCTCAACACAATGTATTTGAGATTCATCCATGTTGTTGAGTGTATCTGTGGCTCATTCCTTTTTATTGTTCAATATTATCTAATTGTAGGAATATACCACAATTTACGTGACCATTCACCTACTGATGGCCATTAGGGTTATTTGCAGGGTGGGGATATTATGCATGAAGCTGCCACAAACAAATCTTTTACAGTTCTTTTAGTGAACATGTCTGCCATTTCACATCCCACATACTTAGGAGTAGAATTTCTGGGTCATAGGATAGGTTCACTTTTAACTTGATAAGGAACTGCCCTACCATTTTCCAAAGTGGTTGTACCATTTTATATCCTCACCACTTCCTCACCAATACTTGGCATTGTGTTTTAACTGTTCTATAGCTAAAATAGTACCTCATTGATGACACACTGAACCATTACCTTCAAAATCCAGGGAGCCAGAAAGTTAGAAGCAAAAAAATGTCTGACTGAACCCTTCCTGTTCAGCCGAGATGTGGGTCCAGATCTGGAGCTACACTCAAGTTCCACTTACTCTGGGTCAGATTGGACTTGACATTCCATAAACAAAGGGCTTTGAAAAGTTGATATCATAGCATATTCAGTAGAACTGAGATACCTTCCATCTCTAATTCCCTCGTTTCCCCCGAATCTCAACACAAATACTCAACCAAATATATGATAGGTAACTAATAAATACTCAGAAACTGTCTGAAATCTCAATTCCAATGCATTTCCTGTTACACAAAAAAACAAGTTCAAATTCACTGCTGAAATGAAACCCCTGGATGTATTACCACAGGAAAGCTAAAGGCTAAGGTGTAAACCCTAAAAGATAGCCAGCCTCAAACTACAGTCATTCACCCCATGACTTTGTGTCTTAACCAGCCAGTTGTCCTGAGTTCTCCTCTATAAAATGGGTGTGCCCAATCTGGGAGTCAGAGGTATTGGATGAGAACTGATTAATTATGAAAAAAATCCAAACGTCCTTAAAAAAGTCTTCCTATACAAGATTTTTTTTTTTTTTACTTCACAACCCTGCTTTAATTTACATCTAAAGAAGAGGAAGAAACAATAACAATCAAAGGCAAGATCCCATGACTTTGGTCTTCCCTCCTGATTTTATATTTTGTCCTTTTTGTCCAGGTATTTCTGGAGCCCACAACTAATAATACACAATGCCCGATGACTGACCTTCACTTCCCACAAGGGGTGACATAGAGCAACTCCATTTAGGCTAACATCTCCTCTGCAGAATCTATCCCAAGGCTTCCTGGAGTTATGAAAAAGATTGCACGAGGGAGATTAAGAGGTAGAGAGAGAGGAGCGGCACTCTTTCTTCAGCTGAGGTTTGCCAAGCCTTGGTAACCAGAGCCCCTGCTCATGGCAGCAGGAGAAGAGCTTCCCTTCAGCACGGCTGCTGTGCCCAGCACGTCGCAAGTGCCTTCCTCGGCAGAGCAGGCGATGCTAAGGAGCACAGCCCATCCACCTGCCAGGCGTCCCTGCGCCGCCGGTCCTGATCCGTCAGCTACCCATGCCCGGAATTCCTCATGCTCCCTGGTCGTATCAGTTTTAGGAGCTATGGACACAGTGCAACAGGTTCAGTGTGCGGTGACCTCTGTGGCTACAGAACCTAGGAAATAAAAACTGTGGAACTCATTTGGAGCCGTCACCACTCAGGTCTCAGGTCACCACTTCCCAGGCGTGGGGTGAGGCGGCATTTCTCTGTCCCCCTTGAAATCAGGGCACGTGATTTTCTTTGGCCAGTGGAATGTAACCAGAAGCGACAGGCGTCACTTCCGGTGGAAGCTTTAAGAGCCCGTGCGCGATTTGCCACGTTTTTGTTCTACTACCGTGGGGATCATGCCTCTGTCCGCCTGGATCTCTATGTAGCAATCATGAACACGTCCTCTTTATTGAGGCACAATGGAGATCGAGTGAAAGCAGGCCCCCGTGCCTTCATGACCCCGACAGTTGGTGCCTTCTTAAATTCTGTGCCCTAGGCCCTTCACTTGCCTCACTGGTCCTGAGTGAGAATTAAGCTCTTCCTGTGCTAAGACACTGAGATTGGGGCTGCGGGCATTGTGACTGTAGCACTCCGTGGCTCGCACCCGTGCTCGGGACTGGAAAGAGGAGCAGAGACTCCGGCACTGGGCCTGTACTTTCCACGACCTGGAGTCTCCAGCTCTCAAATCATTTCTGGTTTTGTTCGTAAGTAAGCCATGACATTTGGGAAAATAAAATCATAGTAAGCAATCGAATTAAGTGATTTTACAGATATTTCTGCATGCGAGAGGCAGGGCCAGAAGGAAAAAAAAAAAAATGAGCAAGTTAGCAACATAATTGAAGATCGTCCCAGGGTGGGATGATGACTGGACATAAATAGAAAGTAATAAACCAACAGGCTGGTCCAGATTCAGATCAAATGCCTACTGTGCTCTTCTCAGGACCCATGAAAAGTGGTAAAATTCCATGTGTAACATCCACACAGATCTGCCACGACTTACCTGCTGGGGTCAAACCAGGCTCTTCACATACATGGCAACTGGTATAAGCAGCTCTGCCAACAGAACATGTAAAGCCTATAATACTCTTTATTACAGAGCTTTTGATGCCGGCCTCCAAGTTTCCATTTGCCTTCAAAGTCATCACCCAGTTAAGTACCATGTGGTAACAAAGTTGGGTTCTTTGGAATCACAAAACTGTGATGAGCTCTCAGACCTTTTCTAAAACAACAAAGTAATTTCCCTGGGCTGCAAACCTTTAGATATATCATATAATTAGGATGATTGGCACATCATGAGGCCTTATGTGGGAGACTGCTCAGGTGTTTGGAGAGTGGGCCTAATAAGGCCAAGACTGAGCTTAAGCCCAGGTGGGTCAGTGAGCTTCACACAGAGAAAATCCTCCACAGCCACAAACTGCACCCACAATTGCAGTCTCAGGACAAATTTAGTCAAATTAGCCACAAAGGAGCCTGGATAAGCAATGTCTATAGCTCTCCACAACCCATCATTGCTAATGGAAAAAGAAATCCGAGCACTCCCCTTACTGCTGACATCATCTCTCCGGGGGCCTGGCTACTCACACATCATCTTTCAGACATGCTCATCTCTAAAATATTACTACTTTACAACAGGATAAATACCCACAAAGGAGCTTCCTTTCGGCACAGGTCCTGGCCAACTTTTTTTTTAATTTATTATGTTAATTGAGCCCTTTCTCCTGAGCTTCGAACCCAGTAGCCACCGTCCTCCAGGGCCTCCTCTCTTGGACGTTCTAGAACTCACAGGGCTCAGTTAAAACCCAGGCCACCACTTTCTTCCCCCACCGCCTTGGCCTCCTGCATTGCCAGTGTCCAGAATAGTGAATCAAAGGCTGAAAGCTGGGAGTCCGATTCCTCTCTTTCCCTCACTACCCGCATCCATCTAGAAACGCTATAGCTTTCTCACCTCAATGCCTTTTACGCCCCACCCTTCATCTCCACATCCCTCACCATCGTGCCCCTCCGTGCCTCACCTTCTCCCCCTGAGTCACCCCAGAAGTTTCCTGGCTACTCTCTGTGGTGTCATGCCCCTCTAATCTACCTCTCACTCATGCCAGAGTGATCAGAGACAAAAATCTGATTTTGACACCCTTTTGTTTTGAAAAGTCCCAAGTACCCCATTGGGTCGAGAATCAATCCCAGAGTGGGGCTCCTGGATTTTCAGATTTCTCTCAAAATACCTGTAGCCCCCACTTGCATTCACACACCACCCATCACAAACTGCTTGTAAGTTCTCTGTACATGCCACATCGTTTCACACCTCCATGCTTTTTCTCATGTGGGGTCACTAACTGGAAAGCCCTTCTCTTCAATTCTGCCTGGGGTATTTTTACTCATCAGCTCGAATGTCACCTCTCTGATGGCATTCCTGAACTTCCTTCATCCTTTTCCCTCCTGGGTGGACCCATTATACTGGTAAAACTTTCTGACCCTGTGTTTCAGTTCTTTTGCTACAAATCAACCCCCTTCCCCCCACAAAATACAGTGGTTTAAAACAACAACCATTTTATCAATTATAATGTTACAATTCTGCGTGTGAACAGGTTCTGTTCTTTATGATGTCAGCTGGGGCTGCGGTCATCTGGAATATCTAAAATGACTCACTCATGGCTGGCAGTTGGGGTTGGCAGTTGTCTGGAAACTCAGCCCCTCTTTTCTTTCCTTGTTGCCACTTCATGGGGTTTGGTCTTTTCACAGCATGGTGGCTGGATGCAGAGGGAGAGTGGAATTCAGAGAGGGAGAGCAAAACTTCTGAGTGGAAAAAAGAAAATTCTTCCCATCCTCTTGGAAGTCCCAGAAGGCTACTTCTACCACATTCTATTGGCCAAGGCAGTCACTGGCAGGAAAAATAAGTGCCAACTCTAAACAAGGAGCAGTACTCTGGGAACTGAGTTAGGGAAGGAATTGTTGGGGCCATGTTTGGAGACTAGCTACCACACCCTGTTAGTTTGAATTCATTCTATTCCTAAAATTCTGAAAGCCTCCCAAGGATAGGCACGATGTTTTAATCATCTCTTTGCCCACAATTCTTTGCACAGATCCTAGGACATGGTACTTAGAAGCTTAACACATATTTGCTGACTCTATCAATCCAATTAAATCAGATTAAATCAGCCCACAGTTTTTGAGCACCTATTCTGTGCTATTCTATCTTGCTGAGTGTTTTGGAGTTGCACAAAGGGTGTTTGCCCTCCAAGAGGTTATAAGTCGGGACAACACTGTGCCAAAGGGACACAACACAAAAGGAGATGATTACTAGTTCAGAGCAATTAAAGACAAGCCATCAAGGGGCGGCCCATAATTGATAGCCACACTAACTGTATGGGCACTAATCCCTATAGATCTTCAGAGAAGGCTGTGTTCACTTCAGACAGAAGAGATTTCAGGTAGGAGATGGGGTCGGATCTGAGTCTGAATGTCAAGCTAGGACCCAGGATGGGAGAGAAATATGATCATAGAAGCAACTATATAGAAGTGGGACCACACAAGTTGTATTACTTAGTGGACCTCCACATACACACACACACACACACACACACACAGTGGTAATTTTTTTTTTTTTTCAAAAGAATCCTTGCTATAATCACACTCTAATAAGCAAATAAGTAACATTGGTCAAAAGTGAGTTCTAAATAATTTCTTAAAATAACTAAGAGAAGTGGATAAAACATGGATGGCAGAAATTATTTTGCTCGCTGATTATCACGTTTTCCCCTACATTTCTCAGCCTCCTTGAGATTGGTTTGGGCTAAAGTGCATATGACTTCTGGTCCAAGGCAATAAAGAGTAAGTGGGAGGTCTCCGCACTTCCTGTTTCCCTTCTGTACAGTTGGAAGTGAAGAATTCTGAGAAGATACAACTAAAGGGTGGAATGTAGCCTGCATTGGTAAGTTAACTGTTGTTGGAGAGCCAGGAAAGAGGGTCACTTCACCTGCTTCAGACTGTGATGTGAGCAAAAAATACACATTTTCTTTAGCCATTGAACTTTTTAGGTTTGGTCTGTTGCTATAACATAGCTTTCCCTATCCTGACTATTAATACCTAGTGTTTTCTATGAAGGAATTGAATGTCACATAATAAAAATTATTCATCCTCGGGGCGCCTGTGTGGCTCAGTTGGTTAAGCGACTGCCTTCGGCTCAGGTCATGATCCTGGAGTCCCTGGATCGAGTCCCACATCAGGCTCCCTGCTCAGCAGAGAGTCTGCTTCTCCCTCTGACCCTAACCCCTCTCATGTGCTCTCTCTCATTCTCTCTCTCTCAAATAAATAAATAAAATCTTTTTAAAAAAATAAAATAAAATAAAAATTATTCATCCTTTATTTAGAAAAGATAACAAGCACAGAAAACTTTTAAAATCCAGTTTTGGCTATCTGCAATTGAGGGTTGTACCTTCCTGCCTAGGAGCAAATGCTGAAGAGCTATCTAATTAAATAGTCAGCTTCTATAATCCCTTGTGTACATTGATTGGACTCACTTCGCAGTGCTGTGCAGAGCAGTCTGCAATAGCTCTGATCATGAGCAGTAGAAGGTGAGCAAGGAAAGACAAGGGTTTACTTGAAATAAACAGTTAATCCTCAAACCTTATTAAGTCAATATTTTCCCTAACTGGACTTTTTAACATGGCTAATAACAAGTAGAAAATGACTCTCCCTGCTTCCTCTTTCCCGTTTCTCTTTCTAATGGGCCTACTAATTAGATGAGTGGTAACAAAAGGGTCAGTCACCTGAGGAAACAAGGGAGCCAGGAGTTAGAGAAATCCACAAGCTACACCACTGGAGCCTGAATCTTGGGTGGCAGCTTCACTTGGGCTATTGTTTTGTTGCCTGAGACTGTTGCAGATGAGGTACTTCCGTTCTTCTTTATTTCTATTTAGTCTATTTCTTCCATTTATTCTCTGGACTGAAACAATGTCCAGCTGCATACTGGATTCTGGGTCCTCAGGAATTTCTTAGGCCATGCCTTAAACCTGAGCCAAAGAACACCTGCTCTTTGGGGTAAATTCCTCTGAAGTGAGCAATGTTTGCAGAAGGCCCCTCCTGAGAGTGGTCCTACTTCATCCTGGGAGCTTGATCTATAAAAGGGTAATAGATTTGCCTCTTAATTATCTTCCCTAAAGAGAGAGAGCTAAGAAAATAAATATTCCAACCTCCCTCTCCTCCTGCCCTCCCATCTCCTGCCAGTGCCTCCCATTGGCTGAGACCAACCAGGAGCCAGAGGGCCAGGGGCCCATGGATGCAGTCCATACAAGTCAGCCTCCCAGGGCTCAGAGTAAGATGGAAAAGGACAGAGAATAGTACTGGAGAAGCAAATGGAGAATATGTAGCACATTGAATAAAACTGAAAGGTGACAACTTTAGAGAAAATTTATATTTAACTGAACTAATAGCAGCCATCAACTTACACACAAATATATACAATGAGTATGTTTAAGTTTAGAGGACTTTGCTTTGTCCCTCAAGATACCAATTCTCCTCTCCCCCCACCCAGAATCAGAACGGTGAAGACCAGAAGGAGTATTCGCCTCTTCAGAATACAATGCATGTGGGTGTTGGATATATCTCATTAGTACCCAACCAACAAAACAGGAGCCACCACAAAACTTTCCTGTGGCCTTTGTGTTAAAAAGATACCCTTTTGTTGAACCAGCCAGAATGCATTAGAGTTTCTCCACCCCTATCACCAGCTGAAAGGAACCTTCTCTGGAAAAGAGAATTCATGGCCCAGTCCCAAATACTCCACACCCTCAGTATCTGTGGGTCCCAACACCCCTTTCAAGGGTGTGACTCAGGAAGCACAAAAGTACTGATGAAGGGATCCTTTCTCCTGGGTCCAAAAGCTCATGTTCCTATCTCCTTCCAGGATTAATTTTACCTAGATCATGCATCTCAGCCTGTCAGATCCCCTCAAATCTCTGCTGACTACTTCCCCTGCCTGGAAGCTTTCAACATTCCCGTGGTTCTCAGCTGCTTCTGGTTCTCTTCAGGCCTTTACTGCTCACACCTATTTCTCTGCCTTTCCTTAGCATGCACTGAGCCAGCCTCAGCCCCATAGGGGCTACAGTGTTCTATGGATGAGGTCCCTCCTGAGGCCCACTCTCTAAGTGCCCCCTTCTTCCACTGGTTTGCATCGGTTCTCTGTTTTCCCAGAGCACCCTCTGCCTCCTTCTCCTCAGGGATGCTATCATTCCAGTCCATATCCCAGTCAGGAATTCTATGCATTTAGATCCCTATGCCTTTAGGTTCTATGCCTTTCTGGAATCATATCTCTGGTGAGCAGCCCAAAAAAGTGCTTAATGTACCAAGACAACTCCTGTGGGGTTCGTTACGTTCCTAGTGGGGTGGGGATGATAATGAGGAATGTTAAAGGACAATTAAAGAAAAAGAAACTAAAATCTCTTGCCAGTATGAGATAATACATGTCAAAGATTTTATTTAACTCATTAATTAATGAGAAAATCAGTGAGATGTTACAAATGATTCAAAGGAGAATCCAAAGAGCCATAGATATCGAGGCAGGCAATAACGAATGTTAAGATAAATGCAGAAATTGATGCAAAATGAGTCTGAAATAAGTTGCATTCCACCCAACACAACTCCCTTGCATTTCTGTGGACAAGAATCGTTTGCATTATTCCTAGTTTTCTGCAATTTACAGAGTAACAAAATAGCTCAAAATCAATGAAAGGTGGAGATAACCATGAATAGTGCTCTAAAAAGGACACCCAGTAAATGTGGTTTGTTTTTTTATTTGTTGGTTTGGTTTTGTTTGCCAATTTTAAGGTCTTTCACAATTTTTCCTGATAGGAGAAAGGCCTCTCCTCCTTTTCCATACCAATCTATATCTAGTGTTAATTATTGGAAGCACTGTATGTGAGATGGGAACGGGCATTTCTGTTTGTGGAAACCAATATATGGGTGCTCCTTAACTCCAAACCTCAATAAATGCTGTAGACTCAATGTGTGTTTCCATCCCCCAAATTCATATGTCAAAATTCTAACCCCCAATGTGATGGTATTAGGAGGTGAGGCCTTTGGGAAATGATTACATCATGAGAGTGGAGACAGACCTCATGAATGGGATTAATGCTCCTTATAAAAGAGACTAGAGAGCTCCCGCTACCCTTCAGCCATGTGGGAATACAGCAAGAAGGTGGTCATGTGTGATGCAGAAGAGGGTTCTCACCAGAACCCAGTCATGCTGACATCCTGATTTTGGACTACCAGCCTTCAGAACTATAAGAAATAAATTTCTGTTGTTTATAAGCCACCCAGTTTATGTACTTTGTTATAGCAGCCAAACAGACTAAGACAACAAGGGTAGAAGTCTCCCTTTTAGAGCATTGTTACTCAGAGTATGGTCTGGCACCACCTGAGACCTTGTTTAGAAATTCAGATTTTTGGCCTCTGTCTAAATCAGAATCTATATTTTAAATGATTCTGGACCTGGACTCAGGGTGAGGAGGAAAAAAAAAGGATCCTAGACCTAAAGAAATTGAAAGACATCCCATATTTATGGATCAGAAGAATTAATACTATGAAGATTACAACACACCCCCAAATTATATACAGATCCAATGCAATCTCTATCAGTATTCCAACTAGCCTTTTTTGGAAAGAAATTAGCAAGCTCCAGAATAGCCAAAACAATCCTGAAAAAGAAAAATAAAGTTGGACAACTCATACTTCTCTATTTCAAAACTTACTACAAAGCTGCAGTAATCAAGACAGTGTTGCATCAGCATAAGTTTAAATATATAGATCTTCAAAATAGAACTGGGAGTCCAGAAATAAACCCATATATCTATGGTCAACTGATTTTCAACAAGCGTACCAAGACCATCCAATGGGGAAAGTATAGCCTTCTCAAAAAATGATGCTGGGATAATTAGAAATCCACATGTAAAAGAATGAAGTTAGATTCCTACCTTATATCATATCCAAAAATTAATTCAAAATAGATCAGAGACCTAAATGTACCTAAATGTAAAAGCTAAAACTACAAAATTCTTAGAAGAAAACCTAGGTATAAATTTTTGTGACCATGAATTAAGAAATGGTTTCTTGGATATGACATCAAAAGCACAAGTGACAAAAGAAAAAATAGATAAATTGAACTCCATCATAATTAAGAACTTTTGTGCTTCAAAGGACACCATTAAGAAAGTGAAGACAATCCACAGAGTGGGAGAAAATATTTTCAAATAATATATCTGATAAGGGACTTGTATTAAGACTATATAAATTCTTACAATGCCACAATTAAAAGACAAACAATGCTATTTAAAAATAAGCAATGGATTTGCATAGACATAACTCCTAAGAATATATACAAATCTTCTTGGGAAGATAGCAGAATAGGAGGATCCTAAACTCACTCTGTCTCACAGTTATACCTAGATAATACCCATATCAAAGTAAATAAACAGGAAAACAACTTGAAGACTGGTAGAACACACTCCACAACTAAATGTAGAGAAGAGACCACAGTGAAGAGGGTAGAAAGGGTGCAGATACGGTAGGGAGCTAAATGGACCCAGGAGACTGTCTGGGGCAGGGAAGGTGCTACAAGGGCAGAGAGGGGAGAGGAATAGGCCCCCAGACCAGGCACCTCAAGCATGGGGAACCCACAGGGAGAAGACAAATCCCCATAACATTTGGCTTTAAGAACCAGAGATGCAACAATCAGATTCGGAAGACCTCTTACATTCAGCATCAACAGGTCCATCACCAAATTCAGAAAAAGATGATGGAAATCATGACCTGAGAAGTGCAGACAAATGACTTGAAAGAAGCGATCAATAAATTGATTGCAGGGGCACCTGGGTGACTCAGTTGGTTAAGCGTCTGCCTTCGGCTCAGGGTATGATCCTGGAGACCCTGGATCAAGTCCCGCATCGGGCTCCCTGCTCGGCAGGGAGCCTGCTTCTCCCTCTGCTCCTCACCCCGCTTGTGCTCTCTCGCTTGCTCACTCTCTCTGTCTCAAATAAATAATAATAATAATAAAGAAAAGTAAAAATGCTGAAGAAGCCCAACTTTGAATTGGGAAAGCTCATGGTGCTTCATGGTGAAGGTAGTAGTTCTGAAAAAGCTACTGGCAATGAGACTGGTGCTAAAGTTGAATGAGCTGAGGGCGCCTGGGTGGCTCAGATGGTTAAGCGTCTGCCTTCAGCTCAGGTCATGATCCCAGGGTCCTGGGATCGAGTCCCACATCGGGCTCCCTGCTCCTTGGGAGCCTGCTTCTCTCTCTCTCTCTCTCTGTCTCTCATGAATAAATAAATAAATAAATAAAATCTTTAAAGTTGAATGAGCTGATAGATATGAGCCACCAGTCCAAGAATCTGTTTAAAATTCAGACATTTAATAGTGACAAATAAAAAATCTTATTTGTGATGTTTAAAAAAATAAAATAAGGGACGCCTGGGTGGCTCAGTCGTTAGGCATCTGCCTTCGGCTCAGGTCATGATCCCAGGGTCCTGGGATCGAGTCCCGCATCGGGCTCCCTGCTCCTTGGGAGCCTGCTTCTCCCTCTGCCTCTCTCTCTCTCTGTCTCTCATGAATAAATAAATAAAATCTTTAAAAAAAATAAAATAGGGTGCCTGGGTGGCTCAGTCAGTTAAGCGACTGCCTTCGGCTCAGGTCATGATCCTGGAGTCCCGGGATCGAGTCCCGCATCGGGCTCCCTGCTCAGCGAGGAGTCTGCTTCTCCCTCTGACCCTCCTCCCTCTCGTGCTCTCTGTCTCTCATTCTCTCTCTCGCAAATAAATAAAATCTTTAAAAATAAATAAATAAAAAATAAAATAAAATAAAATGGCCAAAAGCAGTGATGAAGAGACAATTTTAAAACCAGCAAGAAAACAGTTACATACAAGGGAAACTCCATAAGGTTATTAGCTGATTTTTCAGCAGACACTTTGCAGGCCTGAAGAAAGGGGCATGATATATTCAAAGTGCTGAAAGAAAAAAAACCTGCAGGGGCACATGGGTGGCTCAGTCAGTTGGGCCTCTGCCTTTGGCTCAGGTCATGATTCCAGGGTCCTGGAATTGAGCCCCACGTCAGGCTCCCTGCCCGGCGGGGAGCCTGCTTCTCCCTCTCCCCCTCCCCCTGCTTGTGCGCTCTTGTGCTCTGTCCCTCACTCTCTCAAATAAATAAATTCTTTTTTAAAAAAATTATTTGACAGAGAGAGACACAGCGGGAGAGGGAACACCAGCAGGAGGAGTGGGAGAAGGAGAAGCAGGCTTCCCACTGAGCAGGGAGCTCAATGCGTGGCTCAATCCCAGGACCCTACGATAATAACCTGAGCTGAAGGCAGACGCTTAACAACTGAGACACCCAGGTGCCCCTCAAATGAATAAATTCTTAAAAAGAAAAGAAAAAACCTGCAACCAAGAATACTCTATCCAGCAAGGCTATCATTCAGAACAGAAAGAGAGAGTTTCCCAGGCAAACAAAAGTTAAAGGAATTCATCACCACTAAACAAGCCCTACAAGAAATATTAAAGGGGACTCTAAGTGGAAAGGAAAGACTCTCAGTAGGAGTAAGAACAGTAGGTAGTGCAAAAGCAATAAAATAAAATATATCTCTAAAAATCAGTGAAGGGATCCACAAAATAAAAGGATGTAAAGTATGATACCATAGATTTTAAACATGCTAGGGAGAGAAGTAAAGAATCAGTTCAAACTTAAGCAACCATTAACATAGACTGCTATGCATACGATGTTATATGTAAACACAATGGTAACCACAAATGAAAAAATGGTGGTAGATATGCAAAAATAAAGAGAAAGGAATCCAAGTATATCACTAAAGAAAGCCAGAAAACCATGAGAGATCAGAGCAAAAGAAGAAACAGAAAACTGCAAAAACAACCATTAAAAAAGTAATGAAATGGGGGGAACCTAGCTGGCTCAGTTGGTAGAACATGTGAATCTTGATGTCAGGGTCATGAGTTTGGCCCCATATTGGGGATAGAGATTACTTAATAAATAAATTTTTTAAAGTAAAAAAATGGTAATAAGTACATACCTATCAATAATTCCTTTGAATGTAATGGACTAAATGCTTCAATCAAACGACATAGGGTAATAGAATGGATAATAAAGCAAGTCCCATCTATATGCTGTCTCCAAAAGACTCATGTCAGACCCAAAGACACATGCAGATTGAAAGCGAAGGGATGGAAAAGCATTTATTGCACAAATGGAAATGAAAAGAAAGCCAGGATAACAATACTTATATCAGAGAAAAATAGACTTTAAAAAAAGACTGTAACAAAAGACAAGGACACTATTTAGGGGCTCCTGGGTGGCTCAGTTGGTTGAGTATCCAATTCTTGATTTCAGCTCAGGTCATGATCTCATGGTCATGAGATCAAGCCCTGCATTGGGCTCTGCACTCAGCAGGTAGTCTGCTTGAGATTCTCTCTCTCCCTCCCCTTTGCGCCTCTGCCCCCACCTCAAAAATAAATAAATAAATCTTTTTAAAATTTTTTTTAAGATTTTATTTATTTATTTGACAGAGAGAGAGATAGCGAGAGCAGGAACACAAGCAGGGGGAGTGGGAGAGGGAGAAACAGGCTTCCTGCCCGATGCAGGGTTTGATTCCGATGCAGGGTTTGATTCCAGGACGCTGGGATCATGACTTGAGATGAAGGCAGACGCTTAATGACTGAGCCATCCAGGCACCCCAATAAATCTTTTTTAAGAAAAAAAAAGGGACACTATTTAATCATAAAGGGAACAATCCAACAAAAAGATGTAACAACCGTAAATATTTATGCACCCAACATAGGAGCACCCAAATTTATAAGCAGCTAATAACAAACATAAAGGAAGTAATTGATAGTAACACAATAATATTAGGGGACTTTAACACCCAGCTTACATCAATGGATAGATCATCCAAACAGAAAATCAACAAGGAAACAGTGACTTTGAATGACGCATTGGGCCAGATGAATCTAACAGATATATTCAGAACATTCCACCTTAAAAACAGCAGGATACACATTCTTTTCAAGTGCACATGGAACATTCTCCAGAATAGATCACATATTAGGTCACAAAACAAATCTCAATAAATGAAAAAAGACTGAGGTCATTCCATGCATCTGTTCCAACCACAATTCTATGAAACTAGAAGTCAAACACAAGAAAAAAAATCCGGAAAGAATACAAATACATGGAGGTTAAATAGCATGCTACTAAACAACGAATGGGTCAACCAAGAAATTAAAGAGGAAATAAAAAAACTACATGGAGACAAATGAAAATGAAAATGCAATGGTCCAAAATCTTTGGGATGCAGAAAAACCTGTTCTGAAAGGGAAGTTTACAGCAATACAGGCCTATCTCAAGAAGCAAGAAGAATCTCAAATAAACAACCCAATCTTATACCTAAAGGAGCCAGACAAAGAAGAACAAACAAACCCCAAAAACAGTAGAAGAAAGGAAATAATAAAGATTAGAGCAGAATAAACAAAACAGAAACCAAAAAACCAATAGAACAGATCAATGAAACCAGGAACTGGTTCTTTGAAAAGATAAACAAAATTGATAAAACTTTAGTCAAACTCATTAAAAGAGAGAGAGAGGGGACTAAAATAAACAAAATCAGATGAAAGATGAGAAATAAGAACTGACACCACAGCACCACAGAAATACAAAGGATTATGAAAAATTATATGCCAACAAAGTGGACACCTAGAAGAAATGGATGAATTTCTAGAAACATACAACCTCCCAAAACTGAATCAGGAAGAAATAGAAAATTTGAACAGACCAATTACTAGCAATGAAACTGAGTCAGTAACCAAAAACTTCCCAAGAAACAAAAGTCCAGGACCAAATGACATCACAGGTGAATTCTACCAAACATTCAAAGAAGAGTTAATACCTATTCTTCTCAAACTATTCCAAAAAATAGAAGAGGTAGGAAAGCTTCCAAATTCATTCTATGAGGCCAGCATTACTCTGATACCAAAACCACATAAAGACACCACAAAACAATAGAACTGCAGACCAATATTTCTGATGAATATAAATGCAAAAATCCTCAACAAAATATTAGCAAACTGAATGCAACAATACATTTTAAAAAATCATTTACGGGACACCTGTCTTCGGTAGCTCAGTTGGTTAAGTGTCTAGCTCTTGGTTTTGGCTCAGGTCATGATCTCACAAGCCCTGCTCAGCACAGAGTCTGCCTGAGATTCTCTCTCTCCCTCTCCTCTGCCCCACTCCTCTCAAATAAATAAACAAATCTTTTTTTTTTTTTAAGATTTTATTTATTTATTTGACAGAGAGACAGCGAGAGCAGGAACACAGCAGGGGGAGTGGGAGAAGCAGGCTTCCCGCAGAGCAGGGAGCCCGATGCAGGGCTCGATCCCAGGACCCTGGGATCATGACCTGAGCTGAAGGCAGACGCTTAACGACTGAGCCACCCAGGCGCCCCCAAATCTTTAAAAAAAAATCATTCACCCCATCAAATGGGATTTATTCCTGGAATGTAAGGGTGTTTCAATATTCACAAATTAATCAATGTGATACATCACATCAACATGAGAAAGGATAAAAACTATATGATCATTTCAATAGATGGAGAAGAAAATTTAATAAAGTATACAAACCATTCATGATAGTAGCCCTCAACAAAGTAGGTTTAGAGGGAACATACCTCAACATAATAAAGGTCATATATGAAAAACCCACACAGCTAACATCATATTCAGTGGTGAAAAGCCAAGAGCTTGGGCGCCTGGGTGGCTCAGTTGGTTAAGCGACTGCCTTCGGCTCAGGTCATGATCCTGGAGTCCCGGGATCGAGTCCCGCATCGGGCTCCCTGCTCGGCAGGGAGTCTGCTTCTCCCTCTCCCACTCCCCATTTGTGTTCCCTCTCTCACTGTGTCTTTCTCTGTCAAATAAATAAATAAAATCTTAAAAAAAAAAAAAAGCCAAGAGCTTTTCTTCTAAGATCAGAAACAAGACAAGGATGTCCACTCTCACCACTTTTATTCAACATAGTACTGGAACTCCACCAAAAAACTACTAGAAATGATAAATGAATTTAGTAAGGTCACAGGATATAAAATCAATATAAAGAAATCTATTGCATTCCTATACACTACTAATGAAGTACCAGAAATAGAAATTAAGAAAATAATCCCATTTACAACTGCACCAAAAAGAATAAAATACCCAGAAATAACGTAACCAAGGAGATGAAAGATGTGTACTCTGAAAACTATAAAACACTGATGAAAGAAATCAGAGACAAGAGGTGCCTGCATGGCTCGGTTGGTTAAGCATCCAACTCTTGATTTCAACTCAGATCTTGATCTCAGGATCCTGAGCTCAAGCCCCACGTTGGGCTCCACTCTGGGTATGGAGCCTACATAAAAAAAAGAAAGAAAGAAATCAGAGACAACACAAACAAATGGAAAGATATTCCATGCTAATGGATTAGAAGGACAAATAGTGTTAAAATGTCCATACAACCCAAAGCAATCTACAGATTTAATGCCATCCCTGTCAAAATATCAACAGGATTTTTCACAGAACTAGAACAAACAATCCTAAAGTTTGTATGGAACCACAAAAGACCCCAAATAGCCAAAGAAATCTTGAAATAGAAGAACAAAACTGGAGGTATTACAATCTCAGATTTCAAGATATACTACAAAGCTATAGTAATCAAAACAGTGTGGTACTGGCACAAAAACAGACATATAGATCAATGGAACAGAATAGACAGCCCAGAAATAAACCCATGATTATATGGGCAATTAATTCTTCGAAAAAGAAAACAAGAATATGTGATGGGAAAAAGACAGTCTCTTCAACAAATGGTGCTGGGAAAACTAGACAGCTACATGCAAAAGAATGAAACTGGACCACTTTTTTATACCTTGCACAAAAATAAACTCAAAATGGATTAAAGACCTAAATGTGAGACCTGAAACCACAAAAATCCCAGAGAGGAGAACAGGCAGTAATTTCTCTGACATTGGACATGGCAACATTTTTCTTGATATGTCTCTTGACGGAAGGGAAACCAGAACAAAAACAAACTATTGGGACGACATCAAAATAAAAAGCAGAGCAAAGGAAACAATCAGCAAAACTAAAAGACAACCTACTAAACTGGAGAAGATATTTGCAAATGACATATCTGATAAAGGGTTAGTATCCAAAATATATAAAGAACATATACAACTCAACACCAAAAAACCCCACATAATCCAATTAAGAAATGGGCAGAAGACAGGGACAGACATTTTTCCAAAGAAGATATATAGATGGCCAAAAGACACATGAAAAGATACTCAACATCAGGGATCATCAGGTTAAAACAAATCAAAACCACAATGAGATACCACCTCACACCTGTCAGAATGGCTAAAATCAAGAATACAAGAAACAACAGGTGTTAGTGAGGATGTGGAGAAAGGGGAAACCTCTTGCATTGTTGGTGGGAATGCAAACTGGTGCAGCCACTCTGGAAAACACAATGGAGGTTCTTCAAAAAGTTAAAAATAGAACTACCCTATGAACTACCCTACCCTTGCACTACTAAGTATTTACTCAAAGAATACAAATATACTAATGCAAAGGAATACCTGCACGCCAATGTTTAGAGCAAAATTATCTACAATAGCCAAATTATGGAAACAGCCCATCTCCATTAATTGATGAATGGATAAAGAAGATGTGATACACACACACATACACACACACACAAATATTACTCAGCCATAAAAAAGAATGAAATCCTGCCATTTGCAACAACATGGATGGATCTAGAGGGTATGATGCTAAGCAAAATAAGTCAGTCGGGGAAAGACAAATACCATATGATTTCACTCATTTGTGGAATTTAGGAAACAAAACAAATGAAAAAAGGGGGAAAAAAAGAGACAAACCAAAAAGCAGACTCTGAACTATAGAGAACAAATAGATGGTTACCAGAGAGGAGGTGGTTGGGGGGATGGGTGAAATAGGTGATGAGGATTAAGAGTACACTTAATCATGATGAGCACTGAGTAATGTATAGAATTGTTGAACCACAATATTGTACACCTGAAACTAATATAACAGTGTATGGTAGCCATGCTGGAATTAGCATTTAAAAAAAGAAAAGAGAAAAAGAAGATATACAAATGGCCAATAAGTACATACAAAGATGCTCAACATGCACTGGAGAAATGCAAATCAAAACCACAATGTGATACTACTTTGCATCCACTAAGATGAGTAAAATTTTAAAAAGACACAACAGTGTTGGCACCTTCACACATCGTTGGTGGAAATGTAAAATGGTATAGCCATTTTGGAAAATATTTGCCAGTTCCTCAAAATATTAAACATAAAGTTGTCATATGACCTAGCAATTCTACTCCCAGGTATAGTCCCAAGAAAATAAAAATATTTCTACACAAATCCCTACAAACGAATATTCATAGCAACACTCTTCATACCCACAAAATGGAAACAACCCAAATGTCCATCAACTGATGAAAGGATAAATAAAATGTGGCTTATAGATATTGTGGAATACTATTCAGCAATTAAAAAAGGAAGATTAGGAACATTATGCTAAGTAAAGAAATCAGATACAAAAGGTCACATACTGCATGATTCCACTTATTTGAAATGTCCAGAATAGGCAAATCTATAGAGACAGAAAATAGATGAGTGGTAGCCAGGTCTGGGAAGTGACTGCTTATAGGTAGCCATTTTCATTTTGGCGTGATGAAAATGTGAAATTAGAACACTATGAATATACTAAAAACCAAGCAAATGTTCACTTTCAAAAGTTGAATTTTATAGTGTATGAATTGTATCTCAATAGAGTTATTTTATTCTTCTTTTTTCGGGGGGGGGAGGGACAGAGCAAGAGGAAGAGAGAATCCTAAGCAGGCTCCATGCCCTGCACAGAGTCGGACCTCACAACCCTGAGATCACAACCTGAGCCGAAATCGAGTCGGGTGCTTAACTAACTGAGCCACCCAGGCACCCCTAGAATTGTTATTTTTAAAAATGGCCTCAAGACACCCTGCACCAGGATGCCTGGGTGGCCCAGTTGGTTAAGTGGGAGATTCTTGGTTTCTGCTCAGGTCCTGATCTCAGGGTGGTGAAACTGAGCCCCAGGTCGGGCTGGGCACTGAACACAGTCTGCTTAAGATTCTCTCTCCCTCCGGCCCTCACCACCAACCCCACTCCCACCCACCCATACCCTGCTCTCCTCTCTGTCTCAATCTGTCTAAAATAAATAAATCTTTAAAAAAAAAAAAAAAAAAAAAGACGCTCAGAATTGCCCTGGGCCTCCTGCCTCACGCAGACTCAGACGGAACGTTGAATGTGGCGCCATCCCTCGCCCCGCCCCTAGCCCGCCCCTGCTTGCGTGACCACGCCCCCTCGCCTAACGGATCCAACCTCCCAACTCCGGAGTAACGGACCTCATTCCAGCGCCATCACAGAGACCCGCGCAAGGGTTTTCTCTTCGCCTAGCCTGAAAACACACCGCGGACCCGTCACCACCGCCTTTGGCCGCACAGCCCTCGATTGCGCGCCGCCTTGCCTTCGCCTCGGTGCCCGGGCCGCCAGCCATGGCCACCGCGCCGCTCTCCCAAGTGCGCCAGAACTACCACCCCGACTGCGAGGCCGCCATCAACAGCCAGATCAACCTGGAGCTCTACGCCTCCTGCGTGTACCTGTCCATGGCCTGCTACTTCGACCGCGACGACGTGGCCTTGAAGAACTTCGCCCAGTTCTTCCTGCGCCAGGCCCGCGAGGAGACCGAGCACGCCGAGAAGCTGATGCAGCTGCAGAACCAGCGCGGCGGCCGCCTCCGCCTGCGCGACGTCAAGAAGCCGGACCGCGACGACTGGGAGAGCGGCCTGAGGGCCATGGAGTGCGCCCTGCACCTGGAGAAGAGCGTGAACCAGTGCCTGCTCGACCTGCACCAGCTGGCCGCCGCCAAGAACGACGCCCACCTGTGCGACTTCCTGGAGCGCCACTACCTGCACGAGCAAGTCAAGTCCATCAAAGAGCTGGGGGGCTATGTCACCAGCCTGCGCAGGATGCGGGCTCCCGAAGACGGCATGGCGGAGTACCTCTTTGACAAGCTCACCCTGGGCGACGGCGACGAAAAGAACTGAGGTGGGACTGTTCCCCTATAGCCCAGGGTGCGTGGCGACTTTCCCTGATCACCATGCCGAGCACGCATACTGCAGCATCGCCTTTGCGAAACGTTCCAGTTTTTTTTCTTCCAGTTCTGCCATAAATAAAGTTAATTTGGTTTCAATAAAGTTATTTGGTTCTTAAAGAAAGGTTTCTGGTTGATTCATGTGTGCAAATGGCTCACCTTTTAACTTTTTAAACAGGTATCCAGGAGTCTCTCCATCCGTCCAATCCCATCCACATGCAGCTCAGGAGATGGAGGGGGGGAGGTATCCCATGGGACCCTGGAACGCACAAATCAATATTCCTCTGATAAACCATGTGAGGGTGCGGTGGGGTGGAGTGACCTGAGGTGGGTGGTCTGGGGCCCTGGTGTCTGTGGGTGCATATGTATGATGAAAGTATAAAAAAACATGGTCTAGAATTCATCATAGTAGTTGCCCCTGGGGAAGAAAGGCAGGGAGTGGGATTGCACAAAGGATCCACCCTGGGCTACAGTGATAATGAGAAGTGACCCTTAGGCTAAGTTCCCCATGGACGTGGGTGTGACAAAGTAAAGTAACAATGGCGCTTGGCAAATCCAAGTCCTTTTATTTACAGTATTGTCTTTTATTTTTATAAGACCCTCAGGAAGTAAGAAGGGCAGGTGCTATGACCATGTCTTAACAAGTGAGAAAAAAGGAGGCCACACAAATAAAAAGTTCCGGAATGTGGGGCGCCTGGGTGGCTCAGTTGGTTAAGCGACTGCCTTCGGCTCAGGTCATGATCCCAGGGTCCTGGGATCGAGCCCCGCATCCGGCTCCCTGCTCGGCAGGAAGCCTGCTTCTCCCTCTCCCACTCCCCCTGCTTGTGTTCCCTCTCTCACTGTGTCTCTCTCTGTCAAATAAATAAATAAAATCTTTAAAAAAAAAAAAAAGTTCCGGAATGTGGACATGAACATAGATCTGCTGATGCCATGTTCCATTTTGTTGTTGTTGTTGCCCCACAGGTATATCAATGGGTTAAGCAAGACTTTGTGGGGAGACTGGAAATCCAGCCAGATAACCAGACCTGGAAGGGAGGGAAATCCCCAACACTCGTAATGACAGCCCTGATCACCAGAGTCTCTCCCCTAATTACAGGTGTGCCTTCCAGCCTAGGATGGGGCTGGCTTCTAAACCTCAGCCAAATCCTTCTCTGACAGGAGTCTTGAGAGCTCACAACAGAATGTATGAGAGGAAGGATCCCTCACAGGAAGGCAGGCAGCACCTGGACACCTGAGTCCCTCTGTCCAGGCTCAGCCCACCCCCACCCCCCCAGGCAGCCACGCCATTACCTGAGGTGGCAGGGAAGACCTGGGAAGACCTCAGGCCTGGAAGTCCCCACGGAGCGTACTCTCCGCCCACGTGGCTTCGCTCTCAGTGGCTTCTCTTCAGGCACAAGAGGAGGCTGCAAAACACACATATTGTGCCTGCAAACCCAGCTCAGCCGGACAGAGATGCCTGGTATCCCAGCCAGCCACAGGGTACTGGAATCTAAGTACCAAACCGTCACCTGTTGTGGTCTCCGCCCTGGGCTCTAAAGCTGACTCTAGTCTGGTTCAGTCTTGGCTGCTGGGCCTCCTCTTTATCCCATCTTTCCCTTTCCTGTGATTCAGAGGGACTCCGCGGGATAACGCAGAGGAGTCTGCTTAGATCTACATCCTTTTATTTTACCTGGAAAAGGATTTCCTCACCCGCGAGACTCAGAATTGTGATTACACTCGAGCGCCTACTACAGGCTGCTGCTTGTAATGTCACATTTCACAGCTTTTCTTTAAGAATCCCTGGCAGGGGAGTCTAGACAGTGGCAACTCAATTGCTGCTCTCCTTCTTGCTCCTCAAGACAAAAGGAATGTTCGAAATCCCCTCCTTTAGGTTCAGTTTTGGAGTCCACCAACAGCCTTTTGAATAGGTGGGGCAGTGGCGGAACCAAGTGAGAATTCAGACTGATGAAGCTGGCCCCGTCGCTCCTTCCAGATGTCTTAACTTTGTCCATCATTCCCACCTTCCTCTGCATTCCCACCCTCCTCTGCCACGTACCCCTCAAAACGGGTGAGCAAACTTTTCTGGCTGTGCCGCCTTCCCGCACACTCACAGCCATCCCAACCCCTCGATAACCTGCCCTTCGGCACATCTGAGTGAGTTGTGACTTAGTCGTCCAGCCCTGGAAAATACCACCGCCTCCCCAGACGCACAGCTGGGTGCTTGTCAGTCAGTGGCCATGCTCTGTTGCTTCGAGGAACAATGTCGGAAATAGTCGCTGTTGCTATGGGTACCAGGGTCTCAGGCGATGATAATATCAGGACAGACGGAGGGAAAAATGATAAAATTGATAATTTCATCGCAGGCTCAAACACGGATTCAAATTAACAGTGTTGAATAATTTACCTCTGGGGACAAAAATCCTCACTGTATCACAAAAGGCAACTTTTTTTTTTTTTAAAGATTTTATTTATTTATTTGAGACAGAGAGAATGAGAGACAGAGAGCATGAGAGGGAGGAGGGTCAGAGGGAGAAGCAGACTCCCTGCCGAGCAGGGAGCCCGATGCGGGACTCGATCCCGGGACTCCAGGATCATGACCTGAGCTGAAGGCAGTCGCTTAACCAAGCCACCCAGGCGCCCAAAAGGCAACTTCTTAATAGATGGTTGTTACTGACAACTTGTGCTTCATTTTCCAGGAAAAGGAACCGTATTTTTTCCCATCAGAAATGTGTGACAAGAAGTACAAAGCACCCATTATTTTCTTCTGAATCTTCTCTACTCTTGAAATTTGTTCTACATTTCTGATTTTTAAATTCTCCTTCAATTTTTTTTCACTTGTCAGCAATTTTGGTTTCTTTTTGCAAGCCCAAGAGACATATTTAATCAAATATTCAGTCGTGAAAGGCATTATCATTAATCTTGGAACTGATACTATGCTTCAGAGTTTAAAATAATGACCATTTTTATTACAAATCGTTTTCCTGCAGTCCTGAGTTCCAATTCAGAGGGGTATTGATGGAGAATTTGCTTCAGGAAGGATGAAGCAAAGGGTGAAATTAGGGGAATTAGCATAGTGTTAGAAGACCTAAAAGGTAAAGAAAAGAAAATTATGCCTTGATTGATTAGTCGAGGAGGACATAAGAGTGGACTAAGTTACAGTGAGAAAGCAAAGTAATAATGGCTAACATACGTTTGAGAGTCTTATCTGGGACGCCTGGGTGGCTCAGTTGGTTAAGCGTCTGCCTTCGGCTCAGGTCATGACCCCAGGGTCCTGGGATCGAGCCCCACTTGGCAGGAAGCCTGCTTCTCCCTCTGCCTGTGGCTCTCTCTCCCTGCTTGTGCTCTCTCCCTCTCTCTCTCTGTCCCTGACAAATAAATAAATACAAGCTTTAAAAAAAAAAAAAATCTCCAAGTTTGGATTGCATTCGGTTATGAGTAACAAAGCTCAGAAAACTGTAGCTTTAAAAAGATAGGGTTTCTGTCCTGTATGTAAACAAGCGTGGAGGAGAACAACAGTTCAGGCTGCTGTGGAAGCTCCTTCCATCTTATTTCACTGATTCCAAGAGGTGCATTTATTCACATTTTTCACATTTTAACATCTTTGAAATTGGGATGAGTCTTACAATCACTGTTGGCCATAGCTGTCACTTGACAGAGTGGCATCATAGGCTAGGAACAAAATCTTAGAGGCGTTAGGAAGAGTACTCTCAAGAAATGCTGCATCATCATTGGGGCACTTGGGGGGCTTGGTCAGTTGAGTGTCCGGCTCTTGGTTTCGGCTCAGGTCATGATCTCGTGGTCGTGAGATCAAGCCCCTCGTCAGGCTGCATGCTTGGTTGGGAGTCTGCTTGTCCCTTCCCCACACCCCCAACTCATGCTCATTCTCTCTCTCTCTCAAATAAATGAAATCTTAAAAAAAAAAAAAAAAAGAAATGCTGCATCGCCAACACTCTTTTTTTTTTAAAGCCTTTTTTTTTTTTTAAAGATTTTATTTATTTATTTGACAGAGAGAGAGATAGCGAGAGCAGGAACACAAGCAGGGGGAGCGGGAGAGGGAGAAGCGGGCTTCCCGCTGAGCAGGGAGCCCGATGTGGGACTCGATCCCAGGACCCCAGGATCATGACCTGAGCTGAAGGCAGATGCTTAACGACTGAGCCACCCAGGCGCCCTGCATTGCCAACACTCTTGATGGCACAGAGGATGACAGTAAGAGACATGAATGACTCTGAGTACAAAAGTGATTTAGAAGAGTTCAAATTTGGTTTTTTAAATCATTTTTTTATTCTAGCTTTATTGAGATATTAATGACATAACATCGTGTAAGTTTAAGGCGTATAACGTGATGACTCGATACACATATATATTGTAAAATGATCACCACAATAAGGTTAATTAACATCTCCATCCCTTCTCTGTGAGTGCAGGGTGAGATCATTTAAGATGTAGTCTCTCAGTAACTTTCAAGTATACAATACAGTATTGTTAACTATAGTCACCACACTGTATATTAGATCCCCATGACTTATTCATCTTATAACTGGAAGTTTGTGCCCTTTGACCAACATCTCCTCATTTCCCCCACCATCAATCCCTCGCAACCACCATTCTACTCTGTTTCTGTAAGTTCAGATTTTTAGGTTCCACATATGAGTGAGATCATACAATATTTGTCTTTTCTGTCTGACTCATTTCACTTAGCATAATACCCTCAAGGTCCTTCCAAGTTGCTGCAAATGGCAGGATTTCCTTCTTTTTTCCATTGTACATATATTTTTTCTTTATGTATGCATCTGTCAGTGGCCACTTGGGTTGTTTCCATGTCTTGGCTACTGTGAATAATGCTGCAATGAACAGGCAGATATCTTAGAAGAGTTGAAATTTGAATCTAAAGTTCTGGCTGTACCTTACATAATTAATTTAGCACATAGTTTCCTTTTTGTGTGTATGCACAACAGTTATCTAATGACAAAAAAACTATGTCTCAATAAATGTAAAAGAGATCTTTTAATAAATATAAATTGGAAAATCTAAGGAAAGTCTAATGGATAAGAAAAAAAAATCTGTCCTAATTTGATAGCATTTTCCTCTTTCTTGGTGGTACATAAAATAATGGTGTGCCCTAAAATTGATACGCTTGATTCAGTAAAATATATTCTGTTGTTGTTCTATGGTACAAGGCTTCTAGTCTTGTTTATCTCACATTCCAACAACAGAGCTCAACCATTACATCAGCACACCAGGAAGAAAACATATGTCAGATCTGTTTGTGGCTGCAAAGGGAGAGTGGCCTTCAGAGAAAGAAATTTCGAGAAAAAGAAAATGCCCAACTTGTCTAAGATGTTAAGAAGAGAAGTGGAGACCTGCAGGTGGCAGGAAGATGGAGAACACGATCATAATCATAATCATTATGGTCCAACTATAAAGGTGTTAAGGTTGGCAGAAAGACATGCTCTGTCCAGGAGGATTCCACATATTAAAAAAAACAAAGACGAACAAAGCAACTTTAACACCAAACAAAAATAAAATGTTTGCTTCCCCCACTTTCCCCCACCCACCACTCGTTCTTCAAAGTATGTGGATGTGGATGGAAAACCGAGAATAAAGAAATGAAGGAAAGAATATCCTATTGATTAAAAAGCCATGATCTGGATCATTCTCTGGGGGATGGTTAGCTTTAAGCCGAACCTTCTAAGACGAGGAGGGGCTGGCCTGACAGATGTGAAGGCAAAAACAACATGAGACAGACTTCCAAATTCGGGCCTGCTGGAACTGAAGCCAAAGGCCAGAGAAAGAGTCCATCTTGTGTGAAGGGAAGAAGTATAAGTCAAGGTGAGCTCATAAAAGATGAAGTATGGGGGACAGCTGAAAGGCAAGCGTGAAGGTGTCATGTTTAACTAGGAGGTCATCTGAGGCAACCACAGATTTGGATCTGGGCTTCAGGAGTGGGCTGCTCAATCCCTTCTTGGAGAAATCCTGGGACGATGAGGGTGCCCAGTGACAGACACTTGGGATGAGTATCAAAACGTGAAACCTAATGATCCTGTGTTTGAAGAGGCAGGGAGAGTATTCTCTCAGATGAGGCGAGTGGCAGCAAAAAATTCTGGATAAGGTCTGGCTCTCCTTTTGCCTTTTATACCGGAGTTAGACTATTGTTTCAATTTGCTGCTTCGGAAGAGTACAAGTCCACAGAAGCACTAGAAGAACATCAAAGCCACTGGTGGTGCCAGCATGAGGGTTTTAGAGCAACATCAAAGAAATGCAGGGTTTGCACCCTTCCTCCCAGAGAAAGAACATCACACACAGCTCTGGCACTTTTTGCCTCTCTTGAAAAGCCATTCACTGTTTTTGTCAGACACTTGGAAGAAGGAAGGTTATCGGCAGCCCCTGACGCTTCCAAGATGCCAGGGCACCTTACCCAGCCAGTCGCTGCCAGGGCACGTGGGCGTGTCAAGACGGAATCCAGCAACAACAGTGAGCTTATACAGCATGGCATTTACCCATGTGATGACTCAGCTCACAAAACATGACCACCATCCCCAGACTTCCGCATCTCCGCATCTCTATAGACAGATGTGAAGAGGGGTCCCCTGGAAATTCCCCAGCCTCCACAACTGACGCCTTACCATCACTGTCTGCCTCGCGCTCGCAAGGTCTAATCTCAAACGGCCTTTATCTCGGTTTATGCTCCTCACCACAAGAACCACTTCGCCCACCCCTGTTTCTCAGAACACTCCTCGGCCTTCCCACACGAGTCCTCGTAAGGCTGGGCACTTCCCCTTTCTGTCCCCTTCTCTCAACTTCCCCCAACTCTTGAAATCCTTCCCTTGGGCTGTTTGGAAATCATGGGCCATTATCAGCAGGATCTCCCACTACATTCTCAACCTCTTTTCTGAACATTGTCTTCACCTTCTCGCTCCAGGGGCAGTCAGCAATGTCCCTAAGGACACTACTTCTGGGGCAGCCCCCCTGAGTCATGGTCACTCCCCCCCCCACACACACACACAGTACCACTGAGCCTGAAAGTAAGGCAGGTGTCCTCCTCCTTCCTTGTTCACACTTCCAGGCCATTCTCCCTCTCATCCCTCTGCCCTTCAATGCCCCAGTTGAAGAATTGAATGCCATCACATCATGCCCCCACACTATCCCTTCTTATTATAGTTATCTAGGGACCCCTACCCAACGTTTCTTGACGGTCTTGCTCCTGGCTGATGGCAACCTTCCCCCATATTAGCCCCGTCCTAATTCCTGGTGATTTCAATATCCACATAGATGATCCTTCCACAACCTGGCCTCTTACTTTCTTGCTTCTTCTCCCACAATCTTATCCTCCAATCCAGTTAGCCATTCATTGCTATAGTCATAACATAGACCTTGTCATCTGAGGGAACTGTCCTCTTTCCATTATCTCTAATTCATGTATCAGACTCTCTGACCACCTCCTCTTTTTCTAGTTCATTCTCTCCAGTGTCCTGATGCCCAAAATCCTTTAACCCCTCTGGGAAATCCTATCAGCTGGTCCAACAACATTTTCACTGCCTCTCAACTCCTTGACCTCCTCTATTTTCTGAGGTTAAAGCCCACGGTAAATGACAATAATCATTCCCTTGTACTTATTTCCACTTCACCTGACCCTCTGGCTTTGTTGTACTTGCTTGGCAAAAATCCCTGACCTGGTTAAATTCCTTTCTCCCCTAGACCACACCTGCACCCATGTAACTGAATGTGGCTAGAGAAAAATCCAACCATCTTGACTGAATGCACTTAAATTTAATGAGTATGACTCTTAAGTGGTCCCTTGGTACCACCAGCCACCAAACTGTATTTCCCTATTCTACTATCTCTCTTACCCTCCCTGCCCATTATCCATAATTCTCTTTTGTATCCATTAACCTTGGCTACATAGCAAGCCATCCCAATAAATAATGTCTTAAAGCAGTAATTATTTTATTTGCTCATGATTTTGTGGGTCAGCAATTGGGTTGGAATCAGTTGGGTAGTTCCTCTGCTGGATTTGCTGGGTGTCACTCATGTGACTGTGGTCATCTGGTGACTTGAATGGGGCTGGTTCATCTTAAGATGGCAGTTGGTGCTTGCTATTGGATAGGTCACATGTCTCCAGCACGCTAGCCTGAGCTTCCTCAAGTGGTGGTGGGAGAGTTCCCAGAAACAGGCATTTTTTAAGTCACAGTTGGCATCATATTTGCCAATGTCTTGTTAGCTATAGAAAATCACATGGCAAGCCCAGAATCGTGTAGGAGAAGAACGGCAAGGGGCTTATGCACTGGGATTTGTTACTGGAACAATCTATTACTTCCTCCAGCCTCTAACCACTCACACATCCTCCCAATCCT
This sequence comes from Mirounga angustirostris, assembly GCF_029215605.1. Lineage (NCBI taxonomy): Eukaryota > Metazoa > Chordata > Mammalia > Carnivora > Phocidae > Mirounga > Mirounga angustirostris. The sequence continues at coordinate 26,505,159 of NW_026991719.1, read as the reverse complement.
CACTCTCAGCTGGTAACCTTGCTTCCTATTTCACTGAACAAATAGAAACTATGAGAACATCCATAGACTCCCACCAACCACCATACCTTCCACCCACTAGCCTGTGGGCACATTTACTCAACTCTCTCTCTCCTCTTACCATGCCTCTGTCTAAAGCTAACCCCTCCATTTTTGCCCTGGAGCCCATCTCTTCTTGTCCACTAAAGGACTTTGCTTCTGTGTCTCATCTGGAGTTACTCATGCTGATGCAGTGATCTGGTGGCTTGAATGGGCTGCATGGTCTAAGACAGCCTCATTCTCTTTTCTGTATCATCATTTTCTCTCTCTTCACTGGATCATTCCCTACAGAATAAAACCATGATATCTTTTATCTACTCTAAAATATTCCTCTAATGGGCACCTGGGTGGCTCAGTCAGTTAAGCGTCTGCCTTCAGCTCTGGTCATGATCCCAGGGTCCTGGGATCGAGTCCTACATCGGGCTCCCTCTTCAGTGGGGAGTCTGCTTCTCCCTCTGCTCCTCCCCCGGCTTGTGCTCTCTCTCGCTCACTCTGTCTCTCAAATAAATAAATAAAATCTTTTTAAAAAATAAAACAAAAAATAAAATAAAATATTCCTCTAATTACCCTCTGGCTACTGATTGGTTTCTCTGTTCTACTTCACAGCTTAGTTCCTTGAAAGCACTCTCCATACTCACAGACTTCATTTCCTCTCTTCCCAACTTCTCTTAAACCCATGCCTATCAGGCTTGCACGTCCATAACTCCACCAAAATGGACTTTGTCATAGTCTCCAATTTCCTCTGCACTGATCACTCTAAGGGTTAATTTTCAGCCCTCACCTGCCTTGAACACTTTCTTGAGCTGACTTTCAGGATATTTCACTCTCCTGGTTTTCTTTACACTTCTGTGGCCTCGGCTTCTCGGTTGCCTGCTCCTTTAGTGTTCAATTCCTCTTCATCATCTCCCTGACATCTTACTATTGGAATGTCCCAAGGCTCACTTCCTAAGGCTTTTCTCTTCGCTGTGTCTATGCACACCTTTGGCAATCTCATCAATCTCATGCATTTAAAATGCCCTCTCTGTGCTGATGATTCCGAATTTGTACCCCCAATCCAATCCTCTTCCCTGAACTTCAGACCCATGTACACAAATACCTACTCGAATGCCTAACAGACATCTTAAACTTAGTGTGCCACATTGAACTCCTTATATTTTTCCCAAAAACTTCTCTACCTACAATTTTCTCCAACACAAATTAATGGCATTTTCCAGGCTTTCAGGACAAAAGCCATGATGTCATCTTTAATTCCCTTCTTTCTCCTCTAGCCTACATCCAAACTATTAGTGCATCTTATTTAAAATATACCCAAATTCAGATCCCTCTCACAACTTCTATTGTTACCACCCATGCCCAGTCGACTGAACCTCCCACCCAGGTTACTGCAATAGACTCTTAACTGATCTCCCTGCTTCTGCCCTTGTACCCTAAAGTCTATTTTCAACATAGCAGCTAGACTGAGCTTTTAAAAACATAACTCAAATCATGTCACTCCTCTGCTACAATGGCCCTCACAGCTCTTACAATCTGCCTATCCTTTTCCTCTATCCTCTTTCTTTTGCACTAATATTTTTACTGTTCTCCTCCTTGTTCATTTGGCTCCAGTGACATTGCTCTATTAATAATTCCTAGAGTATCCCATGCATACTCCCTTGTTAGGGTTTTGTATCTGGTTTCCTCTGCCTGGAACACTGTAGTAGTTACCTTTTGCTGTGTAACAAACCAATCCAAAACGTGATGGCTTAAAATAACAATGATCGCTTTTCATGGTTCTCTGGGTTGACTGGACAGTTACTGGCTTAGCCAGCTTGGCTGAGGTTAGATGGTCTAGGAGAGGAGTTGGCAAGCCAACAACTGCTGACCAAATCTGGCCTGCCACCACCTCTTTTTGTAAATCAAGTTTTACCAGAGCACAACCATACCTATACGTTATGTATCTGTGACTGCTTTCATACTATAATAGCAGTGGCTTGATGTTGATAGGGCAATGGGGATGGCTTAGCCACATGTTTCTCATCATCCATCAGGGTAGCCCAGGCTCGTTTACATATGGTGGTCACAAGAGTTTCTGAGATCAGATGGATCATACCTGATATTGTCCCCTTGATCAAAGAAGGTCACATGGCTAATCCTAGAATCCATGTGGAAGGGCCTACCCAAAGATGTGACTATAGGAATGGGAAATTTTGTGGTCATTTTTGCAAACAATCTACAATAAACATTATTCCTCCTTCATGACTTGTTGCCTTACCTCCTACAACTTGATGCCCAAATATCACTTTTCTGGAGAGCCTTCCTTGATGAACTCTTCTTCCTTATTTCCTATGCCCCTTTTTCTGCTTAATTTCCCTCCATAACATCTATCACTTCCTTACCTTACTTATTTTGCTCATTGTCTTCTCCTTCTAGAATATAAACTTCATGAAGTCAAGGATTTTTGTCTGTTTTGTCCATGGTTTTACCTCAGGTGCTTAGAACACTGCCTAGAACAGAGTAGGAAATCAAAAAATATTTTTTAAAAGATTTTATTTATTTATTTGACAGAGAGAGAGAGAGAATGAGCACAAGCAGGGGGAGTGGTGGGCAGAGGGAAAGGGAGAAGCAGGCTCCCCACAGAGCAGGGAACCTGATGCAGGGCTCGGTCCCAGGACCCTGGGATCATGACCTGAGCTGAAGGCAGATGCTTAACCAACTGAGCCACGCAGGTGTCCCTCAAAAAATGTTTTTGACTGAATGAGTGAATGATCTGATGCTATTTAGGATTTGAAGAAAGAACAGTCCTTGCTGGCCATGACAGTGTTATTGATGTTTGGGTCCATAGCCCACCAGTTACTCTTCTCGGTGTAACACTACTAGTATTATGAAGCAGTAATGTATATTAAGCCCTTTGAAAACACCGAGAATTTAAGAACAGAATTACTATTGCTTTGCTTTTTATTCCTTGGATAAGTTTGGCCTTAACTCACTCAATAGGTAATAGTCACTAATTATTATATTTAACCCTCCTAAGTGGACCAGGGCACTGCAATTATCTATTTTGGCATAGTAATTTTTTAGAGGAGGGATTACTCCTAAGACAATGCTCCAATCGCATTGAACATACCCATACCCAACCATCTTGGGATTTTTTTTTTTTCTGCCTGAAGAATTAAGTCCCCCCAGATTAGTATCCATTTTGCCTTTGAGGCATTATACACTCTTTATGGGTTTAGCTATGTCTTAGAAAAGGGTTACTGACATGAGGGGTGGGGGTATCTGGGTAGGAGCCAGAATGTGAAGCGTTTTCAGGACCAAGTTGTGGAGTGATTTGGCTGAGATAGAGGAGCCATATGATGCAATATAATAGAGCAGGAGTACGGCAAATGCATAGAAAATGCCATGTTTTGAATTATCACAAAACGTGATCAAGCCCCAGGTCCACCAGATGTCCACAAAAAGACATGAAAGTGGAATAGTCTGGCAATATATGAGCTTTTCTTATGCATTTTGGTTCTGCATTTATCCCTGTTACTGAATTACATATACTTTCTTTTTCATTCTAAATTCTGTATAGGTTTAAAAAACTGAAACTATTGTGCCAATTGATTTTTTTTATTTGAATAGTTTCATCGAGAGCAGAATTCTGGCTTCTTGGATTATTGATCTGCTATTATTTCTCTACCACACCACTTCCTCAGTGGTTATTTATACCTCATCTATAGCTCCCAGACATTAAAATGAAAGGTCTTGAAACTTATCGGAGAAGTTTAGAGGGAGAGCTCTCTATATCTTGTGAAATAGACAAGGTCACTGCTTAGTCAACCTTTCTTACAAAAGAGTTCAGTGATAACAGCCAAATTAGAGCCCTGGTCAACCGCAGCTGATGATGGGCTCTGTTGATGGGTGCCCTTGGCTAGACCTGAAAGCGATGTCCTGAAAAATGATTACACTTCTACTCAATAAGCCAAAGATGTATCCATTAAAGGCTGAGCAGGAAGGAGAAATAAAAGTGTAAATGTAACCTCTTGATCAGTTCACATATTTGACCTATTACTCTCAGTCATGATCTCTAGTGTATCTATCACACTTCTTCATGTGTGGGGGGTTATTCCAGTACAGTTTAGACACACAGAGTTTTTGATTGTTGAGGTCCTTATAATCTTAGAAAGATAAAGTTATGTCTGTAAACTAATGAATAATTCTTAAAAAGGCATGTACAGAAACTTAGAACTACATGATATTCATTCACTGAATAATTCTTTATGAGGACTTCATTGTGGTAAAGTTCTGTGGTAGATGCTAGGTGTTTTACCCTCAAGATGTTCATACTTTAGGTGGAGAACCAACATTAAAACTGATATTTGAGTGCTATGATGGAATTAAGGACACACAGAGAAATGGAATGTTAACTTGCTTTGAGAGTGGTAGGTGTTCTGAATGGAAGCATCCTCAGGTGTGATGATACCCAAATGGAATTTTGAAGACTGAAAAGGAGATGTTGAAGAGAAGAAACGGGAATACACTGCAGATACAGAGAGTGGTGTGGGCCACATCTGGCTTCCCATGTTTAGGGTCAAGGTGGAGGAGGATAAGGCAGAGAGTAAGGAAAGAGAAAAGAAGCTGGAAAGCTTCTGGAAAAGAAAGCTTCTGGAAAAGAAAAGCTTCTGGAAAGCTGCTGGAAAAGAAGCAGGAGAGATCAGAGAAAACCTGGCAGTTCAACCAATGAAGAAGAGAAGAGAGGGTGATGTTGAGAGATATGGAAGACAGGAAACTATAGTTCTTGGTGAATAGATTGGCAATAAAGGAAAGAAAAGGATTTTGAAGGACAGTGTTTGAATTTTTAGCTTTGGGCATCTGGGTATAGGATGACATCATTGTTAGAAAGAGGGAACCCAAGAGGAGGTATGGGGATGTTGACAGAAAGTAGGGATGCTTCTCAAGTTCAAGATGCCATGAGACATCGAGATGGAGCTGGAAATGGAATGAAATGTAGCAATTACATATTTAGACTACATGGAACTAAAGGTGAGGAGTGGAGATAGTCCAAGATGGTGGAGGAGTAGGAGACCTTAGTTTCATCTGGTCCCAGGAATTCAGCTAGCTAGCTATCAAATCATTCTGAACACCTGTGAACTCAACCAGAGATCTAAGAAAAGATGAGCTGCAACTCTACAAATAGAAAAGCGACCACTTTCTGCAAGGTAGGAGGTGTGGAGAAGTGAATCTGAGGCAATATATGGGAAGATATACCGCAGGGGGAGGGAGCCTCCGTCAGCCGGCTACCAGAAAGTGATAGAGCAGTGAAGCACAAAATCAGAACTTACAGAAGTCTGCTCAAGTGAGGGACGTCCCTGCCTGCAAGGTTCTCAGGTGGAGAAGTGGGGAGGAATCCTAGGTGGGACACCGTGGTCTCAGGATCCCTGGGGTCACAGGAAGACTGGGGGTGCATGATTGTGGCAGAGTTCCCAGGCATCTGAGCAGGGAAGCCGGCTGCATTCAGCGAGCCTGGGAGTGGGCTTTCAACTTGGGATTGCCATGTACTGAGAACTGTGGCATAGTCGGGTAACTGCTCTTGGAGCAGGAGCCCAACTAACAGCAGAACCTGCAAGACACCCCCCCCTTCTCCCCCTCCTGGAATGGCATAGAAGCATGCTACAGGAGTCTGTATGGCTTGGAGACTTGAAACAGGGTCACATGCCTGAGATAGAAATGCTCGGTCACAGGCCAGATGAGCACGGAGTGAGACTGGAAACCAGGGAGACAGGAGTGATTGACTGCTTTTCTCTGAGGGCGCACTGAGGAGTAGGGCCCCGAGCTCTCAGCTCCAGGGCTGGAGATTCGGAGCCTGCCATTTCCATTCTCATCTTCTAAAGCTGCTCAGAAAGCCTTCAGGGAACAAAAGCCACATAGAGCAATCTAGAGCAATCCAGAGCAAATTACTTAGTCTGGCCCCCTGGCAAAGGTGGTGCAATTCCACCAGGGGCAAGAAACCTGAGATTCAGAGCAACCACCGCCCGCTCCCCCCCACCTCCCACCCCAGAAGATCAGCAAGAACATCTAGTCAAGACCAAGTTTACCAGTCATTGAGAACTGTAAAATTCCAGTGCTAGGGGAAAATAGTATATAGAATTCATGGTTTTTTCCCCACAATTCTTTAGTCTTTCAATTTTAATTTTTTTCTTTCCTTTTTCAACCAATTTCTTATTTTATCAACTCTTTTTTAATCTTTTTTTAATTTTCATTTTTACAGTTACATTCTATCCTTTCATTGTATTTAATTTTATTTTTGTACATATATAATTTTTCTTTATTTACAATTTTGGGATCTAGTTTTCTAACAAACAGACTAAAATACACACAGGATCTGGTGTATTGCTCTGTTCTGTTCACCTTCCTGATTATATTCTTTTTTTTTATTTTATTTTTTTCGGTTTTGGGTCTCTCCTGATTTGTTTAGTATATATGTCTCTGGGGTCATTGCTGCCATTTTAGTATTTCCTTCTCTCGTTCATCTATTCTTCTCTGGACAGAATGACAAGACAGAAAAACTCACTTCAAAAAGGAGAACAGGGGCACCTGGGTGGCTCAGTCGTTAAGCATCTGCCTTTGGCTCAGGTCATGATCCCAGGGTTCTGGAATCAAGCCCCGCATCAGGCTCCCTGCTCCGTGGGAAGTCTGCTTCTCCTTCTCCCACTTCCCCTGCTTGTGTTCCCTCTCTTGCTGTGTCTCTCTCTGTCAAATAAATAAATAAAATCTTAAAAAAAAAAAAAAAGGAGAACAAGAGGCAGTACCGACTACCAGGAACCTAATCAGTATGGACATTAATAAGATGTCAGAACTCAAGTTCAGAACAACAATTATAAAGATACTAGCTGTGCTTGAAAGCAGCAAAGAAGACACTAGAGAATCTCTTCCTGGAGAAATAAAATAACTAAAATCTAATCAAGTCAAAATCAAAAAGGTTATAATGAGATGCAATAAAAAATGGAGGCTCTAGGGGCACTTGGGTGGCTCAGTCGTTAAGCGTCTGCCTTCAGCTCAGGTCATGATCCCTGGGACCTGGGATCGAGGTCCGCATCAGGCTCTCTTCTCAGCGGGGAGCCTGCTTCTCCCTCTCCCACTCCCCACGCTTGTGCTCCTTCTCTCGCTTTGTCTCTCTCTGCCAAATAAATAAATAAAATCTTTTTAAAAAATGGAGGCTCTAACTGCTAGGATAAATGAGGCAGAAGAGAGAATAGTGGTATAGAAGACAAAATGATGGAGAAAAAAGAAGCTGAGAGAGATAAACAACTCCTGGATCACAAGGGGAGAATTTGAGAGATAAGTGAAACCATAAAGCAAAACAATATTAGAATAATTGGGACCCCAGAAGAAGGGGGGGGCAGAAGGTATATTGGAGCATATTATAGCAGAGAACTTCCCTAATGTGGGGAAGGAAACAGGCATTCAAGTCCAGGAGGCAAAGAGAAGCCCCCTCAAAATCAATAAAAATAGGTCAACACCCTGACACATAATAGTGAAACTTGCAAATTTCAGAGACAAAGAGAAAACCCTGAAAGCAGCTCAGGACAAGAGGTCCATAACCTACAAAGGTAGAAACATTAGACTGGCAGCAGACCTATCCACAGAGACCTGGCAGGCCAGAAAGGACTAACATGATATATTCAGGGTGCTAAATGAGAAAAATATGCAGCCAAGAATACTTTATCCAGCTGGGATGTCATTCAAAATAGAAGGAGAGATAAAAAGCTTCCAGGACAAACAGAAACTAAAAGAATTTGTGGTCACTAAACCAGCCCTGAAAGAAATATTAAAAGGGATCCTTTAAACTTTTTTTTAGGGTGCCTGGGTGGCTCAGTTCGTTAAGCGTCTGCCTTCGACTCAGGTCATGATCCTACAGTCCTGGGATCAAGTCCTGCATCAGGCTCCCTGCTCAGCAGGGAGTCTACTTCCCTCTTTCCCTCAACCCCTCCCCTCTGCTCATGCTTTCTCTAATAAATAAATAAAATCTTTAAAATAAATAAATAAAGTTTTTTTAAAAAGATTTTATTTATTTATTTGAGAGACAGAGAGAGAGAAAATGTAGGAGAGAGAATGAAGCTGGTACAGCCACTTCAGAAAATAGTATGGAGGCTCCTCAAAAAGTTGAAAATAGAGCTACCCTACAACCCAGCAATTGCACTACTGGGTATTTACCCCAAAGATACAAAAGTAGTGATCCGAAAGGGGACCTGCAACCCAATGTTTACAGCAGCAATGTCCACAATAGCCAAACTATGGAAGGAGCCCAGATGTCCATCAACAGATGAATGGATAAAGAAGAAGTACACACACACACACACACACACACACAATGGAATATTACTCAGCCATCAAAAAATGAAATCTTGCCATTTGCAATGACGTGGATGGAACTAGAGGATATTATGCTAATTGAAATAAGTCAACCAGAAAGACAACTATCATATGATCTTACTCATATGTGGAATTTAAGAAACAAAACAGAGGATCATAGGGGAAGATAGGAAAAAATAAAACTGGATGAAATCAGAGAGGGAGACAAAACATAAGAGACTTTTTTTAATAGATTTTATTTATTTGAGAGAGAGTGAGTGAGAGAGAGAGAGAGCACAAGCTGGGGGAGAGGCAGAGGGAAAGAGAGAAGCAGGCTCCCCACTGAGCAGGAAGCCTGATGCGGGGCCTGATCCCAGGACCCTGGGAGCATGACCTGAGCTGAAGGCAGACGCTTAATGACTGAGCCACCCACGTGCCCCCCGAGACTCTTAATCATAAGAAACAAACTGAGGATTGCTGGAGGGGAATGGGTAACTGGGTGATGGACATTAAGGAGGGCACATGATGTAATGAGCACTGGGTGTTCTATAAGACTGATGAATCACTGACCTCTACCTCTGAAACTAATAATGCACTATATGTTACTTAATTGAATTTAAATAAAAATTTAATAAGAAATAAGTATAAAAAAAACAAAAGAAAAATGGACAAAATACTAGAACAAGCACTTCACAAAAGAAAATATCCAAATGGTCAATATGTATGTGAAACAGTGCTTAATTTTATTAGTCATTAGAAAAATGCAAATTAAAACCATAATGTGATACAACTATACATCTACCAGAATGGCTAAAATGAAAACAAAGAATGAAAAAAGCCAGAAATACAAATTACTGGTGAGGAAATAAAACAACCAGAATGTTTGTACATTGTTGGTTAGACTGTCAATAAGAATAACTACTGGAATATTTTGGAAAAAATATGTGCCATATCAATACGCATATCCTATGACCCAGCAATTCCACTCCTACTTATATTCCCCCAAAGAAAGGCAAATATATATTCACAAAATGACATGTACAAAATTATTCCTAGTGGAAGTATTTACATTAACTCTGAACTAGAAATTTCCCCAATTGTTCATCAATAGTAGAATCAACAATAAGTTGAAGTATATTAATGGAATATAATAGTATGCAGCAATGAGAATAAATATAGTACATCTATATGTAACAACATACATGAATTTCAGAAACCTAGCGTTTGAGGAGAGAAAACACACAAAAAGTGAATACTCTTTTCCGACTTGAAAAAGGTCTGAATTAGTGAAAGCTAACGAATGGTGATAGAAATAATGATAGTGGTTATCCTAGAGGATGCCAGTAGAAACTGGAAATGGGCACAAGGGTGACTCAGGGATGCTCATTATGTCCTGTCTCCCAATCTGGGTGCTGGTAAATGGGTAAGTTCACTTTGTAAAAAATCATCAAGCTTGACACTTATGATCTGTGCTTTTTTCTGTGTGTATGTTACACTTGATTAAACATGATTTTTTTAAAAGTAAAATAAATAAATAAATAAATAAATGTATGTATGTATGAATGTGAGGGGTAAACTTTCCCACACCCAATTCCCTTCTGTCTTTGTATATCCTGGCTCCTTTCTTGCAGGAAAGGTCTCCAACCGAATGATAGGAAGATGAAGAGAGAAAGCCTCATGGACGGCGTGGAAGATAAGTGGGAACTGGAGGAAAGGCAGGGATTTGAACAAGCCGAAGGGAGAAGGAAAGTCAGCTCAGGGAGGGAACCCAGAACCAACAGGGGGAGAACACGGATATGAAGCAAGGCAAGGGCAGAAGGTTGGAGATGTGGAGAAGAGGAAAATTGGCATTACCGAGTGGATGGCACTGGATTTCCTAATGGATTTGTTCTCTGGATGGATGCCGGGAAGTTTAGACTTGAAGCCGTCAGCAAGAAAAAGCCATGGTAGGTGTTTGAACAGAGGAGGAACATTATATGATTCATATTTTAGGAAAAAGCTCTGGAAATAGCATCCAGGAGAAAAAGTAGGCCTAAGAGGAGGCAAAGGGATCTAGTCAACAGATGACTGGGATCTTCCAGCACCTCCAGCTTCTTTGTAGGGGGAGCAAGAGCTCCCAGGGCTTCTGCTGGTGCAACTCTCTCCTGTCGGCAATATGGCAGCCATCAGGTGACTAGGATTGAAGAAGGTCATGCTATATACTCCTTCCAAGGGGATCTGACTATAGCCTTTTTGAAGAAGCAGGAAGAGATCCATGAGTATTTTTTTTCTTTAGAGAAATACAGAAGCAAACAAGAAATAAAGCTTGCAGTAAGGACTATTTTTACCCAATTACACATGCATTACTAAGTGTCACAAATCCCATGAGCTGGAAGGTGTGATTTTCTGAGTCGGCCACTGTGTTGAGATGAGAGGAATTGCTCAGTGTTGATAGCACTGTCGGATGTTGCTAATGCAATTACAGTTTCCCGGGCTGGTCTCAAAAATTAAGGTTCATGTATTCTCTATTTTCCTTTCCATTTTGGAAAGATAATAATAATAAAAATGTACAAACTTGCTTGGTTTGACTTTACACCCGGTTTTCGTGACATTTTTATTGTGTCTTCTACCAAATGGATTGACTTTTTTTTTTTTCCAACTTGTCTTTGAAAATGTCATTTACACAGAGAGATTGAATGGACTTAATTTGTTTAGTCTCCCAAAGTGATGCTTCTAAGTGGGCCATGATAATTCAGTAAATACATTGTGTGAAGGGGGATGGTATGAACAACTGAAAGAATTACTCATCGTGTGTGGGGAACAAAGATGGATAAAAGGAAGTTAGCTAGCAAATAGGACTGTAATGATAAAATAAAGATGGCCGTAGAGTGCTCAGATTCATTGTTCTATTAAAACACAGTGTTAACTTCGAGAATTGCTATGTGTATTTATTGTCGCTGTTGTGGGTGCTATTGAAGTATATGCAGGGGCGGTGCCAAACAACTCATGTAAATTTCTCCTCCATGCTTCCTTGAGCATCATGGACAGTTGGACTTAACTGAATTTCTGCTTCAGAGAATTACAAAAGACCATGATAGGATTTAAAATGTTTCCCATTTCCTGTTCTTTACCAGTGTTTCTATTCTAACATAGCCTCTGCATTTGGGTCTTAAACTGCCTAATTCATTATAATTATCTGTGTTGCAACTGCCGATAACCATAAAGTCAGCAAGTTTTGGAATACTTTGTAAAGATATGTAAAAGATCAGAGAAGTAACTGTTTTAAGTGGCATTCTTAGGCATGTAAAATTCATGAATAATCTGAGAAGCTATAAGCATGCACCACGTATTTGGCATCGACAACATGCTCTCATGTACAATATCTCATGGAAACCTGTCAGTCACTGACATTTGAGTCAAGCCTTTAGTGTAGCATGGTCAAAGTGACTAAGTTAAAAATGGCAACTGAAAAATGTGAACTCCTTTTTCCCCGCCTCATGTCATCTTGAAGTACCAATGTTCCATGGAATGGAGATTGAAAACTTGGGAGAGAGAAATCTGAGGATAAGGACTTGTTCAGATTTTAACAAAAATCAACCAGTTACCCTAAGTAATATTTTCCAATTATGCACTGCACGGGGAGGTGAGGCTGGATGGAGTTCAGAGTCAGACTTCCCAGGTTCAGATCTACTTGCTAGCTTCCCCTGGACAAATTAATAAACCCCTCTGTGCCTCAGTATCCTTATCTATAAAATGAGAGTAATAACTGTCTTACCTCATAGGGCTGTTGTATATGTAAAATACTTCACATGCAGACAGCAAAGTAAAAACTCAGTAAAGGTTAAAGAAGAATGATAAATAAGAACTTGACACCGAGCATTCTATCCTTTGCATAAACATGACACATGGAATATCGTAACCTCAAGTAGTTCTAATTATATTGCATGGACAACTCTGGTTTCTACATAATAATAAGAATTTCATTATCCATAGTTTAACTTAAAGCCCTCTATAGTCTTACTGAAAATAAATTAATCTATGCAAGTTCTTGACATACATATAAAAACTAGTTTATTGGCTCTTGCTAGAGAATTTTATGGACTGCAGTGGAGCTTTCTCAAACCAGCAACAGCACCCATGCTCCCAAGGCAAATGAGCCTCTTCAGTGATATCATACTGTCCAGATCTCTATGGTGAGAATAGGTCCAGAGTACTGCATCCAGCTACAGAGGCTCAGTTTCGTAGAGGCCACTGATAAATGGAGCAATCTGAGAATGTCGAAGGGCATGAAAATCCATGTTATATGAGAAACCATTCAAGGGACAGGAAATGTAGCCTGTCGAAAAGAATAACCTAGAAACTGTTCAGAAATTTCCAAGAGCTGTCTCAGATAAGAAGAATTGGACTTGTTCGGGAAGTCACTAGAAGTAGCAGGTAAACATTATGGGTCATTTTACATAAAACAAGACATCTGGCCATGAAATAGGTTGCTTCTCAAAAGAGCAAGTACCCACTACTAAAAAGTACGTATGCAAAATTTGTACAACCCACTTAAATAAATGATAAAGGTAAGATTCCATCTCTGTATGGGAAACTGGAATGACAGTTTCTGGACCCAAGAATCTAAGATCTCTTTTAATTCTGGTTGAATTCTAGTTTCATGTTAATCTTGCAAGTAAGTTTCCATATGCTTTCCCTTCCCCTACAGCCTTCTTGGGGTACACGCTACCGCCAAGAGATGGAGATGCTGTTGGCATCCTCTATGCCACCATTACCAAGATGTATTTACCAAAGGTTAATTAGAACCTCTTGGAGAATCTGATAAGGTTTTCATCTTCTAATGCTTAAGTTCACATTTTCTAACATTTTATTTTAGCGCTGTGCTTAACTGGAAAAGAGGTGCCATTTTACGGAAACGAACCGTTCCGTGAGGACTAAAAATCCCCCGAGTAGGAGACATTTACAGTCTGTTTACATCATTTTATCTCATTTGATCCCTTAGCAGGGCCGGTAATATCATTATTTCCATTCCACAGATGAGCTTCTGAGGACTAAGTGGCAGAGCTGACTCCAATTTCAGTGCTCCTTCTATTTGCCCCCCTCACTCACTGCTTCAAACTGTTTAGTTCATGTGCATTGGAAGACCAAAAGCAGAGATGGAAAAAAAAAAAAAAAAGCCTCTCCAATTAAACTCAGTAATGAAGGAAAAAAGAAACCAAGTAAATGCTCTGCCAGAAGGAAACCTCATAAGAAAATATGGATCTGGAAATTCACTTAGAGAAAATTGTGGAGAGATTTTGAGAATAAAACACATAGGGATTAATTAAGGAAATAAAATTAGTTAACTAAAAAGGGTCAAGGTTTAGAATCAGTGTATTCTTGGAGTTGGAAGAAAGACCTGTCTGGGATCTGAGGAACTAAGAGGGAGTGGAGATTTAGGGAACGAGGCAGATAAAGTGAATGAACGTGGTGAACAAGAGCAAGAATCATCAAGAACAACATAAAAATAAGCTGAAGCAGCAAACAGAACAGTCAGACTAGCAAGACAGGCATGAGGAGAGGTAAATAAAAGAACACCCCTAAACGGGAAATCACTATTAAACACAAATAAAATGACAGACACAAAAAGGCGGGCATGGAAGCCGGAAACTGAATTAAGAACAATAGATTTGGGGGCGCCTGGGTGGCTCAGTTGGTTAAGCGACTGCCTTCGGCTCAGGTCATGATCCTGGGGTCCCGGGATCGAGTCCCGCATCGGGCTCCCTGCTCAGCGGGGAGTCTGCTTCTCCCTCTGACCCTCCCCCCTCTCATGTGCTCTCTCTCTCTCATTCTCTCTGTCTCAAATAAATAAATAAAATCTTTAAAAAAAAAAAAAAGAACAATAGATTTGTGTTTGCACAGTGTTTTCCACAGGGGTGAAATTCTATTTTCCTTTCTTTGGGTGGATTTTCTTCCCGCTATCCCTCCCTCTGAGCTCTCCAAAAGGGAAATGCAGAGGGTGTGAAGGGGATGAAAAGTCAAGCTGCATATTTTTAATGTGTTTCCAAATGCCACTGAGAAAGCTCCCGCAGCCTAGTTGGTATGGAACGTGTATTTGAAAACTGCTAAACATCGATAGTCATGATGATGGCACTAGTTGGCATCAGTGAGGGGAGAACCATGAGTCAGATTGGAAAAATATTAAATATTAGCAGTTCGCTACTCACATTTGGGGTCTTCAACAGGATTATGAGTCCATATTTAAAACTGTATTGTGTTATTCAAAATTGATATATTGAAAAAGAACTTTTAGACCCTTGATTTAAAAAAAGTACCCTATAACTAAAATGCAGTATTATCATATATATTAGAATGAGCAGAACAGTGCTTTTGAACCCGCCTCAGCATATCATCCAAACACACACCAGCTGCCACAAAGATATTTTGAAGCTCTGAATCAGGCAACTTGATCTGCCCTTGGCTACCCCATAAAATACATGCTCTAGAAGCAGCTTGTCCCCAGGGAGCAATGTCCTCAAAGAATGTCCAGAACAAAGGCACTTCTCTCACATCAGAAATTTTCTCCCCTGAGAAAGGGTGAGTGTAGATATAAAATGGACAAAGGAGGGAAAAGGAGTGAAAAGGAATATGAAAGAAGCTATTACATGACTCAGAAATGTTACCACCGAGGGGTACCTGGGTGGCTTAGATGGTTGAGCATCTGACTCTTGATCAGCTAGGGTCTTGATCTCAGGCCTCACATTGGGCGCCACACTGGGCATGGAGCCTACTTAAAAAAAAAGTTACCACCTATGTAGCCTTGAGCAACTTCCTTATACTCTCTAATCCTCAGTTTTCTTATCTGTTAAATGGGGATAAGAAGAGTATTTATCTTAGAGTTGTGGTAAGAATCGAATAGCATAACCTATGCAAAGCATTTACCCAATGCCTAGCATTGTGTATACTAAGTGCTCAATAAATGTAGATAATATGATTATTACCATTCTTCTGCTTCTGCTTTTGTCTTCCTGCTTTCTTTACTTTATTCAACCAATGTTTGTTGAATACCTAGTATATGCCAGGCCCTGTACTAGGTACTGGGGATGTGAATCTGTGTAAGTCAGACATCTCTCTGCCCTTGTAGACTTTACTGTAGAGTAGAAAAGACATCATGTGAAATTTAATTATAAATTAATTGTTCAATTACATCCGTCATAAATACTATGAAAGAGAAGTCCAGGATGCCAGGAGAGAGTATAATGGGGACTTGATGTAATCTAGGGCTTCTTTTAGAAAGTAAGTTTTGAGCTAAGTTCTGAAGGTTGAATAAAAATTAACCTTTCCAGGGCACCTGGGTAGCTCATTCGGTTAAACCTCTGACTCTTGATCTCTCCTCAGATTTGGATCTCGGGGTCGTGAGTTCAAGCCCCACATTGGGCTTCACACTGGGTGTGGAGCCTACTTTAAAAAAAAATTAACCGGGCACCTGGGTGGCTCAGTTGGTTAAGCGACTGCCTTCAGCTCAGGTCATGATCCTGGAGTCCCGGGATCAAGTCCCGCATCGGGCTCCCTGCTCGGCAGGGAGTCTGCTTCTCCCTCTGACCCTCCTCCCTCTCATGCTCTCTGTCTCTAATTCTCTCTCTCTCAAATAAATAAATAAAATCTTTTAAAAAAAAAAGAAATTAAAAAATTAAAAAAAATTAACCTTTCATAACATGCAGGGGCAAAGTTTGAGGTAGAGAGAAAGATGGAAGAGCACCGTAAATAGAGGGAACAGCATATACGAGGGCTCAGAAGCAGGAGTTATAGAAAGCAAATAATTGATAGTTTTTGTTGCTTTCTCCACCCATGACCTTATTTTACTATAACCAAACAAACCTAGCTGGCAACCCAGATGACAAAAGATAATTCTCAGTCATTTACTTCTTGCTGGAAAGAATAGCCAGAACAAACCAGAAGGAAGCTTTGGCTTGCCCATCCTATATCCCAAAGTCTAATTTTGTCAGAGGGAAAGAAGTGATAAAAGTCTGTTCCATGTCCACAATAGCCAAACTATGGAAAGAGCCTAGATGTCCATCAACAGATGAATGGATAAAGAAGATGTGGGATATATATATATATATTTATACACACACACACACACATACATATACAATGGAATATTATGCAACCATCAAAAAATATGAAATCTTGCCATTTGCAATGACATGGATGGAACTAGAGGGTATTATTCTAAGCGAAATAAGTCAATCAGAGAAAGGTAAGTATCATATGATCTCGCTGATAGGAAGAATTTGAGAAACAAGACAGAGGATCATAGGGGAAGGGAAGGAAAAATGAAACAAGATGAAACCAGAGAGGGAGACAAACCATAAGGGACTCTTAATCTCAGGAAACAAACTGAGGGTTGCTGGAGTGGTGGGGGGTGGGAGGGATGGGGTGGTTGGGTGATGGACATTGGGGAGGGTATGTGCTATGGTGGGAGCTGTGAATTGTGTAAGACTGATGAATCACAGACCTGTACCCCTGAAACAAATAATACATTATATGTTAATTTAAAAAAACTCCATTCCAGAACCCAAAGTTTGAATCTACTCTGTGGGTTAAAATAACAGTGGGGTTTATAATTCAATTTTACATGTAGTTCTGTATCACGTCTCAAAGTTCATAGATGAGAAGCATATAAATGAAAGTGTTACACTGACTACTGAAATGTCTTTCATGCCAAAGAGAACCAAGATAATAAATGGGGCTGTGCGCCAAGCCCGCCTTGTACTGTTAGAGTTAATGCTGCTAGCATGTTTATATTATAGACTTCATCTTTAAGGCTCTAAGATTTGGTCATAAAATCTCTTCCCAGCCGAAATGTGCCATATAAATAAGCTCTCTGCTTAAGGGTTGAATTGCTCTGTTGCTCTTTTAAAGCTGTCCTTTCACTAGATTCAGTTCGGGGTGACTTTTTAACACGGCTCAACACCACCACCCACGATTAAGTGTTCATGCTTAGGGAAAGGCACTACAAGTCACCTTATCACTGCTACCTAGAACTTGAGAGTGGGCAGAAAATTAGACATTTCTGTAGTGTGCCCAGAAAAACAGACATTTGTATAATGAAAAGGTTATCTTGTGATCAGAGGATAATTTCAACACTCAATTCCTTTTTAAAAATGTATTCCCACTCAATGTTCCATAGGATGCTAAAGCTCTCATGATAACACGACACGCACCCGGCTCCAGAAAGAGAAAACATGGCCCAGTAACCGTCTGAAGAAAAATTCAGTATCATTCATAAATCTCTTCAAAATCCAGTTTTTCTCCAATGAATTAATTCATGAAAACCAATATTCCTGAGGATTTTTTCCTCTCATTTTACTGATTGAATTGGCTGTTGATGGTGACTGCAATTTCATTGTTGCTAATTTTTTTAGCTTTTTTTATTTTTTTAATTTAATTTTATTATCTTATGTTAGTCACCATACAATACATCATTAATTTCTGATGTAGTAAAATAATTATAGATTCACAAGATGCTGCAAAAGTAGTACAATGCAACATAGCCATCACTGGGCCTCCCCTAGTGGTGACACCTTACGTAGCTATCATGTAGCATCAAAACCAGGCAGTGAACTGGCAGAAGTTGCAAGAGCACAGATCTTACTCTGATTTCACCAGTATTTGAAGGCACTCCTTTTTGTAGGTCTGTGTATGAGTCCATGGCATTGTGTCACATGTGTGAATTTGTGACATCACCACCACAAAGGAACTCCCTTGCGCTGCATCATTTATAGTCATACCTCCTTCCTCCCCTCCCCTTCCCTCACCCTTGGAAACCACCTCTCTGTTCTCCATCTCTATGATTTTGTCATTGCAAATGGTACATAACAGGGACGCCTGGGTGGCTCAGTCTGTTAAGTGTCTGCCTTCGGCTCAGGTCATGATCCCTGGGTCCTGGGATCGAGTTCCGCATTGGGCTCCCTGCTCAGCACGGAGCCTGCTTCTCCCCTTCCCTCTGCTACTCCCCCTGCTTGTGCGCTCACGCTCTCTCTCTCTCTCTCTCTGTGTGACAAATAAATCTTTTTAAAAAATTTTAAAAATTAAAAAAAAAACAACAAATGGTACATAACCTCAAGAATGTTACATAAATGAAACCATCAAGTATAAGACTT
The DNA here is from genome assembly GCF_029215605.1 of Mirounga angustirostris. NCBI lineage: Eukaryota > Metazoa > Chordata > Mammalia > Carnivora > Phocidae > Mirounga > Mirounga angustirostris. The sequence continues at coordinate 26,486,665 of NW_026991719.1, read as the reverse complement.
TGTGAAACTAGCTTTCTTCACTCGGTGCTCTGATCTGAATGTTGTGGCCCACCTCCACCATATTCTTATGTTGAAATCCTAGCCCCCAAAGATGATGGTGTTAGGAAGTGTTTGAGAGGTGCTTAGATCATGCAGGTGGAGCCCTTGTGAATGGAATTAGTACTTTTATAAAAGAGATCCCATTGAGGTCCCTTGCTCCTTCCTTCATGAGAAGACAGAGCAAGAAGGTGCAGGCAATCAACCAGGAAAGGGATCTTCACCGGAATGAGACCATGCTAGCACCTTGATCTTGGACTTCCCAGTTTCCCAAACTGTGGTAAGTAAGCTTCTATTGTTTATAAGCTACTTAGTCTGTGGTATTGTGTTATAGGAGCCCAAAGGGATTAAGACACTCGACAGAACGCCCTTAAAATCCACCCAAGTTGTTGTGTGTATCAATGGTTTATTCGTTTTTATTGCTGACTAGTATCCCATTGGATTGAGTGTACCATAATGTGTTCAACCATTCACTTGATGAAGGACATTTGGGTTGTTTCCAGTTTGGGGCTACTACAAATAAAGCTTCCAAGAATATTCATGTATATGTTTTCATGTAAATACAAGTTTTCATTTCTCTAAGATAAATACCCAGTTGTATGAGAAGTATAGGTTTAATTTCTTTAAGAAACCACCATACTCCTTTCTAGATGATTGTATGATTTTACATTTCCACCAGCAATTATGAAAGAGTCCATATCTCTGCATTCTTGCCAGAATTTGGTATGATGAGTCACTTTCATTTTAGCCATTCTAATGTAGTGGTATCTTCTCATGATTTCATTTGCATTTCCCTAACGGCTAGTGATGTTGAATAATTTTCATGTATTTATTTGCCATCCATTTGTCTTCTGTGGTGAAACTTCTGTTCAAGTCTTCTGTCCATTTTCTGATTGGATTATTTCTTTTTTTTTTTTTTTAAGGAAGAGAAAGTGCGTGCACACGCAAGCAGGGGAAGGGAGGGGTAGAGGGCAAGGGAGAGAGAGAATCTTAAACAGACTCCATGCCCAGTGTGGAGCCCAATGCAGGGCTTGATCCCGTGACCCTGAGATCATGACCTGAGCCAAAATCAAGAGTCCAATGCTTAACTGACTGAGTGCCCCAGGTGCCCCTGGAATGTTCTTCTTACTGTTGAATTTAGAAAGTTCTTTATATATTCTGGCTATGAGTCTTTTTTTGCACATGTACTTTCTAAATATTCTCTCCCAGATCGGTGGCTTGTCTTTTCCTTCTCATAGCAGGAGCTTTTGCAAAGCAAAAGTTTTTCATTCGATCAAGTCCAATGTGTCCATGTTTTTCTTTTGTAGGTCCTGCTTTTGGTATCATATAGGGATTGAAATGCTGCCATTAGTGATAATAAATACCATGTATTGAGCACTTACCAGGAGCTGGGAACTGTGTTAAGCCCCTTATAAGCACCATCTCATTGCATCTTTACCTTAGCCCTGTGAAGTCCGTGCAACTAGCTGCATTTTGACAAATGAGGTGACTGGATCTTAGCTAGGTCACTCACTTGCTGAAATTCACACAGTGAGTAAGTAGTCAAGACCGGCTTCAAACTCAGGTACATCTGACTCCAAAGTACACTGTATAATGGAATTAGGACAAAAGATTGGGGAATGTTAATTGAGATAGGATTTCCTCAGGACTTGGTGTGGGATTACAGGAGGTGGGAAAGACTGGACTTAACCCATCCAGCAAAAAAGTGCAAAGAAGGAGCGGCTCCTAGCAAGCACCAGTAACAAAGGGCAAGTCAGCACTGACCTGGGACAGAAACCACCAGTGATATCCTAAGTTTGATCTGGCATTTTAGCATATGAGAAGGAACACATTTGTCCTTTCCACCTACATAGGTTTTGCCTCCCAGCAGATATAAGAACATGGTCTTGCCCAGCATGAATGAGGAGAATGGACTGCCTTTCCCCTCCATCTTGAACTTGGTGTGAACTGATGACCGTGAAGGAGTTCCCTGTAAGAGGCTTCTCTGGAAGTTGTTTGCATATTTTGGTTATAAGGTTGAGTGAGGAGTTAGTATCGGGGATGGGGGGAGGCAGTCAGGATAACCCAGATACGGCACTGCTGCTGAACCGAGTAATTTCAAAGTGACTTGGCTCGAAGCCAATCAACTGCGGCATTTGTATTCATTTTACTGAGGTGGGGAGGGAGCTCTTACAGTATCAGCTCAGACATGTGAAATTAGCTGCCCTATGCTCACCCTCAATGCCCTGAGTAGGCAGCTGGCTGACAAGGTAAGATGATCTTGATAGAGCCGTTGTTCTCAAAGTGCAGTCCTGGGACTGGCAGCATTAGCCTCACATGGGAGCTCATTGGAAATGCAAGTTCTCAGACCCCACCCCAAACCTACTGACTCCAAAATTCTGGGGATAGCCCCAGCTATGTGTGTGTTTAAAAGTCTTCCAGGTGATTCTGATACAAGATAAAGTTTGAGAACCCCTGTAACAGAAGGAGATTTATAGTGTGCATCAGAACTAGTTTCAACTGCATATAAAATGTAAAACTTGGGGCGCCTGCGTGGCTCAGTTGACTAAGTGTCCAACTCTTGGTTTTGGCTCAGGTCATGATCTCATGGGTTATGAGACCGAGCCCCACATTGGGCTCTGCGCTAAGTGTGGACCCTGCTTGAGATTCTCTCTCTCACTCCTTCTCCCTCTGCCCCTCCTGGCTTGCACTTTCTCCCTCTCTAAAAAACAAACAAAACAAAACCAAAAAACCCGTAAAACTCAAAATATTAGTGGCAAAAGACACCAGATTTATTCTTTTATATACAAGGCTGAAGGCACTCCGTCCAGGGCTGGTGTGGCGGTATCACAAAGTTATCAGAAACCTAAGCTCGGTCTTTCTGTTTTGCCATCCTCAGCACTGCTTTTTATCCTCAAGGCTGCTTCACAGTCCAAGATGACCAGTCAAACTCCAGCTCTCACATCTCACATTCAAAGGAGCAGGAGGGAACGAGAGAAAAAAGACAAAAGGAGATCCCTCTCCAGTGAGTCTGTGACCTTTAAGTAGAAATCCCATGTGACATTTCTGTTTACAATTCATCATCCAGAATTTAGTTACATGGCCACAACTGTCTGCAAAGGAGGCTGGGAAATGTGGCCTTGCACTGGATTCAGCGCAGTCTTTGAACACCTTGAATGCAAGGAGGGATCTGTTCTTTTTTCTTTTTTTTTTAAAGATTTTTTTATTTATTTATTTGACAGAGAGAGAGATAGCGAGAGCAGGAACACAAGCAGGGGGAGTGGGAGAGGGAGAAGCAGGCTTCCTGCCGAGCAGGGAGCCCGATGTGGGACTCGATCCCAGGACCCTGGGATCATGACCCGAGCCGAAGGCAGATGCCTAACGACTGAGCCACCCAGGCGCCCCAAGGAGGGTTCTGTTCTAAGGAAGAAGGGAGAAGTGATGTCAGGTGACACCTAGAAACCTCTGCCACAAACCCCTAAGATATCCTAGAAACTTGGAAAACATCTTGGAATCAGCCAATTCTTTATATTTCTATACAAATCTCTTCAAGGCAGTAAGAATTTTGGCCTTTTGATATGAAGTCCCTGGTCATAGATAATAAATATTAGGATTTTCAAATATGTTCAATGAAGAGGTTGTTGGTAATGTGTTATCACACCACTTACCTTTCACAAGATGCCAGCCCAGGGTTCTAATAAAGTTTCAGGACAAATGTCCTTAACTTGATCATCATAGAAGCAAGTGGCTGGCTTCCCCCAAAGAGAAGTTCTTCAAATGGGCTTTCCTGAACTATTTTTTTACCAAAGAAAATCCCAGCCCTCACTCAGAAAAATATACAATGACTTGGCTTTATTGGTTCCCAGCTCCAAGTTCTGCACAGAACATGGCCCCTAAGCTTTGCTTTCCCCAGAATGGGGAGTGGAAAGTGGAGGTCCAGCCAAAACAGGTGAGGGACATCAAGAAATCAGTGACCAGCAACATCTCAGAAGTGCTCAAACTTCCGGTATTTCTTCAAACTTGCTAAAAATGCAAATTCCCAAGCCCGAAGCCAAAAGATTCTAATGCTACAGAACAGAAATAGGATCCATGAATCTGCAGGTTTATTTCAAGTACCCCAGCTGATTCAGATGGACCTTTGACAAGCTCTCAGTATCGAACAAGTCCCCAAACGCACATGATACCACAGCAGGCAACATACGGAACAAATTCATCCAAAAGCTGACGCTTGCATCTTCCCCAACATACAGCAAAGTTAAAACAGCTGCTTGATTTGGTGAAAAAGATCAAATCAGCTGTTTGACAGCGGCGTCGGGTAACTTTAGTCAGAGCGGGCAAGTCGGGCGGTTCTCCATGCTATGAGCCCCCCCCATTAAGGGATGTCACCTCGGCCACGGCAAGGACCCCGCTGCCAGGCTGGTCAGAGACAAGGGCTGCCCCCAATGCCAACAGGGGTCCTTTGGTAACCTGGGCCCTGTTGCGGTCCGTCTTGGAGGACAGTGAAGTTTCCTTCCAGCTCTAACGGCTTCTGATTGTATTCTGCAGTCTTCAAAGTACATGGTGCTGTATCCTGGGGACCTTGCAAACCAGGAGCAACAGCAAGAGGGGAAGTGTGGATGTCCAAAAGGAATCATGGCGAGGAGGGGAAGAGAGAGAAGGGGGAAGAAAGGGCACACTGGGCACAAAGCTGCTAACTCCTCAAAACAAGGGCATGCGCCCCACAAGCATGCACATGGGCGCAAGCCCTCACTGGTCTGCGGCCACCAGCTGCCTAGATCAGCGGCCGTTCGGCCCAGCCTTGCAGGCACGAGGCAGAAGAGTGCGTGCCCCAGTCTAGCCAAGACTAGTACAGCAGCTCGCAACCACGCTCTCACTGCAGCGAGAATGACAGAGGAGGGGGAAACACCCCACCCTACTACTGCCCGTGCTGGTTAATGCAGGAGACGTGCCCCATCTACTGGTCTACAGCCGCAGAGAGATGCAAAGGCCAGAAAACAGAGTAAAGGCACACATTTTAAAATGGATTCTGGCTCTTTGGGTAAGAAAATAAAAAGGGGGGGGGTGTCTTTTCTTTTTCCAAAACAAGAAAGAAGGGACAAAGAAAGAAAACCATGAAATTTCCAAAGACAGAAGCTACGAAGGAAAAGGAGACACATCGGACGGAGACACAATGGGAGAAGCAGCATTAAAAATAGGAAAGAAAGTGCCAAATTGAAGAAAAAAAACAAAACTTGAAGAAACCAGATATTTGGTCGTCATTGTAGCACAGAGACTTCAAGAAAATCTCTCACATTATTTGGAAATAACATACGACGTGCCATGTTTTAGATCCTTCACTGAAATGAAAAGAAAATATTCTGTAGGATTCTATCCACATGGACACAATCGACTTGGATAAGGCTCAGTCTTAACATAGAATCATTATACATTTTGTCATTGTCTGGGGACACACAGATGATTGTGCTGACACTGGAAGTTCACAGCAATTTGGAAAAGACTGGAGGGGTTGAGGCATGACCAGCCCTTCTGTGCCTCTTGCGTATATCGTTGGTCTCTCATGACAACAGCTGTTGCCTACCGTGCCTGTCACTCTTTCCGGTCATGATTCTTAGGCTTCTGAAGAATCTGATACCTCTCCACCCCTCCCCCACCCCACCAACAGAGCTATCTGCTTTCTGAGGTGCCAATGAATATTTGACCATCATATCTCACTTATGGGCATTGACAGTTCCACTCTGCAAAGCATTCTAGAAACAATTTTTCCACTTCACGTAGACTTCCCTTATCAATGGGTCCTACAGCCTGTCAGGATAAAGAGACCAGAAAAATAGCCCTTACTGAGCGTCTACTGGGCACCAGGCTCACTGTTTCATAGGGTATTCATTACATCTTCACCCCAGCCATCTGGGGGTCGTTCTTATTATCCCTATTTTGCAGATGTCAAGACAAAGTCTCAGAGAAATTCAATAATTGTCCCAGTGCTATTAACTCGTGGATCTGGAAAGCTGACCAAAGGAATTGTAAGTGTGGGCTCGCCACCACAGCATAAAAATGTACCAGCTAGGAACACCCGGTATCATAACATAAGCCGGTGTTGCTCCAGGTACGAGCTTCATCAGAGCCTCCTGGAGTTACCTATTGAAAACATAGCTCCCTGGCTGTCAGCAGATTTGACTAAATCAGAACCTCAGGTGGAGCCCTGGAATATGAATTTTATTTTTTTTAAAGATTTTATTTAGGGCGCCTGGGTGGCTCAGTTGGTTAAGCGACTGCCTTCGGCTCAGGTCATGATCCTGGAGTCCCGGAATCGAGTCCTGCATCGGGCTCCCTGCTCGGCAGGGAGTCTGCTTCTCCCTCTGACCCTCCTCCCTCTCATGCTCTCTGTCTCTCATTCTCTCTCTCGCAAAAAAAAAAAAAAAAAAAAAAAAATTTAAAAAAAAGATTTTATTTATTTATTTGACAGGGAGAGACACAGCAAGAGAGGGAACACAAGCAGGGAGAGTGGGAGAGGGAGAAGCAGGCTTCCTCCTGAGCAGGGAGCCTGATGCGGGGCTCGATCCCAGGACCCTGGGGTCATGACCTGAGCCGAAGGCAGATGCTAAACGACTGAGCCACCCAGGCGCCCCTGGAATCTGAATTTTAAACAAGTGCCAGGAAATGACTCTGATTCTCATTAATTTGGGGAACCACATGATATAAGAAGCAAGAGAAAAAAAATGCTGAGATCCTAAGGGCATGCTTTTAGAGCTAAGAATATAACAGAGTTTCTCCATTTCGTGTAGTGCAGACAGCTGTGGTGTGGGGCAAGAAAGCTATTGTTCATTATCTGGTCAAGGGATTTCGATTCTCTGAGCCAATTTACTCATCTGCAAAATGGGAATCATGGTTTCCATCTCACATGGTTGGAGTGAGGATAATGCATGTGAGAAGACTTGGCAAATGCTAAATGGCTCTGTGGTAGATTGTAAAAATGGCCAAAAATCATCCCCCAACCCCTCTATCCACACCCTTGCAATATTAATGTTGCAGCTCTTCCCATCAAGATGTGTCCCATTCCTTGAACCTGGGCCATGTGATTCGTTCTTGCCAATGGGACACTGGCCAACATGACTCAAGCAGAGGCTTAAACAGTCCTTGCACATTGAGGTTTGCCCTATTGCTATGCTTGGGATCCTAAGGCCACCATGTGACTGAGTCTCAGCTAGCCTTCTGGAAAATAAGAGACCGCGTGAAGAAGAACCACGGTCAGCCCGCTACCAGCCAATAACCAGTCAACTGCGGGACACATAAGTGAGGCTATTCTGGATCCCCCAGCCACCTGCTGACTTTCCAGCTCACTGCAGACCCACGAAGAAAACCAGCAGCAATCAATAGCGCCAGCCTAGACCGGGCAGCCCACCAGATTGTAAGCTAAATAAATGATGGTTAAGCCACCAAGTTTTGGAAAAGTGTGTTACACAGTATAAGCTACCTGATGCGGGCTCTATGCACAGACTACTGGTTGGGTTTCTTAGTGTTTTGAGCATGAGTTCTGTGGTTTTCCAAGATGCTGCCCAGAAGGGCATGTCACAGATGAGCAGACATTAGTGTGCAAATTTTCAGGTAAACTCTTTCATCACATGGGTACAGTGCCCACCAGAAATTATTTTACAGTCTCTCTGAACCAAAGCACACTCAGGAAGGAGCAAGGGGCCAAGATGAAAGAACCCCTCCCTGTCTCCCTCTCAGTGTTCCAAGAAAGGCAGTTCAGCAGCCTCGTGCAGAAGGACACATAACCTAAATCTCCTCCAAGCTGATTGTCAATAATAATCTCCTAACTTCACAAATGCGTGCATAATCTGCTGCATACCTTCCCATGTGCACTCTTTCAACAGCCTGCTGCTGGCACCAAGATAAATGACTTCATCAAAGGCAGCCATGGAAGCTTGCGACCTGTTGAGGCAGAAAAGCTTCCTGGGGGATCAGAAACATCCTAATGCCTAAATCAAGCATCCTCACTACCATATGAAGCGTTACTGTGCAGAATATATTAAATAAACCTGTAATGGTGAACAGGGCAGGAATTGCACTACCCAGGCTCACCCCAGGAGTCTTTATACTATGATTAAATTCCTTTGATAGGCATTTTCAAAGTGTGTTGTTCCTCTTGCTAAACATGTTTGGCAAGAGAAGACTCGTCATCTGTAAACATTATCTGAGAAGCCTCATTCAGTGGAACAAGGTGCAAGGGTTTTCTATCAAATTCATATTCTGCAACCTGAAAAGTATAAAACCAAGAATTTTTAAAACCTTCCTTTCCTTCCCCCAAGAGATTTAGAGATCATGCAAAGAATAAAGACAGCCGTTTTAGCATTCATTTGACACGGCAAATTGCAACTTGCTCTGGGAGTAAGTGACTATTTCCAAGGCTGATGCATTGCATTCAAATCACATACTCATTCTGCAGCACCCCCCACCCCCCCACACACACACTTCAGTAGATGGTTATGGTGTTACTGTTGGTTGAGGATAACCACACCACCCATTTTCTTAAATCTTTCTCCAAGCTGTATTGAATCAGGGGGACATCTCAGAACACCACTGAGTAACCCAAAATAAGTCTCAGACTCCTTCTGCTTTTTATACACAGTCTTGAATATGTTCATTTGCATTGAAGAATTTCAAATGCCTTTTTTAAAGCCTAACAGATTTTTGTGGATATGATTTGGAATTTCAAGCTTCATTCAAGAAATCAAAATTAGTTCAAATAAATGATAACCATTCAGTCAACTAATATGAGTTCTAGAACCAGGATCTAACTGAAGTTTTTCTCATACCAAACCAAATGCCAGTGAACTGTAGTTAGTTAACAATAGGCTTTTATTTGGCCAGTAAATAATAAAAAGTAACTCAAGTTGTACTGGAAACACTTAGGAGCTGGATACAGTCCTTGGTTGAAAGTGGTCCAGGCACCAAATGATGAAGGAAATGAATAACCAGTAGAGAGAAAAGAAAAAAGGGAACCATCACATGAACACAACCAGAGAAGAGAGAGGCGTGCAGATGATAACTGAAGCCATGAGCATGCATGAGCTCTCCCCAGGATGTTTATAGAATAACAACAAAAGACAGCCAAGAACTGAACTCCAAGGATCACCAATACTAAAAGTGTAGGCTGATCAGGAGACTGAGAAGAAGTGGCCAGAAAGGTAGGAGGAAAAGCTGGAGTGGTTTATATCACCAAGCTCAAGGAAAAGAGTGTTTCAACACAAGGAGGATGCCAAGAGAGCAAGTAAGAACTTGGGAGAAGGGACTTCATTCGGTTTACCAGCTAGAGAAATTCCTGGTGACTTTGGCCAGAGCAGTTTTCATGGTGTGGTGAGGACAGAAGGGGGATTGTAGTGGGTCAAGGAGGCTATGGTAAGTAGGAAATGAAGACAGCAAGGGTGGACAATCCTTTTAGGCAAGTTAACCTTGAACTATGTGGGAGGGAATGGGAAAAAGAAGAGGATGGAGAATGTGGAATGAGAAAGGCTTATTAGGAGTAGAAAGGCCTGGGGTGCCTGGCTGGCTCAGTCCGTGGAGCATTCGACTCTTGATCATCATGTTGTAAGTTTGAGCCCCATGTTGGGTGTAGAGATTTAACAAAAATAAAAAATCTTTAAAAGAAAAAAAAAGAGTAGAGGGGCGCCTGGGTGGCTCAGTCATTAAGTGGCTGCCTTTGGCTCAGGTCACGATCCCAGGGTCCTAGGATCAAGCCCCGCGTCAGGCTCCCTGCTCCGTGGGAAGCCTGCTTCTCCCTTTCCCACTCCCCCTGCTTGTGTTCCCTCTCTCACTGTGTCTCTCTCTGTCAAATAAATAAATAAAATCTTTAAAAAAAAAAAAAGAGTAGAAAGGCTTATTTGTTTAAATATTGATAGCAAGGAGGGGCATCTCTTCCATCCTTACATGAAGGAATAAGAGAAAGGTGCAGTTAGAGAGAAATTTGTAAGTCTGGCTGGCAGAGATTTTGTGTGTTCCTACCCGCTGACTTTTTTTCTCAGGGACCTAGGAACCAAGATACCTCTGCAGAGACTGAAGGGGTGAGGGAGAGACCAGAGATAAGGTAAGTGTGAAGAATTTTTCAAATAGTCACTGTGGAGACTGAGAAGGACTCAGGTGAGACATTGAGGGATTTCAAGGTGGCATGGAGGGTGGTCTTGGGGGAACGTAGAAGTCATGGATTTATGGTTGTACCTGTGGTGTGATTTTCCCCAGAAGTGCTCAACTATCTAGATGTAAGCAAAAAGCAGAAGTTGGATCCATCCAAGAATAGGGTTTTGGCACATGGATTTGACAGAAGGGATAGAACAAAGATGTTAAGAATCCTGGCAAGAGAGCGGTTGCAGTGATTGACCACCAGATATAAGCTAAACAGAAGAGGGAAGCTAGGAGGGAGCTGATATCATGTAGGGAGAAATTAGTGGGTCAAATGAGTATAGCTCCTCAAGGCTGACCAATGGGTGTGGCGGGAGCAACTGAGTGAGGGAGGGATACATTTAGGAGACTGTGGTCAGAGTGGGCTATGTGAATGTTAGACGTCAGAAGTGGTGCAGTTCTAAGAGTGACTAGTTCTAGAATAGAATGGAATGGAATGCATGAGTGGAGGGGAGTGTAGGCAAAGGTCACAGAAGAAAAGAAGATGCACACCCTGAAAGCGTAGAGGTGGTTTGTTATCTCCACAGGCCATGAAGCCCATGGGATGATGGCAGGACGGGGGTGGAGGAGAAACCACAGAGTCGCTGACTGAGGGCGAGTGACCAGCAGTCTGAAAGTTGACAGAGATGAGGAGATTTAGAGAGTGGCAGAGTTACCTCATGTGGGTCTCAAAAGCCCAGAGGGTGGAAAATGTCCTGAAAGAAGCATGAAGAGCCACCCCACCTTTCACCCTGATACCCTGTGAATGAGAGATGGAGCACCTCTGCTTGAGAGACCCACAGGGGACAGGGCTTCAGTTGGGACCAAGGGGGAGTGAGCGAGGTTGTGGGCAAGTGGCCCATGGGATAGGAGTGGCAAGTTGCCCAGTAGAAAGGGTCTAGCGTGAGTGGACAGGAAAGATAACTGGAAGGATTCCCATATCAGAGCAAACAGGGACCAGAGAACACCGGCGCCGAGGATTTGGCCGTCCACGAAGTTTGGAAGAATTTACCCCAACTTTCTCTGGTGGCTGGGGAGAAGCGGTAGGGGCCGGCTCCAAGGTTACACGGGAATCGCATTCCCTTCGAAGCGCGTGAAATTGCTACTCTGCGCTATTTTTGCCCCACCAAAAGGATAAGGTCATAGGGTTCCACTTCAGAGGATCTGTGTACTGAAGGGAACGAGGCTTTCCGCAGCGGCCGGGGCTGAATGTGCTACGACTTCTGTTCGTTTAAGATCTCATCGATGAGCTACAAGCGGAGATGGTGCGAGAGAGCAACACCCGCTTCCCAAGGACGGACCTCAGGCTGGCTCCAGACCACGGGGGGCCCAGAGGTGAGGGCAGGAGCCCTGGGGGGGGCGGGGGGGAGACTCCAAACCCAAGGGCTATGTGGGATCTGAGGACACAGGTGGAGGAAGTGAGTGCAGGTGTGAGTAGGAACAAAGAAAGGCAAGGTGACAGGTGGCTGGAGAGGATGAGCTCAGAAGAAGAAAAGCGAAGGAGAACCAAATGCAAAACCTCAGCAAGTGCCTCATATCAGAAACAGCATCTTCTTTTCCCTAGGAAAGCAAGTGCTGCTTCCCCCGAAACCAATTATAGTGGCGGAGAGGGAAGGCATGGTGCACAATAAGGAGAGAAAAATGACTATAAAGCACTTTGCAAAACTAAAAAGTTATATACAGTCCCAATAATAATAAATCACCTTGCCAGAGGTATGAAAACCTTAAAATAACCTGAAAAATCAAAACGTGGGGAAGCAGAAGGCATCGATGAGCTTCCAGAAGGTTTGTATGCTTGCTTGAAATTCCTCCCCCTCAACATCTCCAGCCAGGTTCTTTTTTTTTTTTTTTTTTTTTTAAGATTTTATTTATTTATTTGAGAGAGAGAATGAGATAGAGAGCATGAGAGGGAGGAGGGTCAGAGGGAGAAGCAGACTCCCTGCCGAGCAGGGAGCCCGATGCGGGACTCGATCCCGGGACTCCAGGATCATGACCTGAGCCGAAGGCAGTCGCTTAACCAACTGAGCCACCCAGGCGCCCTCCAGCCAGGTTCTTTAAGAGCAGACCTCAATCAGGTTTTCCGGTAAAAATGAGTCTAGCCCCTGCTTAAACCTGGCCCCACCCCCACCCCTCCGCCACCCCCATGCCCATCCAGTGAGAGCATAGACCGGGGGGAACCTCTTTTCTGATTCTGGCATCTGCCTTCTTGAATACTCCTGCATCTGTCTTGTGAAGGTTTTCTTTTCTTCTTTTTGTTATATAAAGAGAGAGAGATTGAAAAAAATTATCTTCATTCCTGAATAAAAAAAAAAGAAGAAGAAGAAAGAAAAGAAAAATAGGTCTTTCTGAATTCCCAGTACTGGAGCTCTGTTCTTTATAGATCTACTTGTTCCATTGTTAAATAAACCCACATATTTAAGGGTGACACATTCTCCTAACTAATGCCTTCTCAGGCCCATGTGCCTTGCTAAAAATGGACCTTGGTGACTACTGTTTCCATTTTTTCCTAAGAAATAATTTTATTATTTTTATCCCACTTCTATCACCACTCACAAGGAAATGGTTATCTTTGTGCAAAAACCATTTTTAAACAAGCCGAGAGCTCCAACCTGTACAGACAGACAGAAAATTTTCTTAAACACATCTGTATAAGGCACACACACATACTCACTGCCTTGTGAAAATTAGCTTTAAATTTGGAGTCAATGCTCGTCTGCAGTAAAACTGTTTTCTGTTCAACCTCTTACAATATTATGTGCATCCCTACATCTTACTTTGTGCAGACCTGAATATCTCCCAGAAAAAGGATAATTTAATAAAAGCGGGTGATATGAATCACCCAGGGACAATTTGAATTATTATCTGTAGATAATTCATTATGCACATATTTCTAGCGAGATTCTTAAATCAGCAGGGCTTAATCAGAGACTTTCAAATTTTGTCTGTAATAACTGGAGACTTGACCCATAAATCAGCAAATAGGCCAGCAGGCTCACCACATGCTTCACATTTCTTCTTGGGGAAAAAAAGACAATTATCCTGAGGTCACAGAAGAAGGGAAAAATGGACATGAAAGTTGTTAGGAGTTTTATAGCAAAGTATAACTAATTTCAGTATTGTCTTAAAAGTGAGCTCGTGAAAAGAAGCCAAGGAAAAACTTTGAAATCAACCGAGGTGTTTTATGCAGAGAAAGATATTTTCACTGTTTACAGGAACAATCTTACCAACCAACCCTGTCTCCCATTTCCAGGAAGATGACTGTCCTGAATTTGAATATTTTTTCGTGCTACCCATTTTGCAAATTAAATCTCTAATATGGAAGACACAGGAACGTAGGACTTATTTTAATCCCTATATGGAATGTTAATAAAGGGATCGAGTTTATCCTTTATTTCTAGTATCTAGCGTTCTCCCTACTTCACTAGAACCTCTTGGTTAGGACTCTATCCTCCTCCTATTCTTCAGGTCTTATTCCTTCCACCTCCCGTGGTAGAAGCTGCTCTCCATGAAGGACCCCACAGTGCTCTCACAGTGCAGTGTGAAGCTGGTAAGGAACTCCATGGGACATAGCCCCAGAAGACTTGGATTCAAGTCCTAATGCCCATTAGCACCGTGTGGGCGGTGCTGTCAGTGCGAAGCCCAGATACCCTTCTCCTGACTGGTTCGCTCATCCCCTGGCTGCTGTCAGTTTAGGCAGCTAACTGCTCAGGACTGTCGTCTTCTCTAGGAAATTGCTCTCAGACGAAAGGAAGTCCCTTCTTGCAGGACATTAAGGACCCCTCCCCTGCCAGGAGCAGCCATTAGCCAATGAGTGACTGACGCAAGAGTATAAAAGGCCAACCGTCTCCAGGGAGGACCAATTCCCTGTTGCTTTTTGTGCCCCGGGGCTCCCGTGGGATGGGGCAGAAATGAGCCTCTAGTCTAGAGCACATCCTTGCTTAGCTCTCTTCCTTGGCCCTACCCCGCCTCCCCTTGCCCCTTGGAAGAGCACTCGTGCAGTGAGCCACCTGAACAAGAACCTCCCCTTCAGGCTCCGCTTTTAGGGAAGCTGACCGTGGATGCAACTGGGACCCTGGACACTCACTTCACATGTCTGTCAGCGGCTCCCTCATATGCGAAATGACAACAGTAACACACACCTCACAGGCCCATTGCATGGGTTAAATGAGAAAGCCTACACAAAAAAACCCTGCTCACCTAAAGTGCTATTCGAATTTAAAGGATTATTATGACCTCATGTAAATATCAGACTATGTATAGATTACCTCTCCCACAGTTGGAGTGGAGGGCAGTGGACCTTAATCAAAGAGCTTCCTCCCTTGGCCTCTGGTTCCCCCCTTCCTTTCCTAGGTCTCTGTTGCTGGCTCCTACCCCTCTGGCCAGCCCCCAGATCCGGGCAGCACCTGCAGCCAGTGAGAAGCACCGGCCACCTCCTTCAGTTCCAAGCATATGCTGAGGTTCTCCATATACTGAAGACTCCCAACCCTCAATCTGCAGCTCTGACCGCTCTCTAGAACATCAGACTCACAGTTCCTAGCGTCTATTTGACAAGTCCATGTGGCTGTGGGACAGACATCAGACTTAACATAGCCAAAGCATGACACTTGATTTCCCACCTGTCAGTCGGCTTCCCCACTGCTGCCCACCTTCCCCATCTCCCTGGATAGCTGCCTTCCAGAGAACTGCTCAAGTCAGAACTCTAGGAATCATGCTTGATTCCTTTTATTCTTTCACCCATCAAATCCATCAGTAAGCTCCGCCAACTCTTCCTCCAAATTCCACCTCTCTCCATCTCCACTACCACTGACATAATCCATGTCACCATCATCTTACTTGAACCACTGCACCCTGACAAATCTTCTCTTATAAAATATCAAGATCCTGTCACTTACTTGCTTAAAACCTTCAAATGGCTTCCCACCATTCTTAGAGCAAGCTCCCTCTGTCTCTATCTCCCTCCCCCTTCTCTTTCTCTTTCCCCTTTCCTTTCCCTCCATCCCTCACCTAACACACACACACACACACACACACAATAAAAGCTTCCATGGCTGTCTCCTTTTGGTCATTCAAAGTTTGTTTTACTCTTCCAATTTAAAGTAGTTACCCAGGGGCGCCTGGGTGGCTCAGTCGTTAAGCGCCTGCCTTTGTCTCAGGTCATGATCCCAGCGTCCTGGGATCGAACCCCGCATCGGGCTCTCTGCTCCGCAGGAAGCCTGCTTCTCCCTCTCCCACTCCCCCTGCTTGTGTTCCCTCTCTCGCTGTGTCTCTCTCTGTCAAATAAATAAATAAAATATTTTTTTAAAAAATAAAGTAGTTACCCAGGGATACTCTGTCACATCACTCTATTTTAATTTTCTGGAAACCCTTTCTCACTCACTCTTTCTTGTTTACTTGTCCATTTGTGCATTATCCATCTTCCTCACTACTTGTGAGTTCCAAGAGAGCAGGGATCTTGTTTATTTTGTTCACAGCTATAGCCCAGGGGCCTAAACCAGTGCCTGATACATAGGAAATGGTCACTAAATACAGTTTTTAGCTGACTAGATTCATGGATGAAGGAATGAATGAATAAATGGAGCACTGGACTCAAGCTTGGGTTGTAGCTCAGCTATGTCATTTGCTAGCTGTGAGATCTTAGGCAAGTTAATTGACCCTTTCAAGGGCATTTTGGATGATGCTTGCTAGGCTGATGCTGAGGGAGAACAGGTAAGTGAGGTTTTAACCTCCCAGCGTGCAGTGTGGCCTTAAAACCTCCTTCTCCTGGGTCCTAGACTCACTCTGCAGTACATATGGGTAAAAGCTTAACCATGCGGTAAGGTGGCCAATTGTTCTGCTTTGCCCAGGACTTTGGGTTTCTGGCACACGAGACTCTCAGTGCTAAAACTGACATGGTCCTGGGCAAAGTGGCGCAGTCTGTCACCTCCTGTGAGGCCTAGTAGAACACCTTCAGCTCCAGGCCGTGGAGCACCATGGAAGAAGCTCAGTGTCTATGGGGCAAGAGGGGTTGGTGAGGAGCTTCATGGGGTGTGGTGAGAAGAGGAAATGTCCTTGGACAGGTTGTGATCTGTTGAGTTTTATTATTGTTGTTATTGTTGTTCTACTTTTTAGTTTGGAAAAGTTTCAACTAGAGAAATCAACAAGAAGAGTACAAAGAAATTGCTTTATTATTCTCTCCCTTTGTTTCCTTTCTTCTGGACTATTTGAGAGCAGACTACATCTTTAGGCTTCTTAACCCTTTAATATTTCGGTGTGTATATCCTTAGAACAAGGAAAATTCTTATGTGAGCATAACACAAATTTAGGAAATTTAACACTGACACAATACTTTTGTTTAATCAACAGTCTATGTTCCAAACAAATCAATTGTCCCCAAAAGAAAACTTTCATTCCAGGATCCAGTCCACGATCACATACTGCATTTAGTTTTCATCTGCTTTAGTCTCCTGTTCTTAGTCTTTTGTGATACTGACATTTTTGTAGAGAACATGCCAATTACTTTATAGAATGTCCCTCAGGGGGGCACCTGGGTGGCTCACTTGGTTAAGCATCTGCCTTTGGCTCAGGTCATGATCCTAAGGTCCTGGGATGGAGCCCTGAGTTGGGTTCCCTCAGACTTCAATGGGAG
Source organism: Mirounga angustirostris (assembly GCF_029215605.1). Taxonomy (NCBI): domain Eukaryota; kingdom Metazoa; phylum Chordata; class Mammalia; order Carnivora; family Phocidae; genus Mirounga; species Mirounga angustirostris. Next base: position 26,469,870 of record NW_026991719.1, on the reverse strand, counting down.
GTCTGCTTCTCCCTTTCCCCCTGCCCTCCTTCCCACCCCCCTTCCTGCTCACACACTCTCTCAAATAAATAAAATCTTTTTTTAAAAAAATCAAGTTTGCAGGGGCGCCTGGGTGGTTCAGTCAGTTAAGCGTCTGCCTTTAACTCAGGTCATGATCCCAGGTGGGATCAGTCTCATGTTGCACTGGGCTCCCTGTTCAGCAGGGAGCCTGCTTCTCCCTTCCTCTCTGCCCCTGCCCTGCTCATGCTCTCTCTCTCTCAAATAAATGAATAATCTTTTTTTAAAAAATCAAGTTTGTTAACATATCATTCAAAAAAAAAAAAAGAATGTCCCTCGCAGCAGTGCGCCCTGCGGTCCTGCAGATCTGTCTCTTGCTTCAACAATGTTTGGACAGAACAGACCCAAGGACGCCCCCTCTACCAGCCAACGACCACCCTCCAACCTTATTTCCAGTCGCAAACTCCGGGGCCATCTTCTTGGCCACCCTCTGCCTCCGGGACCACCCAGCACCCAATTATGAGCTTAGCTCCTTAATACAGATCAACCACGAGCTCCCACGTTCGTCAGTAGTATGCCCCCGAGGTGGAGGCCGCCGTCAACCACCTGGTCAACGTGCATCTGCGGGCCTCGTACACCCACCCCTCTCTGGGCTTCTGTTTCCACCAGGACGACGTGGCTCTGGAAGGGGTGGGCCGTTTCTTCAGCGAGTCGGCCGAGGAGAAGCGCCAGGGCGCCGGGTGTCTCCCGAAGATGCAAAAGCAGCGTGGCAGCGGCACCCTCTTCCAGGACGTGCAGAAGCCGTCCCAAGATGAGTAGGGGGAAAGCCTGGACGCCATGGAAGCTGCCCCGGTTCTGGAGAAGAGCCCGAACCAGGCCCTTTCGGATCCGCCCGCCCTGGGTTCTGCCCGCGCAGGCTCCCACCCCTGTGGCCTCCGGGAGGACCACCTGCTGGATGAGGAGGGGCCGCTCATCAAGACGATGGCAACCACCTGAGCAGCCTCCGCAGGCTGGCCGGCTCCCCGGCTGGGCTGGGCGCGCATCTCTTCCAAAGGCTCGCCCTCAGGCACGACTGGAGCCTCTGAAGCCCAGCAGCCCTCGAGGGGTCCCTCTGGCATCACGCTGGTGCCAGGGCTTGGGCCTTGAGTCTCTCCCTGAAGCCTCTGGCAGCGTTTTAACCACCCTGGAGCCCTCTCCCAAGCCGTGGGCCAAATGGAAACAATAAAGCTTTTTGCAGGAAAAAAAATGTCCCTCAGTTGAGATCTTCCTTATTTTTAGAAGGAGAATAATAACATCCACCACACAGGATCAAATAAGATTCATTCCTAATCTTAATTTAAAGGATAAATAAGATAGAATTTGAGATAAAAAAACTAGAAAGGTCTATGCAAATATAAATCAATGTTTATATTCTTGATAATGATATTCAGTATCAGGACCCTTCAGGTTGAACTTGAGAAGCAAGTGACCTGAGACCTACTGAATCAAAAATTCGGAGGGTGGTTGAGAACCACTGTTATCATGGATTAAACGATGGGATGTATGAAAATAACTGGCATAATGCCAAGCGGTCACATCACAGAGTAACTGTACAGTAAGTATTAGCTCCCTCCTCTGCCTTCCCCACTGCCCACAACTCACCCAACACACAGAAGTGTGGATGCATGCACACACACACACACACACATGCACCAATCAACAATTGTTTGGATACTGTACATGAAAAAAAAAAAACCACTGCTCTTTCAAAATTACATACATTAAGAGCTGGAAGTATACCTATAAAACTTCACATGGTTGGGGGTGCCTGGCTGGCTCCGTCAGTAGAGTATGCAACTCTTGATCTTGAGGTCATGAGTTGGAGCCCCACATCGGGCATAGAGATTACTTTAAAAAAAAAAAATCCTTCATACATTCGAACACAATTAGTAATATCATGGTTCTCACATCCTGCCTTCTTGAAACTGGGAGAGAAGTTCATCAATAAATATTTATTAAATGTTTATCATATGTCCAACTCTGGTTGCTAGAGAGAATATTAGAAAAGTAGAAAAAATAGTTCCTGCCTTCAAAGGGCTTAATGGGGAAAAAAATGAAGGTAATGTTAAAAAACAAAATTCACTCAGGTGCCTGGGTGGCTCAGTTGGTTAAGGGTCTGACTCTTGATCTCAGCACAGGTCTTGACCTCAGGGTTGTGAGTTCAAGCCCCACATTGAGCTCCACGCTGGGTGTGGAGTCACCTTAAAAAAAAAGATAAAAACAAAGTTCACTGAGTAAATTTGAAGATAGAGTTGGCTTTAGTAAGCAATTCATGTATTAGGGAGCAACCCATCCAGCAAGTACAGGGGAGCTCCAAGCAGTTGCACAAAATGGAAGGTTTTTATAGAAAAGAGGGTGGGGCAAGGAGGTTTTGCTACTAATGAAAAGAAAGGACTGTTTCAGGGAAAGTGACGTTCCCTTAGGGGGAAAGGCTTGGGGGTCTTATCATGCAGATTACCTCATCTTCCCTTCGGGGGATGGAGAGGCCCCCCTGCGACAGACTGCCTTGTTGGTGCCGACCAGAAAATTATTGACCGACCAGTAAAGACTACATTTCTAGGGGACGTGGAAACTACAATTAGCTTAGGTATGAAGGCCCACTTTGGTGACATGGTCTAGCTTAAGCGACTCCACTTTGGGCCTGTGCTTTTGTTTTTGACAGTAATTAATACTGACGAACACCTACAGTGGGATAGAAACTGTCGTGGTGGGAAATTGTCTTGATGAACTGGGAGACTCCATGAACACTATCAGGTAAGCTATCCCAAAGGATAAGGAAAAAAAGTCTCACAGATCAAATTTCAGTGCTCAAATCACATAATTTGAGTTGACTTAGAAAATAGAGTGAGTAGTAAAGGGAAATAAATGGATTGGGTTAACACATTTGGGGTAGGGTACAGTGGAAAAAAAGGACCATAATACCTGAATCACGGGTTATGCAAAATGTATACGTCCTATATCTCTCTGTCATATCACCTACTGATGATGTGGTTATAAAGATCAGAGTTAAAAATTAACAAGTAGGGGCGCCTGGGTGGCTCAGTTGGTTAAGCGTCTGCCTTCGGCTCAGGTCATGATCCCAGGGTCCTGGGATCGAGCCCCGCAGTGGGCTCCCTGCTCAGCAGGAAGACTGCTTCTCCCTCTCCTACTCCCCCTGCTTATGTTCCCTCTCTCGCTGTGTCTCTCTTTGTCAAATAAGTAAAATCTTTAAAAAAAATTAACAAGGAGACTCATCAAACAGAAGTTACCTGGAGACAGTATAGTCTTGCTCTATCAATGAGAAACAGAGACAAGTATGACTGGCCACTGCTATAATTTGCCAATAATTTACTGTGTGTCTCAAACAGAGGACATGAGGGACCAGAACAGGAGTCACTAATGGGTGACTGGTTTAAGAAATCTACAATTTTCAGGGCACCTGGGTGACTCAGTCAATTAAGCATCTGACTTCAGCTCAGGACAATGATCTCCAGGGTCTTGGGATCGGGCCCCGTGTTGGGCTCCCCGCTCAGTGGGGAGTCTGCTTCTCCCTCTCCCTCTGCTGTTCCCCCTGCTTGTGCGCTCTCTCTCTCTCTCAAATAAATAAAATCTTTTTTATTTTATTTTTTTTTTAAGATTTTATTTATTTATTTGAGAGAGAGAGAATGAGAGACAGAAAGCAGGAGAGGGAGGAGGGTCAGAGGGAGAAGCAGACTCCCCACCGAGCAGGGAGCCCGATGCGGGACTCGATCCCGGGACTCCAGGACCATGACCCGAGCCGAAGGCAGTCGCTTAACCAACTGAGCCACCCAGGCGCCCCTAAATAAAATCTTTTTTAAAAAAGAAATCTACAATTCTCGAGAATATTTAGCCTGATGTGGTCCTTCTTGTGGATGTTCAACATATACGCTCTACTTACCTTATCAAATCTAGTATGTCTCACTCTATTAGCAATCTATTCCTTCTCTAATTATTTTACTTATTGCTTTTATTTCTCTTGTTCTCTATATAGTATAAGTAAATATTCTTAAATAATAAAGCAAGCATATATTTTAGGTACAATATAGGAGGTTTTCACATATCCTCTCATTTAATTCTTATATATTATATATAATGAGGTAAAAAAAAAAAAAAGACATATGTTGTAGGCACTGAATAATTTAAGAGTACAATGAAGGGGCACCTGGGTGGCTCAGTCAGTTAAGCATCTGCCTTTAGCTCAAGTCTTGATCTCAGAGTCCTGGGATCAAGCCCTGGGTCAGGCTCCCAACTCAGGAGAGAGTCTGCTTCTCCCTCTCCCTCTGCCCCTCGCTCTCTCTCTCTCTCTCAAATAAATAAATAAAATCTTTGAAAAAAAAAAAGAGTACAATGCAATTTAGACTTAGTCAATGGCTTGGTGATATGGAGGGCATCCTCTAGGGATCCTAGTAAGGAAAGCTGGGCTTATTCAGTAAAGGATTCATGGAAGAGTTGTTTCTCCATCAGGCCTTGAAGAAAGTGAGGAACTCTACTGGAAAGAGAGTCAGGGTACAGACATTAACAGAGGAGCAAGGAGAGGAAATCTGGGGAAACATCAGGAGAGATCAGTCACAGGAAAACAGATCCCACATTGGGCAGCAGAAAAAGATGCAATCAATCACTTAGGAGAAGGTTGACAGAAGGAGAAAGCCAAAATGCTCAAAAGGGAAAGTAGAACTTGCTTCAAAAATGTGAAGCATTGTTTGAAGACACACTCCTATCAGTAAAATAGTGGGGGTATGCCCTCTGTGGTAGATTGTATTGCTGCTCAAAATGTTTGCTGCTACTCCCTGTTTAGGACTACACATTCCCACCCTATTGGTGTCAGCCTTGGCCAATAGTCCTGCTTTGACTAATGAAAGTGATTGGAGGTGATGTGCCCCACTTCTGAAGAAAGGTTTAAGAATCACTGTGTGACTCCACCATATTTATCTTTCTAGCAATGCCCCAGATAGGGGATGCCCATTCAGCCTTGGTTCTGGAATGAAAATAACCTGGAGGCTACATCCAGCCCAATATGGACAAGAAGCACAAATAAGGAAAAATTTTTTGTAAGCCACTGAGATTTGCAAGTTTCTTGTTACTATATCTTAGCCACCTGATATAGCATCCAGTCAGCACTGTTTTGGAGGTTTTAGTCAATACAATAAGAGGGGGGAAAAAAGAGTATTTGGATTGATAAGGAAAACAATTTTTTTTTTGGTATGTGACTATAATTTCCTATGCAGAAAAATAGAGAGAATTTATGGATAGATTATTCAAATTAATAAGATGGGTTGGCAATCTGGAGCAGAAGAAAGACGCTGCTGTGTTGAGTGAGTGTTCTCTGAGGGTAGAAAAGGTTCAGTGTGGGGGGTAAAAATAGCCTGGGTAAATGAAGAGGCGAAAGGGGAAAGTGTATGTGATGGGGAAGTGAGAAAGACAGGATACATTACTAGGAAGGAAATGAAGAGGAAAGACATGGTGGAAAGAACAATTCAGGTGGGGGGAAAAAAGATGGATTGGCAAGATTTCTGAATACAAACACAAAATACAAAAACCAATAGATTTTTCTATACCCTGGAAAAAAAAGTAGTTAGAAAATATAATTTTTTAAATTGCCATTTAAACTTAACAGTACAAAAAGTCAAATAAAATAAAATTAGCAGTATAGATAAATGTTCCTAGGAATAAATCTAGCAAAAGATGAGTACTTCTTTATGGGAAAATTATAATACTGTATAGAAAGAAGACTTAAATAAGTGGAGAAATACAGCATATTCTTGGTTTGGAAGATTCAGTATTGTAAAGATGTCAGTTCTTCCCAGTTGAAACCATGCAATCAATGCTATTTTAATCAAAGGCTCAATGAGGTTAGTGCAGAATTTGACAAGCTGATTCTAAAATTATATAGAAGAAAATGGGACCAACAATAACCAAAGCACTCCTGAAGAAGAAAAATAAAGCGGGAAGACTTGCCCTATGAGACATCAAATCTTATTTAATGGCTATAATATTTAAAACAGGGTGCTATTGACAAAGGGATGTATACATTTCATCAAAGAGGAAATAAAAATGGCCATGGCATGAAAAGATGCTAAAATTACTAGTATCCAGGAAAATACAAATTAAAACCACAAGATACCATTTTACACACTCTAGATTGGCAAAATTGAAGTCAGATAATAAAAAGGGTTGACAAAAAATGTAAAACAACATGTACTTTCATCCACTGTTGATAGAAGCCCATCAGTTTTGGAAAAGTCCTGTTGAATATGCACGTATCTATGACCTGGTAATCCCACCTCTAGGTGTATAAGCTAGAGAACTTCTTGCACAGGGACCAAGGGATAGAGGAAGAATGCTTATAGCCGTCTTATTCCTAAGAGCAAAATGCTGAAAAGAGCAAAAGGCTGAAAACAACCTACTCTCCATCATAAGTCATGAGAGTATCAGACTGAGACATAGTCCTACCCAGGAATGCTCTGCAACGGTGGACATGAATGAACTACAGCCACATGCATCAGCATGAATAAGGCTCAGGGACACAAAGGTCATTGGAAAGGCCAGGTCACTGAAGAATGCATCCAGTACAAATCCAATTGTCTACCATTCTAATCAGGGAAAACCAAGGAGCATGTTATTAAGAGATACATTCATATGGGGTTAAGAAAAACCCTATGAAGCAAATGAGCTAATTGATAATATAAAATCCAGGCTACTGGTCACCCGGAGGGTCAGGAATAGGATCTGCTAAGGGAGCTTCTAGGGTGGTGATGTTCTATTTTTGAAACTGGGTGGTAGGTCCATGAATGTGCATTTTATTATTATTATTTAATTTGCATATATATTTTTTTACACCACCCTGGGTACAATTTATGTGTATGGTATATTTCATAACAATTTTTTTAATTAATGGGCTAAACCATATATCTTTTTTATACATAACTACTGTACTAAAATATAGAAATTATAAAACACATAAAAACCAATCTTTTTAAAGGATGGGGTAAAATAAAATAAATATTCTTTTAATGAATGGTACCAAAAAAATACTTCTAGTGAATTGTAGAAGTTTGGTTTCATATTCTGAATGCTTAGCTTTTAATGTCTTGCTAATCTTGATAGCTTCATGTTAGCTAATTTCTGAAAACTAGTATATACTTGGGGTGATGTATATTGTTAATGACAGTGGGTGCATATTAACTTTTTCAAATAATCTTCTTTAATAATTCAAATTTTTGCTTAACTACTTGTTAGATTTCATAAAAGTGTCACTATTTTTACTTCAAATATGGCTGATGAAGACCTAGTTCTAAGTGGAAAAGGAGTGTCAGCTCCTTAATTTATTTGTATTAGTCTTGGTATTTTCATCCATCTGAGTATTCTTTGTAAGAATTTTTTGAGGCCCTTATCAGTGTCTCAAGAATTCATTTAAACTTCTTAATATAATCTGGAAATCCTCTCAACTAGGCCTACAAAAACTGTAATTGTTTCTACTAACGACTGCTATATAACTATGCCAAAGTGTAGGAGCTTAAAACAATAATTTAGTATTATTAAATATTAAAATTTTGTGAGTCAGGAATTTGGACAAGGCATTGTGGGAATAGCTCATCACTGCTCCATGATGTTTGGGACCTCATCTAGGATAAGTTGCCTGGAAGACAGAACACCAAGTCCACCAGGCATCTCTCCACATAGCCTCTCCATTTGGGTAGCTTGAGCTTCCTCACAGCATGGTTGCCCCAAGGTTCTAAAAGTACAATGCAGAAGCTCCTAATCTTTTCATAGGCTAGCCCTGTAACTGACATAGCGACACTTCTGTCATACATTATTGGTCAAGCAAGTCACTAAGGCCAGCTTGGATTCAAGTGGGAGTGTAATCAGATTACATCTTTCAGAAGCAGAAAAGAATTTGCCACCATATTTAATCTTCCATGGAAACACAGCACCAAAAGGGAGCCACTGTAAACCCTTCTCACTGGAGAACTGCAAATCTCCCAGAAGTGGGACATAAAGGTCTCATACACTAACCCACTGAAGAAACTAGTGTCAGGTATTAAATATTAGCAAAGCGTGTTTGCTTTCTTTCTTGATAAAAATAAATACAATTAGAAATTCCTGCCTCCTTGCGGGGGGGGGGGGGTACCCCTAAGTATAGACAGGCATTAGGGATGCTTGAAAGAATCAAGGATCACATTGAACTGAGAGATGTGAATTGGTGATTTGCTGCGGGTCCACAATCCATGCAGCTGGGCTGCAGAAACTTGAACATTGGAAGTAAATGCTCTCAATTGGCTTCCAAATGGCAGCCTCTTGTTTTCATCACACAGTGGCCTGGCTTAGAGTGCTGGACTGACTGCTAGGTGCAGCTTTAGCAGTCCTGCTGCCCACTCTGACAGGTGGATGGGTTCCTTTCAGGGAGCTGGAGGCCCTACAGCTGCTAATAGTAATTATACTTGTCAGCAATGCATTCCCCTCAGGAAACTCCTGCTGCTTCATTAGGGCTAATTGCCAATAGGCAGTGCAGTTTCCTAGAAGAGGAGGGGACATAAACGCACAGGGAGTTGACAGACCAGCTGTGTGAGCTCAGAGAAGCCAGATGTGGCCATGTGCCATTACAGTGTAGCTGAGGGCTGCTGAATTCATTCAACCCAGTCCCAGGAACAGAATAAAAGAAAGAATTTGGTGAGGTAGGCTAAACTCATCTCCATCTTTATTGTGCTACGAGCTTTTGTGAAAAACATGAACACACCTTGCTGGACTTCTGACTTTAAAAAAAAAAAAAACACCTCTGAAAATACATTTCTTACCTTATATAGGACATAGGGACTGAAGGCTTCTCCTATAACTAGTTTCATTCATTTGTCCATTCAGTAAATATTTATTTCCTACTACATGAAAAGAACTATGCCTGCACTCAGGGCACAAGATGAGGTGCTCTCTGTCTGATGGGAGCCAGATCACATATAGAGTCTTCTAAGTTAAAGTAAGGACTATAGCTTTCCATTAAGGTGAAGTGAAACGCCACTGAAACAGAGAAGTGCCATAATCTTACATTCCAAAGTATCGGTCTATTTACTACATTGACAATGACTACAAGAGAGCAAAGGTAGAAGGTAGAACACCCATAGGGAGGCAAGTGCGATAAGTCAGGTGAGAGATGATGGAGGCTCAGAGCAGAGTGGTCATGGGGAGGTTACGAGAAGTGAGAGGATTATGGATATATGTAGATGGTGGAACCAATGGAATTTCCTGATGGATTGAATGTAGAGTGCAAAAGAGAAGAATACAGATGGCTCCAAAGTTTGGGGGCTACATACCTCCCCAAAGGATGGAGTTGCCATCAACCAAGATGAAAAAAGCCAAGAGAAGTAGAGTGGGAGGAAACCAGGAGTTCCATTTGGAGTGGTGATTCTGAGACATCTATTTGACATCCAAATGGAGATGTCAAATAAGCAGTTGGCTGTGTGTGTCTCCAGTTGAATAGAGAGGTCTGGACTGCAGGTAAACTGAGGGTCATTGATATATGGACAGTATTTAAAGTGTTTATTTTTTTAAGATTTTATGTTTTATTTATTTATTCGAGAGAGAGAGAGAGAGACAGATTGAGAGACTGAGTACGAGGAAGAGCAGAGGGAGAGGGAGAAGCAGGCTCTCCACTAAGCAGGGAGCCCCATGCAGGGCTCGATCCCAGGACCCTGGGATCATGACCTGAGCCGAAGGCAGCTGCTTAACCGACTGAGCCACCCAGGAGCCCTTAAAGTGTTTAAATGCCAAATGAGTTCACCAAGAAGTGGGTGTAGCTAGAGGAGAGGAAATGACTGAAAAATGGAGCTCTGCAGTGCTCCACTACTGAGACAGCAGGAAAAGGAGGGCCTGGCAAAGACACAAAGATACAGAGAAGAGACAACCAGGGAGGGAGGAGGAAACCCAAGAGTACAGGGTCTCAGAAGCCACATGAAATAAGTGCAATTAATGGATGAGGGATACTAGACTCGGCCTCATAAGGCTCACAGCTTGGGTAACATGAAAACTAAGAGCTGACCACTGGATTGGTGGACAGGGAACTCCCGGCATTTAAAATGAAATTTTTAGCAATTCTGTCTGTCTCAATCTTTAATATCAGTAAAAATTTTTGCAAAGTTGACTTGGAAGGGAGTATGTCTTCCCCATACAGAGCAACCTAGGTCTGTTTTTTAGGATTTTTAAATTGATAAATAATAAAAGTAGAAAGAAAGCCTCCCTTAATTAGGGTGGGAGTTAACATATTCATTATTCTAATATGAATATTCTAATTCAACATCTTAGTTGAATAAGCAGCATGGCCCACTTGTCTAGCTTCAGATATAAATTTGATCATATATCCTTATAGGAGTTCAATTTCCTCCTGTAGCCTCTACCTCTTCATATTTATACACAGTCTCTCCGATGGACTCTGAAAAACAAACAGGGTTCTAGAGGGGAGGGAGGTGGGAGGATGGGTTAGCCTGGTGCTGGGTATTGAGGAGGGCACATTCTGCATGGAGCACTGGTTGTTATGCACAAACAATGAATCATGGAACACTTCATCTAAAACTAATGATGTAATGTATGGGGATTAACATAAGAATAAAAAATAAATAAATAAATAAATAAATAAATAAATATACACAGTCTCTCTTGGCATCTCCCCAACACTTTCAGTTTGTCTCAGAACACTCGAGACCTTCTTAATCCAAAGTTGAAATTCTGCTTCCAGGTGAAATGTACAGTGTAGTGGCTGAGAGCCTGGATTCTCAAACTATACTGCCCGAGTCCAAATCCCAGCTCTATGGGTGTATTAGTCAGCTATCTCCAGGTTATGCTGCCTAACAAACAAATGTTAATTCCAGCAATGAATGTAATATTTCTCCTTCATTTGACATGTAGGTAGCCATAGGTAAGCTGCCTTGAGTATGCTCCTGACTCTGGGGCATGGTAGCATCTGTACCATATGTCTTCTTGACTGAAGGAGGAGGAATCTTGAATTGAGAAATGCATGTTCTCGTGGAACACAACAGAGACTAAGCCAGACTCTGCAAACACTCTTAAAGCTTCTGCTTCAATGTCACGTCCATTCACATTTTTTTGACTAAATAAAGTAAGTCACATGGTATGGTTTCTATCATCAATTCCTTCCTTTTCTGTGTGTATGTGCTGCTCTGTCCATCAAAAAGTGGGGCCTATTTCCAATCCTCTTGAATCTGGACTGGCCTTGTGAACTTGCCTTGACCAACAGAATGTGGCAGGCAGTGTCACTTTACGATTTTTAAGCCCAGCTCTTAAGAAGGTGGGCAGCTTCCACCTCCTGTGTCTTAGGACCAGCTGGCATGCTGAAAGGCAACCCAGACTGGATGACAGAATGAACAGAATCCATGTGAGGGGAAGTCCTGAAGGATGAGAGGCCATCCTGGACATTGCAGCCTCAGCTGCAAATTGCCACAGTTGCAAAAAGCCACAGTTGATGTGGGTGCATGAAGAGACCCTAAGGAAGACCAGCAGAAGAAACTCCAGTTGAGCTCCAGCAAAACCACAGATTCATGAGACACAATGAAGTAGTGTTTTTAGCCACTCACTTTTGAGGTAGTTAGTTGTGCAAGAACAGGTAAGTGAAGTGCATTGGTCAAGTCCCAAACCAACAGAGCAGGGAGGAGGTGTGTGGAGAGGAAAGTAAATATTTTTGAATAATAGTACAATTTAGCACAGTCCTTCAGTAGCATTATGAACTCCTTCAGCACACTCTGTCTCAGCTGCTCCTCTGTAGATGGGAGTAATTTTTTCTTAAGTAGGCTCCATGCCCAGCTTGGAGCCCAACGCAGGGCTCAAAGTCACAACCCTGAGATGGAGACCTGAGCTGACATTAATAGTTGGATGCCTAACAGAGCCACCCAGGCACCCCATAAATGGGAGTAATTTTTAATTGAAACCCTCCCATTAGATTGTTGTGTTAAGGTAAAAGGGTTAAATAAATAAAGGCATGTGATGCATTCCGATTTGGCACAAAGAGTTAGCTATGTTTTGTTCGATCCCTGAGAGGCCTCTGTTTCTTGCCTTGGTGGTCCCCGTAAGGTGTCATTGGGAAGCTGGGACCCTTACCCCAGTCCAGATCTCTGCAGGCCACAGCTATACCTCATGGAAGGACAATGCCACTCTAGTTAGCTATTTAACTCTAACCACGTTTACCTTCACAGGCTCACTTACCACCCCTAAAGCCCCTTTTGTAAGGAGAGCTGTCCAGCCTGGACCACACACACTGTGTCAGAGACAACCTCGCATGCACCCAGATGTAGGGCCTGGTACTGGACCCCAATCACCCACCAAGACTTCTTCTCCATGATGAGTCCCTTTGGGGACTTCCATGTCCCTCCCCACTGACAAATACCCACTGGGACTATTTCAATCATGAAAGAAGTGAGACAGAGGTCACAGTCTCTTCTCTCCCAGGAGATTCTTTGGTCCCTGAGGACATTTACCCAACTCCTGCCCAGAAGCAGCTCTGTGTTGTACTGAGCACTGGAAGACAGAGTTTTGGCTAGGACCTAAAGGGATAATAGTAATTACTACTGGAAAGAGAAATTTCTACTGTTTTGTTTCTCTTTTTTCTGCCTCTTTCTTTCTCTTTCTTCTTACCTCAGAAAGTTTTGTGTAGCTTTTTATTTTTTTTTACTATAGAAATGTATTATTTATAAGTAGAAAACAATAAATCAAAGGAGAAAAGAGTGTGAAAAATTTTGAAAAAAAATTCCCCCAGTGGTATCTCAATATTTAAATATGCAACTCTATTTAAATTATGCAAACTTAAGGTTGCTTATCAAATTCCCTGTAATTCATGACATGCTGAATTGACATTGGAGTCTTGACCTGCTGAAACAGAAGAAAATCCAGTATTTTTTACCAAATACTTCTTAGAATCTCTAGGGATGCTTATCAGCATCTTTGAATCTATCCTGATAGTCCCTATGTTTTATGCGCAGAACAAATCTTCCCTTCTAATGCTTAGGCCCTGGGCAGAAGAGAGCCACCCTGTATAAGAAACGCCTGGTTCCCTTCCTCTGTGAAGACTTATCCTTAATTAACGTAGGGTTTTTATTATCCAAGTGATATGTGGTGAAGCCAGCAGATGTTACCATTGAAAAGATAGTTTGTTCTTCACAGATCCCAAGAAGAAGGGGCACACCACACCATTCAGGGCCACACAGAGAACAGGATTAATCAGGAGGCAGAGGGAACAAAGGGAAAATGTGCATAGAAGACTTTACTGTGGTTTTCACTGCAAGGAAAACACAAGGCAGGGTAAGCAGGTTTAGGGTTGGCTCTTTGGAATAATCTCTGCAGGCTGGTGGGGGCGGTGGGGGCTGTCCTGAGCTGTCTGATACTTGGCCCTGGGGTGGGATAAGGACCTAGGAATATTGGCCTGGAATGTAAGAGCCAAATGGAGGAGGCAGAGGTGGTGTGGGGTCTGGATTTGTTAATTTGCATACGAAAGGCATACTCCAGGTTGAACTGTTTTTCTCTAGGAATTAGCTAACCCTGCGAGGAACAATCCCTTTCTGGTCAGCTGTCCTCAAGCCCCAAATACCCAAGCATCAGGAAAAGAGAAAACAGGGGCGCCTGGGTGGCTCAGTCGTTAAGTGGCTGCATTCGGCTCAGGTCATGATCCCAGGGTCCTGCTCTGCAGGAAGCCTGCTTCTCCCTCTCCCACTCCCCCTGCTTGTGTTCCCTCTCTCGCTGTGTCTCTCTCTGTCAAATAAATAAATAAAATCTTAAAAAAAAAAAGAATAGAGAAAATATCACTAATATGTGAGCCTTGATTGGGGACCATCCTGATGCATCATCAGACAAGTTTCTTTGTCCCTGAACCTCAATGAGGGGAGGAGGGTGCAGGGGGCACTGCCCAATTCTGTCCCCCAAAAGTACAGGCCCTCAAGGCTCTCAAGTCAGAGTGCCCCATTCCATACAGTCCTTGTTGTGTTTTGTTTTAAAGAAATCTATTTCTTTTTCAGAATTAAAAACTGCACTTACACTATTAGGGCATTTCTCAGCAGCTTGCTGAAAGTTCTTGTCCCTTCTTCTTTTTCCTCCACCAGACCCTGATTTCCATGAGGCAAGAACAGTGACTTCCTGTTCACTCTTGCATCCAGTACGCACACCGTACTAATTAATACTTAAATATTTGTTAAATCATCTAACGAATGAATGAATTCGGGAAATAGGACATCTAGCGAAAATAGTACCTGAGTGCAGGTGTCTCATTCTCTCTCCATTGTTTATGATCCTTGGAATTTTACCAACCAAATTTAAAAGAGGAGAAAAACTGTTGCTAAAAATAGTGCCAATTCCCTTCCCTGGGCCAAGGTCAATTTTTTTTTAATTTTTTTTTTAAGATTTTATTTATTTATTTGAGACAGAGAGAATGAGAGACAGAGAGCATGAGAGGGAGGAGGGTCAGAGGGAGAAGCAGACTCCCTGCCGAGCAGGGAGCCCGATGCGGGACTCGATCCCGGGACTCCAGGATCATGACCTGAGCCGAAGGCAGTCGCTTAACCAACTGAGCCACCCAGGCACCCGGTCAGTTTTTTTTTTTAACAGCTTTGCTGATAGATGCCTTACATACTATAAAGTTCACTGATTTAAAGTGCACTAACTCAGTGGTTAGTATATTCACCCTTGTGTACCAGTCACCATAACCATCTCTGGAGGTCCTCAGAAGTACTCGGTAAAAGAACTTCAACTTTCTTTCAATTCAGAGGTAGGGACTCCAACATCAACTTAGCATGTTGTGAATTACAGGGAATTTCATAGGCAACCTTCAGTTTGCATAATTAAATAGTGTTGTGTGTTTAAATACTGAGATACCACTGGGGAAATTTTTTTTAGAAGACCTCACATTTTGGGATGCCTGGGAGGCTCAGTCAGGTGAGCCTCCAACTCTTGATTTTGGCTCAGGTCATGATCTCAGGGGAAGGGGTGGTGGGAGGGAACTCTGTGTCAGACTCTACGCTCCGTGTGGAGTCGGCTTGGGATTTCCGCCCTTTCTCTCCCTCTCTCTCCCTCTCCTCTCCTCTCCTCTCTCTCTCTCTTTCAAATAGGTAAATAAAATCTTTAAAAAAACACACAAACCTTTAAAAAAAGACCTCACATTTTTCTCCTTTGATTTGTTTTCTAGATATAAATAATACATTCTTATAGTATGACTTAAAAACCTACACAAAATATTCTGAGAGAGGGAGAAAGAAAAAGAGAAAGAGGAGGAGGAGAAAGCCAGGTAAAAGTTTCCCTATCAGATGCTAACTACTGTTACCCCTTTAGGTCCTGGCCAAAACTCTGTCTCCCAGTACTCAGTGCAACACAGAGCCAATTCTGGGCAGGAGTTGGGTAAATGTCCTCAGGGACCAAAGAATCTCCTGGGAGAGAAGAGACTGTGACCTCTGTCTCACTTCTTTCATGATTTGAAATAGTCCCAGTGGAGGTTTGTCAGCGAAAGAGAATGCATTTTAGGGAAAATAGAGGTGAATGGAGGTGCATTCAAGGTGGGTTAATGAGAGAAATCTACAACAGGAGAAGTAAATGAGGGATGAGTATATATATACACACACAAATATATATGTATATATATTATATATTTCCCATAAATATTGAGGGAAAGCTTGGGGAAGAAACAGGTTTAAAAAGGCCATGTATGGCGGTACCTGGCTGGCTCAGTCAGTAGAGCATGCAACTCTTGATCTCTGGGTCGTGAGTTGGAGTCCTATGTTGGGCATTACTTAAAAATTAAAATAAAATCTTTTTTTTTTTTTTTAAAGGCAATGTATGGGGCGCCTGGGTGGCTCAGTCGTTAAGCGTCTGCCTTCGGCTCAGGTCATGATCCCAGGGTCCTGGGATGGAGTCCTGAGTCGAGCTCCCTGCTCAGTGGGAAGCCTGCTTCTCCCTCTCCCACTCCCCATGCTTGTGTTCCCTCTCTCGCTGGGTTTCTCTCTGTCAAATAAATAAATAAAATTTTAAAAAATTGCCAGAGGCTGGGGAGTGAAGGAAGCAGGGGCAAGTGGGGGTGGGGAGTCACTACCAGTGGGCACGAGGTTTTCTTTAGAGGTGATGAAAATGTTCTGCAATTCGATTATGGTGTTTCCATGGGAAATATATATATCATATATAATTATATATATATGCACCTCTCCCTTACTTCTTCTCCTGTCCTAGATTTCTCTTACTAACCTTCCTCTAATGCATCTTCCTTCCCCTCTATTTTTCCGAAAACACACTCATAGAAAATGTTTAAATGAAAGCAGAGGGGAAGGAGGAAGGAATAAGGAAACAGGGAAATACTGGAGCAGGAACCACAGCAATTTCTCTCCTGCACACTGTGGACCTTTCTCACTCTGGGTCCCTCAGACAGCAGCACTTGAGACAGGGAGGCAGGTCATTTATTTGGGAGTGGAGGAGTGATAGTAAAGGGAGAGTGACGTAGGGAAGGAGAACGAGCCATAGTAAGGGTGCTTTATGCAGCTTACAGGACCTCGGTTCCACCAAGCCCACTGAACAGCCTATAGAAGACCTTCCAGAACTGTCCACCTGACAGACTGGAGTATTCATTTGCAGGCTCTTGTTCCCCATTGCTCAATAGTGGCCCCAGGGATGTGCACTCGCTGGCCGTGATTTAGGGGGGGACTCAACGTGTCCCTGGCATTGAGGAAGGCCTGGGGCAGAAGGGAAAGAGTAACAGGAGGTGAGCCAGTGCTGTCCCCCATAGCTGCCCCCGAAATAGGGAGCATAACTGGGACCATGGAGCCATACACTATATGCCCTGTCTCACATACTAGGGAATTCTTTAAAAATTATTTTTTAAGATTTTATTTATTTATTTGGGAGGGGGAGGAGCAGAGGGAGAGGATCTCCAGCAGACCCTGTGCTCAGCACAGGGCCCAACTCGGGGCTCCCATCCCATGACCCTGGGATCACGATCTGAGCTGAAACCAAGAGTCAGCCGCTCAACCAACTGAACCACCCAGGCACCCCCAAAATTATTTCTGCTGAAATATAATTTCTATGCAATAAAAGGCACAGATCATAATAAGACACAATGGTGAATTTTGACAAATGTCTCTGCCCATGAAAACACCCCCTCATTTGAAATATGGAACATTTCCATTATCCCAGAAAGTCCCTTGTGCCCCTTGAAACCAATCCTGGCCCACGACCACTCCCCCAGTCCCCACCCCAGTCAACCACTGTTCTGATTTCTATCACCACAGATTAGGTTAAACTGTTTAAGAACTGCATATAAATTGAATCATACAGTATGTTTCTTGATTCTGGTTTCTTTTGCTCAATAACGCATTCTTGAGACTCAGTCATAATGTTGCATGATCAGTAGCTTGTTCCTTTCCCTTGCTGAGTTTTCCATTATGTGAATACACCACAATCTGTTTATTCATTCTTCCACTGATGGAAATTTGGATCACTGCCAGGTTTTGGCTATTATGAGGAAGCCTTATAAACATTCTTATACAACCTTTTGTGGCGATTTTTGTAAATGTCTTATCTTTTTAAAATTCTTTTTTTTTTTTTAAAGATTTTATTTATTTATTTGAGAGAGAGAGAATGAGAGAGAGCAAGCACATGAGAGGGGGGAGGGTCAGAGGGAGAAGCAGACTCCCCGCCGAGCAGGGAGCCCAATGCGGGACTCGATCCAGGGACTCCAGGATCATGACCTGAGCCGAAGGCAGTTGCTTAACCAACTGAGCCACCCAGGCGCCCTAAAATTCTTTTTTGAATGTGTAGAACTGTCTTGTTATGTTGGTTACTCTCTTTGCTTCATAAATTTTAGTGGAAGGTGGAGGAGCCAGAAAGAGGCAAAGGAGAAGGTCAGGCTCTGCTCTATCTCCCAGAAGGGCCACCACACCCCCTGGCCAATCAGGACATTTGTTATAAGGAATGTATTTAATACATGCATTTAATGCTGTTGTAGGAGAAGTAGTCAATGCTTTTTAAAAAAAATATGCCCTTGATTGGGGCACCTGGGTGGCTCAGTATTTGAGTGTCTGCCTTCAGCTCAGGTCATGATCCCAGGGTCCTGGGATCGAGCCCCACATCGGGCTCCCTGCTCGGCAGGAAGCCTGCTTCTCCCTCTCCCACTCCCCCTGCTTGTGCTCCTGCTCTCGCTATCTCTCTCTCTCTGTCAAATAAATAAAATCTTTAAAAAATATATGCACTTGATTATCAAAAAATATGAGCAACAGACATCCCTAACTCCTGCTATACCCTTAACATACGGTCCAGGTACGCAGGGCTTTCAGTTTCTATTTTCTTCATTTCTGTACAATTTGAATTTCCTATGAGTATGCCTTATTTTATCATCAGAAAAACAATAAAGATTCTTTAAGTCTGCTCAATGTGGGTGAGCCTCTAAGAGCATGCTTCCTCTCCCTCAAAATCACCATTATGATGAAATTTAATGATATCAAACACTATATATATACACATATACATGTATTATGTATATATATATAATATATATGTATGAGTATAGAGGAAAATATTATACATATAACAGAGAAAAATCTTGTGAACAGCCTGGAGCTGAGAAGAAGGTATCAAATTATGGCCCCATTACCCTATCCCACAAGAAATAGCTAAAATATACCTAAATAAGATTAGCATAAAAAAGAAAGTACAAACGGAGAAGATTTTTAAATCTATGAATCAAAATACTGTTTTATTCAAAAGATGAGATCAGAGAATCAGAAATACAGACCATTCGAGATCCGAGGGGCTTCTCAGCAGACATTTTGTTCCTGGGTGTTCTCTTAACACCAGCCCTGGGGTGGTCCAGAGGGTCTTTCTTTCCCCTCCAGGGCCAAGCTCTTCTTACACTGACCTAAGATTGTTCCTCCCTGTCAGGTCCCCACCGTGGCACCTCCTGGCCTGGCTGCCTCGGTTAAAACCCTCTTTCCTCTGCCCCACACACTGACTTCTCCTGAGCGCCACGTTTATGACTTATTAACCCCCTGGGAGACAGATAAAGACACTTCTTCCCTCGGCAGGAAACACATACATTTCAGCAGTAGCCTTCCAGCAGCGTCTCCCCTGCCTCAGTGGTCTAACCTCAAATGCTAGCTTGAGGGGTGGGGGTTCCAGGCCCTCCGGGAAGAGGGTGTTTACAGCAGCGCTATTTAGGGGCCAGGCAGAGCTTCCAACAACAGCATGCAGACGACCACCTCCTCTGCTTATGGCATTTCCTGCCTCTACTATTTACCCTCAAGGATGGAGACTCTAAAGCAGAAAATCATGAATAGCGATTTTTTTCGCCGCCCCTGGCACACAACTGAGAGTTGACTCCGTTCTTGCTAAGGAGCCAGGATATGTCATGCTTGGAAAGCTAGTGCAGCAGTGGGGTGATCTCATTAAAATCATAAAATAAACTAAAGCAATCAACACTGCATCTTTGGAAGCCTGGAAGAAGGCGGGAGCTCAGAAATTGCTGGTAGGCTAAAAAGATCCTTTTTCACATGGGGGAGAAAAGATTCCAGCCCCTATTCTTACGCTTGGGCATCTGCCTAATCACATACCTTGCTTCCCTGGCACGGATACGCACAAGATAATCAGTCTTGATACATTAAGAAGTCAGCATCGCCCAGCAATTTTCATCTTTGGTATATACCCAACAGAAAAACTTAGGCATTTTCATGATGAGACATGTGC
Source organism: Mirounga angustirostris (assembly GCF_029215605.1). Classification (NCBI taxonomy): domain Eukaryota; kingdom Metazoa; phylum Chordata; class Mammalia; order Carnivora; family Phocidae; genus Mirounga; species Mirounga angustirostris. The sequence continues at coordinate 26,450,136 of NW_026991719.1, read as the reverse complement.
AAGAATTTTCAGAGCAGTGCTCGTCATAATTGCCTCAAACGGGAAACCACAGAACAATTGTCAAGAGTAGAAAGGATAAATAATACAGCAATGGAGAACTAATGATCTTCAGCTTTGCACATAATACAGTTGGAGCTCACAGGCACAACTCCGAGGAATGGAAGCCAGACATGAGAGTACGTACTGTAGGCTGCCATGTGCGTAAAGCATGCAAATGCTACTTTAATGCGCTGTTAGGACTCAAGCGAGTGGTTACCCACGGAGGCACGTGGTGGCCATGCAGGAGGCAGGAGGGAGCTTCTGAGGTGCCGGACACAGTCTGGTTTCTCGTGCCGGGTGCTGGGTTCACGGGTGTAATCAGCTCGGAAATCTCACTGAGCTGTACACTCAGGTGCCCTTTTGCATGTCTATGATCATTTAATAAAAATTAATTTGACAAGCACAAGGCTTCGGTTGGGCAAGATGACTAAGCGGTAGGGCTCCACTGTGCAACATCATCCCAATTGTCAACGACAATGTAGCCCGTGCTTAAACATTCGTTAAGAGGGGAGATCTTACATTAAGTGTCCTCACCACAAGAGAAATTTTTAAAATGTCGTTTACTCAATAGAAAAAGTCCTCAGCGTCAGACTGTGACAGAGGCCTAATGACTGTAAATTACAGTGCAGGAAATCTAGAGTAGCCGCAAATGGTTAAGTGGTAGAAGGCTGTGTTCTGTGGCTAATAGCTATTGAGGAAAGACCTTGGAAAAGTAGAGGAGAGGAAGTGAGAAGTGTGTCGAGTCCCTTCCTGGAAAAAAAAAAAACAAAACAGAAATATCCCAATGCCAAAAGGTCTCACTTCAGCAGAGTTCACTAGCAAATAGAAGGTCACGTCTCAGTGCAAGAGGGAACCAACCCATGGAATCTCTTCCCTCCACTGCAAGTCATAAACAGTATCATTACGTTCTTATGCTGAGAAGGACAATTTAAAAGCAATTGCTTTCTCTTTCCTGTTGATAACTGGCTCCAAATCCTCAGAGTGGAACAGGACAATGTGTCCAAGGGCTGCCGCTAGGATCCCCGAACCCAAAAGGAACTGCCCAGAGCAATGACAAAGGTTGATGAGCATGGTGGCTGGAAAGGAGTCTGGTGCTGCCTCCAACTGAGAGCACTGGACCAAGGCCTAAAGAAAGGCAAGAGGAGGGCAGCAACAGAGTTGGGGAGTGAGACGGGGACTTTGGGGAAAGATGACTAGGAAGGCAGCAACTTCCCCAATTCTCCCGTGAGGCAGGCCCTGATGCCGACTCCTTGGGGCCATGTCCACTGCCCAGCACCCAGGCCCTCAACATTCCAGGCCAGACATGCAGAGAGGAAGGTCCTCAAGTGCTAGAGGTAGAGGAGACAGGGATAAGCATTCTGAGAGCCATAAATGCCTAAGACAATGGCACATCGTTTCATACACGTACGAGAGAAAAATCTCTGATGAAATTGTGACAAGGATAATGAGACTATATTGAGTTAATTTTTCCTCCAAAGGACAAAGAACTCCTTTGGGATAAGCTGGGTACCTCTGTAACCCACCGATCTTACTACTCCTTCAGGTCCCTTTCCCCTGAAGCATTGTGTCTCACACTTTCGGGCTCTACAAATACCCTAGAGATCTTGTTAAAATGCAGATTTTGCTCTGTGGCTCTGGACTGGGGGCCTGAGATTCTGCATTTCTAACCAACTCCCAAATGATGCTAATGCCGCTGGTCTGAGGACCACAGTTTGAGTGGCAAGGTCCTAAAACAGAGTGTGTGTGTGTGTGTGTGTGTGTGCAATCATAGAAGTCTGACAGAATCCTCTTACTGATCATTTCAAATTTTATTTGCATATACCCTAATTGTCTCTGGAAGATACAAAGGCACTATCAACAGGGATGGTCGGGGTGGGGGGGCGGACACCGGCTGACATAGGGCAGAGGTGGGAGAAACACCATTTCCTGCATACAACTTGTACTTTGTGATTCATGAGCCATGTGAAGATATCCCCATCCTAGAACTTAAATAAATAAATTGACAACAGGGAGAAAAAAACCTGAGAATTCATTTATGATATCTGGTTTGGTCCTAGGGAATAAAGCCGGCACCAGTAACATCTATCTCAACATTTTGATTCATTCCTTAACGTGGTAAGCAAAGCCAGTTCCATTGTGTGGAGACATAATTAGTATCCAAGAAGCACTAGGCTTGATCACAAAGGTCCCTCATCCTGTCCTGCAGGCATTGAGAGTGAGCGCCCTCACCGAGATGGGGGGGGGGTTTCAGTGACTAATAACTGATGGCAGGCTGCATATCTAAGATATAATTCATCAATAAGATACAGAAGCCCATTAAGGTTACAGCTCCCTCCAAGTCACGGATTTTCTATCGTTGCCCAGAATCAGAGCAAAGCTGTGAGGCTCAGGAAGAGGACTAACACATGCACGGAACTAAAGTCTGAGGGGGAAAATGAACACTTCATTGGAGGGGGCAGTGCGTCCTTTAACTGAAAAACTGATTTTCAGATACATTTTCAGACAGTGATTTCTTCAACGTATGGTTTCCTCCTAAGTGGAAAACTTGATTAAAAGGAGTGTTAAAAGTGTTGGATATTTATTGGTAAACTTCTTAATGAATGATGGCGTGCAAGGCAAAGTGCCCAAATCAGAAGTATGTATTGATCAATGGAATTCCACCAGGTGAACACAGCGAAGTAAAAGAATCAAGAAATAGAACATTTTCAGAACATCAGAAAGCGCTCCTTAGGCTTCCTTCTAGTCACTAACCCCCACCCAAGGCAACCTCTATTTGCGCTTCTAAGAGCATAGTAGTTAGGTCTGCTTTTGAATGTTACAGAATGGAACCATACTATCGTACTTGTAAGCTTTTAATTAGCACCCTCGTGATCCCCTGTTCTAATCAGTAAATGGTACATCTTTGTCTCTATGCTCAGAAAGGGGTGGCCATGAGTGTCCGGCTGATGAAGTCAGTGATCAAAGTGCATCCCTAAACTACTGTGTGTGTGTGTGTGTGTGCACACATCCCAGGACAGCATCTTTATCTCCATTCTCTTTCCAAGTCATCAATTTTAAATTACCACGTGACCCAGAGGCACTGCAGATCCCAGGTCCGCAATCTCTTCAGAATCAGGAAAGAGAGTGGAGAGGATCCATCTTCAGCCTGTCAGCAAACCCTGAAACAACAATATCCCTGTTAACCTCGTTAGGAAGAAATCCCATTCTCTCAAGCCTGGGGAGGACAGAGGCTGCAGCCCCTGAAATTAGATTATCTTCTCTGCGGGTGCAAGATGGGGCAAGAGCAGGGGTGACTTCATTTTGGATTTAGTGGGTGACTAAGTGGGGCGCCTGAAGGATGTCTTTTGGGTGCGGGCACTCTGGGCAGGGAAGATATATAAAGTGACACAAAGACTTCGGAAGAAAATGCTATAAAGGCAATTGATGAAGTTGTTGACAGAACACAGACTTGGAAACCTAGTTACGTAATATGGGTGTCGGGAATCAGTGCTATTGATGACCACAAAGAGGATACTGGATGCCGAAAGTAGAGCAGCATCTTTACTTTCCCATTTTTTTTTCCCCTCAGAAAATCTCTCTGGCTGAAGTCTACGTCACTCCATGTCAAACCCAGCCAGACTGAGGAGATTATAATAACCATGGGGAAGGACCTGAAGAACAAGAGCACATTTTATCATTGCAGGAGAGATGAAAGCTTCCTTCACAGTCCAGAATAAAATTGTTAGGGCTCTGGAATGTAAGGATTCAATGCAAAGTGTTCACGCATGTAACGTCCTATTAGAACAGCCCGATGTATGTTACAGAGCCTGATATCTTGATTAGGTCACATGTCCCGTCTTACCTGAAGCCATGAGAACCTACTGGTGGTGGCATGCGACTTTTATGAAAGGAAGCTGAGGTAACTTGCAGAGCTGTCAGTCAGCAAACATTCACAGTTGGCAGGAAGTGAGGTGTATCCCCTGGTCTCGGGCAACTCACCATCGGCTGGGAGATGAGCATCGCCTGGGGACTGGGTTGAAGGGCGGAATCCCGAGCCCCTCCCCACTCCTGAATCAGAACCTGCACTGGAGTAGGATTCCAAGGTGGTTTATACCCACATTTAAATTGGAAAAGCTTTGGGGCGCCTGGGTGGCTCAGTTGGTTAAGCGACTGCCTTCGGCTCAGGTCATGATCCTGGAGTCCCTGGATCGAGTCCCGCATCGGGCTCCTTGCTCGGCAGGGAGTCTGCTTCGTCCTCTGACCCTATCCCCTCTCATGTGTTCTCTCTCTCTCATTCTCTCTCTCAAATAAATAAATAAAATCTTTAAAAAAAATAAAAATAAAAATAAATAAATTGGAAAAGCTTTGAGCCTAAATGACACTCTAGCTCAGTTATTCTCAACCCTGGCCACACATTAGAACTTTCTAGAGAACTTGAAAAGTCCTGGTTCCCAGTGGAGCAGTATGTCACAAGAGGACCTGGGCCTGAAACATGAGGTGGGACCAATGTTGGTGTATTCCAGGAGCAGCAAGCAGAGCTGAGTGATGGAAAGAGCGGTGGGTGGTAAGGTCAGCAGGATAGGCTGTTCCAAGGCAACGTTCAGGCCATTAGAACTAGTAAGGGTTTTATTTGATGGGAAATCATTGGTGGGTTTTGAACTGGGACTAGCTTGTAAGCATTCAGAATAGGAAAAAAACTCAAGCATTAGAAAGCAAAACAAGGGGCACCTGGGTGGCTCAGTTGGTTGAGCGTCTGACTCTTGATTTCAGCTCAGGGTCCTGGGATCAAGCTCCACATTGGGCTCCACACTCAGCAGGGAGTCTGTTTGTCCTTCTCCCTCTGCTCCCCCCTCTAATAAATGAATAAAATATTTTTTAAAAAAGCAAAACAAAACCCCTGAGAGTAGTTAGTCGATTAATGTAGTGTAGAAACCAAAACTTGGGGGGTGCCTGGGTGGCTCAGTCGTTAAGCGTCTGCCTTCGGCTCAGGTCATGATCCCAGGGTGCTGGGATCGGGCCCAGAGCCCCGCACTGGGTTTCCTGCTCAGCGGGAGGACTGCTTCTCCCTCTCCCACTCCCCCTGCTTGTGTTTCCTCTCTCGCTGTGTTTCTGTCAAATAAATAAAATCTTTAAAAAAAAAAAAAAAAAGAGGGCGCCTGGGTGGCTCAGTTGGTTAAGCGACTGCCTTCGGCTCAGGTCATGATCCTGGAGTCCCGGGATCGAGTCCTGGATCGAGTCCCGCATCGGGCTCGCTGCTCAGCAGGGAGTCTGCTTCTCCCTCTGACCCTCCTCCCTCTCCTGCTCTCTGTCTCTCATTCTCTCTCTCAAATAAATAAATAAAATCTTTAAAAAAAAAAAAAAAAGAAACCAATACTTTGTTAGGATAACAGAATTCACAGAGAAAAATGAATTAAGTAAACCCACACGTTGAAGTTCTTACCTGCTGTTGCAAGATCAGTTGATCAACTGGTAGGGTGGGAGGAAGAAGCCGAGAGGGAGAGATTGAGAGAGAGAGAGCGCCCCTCTGTGGACGGGAGATTATTTACAAGGGAGCACAATAGACTGGACACCCTTCCCAGGCTACTTCTTGGGCCGCTCCCTCCCCGACCTCCAACACTTCCTCTACTACATCCTTTTTTCCAGACCCTCAGTAATGTCCCCCTGAGCGAAGTCACTGAACATCAGTTAGATGAGCTCTGGTCGAGTCTGTGTGCATGGCTCTGGTCCTCGTCCTGAAATGGGCCTACCTCCCTTCTCCCTCAAAATCACAATTCTGGGTGGGGGGATGACAGAGCAAAGTGAGGGATGGAGAAGGACCTGGTGCAAAGCGTGGGAGATGACTCTCAAGGACTGTTAAATCCACCAAAGACAGTAAATAGCCTCCAACCCAGTTCTCCCCACTTCATAGATTTGGAAACTGAAACCCAGCAAAGTGAAGTCTTCTGTTTGTTTGTCTGTTCATTTGTCATCAGAAATGTAGAGCTAGTCTGTGACCAGATCCAGTCTAGAGCCCAGGCCCTCCATGAAGTTGCCTGTCCTCTGAAGAGGGCAAAACCCCTTCTTCATGAGTGCGGTTCGCCTCCAGAGAGCCCGGCACCCTCCTATCCCTGAGCCTATAGTGTGTGGGTCTGCCCTTGTCCCTGTCCTTGGAGCTTCTGTGACTATACCAAAGATTCTCACTTGAGTCAGGACAAATCCAGGAAACGTGGCAATGTCAGAGGACCCTCAGAGGCTGCGGAGTGTAAAGAACTCTTAACTGGTGGAGGAAGTTCGAGGCCTTCCCCAACTTCATGGACCTGAGCCATTTTGGCAGGCCAGCAGGAAACCCCAAAGAACCAGAATTATAAGCCCCTTCACAGAGGTGGCTGCCAGCCCAAGAAGGTCCCCTAGGGCTTGACATGATCCCTGTACCGCATAAACAAGCCCCAGCAATCAGCACATAGCCCAGCAGGCTTCCACAGACTTGTATATAATGGCCCCCACAGTTGGGCAAATTCTGGGCAAAAGCAGTGTGATTGGACCTCTCGGATTCAGGAACCACTCAGGGTCCACTACCCAGGCATCTACTCTAGCTCATGCTGCATAACAAGTCCCTCCACAATGGCTTCACATAATAAGCATTTGTTAATTCTTCTGATGCTGTGGATCAGCTGAGAGGTTCTGCTCTGGGCTACCTAGGATGGTCTCACTCACATGCCTGCTCATTGGCAGGTGGCTGGTCTCAGGGGCCACAGCTGAGATGGCTGGTCTGCTCCCTGAAGTGCAACAGGCTAGCCTGGGCTTCTTCACAGGGTGGGATCAGGCTTGCAAAGAGCACCAAGAGAGGGCAAATTCCAAAGGGAGGACAGGGGCTCTTGAAGATTCTGTTTGTGTCATTATTTGCTACTGTCCTGCGACCAAGTCCAGATTCAAGGGGTGGGAAGATAGACTCCACCTCTTGCTGGGAGAAGCAGTAAAATTAACTTGCAGAGGGACTACCTACAGAGATGGGAGGAATTTGTGGCCTTTTTTGCAATCAACCAAATCAACCACACTACCTGTGGTGGAGGAAATGCTCTCTAGGAGCGCTTTGTTCAAAGTCCTCTGAGCGTAAATTTCCTTCCTGACCCCATGCATGATACAGGGCTTCTCTTCCTTGTTTCCCACAATCATTTGCTTTGCCTCTTCAGTGACCGGATCCTACAGAGACATCACAATATTCCAACATGAGAAAATTCTAATAAAAATCGCTGGTGTTCCATATTATCTCCTGATTTATATATTACATCCACACACTAGTTATTTTTATCCTCGGGGTCATTCGTGCATGTACCGAGTAAAATTTTAAAAATGTATTGTTTTCCTATTAAGGATATTTTACGGGACACTTTTACTCACAGAGCCTGCTTGTGGGCAGGGGCTTTCTGCCCAATAGCAACGTCACAAATTATATTTAGTAAATCAACGTGCTGTGAGACAATAGCAGACTACATTAGAAATATAATGCTTGGCCGGTTGTTCATTGCATATATTGGATATTTTTCATATATCAATGCATGGATGTTTAAAGGTCAGGATTGCATTTACACTTGAGTTGTCTAAAATAAGAAAGCCATAACCAGGAAACTCAACAATATATTTTTCTGTGCATGCTCCATTTTCTCTCTGGCCAAGTTCTCCAGTGTTCAGATAACACACAACCGAGCATGCATTCTGGGGTATGGCAGTGAGTTGGTGTCGAAGAGGCTGTGATTGTTTTTTACTGTGGCAGGTTTCTATGAAGAACTTGGTTTTCATTGGTACTGATGACATGCGATATGTTTAAATTTGGAAAGACCTGACCTTGGTATTCCTCTCTGTATATGTCTAGAATTTTATGAAATAGCTCAGTCACATGCAGCCCATCTATTCCAGTCATAAAGAGAAGAGAAAAAAGCCACCAGGAATCTATCCCAAATGCTCATCTCCTCTTAGAAGTAGCTCTCTAGCTAGTATGTGAATTCACCCTTCTATCAAAAGCATCCATGAGGGGCGCCTGGGTGGCTCAGTCAGTTAAGTGTCTGACTCTTGATTTCAGCTCAGGTCATGCTCTCAGGGTCGTGGGATTGAGCCCTGAGTTGGGCCCTGCACTGGGCATGGAGCCTGCTCAAGATTCTCTGTCTCCTTTTCCCTCTGTGCCTCCTACCCCACCGACCCCCTTCTCTCTCTCTCTCTTTCTCTAAAAAAACAAAAGCCAAAACCACCAAAAGCATCCATGAGATGTATTAGCTGTCCTTACAGGTCTTCTGGAGGTGCCCCATTCGTGTGTGCATGGAGCTAAGTGTATCTGGGCATCTGCATAAGAGAATATTGTTTCCTTCCAATGTCAAGTCACATGAAGTCCCAGCCTCTTTGGAAACACGTCCCCTTTTGAGTATAAATATGTCATGAATCATATAACACAAGGGTTGCCAAACTTTTCCTATAAAGGGCCAGATAATGAACGTTTTAGGCTTCTCGGGCCATACGTTCTCTCCCAACTACTCAGCTGAAAGCCACCACGGGAATCTGTAAGCACACGGAGGCTGTGTTCCAATAACACTTCATTTATGGACCCCGAATTTGGAATTTCATGTCCTTTTCACACATCATGAAATAGTATTCTTTAAAAAAAAAAAAATGTTGCAACCATCTGCAAATGCAAAACATGGTTGGCCCTTGGGGGGTAGAGAAACAGGCTGTGGGTCAGATTTCGCCCATGAGCCATAGTTTAGCGACTCCTGCCCTGGTACATTCATGAAGGGAGCGAAGGGAGCAGTCATGCGACAGAGGAAGCAGGGATTCCAGACTTGAGCCCTCCCAACTCCATTTTGGCATGTCTCTTTTCTCTATAAATACATTTCTCTGGGAAAGCTGATTTCTTAAAAAAATTTAAGCGACTCTGCTTTTATATATAACCTCAGGGAAGAATTGCTTCTTTGTGCTTCTGTATTTTTTTAAGTAAATATAAAAGCCATTTGATAGCAAATTAGTTTTCCCTTTCTTTATTTGCACATCATTTCCCGGGTTTAGGTCTCTCCCTTTCCTTATTCTTTACAAAGCTCCGGATTTCTTTGTCTGAGTGACGCAACAATAATCGGTGAATTGGCAACATGAGTAATAAATCACTAAGTTGTGGAACAAAACTCATTCCGATAATGGCAGCTTATTCCTTCATCCCAGAATCCGCAAATTCCATCCTTCGAGACCTTCCATTACGCGTTGTAGTCCTCGCACTGAATTGTCTTTGATTATAGTATATCATAAAGACCTGTGTTCAATCTGATCCTTTTTGATCTTCCAATTTAGATCTCAAGAAGTGAATAAAATCAATGTCAGCATTTTGACAGCGGTAGCACTTCAGACTTTGTTCAGCATTTTCTGGTAACTTATGTCTCTCTGTATTCTGATGATACATGGAGAATGTTTCGCAGTGTTTGCATTCGTCTCATTGGATTGAGTGTTTCTGTCTGATAGGGAGGAGGCTGAATGCCTCCATGGCCAGATAAAACCGTTCCCCCGCTCATCTCCTTCCAGATGAAGTCAACGGGTCTGAGGAATCTTTTAATGTTGTTTTGCCATCCGATGCCTTCGGATTTTTTTGGTAAAAATACCAAAAATACCAGATTTATTTAGTAGCAGTTTTAACTTTTTAAGTGACTGTTTGAATACTAAACCCATTTTGATTTTCTTTCCCCATAGTCAACGTGATATGACATCAAACTGTTCTGAGTGGTTAAAGTCTCCCCTGAGGTTCTTCTGAAGCACTTGCACTAAGGTATTATTTACATCCTCCTTCATTCCTTTGTTACCACCTAAAAAAAAATTGCACAAATCTCTGTTTTTCAGCGTAAGCCTTTTCCTTCCTTGGGTTAACCATGAATTGAATTCAGCGATTATTGGAGACTTAACGGAACACCGAGTTTGGTGCTAGGTATTGTGGAAGGTACAAATATGAGTGGGACGATGCCCAACCTCAAGGCATTCACATTCGTCCTGAGGAAGAAGAGCCCAAATGCCAATAAGGACCAAATGGAATAGAATGTGTGAACTGGGTTTTAGGTGGAGGGCTCTAGATAACGGAGAGATTCCTTACTGCAGGTCTCATAGCATCCATTTTAATCTTTAAGGATCCTCGGCTGTTCATATTAAACTACTGCTGTCGTTGTCTACTTTGGTCAGATAAAATGAGTCAGCAGCCTCTTTCTGCTTTGAGATCCAACAATGAAACTTTAAACCGTATTAAAAACGGCATTCCCTACACCAACCAAATGTACTCGGGATTCTTGCAGGGGGGAAAAAAGCCAAAAATATGACATTGTTTGAGACATGACCTATTTTCTGTTTTGACTTTATCGTTTGAGTGCAGTAGAAAAAATTGCTCATTAATTGCACAAAAAGTAAATCCACTGAATCGAAGAACTAGTGCGGCAGAGTTTGGGAATGTAAATTGAATTGACTGACTCAGCTGGCTGCTCAGCTCAAACTGGTAGAGCTCAAACCTCGTTCGGCTGGGCCTGGGCACATACAGCTGAGGTTACGCTATGTGGAGAAAAGCAGAGGGACAGTTATTAAGGATCAGAGGTGAGAGGAAGTGATGGGGCTCAGAAGTCAGCAGTGAGTAAGCAGTCAAGATCTGGCCTATCTGAGATGAGGTCAGGGTAAACAGGTGTAAACAGCAACCGAAAAGCTAAACCAGCGATCCCAAGGGAAGGCAGTCTACGTGACTGAAGGAAAAAAAGCAATCCACCAGAGAATCCCTGGACCAAACACCTGGGCTGCTTGAAAGGGCTGGTGATTATTCACATCTGACCCCAGCGAAGAGAAAATTAAGAGGATTGTCATTTCTGGAAGCAAACGGGAAGAACATATTCTTTCACTTGGCTTCTTTAAGCCTATCACCAGAAAGATACTTTTTAAAGACAGACCTTATTGTGAATGAGCACTTGATTTAGCAAACTATGAGGTTTAACTTTTGGGATGAAACTTTGGCTGAGGACAGATCCTGATGCTCCTGAGAATGGCGCTAGGAATATTGTAGAAATCGAGAGCTTCAAGCTTTTAGGGCTCACTCTTCAAGTTCTTAAATGGTCAGTCGGGAACTTGAAATTGGTAGATATTTTCTTCTCCCTTTCCAAGCTTGCCCTGCTTCTTCTCTTCCTTATAAAGGACTATGTGAGAGGTCTCTGATAAAAGGTATTGCTCTGATAAAGCGCAGGTGCTGTTGGAACATAGCCCATCACCACCGGCTCAGTCACAGATCCTTGTATCTACAGATCACAGCGAAATTGAAAAGAGTGGGAGTTGGCCCTGTGGATGGATCTAATGGACCGGCAGCTGTCAGTTCATTGTTTAAACACTTGCTGTTCCTCAGTGGTGATTTTTTCCCCCCAGAAACTGGCTCAAACCAACATATGACCCTTTTGCATAATCTATATAGACTGTTGGTTTACTGCAGAGCACTTGAAATTGAAAATACAAAAGGTTTCTTTGAGTGTTAGAACAAAACAGCTTCTGACTTGCTCTGAAAATGCACATTGTGGAGATTCTTATCTGGAGGGGCCTTTGATTTCCAGCCAAGTTTAGGGGAGGATGGTCTAATAATAACACAGCAAAGCAGTTTTGAGTAGTAAATTCACATAGAGTTTTTCAGAGAATGTGGAGATAAAATCCGAAAGAGAAATTCTCAAAACAGTCCTCAAACCAATATATTCTACTCCTCCAACCCCCCCGAAGCTGAAACTGAAAGCGCAGAACAAGCCTCTCTGCATTAGCAAGAGTTGGTTATTTTTGCTCCCTTTAAAAAAATAAATAACACTTGTTGGCTATTTGTGATTACTAAAAAAAATACATGCTGATTGTAGAAAATGGGAAAGTACCCAGAATCCCAGCACTCTAAGATAACCTTTCTTTCTGTAGACGCCCGTACTGTATTTTTTTTTTAATGTATTCACTTATTAGAGAGAAAGAGAGTACAAGCAGGGGGAGCAGCAGAGGGAGAGGGAGAAGCAGGCTCCCCGCTGAGCCCGGAGCCCGATGCGGGGCTCGATCCCAGGACCCGGAGACGATGACCTGAGTGGAAGGCAGACACTCAACCGTCTGAACCACCCAGGTGCCCCTATTGTTTCTAATGAAAGTTTTGTCACGGTGTGTGTACAATTTTGTAGGAGGAAGTTATTCCTGAGAAGGTAGCCAAGGTCAGTTAAATCTTCAAGAAACATCCACTGTAAATGTCAGCTGACAACAGTTGTCACTTCCCTGATATACTTTCTCCCAGGGCTTTGGCCAAATGTAATGCCTCTCACGGGATCAAAAGAGACAGTGGCACCTCAACAAATTGAGGAGAAACAAGTTAGGTGCACAGAGAGTGAGGATGGAATTGAAAGCTAGTCTTGGCCTTTTGACGCTTCCTCTATGTTAATTAGCCAAGAATTTTGTGAGCTGCTCATTTCATCCTATTCTACCCCCAAACCAAGCTAACTCCCACTCACCTGGGCTCCCCAAATGATCGTGAATGCAAAGAGAAACGTGCTCTAGAAGGAGATGGCTGAATCCACACCAAATCTCTGTGGCGTGCGTAGGTGTGCGTGTGCACACGCCCATCTGTAACAATCACCGCAAAATAAAGGCAGTTTGGCTTTCTGAAGGGCAACAAGAAGCAATCATGAACTAATCATAAAAGCTACCATTTGATGGGGCGCCTGGGTGGCTCAGTTGGTTAAGCGACTGCCTTCGGCTCAGCTCATGACCCTGGAGTCCCTGGATCGAGTCCTGCATCGGGCTCCCTGCTCGGCAGGGAGTCTGCTTCTCCCTCTGACCCTCCTCCCTCTCATGCTCTCTGTCTCTCATTCTCTCTCTCACAAATAAATAAATAAAATCTTTAAAAAAAAAAAAAAGCTACCATTTGCTAAGTACTACCTAGGCTCTGTGCTAGTGATTCTGCTTGCATTATTTGAATCACACCTCTTTCCTGATCACACTATTCAAACTGCAGCCTCCCTCCCGCCCCCTGCCCCAGCACCCTTGAGTCCCCTTACCACACTCTACGGGGCACTTTTTTCCCTAACATTTGTCACCTTTTACGAACTTTATCATTTACTTGTTTTGTAGTTGTTATTACTATGATCTCTGTCCCACCATTGTCTGTTTTGTTCATCAGTGTAACCCAAGCTCCTCAGTTTTTGGCACATAGTAGGGCTACATTAGATATGTGTTCACTGAATGAATGCGTGAAGCTTTACTCCATCTTCACACCAACCCTTTGAGATTGATGCTATCATCTCCATTTTTTATTTTTATTTTTTTTAAGATTTTATTTATTTATTTGAGAGAGAGAGACAGCGAGAGAGAGCACATGAGAGGGGGGAGGGTCAGAAGGAGAAGCAGACTCCCCGCCGAGCAGGGAGCCCGATGCCGCACTCGATCCAGGGACTCCAGGATCATGACCTGAGCCGAAGGCAGTCGCTTAACCAACTGAGCCACCCAGGCACCCTATCATCTCCATTTTTTAAAGATTTTATTTATTTATTTGAGAGAGACAGAAAGCGAGAGAGAGAGAGAGCACGATGGGGTGGGGGAGGGGCATAGGGAGATGGAGAAGCAGGCTCCTGGCTTAGCAGGGAGCCCGACTCAGGGCTCGATCCCAGGACCCTGGGATCACGACCTGAGCCCAAAGGCAGACACTTAACCAACTGAGCCACCCAGGCGCCCCAATCATCTCCATTTTAAAGAAGAGAAGGTTGCAAAGGAGATTGTAAAAACTGGCCTAGGGTCACATAGCTAGTAAGTAATAACATTTTGGTTTTGAAATCAAATCTCTCTAGACTCCAAATCTCATACTTTAAAGAGTGGTCCCCAGACCAGTGCTGTTCCATGAACTGTTATGGTCGAGGTAAGTGAAATTGAGAGGGGATCTTTGGAAACTTTTATAACAGTCTGACATTGCTGCAACATCTAAGAAAGCATCTCTCGGTGGACTGGTCTCATGGAACAGGGCGCGGACCATCTTGGCTGTTGTCATGCTCACCTGGTGAGTTACACGCAGGGCCAAGTGCACACGAGTCATGCACGGTAAGACCACATTACCATACGTCATATTTTAGGACTACTCTGTCACCTGTAACTCTAAAGTCTATAAGAATCAAAGACAAGGGCGCCTGGGTGGCTCAGATGGTTAAGCGTCTGCCTTCGGCTCAGGTCATGATCCCAGGGTCCTGGGATCGAGTCCCGCATCGGGCTCTCTGCTCCTTGGGAGCCTGCTTCTCCCTCTGCCTCTCTCTCTCTGTCTCTCATGAATAAATAAATAAAAATCTTAAAATATATATATATTAAAAAAAAAGAATCAAAGACAATTTAGGAATTTATTTCTTTTAATAATTTTTCATTTTTACAATGCTTTAACTTTTAGGGATTCAGATGATTAACTAAATTAAGGAAGTAAATATTGATGCTGAATTACATTAGACAAAATAAGCTTCACTGGGACATTTTTGTCAAGAAGATAAACCATTTCTGATGGCAGCAGGAGTAGTAAACCAGATGATGCTAATCAAAGTTGAGTCCTGAAAAAGGAAGGCCAAGAGGAGTTTGTACTAGTTTTATTTGCAAGTATTTTCCTTCAAGTGGTAAGTTCAGAGTTGTAGCCATAAATGATGGTAAAGTGCTTCAGAGTGTATTATTTGTAGAGATTTTCTAGCTTAAAAAAGCAATAAAAATATCAAAATGTGAGCAGCATTTACAGGCCAAACATAAGAAAGAAAGAGTATTGAAATAAAAAGTCAACAGGAACAGATACTCAATTTTTCACATATAAACACTAGGGCTGTGCAGGCTTCTTTTTTTAAAGATTTTATTTATTTACTTGAGAGAGAGAGCACTAGCGGGGTTAGGGGCAGAGGGAGAGAGAGAAGCAGATTCCCCACTGAACAGGGAGTCCGACGTGGGGCTCAATCCCAGGACCCCAGGATCATGACCTGAGCCGAAGGCAGATGCTTAACTGGCTAAGTCACCCAGGTGCCCCATCTGTGCAGGCTTCTTATAATGTAGCCCTTTGTTTGCTAAGACTCCAAATCCATATACAATTGCCAAGGCATCAGAGAAAGACACAGCAAAGATATTCGCTTGGAAATGTTGGGTGTATTGGTGGCAAAGAAGGTAGCTCAGGTATCACTTTCCAACAAGAGGAACGGGCTAGTTTATGAAAGAGCAACTCATAGAAAACATAAAGCTTGCAAAGTGTTTTCCATTGCAACTTGGTATCATTAGCAAATAGTTCATATAGCAACTTTTAGCAGATGTATGATTTCAACATGATGGAAATATTAAGAAGAATTGTTTTGTCAACCTCATTGCTAAAAATACAACTTGCACCGCACTGTGTAAAACTGGGAAGGCAAATGTTTCATCTGATAAAACACTGCCAATAAATGTGGTCAGAAGTTTAGGTTTCATGCGAAAGTAATGCTTGTTTTGTTTTTAAATAGGCTCCATGCCCAACATGGAGCTTGAACTCACAACCCTGAGATTGAGAGGCACACGCTCTACCAACGGAGCCAGCCAGGCGCCTCTGGAAGTGACATGCTGGTAAGTCAGCTGCAATCACAAAAAAAAAAAAAAAAAAACATTCTGAGTAGTTACTCAGATTAAGGTGTCTCTAGAATGTAAATCAACACACTTTCCTTCATCAAGAAAATCTTGCTACAAAAATAATGTCCGCTGAACTAAACAGTGGGCTTAGTGACATGGTAAAGCTGAGAATTATATTAAAACAAATGCATTATGGGGAGCCTGGGTGGCTCATCAGTTGAGCATCTGACTTTGGCTCAGATCATGATCTCGGGGTCCTGGGATTGAGGGCTGTTGGGCTCCCTGCTTAGTGGGGAGTCTGCCTGTCCCTCTCCCTCCACCCCTTATGCCCCCACACAGACCACTCATGTGCACTCAATGTCTCTCTCTAAAAAAGAAACTAATGCATTACACTTCAGATTATTGTCTATATTTTGTGATAACATAGAAGCTGAACATAAACAATGATTATTGCATGCTGGGTATGATGATAAGCAAGAGAAGAGTTTTATCAAGAACGTTTACACTACAGAATAAACTCTCAGTGTTTCTGCAAAATAGGAAACCAGTTTAATCCAACTTTTTAAAGGTACAAATTAGACAGCCAGTTTGATATTTTTGTGTTATATTTTCAGTATATTTTTTGATCTGAGCTCCGTGCCTATCCCAAGCAAAGACATAATGTGACATATTTTCCGATGGCAGATAAGATCTAAAAACCAAAACAGAAGTTAGAACCTCGGAAGAACAAAATTTGTACAGATTGTTATGACCTATTTCATAATTTAACAATTATCACAGACTTGGGTAATGATCTCGATATTGCGTGTCTGCAGAAAGTTTTCTCTGAATACCTTACAATTCTGATAGAACATTTTGAGTTTTATTTTCCTTCAAAAAAAAATCACACACAGCAAATTCATGGATCTTTAACCCCTCCCTTTCATAAAAAGAGAACTTAAATTCAGTTATACTTTATAAGATTAATTGTTAGAACAGGCTGCTGATGAAAGACTGAAGATGAATTTTGAAAATACAGCATTGCTTAGTTCATTTTGGATAAAAGTTAAAAACAAATATCCCCAGCTTGCTGGAACTGCCTTAAAATACCGTCTTCCATTTCCCTCAGCACACTTAAGACTGATCTCTCTACTATGAGTGTTATTAAAACAAAACATAGAAACATTTTAGGTATGCATTATGCTCTGTGAGTAGTCATGTCTAGATTAGTTAACGAGCAAGAAGGAGGCTCATTTGTTACATCAAAACTGCAAATATTAGTATACACAATGTTTGTCCAAAAATGTATATAGGCGTTTAATATAAGGAATTGCCACTTTGCTCAACTTTTATTTAGTTGTGATTATAGCATAACAAGAAGTTATGTGTAATGATGATTATATTAATAGCCTATATGCACATTTTCATAAACATATATGCTTTCTGTCCTTCTCTTTTTTGCTTTATTTGCTTTGATTATATTTATTCAAATGTAATTTGATGTCTGCTGAATCTAGTAAGACAGACGTGAATTTTATGTCTTTGTTTCTTTTTTCTTTTATTTTTCTAGGATTTGGGTTTTATTGCATTTTTACAAAAGTATTGGTTTACTGTGGGCCAGAAAGTCGTTTGAATATCTAATCCTTTACCACAGATAGCTTAGAAGCACTGCCCTAACCACCTCCACTTCCGCCGGGCCATGTTGGCCTAACCAGGGAATCTGCCTCCATGTTGGTCCTTTAGATTTGGGCTGGTCCGACTCACTCACTGAATCTCCCTAAGATTTTGGATCAAAGGATTTAGCACAGATTGTTCCCTGGCATCCACGTACTCAGGTCTGTTCATGTAGACTCAACCTCCTGAGCCCTCTGGAACCCCTGAGTCTTGCCTAGGACCCCAAACCGAAAGAAAGCATGACAGAGTCCTTCGGGCTGTTGAGAAATGCTGATGGAAATGTCTTTCCTTGTCCCTTAAGCACACAGATGGAATTGTGTTGAGCCAGGGCAGGGGAGGTGAACTGAAAATCAAGTTGACAAGGAGAAACATGCTAAGAATAGAGCAGAGCCTAATTATTAATGACAAGAAAGCTTGCCAGAGAGAAACAGGAGGAGGCCCAGCAACCTGCTGGGCCTTAGAGACAGGTTTGGCTTCTGTTGCCACGTACCAGTTTGCTGAAGGCCTTCAGCATGCCCTTGTCTCCTTGGAGAAACTCTCAGAGATTTGGTAGTAGATTCTCCACACTCCAGACAACACACACACAAAACCAAATCATCCAACAAATGCACCCACAAGCACTCTCAATTCTGTGTCATGGGGCACCTCTTACCAACCAGGCACTTGATAGAAATCAGGTCTTTAATCCTTACAACAAACCCATGAGCTAAATATTCTTAGCCATGTCTTACAGATGAGATGAATGAAGCGCCAAGAATTTAAAGAAGTTGTTTACCCTCCAATCCACCTACTTTTCTCCTGCTACGTCATCATCCCACCTTGGCTCCCCCCAGCACCATTTGCCTGAATTCTGCTGATCTTTCATGACCCAGCCCAAAACCTGTGGTTCTCAGCTTGGGCTTTATCTCAGAATCACCTGAGAAGTTACTGCTCTCGGGTCCCATTCTCAGGGAGCCTGGTTTCATCAATCTGAGCTGTGGCCAATTAACATAGTTACCTAGCTTTCAAAAATTCTAAATAATTCTAACGTTCACCCAAAGTAGAACACCATTAGCCCAGTCTCCACAGCTGAGTTAGATGCCCCTTTTCTGTGGGCCCACGGCACCTTATTTTTATTTAGTCATTCATTCATTTATTTACTTTTTATTACCTGTTATCAAATTTAACTTTACAGTATTTGTATTGCCTGTTGCCCCTTGTAGATTTTAAATCATTGAAGACAGGGACTTCCCTATTCATATTTGTTCATTCATTCATTCACTAACTTAGCAAGTATGCATCAAGTACCCACTGTGACTCAGGCTCTGTGCTAGTACTTAGCAATACAAAAGTGAGCAAGGTGCCACATGCACCCAGAGTTTAGTGAAGGAAACAGAAAATACAAAGACAATACATGTGTTCTTAAATATGCAGCAGAAGGATGCATCTGGGGGAAAGGTCCCAAGAGGGGTTAAGAGCCCTTTGGGCAAGAGATTCTTGGGCCCCAGCTCTCTTGAGCAGGACTAGCTACATGTTTGCACGCCCAGTACAAAATGAAAATGCAAAGCCCCTTGTTCAAAAGGCAGGAGAAAAGTGCTGTCGAGGGTACCAAAATATAAATCTTGCTCTCTTTTTCCACAGCCTGACTTGTCACAGTGTTGTTTATTTGCTATTTAATGCCATTCTAAAAAAGAAAAAGTAAAATTTTAAATTATTAGCATGAATTTTTACCATTCACCTTTATACCATGCAGTGCCAGTTTTAAAAGCAAATGTAAGAGCTTTTATTTCATATGAAGGATTGCTAAAATTACACAATTCCTATTTTAAAACCAGCACATGCGTTCGTATTTCATTCTTACTGGAACAACAGAAAGCCTGCACGAAATTAATTCAACCATTTTTATTTCACTTCTTGTTGTGTGCACATTCTACCAATACTCTGTACCTTCAGCATCCTCATGAGTAAGGAAGGAGTTAACGGAACAGGAACTGTGTATTCGCCTATTTCCCTCTTTCCTTCTGTGTCTTCATGTTCAGCAAAAGCGGTTAGCTAATACAGGAAAGTAAATGAGTAAGAAAGGGTACGATAGGGTTTCTTGCTCATTTGTGCTTTCTTAGAATTCCTTTCGCACTCAAACAAGTTCTAGTGCACATGGGAAGTGTGGCCTTTCTGGGTCATTTGCCCTCACTGCCTCAATTATAGATGTAACATATTTATTCTGGGCTTGCTTTGAGTCTCACAAAACTCCTACACATGTGGGTCCAGCAGAATCCCAGGCTCAGGGGGCACTGTAAACGCTCTGTGCTAGAGGAGAGGCAATGAGCAGTGGAGATGGAGGGTATGGGAAATGCAGGTACTTCCTCCGCTCACGCGCGTGTCCACTGTCCCATCAGACTTCAGTTACAAAACACAAGTTCAAAGATAAAACTATGAAGCATTTCAAGACAGTAATAGCAGAGCATTAAATCAAGGAGGGGACGTTCTGAGCGCAGGGCCCTGTAGGACCGCCCAGGTGGCACACTTATGAACCTGGCCCTGACTCAGACTTTGGGCTAGAAGGGTGGGAGAAGAGGCTCTCAGTGGCCACAAGCTTTCGGTGGACTAATCTCAGGGGGTGTATTTCCTCAGTCCCATGGACTCCTCACGCTCTGATGAGGGCTGTAATCAAAAGAGGACCCAAGTGGGACCCTCCAAAGGCAGGTCCCAGGGCAGGAGCCCTGACCCTTACACCTGGTTCCAAAAGCAAGAGAGACGGTGACTTCTACTCCCAAAGGAAAGATGGTGGGAGCGACAGGTCTAGGAAGACTAAAAGAGTTACTGTATCCTCAACCAAGCATATTGAACAGACTCAATACATATTTATGAATAAATGAATGCAACGCACATACAGCAAACAAGTGGTTGTGCGAGCAAACAGATGAGAGCATGTGTTTTGATGAAATGATACCTGACTTCCATTGGGAATGCAGGCCTACATTCAAAGCCAACTCTTTCTCCGGTTCATTAAAATGTGATTTTACATATGCCCTAATTGTGTACCATTCATATCATGCTATCATACCACACAAAGAACCACCAAAGCACCATCTTCCGTCTTCATCTTTATATATAAATGATTTTTTTAATTACCCAAACTAACAAAATACTGAGCTCTGTGCTTTCTTGCCTCAGTTATGTTTTTCATCATTATATTCCTTCTTCAACCTTGAGATTTACTTTTCTTAAATTGCATTCCCCACATCTGGGATACAAACCATTCTGTTGATACAGCAAATGCATATGATAAGGGAAATGTGCATCTGTTTTAATTCTCTAAAACCCAGGCAAGATTTGACCAAACAAATCACTAGGCCATTCAAAAATCCACTTTTTTCGTTGAGTATGTTCATACAGAACTGGTAAGAAGTCAACACTGCACAAGAAAATGTTGCTCACCTATTGTTTTTTCTTGATGAACAAGGCTGAAATATTTGGATTCTATTTGTATGCCTTTTTTCAGTTTGATTAGGACAGTGAATCTCTGTAAAATGTCCTACCACCAAAAAAGAAAAATTCATACATTCACTGAAAGAAAATAACCCACTGAAAGAAAAAAAACCACACTAATATAGGCCTAATAGGTTCAATAAATATTACCTCTAGTTTCTCTTTTTGTTTTGAATTTTGTGTTTTAAGCAGGTACTTTGTACATGGTCTCATTGCATGACTATGACTACCTAACCTTTATAAAGAAAAAATACTTTTCCTACTACACTCTGAAACCTTCAGAAATTCTCCCTTCACTTTTGTGGCTGAATTCTCGCAACACTGGGCTTTTTTCTTCAAAAAGGCAGACCTTGGTTGACAGACCTAACTCCTGTCTTGCTCACATGTGTATTTTCCATTACCTTCAACAATTCTAAGGCAATCTAATCAAAAGAAATCAGCCAGATTTTAAAAGGCTATGCTAATTGCTCTAATTCCTTTTATTCACTAAACCTTCCTATATTTCACCCTTCCTTAAAAGAGAATGGTAATTTTTCTTTAGCAATCAATAAACTCTCCCGGAGCCATTAAAGCTTCCAGAAAAGGCTGTCAAGTAAAATTTCTATTGTATCTGAAGTTCTTTCCATATTCATTGATCCTACTGGCTCAAAAACACAGAAACAAGACTGGATCTGAAAAAAGTGAAATACAGCCACCAGAGCACGACGTAATTAGCTATCTCTAGTATGAGTGGTTGGCCTGTTTCTGATGCAGAAGAGGTGCTCAGGCATGATTTGTTGATTGTTTGACTGAGGTTTAAAGGGCAAGCACCTGAGGGGAAATTGGAACATTCCTTATCATTGTATCCTTTCCAACTGTGTGAAATACGTGATTTTCTATAAATCATTCTCAAAATACGTTGTGTCAGTTTCAAGTATCAGAGAAAGGCAATGTAGACCAGTTCTCCAGCAATTTGGGATGAAAATTTGATGACAAAACAGTTCAATAGCAAATAGCATTCACATTTAGTGAGACGTAGCTACAGGCCAGCCACTTACTAGGTACCAGACATGTAAGATTGAGTCCCTGATTTCTAAAAGTTCACAGTGAAGCGGGGGAAATAGTGGTATAAATAATTATCATGAAATGTGCAGGCTTGTAATACAGGTATGTGTGAAGTAGGGCAGGGACAGAGACCCAACAGTCAATGGGGATTCAGTAGAGTGGTTAAGAGCAGAGGCTCTGGAGTTAAATGGGGTTTGAATCCTGGATCTGTGATTCACTGGGTGATCTTTTTTTTTCTTTTTAAAGATTTTATTTATTTATTTGACAGAGACAGAGATAGCGAGAGCAGAAACACAAGCAGCGGGAGTGGGAGAGGGAGAGCAGGCTTCCCGCCGAGGAGGGAGCCCGATGTGGGACTCGATCCCAGGACCCTGGGATCATGACCTGAGCCGAAGGCAGACGCTTAACGACGGAACCATCCAGGCGCCCTCACTGGGTGATCTTGCAAGTTACTTGGCCTCTCTGGATCTGTTTTCTCCTCTGTTATTGTGACAATGACAGTACCTATCTTATAGGGTCATTGTGAAGATCAAATGAGTAACTTACAACAGTGTCTGGGAACACAGCACTCAAGAAATTTACTCACTATTAATATGATCAGATTATACCTAAAAGGGAGCCTGGAACTTGACCTACAAAGGTAGATGGAGAAGTACAGGCTTCGCGTTATAGACACGCTTGGAGAATCCCAAGCAACTCTGTGGCTGGAGAACAGATTAACAGAATGAAAATGTGAGAATAACACATGCTGGTCTGGACTGTGACGTACGTGAACCTTAGTTCTGCTACTCACTTACGAGCTGAGCACCTGAGCAAGTCAAACTGGCAGGAAATGAGCAGGTGCTCCATGCATGAGAACAAGTATTACTCTAGGTGCATGGAGGGAAATGGTTTGACGTTGGCACTGAAAGTCTGGCTGAGGTGAAGTTGTGGAAGACTTAGATATTACATGTATTACTCAACTACTGCCACAATAATGCTGTGTAATAAATAATCTCCCCCCCCCCCAATCTTAGTAGCTTCCAACAGCAAACATTTGTTTTCTACCTCCCAGGTGGGTCAGCTGAGGTTTGGCTTATTTTGGTTGATTTTTGCTTGCAGCGGGGTTGGCCCCAGGCTGCAGACCAGTTCTGCTCCACATGTGTCACTCCGGGACTCGCAGCCACCTGTACAGAGCATGTATTTCTGGGCATACATTCCTCATGACAATAACTGAAACCCGAGAGGGGGATCCAAGCCACATAAGTACAGTTGAAGTCTTCTCATGTCTCATCAGCCAAGATTCCATTGACCAACGCAAGTCATGTGGGATGGGGAAATATACTGTGTTCACATTACGGAAAGAATTGCAGTCACATGGCAAAGGGCATGGATATATAATTCTATTGTGAGGAGAGGGAAGAATTAGGAACAGTAATCCAATCTGCCTGTTTAGGGGTTTTCATTCATTCTATAGATTTAAAGATCCATAAATGACGTTATATTAAGAAAATGCATGATTAGATCTAAATTTTGGAATGTTCATCCTGGTGACTATGTGGAGGATGAATGGGGTGGGGAAGAACTTGAGGCATTTAGACCAGTGCTTCTGATCCATGGGCCAGACAAGACATGGTTAGGATATCGGATTGTATAAAGAGGATAAATGTGAAGAAAATTAACAGGGATGCTTGGGTGGCTCAGTTGGTAAAGTGCCTGCCTTTGGCTCAGGTCATGATCCTAAGGTCATGGTATCAAGTCCCACATCGGGCTCCTTGCTCAACGAGGAGCCTGCTTCTCCCTCTGCCCTTCACCTTGCTTGTGCACTCCCGCTCACTCACTCACTCTCTCTGACGAATAAATAAAATCTTTTAAAAAAATAAATTAGGATTAGCAAGACCTGGTGACTAACTGGATGTGCCATGAGGGGAGGGGCAGTGTTGCAAGAGAAAAAAGATAGAGATGAGTCAGAGGTTCTAGGTTAGACAATCAGAAGGGTGGTAATGATATAGGGAGAGTGACAGAAAACCGTTTTTCTGAGAAAAAAGACACAGGAAGATAGTGAATCTAATTTTGAAAAGTAGAGTGGTTTTGTAACATGTCAGCTTGCCTAGGCTAATCTTTGTTTCCCAGAGTTCTCTTCTGTGAATATGTTTGGTTACAATTGGTCATAGGAGACATTTTGTGTGAGATTCAGAAGGGACACCCGATGACATTGCAGTTCATGCACACTGTCACTTATCTGTTGGCTCACCTGGTTGGTGTGGGTCAGCAGCTGGGCCTGCAGCTGCTCCGCCTTCCACCTTGTCTACCTTCTGATTCTCTGACTGCTGGACCAGGTGCATGGTTAGCCCCATGGCAAAGGATGCCACCTTCTCCTCCAGGACAACTACATCATTCACGTTATAGGCATAGGCCATGAGAGACCCACATGGGTTCCAGTCCTTTCTCATGGATTCCTATTTGTCCTTGCTCCACCCCCATCAA
This sequence comes from Mirounga angustirostris, assembly GCF_029215605.1. Classification (NCBI taxonomy): domain Eukaryota; kingdom Metazoa; phylum Chordata; class Mammalia; order Carnivora; family Phocidae; genus Mirounga; species Mirounga angustirostris. The sequence goes on along the minus strand of NW_026991719.1, from coordinate 26,425,905 downwards.
CAGCTATCTTCCCTTCCCAGTTGCTCACCCTGCTGACTTTAAGCTACAGAATCCAGTGTGGAGACCACATCTTTACAGAAATAGTTGACTAACTTCTACAAGTACAAAAGTTCAAGTCCCTGTAAGAAATCATACATATGTGATTTCCTGGTGGTTCTATCTCTGCTCAAACCCTGACTACTACAGATAGGTTGAGTCTGAAATGCATGTAGTAAATCTGTGTAGAAATAAGAAATATGGTCTATAGTTAAGAAAGAGAGCAGAAATGTAGAGGCGCTTGGGTGGATCAGTCACTTGGGCGACCAACTCTTGGTTTTGCATCAGGTCATGATCTCAGGGTCCTGGGACGGAGCCCCGCATCAGCCCCATGCTCAGCGTGGAATCTGCCTGTTCCTCTCCCTCTGCTCCTCCCCCTGCTTGTGCTCGTTCTTTCTCTCTCACAAATAAATAAGATATTAAAAAACAAAAGAAAGAAAGTGAGCCAAAATGCAGATTTGATAGTATTGGCTAGGAAGTGGGAATGATACAGGGAACAGATGCAGTTCTTTAGAGATTGTTTAAAGTAAAAGAGACTACCTGAAGAGAAAAAGATGGGAAATTCCAATATTCAAAGATCTGGAAGAGAGAGAAGAATCAGGAAAATGCAAGCAACAATCAAAGGGATAAGGAGGAAATCAGATGCAAAGGGATGCTCTGGAAGCCACAGGAAGAAGTGTTTGGGAAGAATGGGGTACCCACTGGGTGTCCCGGTTCTGCACAAGTCAAAGAGAATGAGAGGAGGATAAAGGGCCACTGACTTGGAGAATTAGAAGGGCTACAGCAGGTGGACATGACTTTGAGATAGAATCTGCTCTCAAAAGCTTAGTGAGAAGTCAAGGAATAGATAAGGCATCTGTTTTTCGAGTTTCCGAGGCATGGTGACAAGGTCAAGAGATTTTTTCCTTAGGATGAAGCAGTACAAACCTACTTCTATTTGGAAGGGAGGAAGAAAATTGGAGATCAGGATTCCAGAGAGAATGAGGGTAACAGCGCGGCACGTGGTAGGAAGAAGCACCTATGTATAGAAGTCAGCCTTGACCAAGGCCATTGAACACAGTGTTCCTCCAAGGCAGGCAGGCAGGCAGGAAGGATATGGTGGACAGTGTATGGGGATTCCTTGATGGGCATTATCTTCTTAGTAAACTAGGAAACCCTATCATTATAGCTGCTCGGGCTTTTTTTCTAATCTACATAAAAGCACTATGCTCACACTTCGCTGTGAGCCCCTGAGACGGCATCTGCTCAGAGGAGAGACCTTTTTCTACAGAGGCTATGCAGGCTGGCCCTGGTGCTGCCATCACTCTGGCTTCAAAGGAAGCTGAAGAGGGGCGCCTGGGTGGCTCAGTCGGTAAGCGTCTGCCTTCGGCTCAGGTCACGATCCTGGAGTCCCGGGATCGAGTCCCGCATCGGGCTCTCTGCTCGGCAGGGAGTCTGCTTTTCCCTCTGACCCTCCCCCTCTCATGCTCTCTCTCTCTCTCATTCTCTCTCTCAAATAAATAAATAAAATCTTTAGAAAAAAAAAAACAAAGGAAGCTGAAGAGCATATTTCTCCCTTATACTTTGGGGAGATGGGAGGGGGAAGGGTCTTCTAAAGATTCTGGGAAGCTAAAAAAGCAAAACAAATACTCTCTGGGACTACTGGGCTAAAAGGGAAGATTTCATGAGAACCATAAGTGTCTCAAGTCACCATTAGGAAGACAAATAGTCATTAAGTAAAATGATTTCTCAGCAATGTGAGGTTCCAAATAAGATTGGAACGTAAAAATTTATTAATTCATTTGTTCAGTTAATTATTTAGCAAATATTTCTCGAATGCCATGTGCCAGGTACTGTTGTAGCTACTGAGAATATGGTGGTGAACATGAGAATAATTAAAGTAGGCGTTATGGAGACGATGATAAAATGATGATAAATATGTGGGGAGGGGGATGCAGCAGGCTTAAGGGACTGAAAGGGATGGAAATAAAGATTGCACGTTTAGATGGGATTTTAAGGGAATGTCTCTCAAAGGAAGGGACTTTTGAACAGAGCCCTGAATGCAGTGAGGGAGAGAGCTGTATAAAGTGTCCCCCAAAAGGTGTTTCCAGCATAGGCAGCAGCAAGTGCAAAGTCCCTGAGGGAGAAATAACCTTGGAGTGTTTGAAGAACACCAAAATGGCCCATGTGACTGTAGCAGGTGGTGTGGGGAGGGAAGGGGGAAATGGTAAGAGGTAAGACCATCAGGTGAGGGAGCCTCAGTAACATAGGGCCTTGTAAGCCATGGTAAGAAGACTACATTTTCTTTTAAGCATGAGGAAATCTATTAGGGAATTTTGAGCAGGAGAGCGACATGATTTGATCGTGTTGATGGCTGGACGAGAGTATAAACTATAGGTGGGCAGCACTGGAAGCAGAGAGACCAGGTCAGAAGGCATTACGCTGGTTACAGCTGCGGGAAGAGGGTCTGAGCTGCAAGAAGTTGTCTTAACGAGGGGCTGTTATCACGAAATACCACAGGTGGCTGGCTTCAACAATACACATTTATTTCTGGGGCGCCTGGGTAGCTCACTTGGTTACGCATCCAACTCTTGAATTTCGGCTCAGGTCATGGTCTCTGGGTCCTGGGATGGAGCCCCACGTCGGGCTCTGTGTTCAGCAGGGAGTCTGCTGGAGTGTCTCCCTCTCCCTCTGCCCCTCCCCGTTCGTGCTCTCTCTCTCTCTCTCTCTCTCTCTCTCTAATTAATAAATATATCTTTAAAAAAATTTTTTTTAAAGATAAGAACACAAGCCAAGGCAGAAAACTGGAAAATGTGTCAAGCAGAATAAAAGCTACAAGAGTCCAGATGAAGATTGGATGGGCAGTGAGGACGGGGCATGGGAAGGGGAAGGTCGAGAAGAGACTGTTGGAAAGGTCAGTGGGGGCGAGATAATGGAGGATCTGCTTGTGTGCTTCCGATTGTATTTTGTTTAAGATTTTATTTTTATTTATTTTTTTTAAAGACTTCACTTTTTCTTTTTTTTTATTTTTTTTTTTAAGATTTTATTTATTTATTTGAGAGAGAGAGAATGAGAGACAGAGAGCAGGAGAGGGAGGAGGGTCAGAGGGAGAAGCAGACTCCCTGCTGAGCAGGGAGCCCAATGTGGGACTCGATCCCGGGACTCCAGGATCATGACCTGAGCCGAAGGCAGTCGCTTAACCAACTGAGCCACCCAGGCGCCCTAAGATTTTATTTTTAAGTAAGCTCTACACCCAACATGGGGCTTGAACCTACGGCCCCAAGATCAAGCATCACACGCTCCACTGACTGAGCCAGCCAGGTGCCTCCAGATTGTATTTGGAAACATAATTCCCCCCACAGAGAATTTTCTTTGCTTCTGTAGGGGGCATGGGGACACCAGCAATTCAGGATCCCTCAATCCAGTTTTTGGGCAAGAAATGTTCTGATGCTCTTAGATGACTTGAGTCTGGGCTGCAAGTTCATGGTAGGTTTGCTTCTGGCGTTTTCTGACTCCTAGAGTGGCTTACTAGCGTCCCTACCCTCGACAGCCCCTGGACTCTGACTTTTACCTTCCTCGCCCTGAGAATCTGTCAAAGCACAGCTTATTCTCTCAGCTGCCTGGTCAGGATGCTGCCGTCATCTTCCCGAATTTCCTCCCAGATCAGTCTCTCATTACTATTTTGTTTACCTGCTCCATGTTTCTAAGAAGATTGAAAAATATGTTGTCCAGCTGGAACATTGTTCAGAATCACTTCATTCCCCTTGCTGGGTGTGGAAGTTCTGCTGAGTTGCTACTTTCAATTTATGACAAAAAATCTGAGGTGGACGCTCAGCACTGAGGAGCAATCTTAATACATTCTGCAGTGAAGTCACTCCCTCTTTTTCTGAGATCACTGATAGAAGCTTTCTTCTTTCTTCTCGAGTGTTCAGCACCCCTTCCTGCCTCCTCACTCTCAGCTGGGGCTCTCGATCCAAATTACCCTGAAGTATTAGAAGCGAATACTTCAAGCTGCTTCTTTCCACCGCTTGTCATCATAACTGCAGCTCTACCCCTGTGTTCCTCATCTACCATGGAGGAAATGTCTCAACTCCTACCGGAGCCCAGGGATCTACTTACCACTGGATCCCATCCCCTGTGCCTACTCGGTGATCTTCCCCTGTTGTTTATCCCCTTGTCCTGTAGCACTCCTTTCCCTTTTCCAACCACATCATCATGAAAACATAGCCATCACATATTTACGATGTTTCATATTAAAAAGCAAAACAAGGGAGCCTGGGTGGTTCAGTTGGTTAAGTGACTGCCTTCGGCTCAGGTCATGATCCCAGGGTCCTGGGGTCAAGTCCCGCATCAGGCTCCCTGCTCAGCGGGGAGTCTGTCTCTCCCTCTGCCCCTCCCCCCTCTCGTGCTCTCTCTCTCTCTCTCTCTCTCTTGCTCACCCCCTCGCTCTCTCAAATAAATAAATAAATAAATCTAAAAAAAGGGCAAAACAAAACAACAGCCTTTTCCTTGTTTAATTTTTATTTAAATTCAAGTTAGTTAATATATAGTGTAGTATTGGTTTCAGGGGTAGAATTTAGTGATTCATCACTTGCATACAATACCCCGTGCTCATCCCAACAAGCTCTCTCCTTAACGCCCATCACGGTTACCCCATCCCCTGCCCACCTCCCCTGCAGCAACCCTCAGTTTGTTCTCTATCATGAAGAGTCTGTTATGGTTCGCCTCCCTCTCTGTTTTTATCTTATTTTATTTATTTTTCCTTCCCTTCCAACAACAGTCTTTTCTTGACCACATATTCCCCCTCAGCTAAGCAAAACTCCCCAAAGGAGGCATTTCTTACTTGATTCTGTTTTCTTAATCTCTCATTCCCCCGCCAACAGGTCCCAGTTATGGTTTCTTCCCCAGCTCTCTGCTGAAACCTCTCCTGTCATGCTTGCTTATGACCTCCATCTTGTTAAATCCAAAGGTCAATTCTCAAGTAACTTTTAACATAGTTTGTCTCTCTCTTATCTTTCAGCTTTTTATTTTATTTTTTTAAAGGTATATTTTACTTATTTTAGAGAGAGAGTGTGTGTGAGCATGAGTGGGGGAGAGAGAGAAAATCTCAAACAGACTCCCCACTGAGCATGGAGCCCGACACTGGGCTCGATCCCACGACCCTGAGATCATGACCTGAGCCGAAATCAGGAATTGGACACTTAATGGACTGAGCCACCCAGGTGCCCCTGTTCTTTTCTTTGTCTAGAACTTCGCTCCCACAACTTTTATTTAAATTGAGATATGAGTGCCATTTAACATTATATAGGTTTCTGGTGTATAACATAATGATTTGATATTTGTATATATTGAGAAATGATCACCACAATAAGCCTAGCTAACATCCTTCACCACACAGAGTTAGAGAATTTTTTGTGTGTGCTGAGAACTTTTAAGAGGTACTCTCTTAGCAACTTTCAAATATAGAGTGTTCTTAACTATAGTCGCCATGCTATACATTACATTCTCGTGCCTTATCTTATAACCACAAGTTTGTACCTTTCTGACCAGTTTCACCCACCCTCCTTTTTTAAATAGCAGCTGAAACAAGATGTAAATCTATATCTCTCTCATCCAACAGTTCAAAGGTACAAAGGCCAAGCCTTCCAAAAGGTATGGCTTCCGTCTCTCCATCCAAGGCAGCTGCCCCAGCTCTCCCACCTCTCAGGCAGCTATCTTCCCCACCATTTCTGCCCACAGAAACCAAGTTCTTTTGCAAAGCCCACCCACTCTAGTAAGTTGTCCTGGCCCGGAAGTCAGAATTCATCTGTCCAATCCCTGTTTCTTCATTCGTTGATTTTTTTTTTTTGAAAGATGAAGGTTTCTTCATGTATTTGACAAGGCTGGAAAGAAGAGGACTATGGGGTGACAGGCACATCTGCCTGAGGAGGTGCCAGGAGCTGGCATCCACCAGGCCCTTCCTCTGCCAGGAGGCCTCTCTGGAAGGAGCAGACAGCTCACAGAAGCCCTGGATGCCCTCTGTGCCCATCACAGAAAAGTCAGAACTGTCCCTTTCTTGCCCACCTGCCTGGGCTCCAGGGGGAAGAAGCGGATACTTACGCGATTCGGGCCCAGGTCCAGCCCCTGGGTGAGGATCTCCAAGATCCGGGCGCTGTGGCCGATCTTCTCCGCCGTGCCCACCCCACGGATGCAGGAGACCTCGGGCAGTTGTGCGCAGGGCCCGGTGGAGCGGCCAAGGCCAGAGCTGGTCGCACGTCACGTTCCCGACGTGCTCAGGTTTGCGGCGAGGGCTGCGGTGGCCGCGCAGAGCCGCTTCTCCAGTCCCGCGGGCGCACGGCCCGCGAGCAGGTGCGCGTCTGGCCCGACGGCAGGCCCGTCTGGTGGGCAGGAACTGCAGCGGCCACAGCAGCGGGGGAAAAGGCCGTGCGTTTGTTCTTCGATTCTAACATCTTCTGTCGCATATTATAGTTGTGCGTTGCTCACTGCCTGCTATTTTGTGAGTCTGGAGAGGGCAGAGCCCATGTCCTGTCCATCTCTGTGTCGTCTGCATCAGCGGCCTGGCTCCCTGCACAGAACAGGTGACCGTGAACGTCGGCCGCCTTGAACTGTGACAGCTGAATAAATGTCAAAGCTGCGGTTAAAAGCTATAGATTCTCTCTTCCTGTCTCCAGGTCTAATCAGATAATGTTCCCGGGTTTTACCCAACTTTGAAAAAGTTACTTTCAAGGTCAGGAAAGAGGGAATATTCTGCCCGTTTTCTTTTATGAGCAGACACAAAGATTAGGTTTGCTTTTTTTTCCTTTTTAGTTCTCCTAACATTGAGCTGATTGATGGAAGGTAGAGAAAAGTAATAAACCTTTATTCACAGAACTACAAAACCCTCTCCAGCTGCCACCCCCTTCCCTCTCTGGAGATAGATGGGGCCCCTGCTGTTAGGAAATATACAGCAGAGGGGGGAGTTTTCCAGGAATCCCTCTGCTACTCATCTACATCTTGACTACTTCTTGATAAAGATATCACCCTCTAGACAGAAGCTGTCATCAAGACAAGCAGGCCACATACACATTTAACTGTTTGGTTTCTTAAAAAGAGCAGCTTCACCATGAAAAACGGCTCCTTTTTCCAGCATTAGCGAGGAAGCGTACTGGGTCACCAGGAGCAATTTCAGAAATCAATTGATCATAATGTCCCACGCCGCAGTGCTCTCCTGTTCTTTCTTTCAGTGAGTGACAAGTGGCCGGGGCCCAGCTGGCCGAGGAGGTAAAACCAGTGGGGATGATGTGGCCCCACGTGGACGTCTGGTCATCCCGCAGCCTAGCTCAGGCTCGTTCACATGGTGGTCTCCGGGCTCGGCGTGCAGCCACCCGCTGAGTCCCACCACACGGGCTTTCAAGCCTCTGCTTGGGTCAGGGTCCTGGGACACCAGGCCAGCCCAGATGGAGCAGATGGAGAAATAAAGGGCACCTCTAAATGGGAGGACCGACAAGGCCACGTTAAGCAGGGGCGCGCACACCCAGACGGGAAGGATCTGTGACTGTTTTTGCGATATACCGCAGGCCCCAGCCTCCACGACACTCGCCTGCCTGAATTCCCTCTTCTCTGTCACTCTCCCAGAACGTAACAGCAGAAAAGCATGTGACCGAAAAAAGGAAGTGGTACCAACTGCCTTTCCTGGAGCCCTTTCCCCTTGGCCCATCTTGGGTTTGCTGCATGCCACCTTGGAAGGCAGTCAAAGCAAACACCTGGAAAGAAGAGAGAAAGAACATGCTGTGAGGACAAAGGCTCCATGCAGGTCTACTGGTCTGGAGGTGGAATGGGGGAGGGAGGGCAGCGGGTTTCCTGGGAAGTGAACTGTTTGTTGGGTGGATGAGAAAGGAAACATGGCAGGAGGCGGGAGGGGGTGGAGCTAAGAGAGGTTCCCGCTACACTTTGGCTCCTTCCTCCCTCCATCCGCCAGCTCAACAGTGGCTCAGAAATTCCGAGGCCATGCTTCCTGGAAAAGAGGGCAGCGTGGCTTAAAAAGTAGATGATTGCACACAAAAACTCCATTTACAAAGAAGAGTTTTAAGATTTTACATTTAACCTTTTCTTTTGAGGTCGTTTCAAGGAACAGAAGAATCGCAAGACTCTGAATCATACAGAGAACAGGTGACCCTTTATCCAGAGTCACTTACTGTTAACATCTTACCTCTTTTGCTTTATCATTTATGCTCTCACTTTCTCTGTCTCTGTGTGTGTGTGTGTCTCTTTCTCCACTACTCTGAACTAATTTAATGTATATGCATATATAAAGATCTTCCTTGACTTAAAATGGGCTTACCTCTCAATAAATCCGTTGTAAGCTTAGAATATCATAAGTCAAGGGGCGCCTGGGTGGCTCAGTCGGTTAAGCGTCTGCCTTCAGCTGAGGTCATGATCCCAAGGTCCCAGGATCAAGTCCCACAGCAGACTCCCCACTCCTCATTGGGGAGTCTGCTTCTCCCTCTGTTCCTCACCCTGCTTATGCTCTCTTTCTCTCTCTCTCTCTCTCTCTCTCATAAATAAATAAATAATTTTAAAAAATATATCATAAGTCAAAACTGCATTTACCACACCTAACCTACCAAACATCACAGCTCAGCCTAGCCCACCTTAAACCTGCTCAGAACACTTACATTAGTCTACAGTTGGGCAAAATCATGTCACACAAAGCTATTTCATAATAAAATGTTGAATATGCCGTGTAATATATTCAATTCTGAGCTGAAAGTGAAAAACAGAATGGTTGTTAAGTGTGCCGGTCGCTGATCCTCATGACTGCCAGGCTCTGCAGCCCGGCACCGCAGCAGAGTATTGTCCTGCGTGGTGCTAGCCTGGGAAAAGATCCAAATTCAAAATTCAAAGTAAAGTTCTGCTGAATGCATATCGCTTTTACACCATTTTAAAGTCAAAAAATCCTAAGTGGAACCATCATGCTTTGGGAACTGTCTATATATACATGTACTACAGTGCATGGGGGTGTGTGTGTGTGTGTGTATATATATATATATATATATTTGAAACCATTCAAGGGTAAATTACATATATCGTGGCTCTCTATCTGAAATACTTCAGTATGTATTTTCTAAGTATAGATTCTCAAAGAGAATATCCTTTAAAATTCTGAGAACAAACACTGAGGAGGGGCCCCTCATCTAGCGGGTGGGAACCCCGAGCCGTGCACCACGGTGCTTGGCCGGGCAAAGCCCTCGCCCACAGGCTCTTGCCTCCAGCCACAGCAGTCCTCCCCTGTGCCCCTCTGTAAGTGCGACTCGGCCGCAAGAAAGGAGCAAGGCACAGAAAGAGACGGGGACGGCCAGGGCCTCTAGCCTCGAGAGGGGTGAAGAAAGAGCAAGACATTCATGATTGCTTCTGGGAAATCAAACAACTGGAGCCGAGGAGGGAGGAAGAAGACTTAAAGTTGCTTTTTTATTTCAAGCAGGCATGGGGAGGAAGGAAAGCACTATGCTGAAAGGGGACACACGGGCTTTTAGAAGACATGGACAGACATCCCCAAAACACCCTTTCTCTCCTTGCTTAATTTGCTCAGGACCGCCTTTCAGGGAAGTCTTGAGGGAGGCCCTAAACACCATGGGCATCTCAGTGGTACACATTGAAACGATATGTCTTTTCTCGTAAAAACATTCTAGCTTCCTTTTCTTCATTTGGAATGATCATTTCCGCATCATTCTCCCAATGTGAGAAGCCGCAGGCTCCAGCTCGGAGGCTGTCGTCTGCAGCTTGCTGGCCTCTAGTGGCCGGGAAGGAACCTCCCAGCTCCTGGTCCTGCCTGGCTTCACTGTGACGAGACGGGCGCCTGGAGGCAGCGGTGGACGCTGTCTTCCTTACTAACCATGGGAAGGGCTTCCGGAGAATATTGGACAATCCGCTGCTTTACCCAAACCATCGTTTACCTGGATAAGAAACTTCCGTTGGCCCAGAGCAAATCATGGAGGCCGCATAAATGCGGAGGCCCACTCTCAAGCCCCTTGTTTCTGGGATGTGGATAATGTTCTATGGATAAGGCTTCCCAATTTCTCTGATGAAAGACGCAAAAATAGATGGCAGGTGAGATATGTTTGGAGCAGACTCTCACAAGCCTGTGAAGAGGAAGATCAAGTGGAAATAACATATGTTTGTAGACTCTAAAGTACATACACGGGGCGGCTGGGTGGCTCAGTCGGTTAAGCATCTGCCTTCGGCTCAGGTCATGATCCCAGGGTCCTGGGATCGAGCCCCGCATCGGGCTCCCTGCTCGGCGGGAAGCCTGCTTCCCCCTCTCCCTCTGCCTGCCGCTCCCCCTGCTTGTGCTCTCTCTCTCTCCCCCCACCATCAAATAAATAAATAAATAAAATCCTTAAATATATACATATAAAGAAGTACCTACATATCCAACATTATTTTTGGAAAAAAATCAGTGATCATGTGGCCTCCGTAAGTCTCTTGGATACCTGCAACTTCTCCAAGCTTCAGTTTGCTCATCTGGGAATAACAGTACACCCTGCAGGCATGTATTTGCCGAAATTATGTGAGTCAATAGGTCAATTGATCTTGATCTTTTACTGTGCAGAACTGACACGAGATATGTAGTAAATTTAGCTATTATTATTATTTTATTGTATTATTATTATTATCATCATCGTTATCAAAGATATAGTCCCATCTTCAGTTCTACGACAGAACAGGAGAATCTCTGCCTAAATTTAAATTCTACTTCACAGTTGATAAAGGTCTCTGAAGTACATGTAGATCCCATTTAAGTAAGGCAGCGCCAAACATTCCTCAGAGTTCTCCTCATGTAGATGGAACCATAGCTCTTCTAAGGGGAAAGATATATTTGAATGGCCCCTTGATATGAAGATACCATAGAAGGGACCTAAGTGGACCTTGAGGAGTCGACCGGATGGGTTGGCTTTAAAGCCCTCTCGGGCCTGCAATTCCACATCACACGACTCTGTGACCTGCGTTATGGCCTGCAATTGTATGAGCACAGGAAAACAGCAGAAGAGACCAGAGACATGTCACAGCACAGGCCCTGGGTCAGCCCTGCGCCACACACTGGAGGGGAACTGCATCCTTTCATCCTCGGACACGGGCACTCTGCTCCCTCCCAGCCACACAGGGATGCTCTCGGAATGGGACAGAGGCTGCCAGTGACGGCAGTCTCCCTCCTAGTTCCATGTGCCAAGAATGCTTTCCAAGTGGACAAAAGATTGGCATCAAGCTGAAGTAAATCAAAATGGTAAGACTTTGCAGGATGGCCGGAAAAACGAAACCGACCTAAGTAAATAACGGATCTTAAAAACTAGCAAAGGTCGGGCGCCTGGGTGGCTCAGATGGTTAAGCGTCTGCCTTCGGCTCAGGTCATGATTCCGGAGTCCTGGGATCGAGTCCCGCATCGGGCTCCCTGCTCGGCGGGGAGCCTGCTTCTCCCTCTGCCTCTCTCTCTCTCTCTCTCTCATGAATAAGTAAATAAAATCTTAAAAAAAAAAAAAAACTAGCAAAGGTGATTTAGATGTCAGTCTGATTTTTTGCATGATATAAATAATATCAATTCTTAGTATTTTGGCAGAAAATAATGCAAATAATATCACATAATTTGTCAGTTCTATCTGACAGCAGTAGAGTTAGTAGAACTCTGTGATTAGTGTGCACAGGAAGAAACCATATATGTTAGTATTGGGACGTAGAACCTACATATACTCAGTTCTTCAATATAGAAGGGCAAAATAACAAGTTGGTGAATTAACTGTAGTAAATAATAATAATGAGCCGGAAACTGTTAAGAAAAATTCGCCATTATAAATCAGCCATAGCTTGACATGTAAGATATTTATAGTTTGGAATTACATGGCAAAAATATAATAATATCAAAATAGCTCCTGTTTGTTGAGCACTTAATTGAATACCAGATGCTATGCAAAGTGATTTTCATACATTACCTCATTTAATTCTTTTTTTATTTTTTTAAGATTTTATTTATTTATTTGAGAGAGAGACAGAGAGAGAGCATGAGTGGATAGAGGGGCAGAGGGAGAGGGAGAGGCAGGCCTCCCGCCGAGAAGGGAGCCCGACGCGGGGCTCGATCCCAGGACCCCGGGATCATGACCTGAGCCGAAGGCAGCCACTTAACGACTGAGCCACCCAGGTGCCCCTATCTCATTTAATTCTTGAGACAGATAGTGTATTATCCCATTTTACAGATGAATCCACAGTTCTTATAGAACTTTTTTCTTCTCCTTCATATAATTGGCCACAATTTATAATTACACATTTATTTCCTTGGGTATTTGATTGATGTCAAACATGCAATTACAATGTATGTTTCTTGAGTACAGCAACTATCACCTTTTTGCTAAGCTTTCCTTAGCGAAGTGCTCAGCACATAGCAATAAGTATTTGTTAACTAAAGGAATGAATCTCATAGAGTTATGAAATTTGCCCATGGTCATTCAGCTTTGGGAAGCCCTGTTTTAGGAACTGTTAACTTTTGGATATACTGCATATACTATATTGGTTTTAAATTTATGAAAATATGGAGTTGAGACAGCCATCTTAAAACCATAAAAAGTCAGAAGTGGTATCAGCCACATGGCTGAATAAGAGGTCCCTCATTCATATCCCCATTTTAACAGCAATTTGGAATCTATCCATGGGCAAAAGCCACTTTGTGGGAGCTGTGTGATTGAGCACTGTAAGCCAAGGGACTTGGGAAAAGTATCACCCATCCATGCATCAGGTAATGAGTAGACAGAACTTGGTCTCAGCTGTAGACCCTGCAGTGGCCCATGAACTGGTTCCAGCCCTCTTGGCCTTGGTCCAAAGCCCTTGGAGAACACAGTCTTAGATAATCACCCATGGACAAAAGAGCCTTCGTGCAAGTCCAGGTTTCCAGCGGACAAGTTCCAGCATACTGTTGGAGAAAAAAAATTATGACTTTGTCCAAAGTCATAATTGGAGAGGGTAAGAGGAATAGCTGGACTTTACCCGTGTCACCCCTTTCCCAGGTGGCACAGCTCAGTGCCAAGGAGAGCTTCCCAGTCCATGATTCCTCCCACGGGGAGTGTATGAATGAGTACTCATCTTCCCCAACTGTGCAGGATGCTGCCAAAGAGAACTATTTCTCTCACCCCATCTAGAGTACTGAGTTGTGAGCTGCATGACTGGGGGGTGGAAAGAGACTGGGAGCAGCAGACAGAACACTCAGAGGGCATTAAAGGATACAGATCCTACTAACGGCATCAGGGATTCCATGTACAGCTCAGAACACCTCACCCACAGATCCCTGCAATGGGCCCTGTGCTCCATGCCTCACCCACATGCACCCTCACCCTGTGACCAGCTCCCTCTGCATGCTCTTGATCAGCTAAAGTAAGCTTTGGCAGATGACTAGCGAGCATGTGCAGAAAGCCTGCCTAAATCTGTGGGCAGGGAGAGACCACAAACCTGAGCTTTAGCTCTGCCTTTGGGAAAGCAAAAGGAAGGCTGTCAGCACACAAGCCTGGTACTTTGCAAGATCAATAGAAGGCATCCGAGCTTAAGAATTCTGCCAAAACAAGAAGCCTGTGGTAGGGAAGAAAGGAAAGAAGGCTGTTGGTGTGAAGAAGCAGAAGAAACCTGTGGTGGGGAAAAAGGCTGCAGCTACCAAGAAACCAGCAGCTGACAAGAAGCCTGCAGAAAAGAAACCCACTGCAGAGAAGCCTACTGCCTAAAAACTTAGGTTTATTCTATAAAAGTCAAATCATTTTGGACAGCTAATTTTGAATAAAGACCTGATCAAAGCCAGTGAAAATAAATAAATAAATAAATAAATGGATAAATAAATAAAATAAATTTAAAAAAAAGAATTCTGCCAAAAGAGGGAGTAAGAAACATGGAGCAGGTATATCCATAGAAGGTCTGGGAAAGCCTTAGAATCCCTATCAGGGCTGACAGAAGGTATTTATCTCCTAAAGGCAGTTAGTAAAGACTAGAGGAGGTGACGGTTACTTCCAATGGGAAGACAGTGATGCAAGACTTCAAAGAACATGAAAAATCAGGGAAACATGACACCACCAAAGGATCACAATAACCTTCCAGTAACCAACCCCAAAGACAGGGAGATCTGTGCTTTACCTGATAAAGAATCAAAATCAATTAATAAGATGGCATTGGTAAATCCGTACTTATCAATAATTGCTCTAAAGGTAAATGAATCAAATTATCCAATCAAAAGGTATAGAGTGACTGGATGGATAAAGAAAAAAATAAGACACAACTATATACTGCCTACAAGAGAGTCCATTCAGCTTTATGGATACATGTGAGTTCAAAGTGAGGATGGGAAAAGATATTCTGTGCAAGTGGAAACCAAAAGAGAGCATGGGTAGCAGTACTTATATCAAACAAAATAGACGTTAAGCCAAAAATGGTAACAAGAGACAAAGAAAGTCATACTATAATGATAAAGGAGTCAATTCATCAAGAGGATATAATAATCATAAGTATATATGAACACAGCATCAGGGCACCTAAATATATTAAGCAAATACAAACAGATCTACATGGAGAAATAGACAACAATACAATCATAGTAGGAGATTTCAACACCCCACTTTCAACAATGAATAGATCATCCAGACAGAAAATCAATAAACATTGCAATTGAACTATACTTTAGACCAAAATGACCTAAAACACATATGCAGAATATTCCACCCCACAGCAGCAGAATACACATTCTTCTCAAGTGCACATGGAACATCCTCCAAGATATATCATAGGCGGACCATAGAACAAGTCTTCGCAAATTTAAGAAGATTAAAATCATACCAAGTATCTTTTCTGAACACAATGGTATGAAACCAGAAATCAGTAAGAAGTAGAAAACTGAAAAATTCACAGATATGTGGATATTAAAACATAGTCCTGAACAAACAACAAGTCAAAGAAGAAATCAAAAGGGAAATTTAAAAAAATCTTGAAACAAATGAAAATGGAAATACAACATACCAAAACTTATGTGATGCAGCAAAAGCAGTTCTAGGAGGGAATTTTATAGGGACACCTAGCTGGCTCAGTCAGTGGAGCATACAACTCTTGATCTTGGGGTTGGAAGTTCGAGCCCCATTTTGGGTGTAGAGATTACTTAAAAATAAAATATTTTTTAAAAAGTAAGAGGGAATTTAATAATGATAAATGCCTACCTTAAGAGACAACAAAGATCTCAAGCAAACAACCTAAGTACACCTCAAGAAATAAAAAAAAGAGCAAACTAAGCCCAAAGTTAGCAGAAGGAAGGAAATAACAAAGATCAGACCAGAAACAAATGAAATGGAGACCAGAAAGACAATAGAAAAGATCAACTAGACTAAGAAAAAAAAGAGAGAAGATACAAATAAATAACATCAAGAGTGAAAAAAAGATATTACAACTGATACCACAGAAATACAGAAGGCTCATAAGAGACTCTTATGAGGGCGCCTGGGTGGCTCAGTTGGTTGGGCGACTGCCTTCGGCTCAGGTCATGATCCTGGAGTCCCTGGATCAAGTCCCGCATCGGGCTCCCTGCTCAGCGGGGAGTCTGCTTCTCCCTCTGACCCTCCCCCCTCTCATGTGCTCTCTATCTCATTCTCTCTCTCAAATAAATAAAATCTTCAAAAAAAAAGTTATTAAAAAAAAAGAGACTCTTATGAATAATTACATGCCACCCAAGTAAATAACCAAGAAGAAATGGATAAATTCCTAGGAACAGACAACTTATCAAGACTGAATCATGGGGCGCCTGGGTGGCTCAGTTTGTTAAGCGACTGCCTTCGGCTCAGGTCATGATCCTGGAGTCCCGGGATCGAGTCCCACATCGGGCTCCCTGCTCAGCGGGGGGTCTGCTTCTCCCTCTGACCCTCTCCCCTCTCGTGCTCTCTATCTCTCATTCTCTCTCTCAAATAAATAAAATCTTTAAAAAAAAAAAAAAAGACTGAATCATGACTAAATAGAAAACCTAAACAGAGCAATAATGAGTAAGGAAGTTGATTCAATAACCAAAAATCTCCCAACAAAGAAAAGCCCAGGATCAACTGGTTTTGTTAGGGAATTATACCAAACATTTAAAGAAGAGTGAATGCCAATCCTTCTCAAACTCTTCCAAAAAACTGAAGAGGAATTTACAACCCCAAACTCATTTTGCAAGACCAGCACTACCCTGATGCCAAAGCCAGATAAGGACACTGCAAGACAAAACTATAGACCAATATCTGATAAATATAGATGTAAAAAATGCAAAATATTAGGAAACCAAATTCAACAGCATATTAAAAGGATCACTCACCATGACCAAGTGGAATTCATCCCTGGGATGCAAGGATGGTTCAACGTATGCAAACCAATCCGCGTGATACACCACATTAATAAAGTGAAAGTTAAAAATAAACTACACCAGAATTAAAATGAAAACTTAATAAACAATAAAAAGAAAAGAAAAAACCACACCATAATCTCAATATACGCAGAAAAGGCATTTAACAAAACTCAAGTCCTTTTATGATAAAAAAAAAAAATACTTAACAAATTAAGTACAGAAGGAAGTAGCTCAATATAGTAAAGGCAGCCCACAGCTAACATCATACTTAATGGGGAAAGATTGAAAATTCTTTTTCTAAAATCAGGAACAATATGGGCACCTGGGTGGCTCATTCGTTAAGCGTCTGCCTTCGGCTCAGGTCATGATCCCAGGGTCCTGGGGTTGAGTCCCACATCGGGCTCCCTGCTCCACGGGAAGCCTGCTTCTCCCTCTCCCACTTCCCCGGCTTGTGTTCCTGCTCTCACTATGTCTTTCTCTGTCAAATAAACAAATAAAATCTTTTAAAAATAAAAATAAAAAATAAAATAAAATAAAATCAGGAACAATATAAGAGTACTCACTCTTACCTCTCTTCAACACATTACTGGAAGCCCTAGCCAGAGATTAAGCAAGAAGAAATAAAAGGCATCCAAAAATATAAATAAATAAAAGGCATCCAAATCAGAAAGAAAGAAGTAAAAAATGTCTGTGTTTGCAAATGATATGAATTTATATATAGAAAATCCTTAAGACTCTACCCCCAAAAAAAACCCTGTTAGAACTAATGAACTAATTCAGGATACTAAATCAACACACAGAAATCAGTTACACTTCAGTACATGAACAGCATAATAGCTGAAAAAGAAATAACACAATCTCATTCATAATAACATCAACAACAATAAAAATAGGAATAAATTTAACCAAGGAGGTGAAAGATTTGTACTCTGAAAATTAAGACTTTGATGAAAGAAACTGAAGAAGAAACAAATAAAAGGAAAGATATCCTGTGTTCATGAACTAGAAAAATTAATATTGTTAAAATGTCCATATTACCCCAAAACATGTATACCCTCAATGCCGTATCTATCAAAATTGCAGTAACATTTTTCACAGAAATAAAAAAAGCAATTCTAAAATTCATTTGGAACTCTAAAAGATCCTGAATAGCCAAAACAATCCCAAGAAAGAAAGATAAAGTTAGAGGCACCACACTTCCTGATTTAAAACTACATTACAAAACTATAATTATCAAAACAATATGGTACTGGCATAAAAACAGACACATAAACCAATGAAACAGAATCAAGAGTCCAGAAATCAACCCAAGTATATATGGTCACTGACATTTGAAAAGGGAACCAAGAACACCCAATGGAGAAAGGATAGTCTCTTCAATAAGTGGTGTTGGGGAAAATGGATAATCACACAGAAAGAATGAAATTGGACCCTTATTTTACACCACCCACAAAAGTTAACTCAAAACTGATTGAACACTTAAACTTAAGACTTGAAACCGTAAAACTCCTAGAAGAAAAAATAGGGGAAAATCTCATTGACAATGGTCTTGGCAACAGTATTCTGGACATGACACCAAAACAAAAATAAGTAAGTAGGACTATAATCAACAACATGAGAGGGCAACCTACAGAATGGGCGAAAATATTTGCAAACCACATATCTGATAAAGGGTTAATATCAAATACATAAGGAATTCATACAGCTCAAAAGCAAAAAAACAATCCAATTTAAAACTGGACAGAGGAACTGAATAGACATTTTTCCAAAGAAGAGATACAAATGGCCAACAGATACATGAGAAGATACTCAACATCACTCATCACTGGGGAGATGCAAATCAAAACCACCGTGAGATTATCACCTCGCGCCTGTTAGAATGGCAATTATAAAAAAGACAAGAGATAACAAGTGTTGGCAAGGATGTAGAAAAAAGGGAACTCTTGTGCGCCACTGATCGAAATGTAAATTGATGCAGCCACCGTGGAAAACGATATGGAGGTTCCTCAAAAAATTAAAAATAGAATTACCATATGATCTAGCAATCACTCTTTTGAGTATACATCCAAGGGAAATAAAATCAGGGTCTCAAAGAGAGATCTGCATTCCCATGTCCACTGCAGCATTATTTACAATAGCTAAGATATGTAAACAACCTAACTGTCCTTCTACAAATGAATGGATAAAGCAGATGTAGCATACATATACAACGGGTTATTAGTGAGTCATGAGACTGAAGCAAATTCTCCCCATTTGCAACAACACGGATGGATCTTCAGGGCATTATGCTAAGTGAAATAAGTCAGACAAAGAATAGACTGTATGCGATCACTTATATGTGAAATCTGAAAAAGTCGTCCTCATAAAAGCAGAGAGTGGAATGGTGGTTCACCAGGGGCTGGGTTGGGGCGGGGGTGGTGGAGATGTCAGTCAAACGTTCAAACTTTCAATTATAGGGTGAGTAAGTTCTGAAGATCTAACATACAGCACGATGACTACGTTAACAATTGTATCATATATTTAAAAGTTGCTGAGAATAAATCTTCAATGTTCTCACTACAAAAAGGAAATGATAATTATGTGGGGTGAGTTAACCCTGCTGTGGTAATCATTTCATAATATAGAAGTCTATCAAATCATCACGTTGTATGCCTTAAACTGACACAATGCTGTATGTCAACTGTATCTCAATAAAGCCGGAATAAAAACTGTAAGGGGTCAAACAGA
The DNA here is from genome assembly GCF_029215605.1 of Mirounga angustirostris. Classification (NCBI taxonomy): domain Eukaryota; kingdom Metazoa; phylum Chordata; class Mammalia; order Carnivora; family Phocidae; genus Mirounga; species Mirounga angustirostris. The sequence continues at coordinate 26,406,809 of NW_026991719.1, read as the reverse complement.
AGGAAAAGCTCAAATGATTACAGAGCTGCTGGCTCCAAAGTCCTTGAATTGCTGGATAAATGCAAGCAACCACCTACGTTCAGACTTGCTGTTTTGGGGGGTAAAAATGAGCCCTGTTTTTATGGAAGCTGTTGTAAGGCAGGTTTGATGCTACCTGCAGCTTAAAGTACTCATGATGGACTCCCCTGCCCACACGAGAGCCGCCGATGTTGTTCAGCTGCTCACATGGACAGCTTTGAACAGCTACACCATAGAGGTCCTCTGTGGTCCGGAAAAATAGTCTGTTTCACAGGGCAGTTGAGGAACTCGAGGGCTCTTGGCTCTTTGTGCTTCTAAGATCGGGAGGAAGGCAGGGACAGGGATAGTTTAGAGCAAAGTTTCAGACTCCGCTCTAAAGACTGTGAGACTTGGGACTCCCAGGTCTATTCTAAAATCTCTTAATGTGACACTAGATTGACAAAGTGTTTACTCAATGCAGAAGCCCTGAGGAGTGTGGAGAAAAAGCAAACTGAGGGAAGTAAACGTAAGGGGACCCAGAATATACCTGGAGGAACTGACCTTCAGGTTGACTGGCTTGACTGGCGTGGGTGCCAGTCAAGGGGTTGAGAGGAGGCCTGATGTCATGACGCAGGTCAGCAGCAGGAAGGGGAGCGCGCGGTTGGCCAGGCGAGCAGGTTTCCCAGGGCACCTGAGACCCGAGGAGCCTTCCTACCCCTCTGCCCACGAGGCGTAGCTCCACGCATATGCACATGGCCTGAAGGACTGACGGCCCCTGGGACTGTTAGAGATTCTCAGAGAGATCTGGGACCCAAAAAGTGGTGGACACTCCCTCCTGATCCGATCAACCTGAGGAACTTCAGAATGCAGCTGGACAGTCATTTCAGCCACACGGTAATGCTGCACGTTTTCTTTTTTTTTTTTTTAAGTTTTTATTTATTTATTTGAGACAGAGAGAATGAGAGACAGAGAGCATGAGAGGGAGGAGGGTCAGAGGGAGAAGCAGACTCCCTGCCGAGCAGGGAGCCCGATGCGGGACTCGATCCCGGGACTCCAGGATCATGACCTGAGCCGAAGGCAGTCGCTTAACCAACTGAGCCACCCAGGTGCCCCATGCTGCACCTTTTCTAACACGTGGACCCAACAGCAGTCACAGATGAGTGTCACTCTTTGGTGCACATGAAGTTTTGGATTCCTACCTGCTACTATACTCGTGTCACTTGAACTTCGGATGTGCGTCCGCGGAATGAGAAGCTTGTTACCAGGCCCTGGTTGTGTTGCTCCTGCCTCCCATATTGACCAGAATTGGGGGTGTTCGGGGCCCCTTCTCTGTTTGTATGGTTAATAGAGTGCTGATTCCATTGCCCCAGCAGAGCCCACATGAACTCAGAGAGCCAAAGGTTAAAGGAAGACCACAAAGGTAATCTCCTCTATTTTCCAGGTGAATAAACTGAGGCCCAGAATTGCTACAAAGCTAATTTGAGTAGAAACCAACAATATGCCTCTACAATGCCATGCTTGTATCCTGGTGCACCCCTCCTGGTAGGAAAGGGTCCCTATGCAGTTTTCTAAAACGCCCCTTATACAGAAGACATGAACGGACATTTCTCCAAAGAAGACATCCAGATGGCCAACAGACACATGAAAAGATGCTCAACATCACTCATCATCAGGGAAAGACAAATTAAAACTACAATGAGCTATCACCTCATACCTGTCACAATGGCTAAAATCAACAACCCAAGAAACCAGTGTTGGTGAGGATGCAGAGAAAGGGGAACCCTCCTACACTGTTGGTGGGAAGGCAAACTGGGGCAGCCACTGTGGAGAACAGTATGGAGGTGCCTCAAAGTTAAAAATGGAACTACCCTATGACCCAGCAATCGCACTACTGGGTATTTACCCAAAGAATACGAAAGCACTAATTCAAAGGAATATACGCACTCCTATTTTTATTGCACCATTACTTATAATAGCCACATTATGGAAGCAGCCCAAGTGTCCATCAATAGAGGAATGGATAAAGAAGATGTGAGGGGTGTGTGTGTGTGTGTGTGTGTGTGTAATGGAATATTACTCAGCCATCAAAAAGAATGAAATTTTTGCCACATGGATGGAACTAGAGAGTTATAATGCTAAGCGAAATAAACCAGAGAAAGACAAATACCGTATGATTTCACTCATATGTGGAATTTAAGAAACAAAACAAATGAACAAAGGGGGGAAAAAAGAGACAAACCAAAAAGCAGACACCTAACTCTACAGAACAAATAGATGGTTACCAGAAGGGAGGTGAGTGGGGTATGGGTGAAATAGGTGATGGGGATTAAAGAGTACACTTACCACGATGAGCACCAAGTAATAAATATATGGAAGTGTTGAGTCATTATATTGTACACCTGAAACTAATGTAACACTGTAGGTTAACTACACTGGAATTAAAATAAAATTTTAAAAATAGGGGCACCTGGGTGGCCCAGTCAATTAAGCATCTGCCTTCAGCTCAGTCATGATCTCGGGGTCCTGGGATCGAGCCCCGTGTCGGGCTCCCCGCTCAGTAGGGAGTCTGCTTCTCCCTCTCCCTCTGCTGCTCCCCAGCACTTGTGCACTCTCTCTCTCTCGAATAAATAAATAAAAGCTTTTTGAGGAATTAAAAAAATAAGTACTTAAATAAATTAACTGAAAGCCCCTTATAGGGTTGCACCCACCGATGACTGCAGGAAGCTTTAGTGCCATATGGGGTTGTCATTACTCCACACCAGTGCAAGGGACCTCCGTGGGAGGCAGCAATGACCAAAATGTGTCATTTAGCTGAAAGAAGGTGGGTTGACAATGCAGTCGTTTGGAAAACCATTTAATTTCAGTTGCTGCCAACTTCAGACAAGAAGCATATACACAATCACCTAAGCCAGGAGTACCACCTAATATTTTTTCTAAGTATTTAAATATTACCACTTATTGGTGATTACCTCTGCATATCTGTAGGAAAACAAATAAAATGAAACCTATTACTGGGATATTAAGCCACATTTTGTTGTGAGGAATTTAAATAAATTTTATATTTCAGTCTGCCAACTATGTTATTTCTTTCTAGTTTCTGAATATAAGTAATTAAAACAGTAATGGGTCTGTAATCAAAGTTTATATTAGTATTTGGATTATTAAAGTACTGAGAAAATGATTTCCCACAAAACACATTTTTACTTAACTAAATAATTTCCCATTTTACGCTAGGATAAGAAAAGAGAGTAGAAAATAACATTGAGGTTTCTAACGTGAGGAACTCAGAGGATGAATTCACATAATTAGAAATACACTAATAGCTGTGGGGAATTGTTTGCAAAAAGAACTGTAATAATTTCCCCTCTCTCTCCATGCCCTTGACACTGACTCTTGGCCTGCCCATGTGACTTGCCCTGGTTAATGAAACAATAGCAGATGTGACGTAAGTCAAGAAGACTTGAGAGGTACTTGGGCGTCGATCTCGGGAGCTCTATAATCACAACCATGTGAATGAGCCCAGGCTAGCCCACTGAATAATGAGGGACACATGGCCAAGTCAATAACCAAACACATGAATGAAGCCATCGGGGATGAGCCAACCTCAGCCTAGGTTACCTAGACCAGAAGAACAGCCAGGCAAATATGAAGAAATTATCAATATTTCGCTTTTTAAAAAATGTCTCTTAAGCTTTTAAAATTCTTGTAAATGTTATAAAAGGTATCATGCTTCAAACACTGCATTTATAGAGAGAGAGAAAAGAAAAGATTAAACAATGTATAGCTGAGTTTCTTTGTTCCGTTTGCCATGAAATTTATTGGAAGAATTGTGTACACTCATTACGTCTCCTTTCTCCTAAATATCCTCAACCTTTCATTGGATTTCTGTCTGCTCCACTCTCCCGAACCTGCTTTGAGAATGCCAAACTCCTCTGGCCTATCACTCTTGCCCTTTTCAGTGTCCTTGCTGACTGTGCCTCTTCTTCCCAGTCTCTGAAGGTTGAGCATCTGGGTCTTCTTTTCTATTTTTTTTACACTACTCCCCTGTGTAACTCATTCTGTGCCACAGCTTTCCACGCCGTGTGTCCACTCCTGACTCCCACACTTGTATCTCCGACCCTGCCCTATCTTCTGAATGCCTGGCTTCAAGGGCCAACTACCTACTAGACCTCCACCTGGGTATCAAACTAACATGTACATGTCCAAAATCAGACTCTTAATGCCCCACCCTGGACACCCAACATTCCCTTCCGACGGCTTTCCTAGTATCAGTTACTAGCATCTCCATCATTCAGACCAGACTAAAGGATAGAAACTGGCCTCGATTCTTTCCTTTCTCTCTCCCTTTAGGCAATCTGTGTTAGTTCTATGCCCAAATATATCACGTGTGCATCCTCTTTTCTCCACCTCCTATTTTAACATATTAGTTCAAAAGACCTCTGTTCCTTTTATAAGCTACTACAGTAGGCTCCTAAATAGATCCTGTTTTCATTCTTTCTCTACCCTAGTCTGTTCTCCAGACAGCTGCCAAAATGATCACTTAAAAACATCCAACACGATTCTTGGTTTCGGTTCAGGTGATGATCTCAGCATCCAGGGATCGAGTCCCTGCATCCGGCTCCCTGCTCAGCGGGGAGCCTGCTTCTCCCTCTGCCTGCCACTCCCCCTGCTTGTGTTCTCTCTCTCTCAGATAAATAAATAAAATCTTTTTAAAAAATTGAACATATATCATATTCCCACCTTGCTTAAATCCTCCAATGACTTTAAGTTTCACGACAAATAAAGTACAAACTCCTTACCATATAATTAGCCCCTGCATTCCTCTCTGACCGTGTGTAACTCCCCCACAAGACTGTCAAACCCAGGGGCGCCTGGGCGGCTCAGTCGGCTCAGTCAGTTAAGCGTCTGCCTTCAAATCAGGTCATGATCCCAGGGTCCTGCGGGGAGCTTCTCCCTTCCTCTCTGCCCCTTCCCTGCTCATGCTCTCTCCCTCAAATAAATAAATAAAATCTTTAAAAAAAAAAAAAAAAGAGGGCGCCTGGGTGTCTCAGTCAGTTAAACGACTGCCTTCGGCTCAGGTCAGGATTCCAGGGTCCTGGGATCGAGTCCCACATCGGGCTCCCTGCTCTGCAGGGAGTCTGCTTCTCCCTCTGCCCCTCCCCCCACTCATTCTCTCAATCTCTTGCTCTCTCAAATAAATAAATAAAATCCTTAAAAAAAATTAAAATAAAAATTATAAAATAAAAATTAAAAAAAAAAGAATGTCAAACTCATGAATTTTGCTTTGATTATATTTTTGCTTGTTGCCAACAGTCAATTCAATAGGCATGTATTAAATGATTGAACAGTCATAAAGTGAATAAATGGCTGTATTGGTACTTGTGTTTTTGATATCATCATTTTTTATTTAATATACCAGAAGTATATGAAATACATATGCTTTAAAAACTTAGTAAATGTAAGTACCTCTAACATGAAACTCTGCAGTGACAGCCACCAGCAGGCTGGTCAGTGGATGCCTCCATGGAACTGGGGAATCTCAATGGGAATTATGAAATCGTGGAGTTATAAAATAATAGTGACGTTCTCCTAGATTTCCCATGTATTTATATATTATAAACAGTAGATGTGGGCCAGTATCTTCATACACAGTGATCAGAAGCACAGGATTTAGAGTTGGGCTGGAGATTTCCATTTGACTATCCAGTCTACTCTCTACCGACCCATATTCCATTCTGTGCCCTCAAAACAGAACTATCTCATCTTGTGGCTTAGGGTTGGGTGTGGTCAATGGAAGCATTAACAGGAGATTGGAAGGTGGGAAAAGAGTAAGGACATGGAAGGTGGGAAAAGAGTAAGGACAGAGTATTTACTCCTCTTCTGCTGGACTATGAGTTGCCATATCCTTCTATCAAAGGCCATAAATTCTGTCTGGTGGTCCTTTCCACAGAGCTACTCTCCCCTGGTTCTGGTCATTCTTGCCTCCCTCTGCTCCCTCATGCTGACACCATCCCTTCTTTGAACCCTGCCCCCACCTTTGTAAATGGCCCCTTTCTTAACTCACCTCGATTACCCAATTTAAATGTGCGATATGGTTTATGCCGGGCCCCTGAATGGTACAGTAAAATGATCCCAGACTTGGCCCTGAGACACAGAGCACTAAAGTGGCATTCTGGGATACAATGGGTCACAGATTTGAGGAGTGCGCAGAGAAATTCCTGGGGACATCGGGAATCCCTGGGGATTCAGTGACATCGCAAAAATTCAAATGATCACACAGTGTAGGTGAAGGGCAAGGTTCTGTGAGAGCAAATGGTTGTGTAGTTTGATCACCATGCAGTGATAGTGATCATAAAGAGCGTGGATCAGCTGCTGTTTCTCATTACCCCACAGCTCCAGCGCCCCGAGGCCTCACATAACCAGAAGCAGAGGCTCTGGTTTCTCCCCCACCCCCTCAGAGTCACACGGGGAAGGACCGGGGAAGGACGCTACGTAGCCTCCCTCGCAGGTCTTCCGAAAGACTAGGTGGCAGAGGCCGGAGCTGCAGAGGGTTGAACCCTCCATATGGTAAACTCTGACCAATGAAAGATAGGAGGCAGGAGGAGGTCGGCAGACACTTTCCTCTTCCTTTTTCCTTCCAAAAGACGGGTTCCCAGGAGCAGTGGCCGGCGAAGCCCATCTGGAGACAAGTCGCATGGCCAAACAGCTATATTTTTCTCTTGAAGGTCTGGCCAGGCTTGTTAATGAATCACCTCGCATTGGCTTTCCCTGCTTCTTTGCCTTGCTTTCCCTTTTCCCTCATAGTTGCTGCCCTGGGATTGGACCTCTCAATTAGGGGGACATACCATCCAGGTTTGCCTAGGACTGAGGGGGTTTCCAGGATGGTTGACGATCAGTGTTCAAACCTGGACAGTCACAGGCAAACCCCACTGGCCATAAAGCATTAGGATTGAAGTGCTGTTTTCTAAAGAATCCTAGGTAAACCGACTGGGACCAGTGGGAGCAGACCCCCGGAGTGGATCGTAAGGCTAGATGGAAAAGAGCCTCAGGTCACCGAAGCACTCTCCTGTGACGCAGAGTTCAACTCCTGGCAGGGACACCTGGGACCGGTTTTAATACATTGCTGGGATGGTTCTTGAAGCTTCGGGCAGACACGATGATGGCCGATGGCAGACAGGCTGGGACTGCCTGGCAGAGCACAAAGAGGTCTCAAGGTCAGGGGGGCGGGGTGGAGAAGGTGGCAGTGGATTAACAGAACTGGAGAGCCACTGTCCCTGACTTTTCTCTGCGGGGGCCACAGGACCCTTCCTTTATTAAAGGAATAAGGAATGCACTCTCGAGAAGGGCAGTGCTTGCTGTGAGAAATTCGGTGTAGCCATCCTCTGCATACCAACCTTGAAAATAAAGAGATGCTGCCACGAAACCCCAGGCTTCCTAATATGAACAGAGATGCTGGGGGTCGGCTCCCTGGCCCTCCGGTTTCCACTAGACGGGAGCACCAACAGGAGACCAGGGAACTCGGGGGGGTTATTCACCCAGCGCCTCCCTGCAGCGTTGCCACAGGCTAGCTGCATCCCCACGGAAGGTCAAGGCTCCTGTAAGCCAGCCCTCTCCACTCAGCCTTTCTGCCTCCAGGTTCACTTCCTCCCCCCTTCCCACGTTAGTCCTAGGAAGCCCTTGTTACTAGCTCCAGGAAACGATGCTGTGACTGTGGGCTTCTCAACACCCCTCTCTACTGTGTAAAGAATCCCTTTCCTTAAATTGATTAATTTGACTGTACCATCTGTTTCCTGCCAGGACCCCATATACGCTTAGAACACATTTGGAAATTTTTCCCGGAAACCTTGGAGGGAGGAACCAGGTGGCTAGGGAAAAGAAATGGGAGGAAAATTTTCCAGTGTACACTTTTTGAATTTAGAACCACAAAACTCATTACTTATTTAAAAGAACATTCCATACTAATGTACACCTCTTTTTAAATTTTTATTTATTTATTTGAAGTGAGTTCTATGCCGAACATGGGGCTTGAACTCACAACCCCAAGATCAGGAGTCCCATGCTCCCCTGACTAAGCCAGCCAGGTGCTCCTCATGTACACTTTTAATAGCGAGGTTAAGTCTATGAAAGACAGAGGGGACATGATGTGGCTTTGCTATCGTAAGCTTTGAACATGTGACACAGAATTTCCAGTTCTAGAAATTGATTCTCAAAAAAGAAGTGAAGGTACAAAACTTCATGTACAATGTAAATGCCCAACAATAGGGGCGTTTGGAGAGAAACATAGGACAAACATCTCCGTAGCCATCAAAGATAGTGTTTTTAGAAATATTTTGAAGAACACAGTAGAATGTCATGATAGAAAGTTATAGGGCAGAAAGAGAATACAAACGAGTGTGTATAATTTTGTAAAATGTGTGTGTGTATTAATCTCTATTTTACCAATGAAGGCACCTAGGCAGAGAATAGTTAATACTTGAATGTGTTCAAGTTTATAGGACTTATGAATTTGGATTTGGGGGGCTATGAGTAACAGAATGTCCAACTTAAAGAACTGAAACAAGAGAAGTATTTACTTCTCTCACCAAGAATCTGAGGGTGGACAATACTAGGGTTATTCTGGCTGCTCAATTATATCATTAGAGACCCATATTCTTTCTCTCATTCCACTCTGTCACCTTCAGTGTGTGAGCTTTTTGTCCTCAGGCTTGTCACCTTAGGTCACAAAATGACTGCTGCAGCTCCAAATGTCACATCATCACAGGCAATGACCCAAGCAGGAAGGCCTTAGGAGCCAATTGGGTTCTATCAGGCTCTTGGTCTGGGTTAGCTCTTTGCCATGGCTTGCACCCACGATACAACCCAGGGGTTTTCCAAATATATCTGCACTGCACAATGGGCTGCCTTATCATAAACTGGACTGCTCTTGCTTAAATGACTTGAAACAAACCCAGAAATAAAAGTCAAACCTGTAATGGATTCTCTTCATCTGTAAAATGAGTAGGTTGAACGAGATCATCTCTGAGGTCCCTTCCAGCTCTGCTGGGCTCTGATGCAAAAAAAGCCTGGCAGAAAACCCACCAAATTATTAATTGTGGTTAATTTGGGATAGTGAGATTATTCATCTTCTTTATGATTTTTCTTCTTGCCCAAATTTTCTGTAATGACTATGTGTTATTTATGTAATGAGGAAATACATCATTTTTTAAAATATCATAAATGTTCTAAACTAGGAAACTGTTTTAAACTAACTTTACAAATGTAATATGTGGGGTTTTTTAAGTTTGTCGGCCAATAGTTCAGCCTCTTTTCTTAAGACTTATTCCCATACTTTGACCACCCCGGTGTATAGGAATAATTGTCATCTGCAGTTTTAGTTATGGGCATCTTAGTAAAATAGTGGACGTAGGTAAGGGCAAGTGGTAAGCAATCTATTTCTTCTCATGTGAGCCTGACTGCCTTAAACAACTGAAATTCCTCCAAGAAAAGACACAGAATATGTGGGTAAACTCACGATGCATTTAACTACCTGTAAAACATAGTTACAAATCAGAGGATTGTGAAAGTAATCACATCTAGATTTATTTCCAAGACTCTCAGAACTGCTTACCAATCTTTGTACTTTGTTTCTCATGGAAACTGAGTTGTCTTTCAACAAATTCCAAAGGTCTTTGGGTCTAATGCACCTCACAAATTCCTTACCATTCATGAGACATGGACCTGTTAAAAAAAAAAAACAAAAAACAAACAACAACAACAACAAAAAAAAAAAACCAAGAAGGCGAGTGAATATTTTTATTGGCAACAAATACCGTCAGTTGAGTTTCCTATAGTGACAGACTCACTTCATTCATTTTTGAGAAAATGTCTGTCAAATACCCACATCAGCAGCACTGTAGTTTGTCTCTATCAGTCTTTTTTTTTTTAATTAAGTAGTCTCCACGCCCAGTGTGGAGCCCAATGCAGGGCTCGAACTCACGACCCTGAGATGGAGACCTGAGCGGAGATCAAGAGTCTGACGCTTAACTGACTGAGCCACCCAGGTGCCCCTATCAGTCATTCTTTCAAGTAAAAATGGTGCTCTCCGAACAAAGCAAAGAATTCAATTCACAGCTCAAACAATCCCACAAGTCCTTTGCTTGAGACAACCACCATCCTTTGGTATGCCGCATAAAATCTGTTTCATTAAAAAAAAAGATATGTGTTTGAGGATCGAAATTTAACAAAATTAACGATTTTTACCGCATATTCAAGGACACTAAGTGAAACTGCCTTTTTTTGGCAACTATGTGGAGATAAGAATATAATGTCTATTAGTACAGGATGGTGTCAGTGCCTTAATTTGTGTTAAGAAGTTAGCAGTTTTGCCCACATTTGCCTTTGCACCAAGAATGCATTTGCAACACAGAGAAAAATGCAAATAAAGTCTCGGTATTATTATTTTGACCTCATGGGACTCCCAGGGGTCTGCAGACCACACTTTGAGAAACCACTGCTCTCGACTATGGACAGGTAAAATTCAATTTTAAAAATAACTAAATTAAGAAGGGAAATAAAACCAGGACAAAAATAAATTATATTTGTGAATTAATAAAGTAAAAAAAAAGAGACTCTCATCCTTTAAATAAATATATTCTACATTATCAGTGATCTCTGTAAGTTAAGTCTTGGGTAATAACAAATGAAAAGATACTTTGGATTCTTATACATTTTTTCTAAAATAATTTATTTTTCTTACTAGGCAACATTCTATCACCCTACCAAATTTTCAAACACATTATTATGCTAGTTTGTTAATTATTCTCCCTACCCCATCCCCACTCCACCCTGAGTTTCTTGAGATTAGAGACTGTATATTATTCATAACTGAAACTAACACTTGGCACATAGTAGGTGTTCCATAGATGTTTGTTTTACTGAATGAATATATTTTTCAATCAATCAAGAAACAATATGAGTTTTTAAAATTAAAACTGTAGGGGCACCTGGCTGGCTCAGTTGATAGAGCATGTGACTCTTGATCTCAGGGTTGTAATGTTTGAGCCCCACACTGGGTGTAGAGATTATTTATAAATAAAATCTTTAAAAAATAATTAAAACTGTATGCAAGCTAGTTGAAATAAGATGCTAATATATAATTTTCTTCAGAGGCAGATATATTTAAAGAAATTACCTAAAAATTGATCTCCAATGAGTTTGTAAAGTATTGCCAATTAAAGAGAATTTTGCCCAACATAACTTATAGTCACAAAATTATTTAATTACTTCATTTTTCTCTATTCTTATTTCTTAGTCCACTAAATATCAAAAGCAGAATGTTTGCAATGCAGACATGAAGTCTCGTGCCCTGGGAATCGAAGTCTAGTTTCAGACTATCAGAATGATTTTTTGCCACATAAAAAGCACAGAGCCAAGTCTAAAACACCCACACATAAGCAAACACAAATGCATGCAGGCGTGCACGCACATCTCAAAACATAGAGGACAGGAAACAAGGCATATGACAAATGCACCAGAAGATAATAAGGGGTGGATGGATGTGTGCATGTGTGTCTGTTTAGAGGAATGTAGTATGGTTCTCAGTTTGGTAATGCTATCTATTCTAGATTTTTTTAATTTTCTTTTTTTTTATAATGAAGGATTTTTTTTAAGATTTATTTATTTGAGAGAAAAAGCACAAGCAGGGGGAGGAGCAGAGGGAGAGGGAGGAGGAGACTCCCTCTGAGCAGCGAGCCTGATGCAGGGCTCGATTTCAGGACTCCAGGATCATGACCTGAGCTGAAGGCAGACACTTAACCGACTGAGCCACCCAGGTGCCCCTTTTTAAATTTTCCTTAACAATTTTAAGAAACTAGAATGGACCACAGAGGTCACTGGTCCAGTTCTACCAACTTACAGATAAGAGAAAGATGCCCAGTGAGCTTAAGTATAACCTTTAAGACAATATAAAAACAAAGATGGGTTATTTTATTGACGCTTGGGCTCCCCTCCCAATGTCCCCCACCCCCGCACATTTTATACATGAATGTAGATTCAGGGATTGTGTCTATTATGATCTCTAAAAGAGTGAGATTGCTTTTTCTAGATTTGCTTTGATTCATTATTAATGTTTGGTCAGCTATTTATGAATGAGGCCATCTCCTTGATCAAACCCTCATTTGAATAATTTTCAAAACCAATCATTTCAGGTTAAGATACAGCTACCAACAGCATGTAACCTGCATGATTGCAACTTGGAAGGGGTTTCTAAGGTACAGGTCACTGTTTAAAGAGATACTGGGGTGCCTAGTTGGCTCAGTTGGTGGAGCATGTGATTCTTGATCTCAGGGTTCTAAGTCTGGGCCCCACGTAAGGTGTAGAGGTTACTTAAAAATAAAATCTTTTAGGGGCACCTGGGTGGCTCGGTAAGTTAGGTGTCCCTCAACTCTCAGATTTCGTCTCAGGTCATAATTTCAGCATCGTGAGATCCAGCCCCACATTGGGCTCAGTGTTGGACATAGAGTCTGCTGAAGATTCTCTCCTTCCGGGGCACCTGGGTGGCTCAGTCAGTTAAGCGTCTGCCTTCAGCCCAGGTCATAATCCCAGGGTCCTGGGATGGAGCCCCATATCGGGCTCCTTGCTCAGCGGGGAGCCTGCTTCTCCCTCTCCCACCCCCCCTGCTTGTGTCCCTCTCTCGCTGTCTCTGTCAAATAAATAAATACAATCTTAAAAAAAAAAAGTCTCTCCTCTTCCCTCTGCCCCTCCAGCCCCACCTCCACATGCTCACGCACGCACTCTTTCTCTAAAAATAAAATAAAATAAATTCTTTCAAAAAGATATTACAGTGGAACTTCATCATATGTTCATTTAACTTATGTGAATTAAGCTATATGCATTAAGCAAAAAAGAATCAAATAGAGAAATAATCATTTAAATATTAGTTACTTGAATATATTCAAATTTAAATAAATTGGTATTTAAGTATCAGGTGATTCTGACAGTTTCTTTCAGTGAGATATGAATCTGATGTTCTCTCAGTTGGTCTCTGGATGTAGCAGCTTAACAGAGGATCATTCGATCAATGTTTAATGAGGACTTACTAAGTGCCAGGACTGTTCTACGTTCCAGGGATACAACACTAAGCAAGATAAATAAGGTCATTTGGAAACTACTTGATGTGGGCTGGTTTGCCAGAGTCACTTTCTCAATGTCTCCACTTCTGGCCTTAAGAGTTCCCATTTGTGCTAGACCGCCGAGAGCGTGTCTCTTGCAAATCTCCCCCTGCCACCCCCCAACCCCACCCCGCTCTCTCGCTCATACTGTTATTTTTACCTGATGCTTGTTGACCTGTGGTGAGGGGCAGGAGACAAGAACATTCTCTGATGGTCTGATTAAACCTCATCCTTAAGAGTCTTCGAGTCTCACAAGTGCTTTTGACTCTCCAGCTACAGTTTTGCCCTAGTACACACTCTTTACTTTCATTTATTCATTTATTTACATATTTTTTTGTTAGTAATCTCTACATCCAGTGTAGGCTCAAACTCATGCCCCAGAGATCCAGAGTCACATGCTCTTCGGACTGAGCCAGCCAGGCACCCCTCCCTAGTACATATTCTTGCCTTTCCTTCGGAGGTGGAGTTGCTCTTTTTCTTGTCTCTTCAAAACTACACCGGGTTTTCACCAGTGCCCTGTGAGAACTACTTGTGTCGTGTGTCCCCCATAAATGTAGACTTTCGTTCCATAGGGGAAGTAGCAAAGATGGGCTGAGCAAAGTTTCAGAAGTGGCTTCGGTTCTCTGCCAGCCAGCAGCTTGATGGAAGCTTTGTCACCATTCTCCCCGAACTTCCCTACGAATGCCTGGTGGCGCCTGTGGAGGAAAATCCTTCAGGAGGATGAAGTCTTCAAACTAGCTCACACTTGGCCTTGAGCAATTCTTTAAAAACAGTTGGCTGAGTCCTCTTACCAGCTTATATGGAGTCCAGTAGCATCTGCCCCACATCAGCAAATGTTCAGGTCCTCTATCCCCCTGCAAGAATTTGGCACTCCTCAGATTTTGGATAATGTGGTTGCCCTATAACCTCGGTTTTCTGGTTCATTCAAGAAAAATCACTACTTTCCAGTTTGTCCAGATTTTCCTTGTTGTATGAATGCAAGAGACTCTCATGCAGCTCTCTATACCTCTAAGCTAAAAACAGAAGACCTTACTGGAGGGTTTTAAGCAGCGTAGTAATATGATTGAATTTACATTAAAAGCTCAATGGGGGCTCCTGTAGAAGTCTGAGGATAGGACAATGGAAAAGTACAGAAACCAAACAGAAAGCTTTGCATTTGTTCCGATAAGACATGTTGGCGGCTTGGGCTTAGCTGCTAGCAGTAGAAATGGGAAGGGTGGATATTTCAGGACATGTTTTTTTTTTTTTTTTTAAGATTTTATTTATTTATTTGACAGAGAGAGACACAAAGAGAAAGGGAACACAAGCAGGGGGAGTGGGAGAGGAAGAAGCAGGCTCCCCGCCGAGCAGGGAGCCCGATGCGGGGCTCGATCCCAGGACCCCGGGATCATGACCTGAGCCGAAGGCAGACGCTTAACGACTGAGCCACCCAGGTGCCCCTTAGGACATGTTCCTGAGGCGAACTAGAAAAGATCTGGTGATGTGGGGTGCATTAATCAGGATCCACTCAGGAGACAAAAACCACAACAATAATTTGCAATGGGAAAACTTAGTATAAGTAATTATTAACTAGCAACAGGGGCTTAACTACTACTAAGAAGAGTGAAACTAGCTCTGTAAGAATGGCAATGAAGCAGCCACTATCTCAAAAGGCTTTGGGAGAGTAACCAGAGAAGGAACAAAGGGGGAGAAGGGCACCAGTTCAGAAATTCAGACCTTGCTGGAGAGGGTATGGTCTCCGGGATGACCGTGAGGTTCACTGAGGTGCTCCGAGCCTGGGATGACACGCAATAGGCCGGTATCTGTGTGCCAGAGACGCTCACTACAAAGCTGCCTACTGTGATGGTCACAAAACTCATTAGTTCTTAGATTTGGTGGTAAAGTCTAGTGAATATACCTGCACTTTGACCCAGCAAATTCCATTCCAGGTATTTACTCAAGAAAAATGAAAACATACGTCTACAAAAA
Organism: Mirounga angustirostris; assembly: GCF_029215605.1. Classification (NCBI taxonomy): domain Eukaryota; kingdom Metazoa; phylum Chordata; class Mammalia; order Carnivora; family Phocidae; genus Mirounga; species Mirounga angustirostris. Next base: position 26,391,696 of record NW_026991719.1, on the reverse strand, counting down.
GGCATGAAAGAACTTTGTGGGAAGATGGAAATTTCTTTATCCTGATCACAGTGGTGGTTACAGTGCGTATACATTTGTCAAAAATCACTGAACCTTAAACTTAAAATCGGTGTTGGGAGAAGGAGGGGGCTCTTGGAGATAAAAGACAGAAGAAAGTGCGAAATGGTTGTCTCCAATTTGGGAATGAATTTACAAGAGAAATATAATAGGATTAGCCAGGACTACTGAAGGCTTACTAGATATTTGCGGTAACAAATTTAGAGAGTCCTCAACAGAAGTTGTGTCATTTTTTCCAGCAAATTTCAGTTTCTCAATCACTGATACAGAGTAGACAGATAATTGACTATATACAGGGTTAGAATTTTGCTAGGAGAACATGATGAGGGTAAGAGAGACAAGGGGTTGGGGCATCTGCAAGACAGGAGTGATTTTAGTGATGATCCAATGGATTAGAAAGTGAATATTTAAAGATACAGAATGTGTGTTTCACATAACATGGCCTCAAATGCAAGCCAATTATTTCATCTGGGGCTCAAAAGAAAATTAACAGGGATGCCTGGGTGGCTCAGTCGGTTAAGCGTCTGCCTTCGGCTCAGGTCATGATCCCAGGGTCCTGGGATCGAGTCCCACATAGGGCTCTCTGCTCCGCGGGGAGCCTGCTTCTCCCTCTGCCTCTGTCTCTCATGAATAAATAAATAAAATCTTTAAAAAAAGAAAATTAGGGCGCCTGGGTGGCTCAGTTGGTTAAGCGACTGCCTTCGGCTCAGGTCATGATCCTGGAGTCCCTGGATCGAGTCCCGCATCGGGCTCCCTGCTCGTCAGGGAGCCTGCTTCTCCCTCTGACCTTCCCCCCTCTCATGTGCTCTCTGTCTCTCTCATTCTCTCTCTCAAATAAATAAATAAAATCTTTAAAAAAAAAAAAAAGAAAATTAACAATCTCTCCCAATAACAGAGGGAAAAATGTTTGCTTTGATTGTAAATGGGAACTGCCTAAAGGATATCCATTGGCAATTTTTTTATTTTCTCCCTTACACATTAACTGGGAAACCTAACCCCACAAATACGTGTGGCTTCACTAGAGTACAGCAGTTACTGATTGCTTCAAAACAAACCACCCTAAAACTTCTTGACTTACAACAACAGCCATTTTATTTGCTCAAGATTCTGTAGGTCAGCAACTGGGGCTGCATTCAGCTATGTAGTTCTTCTGCGGGCCTTGCCTTATGTAGTTTCAGTTATCTGGTGGTTCAACCGGGACTGAATGGTCTAAGACGGCCTCACTCACGCGTTGGCAGTTAGTGTTTGCTATTCACTGGGCCATGAGTCTCTAGCTGACTGGCCCGGGCTTGTTTACATGAAAATTGGATTCTAAAAGCAGCAAAAGAGTAGGCAAGACCCAATGCACAAGCACTTTACTAGCGTCTGCTTGTGTCCCATCCGCTAAGGTCCCATTGGCCAAAGGAAGTCACATAACCAAGCCTAGCATCTCTGAAGGGGGCGGGGACGGAGACTCCCCAACGGCAAACAGGGACGTGTAGTGCCTGGAGGGCTGGTCATTTAAATATCAACCCCAAGGAGATTAGGAGCAGTGTTCTCTTCCTACGGCCAGCAAATAACAGCTAAAACTAAACAGAAAAGTGAACCAGTCATGCTTCCGGAGAAACAACATTTTCCTAAGAGTATTATAACCTAGTCTAGGACGTCTGCAATTTTTCTCAATGTCACAAAATCCTAAAGACAATCAATTTGAAAATCCATGTGTCATCAAACATTTTGAGAAGAGAGAGGTCGTACAATTACATGATGATAGTGTTCAGCAGCTTCGAAAACTTGTTAACTTGGCCCTTAAGCTTTGAATGAGCATATTTGTAGACAGGAGTTTGAACCATCTGACCTTTAATGTTCTTTTCCAGTACTGAGATTTTTATGATAAACCATTTAGTAATCAGTCTATTACAGCTTGTTCTATCTTGGCTGAGAAAATGCCCTTTTTTCTTACAAGCTTATACACATACGCCTCTGCATAAAGCCGAGCTCGGAGACAAATGACAGTTCTGTTTCATAATATTTGTCTCCTGACAGAAGAGGACCAGCTCTTGAGTTATTGCCTCATTAGTGAAAATAAAAATCATTGACAACTCCCAGGATTATGGGAATGGAAATATTGAAACTTTGATTTACAAGGGCTATTTCTGACTTTCATTTTTCTTTGAAAACCAGAAACTTGGCTTTCTCTGCCCCTATTCCTAGATTAGTGGAAAGGCTGTAGAAGGAAATGTTGAAGGTCAGAAGTAGCAAAACAATTTTGGGCACGGACAGAGAAGAAAAAAAGTAATCATTATCGTGTTTCATGATGATGAGAACGGAAAATATAAATAATTGTCATTGTTCTCTAAAGAATTCCCACGTAGAGTTACAGTGCTTCTCTCATAGGACATGATGAAAAGAGAGCTTGGCTGACCCAGAATTAGATCCCCAAGTTTTTCATTCGCTCTGCTAGCACAGCAAAGTTTATGGGCAACTTATAATTGCCTGAGTGCCCAAAGGTTATGGATCAATCACTCAGACTGCCAGTCATGCCAACGCCCGAGCCTGGGAATAGTCAGAGAGGCTTGGGATCTTTCTCCACTAAGGCAAGATGGCTTATTGTTAGATTTGGAGAAAAAACAGAGTGAAAGGAAAATGCTATTGACATACTTAGTGAGAAACATCATTTATATCTGACAGTAGCACATTTTTAATAATGAGGCCAGCAGGGAAAAGACAGAGAGGAGGAAAGATCTTACAAGGAGAGTTCTGCTCAGCAAGCCAACTCAGCTGTGTGAAGTGGACCCAAAAGTCCATGGGGGCGGGGGGAGAATATATTTTAAAAATGCAGTGCACAGCGTTCACATTTATTTTCAGGGGAAAAAAATGCTTGAGAATCAACCCCACTCACTAACTTCACCTAATCTCACCTCATTTATTCTTGCCAGCTAAAATGTCTTCGTTACACACATCTGAAATCTTTTTTTATAACGGAGCTTGTTTTTTTCCAATTGTTTAAATATTCGACATCACCTTTTTAAAAAATGGAAATTTCACTTTGCCACAGGTTGGTATTAGGTTGAGTCGTACGGGATTGCCAATATTCTACTATTTCTGGCTCTAAAACAGCAACCTCATATTGTTTAGTTTCACAGGTGTGTCTATAAGTAAGTATACAGTAGCTATGTGATACTTTTGGTGTTTTATATTTGTAGGGATAGGATGAATTATTTAAGAGGTGGGCCTGAGACTTATCAGACAAGCATTTGAGAAAAAGTAAAGTAGGAGTCCTACATCAATCCATATACAAAAATCAACTCCAGGGGCACCTGGGTGGCTCAGTCGGTTGAGCATCTGCCTTCAGCTCAGGTCATGATTCCAGGGTCCTGGGATCGAGTCCCGCATCGGGCTCCCTGCTCAGCCAGAGCCTGCTTCTCCCTCTCCCTGCCACTTCCCCTGCTTGTGCTCTCTCTCTGTGTCAAATAAGTAAATAAAATCTTAAAAAAAAAAAAAAAAAACCTTTAAAAAAATCAACTTCAAATATTACCATTTCGCTACATGTTAAAAATATACAAAATGAAGAGAATTTGGATATTTACATAATTTGGATATTTACATAATTAAGTGCAAAAAGTACTTATCAAGAAAGCATAGGAAAAACACCATAATAAATTTAACTCAGATTTTTTAAGTGCCAAAGCATCAATACATCTCTTTTAGAAAGTCTGTAAATAAAATTAAAGCAGTTTTGGGCGCCTGGGTGGCTCAGTTGGTTAAGCAACTGCCTTCGGCTCAGGTCATGATCCTGGAGTCCCGGGATCGAGGCCCGCATCGGGCTCCCTGCTCGGCAGGGAGCCTGCTTCTCCCTCTGACCCTCCCCCCTCTCATGTGCTCTCTCTCTCTCATTCTCTCTGTCTCAAATAAATAAATAAAATCTTTAAAAAAAAAAAAAAAAAAAAAAAAAATTAAAGCAGTTTTAAAAGTGGGGAAAGTAGTTGCAACATATATAGTGGAAAAAAGCCGAGGCCCTTAATATCTAAAGAACTCTTAGCTATCAATAAGAAAGATAAACGTTCCAATTAAAAATGAGCAATTTCCAAAAGGAGACCTACAAATCCCAGTAAACCTCACAATCAAAGATAGGGCAATTGCAAACATTAATGAGATATCAAGTATCACCTTTGAAATTAATAAAGTAAAAAGAATGACGCCCCAAGCATCAGTAAGAATACAGGAAAATAAACGTTCTCATACATAACTGGCGAGGTGGGGCTAACTCCATGATTTCTAACGGGCAATTGGCAATTTGCATCAAAAAATGTTAAAACTCTGCATCTCCTCTGAACCCACTTTTGCAAGTTAGCTTAAGGATAAAACCACAAAGATGTCCAAAGTGATATGTGTAAGTATTTCAGCACAGTGAAAATTTGGAAGCTAACTAAATGTTCTAAAATAATGGAATTGTTCAGAAATCGCAATGCATACAAAGGAAAAGACCATGCCAGGGGTCAAACTGTGTCATAAAAAATATTTCTAGGCATGAAGAAAGATATACTACTTACATAAAAAGGAGAAAAAAAAAGCAGGCTATCAGCCAATATACGTACTGTACATCCCCAGGGTGGGGGCAGGATCCACACCAGAACTGGCACTGCGTACAGAGCCTTAGTTCCTGGACTTGGCCGATCCCGACACCCCCGCGATTCTGAGAGGCGTGACGGTGATGTCACTAGCTACCCAGAACACAATGCTATCCCAATTTAGCCTCCTTCTCCGGAATGGGGGATGGACCATCTAGAATCATTGTGACACAGTTCTAGGTTGTCATGTTAGTGGTGACTTAGGGAGGGGTGACATAAAACCCACTTTGTGGGCTGGAGGAAATACGGCTTCACTGAACACAATAGGGGTAATGAATTATTGTTATCCCAGTGGCACGCCTCTCCCTACCCCCAACACTCCCATTCCCTTTATCCTGCTTTGTTTCTTCTCCATGTACATCACCTTCTAATACTTTCTAGAATTTACATACTTATTTTTATTATCTGTCTCCCCCTACTGGTATGAAGGCAGAAATTTTTGTCTGTTTTATTCACTGTATATGCCCAGCACCTAGAACAGTACCTGGTCCACAGCAGGACCTCAGTAAATATTAAGTACATGAATGAATGAATGAATGAATGATGAATGAGTGAATGAATGGAAGCTCGTATTTACTATATGCTTTCCATTCATCGGGCACCTTAATTCAATTAGTTAAGGAGAGCTTTTAGGAGAAAAGAGATCAGAAACCATATGTGGGGTAGTGGGGAAAGGGAGGAGCAGTGGCTCACCCTCTTGGCCTTGCCTGTGCTTGTGAGGGTGTCGGGTAAGGCTTGATAAGTGATAAGCAAGACAAATGTCTCTTCAAATGCAAGTGTGGGGAGTTGTCTCTGTCTCCCCACCAACTGTCCCTGGGAGACGCTGCCCACTGAGTACGCAGTAAGGACCCCAAAGTGAGAGAGCTAGGGACACCTCTCTCATTCACTATATTCTACATTCAAAGCTGATGGACACTTTACCAATAACCCAGAATCCCACATCAGGGAGCAGAGGAGTGGCCTTAAATTGTGTCTCAATAATGAGAATAGTTCCAGTACTGAGCTGATATTCATAATGGTGGTCATTTCTAATGAATTTTTTATTTTATTTATTTTTTTAAGATTTTATTTATTTATTTGACAGAGACACAGCGAGAGAGGGAACACAAGCAGGCGGAGTGGGAGAGGGAGAAGCAGGCTTCCCGCCGAGCAGGGAGCCCGATGCGGGGCTCGATCCCAAGACCCTGGGATCATGACCTGAGCCAAAGACAGATGCTTAACGACTGAGCCACCCAGGTGCCCCTCTAATGAATTTTTTAATATCCACCTTTTTGGTCTCACTACTTAGAATCCCTCTTTTGCTTTCTATATTCAAATTCGTCATTCTCAGAAGAATCACACTTTTACGCTAGAAGGATTAGTTCTTTGAATCATACCTCGTAATTACAACTCATTATATTTTCCTGCTGAGCCAGATCAGCTCTGCGCTTATTTGAGTAGAAGTGAAGTTTAAGAACGTGTCCTGTCCTTCTCTCCCCATGTTATCTGTCGTAACTACTGGCTTTTGCCTCTTTTGCTGATCATTAGTTTGAATGTGCCTACAATGACTCACGCCTCCATTTCCACCATTAACAAAAGAAAAAAGGATGCCTCCTCCCACGAGTACAAAACAGCCAGATTTTACAACGTGAACAGGAACTTCAAAATTATTGCCAGTTCCTGACATGCAAATAATTCTTTTAGAATTGCAGTTTTTCCCATCCAAATTATACTTGAAAAACTACCGGCTTCCTAGAATAAACTCTATGTAATGTCCAGCTCATGCCACCCCCACAATAACAGGAAGAATACTGCCTCATATTTCTCCCTTGAAAGGCAATGCAGTCTAGTTGATAAGAGATCAGAGCAGACACCGGAAAACCTGATTGTATTTATGACTCTATTTCTTAGACACTGCACTTTTTCTTCTTTTCCTCTCTTGGCCTCTTTTCCCTCCCTCCTCCCTGCTCCTTCTCATCTCTTCTCTCCCTCCCCAACCCCTTTCTCTCTCTCTCCTCTGCCTCTCTCCCTCTCAGTCTGTCTGTCTGTCTCTCTCTCTCTCTCTCTCTCCCCTTCTAAAATGAAATATTTGGGGGCACCTGGGTGACTCAGTCAGGTTAAGCATCTGACTCTTGATTTCAACTCAGGTCATGATGGGGTGGTGAGATCAAGCCCCCCGTCGGGCTCCGTGCTCAGTGGGGAGTCTGCTTGAGTTTCTCTCTCCCCCTCTCCCTCTGGTCCTCCTACCTCTCTAAAATAATAAATCTTAAAAAAAAAAAAAAAAAACAGGCGCCTGGGTGGCTCAGATGGTTAAGCATCTGCCTTCGGCTCAGGTCATGATCCCAAGGTCCTGGGATCGAGTCCCACATCGGGCTCCCCGCTCAGCGCAGAGCCTGCTTCTCTCTCTGACCCTCTCCCCTCTCATGCTGTTTCTCTCTCGCTCGCTCTCTAAAAAATAAATAAATAAAATCTTAAAAAAAAAAAAAATGAAATATTTGTTACAAATAAATTTATACTAGAAACCACAATACCAAGTGATGCCAGGAAGGTGGAGGAAGTGGACCCCTCATACGTTGCTTGTGGTAGTAGAAAACGGCACGACCATTTGGGGGAAAGGTTCGGCAGCTTCTTATAGAGTTAAAACATGCATCTCATGTATGGCCAGCAGTTCTGCTCCTAGGTATTTGCCCCAGAGAAATGAAAAGAGTTATCCACAAAAAGACTGATAGAAGATGCCGGAGCCGCTTTCTTCATATCTGCAAACTAGAAACTACACTAATGCCCATCAACAAATGAACGCATACACAAATTGTGGGATGTTCAAACAAAGGATTACTGCTCAGCCTACAAAGTAATGAACTGCTGATACATGCACTAGCCTGGATGAATCTCACCAACATTGTGTTGAGTGAAAGAAGGTGGACACAAAAGAGCTCATACTATAGAGTTCCCGTTTATATGAAGTTTTAGAACACATAAAACTAATCTATGGTGATAGAAATAAGTTCACTAGTCCCCTGGGGCAGCAAGGATGGCAGTGGTGATGGGGGACTGACCTCAAGGGGAGGAAGGACACTTTCTGGTATAGTGGAAATGCTTTTTATCTTTACCGGTGTAGAACTTTTAAGGTTGTTTATATTTGTCAAAACTATACTTTATGCCTATGCATTTTATTGTGTGTAAATTGTAACTCACTAAAGTTGACTGAAAAATTCCTACTGGGTTCTAGGCAAGAGTTTAGAAGAAAAAAAAATTTTCCCCGGAGTACACAGGTGGATCCTATCTGTAAGTTCACGTATCAGTAGGCTAGAGGAGGTGATTGAATCAGGGAGGTCACAGGTACGTTGATAAAACTGCTATCTGCTCCATCAAGTTCAACAGACAGTGACGGCTTAAATCTGCAGCGTAACATGTTAGACATTATTAGAGATAGAAAAAGCAATTCAAAATCGCCACTCTCAAGTTCCTGCTAATTCTTTTGGGCTGAGTGGTGATTAAAAAAACAATAGGCAGGGGGCGCTTGGGTGGCTCTGTCGTTGAGCATCCAGCTTCGGCTCAGGTCATGGTCCCAGGGTCCTGGGATCGAGCCCCCATCGGGCTCCCTGCTCGGCGGGAAGCCTGCTTCTCCCTCTCCCGCTCCCACTGCTTGTGTTCCCTCTCTCGCTGTCTCTCTCTCTGTCAAATAAATACATAAAATTAAAAAAAAAAATAGGCAGGCGCACAACTAATTATTGTAAAATAAAGAATAATAAAAGGGTACCATGGGATCATACTTAATGCCTACTTACTCAATTCATGGAAATGTCACAATCTCTTGGATGTCTTACTGATTTGTGGTTCCTAAGTCCTCTGGGAGGAATTCTGAGGGGTATTGTGCAGCCCAAGAATGGATTGGCACTGGGATTAAGACTCTTTCACAAAGAAGCTGGGACAGGGTTGCCTTCCCTCCTCCTGGAAAAAAAAAAAATGACCAGGAACATAAAAAACAAGCCTAAGAGGGCGGTGAGTCAAAGGATGGCACCTAATTTGAGATACTTAATATGATTGTCAAGATCAGAACATACAGAACAGCTTCCCATGGTCTTAGTCTAGGTCTTAATTAAGCAGAGTTGTAAAACTGGAAATGCAAATGGATTCATCAGAGTAGGTTACCTTCATGGCTTCACACAATCAAGTTTCTTTTCTTCCTCCCTCAAAGCGCTATGCAGACATTCTTGTCTGAGCAGCCATCCGGGACCGCTGTCCTCCGGATGATGACTCAGGAACCCAGAGGCTTTCATTTTGTGACTCTGGTAGTTCTGGTGCCATCTAGTTAACAGATGAGGACACAAACATACAGACCATTATGTGGAATGTTTTCTAGGTTAGGCCTAGACGGGCATACATCCGTCGTGCCCAAATTCCACAGACCAGAGCTCAGTCACATCATCCCACTCAGATGCAAGGGTGGCTGAGAAATTTGGTTTAGCTGTGTGCCCAGCACACAGAAGAGCCAGACTGGTGACCACCAACAGTCTTGACCACAGCAAGGCTACCTATTGAGCAATTTGATAACTCTCGATGCCCAATGTTCAATTACTCAGCAGCAGCTGATACACAGTGGGGGCTGGAGATGGGGAAGGTAGGATGCATTCTCCTCTTGACATAAAAAGTGCTGTGCTCCTCCTGAGGAATAGGGGAGCAAATCATCAACACCTGAAACTAGAAGAGCCATTTAGGGCACAAAACAAACGCAAGGTTCCCCAAGAGGCAGAGAAGAAAAATAGCAGAGGTTGGGGGTCTCCATAACCCTGCCAAAGACATGACAAAATGGCCCCTATGCTTTCAGAACCCCCAAGCCTGGAGCGGATGCATTGCTCAGAGCAGGAGTTTGGATTGGATCGACTGGACTGAATTGTCAATAGACAGCATTCCAGGAGTTTAGCTGGGAAGTCTAATCAGACACCGCACACATTATTAGCTGGGCTCTTGTTTTTTCCCTCTATGTAGACTGAAAAATGAAGGGCACTTGCTCAAAAATTTAAACATGGAAGTACCCTATGATCCAGCCATCCTACTTGTGAGTCCATACCCCAAAGAATTAAAAGCAGGGACTCAAAGAGATATTTGCACACCCACGTTCATGGCAGCTTTAGTCACAATAGCCAAAAGGTGGAAACACCCCAAATGTCCATCAACAGATGAACGGACGAACAAAATGTGATATACACAGGGGCGGTGGAGCATGCAACTCCTGATCTTGGGGCCATGAGTTTGAGCCCCGCGTTGGGTATAAAGCTTACTTAAATAAACAAACAAACAAATAAACAAATAAAAATTCAGCGTGCACATGCAGTGGAGTATCATTCAGCTTTAAAAAGGAAATTTTGACACATGCTACAACATGGATGAAACTTGAATACAGTATACTAAGTGAAATAAGCCAGACACACTAAAACACACACACACACACACACACACAAATATTGTATGATTTCACTTAGCGAGGTCTCGAGGATAAGCAAATTCATAGAGGTCGAAAGTAGAATAGAGGTGACCAGAGGTAGGGGGTGGCAGTTATCGTTTAATAGGTATAGACTTTCTGTTTGGGATGATGAGAAAGTCCTGGACATGGGTAATAGTGATGATTGGACAGTGCTGTGACCGCTCCTAATGCCACTGAACTGTACACCTAAAAATGGTTAAAAGAGTAAATTTCATGTTATGCATATTTTACCGCAAGAAAAAAATGTTCCCCCAAAGTGAAAGGCACAGGCTGTCTATTAGAGAAACAATGTGTTAAGAGCCACATAGAGAAGGATACTAGTTGGTAAATGGGGATGGGAGGAATCCAGTAAGGCTTCATGGGAGAGAGAGTTACATCAGCTGGGCCCTGGACAACTTCTGGATGGAAATTAGAAGAGCAAAGAGGGAGGATATAATCCGGGCTGTGGGGAAATGTGAGCAAGGGCAGTCATAAAAGTATGCAACATATCTAAGAAAAATGGAGAGCGGTTCAGTTTATTCATTGCATCTCCTACTTTCCCCTGCTGGCGGTGCTAATATTCTCTCCTTGGAGCCGTGTTCGGGGAGGGCTAAGTTGTTCAGCACTCCCTAGACTGCATGCACCGCAGAAAACTAGTGGGCTTAACCTGAAGAGGAATAACCCTCCACTTGACTCCTACTAGGGGAGTTAACAGAACTATATAAGATACAAGTGTTATCTTTTTCAAGGGGAGGGAGTCATTGTGTTCTGAGGAATTTCATCCACAGAATCTGTTTTTGTGTTGTCAGAGGCAGGGATGGATAATGTTTCTGAAATGGCATCTACAGTGTTCTCTCCCCCGGGCTTCCTCCCTTGTTAGTCCCTGCTCAAGCCGCCGGGTGATCGTGTGCAAGGGGCCTCCAGGGACAGAGGCAACAGGGTGGTGTGGTTTTCTGGGTTTTGTTTTTTAATTGAGGCATTAGTGACATATAACATATTCGTTTCAGACAGGGTGGTGTTTTAGATCCTTAACAAAAGTTAGGCAAGGCTCTTTTCTCTGGACAAGGCATCATTTTGATGCTCTTAAAACCAACAAGATAGAAGTTTCTGAACACCGGTAGTCAGGTTTGCTTATTTGTGTCTGCGGGATTTTAACTTTTTATTCTCTGTCCAAGACAATTCTAAGTCATGTCAAGTAGTGTATTATCTGCACAGCTTCCAGCCTTCTGCTGGAGATGGACTTTGTCTTCCTATTTCTGAACCGCTCTGCATCATGAGCTGCCTTAGCTTACCTGATCTGAGGAGCGGACTGACCTCATCCTACAGCCCAGCCCTGGAGGCCTGTCAGATACACTCTTTGAAAGGAGGGAGATCTTCCGACCTTTTTGTTCCTTGTCCTGGGGCAGAAATAAAGAGCTGGGGAGACAGCCCAGCTGACCTTCATGCCTTATCCAGGGGCGGTCTCTCTCTAGTAACTGCATCAAACAGGAAGTGAACATAATTTCTCAAAACATATTTTCATAGTAGAAAAATGAGACCATACTCTAGCCAAGTGATCAAAATTAACACCCCAAGGGCGCCTGGGTGGCTCAGTCGGTTAAGCCGCTGCCTTTGGCTCAGGTCCTGGGATCGAGCCCCACATCGGGCTCCCTGCTCGGCAGGGAGTCTGCTTCTCCCTGACCCTCCCCCCTCTCATGTGCTCTCTCTCATTCTCTCTCTCTCTCAAATAAATAAATAAAATTAAAAAAAAAATTAACACACCAAGTAAAAGGCAAACAGACGTGGTGTGCCTCCACATGAGATACCCCGAGACCTTAACGTCCCTGAAAAGTATCCCCTGGTTGCTTTCGGGAAATTCGGGAGCATCCTTGTAATTAATTCCTTTGGTAGAAAGATGTACCCTCCCTGTCTCTCCCAAAGCAATACTTCTTAAACTTTATTGGGGATCTTGCTCAAATGTAGATTCTGGTTTAGTAGATCTGGGGTGAGGCTCAACATTCTGCATTTCAAATAAACTCTTAGGTGGCCTGGATGTTGCTGGTCCTGCAGGCTACATTTTGAATAGCAGGGGTTCTCAAAGTGTGGTCCCTGGACCAGCAGTAGCAGTATCGCCTAGGAACTTGTTAGAGATGCACATTCTCACACCGGCTTCCAATACCTACTTGATTACTCAGTCAAGAACTCTGGGCATGGGGTCCAATCCAGCCAGGGCCAGAACTAGGATTAGGCAACATTTAAGGAGGCATCTACTTCTTGGGTTCATGCGAGTGCGAGGTTGGACCTGAGATCAGCAAACCGTGTCTTCCAAGTCGTCCAGAAGATTCTGATGCAGGCCAGAGTTAGAGAACCATTGTCTCCTTTCTTCTCACTACATCACTTCACTGCAATAGCAGCCTAACTGTATTTAAATGATCTGGGCCCCGGGGGAGCCTAGCTGGCTCAGTCCGAAGAGCATGCGACTCTTGATCTCGGGATCATGAATTCAAGCACCACGTTGCGTGTAGAGATTACTTTTTTCAAAATTAATTTAAAAAATTATCAGGGACCCACCTCAGACCCATGGAATCAGGACTTTTGGGGGCAGAAAGGTGTTCATCTGATCCATAAAGGGGTATGAATGAGAATGCTCATCAAAGAACTGTTTGCCATGGAAGGACTTAGGAAAAAAATATGACCATGATACATTGGATAAGCAAAATGCGTGCAGTCATACTGCAGTTAGAACCAAGGAACTAGAGGGACACCTGGGTGGCTCAGTCGGTTAACCACCTGACTCTTGATCTCAGCTCAGGTCTTGATCTCAGGATCGTGAGTTCAAGCCCCGCATTGGGCTCCACGCTGGGTGTGAAGCATACTTCAAAAAAAAAAAGGCAAGGAACTAGATGTACCATAGAGCAATGTGACAAGGGCAGAAAAACAAAGAGACAAAAATTGTGAGAGACGTGCTTTAGAGCACAATACCACTTATGTAAAATTAACATGAATGTATGTTTTTAAATACACTATTTCACATTATATGTTAATAAAAAATAAAAAAATAAATATATTTCTTTTCAAATAAAGATCCATGAATAGAGAGGGGAGCCGAGTTGAAGTGGAATGGGAGTGAGGACCAGGGATAAAGGGGAAAACATTGGTAAATAATGAGACAAACAAGTAAGCATAAAAGGGAAGAGCTTTGCCCAGGCAGAGATGAAAATGTACTTTGAGTTGAGGAACATGATTAACTCAACTCCAACATGAGGTCCACTAGTTGGCAGGGTGTGTAGGAATCTCTGCAGATGCAGTCAGGAAATCCATTGAAAACAAGACCCCCAGATGAGTCCGCTGCATGCCGCCAACATCCTTAATTCCAAAGCATTTTTATTTTTTAGCACTTCCTTGATTTGGCCGCTACTGAACTCTCCGGTCACCCTGGCTTCCATGTTGCAATCCAGTAACATAGCAAATGTCATGATGTGTCCCACCGCCAGATCTTATGTATGCTGTGTCTCCTGCCTGGAGCGCCCCCCCCCCTTTTTTTTTAAGTAATCTCTACGCTCAACATGGGGCTGGTAATTCCGACCCAGAGATCAAGAGTCAGATGCTCTACCAACTGAGCCAGTCGGGCGCCCCTGGAACATTCTTTTTATCTTCCTTCACCTGGCTAACTCTTACTCTTTCCAACTCAGCGCAGGTACCATCTCATCGGGAAAGTGTCTCTGACCCCTCTGGCTGGGTTAAGCTGATCCTCTGGCATTCACAGCACTGGGTTACTTGGTGGCTACATATTATGCTGAAATCATTGATTTGTGTGTTTTTAAACCTCTCCAGCCCAAGAACTCGCTCTTACCCCCTTTTGTACCACAGTGCCTATTAATATGGTGCCTGTGATTTGATGGTGTTTCGAACGTGGTAGGGCTTAACCAGCACCAGGAATGTTATTTATGTATTCGTTCACTTAAACAAGACGTTGTTCAGAAAGGACTGAAGGCAGCACTTGAGAACTAAACTCCCGAGAAAGAGAATGTGGAATTTCACTGTAACAGCCACCAGCAAAGTCAGCCCTCTGCAGCCACAGGGATCCATCATGGCCGCCTGGCCTCACAGACCAAGATCGGAGCAGGAGCATGCAGTTCTGGCTGTGGCCCGTTGCCGAAAGATCTCCATCCCTGCCTGCTACTGCCATCTCCAGGGGACTGGTTGATTTTCACCCAGCTGCAGGACTCCAGCTGCCAGGAGAAAGTCACAGCTCTGGAGTAAAATCACCTTCACCAATTAATGGAAAGACAGCTCGTTCTTCCCTCTTCTTTTTCAGGTCTCTGAGAGAGATGTTGCACAGCCCTGTGTCTTCCGGTCAGGTAGAGACCAGAGACCATTTCACGCTGCTTCCTCATCGACACCAAATAATTTCGGAATTTACAGCCTCACAAGATAACTCCAAAATATTAGACTGCCTTTACAAAATCAGGGACTTACATGATGGATTGATGCAGGAAATGGGGAAGTTCATTAGAAGATTCACAGGGCGCCTGGGTGGCTCAGTCATTAAGCGGCTGCCTTCGGCTCAGGTCATGATCCCAGGGTCCTGGGATCGAGCCCCGCATGGGGCTCCCTGCTCCGCGGGAAGCCTGCTTCTCCCTCTCCCACTCCCCCTGCTTGTGTTCCTCTCTCGCTGTGTCTCTGTCTGTCAAATAAATAAATAAGATCTTTTAAAAAAAAAAAAAAGATTCACAAACCCTCCACTGAGAAAACATTTACAGTTATAGTCATGCTCCCTCCCCTCCCACAGAAAGGAAAATAAATGTTTTATTTAAATCAATGTTATGAAAGTTACAAAACAAAAAAACAAACCCTGAAACACGGAGTCTAAAACGAATTTGCCTCTCATTTCCAGAATATTCTTTAGTCTTAGTATCATTACATTTCCAAAAGAATCATCATAAAGGATAGGTTATTTGTTTTAACAGACAAAATTATACTTGCTTAATGATAGGAAACATGGTTTGGTAAAATCCAAATTCAATTAGCTAAAACCACCTTTCCTATAATCTGTTAAGGCGCTATCTCACAATGAGTCAAATAATCAAGGGGAAAAAACAATCAAGGAAAAAACTGGGATACTCGCTAAAGCAGAATTTCTCAGCTTCAACATTATTGGTATTTTGGGTGGGATCATTCTTTCTTGCTGGGTGTGGGGGCCGTTCCACATGTTGTAGGATGTTCAGCAGCTTCCCTGGCCTCTACCCACCAAATGTCCACCCACCCTCAGTCATTGACAATGAAAATATCCCCTGGGTGAAAGAGGGGAACAAAATAACCCCCCCCATCAAAAACCACTGCACCTGAGGTAGACACAAAGCCATACACAGATAAGATACAGATTATAGAGTCTGTAAATTAGAACATGACACAGAATACATAAACCTCTCCCCTGGTCCAGGGCGCCTGGGTGGCTCAGTTGGTTAAGCGACTGCCTTCGGCTCAGGTCATGATCCTGGAGTCCCGGGATCGAGTCCCGCATCGGGCTCCCTGCTCGGCAGGGAGTCTGCTTCTCCCTCTGGCCCTCCCCCCTCTCATGTGCTCTCTCTCATTCTCTCTCTCTCAAATAAATAAATAAAATCTTTAAAAAAAAAGAAAAAAAAAACACCTCTCCCCTGGTCCAAACCCCAAAGGTTGGTCTTCCCCAATGCAAAGGTGTAAAACTTGCCAATACTATATTTGGGAGCAGATCCTTTTCTTAACAGCATTTCAAAATCTAGCCAAGCTATATCTGATAGAGGAAGTCTATCTTGCAATAATTCACATGTTCTTTCACTCGAAAAATAGAGCCCTCAATTTTGGATTCTTACGAAACACTACCCAAGGACAACGAAGGAGCTGTGTGGACCTCAGTGAACAGGCTTAACCACTCTTGACAAGAACTCATTAGCAATTTATAATGCAGCAACTATTCATTAAGTGGTTGCAGTAGGCAGCATAATGCCCCCCAACCAAAGTTGTCCAGGTCCTAATCCCCAGAACCTGTAAAGCAAAAGGAACCTCGCAGATGTGATTATGTCAAAGATCTTAAGAGAGAGGGACGCCCGGCTGGCTCAGTGGGTACAGCATGTGACTCTTGATCTCGGGGTGTAAGTTTGAGCCCCACGTTGGGTGTAGAGCTTACTTAAAAATAAAATATTTAAAGAAAAAAAAAAATCTTGAGATGGAGAGATTATCCTGTATTATCCAGGCAGGCTCAAGGTAATGGTTAAGGGTCTTATAAGGGAAAGAGGGAGGAGGTCCTTATAAGGGAAAGGGATGGATATGTGATACCCCAAAACAGAAGAGGTCTGAGTGATGTGACTGCTGGCTTTGAAGATGGAAGAGGCCTGGAGCCAAGGAACGAAGGCAGCCTCTAGAAACCGAAAAGGCAAGGAATAGATCCTCTCCTCCAGAAGGAATGAGACTCTGACCTTCAAAAGGGCAAGAAATGCATCTGTTTATTTAAGCCACTTTGTGCTAATTAGTTACAGCAGCAAATAAAACTAATGCAGTGAAAACCCAACAGGAATATTATGACCTGTGAAGCCAGGAGGCCATTTCATAGTTTCAGTAAGCATAATTAGTATTTTAAACCATAAAGATCTTGGACAATACAATGCATTACCTCTCCCTTGTAATAGCTGAGAATATCCAGCTTTTAGATGTTAGACGCTAGTCCAAATGTATTATGATGTATTAATTCATTTAGTCATTATATCAACACTGTGATGAAAATACTTTGAGGATTTTCATTTTTCTAATAAGAAAACCAGGATCCAGAAAGGTTAAGTATGTAACCATTTCAAGCTCACACAGCTACGAAATGGCAGCACTGGGCGTCAAAGCCAGGCATGCTGTCTCCAAAATCGAAATAAGCGCCACCCAGAGCAGTTCCATGAACTTCAGGGGTGGAATGTTTAAAAAACATCCCCCACACACTGCTACACCCAAAGAGGGCGCTTGACCAAAAGCACTATGGCACCTGCGTTTCCAAGTGTAGGGATGTCTGCTGTTTTGCCCAGCCAGCATTCCTGCCACCTTATTTGTTTGTTTGCTTGTTTGTTTGTTATTTTGTAATCTCTACACCCAACGTGGGGCTCGAACTCATGACACTGAGATCAAGAGTTGCACGCTCTCCCGACTGAGACAGCCCCCTGCCCCCTCATTGGGAGGGTAGTATCACCACCTTCCTTAGGCAATCACCCCCTCCCACACTGCCTACCGTTTCTCTGGACTGTCACTCAAGATACCCTGCCCTGGTTCTGGCCAATTTGACACAAGCCAGACCGATACAATCCCCTCCCTGCTCTGGAATGTGGAGAGATTCTCCTGAATTCCCGCTCCTTGATTCCTGGAGTGTCTCTGGTTCCCGTCTTTTCTAAGGCTTGCTAGTTCAGCTTTTTTCTGTTTTGCTGAGCCACCCCATATCTTTCCAATAAAAGTCCTTTATCATTTAAGTGTACAGGAGTCAGTTACTTTCCTTCCAAATACAAAAGTCTACCTGAAACTGAGCCTTCCAGAGACTTCTTACTTGTTCAGAACCCTAGCTGGGAAGTGCCTTGCCCAGCACATGAAAAGAGCTGGCACACTCTCTCCTGGCCCTAGAGCAGGCAGACCACAGGAAGCTTCGAGAGGACAGGCAGAGCTCTGAGTGAAGGAGGCTGCAGACTGCAGAGCCACGCAAATAAAGTAAAGCTACTGTCTGATCATCACTCAGACGCGGTTGGGGAGGTAGACCATTTATCCTTAGCAACTACTGTTGCATAGACGATGTATCTAGACTGAACTGGGAGCCATGATTCGACCATCCCAGCACCCCCTAGTGTGGACACAAACAAGGGCGGCACTGAACCTAGGCAACACAGGACGTAAGGTGAGGACCCTGCCGGCATAATGAATCCTCTTCTTGCCTTCACGCTGCTGTCGTAAGCTGTCCCAAGCCAGCGGACACTAGGTGCCCATGGCAGTCAAGATACTGTTGACAGAGTTGACAAATCAAATAAGGATTGCTTCCAACAGAACGCTATCTTAACAGGGCTTATTTCTTTTATAGTTACCATATAAAAGTAGAACATGAATAGGCTTCGGCAGCCCTAGGTATCATCTCGATCTAAAAATGTTTCACTGGGACGCGTTCTCCCTCCTCAGTACCTGTTACACACACATACAGCTCAAAATCCAGTCTCCAACCCACCAATATTAAGATAAAAACTTTGAGATCAGCAGCAGCTTCGCTTACCTGATTTTAACAGGTCTTAAAGTCACTTTCAGTTGTCAAAACTTTTTTAATTACAAAAAGCTACATTTTTCCAATAAACAAAATGTCAAACGTTTTGAGATTGCCTGAGGCAGACTTTTTTAAGTATTGTGGGGTTTTTTGTTGGTTTGTTTTTTTTACTTTCCATTCATGACTGACTCAGGGACATAAAAGTCCTTATGTACACTGTCATCACTCCCTCATCTTTTCCAACAGTTTTGTCCTAGATTCAGCCTATAGAAGACAAGTTTTACCCTCACTCTTTTTTTTTTTTTTAAAGATTTTTTTTTTATTTATTTATTTGAGAGAGAGAATGAGAGACAGAGAGCACGAGAGGGAAGAGGGCAGAGGGAGAAGCAGACCCCCTGCTGAGCAGGAAGCCCGATGTGGGACTCGATCCCGGGACTCCAGGATCATGGCCTGAGCCGAAGGCAGTCGCTTAACCAACTGAGCCACCCAGGCACCCTTACCCTCACTCTTTAAGAATGTCACTGAGAAGTCATTCTACGTCTCTGAGATAGCTAACTCCATGATTAGTAGATCTTATGGAAAAAAAATATATATCGGTGTAGTCTTTTGACTGAAAGTCATACATTTCTAGGGACATTAAGAGAACAAAAGCAAATTAAGAATGCATTCAGATTTCAGTTTGGTTTTTGGTTTTTGGTTTTTGTTTTTTTTTTTTTGGTTACAAAAATAGATTGCAGTGGGTCTGGATTCAACAACCATCAGGGGTTGGTTTGTTTGCTTACATCCCTAGTACTTACAGATCTTATCACTGGAAGTTTGTACCTTTTGACCCCCTTCATCCAATCCCTGCATTCCTCACAACCTGCCTCTGGTAACAAATCTGATCTCTTTTGTCTATGAACTTTTCAAAAAACTTCCATGTATAGGGGCACCTGGGTGGCTCCATCGGTTGAGTGTCTGACTCTTGACCTCAGCTCAGGTCTTGATCTTGGGGTCATGAGTTCAAGCCTCACGTTGGGCTCCACGCTGGGTATGAAGCCTGCTTTAAAAAAAAAAAAATCCGGTGTGTAAGTGAGATCATACAGTATTTTTCTTTCTCTGTCTGACTTATTTCACTTAGCATAATGCCCTCAAGTTCCATCTGTGCTGTGGCAAATGTCAGGATTTCCTTTATTACGGCCGAATTATATATGTATACATATCTCACATTTTCTTTATCCATTCATTCATTGAGGGACATTTAGGTTGCTTTCATGACTTGGCTATTATAAATAATGCTGCTGTGAACATGGGGATGCAGATAGCTCTTCAACATGGTGTTTTCATTTTCTTTGGATATATTCCCAGAAGAGGAATTGCTGGATCAACAGTCATCAGATTTGACTTCTCATCAAAGCATACCCACTAATTAGCTATGTATCAGGATAGATGGCAAAAAATCTCCCCAGTCCCTCATCTCTCCCTGTTTCAGCTTCTACCATCAAAAAGTGGAGTCTATTTCCCTGCCCTTAAAATCGTAGCTGTTCTCAAGATTCGCTTTGGCTACAAGAATGCAACTAAAGTGACACCATGTGAGTTGTAAGTCTAGGCCCCAAGGGGCATTGCAACTTCCCCTCTTGCTACTTTTAGAACCTGGCACCACTATGTGAATAGACCTGGACTAGTTTACTGGAGGTTAGGAGGCCATGGGGAGAGGGGCTCTAACTACGCTATCCATCCCAGCCAGGGTTCCAGACATAGTAGTAACAGCCCCGTCAAGAAAAGTGGAGCCTGGTTCAGATCATAAAAACTACCAGCAGAATGAGGAGCCAACCGCGCTCAGGGCGGAGTCTGCTTGAGATTCTCCCTCCCTCTGTCCCTCCGCTCATGCGCTCTCACGCTCTCTCTCAAATAAATAAATAAATCTTTTTAAAAAAGGGGGGGAATGATGAGCCAAATAAATGGTTATTTTAAGCCACTGTTAGGGTATTTGTGATGCAGCAAAAGCTAACTTGTATAATGGCCCTTAAACAGAACACTTAAGCTCTCTGGGCTCTGTAAATCGAGGGGACTGAAGCAGCCCTAGAATTTTCTTATTGCAAAAACATTCTTGGTGATGTATTTACCACCCTGTTTACTCTGGAGCACCCAAGCGGAAAGAAGCTAAAAAGAAGACTGACACAGTTGTATACAAAGATTCAAGGTGGGTAGCATAGCATAGTATGTGAAAATGTTGGTAAACATTAAAACATTAATACAAAATTAACTTGTCATTGTATTTACACACACATTAGGAGTACAAGTTAGCCTAAGGAAAATAAATGAAGACCAGCACAAAACCATGGAGGGGTACTCCATCTCCAAGGCAGCCTGGAAAATGTGAAGAATGAATTAATGGTGATGGAGCACCCACAATGTTCCTCGTGATTTATGGACATTAGCTCATTTAACCTGCAAAGGGATCCTGTTAAGTAGTGTTATTATCAACCCATCTTACAGATGAGAAAACTAAGGCTTGGAGATGGTAAATAATTTGCCTAGATTCAAAGAGAATAAGATACACTAAGGAGGGTATGAACACAGGCCTTTGAACCTCAAAGCCTCAAGTATCTCTTTGCTTTCACTAACTTAGCTGCTGCCACCCAGCAGAGAAAATTAGTCATCATTAAACATTTTTCTCACTCTTTATTGTCAGCCTATAGATAAAAATGGCATAAGAAGATTATCCATGCACTCAAGATCTTATTGTCCCAAAACATTTCCTGTTAATTTTGGGACATTTTTCCCCCCACCTGTTTTCTCTATACTGGGTTTTTCTTTAATCAGATAAAAAAGATTTTTATTATATATTTTTTAAATCATGCATGTCATATGTGAACATATGCTTATTATAAAAAGTCAAAGAGGGGTGCCTGGCTGGCTCAGTCAGTAGATCATGCCACTCTTGATCTCAGGGTCGTGAGTTCAAGCCCCACGCTGGGGGTAGAGTTTACTTTAAAAAATACATATATATATAGGAGCGCCTGGGTGGCTGTCGTTAAGCGTCTGCCTTCAGCTCAGGTCATGATCCCAGGGTCCTGGGATCGAGCCCTGCATCGGGCTTCCTGCTTAGCGGGGAGCCTGCTCCCCCTGCTTGTGTTCCCTCTCTCACTGTCTCTGTCAAATGAATAAATAAAATCTTAAAAAAAAGTCAAAGGAGTGCCTCAGCAAATATAATTACACATATAGTGTTATAAATATGAGAGCATTTCTATTTATAGATGTGGACATAGTTTTAATTTTCAAAAATACTACCCCCACAAAAAAGTGTATAAAAAGGGGTGCCTGTGTGGCTCAGTTGGTTAAGTGTCCAGCTCTTGGTCTCAGCTCAGGTCTTGATCTCAGGGAAGTGAGTTCAAGCCCTGCATTAGGCTCAACGCTCCTACTTAAAATAAGGAAGAAAAAAAAAACCTCCCAAATTTACTATCCAAAAAAAAATACTGTTCCAAATAGAGTATAAGGGTCCATTTCCACCACTCTAGTGAATACCAGATATACATATTTTTTTCCTAATCTGATTAGAGACAGATTGTTATTGCTTAATTTACATTTCTGATTTCAAACAAGTGTTAGTTCTTATGTTCATTGCACATTGAATTCTCTTCAATAAATTATTAATTTCTTGTATTCAATTTTAATTGATTTTTTAAAAAAGATTTTATTTATTTATTTGACAGAGAGAGACACAGCAAGAGAGAGCACACAAGCAGGGGGAGTGGGAGAGGGAGAAACAGGCTTTCCGCTGAGCAGGGAGCCCGATGCGGGGCTCGATCCCAGGAAACAAGGATCACGACCTGAGCTGAAGTCAGAAGCTTAACAACTGAGCCACCCAGGTGCCCCTGGATTGTTTTTCTTTTACACACACACACACACTAAGTGGATATTGAACCTTTGATATATATATTTAAAATATACTCCCATCCTGTCGCTTATCTTTTATCTTGGTTTATGGTATATTTCAACGTACAAAAATGTTAAATTTGCACATATTCAAATATGTCTATATTTTCCTTTTTGGATTCCAGGGTTTTCAAAATAATTCCCCCCCCCACTCAGATTGTGTGTGTGTGTGTGTGTGTGTACTTCTAGTACTTCCTAAGGTTTAGTAACATTTAGATATTTAATTCATCTGGACTTTATTTTGTATTTGATGTAGAAGGGCTCTACTTTTTTTAAAGATTTTATTTACCTGAGAGGGAGAGAGAGCATTCCCGTGAGCACACGATGGGGGTTGGGGGAACAGAGGGAAAGGGACACGCATTCCCGCTGACAAGTGAGCCCAACGTGGGGCTCTATCCCAGGACCCTGAGATCATGACCCAGGAAGGCTCTACTTTTAACCCAATGAATTGCTGGTTTTCCTAACACCATCATAACACCATCACCGATGATGCCAATGCCAAAGTATTTTTATTATTTTAGCTTTATAACCTGTTTTATGTCTGGCAGAGCAAGTCGCTCTTCATTATTCCTAGTTTTCAAAAACCTCTGTTATTCTTGTACATTATCTCTTTTACATTAAATTTAGAATCACCTTATCAAAATTCTAATTAACGTTGCATTAAATTTATAGGTTAATTCTGGGGGGAAATGACAGGCCTATGCGGTAGGCAGATTAATGTCCCCCGAAAGAAGCCCATGTCTTAATGCCTGGAGCCTCTTAATATGTTATATTACATGGCAAAGGGCAATTAAAGTTGCAGGTGGAATGAAGGTTGCTAATCAGCTGATCTTAAGATAGATTTTTCTGGATTCTCTAGGTGGGCCAAATGTAACCATAAGCGTCCTTAAAAGTCAAAGAGGAGGGGCGCCTGGGTGGCTCAGTCATTAAGCATCTGCCTTTGGCTCAGGTCATGATCCCAGGGTCCTGGGATCGAGCCCCACATTGGGCTCCCTGCTTGGTGGGAAGCCTGCTTCTCCATCTCCCACTCCCCCTGCTTCTGTTCCCGCTCTCGCTGTCTCTCTCTCTCTGTCAAATAAATAAATAAAATCTTTAAAAAAAAAAAAAAGTCAAAGAGGAACGCAGAAAGATAGAGTCAGAGGGAGATATGATTATGGAAGAGGAGTCAGAAAGGTGCGATGTTGCTGGCTATGAGGATGGAGGAAGGCGACCACGAGCAAAGGAATGCAGTGGCCTCTAGAAGCAGGAAAAGGCAAGAAAATGGAGTCTCTCCTGGAGCCTTTAAAAAGGAATATAGCCCTGCTGACACCTTTATTTTAGCCCACTGACACCCATGTTGAACTTCTAAGCTGTAGAGATGTAAGATAATACATTTATGTTGTTTTAAGCCCCTAAAGTTGTAGTAATTTTAGAGGCGCCTGGCTGGCTTAGTCGGAAAAGCATGCAACTTTTGATCTCAGGATCATAAGTTCGAGCCCCATGTTGGGTGTAGAGATTACTGAAAAAATTAAAAGGAAAGAAACCTTTAAAATACATAAATGAAAATAAAGTCATAGTGATTTTTTTACAGCAGCAACAGAAAACTACTACACTCTACAATGTTGCAATTTCTGTGACAGTTGGGATGTTTGGTTGCAAGAAATAGAAACAGACTGTCTAATTTAAATACAAAAGGAATTTACTGAAATGGTATTAGAGATCTTATAGAATTCACAAACCTTTGGAAAACCAAGGTCTGGAAGTAAAGCAAGAACCAAGAGAGGCCAGAAGGCAAGATGCAGAACCAGAGTTTTTGCGTCAGTGTTCCAAAGAAAAAAATCAGAAACCATTCTGGGTATTCAAGCAGAGAGAGTTTAATACAAGGAATTGGTTACATGAGTGTGGGAAGTGCTGAAAGAGCAAAATGTGAAAGGAGGCCAGAGGAAAAGGGAGAAGCAGTAACTATGCAGAGGAGTGTTACAATCAGTCTGGTACTACTGCCCTCGAGCTGGAGCCCCTGAGCCTGCACTCCCCATCGAGTTTCTGGAGACACCACCATTGTTACTACTACTATTGAAATTGCACTACAGCTGAGCAGGAAACCGGTATCCCACACTCTCGCTAATGCTGCTGGAGCCCAGAGCTTTCCACCGTTACCCTCAGTTCTTTTCTCTGGTGGTGCTCTTGTCAGAGACCGCCTCCAAAGGTGGGAAAAAAGACTTCTCCACTGCCTTGAAATTTTCCATCGGTATTTTCCATCCGCAAAATCTAACTGAAAGCCAGCTGGGTCGCCTGGCTCAGTTGGTTAAGCATCTGCCTTCGGGCTCAGGTCATGATCCCAGAGTCCTGGGATTGAGCCCCAGGTCAGGCTCCCTGCTCAGCGGGGAGTCTGCTTCTCCCTCCCCCTCTCCCTCTGCCCTTCCCCCTGCTCATGCGCTCTCTCTCTTTCTCTCAAATAAATAAATAATCTTGAAAGAAAGAAAGAAAGAAAAGAAAGAAAGAAAGGAAGGAAGGAAGGAAGGAAGGAAGGAAGGAAGGAAGGAAGGAAGGAAGGAAGGAAGGAAGAAAGAAAGAAAGAAAGAAAGAAAGAAAGAAAGAAAGAAAGAAAGAAAGAAAGAAAGAAAGAAAGAAACCCAGCTAATAAGGGCGTTTGGGGAATGTAGTGTGCAGGGTTTTAAGCCCAGCAGTGTTCGACAGAAAAATGAAGAGTGAGTGTAGAGCTGCGAGATAATGAACATAGGAAGAGTATGGTTAACCCATTTCTACTGCTGTGTAACAAATTACCACAAATGTAGCACCCTAAGACAACCTACATTTATTAACTGATGTTTACCCTGGGTCAGGAGATTAGACGTGGCGTAAATGACTCCTCTGCTCAGGACTTTGATTGAGGTGTTGGCCAGGGCTGTGATCTCATCTGAGCATCCAGGTCCTTGCCCAAGATCACCTGGTTGTTGGCAGAATTCAGCACCTTGTGGCTGGAGGATTGAGGTCCCTGCTTTCCTGCTGGCCATTGGCCAGGGACGGCTCCCACCTCCCAGCTTCTTGCTATGCAGCCCCCTCACCATACAGCAGCTGCTTCTTCAAGGCAGCAGGAGAATCTCTTCAATGTAACATAATCAAGGGAGTGACTACATCCTCCCATTTGCATTATTCTATTGGCTAGAGGCTGGTCACAGGTTCCACCGCCCTCAAAGGGAAGGGATTATCCAAGGGTGTGACTCGTTGGAGGGTCACCTTAGGGTGTGTTCACCATAGTTAGGATGTGGATGCGGACACCAGCACCACACACCACTGATGCTGAATTCTTATGACCACCATGCCTATGAATAATTTGTAAACTTTTCTGAATCTTGATATCACTCCTTCAAGATTCAAGGAGAGTGGCATTCGTTGGCTGAACCTGGTCATATGCTCACTCATCCCCTCCCTAGATAATGATGGGAAGGAGCATTTCCTTCCTTTATTTTTCACAATGGTTCCACCAATGTTACACAAAAGAGAGTTTCTCTCCCAAATAGAAAAGTGTCTTCTTGGATGCCCACTTGCTATATCCCTCCATTGATTCAGGTCTTCTTCTAGAATATAACATAGTGTTGTAGTTTAATTCATAAAAGACTTGTACGTTTTTGTTAGATTTTTTTTAAATAGTCATTTTTTTAAGACTTTATTTTTAAGTAATCTCTACCCCCAATGAGGGGCTCGAACTTACAAACCCGAGATCAAGAGCCACATGTTCTACTGACTGAGCCTGTCAGGCACCCGTTTGCTAGATTCTTTTAATTATTCCAGAATTTCAGTTGCAAATGACAGGAACCAGAGCAGATGAGCTAAAAGAAAAAATAAAATATACTGGTTCATTCATTGAGAATACCAGGAATGGAATTAATTTAGAGACACCAAGAACTCTTGAGAGAAAGGAGGGAGGGAGAGATCTAGACACAGAGACAGAGATAGAAAGATGGAGATGAAGATAGATAACAAATATGTCCTGTCTACAACCCCTCCAAGCACAAAAGACCTTCTTCCATGAGATAGGGAAATATGGGGGCGCGTGGGTAGCTCAGTCGTTGGGCGTCTGCCTTCGGCTCGGGTTGTGATCCCAGGGTCTTGGGAACGAGCCCCACATCGGACTCCCTGCTCTGCGAGAAGCCTGCTTCTCCGTCTCCCATTCCCCCTGCTTGTGTTCCTGCTCTCGCTGTCTCTATCAAATAAATAAATGAAATCTTAAAAAAGAGAGAGAGAGATAGGGAAATATGTGACCTAACTGCACAAAAGTAATAGGAAATTCACAGTCCCAAAATTTGAATGAGTAAAAATGTAACTTCTAAATATAATGTGCCAATATTTTACTGGAAGTTAGAAAACTCATTAATTATGTGAGATAATTTCTCTGTGTTTAAGAGTCATTACTATAGAAATCCTTTAAATAATGTGTTTTAGAGATATTTTATCTAAAATAATTAAACTTTTCAATAACCTAAAAAATGTAACCTCCTTAACTATAGTTATTGAGCCCCCCAAGGCAGTCAGCAGTATAAAGCTTAATCTTGCTGATCCAAGGTAATTCAGCCATTTCCAGATTGAAACTCAGACACTTTTGAGTAATTGAGTACTCCCATCCCCCTTGTCCTCAGAAATAAGCTAGGTTCTTTCTGGGGGACTTACTACAAATCAGGCTTCAATAGGAACAGGGTTTCTAAATACAGAGGTCCTGTCTTTTACCCAGAATTAATTGGAACTCGCTCATCTGGTCTTTGTCATTGAGTTCTGGCATTCATTGCTCAAGTCCATAATCTCATCAAGGCCTGTGATGACCAAGACACAATCCTGACTCTTCTCCATCTTGCCCCCAGGCACTTCAGGCCCATTAGCACTCTCTCAGAGGTTCAGGAACACTCAGCTGCTTTCCTCACCACAGGGTGGTGTACATAGGCCCCTGGGAGACTGACATCAGGTAATCTGCTGGGGGACCTCCGTCAGCATCAGTATCCTCTGTCCTGGTGCCCTGCTAAATGACAGCCTTCTCTTAAAGGTTTACAGTCTCCTGGCTACACTTGACGTGCATGACACACTTTCTTCTACCCGAAGATCCCAGGAGAGGCTTGCATCACTTCCTCCCACCTCAGACCCATCCCAGACAGTGACAGCCAGGCCCCAAGGCTCTCTTAGGGACTCTCACTTATCTCTAACTCCCTCATTTTCCCTCCAAATTCCACTCCTTCCTCACCCTAATGGAATCCCTACCTGGTCTGGGGCAGGAATTACTCCTACATCATCTTGCATTCTTACTTCGTTGTGTATAGTCCTCATGTTCTACTTCACTTAGGAAGTCACAAAAAGAGTAAAATGGAAAAAATGCTCTTTGAAAATTCTAAAGCTCTTTAAAAATATCAGGTGACATTTCAGCTAATGTCTTCATAATAAGTAATACCCTTAGAACTTAGTATTTCTTCAAACTTAGAGGGTTAAAAAGAAAAAAAAGGAAAAACAAAGCAGTTCACAATTGATCATCTTAAAATCTGAATTTACAAAGTTTCTGGACATGATATTCTTTAACAAGATACCTTCTTTCTCCAGGGCATGACTCCCTTTTGCAAAAATTTGCATTACCTATAATAGCAGCTGATTTTTCTTTTAGGTATCAAAACTAGATTTAGATTTCATTTTTCTTCTTATGTCATACACAATTATAAGATGACTTCCTCAAAAAACACTGCCCACACGATTAACATATTCACCTCACAGTCAGCCCAAACAGTCCATGGTCTTGAATTAAAATAAAGAGGAGAATGTGTGACGTTCAACTTGAAATCAGAAATAAAGGGGTGCCTGGGTAGCTCAGATGGTTAAGTGTCTGCCTTTGGCTCAGGTCATGATCTCAGGGTCCTGGGATCGAGCCCCGCATCAGGCTCCCTGCTTGGCGGGGAGCCTGCTTCTCCCTCTCCCTCCGCCGTTCCCCCTGCTTGCGCTCTCTCACTCTCTCTGTCAAATAAATAAAATCTTTTTTTAAAAAAAAAGAGAGAAATCAGAAATAAAGTTCCCCGGGAGGTATTAGAGGGATTCTACAGGTTGGGGGAACTTTTTATAACCTTTCTCACTCTTGACCATGTATCAGGGTATCCCTAGGGTGGTCGGACTTACAGTGCTTGATATTTTATATTTCATTTTTCTACTTTGTACAGTTTTACCCTGATATAAAATCACATGCAGACTTAAAGAAAAAAATGTTACATTAAAGAGAATGCATGGAAAGGAAAAGGGCTAGTTGCATCGATCTGATTTACTTTGATGATGACCCTCTAAAAAAGTAGTAATATTTATTGAGCACTTACTGTGGGCAAGGCACTGGGCTAGATCTTGCACTTACATTATCTGGTTTAATCATCAAAACAACTTCATTGGGTAGATATTCTCATTAACTTTATTTCATAAATGAGGAAAATAAGAACCAGAGAATTTAAGTAACTTACCCATGATCCATGATCAATCCCACAAATGAAATATTAGTCTAATAAGAGCACCTAACTCATAAGGTTGCTTGAGCATAAAATGAAATTTTCATGTAAAGCAATTAGAATATTATAGAAGCTTAATAAACATTAGTCATTAGGATGAGAAAGAGAAAAAGAAAAGAACTGATCTGCAATGACAGAAAATTTAGTAAAACCATTGAGAGAAGCAAAGATAAGATAGAGAGAGAGAAAAAAAGAAGTATTAGCAGTCACACCCTGGTTCCAAGTATTCCTGGGGCCCAGGGACACCCTGGCACTCTGGGAGTCAATAAATGCTCCATTCTGATTAAACTGCTATGGTCTGAATGTGTCCCCCCCTCAGATTCATATGTTAAATCCTAACTCCCAAAGGCGATGGTATTACAAGGGTGGGGGAGCTTAGGCGGTCATGACGGAGGAGTCCTCATGAATGGGATTAGTGCCTTTTTTAAAAAGATTTATTTATTTATTTATTTGAGAGAGGGAGATAGTGCATGTGCACACAGGCGTGAGCAGGGGGAGGGGCTGAGCGAGAGGGCGAGGGCGAGAGAGAGAATCTCAAGCAGACTCCCCCACTGAATGAAGAGCTGGATGCCGGGGCTCCATCCCAGGACCCTGAGATCATGACCTGAGGCGAAACCAAGAGTCGAATGCTTAACCGACTGAACCACCCAGGCACCCCAAGTGTATGTCTTTCTAGCCAAGCTCTTCATGAGGAAATGTCGCTTTAAAGGCTCAAGACAGGTTTTTACTTCCAGCCATGGTGGAATAACTGGGGCTCACCATACCCTCCCACCACGAACAATTAAAAACTGGTGGCGAATACGTGAGATAGGAGCTTTTGGACATTGCACAACAGTGGTACAGGACCATAAGCACGCAAGGAAAACAGATCAGTGTGTCTTACAATCACCCCAGTGTTCTGGCCAGAGGCAAATTGCAGACTGTGGTGCAGAATCCCAAGCATAGCAGGGAGGTATTGTTGAATGGAAGAGACAGACAGTGCTCAGGAGACTTAGGTGGTGATACTTTGTGGGGCAGAGTACCACGGAGAGGGACATGTGCAGAGAAATAGCTCCAAAGATAAACTTAGGGGCCCACTGAATCTGTTGCTGAATACTAAGCTACACATGCAACAGGTGAAAATACTTGATGTTGGGCATAAGAGAAATTAGAGCTGTCATCTGAGTAATTCCCAGAGATGACACAGAACTGTGAGATGTTTAAATTCTGACCAGCTACAGAAATGTCCTGTTGAACGTCCAGGCCTTCCGTGTGGAGTTCAGAAGATCATGCTTTGGTAAAGAGACTAAACTAGCCCTAGAGTAAAGGCTATTATAAATTCACCCTCATAAAGCTAAAAATAAGCCTCAAAGGGATCAAGATGATCTGTAAGTAATTTAAGTGACCATCAGTACAATGCCCAACGATTTTTTTAATTTTTTATTTTAATTCCAGTTAGTTATGCTCCACGTTTGTTAAAGAAAGACAAGACCTAGCAGTCCACGATGTAAAATCACAATGTTCAGCACCCATTTAAAACTGACTAGACATGCAAAGAAGAAGGACAATGTGATCTATAACCAGGAGAAAAAAATCAGTCACCAGAAACAGAATCGAAAATGACAGCTATGATGGATTGAGTGGAAAGGACTCTGAAACAGCCAATATGTGGTGCCTGGCCGGCTCAGTCAGTAGAGCACGCAACTCTTGATCTTTGGGTCATGAGTTCAAGCCCCATGTTGGGCAGAGAGGTTACTTAAAAAAAAAATTAAAAGATAAAAGAATCCTTGGGGTGTCTGGGTGGCTCAGTCAGTTAGGCGTCTGCCTTCGGCTCAGGTCATGGTCTCAGGGTCCTGGGATCAAGCCCTACATCAGGCTCCCTGCTCAGTGGGGAGTCGGCTTCTCCCTCTCCCTCTGCCTCTGTCCCCCACTCATGCTCGCTCTCCTTCTCTCTCAAATAAATAAAAAAATCTTTAAAAAAAATAAAAATAAACTAAAAACGATAAAAGAATCCTTAAAAATAAGGATAAAAACACAGAAACTTTTTAAAAATAAATAAAAGAGCTATTATAACTATGCTCAAGTATTTAAAGGAAAACATGAGCCTAGTGAGAAATGAACGATAAAATAAATAATCAAATAGAACTTCTAGAGATGAAAAGTACACTCTCTGGGAGGAAACTATAGGTACTGAAAAGAAACTCAATAGGACAAAATAAGCTGGACCCATGTTACAAAAGGACCAGTTCCTTGGAAGACAGCACTGAGGATTCACATGGAATGCAATACTGAGGGGTGCCTGGGTGGCTCAGTGGGTTAACGTCTGCCTTCGGCTCAGGTCATGGTCGCAGGGTCCTGGCATCGAGCCCCACATCAAGCTCTCTGATTAGCATGGAGTCTGCTTCTCCCTGTCCCTCTGCCCCTCCACCTTGCTCATGTGTGCTCTCTCTCAAATAAATAAATAAAAATCTTTAAAAAAAAAATGTAAGTGTATCAAATCCACACATTATACACAAACTTACACAATGTTGTATGTCCATTATGTCTCAGTAATGCTGGGGGAGGGGGGGAGAAGAAAAGCCTTCCACATGACCTTCCAAAGATCTAGTCTCTATTTTCCAGATCCTTGTGATCTCTGTGATCTTCTACTGGAACTGCTGTATCCAGCCAGAAGATAAGGAAAGAGAGAGTGTGTGACTAAGACATATCAGCTCTTAACTGCCTCCTATCAGAAGTGACATACCACTCCCAATTCACATTACATTGGAAAGAGCTACTGGTCACGTGGCTCCGCTTAGCGGCAAGGGGACTGGGAAGTATAGTTTGCCCTGTGCCCAAGCAGAGAAAACTGGTGTTTTTTTTTTAAGATTTTATTTATTTATCTGAGAGAGAGAGAATGGGAGAGAGAGAGTGAGCATGAGAGGGGGGAGGGTCAGAGGGAGAAGTAGACTCCCGGCTGAGCGGGGAGCCCGATGCGGGACTTGATCCCGGGACTCCAGGATCATGACCTGAGCCGAAGGCAGTCGCTTAACCAACTGAGCCACCCAGGCGCCCAGAAAACTGGGTTGTTAATCCTGAAGCTAGTCTCTGCCACAGCTACGAAAGAGAAAAAACAAACAAACAAACAAACAAAAAACAGATAATCTTCACCAGAATGACAGTCTGACAGCAGCCGGCGAAACTGTAATTCAAGAGACAGTTTAACACAGACTCTCGGACTACCCCTAAAATAAATATTAAAGGAAAAATTTCCGCAACAAGAGAATGAAACCAAAGGGAAGAAATAAAGGGGAAAAAACAACATTAATCTTGGGAATCATTAATATTTTGGTAAAGGTGATGACCTGTTGTATGTAAGAAAAAAAGATTATATGTTTTTTACTCATAAAACTTAAAAACTATTTTAGTTTTTATTTATTTACTTTTTTACAATAGTAAAAAAGAAGTTTTTTTTTTTAATAATAGAAGTTTACTGATAGAAGTTTACTGACTATACCTCAAGGGAGTGGCGGGCAGGACAGCAGAGGCGAGACTGTCTGCCTACTAAGTATTTTAAAAGAGAGATCTCATTTCCAACCACCACAAAAATGGTTTGGTACCTACCAATAAGGTTAACCATTATTAAAGGACGTAAAAGAATAGCTAAAGAAAATAAGAGCTGCGGTGTTCATGGATGGTGCGTCTGTCAGCTTTGGCAAGATTGTGCTGATTTCGGTGTTAAGAATCTGTAGCTTTTTCTATTCCTCCAAAGTCCCTGAATTCAGGCTCCCTGCTTGCAAAGGGGCCAAATCTTGGCTGGGCATATCTCTTTCTGGTGGCATCCCTCCCAATGCAGCCCATAGGAGGGAAGGCACATTACTGTTCTTCGGTTTCCTGTCCTGTCTCCCTGAACCCACAGGCTCGTTCAGCACCATACCTGCCTTTCCAAGGTATCAGTGATGTTGCACTTTAATGACTGTTTCTTTTTTGGTTGTTGTTTAAGATTTTATTTATTTGACAGAACGGGGGAGGGGGAGCGCACAAGCACGGGGAGTGGCAGGCAGAGAGAGAAGGAGAAGCAGGCTCCCCACTGAGCAGGCAGTAAAACGCGGGGCTCGATCCCAGGACCCTGGGATCATGAGCTGAGCCGGAGGCAGACGCTTAACCGACTGAGCCACCCAGGCGCCCCTGGTTCTTTTCCAAACACTACTTAACTTCAGAGCCAATGCCACATTGTCGAATGGTTTTGGTGTTTTATGGCTGCAACTCTTTTTTTGCTATTAATTATCTCCTTTCGTCCTTTTTAGGCTTAGTTATAAAGCAGTAACCAATGACCTAAACAGCTCAGTGCCTTCCAACAGCAAAGTGGATTTTTTGCTTTTGTGACAGCCAGCCAGGTCCTGCTCAAGCCTGTGGACGCTCTGGCCTGTTGGCTGAGGGGGTGGCCTCTGTCTGGGGCACTGCAGCTCTCAGGGCAGAGGGAGGAGAGGCCTGTGATAGCTCTTCAAGTTCTACTCAAAAGCCGCACAGGCTGGGGTGCCCGGCTGGCTCAGTTGGGTGGAGCATGCAACCCTTGATCTTGGGGTTGTGATTTCGAGTCCCACGTTGGGTGTAGAGATTATTTAAAAATGAAATCTTGGGGCGCCGGGTGGCTCAGTTGTTAAGCGTCTGCCTTCGGCTCAGGTCATGGTCCCAGGGTCCTGGGATCGAGCCCCGCATCGGGCTCCCTGCTCAGCGGGAAGCCTGCTTCTCCCTCTCCCACTCCCCCTGCTTGTGTTCCCTCTGTCACTATGTCTCTCTCTGTCAAATAAATAAAATCTTTAAAAAAATAAAAAATAAATAAAAATGAAATCTTGTGGGGCGCCTGGGTGGCTCAGTTGGTTAAGCGACTGCTTTCGGCTCAGGTCATGATCCTGGAGTCCTGGGATCTAGCCCCGCATTGGGCTCCCTCCTCAGCAGGGAGTCTGCTTCTCCCTCTGACCCTCCTCCCTCTCATGCTCTCTCTCTCTCTCTCTCAATAAATAAATACAAATCTAAAAAAAAAAAGAAATGAAATCTTGAAAGAAAAAAGAAAAGCGGCACAAGTTACTTCTCACATTAGCTTGGTGAAAGCGGCCAAATCTTCCCTCAAATGGACCTATCAATGGAGCCATATCTCATGCTCTCCCAGAAAGGGGAAAAGACTCTTTGGAATAATTATATAATCTACCACAGATGTGAAATCTCGATATTGGAAAGATGTCAGTTCTCCCCAAACAAAGTGATTAGTTTCATGCAATTCCAAAAAACTCCCAGCATGTTTATTGCTGTTATCACTGGGGGACCGAACGATTTAGCTTGTGATTCTCTCATCTGTTTTGCTTTCGCAGAACCTGGAAAGCTGATTCCAAAATGCTTATGGCAGCACACAGTACCGAAACTTGCCAAAGCCATCCTAAAGGGGGCCATCAAGGAGGGGAGATTTCCTTTATGAGGTAGTCCTCCTCATTATAAAGCTATATAAACTGTGAGATTGGGGCAGAAATAGACTCAGCAATTCCAGTTGTAGGAAATAGTATAAAGGTATTATTAGACAGATAGTTACAAAGAAATGCTCAAGAATTTTTAGCATAAAAATTGCAGTTTGTAATAGCATAAAATTGGAAATAACCTATATGTGCATCAATAGTTGAATGAATGAATGCTTTGTAGTCCATGAAAAAGCAGAATGCTGTATTAACTTTTTAAATGACCCAGAGCTACAAATATCAATATGTATAACTTTTTTTTTTTAAGTAGGCTCTATGCCCAATATGGGGCTTGAACTCACAACACCAAGGTCAAGAGTTGCATGATCTATCGACTCAGGCAGCCAGGTGCCCCGATATGTGTAACTCTTATAAACACATGATAGGGGTGCCTGGGTGGCTCAGTCGTAAAGCATCTGCCTTCGGCTCAGGTCATGATCCCGGGGTCCTGGGATTGAGCCCCGCATCGGGCTCCCTGCTCGGCAGGAAGCCTGCTTCTCCCTCTCCCACTCCCCCTGCTTGTGTACCCTCTCTCGCTGTGTCTCTCTCTGTCAAATAAATAAATAAAATCTTAAAAAAAAAAAAAAACACGATAAATGGAAAAAAAGGAGGTTGCAAGACCCATACTTTATAATAACATCTACAGACCTTTTAAGATCTAAGCAGTACCATATATTATATTCATATAATACATATACTACCTATATTATTTGTGTATATACATATATGGAGTTAAATATTCTTATTTTGTATATATATTAAATCTACCATTCTGTTAAATAACATTTTGGCGAATTTGGGACAGTGGTGAACTTGAAGAGGGAGAGAGAGGAAAGGAATGGGTTTGAGGAGTCAATACAGAGAGTTTCATCTATTCCTGAAATGTTTCATCCCTCAGAATATATCTGAAGCAGGGGAGCTTGGGTGACTCAGTCAGTTAAGCACCTGACTCTTGATTCTGGCTCAGGTCATGATCTCAGGGTTGTGAGATCGAGCCCCTCAACTGGCTCCCCGCTAAGCGGGGAGTGTGCTAGAGATTCTCTCTCTGCCTCTCCCTCTGCCTCTGCCTCGCCTACATGCACGCAGGCACGTGCGCTTTCCCTAAAATAAATAAATCTTCAAAAAAAACCCAGAATGTATCTGAAGCAAATATGGCAAAATGTTAATGTACCAAGTGTCAGATATGCAGGTATTTATTTCTCAGAACTTTATATGCTTGCAGTACTTCATAATAAAGTATTTCTAGCACCTAGCAATAGTCAGTTAACATTTTCTACTGCAAACTGCCAGACATCTTTTATTCATATACATGTGCAAATATGTAAATTCAGATTTTAAACAATATTGAGCTCATGGACTTCATAGTACTTTATTACATGCTATTTCATTTCAATAGCATCATGAATATTGTTTATGTTAATGAATATATATTTAGAATGTCTTAATGGTTTATAATATTTCATTATACATTTGTATCATTTTTAACCAATCTTGTATTGTCATATATTGTTTCTAATATTTCATTGTCATAATCTAAACTGTAATAAATGTTATTTTATTGTCTTTGTTCAATTATGTGATTATATTCTTACACAAAATTCCTTCAAGTGGAGAGGCTTAGATAAAAGAAATGCACCTTTGAAAGCTTCAAAACATATTGCCAAGTTGCCCTTCTGAAAATATACCCCAATTTATACTTTAAGTGTGACTCAGATTCTATTTTTTTCTATTTTAGTCTTTACCAGTTTTAATAACCTTTACTTATGGATCTTTGGAATGCCTAAACGTCCCAACTGACAGAGGGTAGCCTGGGCTATTTCTCTAAAAGCTAGTTGTCCTAAAACAACTGTGTTTGCTTAACTGTAAAATTTCTCAACAAACTACCTATAATTATAAATGGCATTTTGCTGAGTCAGTGCTATACATTTTATTATAGGTCTTTTGAACTCTGTAGAAAGTGTGCAGTTTTCTTTTACTTCAACTGGTAACTCGTCCTGAAGTCTAATTAGTCTAATTGGATGCAGAGATTAAAAGGTCGAGGATACTAATCCAGAGCAAGAGGTTTGTTTATTCCACTGGCAATTTCCTGCTGTTTCTTGAAAGTGCCCTGAGTGAGTGACAAGTCCCCTTTCGTTTCTAACAACAGACCAATGAAAATTAAAATCATGTTCCAGGTTTTGGTAAATGTGGGCCTCACCCTTCCAGTACTTTAGGGATGCAACAAAACCAAACAAAACCTTAACCAAGTTAGTGTGGTGCCAGGTGAAACAAGATACAGAAGAGGTCACCTTGGAGGGTCTTATTAAAGTTTTAACCCTTGGGGCACCCGGGTCGCTTAGTCGTTAAGCGTCTGCCTTCAGCTCAGGTCATGATCCCGGGATCCTGGGATCAAGTCCTGCATCAAGTTCCTTGCTCCTTGTGGGGAGTCTGCTTCTCCCTCTGCCTCTACCCCCCCCACCCCCACTCCACCATGCTTGTGCTCTCTCTCTCACAAATAAATAAATAAAATCTTTTTTTAAAAGAGTTTTAACTTTTACTACAAACTTATTACCTAAGAAATGGCTTAAGCAAAATAATAATGTCTTAATATGTTTTAAGTAAAAAAACTGCGTAAGTAAGATATGTCCTTGTATGATTGCTCTAGATTAGGCCTCTATAAGCACTAATGGACATAGAGGACATAATGAACCCATAGTTTGGATCTGGTGAATGAGATTAAAGCAGCATGCTCAGATTTCTTCAGTTGACCCCCAGAAAACTTTCTTGACTCAGCTTTTATAATCCAAGGACAACTACCTTAATTTTATTAAGGTTTCTTAAATTGCATTCCTGGTAAGTCTTCTTCATGTAGTAACAAATTATTTTTATGGCCAATCTTCTAGTTCCAACTAACTACAGACCTATTGGTCTGCTGACCACTCAATTTAAATTCAATATTCATTCCTATTTGATATATTTTATGTATAAGATTGTTCAGACAATATTTTACATGGGCATGAATGGCTACTAACACACTTGCATAACTTTTGGGAACATCTGTTAAGAATAACAAGTTATGTGTCAGTTTAATTTATTATTTTCTTTCAAGATTTTTTATTTATTTGACAGAGAGAGACACAGCGAGAGAAGAAACACAAGCAGGGGGAGTGGGAGAGGGAGAAGCAGGCCTCCCGCTGAGCAGGGAGCCCGATGCGGGGCTCGATCCCAGGACCCTGGGATCATGACCTGAGCCGAAGGCAGACGCTCAACGACTGAGCCACCCAAGTGCCCCTATGTCAGTTTAGTTTGACTACTCCTTAATCAGTGGCTGTCAGATATGAATGGCAACTCACTGATCTCCACAGGGACCCCTGATTATTCATACTTATTAGGGCCCTTGCCTCAGCACCACTGTGAGAAATACGATCTGTTCAAATGGCCTCCTGAGAGCCAAGTCAATAATTTTAAATGGTGTAATATAGGTCTGTATTCTACTGCTCTCCCCTCGCTTTGTGTTTTGCCTATTTGCAAAACCCTCTTTTAGATAGCCTAGAATCATACCCTCTCACTTTAAGTCCCATTGTAGAATAGAAGATTTGTATTTTTCGCTACTGACATGAACTTGTAGCAGCAATATCGACAATTAGTTGTAATCTAATTATCATCAGAAATACTTCAAAAGATAAATTACTCTAAAATACCATTATCTGGGGCAAATGATCCTGTATCATGATTAAGACTGGCTGCGAGTGATAGCAACTCAAAAAACATGAGCTTCGATGCAACTGAAGCTTATCTGTCTCTCATACACTGAGGTATAGGGTTTGTCTCCCATACACCGCAAAGCACATCTTACCTTGGCCTCCAGCTTACTAGCCACTTTCTTCCCCATCCTTCCCAATCAGCATAATGTCACCAATGCAGTGAATCAATGCCATACTCTGTGGAACTGCCCAGATCTCTTTGGACTATGTGGTAACAGAGGATAGGCAAGGTAACACAGCCTTGTGGCAAGACAGTAAGTGCACATGGAAAAGACAAGAACACATTTGCCAAATTAAGGAGTGCATATCATGTACCTGAGACCATGTTAATCTGTTCTAACATTGACACCATGTCTGGCATGGCAACCATGAATGGGCCTATCATGCAACAGTCCATGCTCATTTCTCAGGACCCATGCAGTTTCTGCAGGGGCCAGACCACCAAATTAAGGGATTCATGAGATCTTTTTATGTCCTTAACTGTAGAAATAATCACTATCCCCTAGGATACAATACTGCTTTTGAGTTACTACCTTGGCTGCTGAGGAAAGGGTGAGGGAATACAGGGTAGAGGAAGGATCGTGTTTCATCCATTTGGCCTTCCCTACTGTGATGGCTCTCACCCCACACACAGACCAAGCACCAATGTGGGGATTAAATCAATCGCCAAGTATGTCCATCCCAATCATGCATTCAAGGACTAGAAAGTTACTAATGGGTGAGTCCATAAAAAAAGTAGAGAGACTGTAAACTAGACTGTGGCCCCCATATGTCTCCACTCTAACAAGAGGCCTGATGATGCTCTGAGTCTCCGTATATCAAGGCCAACTTGGAGTCTACGTCCAATCATCTTCAAAATGTCTGCATATTTCCCTTTCCTAACTGTAGATGGGCAAAAATAATTTTCCCTCTAGTCTTCTAGGTTGTTGGCTTAGACCCCCACCCTGCAATAAATGACAGTTTCACAGGAGAAACACAGAAGTCTAGTGACATGGGAGCACCCGGCTGGCCCAGTCTAGTAGAGTATGTAACTCTTGATCTTGGGGCTGAAATTGAGCCCGACGTTGGGTATAGAGATTACTTAAAAATATTACTTAAAAATAAAATCTTAAAAAAAAAAAAAAAAGAAGTTTGGGATGCCTGGGTGGCTCCGTTGGTTAAGTGTCTGCCTTTGGCTCAGGTCATGATCCCAGAGTTCTGCATCACGGGCTCCTTGCTCAGTGCCGAGGCCGCTTCTCCCTCTGTCTGCCACAACCCCTGCTTGTGCTTTCTTTCTCTCTCTCTGACAAACAAATAAATAAAATCTAAAAAAATAATAAAATAAAAAGAAGTTTAATAACGTGTATACCTCTTGAAAATATGGGAGATACCCAGGAAAACTGAGTAACTCTCTAATATGGCCCAAACCACCCCCCTTAAATACCATCTTCAAAGACAAAAGATGTTTGGGGGGAAGGGGAAGATCAGTTTTGGGAGGTGACCAGGAAAGGCCCAGTAATCAAGGGTGTGGTTGTTATGCAAATTTAAGCTGTCGTCTTCTCCAAGGATAGTTTCTAGAAATTTAGAGTCATTCTTTCCTTCCTGGTACAGGGAAGGAGACACCCTTACAAAAGGAGATTTCCCCTTATAAATGGACTGTCTCCTACGAAAACTGGTAACTTCTACTCAGTTTTCAGAGCTTCTTGTGTGTCCGCAGTTTCTTAAAAATAAACATCCCCAATTAATCCTTATACCAAAGAGGAATATTTGAGGATGGGAAATGCTGCTCCCCTTCCCAAGTATACAGGTACCTGAGTAAACAATAGCTGGTTCCCTTGGGAAAACACTGGGGGAATTATGGTGGTCTACCCTGTCATGGTGTTGCAGCTTCCTTCCCCCTGGGGAGCTGAAGACATGGCCACCCCTTAATTCAATACATTCCAGTACCGAAAACTGGCTGAATGGACAATGAAATGGGCAGTGGGTCATGACTTTTTACTGGAGCAACACTCTAAGCCTTCTGCACGTCCACCTTCGCCTCCTTTTGATTATACAGTAGTCCCCCCCCTTATCCGCGGTCTTCCTTCCTACAGTTCCAGTTACCCGCAGTCAACCACAGTCTGGAAGCAGATGACCCTTCTTAGGAATTGTCAGAAGGTCAATAGTAGCCAAACTCGAGGTCACAATGCCTGTACGGTTCACCTCACTTCATCTCAGCAGCTAAGTATCTTACCATCTCACATCATCACAAGAAGAGTAAATATAATACCGTAAGATATTTTCAGAGAGAGACAGACCATATTCACATAATTTTTATTACAGTATAATAGTTCTATTTTACTGTTATTGTTGTTAATCTCTTACTGTACCTAAGTTATAAATTAAACTTCATCATAGATATGTATGTATAGGGAAAAGCACAGTATATACCAGGTTCAGTACTATCCACGGTTTCAGGCAACCACTGGGGGGCTTGGAACATATCCTCTGCAGATAAGGGAGGACTACTGTGTGTGTGTGTTTGTGTGTGTGATTTATTTTTTGGAGAGAGAGAAAGAGAGAGCATGTGTAAGCACAAGCCTGGGTGCACGAGCCAGGGGAAGGGGGAGAGGGAGAGGGAGAGGGGGAGAATCTCAAGCAGACTCCCTGCTGAGAACAGAGCCCCCCGACAGGGCTCGATCAATCTCATGACCCTGAGATCATAACCTGAGCTGAAACCAAGAGTCAGACACTTAACCAAATGAGCCACCCAGGCGCCTCAGGACTACTGTGTAGATTAGCAGCATCTTTGTATGCCCATTGGTTTTCCCCGAGGCAGCTATAGTTGAGCCCCTAGGGAGCTGTAGTTTTATAACCATCCTCACAATTCTCTCCTAGTTAAAGCCCCTTGGTGGCTCCTCCATCCTTTCTGGTCATAATTGCATTCCCATAGTTTCTGGCAGTTAAGCACCATCATCTGGCCTCTACTGCCTGAGTCCCGTTTTACCATTTTCTTTACTCTCAACAAGCCAAACTTTGTGAAGGTCTCTCTGTCTTAACCTTACAGTGGAAGCCTCCACTAAATGTTTCAGTAAGGCTGATATCCGGCTCCCCAGCACATTTCTGATGGCCTCGGTGAATGGTGTGTCCTCTGGATTTTTCCATGCGGCATAATCCACTGGTGAGTCATCTGGTCTCGTGTAATATATGCATTCCTGTCTGCCCACCTCTCTCAGACTCTTAATTCCTTGCTCTATTGTCTGTTGTGACAATTTGGGCATTTCAACTTCACTCAGTTTGGGCTACCACTTTCTCCAGGCATCTAGAAACTTCCCTAACAGACCCCATCGCCGGGGTCCTTGCCAGGGTATCCCAAGAGAGTGCCAGTCAAACAATAAACTCTGCCTTATCCAATTATAGTTTTCAGGCCCATGACTCAATCATCCTCAAAACCCAGTCCACTGTTTCTCCCACAGCTCTTGCTGGCACATGCTGACCGGTCCTAGAGCTCCTCTGGGGTATGGCCCCTTTCCTCCTTTATCAGGCCCAGCACATCCCCAGATGAGTTATGCTGTTGCATGATTCTAGTTATCAGCCTGGCAACCAAGAGATAAAGTTGGGCAGATCCTGAGCCCCGGGGGGGAGGGGGGGGGGCTGGGGGGGGTTCACTGTGTGGCTATTGCCTCATGGGAGAGAAGACTCTACAATATCTTTCTACACTGGAGGTGGGGAGCATTATGGCTCTTAATAGGGAGGAGTGGGTCACCTTTGAAGGCTCTCAGGGTTCAGAGGAGCTGGTGTTAAAGAACAAAATTCAACTGAGTACATTTTAAATATCTTAGTGGCTTTGTTTAGCCATCCATGAGTTGGGCAGCATCCAGTCTAGCCAAGAGAAAGGAGCTCCAAAGAGCTGTACAACTCAAGAGGGTTTTATAGACCAATATGAGTAGGAAAAAGGAAGCTACGCTGGGTGTTTGCTCATTGGTTGAAGCAGGGTTACTTTCCTTCTCTGGAACCAAGCGAAGTCTTGCCGGACACGCAAGTGCTGACTGGTTGACTTAGGCCTTCCTTTTCTGGGAAAGCCGAGTACAAAAATCTCATACAGTTTTGGTGTGCAGTCATGGGGCTGAGCACAAATGACTTCAACCCGTCCCTAATTTGGTTTCCTGAACCCTGGGAGGCCCAGTCTTCAGGGGCCTCCACCCACATATGCTCGTCTCATGTAGCAGCGTCCCGGGGTTGCCCCCAACGGGGCTCTGACCTTGCGAGAACAGACTGCCTCAGTCAAGCATTCCATCAGCTTTGAAGGCCAATGAATATAACCATTTAATCTTGAGTTTTGCCTTCAGCTTTTTCCGCTCTCCCATTGCAGAAGATAAGAGCCCCTTTGTAAACTACCAGAGAGGACTTGTGGCCTTCACACCTGGTTTTCAATGGTGTATTGACTGCCCTTGGTTTTTCATTACCTCTCTATAGGGTATGATAGAACTTAACAGCAAG
Organism: Mirounga angustirostris; assembly: GCF_029215605.1. Taxonomy (NCBI): domain Eukaryota; kingdom Metazoa; phylum Chordata; class Mammalia; order Carnivora; family Phocidae; genus Mirounga; species Mirounga angustirostris. Next base: position 26,349,275 of record NW_026991719.1, on the reverse strand, counting down.
CAGACAATTCCATTGTTCTCTTCCGTGCAGCCTCCTCCTCCCTGTCCTCCAGCCTCCAGCCTCCACCCCCAACCCTCCAGACTCCAGACTTCTCAAACCGCCTGAGCATTCCCCTCCATGAGAACCTTCCCCCAAATCACAACCAGTGTACGTTTTCACAATTAGACCAGCACATTCTCCGCACCCTACACACTACCCAGGCTGGGGTCTTCCCGGCCAGACAGATGGTGAGCGACCCTCACTGACCTCCACCCTTTCTCCTGGTCTCTCAGGCCATGTCAGGTACCGGCTGCGTCCGTTCAAATCCTCTGGGCAGCAAACAAGGAGGCAGAGTGAAGGGTGAAAAAGGTCCCTCGGATGAGTTTAACACGTGGGAAAAATGAAGTCAGAGGAAGCAGGGCCAACAGAAAGCCTTCCGACTGTGTTGCAGATCTGACACCAGTAAAAAAAAAAAAAAAGGAGGAGAAAGAATCAGGCAGGGAGAGCCTCAGACCACAGGGCAGATCTGACGGAGCCTCCAAAAGAGCCAAAGAGCTCTGAGCAAAGACGGCCTGTTCCAGAATACTGATGTGCAGCAGAAGTGGCCAGGCCTTGGCCACCCTGGGCTCAGTCTTTGGCTAGGGCTTCCCCGGGGAGAGCAGGGCCCCGCGGGTGACCAGCAAGCTCTCTCTTGAAGGAAGATGCGACCGGCACATCTCGTTTGCTGGAGCTGCCAAATACAACACATGCCCCTCCTCATTTTCTCCGGTAATATGAATACCTTCTCTACTGAACGAGAGAGTCAAAGAGGCTTTAATTCTTGTAGCTTCTTTTGAAAGAGAACTGCCTCACCTTCAACCTCCACTGACAGAAAAGTAGACAAAAAGGATAATCACTACCATTTACTAAGCACCTGCTTCTGTAGATACTAAACAAGGTGCCTGGCATAAATTATCATTAACCTTTATCCTATTTATTGCCTGAGAGTAACCCTAATCTTCAAAAAGAGGCCATCTCACGCTATTGGCAGAACTGGATAGAACAAAAGCTGCCACCTTCCCCCACTCAGGTTCATGCTCATTCTTGTCCCCTTTCTCCCCCTGCTTTATTTTGGAACTCCCAACCTGTGTGTGCCTTTGGCTGACACACGTTCCTGGTTCTGTCTGTTGGCTTCTTCAACTTTGACTACTCCTTAATTTTCAGCTCATTTTCACTTGGTTTCCCTTTCAGGCTTCCATCCCTCAGATACAGTAATGCAGGCTTTGGTCCATTTCCTGGCCTATACCCTGCTACCCTCTGGTCTCTATCCCAGTCATGCGTGTAAAAGGCACCTAACTCCGGGGCACTTGGGTGGCTCAGTGGGTTAAGCCTCTGACTCTTGATTTCGGCTCAAGTCATGATCTCAGGGTCCTGAGATCGAGCCCCATGTCAGGCTCTGCCCTGGGCATGGAGCCTTCTTAAGATTCTCTTTCTTCCTCTCTCCCTCTGCCCCTTCACCCCCATTCTCTCGCTCTCTCCCTTCCTCTCTTAAAAAAGCAAACTAAAAAAAGGCACCCAACTCCATCTTCGGCCTACCCAGGGGTGATCCCCGCTTGGTCTCCATTAGCTGGGGAGTAAGAAAAAAAATTAAATAATCAGGTAAGATAGATATTATCATCCTAATTTTACAGATGAAGAAACTGAGTCCCAAACTGAATTTGGGTAAGTGCTCAAAAGCTAGTATATTGTGCACATAGGTGTCTTAGATATTGTTAAGGTACATTATTTAAAACTTAAGAAATAAGGGGGAAAATTAAGTTGTGTTAGGGAGCAAGAATTCCTGTCCCTTTCAAGGGTCCTTCTAGCTGGACTAAGAATCAAACTGGGGGCGCCTGGGTGGCTCAGTCAGTTAAGTGACTTCGGCTCAAGTCATGATCCCAGGGTCCTGGGACTGAACCCCACGTCGGGCTCCATGCTCAGCGGGGAGTCTGCTTCTCCCTCTCCCTCTCCCCTGCTCGTGCTCTCTCTCTCAAATACACAAAATGTTTTTTAAATATTTTATTTTTATTTATTTATCTGAGCGAGAGAGAGAGAGCACGAGCAGGGGGAGGGGCAGAGGGAGAAACAAGACTCCCCTCTGAGCAGGGAGCCTGATGCGGGGCTCGATCCCAGGACCCTGAGATCATGACCTGAGCCAAAGGCAGATGTTCAACCAACTGAGCCACCCAGGCGCCCAATAAATAAATAAAATCTTAAAAAAAAAAAAAGAAACTGACATAAGACAGATTAACAAAAGAAAATCAAATTTACTAGTATATGTTCAGGGAATCCAACAAACATAGAAATTCCAAAGACAGTCAGGCAAAATAAGGTATATATGTCATCCTAAACTAAGAAAGGGATAGGGGTCTGGGACTTCAGAGGAAAGAAATGCACTTCACAGGGCAATAAGAAGAGCAGATGTTTGGTAATTAGAGGTTTGTCCTACCATACAGATGGGTCACTCAGATAAAGTTTGTCTGATAATAACCCTTATTCGGGGAAAAAATCCCCAATTTAGATTCTTCTATGTGGTTAAGAGAGGAGCAAGTTTCTCTTGAGCTCACAAGGTCTCGATGGCCTTCAGCTCAGAATAATCTTCATGATAAAGTGGCCCATCTTGGGGTGGCCTGCCCTCGGCCCCTACAGTTGTATGTCCTTTCAAAGTCATCTTGGGATGTTGACAGAATACTCAAGGATTATTTAATTATCTAGGGGATATAGATCTGTGTGTAACTGCCATTTACTATTAATTAAGGGCTCAGACTCTGAAGTTCTATGGTAATTCTTCTGTCCAATAGAAAATAGAGCCCCAAAGTTAGTTTCATTGCCCTTTGGACATCAATCAGTTGTCTCTAACTTAGCAAATTTAAACTGCCTTTCCTAGTGGACTATAAATATGCCAGTCCTCAAAATGCTCTTTGAACCAGCATTACCATCTTACTGATCCCCTCATTAATGAGTTGAATAAAATCTTTGACATACATCCATTCTATATTTGTATGAGCACTATTGTTTTTAGCTTTTGAAAATCACTCTTTGATACTACGATGTTTGACTTCAAAGTCCTTGGTCTTTTCAGATACTAGATGACCTTTCAAGATGGGCATGCTGATATTGGAACAGGGATAAAGTTGTCACCCCCTGAGGTTAATTTTCTCTAGAACTGAGATAGCATATGCTACTTATCTCTCCTCATGTCAAAGACAGGGCCCCATCTTGGGCCAATTGTTTGAGAAGAGCTTTCCTCTTGCAGAGACTTCTGGTAAAAAGGATAGCTTGGGTACAGTGACCATGAGATCTATCTCAAAAATTGTTTCTGAAATTTTTGCAATCTTCAAATACAGCCCATGTCATTGAAGCAGAGGCTTAAATTCCTCTTTGAGGGTTCTTTTGCATTTGGAAGTCTCTGGGGGTACCTAAAAGTAAAGCCAAAATCCTATTCCAGAATGGACTTTGAGGAGTGGGGGGAGGGGCAGAGGGAGAGAATCTTCAAGCAGATTCCCCACTGAGTGTGGAGCCAAACGCAGGGACGATAAATCTCATAACCATAACGATAAATCTCATAAGATCACGACCTGAGCTGAAACCAAAAGTTGGATGTTTAACCAACTGAGCCACCCAGGTGCCCCTAAATTATTTTAAGTAAGGATAACAGCTGAAGAAATAGTGGACTATGCCACCCCAAAATATGCCTCTGGCATAAGAACTACTTTGAAGTGGCATATTTTTGAGAAAAAGTAGACATGAAGAAGCTCTAAAATCAAAAGTAGAATACAGCCTTTTGTGAGAAAAATTTACATTTAGAGGTTAATCTCCATTTGCAAGCATGTCTCGCTCTCAGTACCAGGAAGGGAAGGATGACTTCAAATTGCAAGAAACTTATCAATGGAGAAGGCAAGGACTTAAATCTATATAACAATTTGTGTTTTTCCAATAGCCTTCCATACCAGGCCTCCCCCAACCACCAACATCTTTCTTTTGTCTTTAGCTGACATTTCTATTTAAGGTGATATCTTGGGCCATTTCAGAGAGTTTTAGTCAGTTTTCCTGGCCTCTCCCATGTATACAGGAGATATACATGTTATTAAACTTCTGTTTTTCTCCTGTTAATGTGTCTTTTATTGCAGGTGGTATCTCAGCCAAGAGGGAAAATTACTCCCCCTACCTTACATGGGTATTCAAGGTGGGTAGTTACTGAAAGTATGCCTAAGGAGGGTTCTAGGATTCTGGAAATATTCTCTTTTTTGATCTGGATACTACTTACGCATATGTGTACACTTGCTGAAATTTTGTAGAGCACTTAAGATTTGTACATTACATATATGTTGTATTTTAATTAGAAGTTTACAGGTCATGAAATAAAATCTTTAAAAAAAAAAAAAAAGGGTGCCTGGGTGGCTCAGTCGGTTAAGCGGCTGCCTTCGGCTCAGGTCATGATCCTGGAGTCCCGGGATCGAGTCCCGCATCAGGCTCCCTGCTCAGCAAGGAGTCTGCTTCTCCCTCTGACCCTCCTTTCTCTCATGCTCTCTGTCTCTCATTCTCTCTCTCTCAAATAATAAATAAAATCTTAAAAAAAAAAGAAGTTTACAGGTCATGGGGAGTAAGGAGTGCACTTGTCATGATGAGCCCCGGGTGATGTATGGAATTATTGAATCAATATACTGTACACATGAAATTAATAGAATACTGTATGTCAACTATGCTGAAATTAAAATGAAAAAAGGTTTACATTGTTATTCCACTTTCCTTTTGCCCTAGGGACACTTCTCTTCAGTGAACTCAGGGTTTAGGAAAAACTCTAGGTTGGGAAGTGTCTTGTGTATCACTTCTGCCCAGGGTGACCAACTTATCCCAGTTGGCCTGGGACTTTTCTGGGTTGTTTGTTTGTTTTTAAGTAGGCTGCACTGCCAGCATGGAGCCCCATGCGGGGCTTGAACTCATGACCCTGAGATCAACACCTGAGCCGAGATGAAGAGTTGGACACCTAACCGACTGAGCCTCCCAAGCACCCCCTTCCCTGGTTTTTGTACTGAAAGTTCAGTTGGTCACCCTGTTTCTGTCTATAAATATAATAGAATTTGGGGAAGGAATTATTAACTAAACTAAACTAAAAAGAATGGACTTTCTGGAATGGGAGGAAGAAGACCGTACATTATAATCTCCATAAATTATACAATGCTTATTGTTTACTCTTCATCACAATCAATGAAAGATCTCTGGAAAATCAAAGACACACTATTATCACTTTGAAAAGTCTGAATCTACATTAACCTAAAAGCATGAGTCACACATGCACACACACAGAACCATCTGAACCTAGATCCAGAGGGAGCCATTCAACTGAAGTTTACTTTTAAAAAAGGTCAAGTTATTCTCCCTGAAGTTCCTGTAGACAAGTGATTTTAGAGATAGAGGCCCCTTGAGATCTAAAGGAAATGCTATTATAATATAAATAAACCTCATGCAAGCCAGCTGTGACATTTGATACCAGAGAGACTATGACCGAAAATACACAGCACCACTCTGGCTTTTCTCAAACAGAAAGGGAATTGTCAGAGACAACTATAACTTGCAAGGACAAAACCCAAAACATGTTAATTTTTATTTATAGGATGAAGGCTGAAGATGCTGGAGGGTGGATGGTAGGGGTGGGCTGCAGGATAGCTACCCAACAGAAATACTGAATTCAATCTTGGCTGGACATGTCCAAAATGGGAAGCCAGAGAAGAGAAGACCCAGTTTAAACGAACTTCTCAGTCAATAAGTCCCTTAAACAAAATGTTGCTCCTTTAATGTCTTCTATTACATAGTGATTAAATGGGCTCCCACGCAGCTCTGATTAAAAACACTTAATGTTCCCTCCAAAATTGCTTTGGGGAGAGCAATCTCATGTCAGGGAAATGAATTCAAAAGGACTTCCCTACAAGGGCTGAGGGAAATTTGCACCTTCAATCCACAATTTGGAAAATATCAGGCTTTAGATTACTTTTGGAAGTTTACAAATTAAATTCAAAAAGCCTGATACTGAGTGAGGTGATCTTTACACAGTCCACATACACATTTAGTCTTTAAAACTACCTTTTTTTTTTTTAAAGGTAATCTCTACACCCAATGTGGGGCTCAAACTCACGACCCCGAGATCAAGAGTCATGCTCTACTGACTGAGCAAGCCAGGTGGCTCTAGAACTATCCTTTTAATAATTACCAATATTCTTCAGTAGAATGTACTTGTCTACCAGAGTAAACTATTTGAATAGTGTGTTTTATTTTTTTATTATTATTATTTTTAAAGATTTAATTTATTTATTTGACAGAGAGATAGCGAGAGCAGGAACACAAGCAGAGGGATGGGAGAGGGAGAAGCAGGCTTCCCGCCGAGCAAGGAGCCCAATGTGGGGCTCGATCCCAGGACCCTGGGATCAAGACCGCAGCCAAAGGCAGACACCCAACCAACTGAGCCACCCAGGTGCCCCGAGGCAGTATTTTGAACTTTTGCCTTCACGACTTTTGGACACACTATGTATTTAAACTCCGCACATGCACAGCTTTACTATTCAGCTACAGCCCTCAAAGGGACCCCTGTGCAGGTTTTTGGATCTTTTCTCTCTAGTCCCCTCACCCTCCAGTACTTCACCCAGCATACTCATCTCCCTTCACTGGACAATCTTTCTGGACTTCATCGGTGAAAGGGAGCAGAATTTGCCATCCCAAAATAAGCCTCTTTGGCAGGTTGATTATTTCGGGCTGATTATTTTTGAGAGGCTTCAGACATGAGAAATCTCTAAAAACAGAGAAGTTGCCCTTTTGTTTTTTTTGTTTTGTTTTTAAAAGATACTATTTTGAAGTAATCTCTACACCCAACATGAGGCTATCAAACTCACCACCCCTCTATCCACAGTCACATGTTCCACCGATCAGGAGTCACATGTTCGACTGACAGAACCAGCCAGGGGCCCCCAGAAGTCACCCTTTTGTAAGAGACATTTACATTTATAAGGGAAATCTCCATCTGTCAGGGTGTCTCCCTCTCTGGATGGGGGAGGAGGGGAGAATGACTCTAAATCTCTAGAAACATATCAATGAAGAAGGCAAGGACTTAAAATCTGTAGAACAACCATAACCTTGTTTATTGTGCTTTTCTGGTAACCTCCCATAATGGACTCCGTGCCCCAACATGCCCCAACATCTTTTCTTTCTTTCTTTTTTTTTTTTTTTTAAAGATTTTATTTATTTATTTGAGACAGAGAGAATGAGAGACAGAGAGCATGAGAGGGAGGAGGGTCAGAGGGAGAAGCAGACTCCCCGCCGAGCAGGGAGCCAGACGCGGGACTCGATCCTGGGACTCCAGGATCATGACCTGAGCTGAAGGCAGTCGCTTAACCAACTGAGCCACCCAGGCGCCCCAACATCTTTTCTTTTTTAAGTAAACTCTCCCTGGTTAAGCGACTGCCTTCGGCTCAGGTCATGATCCTGGAGTCCCGGGATCGAGTCCCACATTGGGCTCCCTGCTTGGCGGGGAGTCTGCTTCTCCCTCTGCCCCTCCCCCCTCTCATGTGCTTGCTCTCTCTCATTCTCTCTCTCTCAAATAAATAAATAAAATCTTAAAAAAAAAAAAAAAGAGGGCACCTGGGTAGCTCAGTTGGTTAAGTAAACTCTCCCCCCAACGTGGGGCTTGAACTCATGACCCCAAGATCAAAAGTCACATGCTTTACCAACTAAGCCAGCCAGGAATCCCATCTTCTTTTGTCTTCAGCTAGAGACAGTATTTAAGGTGGTAGCTTAGGTCATTTGGGGGAGTTACTCAGTTTTCCTGGGTCTCTCCCATGTATACAGGAGATATACATGTTACTAAACTTCTCTTTTTCTCCCATTAATCTGTCTTTTCTTTTGGGGGGGGCAGGGGCTTCTCAGCCAAGAACATAGAAGGAATGGAGGTAAAAGTATTTTTCCTCACCTACATGGGCAATGACGTACATTAGGACAGTTTGCTTGGCCGTGTGTCCTCTTGGAAAGAGACGCCTCTCAGCCTTTTCCACATGTGACTCTAATTCTTCCCTCTAAACGGATTCTCTGGCAAAAGCCGTAGCTTAACACAACTGTGGGGAGCACCATTCACATACATGATCCAAGGGGAGCCAGTCAACTAGAGTTGCGTGATGTCTAGGCCCTGTCGTTCTCTCCGGTCCTATTTCTGTTCTCGTGTAAAAAGGATTGGTCACTTGGGGCGCCTGGGTGGCTCAGTTGGTTAAGCGACTGCCTTCGGCTCAGGTCATGATCCTGCAGTCCCTGGATCGAGTCCCGCATCAGGCTCCCTGCTCGGCGGGGTGCCTGCTTCTCCCTCTGACCCTCCCCCCTCTCATGTGCTCTCTCTCTCATTCTCTCTGTCTCAAATAAATAAAATCTTTAAAAAAAAAAAAAAAAAGGATTGGTCACTCGTTCACATTGCCCTTCAAGCCACAGTTTCTATGCCTTTTTTGACTGTTTACCCCATCAGTAGTAAGATTTTCGATCACAATCTCCAATATATATACATAACCTTTATTTATGAAATATATACATGTGTCAACACATACACGAATTTCATTAAGTTTAAAATACAAACTAAATATGTACAGAACTTCTCTCTCTCCCTCTCCCTCTGCCCCTACCCCCTCTCTAAAATAAATAAATCTGGGGCGCCTGGGTGGCTCAGTTGGTTAAGCGGCTGCCTTCGGCTCAGGTCATGATCCTGGAGTCCGGGGATCGAGTCCCGGGATCGAGTCCCGCATCGGGCTCCCTGCTCGGCAGGGAGTCTGCTTCTCCCTCTGACCCTCCTCCCTCTCATGCTCTCTGTCTCTCATTCTCTCTGTCTCAAATAAAAATAAATAAATAAATTAAATAAAATAAATAAATCTTTTTTAAAAAAATGCATACAGGTTAAAAGTGAAAGCATGGGAAACTATATACTGTACTAACACTAATCAAAATAAAGCTGGAGTGGTTATATTAATATCAAATTCAAATTAGATTTCAGAGCAAAAAATAATACCAGGGATAAAGAGGATCATTTCCTAATGATAAAGCAGTCAATTCATCATAGTATATAAATCATAAATGTTTATGAACTTATTAACACTACTTTAAAATACCTGAAGCAGGGGCACCTGCGTGGTTCAGTCGGTTGAGCAGCCAACTCTTGATTTCCGCTCAGGTCATGGTCTCAGAGTCGTGGGATGGATCCCCGTGTCCGGCTCCACTCAGCACAAGTCTGCTCAGGATTGTCTCTCTCCCTCTGCCCCTCCATCCACTCCTGCTCTCTCCATCTCTAAAATAAATAAATGAATAAATCTTAAAAAGAAAATAAAATACCTGAAGCAAAAACTGATAGAACTGAAAAGTAGAGAGTACCATAATTAGTCAGATATTTGAATATCCCCCTCTCAATAATTAATAGAACAAGTAAACAGAAAATCAGTAGGTATATGGAGAGGGAAGCACTTATCAATTCACATGACCCAATTAACATCTATTCAATATTCCACCAAGAGCAGAATACGCAATCTTTTCAAATATACGTGGAATATCTACCAAGATAAATCAGTGTGGGCCAGAAAGCAAGTCTCAATAAATTAAAAAGGATTCAAATTATGCAAAGTGTGTTATAGGACCACAATGGGAATTAAATTAGAAATCAAACAGAAAGATCTCTGGAAAATTCCCAAATGACACAACTTTAATTCATGGACAAAGCAGAAATCTAGAAAAATTAGAAGGTATTTTTAACTGTATGAAAATGAAATATGACATATTACAATCTGCAAGATGCACCTAAAACAGTGCTTAGAGGGAAAATTATAGCACTAAAAACCTACATCACAGAAGAAAAGTCTGAATTCAATGACCTGTTTCCAGGATTAGCTGGGAAGTTAGAGGACTATACAAGCCATGTATAGAGATTCTCTGGAATGGATGCTTTTTTGAGATTCTTATTCTTGGCCTCTTTCAGGAACTGATAATGACAAATAGGCCACATCCCTTCTTATTCTCACTGCCCCCTCAGCTAGAAAGAAGCTCCCCATCTCCACTTCCGTCACCTTAGAAGACTGAGCGGAAACTGGATTCAGGCTCAGGAAAAAGAACACAGGAAAGGCCCTTGAGGCCAGTTTCTAGTCTAGGCAAAACCAGTGCTCACCCAACATTAGTGATGTAATTTGCCTCACCTGGGTCAAGATGTCCACACAGAGGCATGGGGGCCAAAGCACCACGGAGTGTATATTAGCCTGCTTGGGCTGCCACAAAAAAATTCGATAGGCTAGGTGAATTAAACAGCAGAAATTTATTTGCTCACAATTTTGGTGATAAGTCCAAGATCAAGGTGCCAGCCAATTCAGTTCCTGGTGAGAGCGCTCTTGTTGGACTGCAGATGGCCAAATTCTATGTCCTCACATGGCCCTTCCTCGGGGCACGTGCATAGAGACCAAAAGGGATCTCTCTTCTTGCCCTGATAAAGCCACTAATCCCATCATGCGGCCCTACTCTCAGGACCTCATCTAACCCAACCTCCTCTCAAAAGCCTCTCCAAATATAGGGCTTCAACATATAAATGGGGGGAGGGCACAAATCTTCAGTCCATAGTAGAGTTCCTACTAAAATAGCTCTCCCAGAAATCTGTAATATGACAAGTTGCTTGTGGAGAATTCTGGGACTTTGGTTCCAGTCATCATTATCTCCTCCTTGAAGACCCAGCAAATATTATGCATTGTTTTGGACACTAGAAAAGAAGCCAATGAAACAAAAGCAGGACTTCTTATCCAAGGTGACCTTGAAGCTGGGGCTCTTCCAATCATCAGCTGTGGGACTTCGGACAGTTTCTATCTTGGAAGCTCAATTTCTACATTTGTAAAATGAGAAGAGTAATAGAAACCACTCTCAAATTTGTTGTGAGACTAGAAGACTACATGAAGAACACTTGAAAATATTTATTTCAATATTATGTTGCCAATCATTTGGGTCAGTGTCTTCTCAGCTATTATCCCCCACCAGAGAGACACATCTGAGACACTGTATCACAGAATCCTGTTCCCACGGGACACGATTTGTGCCCCTCCTCCTCTCTCCTGGTGTGAATATTTAGAGACATCAAATTGAGGTTAAATATCTTCTCACCCAGTCTGAATGCTTTCATGAATTTTAATAGTCTGAATTATATAATCCCACCATGCCTTCTCCTTGTAAGGGATCAAAAAGATCCAATTCTACTCCAATGACTTTGGTTAAAGGTTTCCCAATGTATTTTAGGATGATGAAAAAAAAAATCCATTAATTTATTAACCCAATAAATATTTATTGAGTGTCCATCAAGTACTGGTCTAGGTACCAGCCATATAGCAGTGAACAAAATACATCAAAGTCCCTTACATTTCACAGCAGTATAAATAACTATAATGATATAAACTTCTCAAAGTCTCTTGACTTTGTTCTGGAACTTCTGTTTAGAATAGTCGTCGTCTCCATTCTCAGATAAAATTGGGATTTAATTTGTATTTTGACAGTGCAAACTAACGAAGCTATCTTTAGTGCTAGAGATGGAGGAATCTGGAGTAGATGTATTACATGAAATGAACATCAAGAAAATGACACATAGAGAAAATGAACATGCTGAGAAGAGAAAGAAAAATCTCTTTGTGACAATCATTCATTTTTCATTCTCTGTAAAGGTTTATTTTACATTATAAGAAGGGAGGAAACGTCATGAAGTATTTAGACTATATTACAAGCTACAGATCCACATTCAATGTATCTAAAAGAGAATAAAAGAATTGCAGAAGTAACTTAATCTGACAACCCTATTGAAAAATTCTAACAGTACATGGGTTTTCCCACCTTGAGTTTCTAAAGTCACTGTGTAGCTGTTTTACGAGACTTTGAAAGTCAAGTTTTTGACAGGGCCCAGAAAAATCAGCCTTACTGCTAGTTTTAACATCATCTTTGAGCACTTATATCCATCATATCAAAACTAGCAAAAGTTTAGCTGCAACTTTTGGGGGTGGGGGAGCTGGGGCTGTCTGGGTTTCCTTTTTCATAGTGAGTCCTAGGACACTGCACGATATGGCTATCTGAGGGAGCCAGTTTTCTATTTCACTGGCCCCATGCCTCCTACAAGTTGCTGACTCACTTTATGGAGTGGAATTAAGAACCTGTCTGAATCAATAGGCATTTGTGGCAGAGTGCGCTAGTTGCCCCAACATCCATTTTCGCTTTCTTCTAAGGAAATAGAAATTTCAGCTAGGCACAGCATTAACAAAGGTCAGCCAGATCTTGGAAAGCAGCTCACAGGCTGCAGAAGAATAGCACTGGGGTAAATAAGAAACATTTATAATGTTGAACAGTGTCTGCTCCATCTTGCTGCTTTTAGCAACACCCTACAGAGGGATGGACCCAACCAGAGGTAGTCAGACGTGGGGGGCGGGGGGGGGGGGGTGTGTGTAAATCGCCACCACTAGCTGCCCATCTGCGGAACTAGGGCAGCTGCAGGAGGGCACGCAGGGGTGCAGGGCACGGGACAGAGTCTTGGGCAGTTGCACATCTCGGTCAGATTCCTGGCGTCTGTGATCCCTTCAACCCCTAGGCCCTGCTGCTTCCTGCCTCCTTCCTCCGGAGGAGTTCATGGCCAAGATGGACTCTTACTGCCCTGAGGCTGACCCCCGGGGATGGTTTCCGCTATATGTAATTGACAAGTAGCAAACAGACCAGAAGCTTATTAAATGTTAGAGAGAATCTGAAAACCAAAGAAACCGAAAGGCAGGTTTGCAAATGCCTGTGATGATGAGATCCTGCACGGGAAAGGAAAAATAGTTTTCCCTTTATCCTTTGAGGTTCTTGGCTGAGACCCCCCTCCCCCATAATAAAACCCAGATTAATAGGAGAAAGACAAACAAGTTCAATGACATACATACCTCCTGTATACATGGCAGAGACCCAGGAAAAGTGAGTAACTCCCCGAAACGGCTCCAGCCACCACTTTAAATACCGGCTTCAGCAAAAGACAAAATATGTTGGGGGTGGGGAGTCTGTTTTGGGAGGCTACCGGGCCAGGCACGGTAAACAAGGGTGTAATTGTTATGCAGATTTAAATCCCTGCCTTCTCCCTCCCCGGCAGTTTCTAGAGATTTAGAGTCAACTACCTCTTCCTGGAACCCGGAGGGAACCACCCTTACAAATGCAGATTCCCCTAAGACCTGTAAATGTCTCTCACAGAAGTGCAACTTCTACTCCGTGTTCAGAGCTTCTCCCGAGTCTGCAGTTTCTTAAAAATAACCAGCCCCAAATAATCCTTACGCCGCAGAGGCGTGTTTTGGGGTGGCAAATTCCGCTCCCCTCCACCTTCAGGCCATGTTGAGGCCCCCAAACTGCTCAGCAAAGAAAGGACGGTGAAAGCGGACCCATCCCCAAGAGAGGTCCAGGGCGAATGTGGCCATAAACAATCAATGGAAATGAACCTTCTGGAGGGCCAGAGAGGACAATGGACAAGGGTTTTCTTTAAGGAAGCAGAGCTAAGGGCTATCAGATGGGCTAACTAAGGAATTTGATCCAGTTCGGGGACAAGGAGCTTTTGCATTTCCAAGCCAGTGGGACTCCATAATCGCCAGGAAGTGACCGAGGGTTGTCCCCTTGGTCTGGAATTTCCAGCACCGTGTCCGCGATCACCCCACTCCTACTCTACCGTGAGGTTGTGGAGGGCGCGCATCACTTGTCTTTTTTACAGATTGCAGGGTCACAAGAAGATACATTTGAACCTCACAGAGGGGATATCACACATCCCTCAGAGATCCTGAACTTTGAAATGCATGCAAGTGTAGGGAAGGAAAAATCATTCTCTCTCTACTCCTCGGTTCTTGGCTGAGACCCCCGCTATAATAAAGGAGAGATTAATGGGAGAAAAACAAACAGAAGTTTAATAACATGTATACCTCCTGCACACATGGGAGAGACCCAGGGAGACTGAGTAACTCCCTGAAATGGCCCAAGCCACCCCCTTAAATACCTTCAGATAAAGATAAAAGACGTTGGGGGAGAGGGGATGCCATTTATGGGAGGTGACAGGGAAAACACAGTAAACGAGGGTAAGGTTGTTAGGCAGATTGAAGTCTTTACCTTCTCCATTGATAAGAGTTTCGGTTTTATTTTATATTCCTAAAGATTTTTTCTTTATTTGAGAGAGAGAGAGAGAACGAGCAGAGGGAGAGGTGGAGGGAGAAGCAGGCTCCCCATTGAGCAGGGAGCCCGACACGGGGCTCGATCCCAGGACCCTGGGATCATGACCTGAGTCAAATGAAACACTTAAACATCTGAGCCACTGAGGAACCAAAGAGTTTCTGGTTTTAGTCATCCTCCTCATCCTGGGACAGAAGGAACCATCCTCACAGAGATTTCTTATAAAGGTAAATTTCACTCTCTCTTTTTTCAAAGATTTTATTTGAGAGAGAGCGCGCGCACAAGCTGGGGGGGGGGGCGGTGCAGAGGGAGAGGAAGAAGCAGGCTCTCACTGAGTAGGGAGCCAGATGCAGGGCTCCATCCCAGGACCCTGGGATCACAACCTGAGCCAAAGGCAGACACTTAACCCACTGAGCCGCCCAGGCGCCCCTAAAGGTAAATGTCTCTTACAAAAGGGTAACCTCTACTAGGTTTCAGAGCTTCTCCTGTTATCTGCAGTTTCTTAAAAATAACTAGCTCTCAAGATGATCAATGTGACAAAGAGGCTTATTTTAGGGTGGCATAATCTGCTCCCCTTCGGTAGCAATGGGATTATACTGGGGAGTTCTCTCCCTTAGCAATGGGTATGTTCTGGTGTGTGGGAAGAAGGGTACACAGATGTTTGTGTGTCCAGAAAATCAGAACAACAGGGGCCAAGAGTTCCCGCCCCAAATCTACTTGCCCCTTGTATCATAATAGAATTTTGAGCTGAGTATGTAGCCCCCTAAAATAAGAACTTCATTTCCCAGTCTTCCTTGTAATTAGATGTGGTCATGAAACTAAGTTCTGGCCAATGGGATGTGAGATGGCATGCAGTATGCAACTTTCAGGTGATGCCCTTAAAGGGAAGGCACATGTCTACCCGTCTCCTGCTTCCCGTTAGTTGGAGTATGGAGGTGGTAGAGAGCCCTCTGGGGTCAGGAGGCTGTGGCAGCATTCTGTAGATGGCAGAACAAGATAGAAGGAGTCTGGTTTCTTGGTACTATAAAGCACCATACTAGCCTAGACTTTGACAGAAGAGATTTTATTTATCTGTTACACACAGCCAAACTTATTAACTTATTAATACGCAACTATGTATCATAATCTAGTTCTAGAAACCCAGAATGGAGTATTTTTCAGCTTTGTGTCAGAATGATAACTTTTGTAGCTTCAAGCAATATGAAATGTAAAATGTGACAAAGAATTAATAACTTTACCATGTTAAGAAGGCCATTCAAATTTGTGAGAAAGATGCTTAAACCCTATAGTTAAGAGAATGAACATTTGACTGATACTTGAGGAAATATATATGGTAAAGGAAGATCACTTAGAAAATGTTGACCCTATATAGACATCAAACGAGTGAAAAATTAAACTAACCTAGAGATTTCATGTTGCACCTAGTAATTATATTAGCTAGTGCTTATTGAGGACTTATTTCACACTTGGCACTATGCTAAGTGTTTTAGGTCATTTCATCTTCACAACATTTTATATATGAAGAACTCAGACTTGAAGAGTTTAAGCAACTTAGGAAATGTTTAGAGCAGGATTTCAAACCCAGGCATGTCTGATTTTAGTCAGTACTTCAACTACTCAACAATATTGCCAAAACAACATTTATAATGATGACAACATACAATGCTGGAGACTAATAAGGTTGTTCACTCATTCATTACTGCCCGGTTTGCTCTCAGATACCTCACTGCCCTTCTCTTGCTCTATACTGTATCATAGGAAACCAAATTTCCCAGGTTCCTTTATTCTCTGACTTCTGGGTAGTTTTGCCCAGTGGACGATATCTGCAGAAGATTAGAGAGCAAGAAAAACAAAGTACTTTTCTCCCTCTCTCTTTCTGCTTCTTGTAGCATCTCTTCCATGGATTCAGCTTTGCTAGAACAAACCTCCCTTGATGGCTCAAACTACTACTGGACAGTTCTGGCCACGCCTACCTAGCTGTGGTTCTAGTTCTCTTCAGATGGCCTTGGTTTCTGAGCTTTGGTAACACTATCTTATATCCAAGTGTCCCTCCATCCCTAGGGGTGACGGCATCTTTCTGCTCTTGCCAACCTTTGAGTTAATTCACCATTGGCTTTTCAGCTTCTCCATTATTTATAAAGTCAATCTCCTGTTTTATTTTCCCTCTGTCAAACGTACTAGAGTGGTTTTTGTGGGTTTTTGCTGGAACCTGACTTAATTACAGACAAACACCCCTTTTGGGAATAAGAGCAATCTTCTTTTCTTTTTTTTTTTTTAAGATTTTATTTATTTGTCAGACAGAGAGAGAAAACACAAGCAGGAGGGGCAGCGGGCAGAGGGAGAAGCAGGCTCCCCACTGAGCAAGGAGCCCAATGCGGGGCTCAATCCCAGGACCCCAGGATCATGACCTGAGCTGAAGGCAGACGCTTAACTGACTGAGCCACCCAGGTGTCCTGGGCAGCAAATATTTTTGAACAATAATAAAATCTACTACAATAATAAAGACTATGAAGAAATATGGAAAATGTTTAATATAATAAGCAAAATCTACAAAAAGGTTTTACATACACTCTTGTGGTGGAGTCTGCTAGTTGTCCGCCACAATCCATTCCTTGGGCATATGGAGTTAGATGTAATCATATGATTAAGTTCTAATCAATGATGCTTCCTGCCTGGAAATAGCAGCAGATCCCACAGGTTATGGGCTCAATCCCACAGGACTACCCCTTCCACCCTTGAGACACCAGTCACAGGTCCAGCTTGTCATCTGAGCTTCTGTCCAACCACCTAGAGATCAGAGGCTCCCATCATCCCCTTCTCAGGCTCAATTAATTTGCTAGAGCAGCTCACAGAATTTAGGAAAACAGTTTACTTACTGTATTTACCAGGTTTTTATAAAAGGCTATAACTCAGAAACAGCCAGATGGAAGATATGTGTAGGGCACAGTATGGGGGAAGAAGCATAGAGCTTCTATGCCCTCTCTGGAAGGTAAGCCACATGGCACCTCCACATGTTCACCAACCCAGAAGCTCTCTAAGTCCTGTCCTTTCGGGTCTTTATGGAGGGTTCATTAAATAGGCATGGTTGATTAGATCATTGGCCATTGGTGATTAATTCAACCTCCAGCCCCTCTCCCCTCCCCAGAGGTTTGTGGGTGGGACTGAAAGTTCCAACCCTTTAATTACAAGGTTGGTTCCCTGGGCAACCAGCTCCTATCCTTAGGGGTTTTCCAAAAGTTACCTTGTTGACACAAACTCAGGTGTGGTTGAAAGGAGCTTGTTATAAATAACAAAAGGCACTTTCATAGCTCTTAAGACTTGGGAATTCCAAGGGTTTTAGGATCTTTATACCAGGAATGGGCACACAGACCAAATATGTATTTTTTATCACAAATCACAATATAACAAGGATCTACTCTCGTGCACCCTGATTTATCATCTCCCAGCTATTCCCTCCCATACCTCTGGACTCATGATGGTGGGTCAGAAGATTACAGAATGAGAGATGCGTGGGTGGCTCAGTCAGTTAAGCATCTGCCTTCAGCTCAGGTCATGTTCCCAGGGTCCTGGGATCAAGCCCCGCATCCGGCTCCCTGCTCAGCGGGGAGCCTGCTTCTCCCTTTCCCTCTGCCTGCTGCTCCCCCTGCTTGTACACTCTCTCTTTCTCTCTCTCTCTCTCTGACAAATAAATAAATAAAATCTTAAAAAAAAAAAAAAAAGATTACAGAATGAAAAGTTTAAGAAGAATTCTTGTGACATCACTTCTCTATGATTGGGAGGATGAGATTTGAGAATAAACAAATGACCTTTTTAGATACCAAAAGAAGTTTTAAAAAACTATACATAATTTCTCCCTGGTAAAATTGAAATAATGATAAACTTTAATTTTGAATATTTATTATTTCATTTATAATAACTGAACACATATTTACTCATTTTCATTATGAGTTTTACACATGACCTCTTTGGGGACACTCTCCCCAGACAATTGTCTCCTTCTTGTAACTTTTCCCAGAGTCCACTATGCCAAACACTTCCTCTAGACCATAGTTCTAGAACATCAAAGATATAAACTATAGGTTCATTTGCTTCATTCTATTATGCTTATTTGTTTATGTGACATTTTTCTCAAATAGACTAGAAATACCTTGAAGCCAAGGACTTTGTCTTATTCATCTCTGTATTCTCAGAATCTGACTCAATAAATGTATGTTGAACAATGAATGAATTCCTAAGACATGAGTAAATGGCACTTGCTATTTCTGGCAGATAGGTTATTACATTTGGGAAGAGAGGATCAAAGTCCCATATTGACTGGTCCAGTTACTTATTACCTTGGGCAATTCTCTTAACTTCAATTTTCATCTGTCAAATGTTTCTTTGTACTAGTCCATCTGTGCTACCCAAGTCCACCTGCCCCCAAATGTGCCACTTCGGCATATTGATTATTTTGAATTAAAGTTACTTAAGGGGCGCCTATCCGGCTCAGTCAGTAGAGCATGTGACTCTCAGTCTCGGGGTCCTGAGTTCGAGCCCCTTGTTGGTGTACAGATTACCTAAATTTTTTTTTTTTTTTACTGTATGAATTAAAGTTACTTGAGAAACAGCCAGAGCAAGAAGAACACCCTGACTTTTGTTGTCAGACAGCAGAAAGTAAATTTCTCATGTGAAAGTTCCCCTCCCTGTAACAGGAGGTAAAGCGACATCCTTATCACCAGATCTAGGGAATTCAGAGCCAAGAAGGCTGTCTAAACAAACTTGGTTTCTTTCACTAATTTTCCACCCCAGCCCAAACCTGTTGAAGATTCCTTATTAATTGAAACTCCAAGAGAGACTATAGACTCTGAGAAACAAACTAGGGTTTTAGAGGGGAGGGAGTTGGGGGGATGGGTTAGCTCGGTGATGGGTATTAAAGAGGCCACGTTCTGCATGGAGCACTGGGTGTTATACGCAAACAATGAATCGTGGATCACTGCATCGAAAACTGGTGATGTACTGTATGGTGACTAACAGAACATAATAAAATAAAATTAAAAAAAAAAAACTCCCAAACATAAGTTTTCTTTGTCCCATCAATTTCTCCCAAATTGATAGTTTCTTTGTTTAAAAAGCATAAAAACTGGGGCATCTGGCTGGCTCAGTTAGAAGATTGTGTGACTTGATCTCAGGGTCGTGAGTTCGAGCCCCACCTCGGGTGTAGCAATTACTTAAATAAATAAACCTTAAAAAAAAAGTATGAAAGCTGCCTACCTTGGTCATTCTTTTGAGGTCTCAATTTTATTATTGGTCCTCCACGGACACATAATTAAACTTCATTTTTTTTCTCCTATTAACTCTGTGTTATGTCAATTTAATTCTTAGGCCAGCTAGAAGAAGCTTGAGGAGTAGAATAAAATTATTCCTCCCCTACACATGTTTACTATGAAAAGGAAATTCTGTGGTTCAGAAAGACCTCAAGACCATCCAGGAAAGAAAGTGACTAAAACAGAAGCCATTGTTTATGTCTTGATGGGGCACCTGGGTGGCCCAGTGGGTTAAGCATCTGCCTTGGGCTCAGGTTGTGATCCCAGGGTCCTGGGATGGAGACCCATGTCAGGCTCTCTGCTCAGTGGGGAGTCTGCTTCTCACTCTCCCTCTGCCTTCTACTCCCCCTACTTGTGCTCTCTCTCTTAAGTAAATAAATAAAATCTTTAAAAAATGGGGTGCCTGGGTGACTTAGTTGTTAAGCATCTGCCTTCGGCTCAGGTCATAGTCCCAGGGTCCTGGGATTGAGCCCCACATCGGGCTCCCTGCTCGGTGGGAAGCCTGCTTCTCCCTCTCCAACTCTCCCTGCTTGTGTTCCATCTCTTGCTATGTCTTTATCAAATAAATAAATAAATAAATAAATAAATAAATAAATAAATAAATCTTAAAAAAAAACTGCTTTATATGTCTTGAGGGGTTGGCCCTGTCTTCCCAAGAGCAAAGAAGATTCTCAGTTACCATATTCTGTAAACTGTACTAATCCCTAAATCATTAACATTTGCTGAGGAGGGGTTTAAATCTTGCCTCTGTCCAAACTCACTGTGCCACCTTAGTTCTCCAGGTTTGTTTCCTTTTGTAGAATTACATTTTAACTTAACAGATGCTTCTAGAGCACTTATGTCTTCAGAAGTTATACGCTGAAAGCATTAAGATAGGATTCATTTTATTAATACAGAATATAAATATTTTTGGTTAATTTGCCTTCCCCATCTCAGTCATGGTTTTGAGTGTTCCAACTATTTATTTCTTATTCATTCATGGTGTATCAGCTTAGAATCTTTTGTTTGCAAGCAACAGAAAATCTACCTTAAACAGGCTTATGCAGAAAAGAAAATGTATTAGTTCATGTAACTGAATAGTATAGGAGATAGGGCTGGCTTTTTTTTTTTCTAATTTTTAAAATTATTTTGAAGATTTTATTTATTTATTTAGAGCAAGCAAGCATGAGCAGGGGGAGAGGCAGAGGTAGAGGGAGAGAGAGAATCTCAAGCCAACTCCACACTGAGCACAGAGTCTGATACCATGACTCTGAGTTCACGACCTAAGCCAAAATCAAGAGTTGGATTCTCAACCGAGTGAGCCACCCAGGTGCCCCATCAAGACATATAAGGAGTTCAAATGATATCCCCAAGCCTATTTCAACTTTTTTTTCTCTCTCTCGTTCTTCATCTCTCAATTCATTTCCTTTGGGTTGTTACTATTCTTTTTTTTTTTTTTTTTGAAGATTTTATTTATTTATTTGACAGAGAGAGAGAGAGAACACAGGCAGGGGGAGGGGCAGGGGGAGAAGCAGGTTCCCCACTGAGCAAGAAGTCTGATGCGGGGCTCGATCCCAGGACTCTGGGATCATGACCTGAGCCGAAGGCAGACCCTTAACTACTGAGCCACCCAAGAGCTCCAGGTTGTTACCATTCTTTAGATGAGTTCCCTCTATAGTCATGAGATGCTATTGTAACTCCAGATCTTCCATCCTCTAGAACATCCATCTTCCCTGGATGTCTCACAAAAGTCTTATTGCATCGGAGTTTTTCCTGCCTGAGTCACGTGACCACCCCTGAACCAATTACTGTGGCTTAAGTATTATGAGGCTTGGGGTGCCTGGGTGGCTCAGTCATTAAGCATCTGCCTTCGGCTCAGGTCATGATCCCAGGGTCCTGGAATCGAGCCCCGCATCGGGCTCCCTGCTCAGCCGGAAACCTGCTTCTCCCTCTCCCACTTCCCCTGCTTGTGTTCCCTCTCTCGCTGTCTCTCTCTGTCAAATAAATAAATAAAATCTTTAAAAAAAAAAGAGAGATTTGAGATGAATAACTGAGTGCAGGAAGTTTATTGAGAAATTCTCTTGGGAAATACACCAGTAAGGAAGGAAAACAAAATGGGATAGAGGGAAACACTGACCCATGACGACAATGCAATTAAGACTTCAGGCTATCTCACATGGAGCTCTGAAGCTGGAATGGTCCTTCAGAGTGTCCCAAATTAATTAAAGGATTCCAAGTCTTTGTATTTCCACCTCAGCCCATCACTGGCTGTGGGTCACCCGCTGGGAAAGTGCATAACCTTTGTGAGGCAGATTCCTGAAGCAAAGGCAATTCCCAGTGAGTTTTAGATGTCACCTGTCAGGAATCAATAGCCCCAGTAACTTGGGGATAGGTGCACTGCTCTGAACAGGGGATCTCAGTGGATTACCGCAGTATCCACTACAAATGCTCCCTACCATTGCTGTAATCTTAGTAAGGTCACTCCATAAGAACTACCTAATTCACCTACCCACTCATTCTCTTCTACCTGCTTAGCCGTAAATGGTGCTTACCTCTCCTGTCTTCCCCCGGCACTGTTACCCAACCACTGTATCTGTGCAAATCTACATTGCTGGCTCATTACAGAGAGATTTTTATTTATTTACTTATTTTAAACATTTTTTTAAAGATTTTATTTATTCATTTATTTGACACAGAGAGAGATAGAGAGCACAAGCAGGGGGAATGTCAGGCAGAGGGAGAGGGAGAAGCAGGCTCCCCGCTGAGCAGGGAGCCCGACACAGGGCTCGATCTCAGGACCCTGAGATCATGACTTGAGTCAAAGGCAGACACTTAGCCAACTGAGCCACCCAGGCGCCCCTAAACTCTTTTTTTTAACTAATCTCTCTGCCCAACATAAGGCTCAAACGCACAATCCCTGAGATGAAAAGTTGCATGCTCTACTGACTGAGCCAGCCAGGCAGGCCCAGAGAAGAGATTTTTAAAATAAATCTATTTATGATTCTCTCAACTTGAGAGTTGAGGAAGGTGGGCAACTGGCAGTCTGTACATTACAATTCCCTCAGAGCATTGTTGAGCTTATGTAGCATTAAGGAAAGATACAATGAGAGTTACAGTGAATTTATTTAGAAGTAGATATTGAGCATGTGTTCTATTTGAAATGTACTATTTTGGGGAAAAGGGATTAGAGATTACTTTGTACTGGTCAAGAGAACTGGAACCCTGAATGTTTTTATTCCAATTATTAATTAACCTTTGACTTTAAACAGAAAAAGACATTGAATCAATTTTGATTAAGCTATATTAAGAGAGATAGGTTTCCACTCCTGAGATGACAGCCTTGGTAGAGATGAACCAGCGGGGAGGTGACCACTGGATGGGGGCGCTGGTGGTTAGGAATGAGGACTAGCAAGGAAAGGGAGGGATGTGAAAGGGTTGATCCTGGTCAGCAGCTGGAGTTGCTGAGATTGGTGTACTGTATCCATCCAGTTCAGGTGATGGCCTGAGACCAATCCTATTTCTCTGGCTTGTTCTAAAAAGAGTGCTGGTGAGTATAGATGAGTCATGTTCCAGAAAGAGCACTATCCCATTATCCATCACCAGATCACAACTCCCAAGTCAGAGAATGCTGAAACATGAGACAATGAGTGTGCCCTGCCCTGGAAGGCGGGGTGAAAGGGTGCTGGTGCTGGGCAACTGGCGTCTTTACCTTCTTGGTCCTTTGCACTTAATTCATAATTTTATTTTTCTTCTTTAAACGTCTTGGTATAAGAGGGCTAAATCCCATTGTTCCTTGTGGTTATGATAAGGACGATTAGAATCGGCTGCCTTTACTTCTTCCAGCAAGCTCAGAAGGCACTTTGACACACTCATTATTTAGGGTACTGGCCAGTACGGGGACAAGTGCTAAATGAAGGTTAGGAGGGAAGCAAAATAGGAGGTAGAACACAGGGAACAATTTAGGTTATGAGGAACCTCTTTCCCACTGAGAATCACCAAATCACAAGGTAAAAATCAATCAAGGAGTCTACACAGAAGTGAACATTAACATAATTTAAAGAGAGTATTTTAGTAGAAAGAGTACACTTGTCTGAAAGTGATTCTGAGAAATTATGATGCTGGTTTGCAGGCAAAAAGCTAACTAGAACCAGAGACCTGCCTTTCTCCCAGAGGGAGGGGGTGCAATCCAGCCTAGCCTCCAATGGGACCTCCTCCTCTCACAAGAGGGCTATAATATCCCATCAGCTTCAAGGTCCCCGAAAATGCCTATCAACAGCAGGTATCCCAAATCCAGATTACCTGGCACCAAGCAAGCCAAGTACTCCATCACCAACAAGGTTCCTCATAGGCTTGCTCCATAAGAAGGGATCCTGCCAATGGAAGCCAGGCTCACTCTTCAGGTCCAACAAGGGCTCCCTCTTGCTAAGGCTCAATTAGCTGCTACTGGCCCAACCCACCACCTGCAGAAACCAACACTGAGCCACAGTAAGGCACCATTTCTCAAGGAGACCAGCCAATCACTTGGGCAAAATGATTACTTTGGATCTCTTCCACATGGGGTGGGTGTGACTGTGGGGCAGCAATTCATTCTTTTCAGGACTGATTCATACTCTAGTTGTGAGTTTGCCTTTCCTATCCACAGGTCCCCCCGCAGGACTACCATTCAAGAGTTTACAAAATGGTCATTCATTGACATGGTATCCCATACAGTGTTGACTAAAACCAACAGACTGTGTTACTGCAAAGGAGCTGCACGTGACCATGAGAACTAGTGGTCTCATTATATGCTTTGTCACTTAGAAGCAGACAGCCTAATGAAATTGGCCCATTAAAGGCCCACTAACTTTTTAGCTCTTGGTATATATGCTGCCAAAGTAAGCACAACTTTTTTTTTTTTTTTTTAAAGATTTTATTTATTTATTTGACAGAGAGACACAGCGAGAGAGGGAACAGAAGCAGCGGGAGTGGGAGAGGGAGAAGCAGGCTTCCCGCGGAGCAGGGAGCCCGATGCGGGGCTTGATCCCAGGACCCTGGGATCAGGACCTGAGCCGAAGGCAGACGCTTAACGACTGAGCCACGCAGGCGCCCCTAAGCACAACTTTTTAGCTTTTAGACCATACCGTGTGGAATTGGGGTGACTTGGTGAGAGGGGGCCTTGTTAGTCCCATGAAGAGCCACTATTCTTGTGACCATGAGTAACCCTGGGTGAGATCAGAAGAAGAGCAGCCCAGCTGAGGCCAATCTAAGTTGCTGACCTACAGGGGTACCTGGCTGACTCAGTCGGTGGAATGTGCAACTCTTGATCTCTGGGTTGTAAATTCAAGGCCCACGTTGGGTGTAGAGATTACCAAAAAAGAAAAAGTAAATAAAAATTTAAAAATCCTTAAATTGGGGCACCTGGGTGGCTCTGTCGGTTGAGCGTCTGCCTTCGGTTCAGGTCATGATCCCAGGGTCCTGGGATGAGTCCTGCATCGGGCTCCCTGCTCAGCAGGGAGCCTGCTTCTCCCTTTTGCTCTCTCTCTGTCAAATAAATAAAAATATTTTAAATAAAATCTTTAAAAAAAAATCCTTAGGGGCGCCTGGGTGGCTCAGTCCTTAAGCATCTGCCTTCAGCTCAGGTCATGATCCCAGGGTCATGAACCTGGGATGGAGCCTGCTTCTTCCTCTCCCACTCCCCCTGCTTGTGTTCCCTCTCTCACAGTCTCTCTCTCTCTCTGTCAAATAAATAAATAAAATCTTTAAAAAATTCTTAAATTGCTGACCTACTGTATAACGAACAAATAAAATGGTTATTAGTTTAGACTATTATGTTTCGGAATGCTCTGTTACGTGGCAATAGATTATTGAAACAAATGAGGCCAAAAATATCTGAAATGTACATAGATGGATCTGATGCAGCTGAAGAAAATACATGCTAAGTTCTATCACATTCCAAAGAGAGCTTTAGGCCCTTCCCTAAAGGCTCACCACGAGGCAGCAAAACTGGGTCTAGAACTATAACCTAAACACTTCCTTCAGCTGAAATAAGAGAAGGCTAAAAGGGAGATTTTGATTAGTTATTATCTCTCAGGGATTATTGTTATTACTGATTTTCTCTTCCACTGGCGAAGGCAAAGCCAAAGTGAGGGGACCTCTGAGAGCTGAGTTAGGGGTGTCATAAAGATGCATCACACTCCAGGGGTGCCTGGGTGGCTCAGATGGTTAAGCGTCTGCCTTCAGCTCAGGTCATGATCCCGGGGGGTCCTGGGATCGAGCCCCACATCAGGCTCCTGGCTCAACGGGGAGCCTGCTTCTCCCTCTCCCTCTGCCTCTCTCCCTGCTCATGCTCTCTCTCTCCCTCTCTGTATCTCTGTGTCTCAAGTGAATAAATAAAATCTTAAAAAAAAAAAAAAGATGTATCACACTCCAGCTGCTTGATGAACTGTAGCTACCTGAGAATTTTAGGGGAGACAGAGAATTTTACTTTTTTTTTTTTTTTAAAGATTTTATTTATTTGTTTGTCAGAGAGAGAGAGAGCACAAGCAGGGGGAGCCCCAGGCACAAGGAGAGGAAGAAGCAGGCTTCCTGCTGAGCAGGGAACCCGATGTGGGGCTCCATTCTAGGACCCTGGGATCAGGACCTGAGCCGAAGGCAGACACTTAACTGACAGCCACCCAGGTGCCCCCGGAGCAGAGAATTTTAGGGAGAGCTGGCCACACATATCCTTGGAGTTTGGAGACCAGAATCAGCATAGACAGTGCTGCCTGCCTTTTGCCAGAAGAATTCTGAAGACAGGAAGTTTGCTGGAGCAGCAATGACAGGACAGCCTATCTGTTACTCAGCATAGCAAGGATATGTGTGTTTCCTATGGATCGAGTGATGGTCACAGAAAGCAAAAAAGCTTGAGCCTCTTGCTTGTGCCCTGCCAAAGGCCCTGCCAATGGGTGAGGGGATCCTGGCAGTAAGAAGCTGTGGGTATTCCACAAGGGCAGTCTGTATCCAAGAATTATGCCATGAGGAGGGTCTTGAAGAATCACGCTCACCTCATAGAGAGCCAGCATTTGGATGCCAGTCACACAGAAGACATGGACAACCAAGAGAGGGCTTTCAGCAACATCAGAAAGTAAAAGAGACCAGGGGTTGAGGAGAAGCCTGACAGAGGAAAGAGCATCATATGTGTCCTAGGATGTGTTAACAAATCTTCCCAGTGGGAGCCTAAGAAGAACCTCCAAAAGCAACCAGCAGAGAAAGCCAATTTTAGGTATCTGCTGTGTCCAGAGAGGACAAAACCATCTTAAGACTGTAACCTGTGAAGCAGGAAATTATCTACCTCCATTCCCACCCTCTTCATCCTTGGAGGAGAAGAAACTGTGGTCAGAAAAATGGGGAAGGAGAAATGGGAGTGTAAGGAACAGAAAGAGGATCATACTCGCTTCTTTGACTTTAAGCCCCTTACTTGTGGCGGAACCCAACTGGGAGAGAGGACAAGAAGTTAACTATAAATCGGGGCACCTGGGCAGCTCAGTCGTTAAGCATCTGCCTTCAGCTCAGGTCATGATCCCAGGGTCCTGGGATTCGAGCCCCGCGTTGGGCTCCCTGCTCAGGGGGAAGCCTGCTTCTTCCTCTCCCACTCCCCCTGCTTGTGTTCCCTCTCTCACTGTCTCTCTTTCTGTCAAATAAATAAATAAAATCTTAAAAAAAAAAAGAAATAACTATAAATCAAGTTCTGAGTTTTGATTATTTTATCAGGCTGCAGGTTCCCCACCACCACCTCCCAACAAGCCACCCTTTTCTCTAAAGTCATGGAATTTTTAGCTAGGTACGAGACTGCTGAGAATAAGAATACATTTCTCAGTCTCCATTGCAGGTAAATACGTTAATGTGAATAAGTTCTGGCTAACAGGTTATGAATATAAAGGATGTTAACAACTTCTGGGTTGTACCCTTAAAGGAAATGGGTACATCTTCCCCTTCCTGATGACTGGAATGTGCTGTGCTACTGAGCCATTCTGGACCAAATATGCTAGGACAGTACTCTTGGGATGGTGGAGGAAGAAGACAAACTCCAGCTCACTCTGTGGAGCAGAGCTGCTGTTATTAGTCCACTTTTGCCATCGAATAAGGGAAAGTCTCAGGGGCATACTACAATGCACATTTATTTCTCACTCATGGCTTTGGGAGTGGGCTGGGGCAGCTCTGTTTGGTATGAAACGCTGAACTCAAAACAGGTTGTTCTTTTTTTAACCAGTGTTTTAACATAACAGTGCCCGCTGTGTGGGGTGGGTGACAGGAGTGGAAGGCCCCTTTCTGACCACATCCAGCTTCTAAAATGAGTGGCTCTCCACAGGGGAGCTGCTCTGCTGGTGGATGTGGGTCAAGTTCAGCTCCACTCTAGTGTCTCTTTCTCATTCCCAGGTCAGAGGGAGATTGTAGCTCTCAGGACAGTGCACGTTTCTTCCCATAGCAGCAGGTGGATCCAGTTTGCAGTTTTTCCCACACTTGCAGACACAGCATCTTGAGCCCTGATCCATCAGAGACGGCAGCGCCAGTAGGGGCTGTTCCCTCCTCAGAGGTCTGAGTTTCAGCTCCACACAGCTCCTCTTCCAGATCTCTAAATTTTCATAATCCCAGCCTCTTCCCTTGGTCTCCCTAGCTCCGCCCATGGTAGCTGCTACGCCTCTAGAGCACAGTCGCTATCTCTGCCACATACTGAGTTCTCTTCTTGCATTTTCAGTTATCTAATTATCATTTCTTTGTACTAAATTCTGTTACAATAATCGGGTGGTTTGTTTCCCGACATTCCCCTGATTCAATGGACTAAATCCTATGCCTGAGACTGCCCTCAAGATTTTTCTCTTTGACATATTTCATGATAGCCTGCTCCCAGTACCTGCTACTCCTCTCTGCACTTAGTTTCGTCATAGAATTTACTCTGCTCAACGGTCGTCATTATTTTTTTCTCATTCATCGCCATCCCAGGCCAATAGCTACCTGAGCACAGAGTACACGTCCCTTTCCTCAGTACTGGCACACAGGAAACTATGAACAACACATGTTTGAATGAATGAATAAATTCATTTCATTTTCCCAGGGAGGAAAATAAAACAGGAACGGAAGCAGATAATAGTATGCGATTTGGAAGGCTCACGTAGCGCCAAAATGAAAGAGAAAGTTAGATGGTGATGTGAGAAACAGGAGGGCTGTGGCTCCCAGCAGCGAGCCCAGCTCCGAGCAGCCAGCGAGCTCTCAGTAAAAAACGCGAATCGACAACAGGATGAAAGGGCAGCTGAGACTTCGCAAAGAATACTCGGTGACCGGGAGCGCAGGGAAAAGCAAAGGGCTGGAGGACTCCCGGGGACGCCAAATTAGCCGTTCGGGCTCTAGAGGGATGACCCAAGCCTTAGGGGACGCCCCTCTTTTCTCAACCAGTTCTGCCCAACCCTTTCCCGGGTTTCAGTTCTGGTTCCTCCGCCCACCCCTCCGCCCCGCGCCTCTAGAAGGAAACAGGTAAAACACGGAGAACTGGGTCTTACTTCAGGAGCCGTTCTGGGCATGCGTCGATCCCCGCCACCGCGCAGGCGCAGTAACTTCCGCTGTAACTGGTACCGCCCATTTTCGCTTAGCGGGAGCGTTTGCTCTCAGGCCAGCTCAGGCTGCCCTAATTGACCACTTTTCCTGTCGGCCCCCGCCTTCTAGTTACTGTGGGGGGGTGTGTGTTGGGGAGGGCGGGAGAGGGGAAGTCTCGCGACATCGCCTTCGGTAGTCTCCGGCGGCGCCATCTTTGTGCCTGGCGAGCGACGGCGCCCGACAGGAGTCCTGAAAGCCCACGGTTCGCTTGCCAAGCTCTAGCCGAGACCGGATCCAGGAAATACGAGGCGGGCCTCGGTGGGAGGGACGCACTGAAGGAGGAGGGAGGAAAGGAAAGGGGGCGGCGGCGGCGGCAGCGGCGGTAGCGGCGGCGGCAGAGGCAGCAGCAGCAGCAGCAGCAGCCGCGGCAGTAGCGGCGGCGGCGGCGGCGGCTCCGGCTCCTCTCACCGGATCCGGTCCCCGCGCGGCGCGCACCCGAGGGGGGTCGGGCGGGGAAGCGGCGCCGGCCCGGACCCCCCCGTGGGAGCAAGCGGCGGGCGTGAAGGCAAGGCAGCGGCAGCGGCAGACAGGGAGGAGCGGCTGCCGGGTGAGTGTCCCCGAGGAGGGCCCGGCACCTGCCCGATCCTGGGCGTCGGGGGTGGCCCTGGGGTCGTCTCGGTGACCCAGCGCCCGGGCGGTGGGCGTGCGTGCTACTGCGGGGGTCCTGGGGGCTCGGCTCGGCCTGGGGTTGCGGCGGACACTAGGAACTGCGGGGCTGCCGGAGGTCTGCGCAGGGCCTGACGCGCCCGCCCCAGACGCCCCGGGAGGCCGAGGAGAGAGGGAGTGGCCGGGGGCCTCGGTTGGCCCTCGCCCCTCAAACGGGGGGGATGATGTCTTCCTCGCCGCACCCTAAACATTGCGGAGACTGAACCTCGGTGGACGGGCTTCGAGCCCCCCAGCAAGGCGTTTGGGGGTGAGGACTAATCAGCATCAAGGTTGGGTCTGTGCAGGGTGTTGAGAGATGGGGAAGGTTAGTAGTAATAGTAATTGTTCTATACGGGGTTTGTAAATTGGTGGCAGGTGTGGAGTAAGGCGAAAACATTGTCTCCGTTCTTTTAACAAAGATCACACAAGCAGTCCTCTGAGGTCCAGTGACAGATTAGAGTTATTCCCAGTTGGAGTTGTGTAGTTTAGTACTGTCTGCCAGCTCATTAAAGTGCATAAAAACAGGATTTGGGGGGATGGGAGGGGAGGACACGGTGGGTTATAAAGTAGGCTGCATATAAAGTTGAAAGTTCATAGGGTTGATAAAAAGCATTTTTGTCCTTAGTGAAACGTAATTTATTTAAATTGCTTAAGGACATTTGTCACCTTTGGTCCAGACAGGGCTTGTCAATTCCATGTGTTCTTCAGTGACGTTTGTCAATCCGACAGTAATTTCGGCATCTGATGTATTTATTTCTGGTTTGTAAAAGAACAAGAATGAATGGGAAAGAAGAACAATTTGACAAACGTAGCTTCTTTTGCTCACTTTTTCATTTTGAAAGAATGAGGGGATTTATTTTTTTCTTTGCCTTGTAAATGTTTTCCAGTCGTATATCAAAACATTTGTAAGAAGGAAGAAATATTTCGATTAAGAAAAGGTTTTTGAGATAAGAGTTTAGTTTTTCACGGTGTTTCAAAAGGCATGATCACCCATGGTAAATTTTGTGATGGTGTCAAGAGTGCAAGCAAATACATATACATATTTTAAAGCATTGTGTCATATGAAGTTTTTCAACTTTAGGGGGCCCCCCCCCCGTTTGCCTGTGACTGGTTTAATCAAAGGAAAGATTTTAGTGAAGATAAATATATGACTTTCATCTTTACATTGGACAGGACTTGTGTTCTGTCACTCTGAATTTTCTTCTACGTGTGGATTCGACAATTGTA
The DNA here is from genome assembly GCF_029215605.1 of Mirounga angustirostris. NCBI lineage: Eukaryota > Metazoa > Chordata > Mammalia > Carnivora > Phocidae > Mirounga > Mirounga angustirostris. The sequence goes on along the minus strand of NW_026991719.1, from coordinate 26,318,322 downwards.
CAGATTTTTCATTAGCAAATTCTGTACAGTTTGTGTTGGAGCAAAGGGAGCTAACGTTGAGTATGTTCAGGCACTGGTTTTGGTGGGTTATGTACCTTTCCATTTAATCCTCATAGTTACCCTGTGCAGGTAGTTTTATTCCTGCTGTACAGATAACCACACTAACCTCCAGTATTCTTAAGTAATTTTCCTGAGGAAGTTATATAGCTGGCAAATTGCAGAGCTAGAACTCAAACTCATGTGTGTCTGATTTTAGAATATGTGCTTTTTCTACTATACTCTGCATGAGTGTGTGTGCTGATAAAAATTTCATGAAAATGGAAATTTTTGTTACAAAGAAACCTTTCAGTTCTTTTGGTAATCTTGAAAGATTTCAGTGTTCTTGGTTGAAGATAATCTTAAGGTTTTTTGTTTTTTTTTTCTTTCTTTCTCATGTGTTCATTTTCTAGCCAGAGGTAACATTTTAACAGAAGTCTGCTGATTAGTAAGGATTCCTAGTAGCCTGTAGTGACCTATGTGAAATTCAGATGTTTTCAGTAACTTTGGCTGCAGTTTCAGCATGTCCAGGGTAATTCAAAGATCAAATATTTTGTTTATTTTGGTCCTGAATAGTTTTTCAAATTATATTACTAAAATAAAATGCCAGCTATTTCTAGGGGTCTTAATTTGCTTTATCGTAGCTAAGAGGTATACACACCCATACCCACCCACCTACTTTCTCCAGCAAGTGGAGTACTTGATAACAGACACTGTTTTTCTTCTTTTTAATTTAGTACAGAGGTTTTGGATCCATTTTGTCGTTTGCAGAAAATACGGCAGCTATTCTGGGATCCAGCATAATCTTCTGTGGGGCTAGGAAGTGAAAGATCTTCCAGGTTCCCAGGCAGTATCGGATATGTCAGTGAAACAGCAGGAACATCTTGCCAGTGCATGGCTGATAGTCACTTTTGTCCCCTAATGGTCTCTGCTCTTGCATCTTTGATGTGCTGCTGAGCGTGCCTCCTGGCCATTATCTCTGCTCAGGAGAGAGTTCAACTGGAAGAGTAGCAGCTTAAATAGGGGGAAAAAACGGATGCTAAGTGTCTGGCACTCATCCTCCAGCTGGTCATTTGGTTAGGTTTACCTGTTGAATTAATTATCCCTGGCTGGGAGTTCTGGAAATGTTATTATGGACTTTGGGATTTACTGCACCGTCTTTTAAGATGTAAATTGTTTGGGGTCCCTCGGTTAAGTAGTAGCCCTGTCTTTTGGAAACATGGGCATTAGAGGCTGGAGGTAAAAGATGTCCTGTGCTCCTCAGGATGCATTTGTGTATGTGTATGAGTTTGGAGCTTTGCTTGAAATACTAACTTGGAGTCCTGACAGGCAGTGTTTGGTCTCAGTGAGCAAGTTCTTCATTATAATTATACTCCCAAGAAAGAGTTAAATACCCTTCCTTATTTGTGAAGGTAATTACTCATGATACTTGGGCTATTGGGGTGAAAAAATTGACAAATGATAATGTAACTGAGTGCTCACTTTGTAAATAAAAAAGCCTTTCTGAAATGGTTTATATTGCCACTGTATAAAGAAAAGGCACCAGGAATTTATCTCACATGTATTTAGATGTATGTTTTCATATCTTCCACATAATAAACCTCAATATATTACCATGGCTACAAATACTCATTTGTTTAAAAGTGAAATGAACCTGAGGAAATACTGGAAACTGTCAAGATGAATTAATCCTAAATATTTAAGAAGAGTTAGTATAGTTTAATTCGTTGGCAGTTCTATTAACTTATTTGTCTGGCCCTCCACCATCCCACTTCCTGCTTCAAATTTCCTTAGGTTCCTTCCTCTCTTTCTCCTACTAGTTGTTCCTGCTAGTACCTGGAGCCCTTACTTCCCTTAGTTCTAACTGACACTGAAGTCTTTGGCAGAGTGGATGCTGATGAGGAGGGGAACAAAACTCCTAAGTCCATTCCCGTTCTCCCAAGTCCCTGTGCTCTAGGAGATCAAGAAGGATCCGGACAAGACCTCTTAACCCACTCCTTTCATTATTGAAAAGGAGAGTGAGAGTAGCCAGAGTGAGAGAGGCAGTGTCAAGATCCTTGCCACGGTTTCTTTTTCTTTTCCTCCCCTTTCCTAAGCATTCAGGAGGAAAGTTTGTAAAAGCTCATCTGCTCCAGGAGCCGACCCTGCGCCCTTGTCCTCTTCTGCAGCCCACCCTGACCCCCACACTTTTCCCTTGCTCTTTCAGCTGCCATCCCGCCCTTCATCCTTCTTTCCCAAGTAGGTCTTGTCTTCCTTATCCCAGGATCGCCTCCCACTGCAGCTCTGCCTTTTTGTCCTTTTAACTCTGAAGCCTCATGCAGTGCCAACTGCCGTCTTTCCTGCCTTTTCTCCTGCTCTGCCTCGATCATGGAAGCCTAGGCCTGTGGTCCTAGGGGAGGAAACAGTTATACTCCAGGACTGAGTGGGGCAGGGATACTTGGTTTTATTCTAAGTTGATTGCTAAATGAGTTTTCCCATAGAAACGTTGCCCATGCAGGTTTGGTATTTTATTATACTTCTGTAACCTTATGGGTGTTTTAGCTTTTGTGGATTCGTTTGGATTCCTGCCACATAGACCTTTGTTTGCTGGGAAGGCAAGTTCTGAGATTCAAATAGATGATTTAAAAAAATCCGCGTGTGCTCCAGAAGTTGTTGGGGGTTGCATGCTTTTTGTTAATTACTCAGTGGGATGGTATGGAACACACCTTTTATTTAGCTGTCCAAAATTAGATATGTGGATCAGGTGGCTCTTCTGGGAGACAAACTGATAGCCTTTTTAGATCGTCAGTGAAGAATTTCTGAATTTAGGCAGATGTTTTGAAATGTAGTTGTTCAGTCCATCCCAGGTTAATATTTGTCCTTAAAGCAGTTGTTACAGTGTTGTGGAAAAAACAGAGTTTTGCTTTGTCATAAAAAGAATATCTTGTTCCCACTATTTCTTGTTGCTGTTTTGAAACTTTTCAAGGGTATTTGAACTCTACCAGTTATTTTATCCTAGTTTACCTAATGGTAAACAGAGACAATGTGTTTGTTTTATGTTGAAGATTTTAAATAAAGTTTTATTAGTCTGTTGTTGAAGCTGCATGCCTTTACCACTGTAGTGTTCAAACAAGTGAGGGATTTCAAGCAAAATACATTTTAAATTTGTTCTCTGTAAATGTGCTCAGTCTTTGCTTGGTGGAAAGAGATTCCTAATAAAAGGCAAGATGGGTCTCTCTATTTTTTTTTTTTTTTGGTCTCCAAACCACTCTTGTTTTAAAAGTGGAGTAAGCACCCTTTATTTATTTTAAGAGTTTGCCAAATTATTTAATAACACACAGAGTGCAGTGGTTAAAAACATTTCTCAGGGAAAAATTCTTAAATGTTCAAATCTTACTTTTGACACTAGCTCTGTGATCTTGGGCAAGTTGCTTAATCACTGACCTGTTTCCTCATTTTTGAAATTGGGGTAGTGTAATACTTACCTCACAGGATTTTTGTGAGGATTAAATGAGCCAGAGGATGTATAGTATATTTTTAGAACATAACTAGTGATGGTAAATACTCAAGAAGAGTTAGTTTTTTTTATTACGTTGTCATCAATATTGTTACTGCTGCTGTTACTACATTCTGAGATGACACCCCTTCTGTTCTGGGTGTGTGTGTGAGTGAGAGAGAACTGTGAGTGAGAGATAACATTTATTCGGTAGTAATTTTTCATGCAAAGCTTATGGGGGGCCAGGGAGAGCAGTATATTAACTGTTGGATATATCCGAAATTGGCTGTAGTGCAGGAAATGCATAAAATATTAAGCTAATTTTTTTCCAGTAACACCATTCCTATTATGTTAAGTATAAGAAACTGTGCCACTTTGGTATATGAGCAAAACTGGATTATGTAACTGCGGTGTCTTTTATTAAAATTTGTTTAATTATCTTGGCGTCTATAAGGCCAAAATCTGTGTAGAGGGAGCCTCAGTTTTTATTTATTTTTTTAAAGATTTTATTTATTTATTTGACAGAGAAAGAGAGCACAAGCAGGGGGAGCAGCAGAGAGAGAGGGAGAAGCAGACTCCCCGCTGAGCAGGGAGCCCGATGTGGGGCTCGATCCCAGGACCCCGGGATCATGACCTGAGCCGAAGGCAGCCGCTTAACCAACTGAGCCACCCAGGCGCCCTGAGCCTCAGTTTTTAAATGGTCCATTTATAAGACTTTCTTTTTGGTATTCACCACCATTTCCCATAGAAATAATGTCACATATGGCCTTTAGATTCCCAGACCAGTCCCACATATCTGAATTTGAAGACTGATAGTGCTATATAAACTAACTTGTATGTGTAACAGTGTCTCAACAAGAATATGCACTGAGTGCCTCAGGTAGCAAGATGATGAACACAATCTTGAAGGTGGGATGGGGAGTCACATTCCTTCACGATCCTAGCAAGGACTCCCAAGTCTTGGGCAGAGGGCTTGTTTCTCTAAGTGGGTGCTGAGGACAGGGTGAGTAGTGGGACCTGGTCTCTAGAAAGCAGAAGTTTTTTCCTGGTGTGGCTCCTCAGAAGGCTGTTTAGTATGGTGGTTGCCCTCAAATCTCTGTTCTATCACTTACAGAACTTATCTGTAAAACATAGATATTAGTACTGTACTGTCTACCTTATAGGTTCTTGGGAGGGTTCAATGTGTTTATATATATATAAAGCGCTTAAAACAGCAGCTAGCCCATAGGCAAGTGCATAAGTAACATTATACACGTATTTATTATTGTTACTGTTTTAGGACTATAGAATACCCCCCTCTCTCTGGGATGCCTGGGTGGCTCATTCGGTTAAGCCCCGTTGGCAGCCTTGCAACGGGCTCCCTGCTCAGTGGGAAGTCTGCTTGTCCCTCTCCCTCTGCTTCTCCCCACTGTTCATGCTCTCTCTCTCTCCCCCTCTCAAATAAATAAAATCTTAAAAAAAAGAGAGTCCTGTGATAGTGGAAAGAATGGGGATGGCATGGAGAGTAGTAAAGCATTTTTATATTAAAAATACGTTTCACAGGACTAAACGGGTTGTTTTATGTACTGAACACTTTTGATGGAGTTAGCTTCAGAATGACAAGTCATTTTTCCTTTTAAAAATGTTAAAGTTGGGGCACCTGGGTGGCTCAGTCGGTTAAGTGTCTGCCTTCAGCTCAAGTCATGATCCCAGGGTCCTGGGATCGAGCTCCATGTCGGGCTCCCTGCTCAGCTGTGAGCTGCTTCTCCCTCTCCGTCTGCCCCTCCTCCCTGCTCATGCTCTCTCTCTTTCTCAAATAAATAAGTAAAACCTTAAAAAAATAAATAAAAATGTTAAAGTTATATAGAAAGCATACTTTCTTCATATTAGATGTAGAAGCTACCTGGAATGATTTGGAGAAATTATTTTTTTGGACTTACTGATTTAATAAGAAATTAGTATTAAGTTAGTACTATAATTTTATTGTCACTAACTGAGCTTTTTTTTTTTTTTTTTTTTTACTACGTACTGATTTCAGGTTGTGGTCATGATTGGTTTTTTGGGTCTTTTTCAGGGGTACCATATGCTATAGGTGCTATTGACATTCTGAATTACCATACATGCTTTAAGTTTGATGTCAGAGTCGTCATTTAGTGTAAACAGAAAGTTATCTGTTAGGTTGTACATCATGAACTTTACTTTTAGAAAGTCTTATCTGATGTGGGACTCGAGGATCATGACCTGAGCCGAAGGCAGTCGCTTAACCAACTGAGCCACCCAGGCGTCCCCAACCTTTTTTTTTTAAATGTTTTATTTATTTATTTGTCAGAGAGAGAGAGCACAAGCAGAGAGAGCTGCAGGCAGAGGCAGAAGCAGGCTCCCCGCTGAGCAGGGAGCCCGATGCAGGGCTCCATCCCAGGACCCTGGGATCATGACCTGAGCCGAAGGCAGTCGCTTAACCGACTGAGCCATCCAGGCGCCCCCCCAATCAAACTTTTTTGCTCTCCTGTCCCTTAACAAATTTTGAAAAATAAGTACTCCTTCATACTTAAAAAAAGAATTTATTAAAAGTGTATAAAATATGCAGAAAGCATACATCAGTAGTAAACAGCTCAGTGAATTTTCACCAACTGAGCACATTTTTATACCAGCACCTAGATCAAGAAAGTGAACATTACCAGTCACTTAGAAGCCCTTTTGTGTGCCCTTCTGATCATTTACTACCCTACCCACCCCCCACCATTTTCCTGACTTTTTTTTTTTTTAATAACTGGAAATTTGTACCTCTTCATCTCCTTCACCATTTTCCTGATATTTAACATCACATGGTTTTGTCTACTTTTGTATTTTATGTAAATGGAGTCCTCTTGTATTCTTGGGCGACATTATGAATGTGAGATTTATTTATATATTGTGTATAGTTGTAGACTGTTTCTTCTCATTAGGGTATATTCCTTTGTGTGGCTATATCACTATTATTTTGTTGTTGATAGATACGTAGGTAGGTCTCAGTTTTTGGAGAATGTCTTTGTGACCTTGGAGTAGGCTAAGATTTCTTTTTTTTTTTTTTTTTTAAAGATTTTATTTATTTGACAGAGAGAGACACAGCGAGAGAGGGAACACAAGCAGGGGGAGTGGGAGAGGGAGAAGCAGGCTTCCCGCTGAGCAGGGAGCCTGATGCGGGGCTCCATCCCAGGACCCCAGGATCGTGACCTGAGCTGAAGGCAGACACTTAACGACTGAGCCACCCAGGTGCCACTAGGCTAAGATTTCTTAAACAAGACTTTTTCAATGATAAGTATTTCTTTAGGAATTGCCACTGGAGAAAGAAGAGAGAATTGGTTTATTTTAATATGGACATCTGAAACATTTTTTTTCAGTGTTAATAAATAGTAAAATCTTTTACTCTAAATCTCAGGGAAAGTGTCAGTATTTACAACTAAATTTTCTAGGTGACTGAGGTTTGTGTTTTTATAACTATTTTGGACTGAATTCCTTCAAGAATGTGTCATGTACTTCATTGACTATTTTGACTTGCTGATTTGTAGAAGTTCTTTGTTATGTGCTAGAAATGAGCCCTTGCTGGTTGCATGAGCATGTTTTTTCATTTTTGATGTGTCTTTTGATAAACCAAAATTCTTTAATGTCATCTGATTTAGAAATATTTTCCTTTGTATTTAAATTAGATACCAGGTTCCGTTTAAAATATCCTTCCCTATCCCAGGGTCTTGAAGATATTCTCTTTCATCTTCCAGAAGCTATATTATTTTGGCTTTTTTTTTAAGATTTTATTTATTTAATAGAGAGAGAGACAGCAAGACAGGGGACACAAGCAGGGGGAGTGGGAGAAGGAGAAGCAGGCTTCCCACGGAGCAGGGAGCCCGATGCGGGGCTCGATCCCAGGACCCTGGGATCATGACCTGAGCTGAAGGCAGACGCTTAACCGGCTGAGCCACCCAGGCAGCCCTATTTTGGCTTTCATGTATAGGTCTAGCATGTACCTGAAATTGATTTTTGTGTATTGTGTGAGAAAGGGGAAAATATCATTTTCTACATGGCTAGTTAATTGTCCCAGCACGGTCTTTTTCCTACTTTTGTCAGGAATCAAATATTCCTATGTTTGTGGTTCTGTTTCACAGCTGTCTATTCTGTTCCATTGTTCACTGCACTGATACCACACTGTGTTCTTCACTAAAACTTTATCATAAGTCTTGATGATCAGTAGAACAGGTTCTTCCACCTGCTTGTCTTTTCAGAGCATCTTGGGTATTCTTGGGTCTTTGCACATGTATAATGCGTTTTTATCATCATGTCACTTTCCACACATCACATCATGTCACTTTCCACACATCACATATACACACACAAAAAATCTGTTGGGATTTTGATTGGATTTCTGTGAAATCTATAGAGCAATTTAGAATTGACATCTTTATCATTTTATTTTCTAATTCATGATCATGATCTCTGTTTATTTAGGTCCTCTTTAATTTCTCTCAATAATGTTTATAATTTTCCTCAGGAGAGACGTTTGCAACATTTAAGATTTTTATTCCTAGATACTTGATATTTTTTGATATTGTAGTTTTTGAAGAGATCATTTTGTTGCTTATCAAAATACAATTGACTTTTATATTGACCTTATATATAACAATTGTGCTAAATGCTTATTACCTTTAGTAATTTATCTTCAGTCTTTTTGTTTCTTCCTTTCGAATTGCTGTACTTTTGTTTCTTAGTGCTGACTAGTATTAAGATTATATTATTGAATAGAAGTGGAAATACAGTGCACCATTGTCTTCCTTTTTGCAAACGGGAAACTTTCAATATTTCTTCATTAAATATGTATTTGCTTTAATTTTTTTCCCAGTTACCCTCTCAAATTAAAGTTTTTAATCTGTTCTTAGTTTGCTAAGGGCTTATCTCATGAGTGATACCGGATTTTTATCAAATATTTATTGTTAAAAAGGAATTATGATTTTGCTCCTTAAATCAGGTTATATCTATTGATTTCCTAATGCTAAATCAACTTTGCATTCCAGGAATAAATCCAGTTAGTTCCAGTTAGTATCACATTTTCCTTAGGAATTTTGGATCTTTGTTCTTGAGTGAGATTGGCATCTAATTGTTTCCTTGCAGTGCCCTTGTCAGGTTTTGGTGGCCTTGTAAAGTGAGTTAAGGAATATACCTGCTCTTTCTATTCTCTGGAAGAGAGTGTGTTAAGATTGGTTTTATTTCTTCTTTAAAGGTATGATAGAACTGAGCCCTGAAGCCATTTAGGCCTAGAGTTTTCTTTGCAGGAAAGCTTTTAATTACAGATTTAAGTTTTAAAGTAGTAGTAGTATATTTCAGGTTTCTTTCTTTTTTTTTTTTTTTTTTCTTTTTCTTTTTTAAAGATTTTATTTATTTGACAGAGAGAGACACAGCGAGAGAGGAAATACAAGCAGGGGGAGTGGGAGAGGGAGAATCAGGCTTTCTGTGGAGCAGGGAGCCTGATGTGGGGCTCGATCCCAGGACCCTGGGATCATGACCTGAGCCGAAGGCAGAGCTTAACGACTGAGCTACCCAGGCACCCCTCTTTTTTTTTTATTGAGGTACAAACATTGTAACATATAACATTGTATCAGGCCTACAACACAATGATTCCATATTTGTATGTATTGCAAAATGATCACCACAATAGGTCTAGCTAACATCTGTCACCATACATAGTTATTACCCCAATTTTTTTTTCTCTGGATGAAGACTTTTAAGATTTACTGTCTTAACAACTTTCAAGTGTGCACTACTGTATTATTAACTGTAGTCACCGTGATGTACATTACATCCCAGGACTTACTTATTTTATAACTGGAAGTTGGTACCGTTTGACCTCTTTCATCCATTTTGCCCAGCCTCACTTGCTGCCTCTGGCAGCCACTAATCTAATCTGTTCTCTGTATCTATGAGCTTGCTTTCTTTTTTTTTTCTTGAAGATTCTACATATAAGTGAGATCATACAGTATTTGTCTTTCTTTTTTATTATAAATAGTGCTGCAATGAATATGGGAGTTAGTGTTTTTGGGGTTTTTGGGTAAATACCCAGAAGTGGAATTGCTGGATCACATGGTAGTTCTATTTTTAACCTGTTGAGAGACCTCCATAGTGTTTTCCATGGAGGTGGCTCCATTTGCATTCCTACCAAGAGTGGACAAGGGTTCCCTCTTCTCCACATCCTCACCAGCACTTGTTATTTTTTGTTTTTTTGATATTAACCATTCTGACAGGTGTGAGATAATACTGGTGTGGGTTTTTTTTCACTTTTTTTTTTTTTTAAAGTAAGCTCTACACCCAATGTGGGGGCTCGAACTCATGACCCTGAGATCAGGAGTTGCATGCTCTACCAACTGAGCTAACCTGGAGCCTCTCATTGTGCTTTTTTCTTTTTTAAGATTTTATTTATTTATTTGATAGAGTGTGTGCACGAGGGCACATACAGGAGGAGAGGGAGAGGGAGAAGCAGGCTCCCCGCTTAGCAGGGAGCCTGACGTGGGGCTTGATCCCAGGACCCTGAGATCATGACCTGAGCCGGAGGCAGATGCCTAACTGCCTGAGCACCCAGGTGCTCCCTCGTGCTTTTGATTTACATTTCCATGATCATTAATGATGTTGAGCATCTTTTCATGTAGCTATTGGCCTTCTTCATGCCTTGTTTAGAGAAATGACTATTCAGAACTTCTGCCCATTTATAAATTGGGTTGTTTGGGTTTTTTTGGCTATTGAGTTGTATGAGTTCTTTATATATTTTGGATATTAACTACTTACCAGAGATATGATTTGCAGATATTTTTTCCCATTCGGTAGGTTGCCTTTTCATTTTTGTTGATGATTTCTTTCGCTGTGCAGAGCCTTTTAGTTTGATGTAGTCCCACTTGTTTGTTTTGCTTTTTGTTGCCTTTGCTTTTGGAGTCAGATGGAGAAAAATCTTCAAGACTGATGTCAAGCTTATTATAGCCCGTGTTCTCTTCTAGGAGTTTTATGGTTTCACGTCTTAAATGTTCAAGTGTTTAATCCATTTTGAGTTAATTTTTGGGTATGGGGTAAGATCGTGATCCAGTTTCATCTTTTCCAAGTAGCTGTCCAATTTTCCTGACAGACTTTATTGAAGAGACTCTTCTTTCCCCACTGTATGTTTTTGGCTCCTTTGTCATAATTGATTGTATATGCTTGAATGTATTTCTGGGCTTTCTGTTCTGTTCTCTTGGTCTGTGTGTTTGTTTCTATGCCAATACCATACTCTTTTGATGACTATAGCTTTGTAAGATAGCTTGAAATCAGCGAGTATGATGCCTCCAGCCTTGTTCTTTTTTTCTCAAGATTGCTTTGACCATTTTTGGGGTCTTTTGGAGGTCAATCCTACACATTTTAGTATTGTTTGTTCAAAATACCAAACTGCCATTGGTATTTTTTTTTTTAAGATTTTATTTATTTATTTGTCAGAGAGAGAGAGAGCACAAGCAGGAAGCCAGGGAGAAGCAGCCTCCCCGCCGAGCAGGGAGCCCGACGTGGGACTCGATCCCAGGACCCTGGGATCATGACCTGAGCTGAAGGCGGATGCCTAACCTACTGAGCCACCCAAGCGCCCCTGCCATTGGTATTTTGATAGGGATTACATTGACTCTGTGGATTGCTTTGGATGATTAGGGACATTTTAACAGTATTAGTTCTTGCAATCCACGAGCACAGAATATCTAGCTATTTATTTGTATCCTCAATTTCTTTCATCACTGTCTTACAATTTTCAGTGCAGACAAATCTTTCACCTCTTTGGTTAAATTTTTTCCTATTTTATTCTTTTTTTTCTTTAATTTTTATTTATTTATTTATTTGACAGAGAGACATAGCAAAAGCAGGAACACAAGCAGGGGAAATGGGAGAGGGAGAAGCAGGCTTCCCGCCGAGCAGGGAGCCTGATGCAGGGCTCCATCCCAGGACCCTGGGATCATGACCTGAGCTGAAGGCAGACGCTTAATGACTGAGCCACCCAGGCGCCCCACCTATTTTATTCTTTTTGCTATAATTGTAAATGGGATTGTTTTCTTATTTCTCTGATAGTTTATTAGTTAATAGAAATGCAACAGATTTCCGTGTTTTGATTTTGTTTTCTGCAACTACTGAATTCATTTATTAGCTCTTAACAGTTTTTTGGTGGAGTCTTTAGGGTTTTCTCTACATAATATCATGTCATCTGCAAATAGTAACCGTTTTATTTTTCCCTTACCAGTTTGAATGCTTCCTTCTTTTTCTTGCCTAATTGGTCTTCTAAGATTTCCAATACTATGTTGAATCAAAGTGGTGAGAGTGGGCATCCTTGTCTTGTTCCTGATCTTAGAGGGAAAGCTTTCAGCTTTTTACTGTTGGAGTATGATGTTATATGAGAGCTTGTTATATATGGCCTTTATTATACTGAGGTATGTTCCCTCTGTATCCACTTTGTTCAGATGTTTTATCATAAAAAGGTGTCAAATTTTTTTGCATCTATTGAGATGATCATAGGATTTTTATTCTTTATTTTGTTAATGTGGTGTGTAACATTGATTTGCATGCTTGTATCCCCGGAGTAAATCTCACTTGATTCTGGTATATGATCCTTTTAATGTATTGTTGAACTTGGTTTGTTAATATTTTGCTCAGCATTTTGCATCTAAGTTCATCAATGATACTGGCCTATAATTTTCTTTGATTGTGGTGCCCTTGTCTAGTTTTGGTATCAGAGAATGCTGGCCTTGTAAAATGAGTTTGGAAGTGTTCCCTTCTCTTCCATTTTTTTGGAAGAGTTTGAGAATGATTGGTATTCTTCTTTGAATGTTTGGTAGAATTCACTAGTGTCACCGTCTGTCCTGGTGTTTTGCTCATTGGGAGGTATTTGATTATTGACGGAATCTTCTTACTAGTATTTATTTATTCATTTTTATTATTTTATTTATTTGTCAGAGAGAGAGCGTGTGCGCATAAGCAGGGGAAGCTGCAGGCAGAGGGAGAAGCAGGCTCCCTGTTGAGCAAGGAGCCCGATGTGGGACTCAATCCCAGGACCCTGGGATCATGACCCAAGCCGAAGGCAGCCGCTTAACTAACTAAGCCACCCAGTCATCCCACTAGTAATTGTTCTGTTCACTTACTCTATTCTGCCATAATTCAGTCTTGGAAGGTTGTATGTTTCTAGGAATTTATCCATTTCTTCCAGGTTTTTCACTTTGTTTGCATATAATTGTTTATTGTGGTTTCTTATGATCCTTTGTATTTATGTGGTATCTGTTGTATCCTCTTTGATTTCTCTTTTTATGTATTTGAGCCCTCTTTTTTTCTTGTTGAGTCTAGCTAAAGGTTTTCAATTTTGTTATTTTTTCAAAGAACTAGCTCTTAGTTTTACTGATCTTTTCTGTTGTCTTTTTCATCTTTATTTCACTTATTTCTGCTCTGTTCTTTGTTATTTCCTTCATTCTGCTAACTCTGGGCTTCCCCGCCTGCCTCCCCTGCCCCCCAGTTCTTTGAGGTGTAATGTTAAGTTGTTTGAGATCTTTCTTATCTTTTGATATAGGTATTTGTTGCTTTGAACTTTTCTGTTAGAACTGCTTTTGCTGCATTGCATAAATCTTGGCATATTGTATTTACGTTTTCATTTGACTCAAGGTATTTCTTTAAAGTTTTAATTTAAATTCCAGTTAGTTAATCTACAGTGTAATATTAGTTTCAGGTGTACAATATAGTGATTCAGCACTTCCATACATCACTTGATGCTCGTCATAAGTGCACTTCTCAATCACCTTCACCTGTTTCACCCCTCCCGCCCCCCCCCCCCCCCACCAACCATCAGTTTGTTCCCTGTAGTTAAGTGTCTGTTTCTTGGTTTGCCTCTCTCTCTCTCTCTGTTTTTTCCTTTGCTCATTTGTTTTCTTAAATTCCACATGAGTGAAATCATACCGTATTTGTCTTTCTCTGACTTGTTTCACTTAGCATAATATTCTCTAGCTTCATCTACATCATTGCATATGGCAATATTTCATTCTTTTTAATGGCTGAGTAATATTTCATTATATATTCCAGGAACCTCCATACTGTTTTCCACAGTGTCTGCACGAGTTTGCATTCCCACCAACAGTGCAAGACTGTTGCCCTTTCTTTTCTTTTTTTTTTTAAAGATTTTATTTATTTATTTATTTGAGAGAGAGAGAGAGAGAGAGAGAGAGAAACAACATAAGAGGGTCAGAGGGAGAAGCAGACTTCCCGCTGAGCCGGAAGCCCAATGTGGGACTCGATCCCAGGACTCCGGGATCATGACCTGAGCCAAAGGCAGTCGCTTAACCAACTGAGCCACCCAGGCACCCTGTTGCCCTTTCTTTACAGCCTCACCAACACCTGTTGTTTCCTATGTTGTTGATCTTAGCTATTTTGACAGGTATGAGGTGATAGCTCATTGTAGTTTTGATTTGCATTTCCCAGATGGTAAGTGATGTTGAGCATCTTTTCATGTGTCTCTTGGCCATCTGGATGTCTTCTTTGGAGAACTGTCTATTCATGTCTTCTGCCCATATTTTAACAGGATTATTAATCTTTTGGGGGTTGAGTTTGATAAGTTCTTTATATATTTTGGATACTAACCCTTTATCAGAGGTCATTTGCAAGTATCTTCTCCCCATTTCATAGGTCGCCTTTTTTTTTTTTTTTAAAGATTTTATTTATTTATTTGACAGAGAGCGCCGAGAGAGGGAACACAAGCAGGGGGAGTGGGAGAAGGAGAAACAGGCTTCCCGCAGAGCAGGGAGCCTGATGTGGGGCATGATCCCAGGACCCTGGGATCATGACCTGAGCCGAAGGTAGATGCTTAACGAACTGAGCCACCCAGGCGCCCCACCATAGGTCGCCTTTTTTTGTTGTTGATTGTTTCCTTTTCTGTGAATAAGCTTTTTATTTTCATGTAGTCCCAGTAGTTTATTTCTGCTTTTGTTTCCCTTGCCTCCAGCGACATACCTATAAAGAAGTTGCTATGGCCTGTATCAAAGAAGTTACTGCCTGTGTTCTCTTCTAGGATTTTTATGGTTTCAGGTCTTACATTTAGGCCTTTCATCCATTTTGAATTTATTTGTGTGTATGGTGTAAGAAAGTGGTCCAGTTTCCTTCTTTTGCATGTTGCCGTCCAATTTTCCCAACACCGTTTATTGAAAAGATGGTCTTTTTCCCATGGGATATTCTTTCTTGCTTTGTCGAAGTTTAATTGACCATGTAATTGGGAGTTCATTTCTGGGTTTTCTTTGCTCTCCCGTGGATCTGTGTGTCTATTTTTGTGCCAGTATCATACTGTTTTGATTGCTGTAGCTTTGTAACATAACTTGAAGTCTGGAATTATGGTGTCTTCAGCTTTGCTTTTCTTTTTCAAGATTGTTTTGGCTATTTGAGGTCCTTCATGGTTCTATACAAATTTTAGGATTGTTCTAGTCTGTGAAAAAACCTGTTGGTACTTTTTTGGTAGGGATTGCATTAAATGTGTAGATTACTGTCTCAATGTATTTTTTTATTTCTCTTTTTGATTTGTCAACCCATTAGTTATTTAGTAGCATGTTGTTTAATCTCCATGTATTTGTGAATTTTCTATTTTTCTTCTTGTAATTGGTTTTAGTTTCATACTATTGTAGTTAGGAAAAAATGCAAAATATGGCTTTATTTTTTCTTATGACCATTTGGTAAATCCTATATTTATAAAAATTTGTTTCATATGAAGTTTCAAATGTATTGGCATTACAGTTTCACTTTTTTGTCATTTAATGTGTGCGGATTCCTTAGTGATAGTCTTCCCTTTTATTCCTTTTTTAAATAGCTTTGAGTGTACAATTTAGTGGTTTTTAATACATTCACAGAGTTGTCCACCATCATCATAATCAACTTTACAACATTTTCATCACTCCAAAAAGAAATCCTGCTCCTATTAGCAGTCACTCCCCATTATCTCCCAACCCCTTCCCCTCTTCATTAGCCCTAAGTAATCACAAGTCTTTTTTTCCCCTTATAGATTTGTTTATTCTGAAATTTTCATATAGAGTCATATGATATTTGGTCTTTTGTGAATGGCTTCTTTCACTTACTGTAATGTTAAGACTTACCTATATTGTAACATTTATTTTATATTTTTATTGCCAGAAAATACTATATTTTATGGATATATCACTTTATTTTTTTATTCATCAGTTGATGGACATTTGGGGTGATTTTTACTTTCTGGCTATCATGAATAATGGTGCCATAAACATTCATATACAAGTTTTCATGCAAATGTATATTTTCATTTCTCTTGGGCCTTTTTCATTCATTACTGGGTATATGTATCTCCCCCCCCTCCCCCCTTTTAAAAATAATTTCCATGGCACCTGGGTGGCTCAGTCAGTTAAGCATCTGCCTTCAGCTCAGGTCATGATCTCGGGGTCCTGGGATCGAGCCCCATGCTCAGGGGGGAGTCTGCATCTCCCTCTGTCCGCCGCCCCCCCCCCCCCCGCCCACCGCTCATGCTTGTGTGCTCTCTCTCAAATAAATAAAATCTTTAAAAAAAAATTTCTGTGGTGGTTTAGCAATTAGAGTAATTTTTCTAAAAAACCATTTTAGGTGTTTTTCTATCTTGTTAATATCTGCTTTTATGTTCATTATTTCCTTTTACTTTATTTAGAGTTTACTTTGCTTTTCTTATTCTAACTTCTTAACAGGGGTAGTTAGGTATAAATTTGCAACCTTATTTCCTTCCTAACACATGGATTTAAAACTATCATTTCAAGGGAGACAAACCATGAGAGACTCTGGACTCTGGGAAACAAACTGAGGGTTACAGAAGGGAGGGGGATGGGGGATGGGGTAACCGGGAGATGGGTATTAAGGAGGGCATGTGTTGTGATGAGCACTGGGTGTTATGTGCAACTAATGAATTGTTGAACCTTACATCAAAAACTAGTGATGTACTATATGCTAACTGAACATAATAAAACTTGAAAAACAAAACAAAAAATTATCATTTCACTTTCAAGTATTGCTTTACCTGAATCCCGTAATTTTGGGGGGGTAATATTTTCATTATTTCACATTTTCTAATTTCCATTGTTATGTCTTCTTTGATCCGTTGGTTATTTAAAATTGTATTTTTTAAGTTCTAGTAATAGAATTTTCTAAGTATGCGTATTTTGTAATTGGTTTCTGTCTTAATCACATTTTCCTTAGAGAACTTCCTTTGAGTGACTTTAAAATTTTTTCAGATTTACTTTAGGGTCAACCTGTTGTCATTTTTCTGCAGTGTAAGTGCTTGACAAATATATATTCTGTAGCTCTTGGATTCAGTGTTCTATGTGTGCCCATTGGTGAAGTTTGTTAATTGTTTTGTATCTGTATCATTACAGATTTTTTGTCTTCTTATTCTTTTAACTACTGAGATTTTTTTTAAAGATGTTATTTATATGACAAAGAGTGAGAGAGAACAAGCAGGGGGAGATGGATAGGGAGCAGCAGGCTTCCTGCTGAGCAGAGAGCCCAACATGGGCTTCATCCCAGGACCCTGGGATCATGATCTGAGCTGAAGGCAGATGCTCAACCAACTGAGCCACCCATGCGCCCAGAGAGAGATCTTTAAATCTGCCACTGTGATACTGACCTATGTCTGTTTCTCCTAGTAATTCTATCCATTTTACCTATGTATATAACTTGAGGCCATGTTACCAATCACATACAAATTTAATTATGTTGTTCTGGTGAATTAAACACTTTGTTTTTGAAGTGACTTAAGTCTAGTGATAATTTCGCATGATGTAATTTTCTATCCTTTTAGTTTTTTTTTTTTTTTTAAGAGATTTATCCATTTTACAGAGAGAGAGAGAGAGTGCACACACAAGCAGGGGGAGTGGGCAGAGGGAGAAGCAGGCTTCCTGCAGAGCAGGGAGCCCAACGCGGGGCTCAATCCCACCTGGGATCATGACCTGAGCTGAAGGCAGTTGCTTAACCAACTGAGCCACCCAGGCGCCCCTGTTTTTTTTTTTTTTAATCCAATTTTATAATCTTTAATTTTTTGGAGAACATTTAATTGATTCACATTTAATATGATTACTGGTATTTTGGGATTACTTCCAGCATCACATTTCTGTTTCACCTGTTAGATATTTTCTTTGTTTCTTCCTTTATTTTGATTATTTTTTATATCAGTTTTTCCATTATTGGTTCACATACCACATATTCACTTTAATACTTTTTGTGATTATCCCAGCACTCACAGCATGTATATTTCACTTATCAAAGTCTAGTGTTAAGTGATACTTTTACTTTCCTCTTGGTTGAAGCAAGAATATTAAAACTCCTTAGTTCCATTTAACTACGTCCTGACATACATGCTGTTGTCCTGTAATTTCATATTCTGTATATATTTTTTTATAAAAGTTATACACATTTAGTATATATAACTTAATGAGGTCAGAGGTAAGTTTCTGTATGTATCTTAAACTCCCCAAGACATTATTTTATACAGTGTTTTGTTAGGTTTTAAACTGCTTACTTAAACTTTCATGGTTCTTCATTCTTTTCTGCATCTCTGACCTTCCAATTTGGATCAGTTTTCTTTTGCTTTGTGATTTTTTGGGTTTGCTGGAAGTTAATTCTGTTGTTATTTGTCTGAAAATATATTTCATTTCCATTCTTTTTTTTTTTTAAGATTTTATTTATTTATTTGACAGAGAGAGACACAGCGAGAGAGGGAACACAAGCAGGGGGAGTGGGAGAGGGAGAAGCAGGCTTCCCACAGAGCGGGGAGCCCGATGTGGGGCTCGATCCCAGGACCCTGGGATCATGACCTGAGCAGAAGGCAGACGCTTAACGACTGAGCCACCCAGGTGCCCCTCATTTCCATTCTTGATGGATATTTTCTCTGCAGTGGAATACTAGGCAGTTGTTTTTCTTTCTGCTTCCTAGAGATTGTTTTAGCTTCCATGTTTGTTGCAAATTAAGCTATCTTTGTGTTGCTTCTTTGAAAGTAATCGCCTCCCCCACCCCCCATGCATTTGAGTTTTTCTTTGTTGATTGTGAGTTTGGAATTCATTGATAATTTTTTTTTTAAGATTTTATTTATTTGAGAGAGAGCTCACGAGTGGGTGGAGGTACAGAGGGAGAGGGAGAAGCAGACTCCCTGCCTAACAGGGAGCTCGACGTGAGGCTTGATCCCAGGACCCTGGGATCATGACCTGAGTGGAAGGCAGATGCTTAACTGACTGAACCACCCAGGTGCTCCCGTTGAGAATCTTAAGTTTGTGGTTTGACTTCATGTATCATTTTTGGAAAATTTCAGCTACTCAAATATTGCTTCTGCCCCATACTGTTTTTTTTCTCCTGGGAGTCCAATTAACTGTGTTATATGGTAGACCTTCTACTTTTTCTTCCTGATCTGTCTTCTGATTTACTGTCTCAACTGTTGGTCTGATTTACTATTTCACTGGCTGTTAAACCTGTATATTGAATTCTTAATTTTGGTTTTTATATTTTTCAGTAACAATTACTTTTTATTTCTTTTAAAACCTGCTATATCACTTTTTATGGTATTTTAGTTCATTGCTGAGATCGAGTTGTAATTTAAAAATCTCTGGTAATTCCAATATTTGTAGTCTCTGTGAGTCACTTTTTGTTGTTTTGTTTGCTATTTCTGTGGCTTTTGATCTTGTTCTCTTGTCTCCTCAAGTGCCCAGTTCTCTTCAGTTGTATGCTGGGCATTGGATTTGGAAAATTATTTTACAGATTATTTGAGACCAAGGATATCTTCCAGAAAGGATTTATTTTTGTGGCATCTGCTTTTTTTTTTTTTTTTTAAAGAGAGAGAGAGAGGAGGGGCAGAGGGAGAGAATCTTAAGCAGGCTCCACGCCCAGTGCAGAGCCCAGTAGAGGGCTCGAACTCACAACCCTGAGATCATGACCTGAACCAAAATCAAGAGTTGGATGCTTAACTGCTTGAGCCACCCAGGTGCGCCATATTTTTGTGGTGTCCGCTTGAGAGAATCCAGGATTACTTAGCCTCATCTCAACTTTCAAGATTTTTCTGGGCCAACCAGATGAATCAAGGCCAAATTGCATTCAGTGTATGGACTGATTCATTTCATTTTTTTTTTTTTTAAAGATTTTATTTATTCATGAGAAACAGAGAGACAGAGGCAGAGGGAGAAGCAGACTCCCCGCGGAGCAGGGAGCCCGATGCAGGACTCGATCCCAGGACCCTGGGATCATGACCTGAGCTGAAGGCAGACGCTTAACCAACTGAGCCACCCAGGCGTCCCTGGACTGATTCATTTCTGATTCACCCTTACTAATAAGGTGCTGCTCCTCAGATTCCTAACCTGAAGGTGGGAGAAGAGGATTTTCTTTTGTTCTTCTCAGCTTGTCAGGCTGTCAGATACAGTTTAACCTCCGTTTCTTCTGGATTGTTGGGGTAACTTCTCAGAATTTTCTGGTCCTCTAATCAGTCCAAAAGCACTATCCTGTCGGTTCTTCAGTCATTTACAAAAGTCATTTCTTATATTTTGTGCAGCTCTATTTACATGTCTTCAGCAGAAAGGTTGGTTCAGATCACCTAATGTGCCATAACCAAGAGAGGAGGTCCTTCTGTTGGCTCTTTATGGCAGAATATGATTTTGTCATGTTTCTCTAAGAGTTCAGACTCAGCCCCTAGTTCGCTTTAAGTTTTATGTAATTGCACATGTAATTGTACTCACTTTGATACTTTTGTACGTTTGTATTAAAAGGTTATATTCTGTGTGTGTGTGTGTAAATATAAAGTTTTACCAGAATACTCAGTGTGTTAAGTCTCTTCAACGTTGGGCAGTTTCTAGACCTTGACAATGGACACATTTGTTATATTTAAGTTTCAGCCAAAAATAGTGTCTGGAATGAGTCTCAGAACGTGGAATCCCTCTTCATTGCTATTGAAATTGGGATGTGCAATATCAACTAATTTTTTTTAATGTCATAGAAAAGAATGCTTTCCTAGCTACACTTTTATCATCATTACATATGTCTCAGTTTATCTGTTTGTAGGTAAGATATATATCTGTCCTTTTGAAATAGAAAGAAAGATGCCGTTGTGCAGAGTTTCCTTTTTGCTGTCCTATGAGAGCTCTCAAACAGCCTCATAAATTAATATAGTCCTTGGGGCGCCTGGGTGGCTCAGTCAGTTGGGCGGCTGCCTTCGGCTCGGGTCGTGATCCCGGGGTCCTGGGATCGAGTTCCGCATCGGGCTCCCTGCTCAGTGGAGAGTCTGCTTCTCCCTCTCTCTCTGCCTACTTGTGCTCTCTATCTCTCTGTCAAATAAATAAATAAAATCTTAAAAAAAAAATTAATATAGTCCTTTACAAGTGAGAACCATTTTCCTTCTTTGTATAGTTTCCATAATAGCCTTGTGAGGTGGTGTGATAGTTATGTGGTATTACACAAAGGATTAGGAAACAGGGCCTAAGAGAAGTTAAGTGACTTGTCTGTGGCTCTACACCTGGTTAAGGACAATGACCACTAGAGCGTTTTTTCATCTCTTGTGACCTGTTAAAGCTTGTCTGTAGATACTCACTGATTGCCCAGTTTTGTCATGTTATGCTTTTTTCTTTCTATAAACTAAATGATAGAATGACTTCATGACTCATGTCCTAAGGATTGACACAGTTGGGAGATAACTCCTTCATATCTGATCCTCACTGACTTCCCCCCGCCCTGGCCATTTCTAGAACATGGTTCCACTAAGCTCTGGAATTTGCCAACTCCGCTGCCCTGTTGGAAAGCTTGCTTTGTTACTAGTCTTTTCTCTTCCCCACATGTACAGTCAGTCCCTTTCCTTCTCTTTAGACATGTTTCAGTTTTTCCAGTTCTGAGACATACCTTTTTCTCTCCTAACATACTTGCCATCCTTGTCATTCTTAGGGTTAAAATCAAACTCTAACTCCTTTACTGGATATCTTCTGTAAGGCTTCTTTTCTTATTCTCTAATCACTCTTGATTAAGATACTAGTCAAAATCTTGTTTGCTCTGATCACGTGAATCTTAGGGGGAACAAAAAGCGTTTCTGCCTTGGACCCTTTTGGCAGCATTAGAGTCAGTGCTTCACCACAAGTACGGTGCTGCCTCTGCTTCTGCATGGTGCTCACATCGTATTTGCAGTGCCCTGGTTATGGTAACCTTGAACAGTTATATTAGGTCTGTGAATGTCCGATGTCCTTGTTTACTTGGAGTATACTCAGTCACATCGTGTTCGTTTACTACATATTAAAGGGTATGCGGATTTGGCCTCAAATTCAATATTACTCCATTTTTTTTTCAAGAACTGTTTTTTTAAATCCCTGTAAGGATTCTTTTCTTGAAAGTTCATTTATTAGTTTTGCCTCCTGTCCCACTGACAAATCTGTCATGCTCTGAAATGTTGATGGAGGGGCGCCTGGGTGGCTCAGTTGGTTAGGCATCAGACTCTTGCTTTCGGCTCAGGTCATGGTCTCAGGGTCATGAGATTTGAGCCCCGTGTGGGGCTCTGCACTCTGTGGGGAGTCTCCTCCTCTCCCTCACCCTCTGCCCTCTGTCCCTGTTCGGGTGCGCGCGCGCGCTCTCTCTCTCTCTCAGATCTTAAAAAAAATAAAAAATAAAATGTTGATAGAACTGTGACTGGTGCCATTATCTTTTGAATATCCTCATCAGAACATTTGCATTTTTTCCCTTCCTTTTTTAAACTCCTCTATTTTGTTGTCCACTTTAATTATTTTTCTTCAGTAAACTTGATTTACCTGAACCCATCTCTCCCTTCTCTGAACTGTGTGTTGCTAGGGTATGCAGTATGTTCTTTTTCACCAGCTCAAGTGGAAGCTTTAAAACAGGGCATGGGCTTCACAGTCTTGCTTTATCACTTATTGCAGAGCGTTGCATATAACAACTTTTCATTAAATATGTAGATTAATATGTGTAATATAATCAGTTATAAATGATAATGTGATAATTATAATTAATAGGATTACTAATTTTAATATTAATATTAAACTGATAGTTAAATTGAACAGTGTTGGCTTTTTAAGGATTTTCTCTCTGGACTGCCTTAAGAAGCCTTGCAGTAGTTTTATATATCTCCAGCTTCTTTTTCTGCAGTCTCTGTACAAAATAATGAAAATGGTCAACTTTTAAATGTTAATTTGAATTCATTGATGTTTTCTCCTAAAAGGACTCCGCAGTGACTCCTAGCTGATTGCTTTTTATTTTTGCCTTTTTACTTGTGAACATTTCGAAATGTACACAAATTAAGTTCAGTGACCCTCTGTGCTGCGGTCATCAACATTTCACCATACTTGTTTCCTCTTCCCCCAGCCCATTGTTCTGCTGAGAATTTATAGCATATCTAAGACATTGTTTTATTCCTAAATAATACGTCTCTAAAACAGCACCTTTTCTTGCATTACTGCAATAATGCATTATCATATACAACACACCTGATAATGATTTCTTAATAGCTGATACGGTATTTTGTCCATGTTCAAGTTTCCCTGGTTCTTTAAAAAAATTTTTTATATAGTTTGATTTGTCAGCAGGCTCAGGTGATAACATCCTGATCCCTTCATGAAGCCCCACTTTTTACCTAATTCTTTTACTATCCATTGATTACCAATGCATGGATTAGTTATTTAATTAAAAATTTAAAAATTGAGGGGCGCCTAGATGGCTGAGTTGGTAGAGCATGTGACTCTTGATCTTGGGGTTATGTGTTCAAGTCCCACATAGGGCGTAGAGTTTACTTATTAATAAATAAATAAAACAAAGTAGTGATTGTTCTGGTTTGGTCACTTCTGCCATTATTAGCTGTAATCTTCCTCTGTAGAATAATTTTTCCTCATTCAGTAGGGCTACTTGGTTAACCTAAAATATCTAGTCAGTTCTTGAGTTGTTAATAATGCCTTTTGGGGAACTGAAGACTGCTTTCTTCTTTTTTAAATTGATGTGTAAGTAGTGTACAGTGTTACATTAGTTTCAGATGTCCAATACACTGATTCAACAATTCTATATATTACTCAGTGCTCACCACAAGTGTAGTTACCATCTGTCACCAAACAACATTATTACAATATTACTGACTACATTCCCTATGTTACTTTTCATTTCAATGACTTATTTTATAACTAGAAGTTTGCACATCTTACTCCCCTTTGTCTGTTTCACCCATTCCCCCACCAATCTCCCCTATGGCAACCATCAGTTTGTTCTCTCCATTTAAGAGTCTGTTTTATTGTTTGTTTTGCTTTTTAGATTCTACATGTAAATGAAATCATATGGTATTTGTCTTTCTCTGATTTATTTCACTTAGCACAATACCTTCTAGGTCCCATCCATGTTGTCTCAAATGACAAGATACCTTTTTTTTTTTTTTTTTTAAGATTTTATTTATTTGACAGAGAGAGACACAGTGAGAGAGGGAACACAAGCAGGGGGAGTGGAAGAGGAAGAAGCAGGCTTCCCGCGGAGCAGGGAGCCCGATGCAGGGCTCGATCCCAGGACCCTGGGATCATGACCTGAGCCGAAGGCAGGCGCTTAACGACTGAGCCACCCAGGCATCCCGGCAAGATAACCATTTTTTATGATTGAGTAATACTCCATCATACACACATGTGCGCGCATACACACACACACACACACATACATGCTGTATCTTCATTCGTTCATTCATCTACAGATGGACACTTGAGTTGCTCCCATATCTTGGCTATTGTAAATAATGCTGCAGTAAACATAAGGGTGCATGTATTTTTTCGAATTAATGTTTTCATTTTCTTTGGGTACGTACCCAGTAGTGGAATTTCTATTTTTAATTTTTTGTGGAACCTCCATACTGTTTTCCACAGTGGCTATACCCATTTACCTTTCCACCAACAGTGAATGAAGATTCCCTTTTCTCTACATCCTTCCCAACACTTGTTATTTCTTGTCTTTTTGATAATAGCTATTCTGACAGGTTTAAGGTGGTATTTCATTGTGATTTGCATTTCCCTGATGACTGAGAATCTTTCATGTGTCGGCCATTTGTATGTCTTTGGAAAAATGTCCATTCAGGTCTTCTCATTTTTTAGTCAGATTATTTTAGGGTTTTTTTGGCCTTGAGTTGTTAGAAGTTCTTTTTATATTTTGGATATTAGCCCCTTATCAGTTAATATCATTTGCAAGTATCTTTTCCCATTCAGTAGGTTGCCTTTTCATTTTGTTAATGCTTTTCTTTGTTGTGTAAAAGCTTTTTATTTTGGTGTAGTTCCAATAGTTTAATTATGCTTTTGTTTCCCTTGCCTGGGGGACATATCTAGAAAAATGTTGCTAAGGCTGATGTCAAAGAAATTACTAGCTATGTTTTCTTCGAGGAGTTTTTGTATTTTCAGGTCTTACATTTAGGTCTTCAATCCATTTTGAGTTTATTTTTGTGTATGGTGTAAGAAAGTGGTCCATTTTCGTTGTTTAGCATGTAGCTGTTCAGTTTCCCAGCACCATTTATTAGAGAGACTCCTTTCCCCATTGTATACTCTTGCCTCCTTTGTCATGGCTTAATTGACTAAGTGTGGGTTTATTTCTGTGCTCTCTATTCTGTTTCTTTGATCTATGTGTCTGTTTTTGTGCCAGTACCATAGTGTTAATTATTACAGCTTTATAGTATGTCTTGATATCTGGGATTGTAATACCTCCAGCTTTGTTCTTTCTCAAGATTGCTTTGGCTATTCAAGGTCTTTTGTGGTTCCATATAGATTTTAGTATTATTTGTTCTAGTTCTGTGAAAAGCATTCCTGGTGTTTCAATGGGGATTACACTGAATGTATAGATTTCTTAGGGTATTAAGGATATTTAAAAAATATTCTAATCCATCAGTACAAAGTATCCTTCCATTTGTGTCTCTTCAGTTTCTTTCATCGGTGTTTTATAGTTTTCAGAGTATAGGTCTTTCACTTTCTTGGTTAAGTTTATTCCTAGGTATTTTATTCTCTTTGGTGCAATTGTAAATGGAATTGTTTTAATTTCTGTTTCTACTACTTCATTATTAGTGTATAGAAATGCAACAGATTTCTGTATATTAATTTTATATCCTGCAATTTACTGAATTCATTTATCAATTCTAATAATTTTTTGGTGGAGCCTTTAGGGTTTTTTCTATATAGTATCATGTCATCTGCAAATAGTGAGTTTTACTTTTTCCCTACCACTTTGGTGCCTTTTTTTTTTTTTCTTTTTCTTGTCTGATTGCTCTGACTAGGACTTCCAGGTCTATGTTGAGCAAAAGTGTTGAGTGTGGACATCCTTGTCTTGTTCCTGATCTTAGAGGAAAAGCTCTCACTTTTTTGTTGTTGAGTATGCTGTTAGCTGTGGGTTTTTATATATGGCTTTTATTGTATTGACGTATGTATGTTCTCTCATCCTACTTTGTTGGGAGTGTTTATTGTGAGTGGATGTTGTACTCTGTCAAGTGCTTTTTCTGCATCTGTTGAGATGATCATAAGGTTTTTATCCTTTCTCTTGATTATTTGATGTATATCATTGATTTGCGAATATTGTAGCACCTTTGCATCCTTGGAATAAATCCTACTGATCACAGTGAGTGATTCTTTTAATGTAATAATGAATTTGGTTTGCTCATATTTTGTTGAGGATTTTTGCATCTGTGTTCATCAGGAATATTGCTCTGTAATTTTCTTTTACTGTAGTATCTTTGTCTGGTTTTGGTATCAGGGTAATGCTGGTGTCATAGAATGATAATGGAAGTTTTCCTTCCTATTTTTTGGAATACTTTGTGCAGGATAGGTATTAACTCTTTATTTTTTTTTTTAAAGATTTTATTTATTTATGTGAGAGAGAGAGAATGAGAGAGAGCACATGAGAGGGGGGAGGGTCAGAGGGAGAAGCAGACTCCCTGCCGAGCAGGGAGCCCGATGCGGGACTCGATCCCGGGACTCCAGGATCATGACCTGAGCCGAAGGCAGTCGCTCAACCAGCTGAGCCACCCAGGCGCCCTTAACTCTTTAAATATTTGGTAGAATTCACCTGTGAAGCTGTCTGGTCCTAGACTTTTGTTTTTTGTAAGTTTTTTGATTACTAATTCAGTTTTATTGCGACTATAGTAATCATTCTGTTCAAATATTCTATTTCTTCCTGATTCAGTTTTGGAAGATTATATGTTTCTAGGAATTTAGCCATCTCTTCTAGGTTGTCCATTTTCATGCTGCATAGTTTTTGGTAGTAGTCTCTTACAGTCCTTCGTGTTTTTGTGGTGTCAGTTGTTACTTCTCTTTCATTTCTGATTTTATTTATTTGAGCTCTCTTTTTTCTTGATGAATCTGGCTAAAGATTTATCGATTTTATCTTTTTCAAGAACAAGCTCCTGGTTTCATTGATCTTTTTTTATTTTATTTTTAGTCTCTATGTATTTATTTTTCCTGTAATCTTTTACTATTTCCTTCTTTCTACTAGTTTTGGGCCTTGTTTTTTCCTAGCTTCCTTAGGAGTAAGGTTAGGTTGTTTACCTGACATTTTTCTCATTTCTTCAGGAAGGCTTGTATTGCTATAAACTTCCCTCTTAGAAGTGCTTTTACTGCATCCCAAAGATTTTGGACCAGCATATTTTCATTTTCATATGTCTCCATGTATTTTTTTGATTTCCCGTTTGATTTCTTGGTTGACCCATTTTTTTAGTAGCATGTTGTTTAGCCTACATGTATTTGTGTTTTCCAGATTTTTTTTCTTGTAATTCATTTGTAGTTTCATACTGTTTTTGTCGGAAAAGATGGTTGATGTGTTTTCAGTTTTCTTAAAATTATTGAGATTTGTTTTGTGGCCTTACATGATATCTTCTGGAGAATATTCCGTGTGCACTTGAAAAGAATGTGTATTCTGTTGTTTTTGGATGGAATGGTCTGTTTATATCTGTTAGGTCCATCTGGTCTAATGTGCCGTTTAAAGCCATTCTTTCCTTTTCATTTTCTGTCTGAATGATCTATCTGTTGATAGAAGTGGGGTGTTAAAGTCCGCTACTGTTATTTCATTACTGTCTGTTTCTCCCTTTCTGTCTGTTAATAATTGTTTTATGTATTTTGGTGCACCTATGTTGGGTGCAAAGATGCGTACAATTATTATATCCTCTTATTGCGTTGTTTCCTTTATCATTGTGTAGTGCCTTTCTTTGTCTTTTGCTCCAGTCTTTGTTTTAAAGTCTATTTTGTCTGATATAGGTGTTGCTACTCTGGCTTTTGTACACAGTAAGCTTTTTTTTTTTTTTTTTTTAAATAGGCTGTGGAGCCCAACATGGGGCCTGAACCCACGGCCCGAGCTCAAGACCTGATCTGAGATCAGGAGTCAGGTGGTTAACCGACTGAGCCACCCAGGTGCCCATGTTACCCTGGCTTTTTTTTTTTCCTCACTTGATTTGTATGATAAATGCTTTCCCATCCCTTCACTTTCAGTCTACATGTGTCTTTAGTTCTAAAGTGACTCTCTTGTAGACCGTGTATAGATGGTTCCTGTTTTTTTAATTCATTGAGTGACCCTGTATCTTTTTTTTTTTTAATTAAGTAGGCCCCACACCCAGTATGAGGCTTGAACTCATGACCCTGAAATCAAGAGTTGCATGCTGTACTGATAGCCAGCCAGGCAACCCTTAACCTTGTATCTTCTTATTGGAGCTTTAGTCCATTTACATTTAAAGTAATTATTGATAGGTAGGTACTTATTTCTGCTTTCCTCTTTATATAAGGCTATTTTTTCACTGAGGCTTATGATCAAGTATTTTTCTTTTTTCATATTTTTGAGTGATAGATGAGTGACTTTGTGAGTTGGGTTATGGGGAGGGCCTCCCAGTCTTTAGTGAGCAGTTGTAATTCTATTGAGAAGGTATAGCAGGTGACAAAGAACCATATACCCTCTTTGCTGTTGGGCTTTGCAGTGAGGGTGTGGTGCTCATTTGGGGTGTGGAAATCTAAAAAATCCTTTACCAGAGAATAACTTAGACTTGGTATGGAGTCATTTAAATTTTAAGACCTATGGCTCTTAAAGAGCCTGAAACCCATTAATTTTAATGGCTAGTATAAATGGGGAGCTGTAGGGACCCCTGATGGTTTGGCAGAGATGCAGTTAAAGTTCCTCTTGCTAGCTTTCTGTGAAGATGAAACCTCAGAAAAGCTTTGCCCTAACCCTAACCCTCTGCTGTTGCCGGCTCTCCCTTAGGTACTGGAAGTGACTTAGTGGGAAGGGGAACAAGGTGACTGATACAGTCAGGTGAACTTTCTATTAGTATTGATAGAACATCAACTTTATTCTCTGGAATTTCATGTAGTAAAGCGGTACAAACAGCTGCTTTCTCTTTCATGACCATTTATTTGCTGTATAACTTGCTCATGCTCTTTTCTTTAAACCTTTCATAGTTGAAATCTTACCTGTTGGGTCTTTAATTTTTTTAGGATAGTGTCTGCAGCCTTTTCTCAAGTTTTTCACCGTGAATTGTTGTGTGTCAAACTGGACAAGGTATCTTATTTGAAGCTTCATCATTTGAAAAATTGGAGGTAAGGAGTGTATATCTATATATATGTCTTTATTTCTGTAGTTATTAGAACAACCACCTTTTTTGAAATCTAATCTGTATTGCTGTTAACATGTTTATCTTATCCCCTCACTCCCATCCCTTTTGTGCATTGAATAGCAAGGATGAGAAAATAAAAGATGTCCAGGTAACCTCAGATGTCCAGGCCCTTAATTCAGGACCCTAAGGAGGTCTTTGTAGATTTCATTGTTTTAATTAGAAACCTCACCAGCCAACGGAAGGGTAATTTAGCAGTTGATTTTGAATTAAAGGGGCAAATCCTACCCAGGTTCCAGACACCCAGTGGTTGTGGCTCGAGCTGGTAGAGCTTCAAAGACCTGCCCTCAGGAGTAACTGAGTGTGGTGTGTGCATGTGCTGATCTTCCAACTTCCTAGTTTTTGTTGTAATTTTTCTTACAGGTCCGTGTTCAACAACCGAATTGTATAGATGATAAATCTAGTATTATAAACAAATACAGGTATAATTTTTTAAATGGTAGCATCATTCTTGCTTTGAGCCATTGATAGATCTGTTTCAAGAAAGACGGTATAATAATATCACCTTTGATTTCTATCTAGTTTGTTTTTCCACCTTATACAAACGTTCCCACTCTTTTAAAACATCTGTTTCCTAGTATAATAACATGTGTGGGTGTGTGTTGTGAATTAAACACTGGACAAGATGTTATGAGGCCTGTTTTATAAACTTAGCTCTTTTAGCAAATTTTAAAATCCCTGTGGCCTTCAGTTACCTTCTTGTGTAAAACAAGGGGATTGTACTGAGGTTGGATTCAGGGTTTCTCAACCTTGGCACTATTGACATTTGGGGCCAGATAATTCTTTGGTGTCAGGGGCTGTCCTATGCCTGTAGGATGTTGAGCAGTGTCCTTGGCCTCTGCCTACCAAATGCCAGTAGCATCTCTCTTCACTATGACAACTAAAATTGTCTCCAGACATTTCCAAATGTGCCTTTTTGGGCAAAATCATCCCCAGTTGGGAGCCACTTGGTTACATGATGCGTAGAGTTCCTTCCAACTTTCTATTTCTATTGTTTTTATTTCAAAAAAATCCTATTCTTTGCAACCTAGCTTAAATATCATCTCTTCGATGAAGCTTTCCTTCATGCTCTTTTTCCTTGTCTTATTTTAATTGTTTCTGTATCTGACAACTTATTATAAAACTTAATCCCACTCTGTCATTGTGTTTCTTTGAGGGCATGGGTCTTCTCTACCTCTAAGCTGCGTGCTCAGATTTTGTTAAATGAATGAACAGTGGATTTGGGAGGATTATCAGGTTTGTCATTGTTAAATAAATGATTATAAATGATATTTTTGTTCATCTTTCTTACCTTGGAAATTCCCACAGTTTGTGATCTTGAATTTCTGGGTTTAGGAAACTGATTACTTAAAAAAATCTTTTTAGAAGGCAGGAACCTCCAGTAGTATGTGAGGAAGCCACACAAAACACATTGAGGCTGCATTTGAGAAAGATAAAGTCACATAAAAATTCATAACATAAAGAGATGTTTTGGCTTTTATATCCAGATGTTTCTCAACTCCATTTGGTTAATTAGAAAGCTTCCATCTATTCAGATAAAAGTAAAATGGAAAGGTAGTAAATATTCTTTCTTACATAACCTATAATACCTTGCTATATTGTAAGTCAGTATTTCTCATAGCAACCCACAGTAAAACAAAAAAATAAAAAACAACACATTTAAATCATGATTTAATACATATCCACACTCAAACAAGTTTTTTGAACCACTGTTGACCATTACTGTGTATAAAGCACTCTGATACTTTCTATGACATTACTTTTTTTTCCTTAAATACTTGTCATCACCCAATAAATTTGTTACACAATTCACTAATAGGCCACAACTTACCATTTGAAAAACACTGTTATAAGTAATCTCTTTAATAAAATGTGGATATGATCTGCCTCTAGCATGTGTTACCAGTCAGTTGTCCTGTCTTTCTTTTTAAATAATGCCATTAAGAATTGACCTAATGAAGACCTTGGAGGGAGGGACGGCAGGCCAAGAGAGCGGCACCCGGGTCCGGTGCCGAGCCTAAGCCAGCCGGACGAGAGGCAGCCCACCCGCAGCCTCGACCTTGGCCCTGCCAGCATGGCTGGCTGGACCATATGGACTGAGACCCAGAGCTGGGGTAAGGATGACATCAGGAAAGTGATGGCAACCATCGAGAAGGTCTGGAGATGGGAGATGTCCTGGGTGACTGTGGGCAACACTTCCCTTCATATCTTCAAGTGGGTGCTAGTGGTGGATCCCCAGGAGGAAGAGTGACAGAGGGCAGGTGGGGGTGCAGAGAAATCCTCAGGCCTAGAGTAGCAGGGCAGGGACACCAGTCCCCGGGCGCAGGGTCGCCCTCCTCATCCTGCTGGATCTCCCTGAGAACCATAATCAGTTTCCATTCGGGAGGCTCCCTGCAAAAGGGCACCGAGCCCAGCCCTGGGGGCATCTGCCAGCCCAGCTGCCCTGTCACTTGCCAGACCACCAGAAGGGGTCGCAGAGGATGCTCGGGCCCCCATGGCTGGGCTAAAGAGAGCAATCCCGGGAGCATTACTGCAGGCAGCACCGATGAACCCCAGTGCTGACCAAGGAGGATTCTGTTCCAGAATTGCTGGAGGCTGAGGCCTTTGGAGTTTACCCTGTCTTTGAGCTAGTGCCGCCTGTCCCCAGGGCAGACCAGGGTGACACAGAGGACTCAGAGGGCACCCCCTCCCCCTACTCAAGCACATCTGCCCAAATGCCCCCGACCCCTGAGAAGCCGGCCTGTCTGTCCTGTTGCCTAAGGAGCCCCTTTGGCTTTTTACAAATAAACACCCTTTTGTTTAAGAAAAAAAAAAAAAGACCTTGAAACACCTTGATTCCCAATTAATGTAAAATCCTGTATTTTGTCATTTATACTAAGTATTTAGTGTGCACAAGGCACTGTTGGTTTTTTGTTCTCAAGATTTACAGTGATAATACCTAGAGGAGAATAAAAAGTTAAAAAACATTATTTCAGGTGTTCATAGTGGTAATAAACGCATGACTTTTTGGGCATTTAGGAAGGGGAGAAAGCTGTGGTGATTTAGGTCACTGGGAGAAAGTTAGCATGAATGTGGGGTGGATTTCTCATTGTCATATCAGAGATCTGAAAAAGCTATTACATGTGGTAGAAAACAGCATTCATGTAGGTGCCCAGGACTTTTGCTCATTTTTTGGGTAATGTTTAAGATAAAGTAATTGAGAAATTAAAAAGTAAGAAAAAATATGGTAAAGTGCTGAAAATATACAGATAAACAGGGTATGTTAACTCCTGTGGTTATAAAATGAGGTTCAGTCAGAAGATTAATTAGAGGGGCACCTGGGTGGCTCAGTCGTTAAGCGTCTGCCTTCAGCTCGGGTCATGATCCCAGGGTCCTGGGTTCAAGCCCCGCATCGGGCTCCCTGCTCAGTGGGAAGCCTGCTTCTCCTTCTCCCTCTTCCACTCCCCTTGCTTGTGTTCCCTCTCTCGCTCTCTCTCTCTCTCTGTCAAATAAATAAACAAAAAAAATCTTTAAAAAAAAAAAAAAAAGATTAATTAGAGACTTGTATCTGTGGTCCCTCTGATATAAGGCATTATTTGCCCCCAAATGATAAAGTTAACATTGGATTATTAGGTTTACTGGATGAAGGTATGGTAGTTCCCCCCCCCCTTTATCCACAGGGAATATGTTTGAAGATACCCAGTGGATCCCCCAAACTGCAGATAGTACCAAACCCCATAATACTATGTTTTGTTTTGTTTTGAAGATTTTATTTATTTATTTGACAGAGACAGCGAGAGAGGGAACACAATCGGGGGAGCCGGAGAGGGAGAAGCAGACTGCCCGCTGAGCAGGGAGTCCCAACGCGAGGCTCGATCCCAGGACACCGGGATCATGACCTGAGCCGAAGGCACACGTTTAATGCCTGAGCCACCCAGGCGTCCCTACTCTGTTTTTTTCTGTGTATAACCTGTGATAAAGTTTGTAAAGTAGGGACAGGAAGAGATTAATAGTCATAAAATAGAATATTTATGACCGTATACTGTAATGAAAGTTATGTGAATGTGGTGTCTCTCTTAAAACAGCTTATTTTGGGGCACCTGGGTGTGGCTCAGTTGGTTAAGCAACTGCCTTCAGCTCAGGTCGTGATCCTGGAGTCCCAGGATCGAGTCCCACGTCAGGCTCCCTGCTTAGCGGGGAGTATGCTTCTCCCTCTGACCTCTCCCCTCTCGGGCTCTCTCTCATTCTCTCTCTCTCTCAAATAAATAAATAAAATCTTGAAAAGAAATAGCTTATTTTAGGGGCACCTGGGTGGCTCAGTCAGTGAAGCATCTGCCTTCGGCTCAGGTCATGGTCCTGGGGTCCTGGGATTGAGCCCCACGTTGGGCTCCCTGCCCAGCCGGGAGCCTGCTTCTCTCTCTTCCCCTCTCCCTCGCTTGTGCTCTCTCTCTCTGTCTGAAATAAATAAATAAAATATTTTTTTAAAAAAAGCTTATTGTACTGTACTCACCCTTCTTATGATGATGATGTGAGATGATAAAATGCCTGCCTGATCTACAGTGGGATGAATGGCATAGGCACTGTGACATAGCGTTAGGCCACTATTGACCTTCTGATGCTATGTTGG
Source organism: Mirounga angustirostris (assembly GCF_029215605.1). Taxonomy (NCBI): domain Eukaryota; kingdom Metazoa; phylum Chordata; class Mammalia; order Carnivora; family Phocidae; genus Mirounga; species Mirounga angustirostris. Next base: position 26,284,578 of record NW_026991719.1, on the reverse strand, counting down.
AAGGTGGATCCTCTGCTTCTGGACTGCAGTTGACCACGGGTAACTGAAACTGCAGGAGGCAAAACCACATGTGAGAGGGGACTATCGTAGTTTCTGAATGATGGGGAGAGAGAATACTCGTGTCAAAATAAGCCAGTAAGGTTACTGTTCTTTATATAAATTGCTCTTCATGGAACAGAAATGGATTGTATTATAGTCAGCATTTTTTTAAAAAGATACTTCCTATTTGGGCCGTACAATTTAAAGTTTCCTACGTGCTTGCAGGGCCTGGGCTTCATCCTTTCTTCTATAAATAGATGGGGGCTCAGGATGCAACCTCACAACCAGGTGTGCTTCAGAAGCCTTAAGAAAACAAATGGTGGGTTATGTTTTTATTTTTCTGGACTGCTGCTCTCTTCTTGGGATAATGTCGAATTTAGTTACTGTAGAAAATACTTGTGACCTAAAAGAAAAGATGATGATTCAGCTTGTGATGGTACTTGGGAAGGAACCACCTGCCCTAAAAGTGTGGGCTAGCCTCCTGTGTGCTGTTACCTATAAGCACCAGAAGGCTTGAGTTTTTGTCATGCTTCCATACTGAGTTAGGAAGTTAGCAAAAGGATAACTAATTCCTCATTTTGTCACTTTTCTAGACTACTGAAAAGAAGGTGCTTTTAGAGCTGGAGATGTGAATAAGACTCCTGTGCCAGAGATCATAAATCATCTTGAGGTAAATTTTTTAAAATTAAGTAGATTGTTTTGTACAGCTTTAATTTTACAGAAAAACTGAGAGGATAATACAGAGAGTTCCCATATGCCCAGTACCCAGTTTCTTCTATTATTAATAGATGACCTTGGCATGGTACGTTTGTTACAGTTAATTAACCAATATTGAAACACTGTTATTAACTAAAGTCCATAGTTCACTCCCTTTTCCTTTTTAACTAATGTATTTTTTCTGTTTTAGGATCCCACCGGGATGACGTTTAGTTGTCATGTCTCCTTAGGCTCCTCTTGCTGTGACAATTTCTCAGACTTTCATTGGTTTGATGACCTTGTCAGTTGTGAGGAGAACTGATCAGGTATTTTGTAGAATGTCCCTCAATCTGGATTTGTCTGATGTTTTTCTCATTGTTAGACTGGTGTTCTGGGTTTTGGGGAGGAAGACCACAGAGGTAAAGTGCCATTCTTATATTCTTGTCACATCACGTCAAGAGTACGTACTGTCATCATGATTTATCACTGTTAATGTTGGCTTTGGTCACCTGGCTGAGAAGGTTTATGTCTGCTTTCTCCATTCTTCACTCTAATGTTACTTTTTTTTTTTTTTTAATTCTCTTTTGTACTGTGTTGTTTGGAATGAAGGCACTGTGTAGTCGCCACTTAAGGAGTCGGAAGTTATACTGCATCTCCTTTTGGATGTTCTACATAAATTATTGGGAATTCTTCTGAATGGGAGATTGTGTCTTCTCCCCTATTTGCTTATTTATTTAGTCATTTCTTTGTATCATTAGAGGTTCATGGATAATTATTTTAGACTTTGGGTCATATTCCTTTACTACTTTATTTTGTTGCTTAAATTTTTCTAGCCTTGGCCATTGATGAGCTCTTTTGGTTGGCCCATGTGTTACCTTAACATGCCCCCATTGTCATGGGGTGGGGTTCCTTTTGAGCACTTCCTTACTTTCGGGCATTGTAAGATACTCCAGACTTATCCTGTGTATCCCCTGTTTTAGTTCTAGAATCAGCCATTTCTCCTGAAAGCCCTGGTTCCTTTTATTAGAGAATGCTAATGTTATTAGAAATCAAGATCTGAGTACTAGGTAGGCTCACTGCTACTTTGGGGGGGTGATGTTTCTAGGTTCTGTTAGCTGAAATCCCACGTATACACTATCTGTATATTTATGCATGTCTGTACATGTTTCTCTGTATCTGTTTTTATATATTTATATCAATATTAAGCTAAGCATGAGTTTTTACTGATGTCCTCAACCTAATCCATTACCACATGGATCATTCTAGCCTTCTCTCCTTGCTTGTCTGTAACCTGTCCCAAACAGTGAGAAACCTGGCTTTCACCATTCACCATCAATGTACTTAATTGTTCACTCCTGGTGTGTGTGTGTGTGTGTGTGTGTGTGTGTATATAATATAGATGTATATCAGTTTTGTTAACTTTTACCCCTATGGGAAACAGCTTTATCAACTAGAGTGCGTTGCTTATGTATATTTCCTTTTACCTTTACTTTAGTCTTACAAATGCCACTCATTTCCAAAATTATGTAGGTCAGCACCTTTCCCCCCCAACCCTCTGGAATGACATTGTTTCACGCATTTGTAATACAGTTAGATTACGTCATATGGTGTCTGTTCCTTCCTGGGATCCCCTGACCTACTAAATGATCTTAAATTTGCATACTTTAAGGCTCACTCTTGGGGCGCCTAGGTGGCTCAGTTGGTTAAGCATCTGACTCTTGATTTTGGCTCAGGTCATGATCTCAGGGTCATGAGACTGAGCCCTGCATCAGGCTCCGGGCTGGGCATGGAGGCTTCTTAAGATTCTTTCTCTCCCTTTCCCTTGTTCCTCGCCTCCTCAAAAAGAAAAAGGGTTCACTCTTTGTATTATAAAGTTCTGTGGGTTTTGACAAGTGCATGATGTCATGTATCTACTATTAGAGTATTATACAGAATAATTTCACCCCCTTAAAATTGCCTATGCTTCATCTATGAACCCTCCCCACAAACCCCTGGCAACCACTGATCTTTTTGCTGTCTCTATAATTTTGCCTTTTCCAGAATGTTCTTGAGATATTTTTATAGTAGGAAACCTTTGATTTTTCTAACCTAGATACCATTTTTTCCTACCACCAATCAGTATTCCTAAATGAACAAAATATTTCTAGTAAGAATCAAGGCTTTCCCATTTCTTTTTTCATAGACCACTCTATAAGGGCATTTTGCTTTATTTTTTAATATCCTACTTCTTTGGGGCACGTGGGTAGTTCAGTCGATGGAAGATGCGGCTCCTGATTTCGGGGTCATGAGTTTGAGCCCCATGTTGGGCGTAGACCTGACTTAAAAACTAATAATTGGGGCACCTGGGTGGCTCAGTCAGTTGGGCATCTGGCTCTTAGTTTTGGCTCGGGTCATGATCTCCTAGGTTGTGGGATCAAGCCCTGTGTCAGGCTCCCCACTGGGCTGGGAGTCTGCTTCAGGATTCTCTCCGTCTGCCCCTCCCCACTGCTGGCTCGAGCTCCCTCCCCGCCCCCCTTCTCTCCAAAAAATAATTAAAAAAAAAAAATAATAAAGAGTAAAAAAACTAATACTCATATCCTGCTTTTTTGTTACCATACTCAGAATTGGGAAAAGATCCCAAGTACCTTTATTTTTTATTTATTTATTTATTTTTAAAGATTTTTTTTTTTAAATTTATTTATTTGAGACAGAGAGAATGAGAGAGAGAGAGCACATGAGAGGGGGGAGGGTCAGAGGCAGAAGCAGGCTCCCTGCCGAGCAGGGAGCCCGATGCGGGACTCGATCCAGGGACTCCAGGATCATGACCTGAGCTGAAGGCAGTCGCTTAACCAACTGAGCCACCCAGGCGCCCCCCAAGTACCTTTATTTTTATTTTTGTTGGGGAGGTCGTGGGGGGCAGCAGGAGGGGCACATATCATGGGTTCTGTAGAGGTGGCAGCTAGCAAGCAGATACTCACTTGGGAGGATGGGTGCTCATTTTAAATTTAAACTGAATATGGGGGCGCTTGGGTGGCTCAGTCGGTTAAGTATCTGCCTTTGGCTCAGGTCATGATCCCAGGAGGGCTCCCTGCTCAGCCCGGAGCCTCCTTCTCTCTCTGCCCCTTCCCCTGCTCGTGCGCTCGCTCGTGCTCTCTCTCTCTCTGTCTGAAATACATGAATAAAATCTTTTAAAAAAAACAAAGACAAAAAATAAACTGAATATGCTTCTATCTGTTTCTGGGGGACTATATTTAACATGAAGATACTTTTGATTCTTTTAATATAAATATTGATCCCTAGTATATCTCCTTTGAGAATATAGTAGAATGTAAGATAGATGCAACAAATATGTGACTGTTTCAGAATGGTTTCCATTATAATCAAAATCCTGTGGGACGATTGTCTTAGAAATCATTTGGAAGGCTCATTTAGGGGAAATAACAATATCGTATTCCTATCCCTTCCTTGTTATTTAGTTGCACCTTTACATATGCATGAAAGATCTTGAAATTGGAACCCTTACCTGTACCAGTAAAAGATCATTAGTTATGCTCCACTACTGGCCACTTCTTGTTGCTGCTTACCTAGAAGAATTTACTATCTAGTACAAAAACCCCTTCTATTTTATAATCAGGTTTTGATTTAAACTGTCTTTAAGAGTTTTGACATCATCAGAGTCTTACGATGTAGCCAGAAGTATAGGAGAATAATGTTTGTTTCCTAGCTTTGCTGCTTGTTGACTCTGTGACTACAGGCAAATTATTTACCCTCTCTGAGCCTCACATTTCCTCATTTGTAAAATGTAGATGATATTATTTGCCTCTCCTGTGGGATAAGGGGGGTTAAATGAGACAAAGCACTTAGCCCAGTGCCTGGTACGTACATATGGCTCAATAAATATCATCTAAAACCAAAACTTCCAAAGCAACAAGAATATGGGTGAAAATTCCAAAGGTTTATATGAGTATACATTTTTTTTTTTAAGATTTTATTTATTTATTTGAGACAGAGAGAATGAGAGACAGAGAGCATGAGAGGGAGGAGGGTCAGAGGGAGAAGCAGACTCCCTGCCGAGCAGGGAGCCCGATGCGGGACTCGATCCCGGGACTCCAGGATCATGACCTGAGCCGAAGGCAGTCGCTTAACCAACTGAGCCACCCAGGCGCCCCGAGTATACATGTTTTTTTTTTAAGATTTTATTTATTTATTTGAGACAGAGAGAATGAGAGACAGAGAGCATGAGAGGGAGAAGCAGACTCCCCGCCGAGCAGGGAGCCCGATGCGGGACTCGATCCCGGGACTCCAGGATCATGACCTGAGCCGAAGGCAGTCGCTCAACCAACTGAGCCACCCAGGCGCCCTCGAGTATACATGTTTTTTTTTTAAGATTTTATTTATTTATTTGAGACAGAGAGAATGAGAGACAGAGAGCATGAGAGGGAGAAGCAGACTCCCCGCCGAGCAGGGAGCCCGATGCGGGACTCGATCCCGGGACTCCAGGATCATGACCTGAGCCGAAGGCAGTCGCTTAACCAACTGAGCCACCCAGGCGCCCCGAGTATACATGTTTTTTTTTTAAGATTTTATTTATTTATTTGAGACAGAGAGAATGAGAGACAGAGAGCATGAGAGGGAGAAGCAGACTCCCCGCCGAGCAGGGAGCCCGATGCGGGACTCGATCCCGGGACTCCAGGATCATGACCTGAGCCGAAGGCAGTCGCTCAACCAACTGAGCCACCCAGGCGCCCCGAGTATACATGTTTTTTTTTTAAGATTTTATTTATTTATTTGAGACAGAGAGAATGAGAGACAGAGAGCATGAGAGGGAGAAGCAGACTCCCCGCCGAGCAGGGAGCCCGATGCGGGACTCGATCCCGGGACTCCAGGATCATGACCTGAGCCGAAGGCAGTCGCTCAACCAACTGAGCCACCCAGGCGCCCTCGAGTATACATGTTTTTGTTCAGTGGTTATTGGCTGGGCCAGACTAATCAGAAAAATGAATGATTCCTTTCCTTAAAAGTTCTCTCAAGGCCAGGCTAACTTTTCCTCAAACCTCAGCAGTGTTCACCTCACCAAACTTAAGATGCTAGCAGTGGCTGTCAGCCTGAGATACTGTTGTCTCTCTAGGGACCACCTGGGGGCGCTTCTAGCATTTTACAGGCCAGGATGCTAACCACCTTGTGACACATGGGGCAAGCTTGCATGATGAAGCATTATTGTACCCCAAATTACCGGATCAGTAGCCGGCTGTGGAGACACACTAGACTAGACTGATACAGTACTGGCTTTAAACCTTTTATGGAACATATTGCAGGTGGCACAGACCCTGCTGGTATGCCAGTGGGTGAGGCAACCTCAGGCCTCTGTGTCTGGGACGGCCTAGGGAGTGTGGACAGTAGGCAGGCTGGAAAGTACGTGTCCCTTCTACAGGGCGCAGCCGTGCCTCAGCTGTAGCCACTTGCCTGCTATTGCTGTAGCTTCTGATTTTTTCAGCGAGAAGTTGGGTATCCAGGTGGTTAGGTAAAATTTCTCTATTTTAAAGTGTGGCTCCGGGCACCTGGCTGGCTCAGTCAGTGGAGCACGTGACTCTTGATCTCCGGGTGTGAGTTTGAGCCTCACTTTGGGTGTAGAGATGACTTAAAGAAATAAAGAATCTTCAAAAAAAAAAAAAAATGTGGCTCAGCTTTTTTCTTTAACACTATTGAGGTCAAACCAAGCAGATCAGTGGGCTGGATTTGGCCTATAGACCATTGGTTTGTAACCTCTGCTATAATTATTTTAGGTAGTGAGCTAAAATGTGGCAGAAGTAAACACTCAGGCCTATAACCGCACAACCCTGCATGTTTGCTGATCTCAGAAAATATTTGCTGTGGAAACAAAGCACTAGGTGTGAGGTCATTTTCTAGAGTGCGGAGAACGGCAGCATCAGAACAGAGCTTTGGGGGAGCTTTCTCTCTGTTTGGGAGGAGGAATTCTGTTGGAGAAATCCCGGTAGCTGCTTTCTGAGGATCAGAACCCACTGCGCCTTGTGGTGCTGGCACTCCTGAATGGGGGTGGGGGTAGCTGCACCCCTGGAAGAAGGCTCAGAGTGATTCCACCGCTGAGCCTAGCGTCTGGGCCCCCTACTCTCCATGCTGCCCTCAGAAATTGGGAGTTGCCCGCAAAGCTGACAGACCACAAAGGCTCCACCCTGTAGAACTTCTTGGTTATGTGGCTTTAGAACCCTATTGCGATCGTGGGGTTTATGCCTTTAGTATTTCTTCTTATTTTTGATCTAGGGTTACCGCCTACACAGCTCCACAAGCCACAGCTGTGGCCATCTGTGCTTTAGTGGGGGTGTTTCAAGGGTGTCCCAGGAGTTAGGTCGCAGCCCAGCCTAGCCAGCACAGTTCAGATACTGCTTGAGTCCTCTGATTGGTTTCAGATCATGACTCATCACTTTAGAATTGTATAAAAAGAAGCAGCCTATTAAAAGGTTAAGAAACAAAGTCCATATCTATTAAGCATAGTTGTTGCATACACTGATAATATCTGGACAGGAATAGATGGTGTGTTTTGATGTGCATCACATCGAAATCTATAATATAAGATACTATAGGCCAATGTTTCATCTTAGTTGTATTCTGTGGGATTACATGCAAAAACGTGTAGTACTTTATTTTAAAACTTGTTTTTTAGGGAAACAGGCTCATCTTACTGGCTAGAACACTTTCTATTTGTAAACTATCTGTTTTAACCTCTCAGCAGAAAGGAAATTGCTTTTTTTAAAGAAGAATTTTAACATGTTTTTAATCATCAGGAAATTATTCAGAGTGTTGTATATTGCGAAATACTTAATGATTATCCATGTCAGTTAGTGCTTATGAAAATGACTGTATAGGGCAGAGTGCTAACCACTGTTCAGATTACGTACATAATCCTTTAAAGAGAAGACATTTTCATATTTGCTGTGAAAAGTAGGTCTGCTGTTAATCATCTTTTCAGGGGACGCCTGGGTGGCTCAGTTGGTTAAGCGTCTGCCTTCGGCTCAGGTCATAGTCCCAGGGTCCTGGGATTGAGCCCCACGTCGGGCTCCCTGCTCAGCGGGGAGCCTGCTTCTCACTCTCCCTCTGCTGCTCCCCTTGCTTGTGCTCTCTCTCTCTCTGTCAAATAAATAAATAAAATTTAAATAAATTTTAAAAAATCATCTTTTCAGATGGTAGCCATCTTTGTGGGTAAGTTGTTGGCTTTGATTTTATTTTATTTTATTTTATTTTTTTTAAGATTTTATTTATTTATTTGAGAGAGAGAATGAGAGATAGAGAGCACGAGAGGGAAGAGGGTCAGAGGGAGAAGCAGACTCCCTGCTGAGCAGGGAGCCCGATGCGGGACTCGATCCCGGGACTCCAGGATCATGACCTGAGCCGAAGGCAGTCGCTTAACCGACTGAACCACCCAGGCGCCCGGCTTTGATTTTAAAGATGATTTTTTAATATGTTTTTTTCAAAGGCAAGTATTTGTAACTCTTAAGGGTGATTTTTTTCCTTTTAGCTCTGCCTCTTATATGTCCTACAACAGCTTATTTATACAAGGGTTCTTTGCACCCCTCTGAGCCCTTCACTTCCCACCCCTGTAACCCCCTTTTTGGATGATAAGTTGATGGGGGTTTCTTGTCTTTTTTTCCCCAAAGAAAGGCGCTCATTCTCACCCTACTGGCAGTGTCCTTGATACCTACCAGTGACATAGTGGAAAGAACACAGCCTTTGGAGAAGGCAGGCTTGGATTTGAGTCGTGATTCTGCCATATGCCCATTCTGTGAGGTGGTTTTCTTATTTTTTAAAATTTTTTATTTTTTTAAAGATTTTTATTTATTTATTTGACAGAGAGAGACACGGCGAGAGCGGGAACACAAGCAGGGGAGTGGGGGAGGGAGAAACAGACTTCCCGCCGAGCAGGGAGCCCGATGTGGGGCTCGATCCCAGGACTCTGGGATCATGACCTGAGCTGAAGGCAGACGCTTAACCGACTGAGCCCCCCAGGCGCCCGGAGGTTGTTTTCTTTTGTAAGCTAGAGATAATCACAGCTACCTTGGAGGGCACAGTTGTTCAGTAAATGGTATCGGATAGCAGTAGTGGTGAAATTAATGGTAACTTCGGCGTCGGTGGCTCCTGAGGTTTTAAAGGTGGACAGAGCTGGCGGAGAGCTAGCAGCTCCCAAGAGCTCAGAACTGGACAGAACCCAAGCTCTTGCTTGACGCCTGAAGCGTCTTTGTTTTTGTTTACCCTTGTCGCCTTTTCTTTTTCGTAAGGAGGCAGTTGTATTATCCTTATATTGTAAAGGCTTGAACTTAGGGTTGAGAAATGAATAAAACCGTTCTTTGGAGCCCCTAGAGAAGCTTGAGTTAAGCTTTTGGGTGCTTCAGAAACTCTTTTTTGACCACAGTTAGCTAGCTAGCAAGTGTTCTGAATATGGTTAGCCCCTCAAGTATTGAAGTATCATTTCCTAGTGGGAAAGCTGTCATCATTTCTGTAAATACAAGCAGATTTGATGACTAAGGTCATCCTTACCATTAAATTCAGTGAATTCCATTTTTCTTTTCTATTTCACCTAACAAATGTTCATTGAATACCTAGTCTGTGCCAGACCCTGTGCCTAATCAATTGTATACCCTCAAAGGAGATACTGAATTATAGAATCTAAGAGTTGTAGGTCTTAGCCTTTTAATTGAATGCAAATCCTAAAGCCTTAGAGCTGCCTGCAGGTAGCTGCTGACTACTTGAAACGTGGCCAGTCTGAATTGTGATGTGCTGTTCGTATAAAATGCACACTGGATCTCAAGGACCTCGTTGCAGAGAAATATGTAAAATAGCTCATCCGTGATTTTTATATTGATCATATAGTAAAACAATACTATTTTTGATAGATTAAATAAAATATATTGAAATTTCACCTTTGCTTTTTCCTTCAGGTGACTACTAGAACATTTAAAGGGACTTGCATTATATTTTTATTAGACAGTGCTATCTTAGACCTTCAGTGACTTGGCAGGGTTACTCATCTAGGACTCCTTTGGCTAGTGCAAATTATAGATCACCTTACTGTGAAAATGGCAGATGATGGTTGTTTTGATGAAAATGGTGGGTAATTTAAACAGGTTTAAAGATTTTATTTATTTGAGAGAGAGAACACGCAAGCTAGAGGGAGAGGGAGAGAGAATCTGAAGCAGATTACTCGCTGAGCGCAGAGTCTGACACGGGTCCCTATCTCACGACCATGAGATCATGACCTGAGTTGAAACCCAGAGTTGGCCATTTAACCGACAGAGCCACCCAGGTGCCCTCGAACAGGTTTGAATTGACCCTAAGGACTAAAGTTAACACTAAGGACTTTGAAATAATGTACATTTTAAATTAAGCCTGGATTGTTAATCTGGTAGAATTTAGCTTTTCAGATATCAGGGATATTTTAAGAGTAGAAAACTGGAAAAACATACTCAAAGATTGAGTAGCTTAAATCTATTTTCCCTTTTTCCTAAGCATTCACAAATTGTTCTACAGGGGTGATCCCTGATCCCCCAATATTTTATTGGGGGTGTGTATAGGATGTAGGGGACAAGGTTTGTCTATATATAATTATTTTATTAGGTAGATTGGTTTGGTATAGTAAAAGTGACTCTTCATTATTTAATTATTTAACAGACATTTGAGGAAGTGTGAGCTCAGGCTCTGGAAATGCAGGGGTGAACAAAGCATAGCCCTTGAATAGAACTACAGCCTTTTTGTTTTGTTTTGACTTTTTATTTGGAAATAATTCCAGAAGTACAGAGTCGCAAGAGTAAAAATTTTTACAAAGAGCACCTTATATCCTTGATCCATATTCACCTATTAACATTTCCCCTGTTGGCTTTATTTGTTCCCTCTTTCTGTGCATGTACATGTGTGTGTGTTTGTGTACAGGGACACGTGTACACATACATGGTATATATTTTTTTCCTGAATCATTTTGAGAGTAAGTTGTCATACTGTTTACCCCTAAATATTTCACTACCTAATTTCCTAAAACTAATGTAGTCTCACATAGAACCATAGCACAGTTATCAATTCAGTAAACTTAGTAAGTTCAATAAATTAAACATAATGGAATACTTTTCATAATCTACCATCTTTCAATTTTGTCAGTTGATCCATTTTTTTGTAACATTTTCCCCACTTAGTATAGGACCCAGTCTAGGATTAGTTATTAGATTTAGTTGTTATGTACTCTCTTTCCTTTAATCTGTGATATTTTTCTTTTATGACATTGGCATTTTTAAGATGACATTCTCACCCTGTCTCCACCCCTCTTTTTTTTTTTTTAAATAGAACATTTATCATTTTAGCTTTGTCTCTTTCCTCATAAGTTTCGGGTTCTGCATTCCTTTTTTTTTTTTTTTTTTTAAGATTTTATTTATTTGAGAGAGAGAGCACAAGCAGGGGGAATAGAAGGCAGAGGGGGAGGGAGAAGCAGGTTCCCCACTGAGCAGGGAGCGTGATGCGGGACTCGATCCCAGAACCCTGGGAACATGACCTGAGCCACCCGGGCGCCCCTCAGGTTCTGCATTCCTGACTGGAATACTGTAAAGTAATATGTTTTGTCAGGGTGTCCCATCTAGAGGTGTACGTTGTCCATCTTTCCCTCATTGATGTTAATTTTGATTAGCTAATCGTGATACTGTTTGATTTATCTACTGTGTAATTCCCCCTCCGCCCCACAATTAATAAGCAGTACTTTGGGGAGATACTTGAGGGCCATTCATACATACTACTCTTCGTCCAAATCTACTCCTAGCTTTAGCATCCACTGATGATTTTTTTCTTGAAGCAGTCTGTACTGTGATATCGGCAAAATGGTGATTTTTTAAGGCTTCAGCGCTCCTTGCATGTTTACCAGTTGCATTCTACTATAAATAAAAGTCCTCCCTTCTCCATTTATGTACGTGTGTATTTAATACTGATAGCGACTCATGGGTTCCTGTTTTCTACAGGCCTGTAATTCATTACTGTCCTTAATTATTTTGGTACTCAAATTGTCACAGGTTTGGCCAGTGGGAGCCTTTTCACACTGGCTCCCAGGTCCTTAGGACAAGCTCCCGTCATTTTTGAGTACTTCCCCCGCTCTGGTGTAACAGCATGTTCTAGGTAGAGCTACAATTTATATGAGAGACCTTCAGATACACTGGTGGCTTCGGTGTTGTGTGTTCAGTGCGCCTGTGAGGATAAGCACAACCTGCAGTGAAAGCACAGTGGAGGGTCCTCTAGCACGGTGTGGGTAGAGGAGAGGCATGGCGGTAGGACTCGGGGAAGGGGGTTGTCAGTGGAAGCCCCCTTAGAGGAGGTGCCATCAGTACCAACGTGTGCAGGATCGATGTGGCTTCGAGAAGCAGTGGGGAGGGAGGAAGAAAAGCATCTCAGGCAGATGGATGATCATGGTCTCATGCCCTAGGAGGAGGTAGCACAGGACAGCCATGCACAGGATCACACCTGGCTCTGTTCCTTTGGGATGCAGAGTGGAGGGGGCATGATCAGATCTGCATCTTAGAACACAAATACTCTGGCTGTGATGTGGGAGGAAGGCAAGACCAGAGGTGAGAGAGCAGCACGAAGTTGGAGCCATAATGTTGATGACAGTATTCAAAAATGCCCCGAATAATAGTAACTAATGCTGACTTACTAACGTTTGACATTTAATTTTTACTACAGCCCTACTATTATTTCCATTTTATAGGTGAAATTTCAAAGACGTAAGGATTGAGTATTTTCTTAGACACTAACAAATGGCAGAACTGGGGTGGCAACCATGACCACTTCGTTTCACCCTGTAGTTGGTTGTGCAAGAATGGGAAGTCAGGGATCACACCCTGGTTTCTCGTAGTGTTACTGAGTGAATAGTGGTAACGTTCGTGGAGAGAACAGAGAGCATTTGGGGAAGGGTTGTGGTGAGGATTTCCTTTTTGAACATATTGACAATTATCTTTGGGCATATCCAGATGGTGCTCTGTAGTAGGCAGGTGGCTATATGTGTCTGGAGTCTTGGAGAGAGCATGATGTTCAAGATACCAATTTGGGAATCCTCAGCCTTTAAATGTTACTGAATGCCTACTAGTGGATATGATCACTGGTTAAAAGGATGTAGAATGAAAAGAGGAAGCAACTTAGGGCAAAAACCAGACAGACGTTAATGGGACAAAAGAGGTAGGAAGAAACCAGGCTACTGTGTTGTCAAAGAGGCTAAAAAAGGGAGCGATCAGTATTGTCAGATGCTGCAGAGATAAGGGGGCATAGGGACCAGAAAATATATCTGGATTTAGCAGCAGAGAGATTGTGGTATTTCAGTGGAATGTTGATAAGAGCCAGATTAAAGCAGACTAAATGAATTGTAGGGAGAAGAGTACAGGGTGGACAGAAAGCCCATGTATGTGCCAGTCATATTCCCCCACATTTTAATTTTTCTTCATGTTCATTAGATAGCTTTCGTGTTGTGGCTGGAAGTCATTAAAACAGTCACTGATGGCTTTTTTTTTTAACCTGTGGTTAGGCAGAGTCTCATAGGTATGGGCTTTGTGGCCACTTGGTAGACAAAAAGAGTGTACATAACTCTTGACAGTCTTATCTTGGAAGGAAGAGGAGAGCAAGCCAGACGCCCAGTGAAAGCTAGCAGTTTGTATGCAAAATGAAATCAAGTTTGAGATTACATAATGATTGTTTTTTAAGTATCTATTTAATTATAAACGAGCAAAAGTAATTCAGTATTTTCCTTAAATACCTTTATTTCTTCATTTGTTTTTCAAGGATTCATTCAGTTTTTATTTTTTATTTATTTTTATTATTATTATTTTTAAAGATTTTATTTATTTGAGAGAGAGAGAATGAGAGAGAGCAAGCTCATGAGAGGGGGGAGGGTCAGAGGGAGAAGCAGACTCCCTGCCGAGCAGGGAGCCCGATGCGGGACTCGATCCAGGGACTCCAGGATCATGACCTGAGCCGAAGGCAGTCGCTTAACCATCTGAGCCACCCAGGCGCCCCGATTCATTCAGTTTTTAAAAAAAATTTTTTTTATTCAAGGGTAGTGGACTTACAGTGTCATATTAGAGGTATACAACAGAGTGATTCAACAATTCTATACATTAGGAATGCTCAGTACAGTAAGTGTAGCTACCATTTTTCATGATATATCATTATTACAATATTATTGACTGTATTTCCTACTCTTTTTATCCCTGTGACCTATTTATTTTATAACTAGATGTTGGTACCTCTTAATCCCCTTCATGTATTTTGCCCATCCCTCCTCCCCTCTGGCAACCACCAGTTTCTTCTCTGTGTTTATGAGTCTGTTTCTGTTTTCTTGCTTGCTTGTTCTTTTTTTTTTGTTTTTTTAGATTCCGCATGTAAGTGAAATCATATAGTATAGGTCTTTCTGTGATTGGTTTATTTCACTTAGCATAATACCCTGTAGTTTAATGTTGTTGTGAGTGACAAGATGTTGTTATTTTTTATGCTGGGTAATACTCCATTGTGTATATATTCCACATGTTCCTTACCATTCAGCTATCAGTGGACACTTGGGATGTTTCTGTAACTTGGCTATTGTAAATAATGCTGCAGTAAAATGGGGGTGCATGTATCCTTTCAAATTAGGGTTTTTATTTTCTTCAGGTAAATACCCAGCAGTGGAATCACTGGGATTGTATGATAGTTCTATTTTTAATTTTTCGGGAAACCTCCATACTGTTTTCCATAGTGGCTGCACCAATTTACATTCTCATCATTAGTGCATGAGGGGTTTTTTCCTCCACATCCTCGCCAACAGTTACTTTTGTCTTTTTGATGTTAGACATTTTGACAAGAGTGAAGTGCTAATTCATTTTGATTTTGATTTGCATTTTCCTGATGAGTGGTGTTGAGTGACTTTTCATGTGTCTCTTGGTCATCTGGATGTCTTCTTTGGAAAAAATGCCTATTCAGGTTCTTCTGCCCATGTTTTAATTGGAATGTTTGGTGGTTTGGTTTGGTTTGGTTTTGGTGTTGTATGCATTCTTTATATATTTTCTCCCCTTCAATAGGAAGTATCTTCTCCCCGTCAATAGGTTGTCTTCTTTGTTGATGGTTTCTTTTGCCATGTAAAAGCTTTTTAGTTTGATGTAGTCCCCATAGTTTTTCTTGTTTCCCTAAGGAGACATCAAGAAAAATGTTGCTGGGGCGCCTGGGTGGCTCAGTCGTTGGGCGTCTGCCTTCGGCTCAGGTCATGATCCCAGTGTCCTGGAATCGAGCCCCGCAGTGGGCTCCCTGCTCTGCGGGAAGCCTGCTTCTCCCTCTCCCACTACCCCTGCTTATGTTCCTGCTCTCTCTCTCTCTCTCTCTATTTATTTATTTAAAAGTTTTTTTTTTAAGATTTTATTTATTTATTTGACAGAGAGATAGTGAGAAAGCACAAGTAGACACAGTGGCAGGGAGAGGGAGAAGCAGGCTCCCCGCCGAGCAGGGAGCTGGACATGGGGCTCGATCCCAGGACCCTGGGATCACAACCTGAGCCGAAGGCAGACGCCCAACGACTGAGCCACCCAGGTGCCCCATATAATCTTTTAAAAAAAAAATGTTGCTAAGGCCGATGTCTAAGACATGACTGACTATGTTTTCTTTTAGGATTTTTATGCTTTCAGGTCTCACATTTAGGTCTTTAATCCATTTTGAGTTTATTTTTGTGTATGGTGTAAGAAAGTAGCACAGTTTCATTCTTTGGCATTAGCTCTCCAGTTTTTTTAGCACCATTTATTGAAGAAACTGTTTTTTCCCCATTGTATATGCTTGTTTCCTTTATTGTAGATTAATTGACCGTGTATGCCTGGGTTTCTTTCTGGGCTCTGTGTTCTGTTTCATTCATCTTATGTGTCTATTTTTGTACATTACCATACTGTTTTGAATACTATACCTTTGTAGTATAGCTTGAAATCTGGGATTGTGACACCTACAGCTTTGTTCTTCTTTCTCAAGAGTGCTTTGGCTATTTGGGGTCTTTTGTGGTTCCATACAAATTTTGGGATTATTTGTTCTGGTTCTCTGAAAAATGCTGTGGGTATTTTGATAGGGATTGCATTGAATCTGTAGATTACTTTGGGTAGTATGGACATTTTAACAATAATAATTATACCACTCCATGAGCCTGATGTATCTTTCCATTTGTTTGTGTCATCTTCGGTTTCTTTCATCAGTGTCTTATAGTTTGCAGAGTACAGGTCTTTCATCTCCTTAGTTAAGTTTATTTCTACATTATTCTGTTTTGATGCACTTGTAAATGGGATTTTCTCATTTTGTCGTTAGTGTATAGAAATGCAACAGACTTCTGTATATTTTGTATCCTGTAACTTTACTGAAATCATTTATTCTAATAGTTTTTTGGTGGTATCTTTGGGGGTTTTTTTTATATATAGTGTCTTGTCATCTCTGAATAGTGAGTTTTATTTCTTCCTCACCACTTTGGATGCCTTTTATTTCTAGCATATGATTGCTGTGACTAGGACTTCCAGTACTGTGTTGAATAAAACTGGTGAGAGTGGACATCCTTGTCTTGTTCCTGACCTTAGGGGGAAAACTCTCACTTATTCTCCATTCAGTGTACTGTTTTTCATCTATGGCCTATGTTATGTTGAGTTATCTTCCTTCTGAACCCACTTTGTTGAGGGTTTTTATCATGGATGCATGTTGAATTTCGTCAAAATATTTTTTCTCCATCTATTGAGATGATTATATACTTTTTATCCTTTTGTTAATGTGGTGTATCATGTTCATTGATTCTTAGATATTGAACCATCCTCACATCCCTGGAATAAACCCCATTTGGTTGTGGTGAATGTCTTTGTCAGTGTGTAGAATTTGGTTTGCTCATATTTTGTTGATGATTTCTGCATCTTTGTTTACCAGGAATAGTACTCTGTCATTTTTTTAATTAATTTTTTTTAAGAGAGTGCGTGAGCAGGGGTGGGAGGGGTAGAGGAAGAGGGAGAGAATCTTAAGCGGACTCCTCGTGGAACCCGATGTGGGGCTCGATCTCATGAACCTGAGATCATGACCTGAGTTGAAATCAAGAATCGGACGCTTAACCAATTCAGCCATCCAGGCACCCCTGTAATTTCCTTTTATTGTAGTGTCTTTACCTAGTTTTGATATCAGGGTAATGCTCATCTTATAAAATGGATGTGGAAGTTTTCCTTCTATTTTTTTAAATACTTTGAGAAGGTTAGGTGTTAGCTCTTTAAATGTTTGGTAGAATTTACCTGTGTAGCCATATGGTCCTGGACTTTGGAGGGGGGGGGGGCGGTAGTTTTTTGATTATCGATTCAGTTTTGTTACTAGAACTAATCACTGTTCAGATATTCTCCTCTTTCTGATCCAGTCTTGGAAGATTGTTTATTTCTAGGAATTACCCATCTTTTCTGCAGTGTCCAGTGTCTTGGTATATAATTCTTTGTGGTTTTGTGGCGTCAGTTGTTATTTCTCCTCTTTCATTTTTCTCTTCTTTTTTTTTTTTTTTTTTTTGAGAGAGCACATAAGGAGAAGGGGGTGGGGAGGGAGAGGGAGAGAGAGAATCTTAAGCAGACTCTGTGCCCAGTGTGTGCTTGATCCCACAGCCCTGAGATCAAGACTTGGATGCTTAACCGACTGAGCCACCCAGGCGCCCTCTCCTCTTTCATTTCTGATTTTATTTGATTCTTCTCTTTGTCTTGATGAGTTTGGCTAAAGGTCTGTCAGGGTTCTTTTTTATCTTTTCAAAGAACCAGCTCTTGGTTCACTGATCTTTTCTATTGTGTTTCAGTCTCTATTTCATTTATTTCCACTCTAATTTTTATTCTTTTCTTCCTCCTGGTAACCCTGGGCTTTGTTTGTCCTTACTTTTTCTGGTCCCTTCAGGCGTAGAGATTTTTCTTGTTTTTTTGAGATTGGCCTGTATCACTATAAACGTCCCTCTTAGAAGTGCTTCTGCTGTGTCACAAAGATTTTGAACTGTTGTGTTTTCATTTTCATTAGTCTCCAGGTATTTTTAAATCTCCTCTTTCATGTCCTTGTTGACACATTGGTTGGTTAGTAGCATATTTGTTAGCTTCTGCATGGTAGTGTTTTTCCAGTTTTTGTTGTTGCTGTGGTTACTGATGTCTAGTTCCATATTGTCATTAGAAAACATGCTTGATATGATTTCAGTCTTCTTAAATTAATTGCGACTTGATTTGTGGCCTAACATGTGATTTCTCTTGGAGAATGTTCCATGTGCACTTGAAATGAATTATGTATTCTTCTGTTTTGGGATGGAATGTTCTGTATATATTTGGTCCCTCTGGTCTAATGTGTCATTCAAAGCCAGTGTATCTTGATGGATTTTCTGTGTCAGTGATCTATCTATTGATGTAAGTGGAATGTTAAAGTGTCTTGCAATTATTGTATTACTCTGAAACCCTTTTGTTTGTTAACATTTTTTTTTTTTTTTTAGATTTTATTTATTTATTTGACAGAGAGAGAGGGACAGCGAGAGAGGGAACACAAGCAGGGGGAGTGGGAGAGGGAGAAGCAGACTTCCCGCGGAGCAGGGAGCCCAATGTGGGGCTTGATCCCAGGACTCTGGGATCATGACCCGAGCTGAAGGCAGACTATTAATGACTGAGCCACCCAGGCGCCCCTGTTAACATTTATGTATTTAGGTGTCCTATTGTTGGGTGTGTATTTACAACTGTAATATTCTCTTGTTGGATTGATCCTTTTATCATTACATAATGCCTTTCTTTGTCTTCTGTTGCAGTCTTTGTTGTATTTTATTTTTTAAAATATTTTATTTATTTTAGAGAGAGCCCAAGAGAGAGCGGAGAGCACAAGCAGGGAGGTGAGGAGAGGGGCAAAGGGAGGGGCAGAAGTGAACTCCCCGCAGAGCAGGGAGCCCGATGTGGAGCTCTATCCCAGGACCCTGGGATCATGACCTGAGCCGCTTAACTAACTCAGCCACCCAGGTGCCTCACAGTCTTTGTTTTAAAGTTTATTTTGTCTGATAGAAGTATTGCTACCCAAGTTGTTTGTTTGGTTTTTTTTTGGCTTTCATTTGCATGGAATGTTTTTCCATCTCTTCATTTTCAGTCTATATGTCTTTTTGCCTGAAGTTAAGTCTCTCCTAGGCAGCATGTAGATGGGTCTTGTTTGTTTTTTTTTATGCATACCCTGTGGCTTTTGATCAGAATATTTAGACCATTCACATTTAAAGTAATTATTGATAGGTATGTACTTATTGCCATTTGTTAATTTTTTCTGATAGCTTTTGTAGTTGTCTGTTTCTTTATTCTCTTGCTCTTCCCTCATGATTGGTGACTTTTAGTTTTATGCTTGGATTCCTTTCTTTTTATTTTTGGTGTGTTTCTTACAGGTTTTTGTGTTGTAGTTACCTTGAGATTCATATATAACATCCTAAGTATATAGCAGTTTATATTAAGTTGCTGATTGCTAAAGTTCTATCACATGTTCTAAAAGAACTATATTTTTACTTTCCCATCCATCTTTTATATGTTTTACATCTTTTTGTGACTTCCTTAATTTTTTAAGTACAAATGATTTTACTCCTGTTGCCTTTTAACCTTCATGCTAGCAGTGTAAGTGATTGATGTACTGTGTGTTTGCCTTTACCCTTGAAATTTTTTCCTTTCATTGTTTTCTTACCCTCTCATCATGGCTTTTTCTTTTGCACTTAAAGAAGTCTCTTTAGCATTTCTTGTAAGGCTGGTTCAGTGGTGATGAACTCCTTTAACTTGTTTGTCTGGGAAACTCTGTCTCTCTGATTTTATGTGATAACCTTGTAGTGCAGAGGATTGTTGTTTGTCAGTTTTTTTCCTTTTGGCACTTTGAGTACATCTTGCCACTCTCTTTTGGCCTGCAATGTTTCTGCTGAAAAATCAGCTGATATCCTCATAGGTTTTTTTGTTGTGCATAACTGTTTGGTTTCCTCTTGCTGCTTGTTAAGATCTTCTCATTATCTTTGATCTTTGACATTTTAATTATTACGTGTTTTGGTATGGCCCTCTTTGGGGCTCTCTGCTTCTTGAACCTGGATGTCTTTTGTTCTCTAGGTTAGGGAAGTTTTCAGCTGTTATTTCTTTCTTTTTTTTTAAATTTAATTTATTCATTTGAGACACAGAGATAAGAGAGAGAGAGAAAGCATGAGCAGGGATAGAGACAGAGGGAGAAGGAGAAGCAGGCTCCCCGCTGAGCCAGGAGCCCAATGTGGGGCTCGATCCCAGGACCCTGGGATCATGATCTGAGCCGAAGGCAGATGCCCAACCATCTGAGTCACCCAGGTGCCGCTGTTATTTCTTCATATAAATTTTCTGCCCCTTTCTCTCTCAATCTCCTTCTGAGATCCATATCATGAGAATGTTAATTTGCTTGATGTTATCATTTTTTAAAATTCCATTTCTTTTTGGTGTCCAGCTTGAATGTTTTTTGTTCCCCTGTTTTCGGGATTGCTCATCTGTTCTTCTGCCATCTTCTGCATCATCTAATCTCCTGTTGATTACCTCTAGTATATTTTTTATTTTAGTCTTTACCGCAGACTTTTTTTTAAAAAAAAACAGTGTCTTTTTGGGCGCCTGGGTGGCTCAGTTGGTTAAGCGACTGCCTTCAGCTCAGGTCATGATCCCAGGGTCCTGGGATCGAGTCCCGCATCGGGCTCCCTGCTCTGCGGGGAGCCTGCTTCTCCCTCTCCCACTCCCCCGCTTGTGTTCCCTCTCTCGCTGTGTCTCTCTCTGTCAAATAAATAAATAAAATCTTAAAAAAAAAAAAAAAAAGAATTTAAAATAAATAAATAAAAAATAAAAAAACAGTGTCTTTTTGTGGAAGTTCTTAGTGAATTCATCCTCTCTTCTCTCCAGTCTGTTGAGCAACTTTATGATCGTTACTTTGAAATCTTTGTTAGGTAGATGGCTTATCTCATTTTGGTTTAGTTATTTCCTTGAAATTTTGTCTTACTAGCATATTCCTCTGCTCCTTTTTTAAATGATTTTCTGTGTTTGTTTCTATGAATGAGGTGAAAGAGCCGCCTCTCCCAGTCTTAGAGGAGTGGCCTTGTGTAGACATATCCCCCATGCAGACTGTGTGTTCCTCGCACGTTTGGGTAGCTGGCTGTCTGGAGCTGCGATCCGTGTGGTCCCCGGGTCCCGGGGCACTCTGCAGCGGGGCTACCCTAATGGAAAACTGGAGCAGCACCTGGCGTGGATGGAGGTATCTCAGGGGGCTTTGCACTGTGCCCCCTTGGTGAGATTATTGGAGCCGTATTGGATATAGGTGAGGTGTGCCCTGGTGTGTGCCTCACTGGGGCTCCCCTGCTTAGATGGCTGGGGCTGGTGTGTGCTTGGGGCCCAGCATTAGCCGAAGAGACAGGCTGTCTAGAACATCCAGTCCCTGCTCCTGCGTGGACTGTCACGGTGGGAGTGGGCAGGTCACCAGTGGCACTCACCAGCACCTCTGACCCCAGGGAGACTTCCAGTCATTACCCCACTGTTTGGTGGATGTTCTGGGGTTAATAAATGGTTTTCCTTCACTTATAGTCTAGTTACCCTTTAAACTGCAGCTTTTTTTCGGTGCACTGGGCAGTGATACCTTCCATTATTGCAGTTTGTGGCATCAAGCAGGGGGGGTTGCCATTCTGATTGAGGTCCCTCTAACCTTGTATTGTGTGGAAGTTGTCCCGTCAGCCCCTCGTTCTTTGGGAGGAATTGATGTATATATAGGTGTAAATGTGGTGTGTCCCTGGGAGGATATGAGTTCAGGGTCTTCCTATGCTGCCTTCTTACACCCATCCGAACATTTTTATTTTTGAAGTATTGATTGTAGTTCTCTACACTGTAATGGCATGATTTAAAGTTTCAGGACTTATTTGCAAGGTAAAGAAGATTTGGTGTGGAATGACCCTTCCTTATGAGTGTGGTTTAGACCATGTAGCTTACATCATGGTTTCCATGCCTCTTAAGATGATGCAGGTGTTTACTTCACATACTTAAAAATATTTGACCATCTAGTGAGTGAACACAGCAGAAATTATGAGATTGTATGGTATACACTACGTTTTTCCCCTTTAAAAAAATGGGAAATATGTGCAGTTGAACCCTTGAACAACATATGTTGGAACTGTGTGAGTCCACTTATATGCAGATTTTAAAAAATAAGTACAGTACAGTGCTATAGATGTTTTTTCTTACGATTTTCGTAATGTTTTTTTCTCTAGTTTACTCTATTGTAAGAGTACATTATATAATACATCATTTAACATACAAAATACTTATTAATCGACTGTTTATGTTATCAGTAAGGTCAACAGTATACTGTTAGTAGCTAAGTTTTGGGGGAGTCAGAACTTAAATATGGATTTTCGACTGCACTGGGGTTAGTGCCCATAACCCTTATGCCATTCAAAAGTCAGCTGTGTTAAAACATGTATCAGTTCATTGACCCTTGATGCTGCCAGTGAATTTATGAATTCATTATTTCACTAGTTGCCTTATTTATATGTGGGTGCTCAACTTGAGTAGTGCTGGTGAGATTGGATGTTAATTTTCTCCACTCAAACTGTACCCTTAAATCCTGCCATCTTAGCACCTCTGTCAGTGGCATCAGAAATAAGTGAAAGCCTAGCTATTTAGGTCTGGCTAATGGTGGGCCAGCAGCATGATCTTTTTAATTAATAAATTTCTTTGTCTTCCAAGATTTTATTTAAATTCAAGTTAGTTAACATGTGGTGTAGTATTGGTTTCAGGAGTAGAATTTAGTTATCCATCACTTATATACAACATCCGGTGCTCATCACAAGTGCCATCCTTAATTACCATTTCTCATTTAGCCCATCCCCCCCACCTCACCTCCAGCAAAGCATCATGGTTAAAAACAAAGGATTCTAAGTTTCCGTTTTTGTTTGCTAAGTTATTTCCTTTAGACTTTGGGTTTCCTTTACTCATACTTCAAATCTTTTAGCCTCAGAGTACAAGTAGGATGTAAGACAGGACAGGTAATGCTTTCTGGTGTTATCATCAAGTCCTTGTTTTCTTATTATTTCGGACATCAAAATGATTACTGTGCTTTAGGGGAGTGATGTCATAGACCTTGGGAAAATATGAGTGATTATACATAAGTAGCATTTCTCAAGGCTAGCAAAATATGGTTGCCAAAAGGTAATACTCTAGTTTTAATCTAGCTGCTGCTTTATTTTTTTAAGCATTAAAATGAAACAGGTTTTCAGATGTTTTTTGGCTTTTTTTGTTTCTAAACCAGTGATTGGCTATATTATATCAGAAAAGTCTGGCTAAGTTGAATCTGTCAATTTTACAACTCTCCATTTTAACATAGTGATCATTTCTATTTGAATAAAGTGAAATATGTAAGTAAATTCAGCCGTACCTTATTGAAGTATTGTTGACACACAATGTTACATGAGTTTTAGGTGTGCAAACACAGTGATTAATTTTGATTTCTTTTAATAGAAAATGAATGCGGTGTTGGAAGATCATTACTATTGGAAGGCCGGTTAGCATCAATTTCCCAACAGATACTTGACCACCATTTGTTCTGGCATGGCGCAGAGCACTCCACAGCTTGATATGCAGGTTCTCCATGACCTCCGACAACGTTTCCCGGAGATTCCAGAGGGTGTTGTATCTCAGTGCATGTTACAGGTAGATTACCCAGCAATGATAGTGATATTAAGCTACAGTTCTCCTTAAGTTTTCTTGTCTATGTGGAGGGCAGTAGGAGATATTTAGAGCAGGATTTCACAACCGTGGTGCTATTGACATTTTGGGCTGGGTAATCTTTGTTGTGGGGCCCTGCCTTGTACATTGTAGGCTGTTTAGCAGCATTCCTGGTCTCTACCACTAGATGCCAATAGCACTCTTGCAGTTGTGACAACCAAAAATGTCTGCACACATTGCTAAATATCTTATGGGAGGCAAAACCTCTACCCCATTGAGAACCACTGATTTTGGGGGGAAAAAAAAGGCATGTAGCAAAACAAAAACTGATTATGTTCATATTTCACTTTTCACATTTTTAGAGTTGATCAGTCCCCAAATCCTTGGATTTGAATTTTGAATCTCAGATTTATCATTATAACTTTTTAGGCTATATACTTTTGAGGCTATTTTTTATTTTTATTTTTTTTTAATATTTTTTTTATTTATTTGACAAAGAGAGAGACAGCGAGAGAGGGAACACAAGCAGGGGGAATGGCAGAGGGAGAAGCAGGCTTCCCGCTGAGCAGGGAGCCTGATGCAGGGCTTGATCCCAGGACCCTGGGATCATGACCTGAGCCAAAGGCAGATGCTTAATGACTGAGCCACCCAGGCACCCCAAGCCTATTTTTTAAAGTCTATAGAGAGTCCAGTCCCTTTCTTACTGTTTTTCTGGTTGATAAATGCTTACCAATAGGTAATTTTAAGTATAAGGCCACTTTCTCTAAGTTTAATCATATTCCTTTGGTTTGGTTGTCTTGTAGTGAAATGTATCTTTAATATTGGGTAGAATGTGTTTTCCCATTCAAGGGACAAGAGAGAAACTGGCCTAATGCTTCCCTTACTGAATTTTGCATCATCCTCCACAGGATCTCAGTGTGTTTTGGGTTATAGCATTTCCCTCTTTGGTTCACTTTTGGGTACAGCACCTTTGTCTTGCCCACTGGACTTCCTCACACTACAGTCAGTTCAAATTCTACCTTACTGCAGTGTGAGCGGCTCAGGTTATCACCTAAGCCTATATACAGTGGAGGTTAATTACAAATAGAACAGAACAATTATGGTAAAAGAGGTGCTTCCTAGCCCTTCTGCTAGGTCTAGACCTTTGGGCTTACGGTTTTTGTATTATAGCTTGCTTTTTGTTTTTTCCAACACACATTCCCAGTCTGAATTTCCGTTCTTTACTTCAGTCACATTTTGGTCTCTGGTAGAGCAAAGGTGCTTCCCACTGGAGTAAAACCAAGCATGAGTGAGGCTTTTAGCTAAAACCATTTTCTAGCAGTCACCTTCCTTACCACCTATCCCCCATCTCTGACTTTGTTTTTTTCAAATTTAATTTATCCCTTTATCACCTGTATTTTTTCATGGCTTAGTGTCTTTATCACACTAAACTGAAGGAATGAACTTTAAATTGAGCTTAATGAACATTTGTTGCTAATTTACATTGACCCAAGTCTTTCTCTTCTTTGTTCCTTTGGGATTAATAGAGTTTATTGGTATGGAGACTTACTACCACTGAGTGGCTCTGAAAAGTTTTTCTGTTTGCATTTAAAGACTCAGCAGTTTACATTTAATATACAGTCTTAAAGCCTCTCTCTCTGGAGCTATCATCTCTCAATTTAGGGTCACTTTTTAGGAGTATGATTTTTTTTTTTGCCTTGATCTTTTCAAGAGTTTATATATGGTTTTTGTTTGTTTAATTCTCACCTCTTGGGGTACCTGGCTGGCTCAGTCAGTAGAACATCCAACTCTTGATCTCAGGGTCGTGAGTTCAAGGCCCACATTGGACGTGGAGTCTACTTAAAAAAAAGAAAAAGAAAGAGAAAAGAATTCTGACCTCTTTATCCAACTAAGTAATTTTGATTTCTTTATTTATATTTACTATTTGGTAAATTTTGTATCCATTTTTTTTCTTTTGAAGGCATTCTGCAGGTTAAAGATAACATTTGAATCTATTTTGGTGGTATTCTTTTAAAAATGATTTTGTAAAAATAATACTTAAATACTTTGTATTGCTGGTTTAAATTTTTTCTTCATGTGAAAATTTACTTACCTTGTTACTATAGACATGCATTTGAATAGGCTGACAAACCAACTTTGTACCATTGTGAATTTGGGTCCTCGTGTGAGGATACTGTTCAGGCTCCCTAATTCACTGTAGAAAACATGAAATTTCAGCAGCGTTGATACAAATGTCAAATAGTGAAGTATCCACGAGTGCTTTAGATTTCATATAAAACTGGCTAATTTTTGTTCTCCTTTTAGTCCAATTGCAGAGATACCTTATTTTCACTTTTCATACATATTCTTTTCTTTCAGATATCTGTCAGTGACATTTTCTAGTTGGCAATCAGTTTAAATCCTTTGGATCCAAATTTGCTTAATACCTAGCTTCTCTTCCTTGATCACAGTGATTTTTAAGCAGGACTTTTAAAAAGGCCAAACTTTGAGTTTTAATAATTTTCTTCTTAAATTTCAGCAATTACTTTTCTCTATGGCTCAGAATTTTAGTATCAAAGTTTTATATAAGGAAACAGATACAGGTTATGTATGGAGTTTTGATGAAGCCAATTCTTTAAATTTCTGAGAATTCATTTTGCAAAGGTTTCCTTAACTGAATCTTTGTTTACTTTTTTTTTTTAAAGATTATTTATTTATTTATTTATTTGAGAGAGAGAGAGAGAGAGAGAGCATGAGAGGGGGGAGGGTCAGAGGGAGAAGCAGACTCCCTGCCGAGCAGGGAACCCGATGTGGGACTCGATCCTGGGACTCCAGGATCCTGACCTGAGCTGAAGGCAGTCGCTCAACCAAATGAGCCACCCAGGCACCCTCTTTGTTTACTTCTTAAAGCTTTAGTATAGTAATTTACTTTTGGCTTAACATCCTCTCCCTTGAAATTACTGTGTTATAGTCGAAACAGCAGTGGGAGTAGGAGATGGAGAATCTAGAACTGGCTCTCCTGTTAACTAGTTCAGTGCTAGTTCTCAAGCCATGTAACTCTTTGAGCATCTCTTTCCTCATCTGTAAATTAGTTGAGTTGGAATAGATGAACCCTAAAAGTTCTTCCAGCTCTAAAATTACAGCATTGTACGTTCTGTTTTAGGTTTAACCTTATTTGCTTCCCAGCAGAAGTAAAAGTGTTTCCTTTTATTTTTATATAAAATGTGCTTTTTACTAAAATCAGTATGCAGTAGTAGGTATGTATGTGCTTATTTGTGTATTTATGAACTACAGAGAAAGTCACAGAAATTGAGAAATTTTATTCCAAGGGCAATGGATAATAGTGCTTTAGGCTAATAAAATAGTTCAGAATTTTGTATTTTAATGGAAAACTACCTTATAATTTTCAAATTAAAAAAAGAGGAACCTCCTTCATTAGTTGATTGTTGTTGGAGTATCTAAAATGTCACTTTGGTATTACCATCTTTGAGTGTATGTGTAGTGACTCAAAAAATTCAAATCCTACAATGATTTGAAAGTTCAAGCTACTTTTCAGTGGGTAAAAAATGTTGAGACTGTGGGAGTGTGAATGAATTTCATTAAGGCAGTCGAGACCTGGTTTTCTGTTACATAGCCTTAACTTTGGCCAAGTTGTGGAACCATAGTTCAAAAAGTGTGCTTGTTTTTACTGATTTCTTTGTTTAGCTTAATCTCTCCTAATGATAGTTGAAATTATATAGGGATAAATTTGGTTAAAAGAAAAGGCTGCTTTAGAATTTTTATTGTTTTGACTCTAGGAATTCTATTATAATTTTTCTCCTTTTGTGGTTTCAGTGCCTTTCGAAAACTAAAGCATGGTTATTTTCATGTTTTTCAGTTTGTTTATTCATGTATTTATTTTAAAGATTTTATTTATATATTTGACAGAGAGAGATAGCGAGAGCAGGAACACAAGCAGGGGGAGTGGGAGAAGGAGAAGCAGGCCTCCTGCCGAGCGGGGAGCCCGACGCGGGCCTCGATCCCAGGACCCTGGGATCATGACCTGAGCTGAAGGCAGATGGTTAACCAACTGAGCCACCCAGTCGCCCCCACGTTTTTCAGATTAAATATTAATGATGAATATTGCTTTAACTTATATGTTAAGAGCATTGTGGTGAATCCAAGATTGGCCCAACATGTTAATTTGTGGAGATGCATCAGACCTAAAATGAGTCCTGGATTTGAACTCAGAAGACTTGGAGTTGAGTCACACTGTTCATTAGTGGGTGCTTTCCATTTGTGTAGCAGTAGCGGGAGTACCAGTCATAGGAACTAAATGTCTGTGAAACAATATGAATTGTTTGGGATCTCCTTGTCAGGGTAGGGGACTATGAAGCTGTTAGTGCTTAAAATGCTGTCTCTACTTATTTTATGATAGTTGTCTTTGTGTAACCTGCAAAGCTTGACTTCTATTAGGATTTGTTCAGTTTGTCAGTGTTAATTTTACCATTTTTCTCCCTTAGAACAACAACAATCTTGAAGCCTGTTGCCGAGCCCTTTCCCAGGAGAGTAGCAAATACTTATATATGGAATACCATAGTCCAGATGACAACAGAATGAATAGAAATCGCCTTTTGCATATTAATCTGGGTATCCATTCTCCTAGTAGCTACCACCCAGGAGATGGAACACAACTTAATGGGGGTCGAACACTGGTACATAGCTCAAGTGATGGACATATTGATCCACAGCATGCAGCAAGTAAACAGCTGATATGTTTAGTTCAGGAACCACACTCCGCTCCAGCTGTTGTGGCTGCTACTCCAAACTACAATCCATTTTTTATGAATGAACAGAATAGAAGTGCAGCCACTCCTCCTTCACAGCCACCTCAGCAACCATCTTCCATGCCAACAGGAATGAATCCGTCTGCTATGCAAGGGCCTTCGCCGCCACCGCCGCCACCTCCTTCATACATGCACATACCTCGGTATAGTACAAATCCGATTACTGTTACAGTATCCCAGAACCTCCCTTCTGGACAGACTGTACCAAGAGCTTTACAAATTCTTCCACAAATTCCAAGCAATCTCTATGGGTCTCCCGGTTCTATTTATATTAGACAGACATCTCAGAGTTCATCAGGAAGACAAACTCCTCAGACTACACCATGGCAGTCCTCACCACAGGGCCCAGTGCCTCATTATAGCCAGCGTCCTTTACCTGTTTATGCACATCAACAGAACTATCAACCTTCTCAGTATTCTCCCAAACAACAGCAGATTCCTCAACCTGCTTACCATTCACCACCTCCTTCTCAATGTCCTTCACCCTTCAGCTCTCCACAGCATCAAGTGCAACCTTCCCAGCTGGGCCACCCAAGTTCCCACGTCTTTATGCCACCTAGTCCTTCAACTACTCCACCGCATCCATATCAACAAGGACCTCCTAGCTATCAGAAACAGGGAAGTCATTCAGTATCTTATCTCCCATACACAACATCTAGCTTACCCAAAGGATCCATGAAGAAGATAGAAATTACAGTTGAACCCTCTCAAAGACCTGGGACAGCAATGAACAGGAGCCCTTCACCTATCAGTAATCAGCCGTCTCCACGGAATCAGCACTCCCTGTACACAGCCACCACACCACCTTCAAGTTCTCCTTCGAGAGGAATATCCAGTCAACCAAAACCTCCATTTAGTGTTAATCCTGTGTACATTACATATACGCAGCCAACCGGACCTTCATGTGCTCCATCACCATCTCCTCGAGTGATACCAAACCCAACAACAGTTTTTAAAATTACTGTAGGTCGAGCAACGACTGAAAATCTTTTAAATTTAGTGGACCAAGAAGAACGTTCTGCTGCGCCAGAACCTATTCAGCCCATTTCAGTGGTACCAGGCTCTGGGGGAGAAAAGGGAAGCCATAAATACCAGAGGAGTTCTAGTTCTGGATCAGATGACTATGCCTATACGCAAGGTAATTTGAGCCCTTTTATGAAATTTCATCTTCGTGGTGAGGTGGCTTTTTCAAAATAAATTTATATTAGCTGTTTTAATTAAATGGTTAGTATTTATTAAATATTGGGCAATAGCATCGCTACCAAGAATAGGGTTAGAAAAAAATAGGGTCAGTGCTTCAGAGTTCTCTACAGGCTCTGTTTTAAAATATGAAAATACAGGCATGATAATCGTGACCTAAGAAGGCTGTTTTTAGGAATAACATTCATTGGGACAAAAGCATAGACAAGTGAAATTGATACTGTCAAAAAACAAACCACAGAGTGGGAAAAGGAGATTTATAGTGGATGGGCTAAAGTTTATCAAGGTTAAGGAATTAGAATCTTTTCTAATGAGATTGGCCTGGAGGGTGTAATATTTATAAGTGATACATATTTACAAGTGGGATTGGTGATGAAGACTAATGTTGGATTAGTTAATAGTGGACCTAACTAAAAGGAGGACAGAATTTTTTAAAAGTCTATTCAGATTTCAAGGTATCTGAGAATTTAATATTCTTTCATTATATAAGAATAGTAATTATGACTGTAGTTCGACATGCCTGGTATTAAACCTGTTTAAAACCCACACAGGTACAGTTAAAAAGACAATCAGGGAAACGAAGGTCAACAGAGCAAGAGGGACGTACAGATGATGTCATTTTGGCAGCAGTTACAAGAGCCAGATTAAAGCAAAATAGCATTAGCAAGACACAAGAGTAAATGCCAGCTCAAAATGGAGGACAGGGTTTCTTTTGAGTATTTTATGCATTAGCAGTGCATATAGAAATTTCCCAGTCACTTGTTCAATGTTACCCTCTGCAATGACTCTATCTGTAACACTATAGCTTTGCTGTTACATCAGCGAGCAAGGATGGAGAGGTTAGCAAAGCAGTTGAAACTTGAGAAAGAGGAGCTAGAGCGGTTGAAGGCTGAAGTTAACAGTATGGAGCATGACCTGATGCAGAGACGGCTCAGAAGGGTCAGCTGCACCACTGCGGTCCCCACGGTAAGTCCTCTGTTGGCCTGCGTGGACAGGAAGCTGGGGAGGATGGCTGTCCAGGGCATGTGTTTTTCTTTTAGGTTCTGTTCCTGGCAGGGCCTTTTCGTTTTTTCCACAATGGATGAGAGACTTTCACCTTCGGTTGTTCTCATCACAATAATTCAATGCTTTTATGTCTTCTCACATGTATGAATTCCATAGGTTCATCAGTATTGTCAAATAACTGACAGTTATAACGAAGGTATGGCATCTCATTTACTGTGAATTGCGTTCTGTCAAAATAGAAAAGTGCACCCTGCCCAAGCATTTTATATTTTTTTCTCGTGTGTTCATTTTTTCTTTTAAGCATATAATACGCTTAAAAATTCCAAAGATTTAAAAGTTGTTTTCTTAAGTACGTTGATTCAGAGGAGTTAGAACAGTATCAGTATGAATCTGGGCAAGTGTGCCCTGTAGAGCATTTTAAGGCAGAGCAATTTTGTTAAGTATAAATAATTGTAGGAACGAAGGGAACAGTATTGACAGCGGTCCTAATCGAAACTGCCCTAACGAAAAGATTTGGATAATATATTCTTAACATATTAAGTACTATTTGCGTTCTAAAAAATGTTAAGCTATTCAGAACGTTTTGAAACCAGTCTCCTAACATCTTGTGACAATACAAGCTTTCTGTGATCCGACCTGTCGCTTCACTTTTGACATTTATTGGTGCAGCAGTCCTTGTTGAGTTTATGAATGTGGTCCTGCGCTGGGTGCCTAGTGCATACCTGCTAGCGAGAGAAATAGACCCATGGACAGATAATTAGAATTCAGTGTGGTAAGTGCTGGTGATGCTCACGGGTAATGAGAGAACTCGTACATCAACTAGTCTGTGTATGTACTCAATGCATTTCTTCTGCTGGAATGCCCTCCTGAAGCTCTTCATGGGTAAGTCCTGTGTATTCTTCAGGGCTTCACCTTACCCTTTACTTTGTCTCTGGAGCCATTCCTTATTTTCCTGACCTCTCTCAACGGAGGGTAATTTCTCCGCATTTACAGGTTTGGAGAGGTGAGCATGTATGTCAGGCCTCTTGCAGACAGCATGTCTGCAGCTCCGCCTTCGTATATAAGTTTTTAATGGAGGGTCATGGCTTCAAAGGCAGTCTGTGAACTTCTGAAATTATTTGCAGTATGGACGCATGTCTACAGTTTTCATCTGATTTTCGTAAGGTTAATAGAGTGAAGGGGAAAAGGGTGAGGACCCACTGCTCTAAACAGCATAGTGTTGCTGTATAGGCATAGAGGAAAGGGGGAAAGAAAAGAGAAAAGGAGGGAAAAGGACATGGAGATACGATGTGAAGTTAAGACAGGAACAGACTTTCAGGAGGCAGCAAATACAGGTCTTACACTTAAGCTGAGATTTCTGATGTCTTAACAGGTTAGTGTGCATCTGCCGATTGGGGTTTAGACCTTGAGGGTGAGGTGTTTTTTTTGTTTTGTTTTGTTTTTGTCTTTTTTTTTTATTCTTATGTTAATCCCCATACATTACATCATTAGTTTTAGATGAAGTGTTCCATGATTCATTGTTTGTGCATAACACCCAGTGCTCCGTGCAGAATGTGCCCTCCTCAATACCCACCACTAGGCTAACCCATCCTCCCACCCCCCTCCCCTCTAGAACCCCCAATTTGTTTTTCAGAGTCCATCGTCTCTCATGGTTCGTCTACCCCTCCGATTTCCCCCGCTTCATTCTTCCCCTCCCGCTACCTTCTTCTTCTTTTTTTTCTTAACGTATATTGCATTATTTGTTTCAGAGGTACAGATCTGAGATTCAACAGTCTTGCACAATTCACAGCGCTTACCAGAGCACATACCCTCCCCAGTATCACCCAGTCACCCCATCCCTCCCACCCCACCCCCTACTCCAGCAACCCTCAGTTGGTTTCCTGCAATTAAGAATTCCTCATATCAGTGAGATCATATGATACATGTCTTTCTCTGTTTGACTTATTTCACTCAACATAATACCCTCCAGTTCCATCCACGTCGTTGCAAATGGCAAGATCTCATTCCTTTTGATGGCTGCGTAATATTCCATTGTATATATATGTAAGAGGGTGAGGTGTTTGAACGTCATTCTGCTGGTAATGGGGAACCAGTGGAATTTTTCAGAAGGAAATTATTGAAAACAGGCATACTTAGTAACCTAATGAAATTTTTTCTAATGTTGACGAAATTCCTAAATATAGTCAGTATTAGAAGTAAGAAGGGAGGGTTTTACTTAAAACACTTAGAAAATTACAAAGCTATCTTTAACTGAAAGGTAGTAAGTTTCTCATTGTTTTCTTCACTTGAAATCTTAATTGAATTCTCTGATTGGGGGAGGTATTGAAGAACATAACCCACATAGGAATCTACCCTGGTGGTTGGGCACTTTAGAATCTTTTAGGTACTTACGGAGCATAAACAGATTTTCTTAGCGTAAAAGTCATTTACCCTAACTTAACCAAGTAAGTTTTGTTTAGTAACCTCTTGCTGTGTGGTAATTCCTGCTAAAATGAGCCCTATTGATTTTTTTGTTGTGTTAGAAAGTAGAGAACTGTCAAAGGTAACACAGGTTAGTGCTTCAAAAAAACTCCAGATTTTAGATGAGCACTTTTATTGATGAGTTACTTAAGAAAAGCGGAAGAGTGGAGTGAACCCCCTGTGTAGCCATCACACAGCTTCAGAAATTGGTAGCCCATATGGGTGACAATTTTGGGAGAGAAGAAATTTGTTTGATTCCCTTGTGTTTCTGCTGCCAGGCCTAGAGTAAAATGAAGGACTATTAGCAATGCATGGCTGAGGGACGGACAGTTCTACGTGGAGGTTCAGACAGTGCCTCTATTGAGATGTGAATTTGAATCCTCCTGCTACTTACCTGTCACTCATATATCCTTGGAGAAGTAACTTTCTCTGCTTGTTTTCTTAGCTATACTATCTGTGAGTACCTATCGCATGGGATTAAATAAGATAATAGACATAATTTATGCAGTCCCCAATAAATAGTAAGTATTCTTACTAATGTTGGTTGGACAACACTGGAAAAACCTGCTTGAGATACACACCCACACCCACACACCCACGAACTGTTTTTGCAAAATTTAGATTTAGCCTTAGGTGTATGCATAACATAAGGTATATTATGTAGGAAATTAATCCAGAAGTAAAGCATTTTGTCAGAATTCCCTTTTGTTGATAGAGGCTCATTCGAGGTGCCATGACATAGTTGTAAAGAATGCCCACATAAGGGGTGCCTGGGTAGCTCAGTCAGTTAAGCAGCCGACTCTTCATTTCTGCTCATGTCATGGGATCGAGCCGCACATCGGACTCCATGCTCAGCGAGGAGTCTGCTGGAGATTCTTGCTCTTCCTCTCCCTCTGTCCCTCTCCCCCAAGCTCTCCCACTTGCTGTCTCTAATATAAATCTTAAAAAAAAAAAAAGTGCCCACATAGGCTCTGGAGGCAGAATAGTTCTGGCAATCACTGGCTGTATCTAACTTATCTGCATTTGATTTTCCCTATCTATAATGGGAATTCTAATAAGTGTATTTTAATATTGTCAAGATAAAAATATATGTAAAGTGCCTGGCATGGAGTTAGGTGCTCAGTAAAATGGCTGTCTATCTTTGTCCCACTCGCATGTAGGATTACATGATAGAGAATGGACTGTTTTTTGCTATTAAGCACATATTTCTACCTTCAAGTTTTCACATTTTTCATCAGGCAGTGTATTAAAAAAACGTGTGTGCCTCATGAGACTGAAATGCACATTTGTTACCAGCTGTAGAAGCTTAGAGCACCAGTGAAATAATCTAAGGAGGGCGGAAGTGCAAGATGGCCGTAATCTGCTGTTCCCAAAGCCCTGTGTTAAGTGCTGTCGAAGAGGTCGTCACATAAAGAGATCTGTATGTGAAAGGATAGATGTGTGTCTGTGAACCTGTATGTATTTGTGAGAGGGAGAGAGAGAGAGAGAAAAGTTCATGTAAATTGACATTAAATCAGCAGTGTTGGCCAGTTAAATGGTAAGGATATTAAGTACTTTCAGGGTTTTGAGATAGAAATGTTAGCTTTTTGCCAGTAGGGTTCAAAGATGAGACAGTTTCATGGCAGAGGGGGACATTTAAGTTAAACCTTGAAAAATAAATAAGGTTGGGTTAAGCTGAGAGATGCCTGTTTTTCCTGTCATTTGTCTTGTTCTAAGTGGGTTTTTGGAATAACCCACGTTTGTTAGTCTCAGATGCATAATTAGGGCCAAGCCACTGAACAACAGTGGTCTTCGACTGGGTCTCTGTGATACAACTTCTTAAAGTGCTCAGTTGACTTAAGGTAGTTTTGCCACCTTTTGAAAAAGCTTAGAATTTTTCACTTTGAAATGTCAGATCTTTTACAAACAGCTCTAAATTACACACAGCTGATCTTGAAACGCCTCTTCCCTGAAAAGACAGTGTACTTTTTGGCAAATGGTACGGACTTTTCAGAATTTTTTTTTTTTACATTGCTTTAGTCAGAAACTATGAAAAAGGACATATGAATCTTACAGATAAACTATTCTTTTAGTAAATTCCAGTGGTTCTCCTGTCTTTGGAAATGATTTTGTTGACTAGATCTCTTGTTATAAGCAAATGTGCTGTAGCTTCTAAAGTGTATTACAGTCCTTGCATACTTAGTTCTAGAGCTTCACTATTTAGGACCATTGTGACTAAACCCCCCCCCCCCCCCCGCTGCCACCCCAATACATAGGAAGAATCAACTCCTTTAGGTACTTAATTTTCCTGTTATGATTCTACGGAGAATGGGTTCTTTTACATATTCCTACGAAGAGAGTATCTTTGAAACCCCTGGACAAGTGCTTTATTTTTAGTATAAATGCTCAGGTATATTTTAAACCCTTTTACTATTGCCTGGTAGACAAGGTGTAAGCATTTTACATGGTAATGTCCCATATCAGATAGGAAAAAAGGAAAGCAATCCCAAATAAATATTTCTGAATGACCATTCTGAGGGACTGTAGTTCTTACTGTATTCTGTCACTTATTTTATGTTATGGTAATCACCATACATTACATCATCCCTTATTTTAAATGTTTCATACTTGCTAATGTAAGGGGCGGTGCCAGTTATTCTGATAGCTTGCATTATTGTGATTTAAGAACCTTTTTGCTCCTTTGTAGAAAAATACAGGCTTTTTTTTTTTTTTTTAATTTGTCAGAGAGAGAGAGACAGAACACAAGCAGGGGGAGAGGCAGGCAGAGGGAGAAGCAGGCTCCCCGCCGAGCAAGGAGCCCGATGTGGGGCTCGATCCCAGGACCCTGGGATCATGACCTGAGCCGAAGGCAGCCGCTTAACCGACTGAGCCACCCAGGCGTCCCAAAAATACAGGTTTTTAACAGAAGAGGATTTTATTCTGTCATAGCAGATATTTGTCTTTTACTTCGTATATTTGAAAACACATCAGTAACTGAGTTAATATCTGGGCTGTGCTGAAAGCTTCAGTATCCATGCCTCTGGAATTCAAACTCTTAATTTTGTTACCGTGTATGTATATATATAGTAAAGAAATCTAGAAGGTCAGGGGATGTAAAGGCTTCCAAAAAACTTTGAAGAATGGGGCATTCTGTACATTTCAGTGTCTCATGTATGCCTCTGAAAGGCCTAAGGATAGGTAGACTGGGCTTGAAATCAAGGAAGAAGGAAACAAAGTTGGAGGAAGAATGGGATCCATTTGTTTGTGAAACTTTCATGTAATAGATTGCTTCCTTTGATCTAAATCCTCATTCTACCAATCACTATGTTTTATAACCTTGGGAAAATTACATGCACTCTGGGTGCATCAGCTTCTTCATGTATAAATTAGCGATATTACTACTACTTGCCTTGAAAGATGTTTTGAGGAAAGAATGAGACCTCTGGTAAACACAGTGCCTGACACTTAGTATTGTTATTTTTTTCAAGCCTGGACAACACTAAAATCATGGACATTGCTTGTTTTACAGATTGATTCTCATAGATTCCCTTACCATGAAAACATAGAAGTAAAATATTTTTAGTGCTCTGTGATTAAAATGGTATTTTGTATGATAAGACATAGTCTAGTACTGTAGCTTGCCACGTTTTATGCAGATTTTGTGTTTATGTGGCCATACTGATATGTCCCCATTTAACTTGACTGTTCCTTTAAACGTTTAGGACTTCTTATACATGCCCTCTTATAGACTAAGGCCATATTGTTGGTAATAACCAATCAGAACTATTAACATGAATAGCAGTTCTTAAATGTTGGGCTTGATAATGACTTTCCCACAATTGCTATTTTGGGTCCTTTCTTACTAGCCTGAGGAAATGACAAGATTGAGAAGCATGAACAGACAACTCCAGATAAATGTTGACTGTACACTGAAAGAAGTTGACCTCCTTCAATCTAGAGGTATAGACTTGATTATTTGGTAAACCATAAGTAATAGTGTGGGGTTTTAAGCTGCTTAAATAGCAATCATTTTTGGTTTTACAGATTTAAGAGATAGTTTTTATCCATTATGATCCTATTCAAGAGATCCCTCCACCCCATGGTCATAGATTTGGGGGATCAAAAATAGTTTTACTTTGGCAATTCCATCATTAAATTTGTCATTTAGACTGCTCTATGTTGTTACTCTGCATTTATAAAACTTCCTAGATTGATGTTGTGATAATCATCAAAAGTATCTGTAAAAATAGGGAATCACGTATCAGAGTAATAGATTTATCACTTTTAAAATAAATTCTATATGCCATTTTTATATATCATATGAAAACATATCTCAGACTTTCTGGAGAATGGGGTTTTGTTTTGTTTTTAACGTTCTTATAGAATTGTACTACAGTAGAAGCTCTCTTAACTTTCATTTACCCAGCTCACCAGGTTAGAGCTGTTCTTCATTTCCCCTGTAAAATACTCTGACCCTGTCCACAGCCGCTGGCCACATACTGGCATGTTCAAGTACTGTTGCTCCTAGCAATTGAATTGTCTGCTCAGTGAGTTAGTTGTACCTGTTCCCTAACCTGTATAGGCCAGTTACTCTATTTCTGTAATGTTTATTAAGCTGACAAGAATGCAGGAGGAGCTGTTCTTCCTATGAAAAAAACCAAAGGCAAATTACTTAAAAAAACAAGAAGGTGCGGGGGGGGGGGGGCGGGGGAGGCGTGGTCTGTGAATTAGATGCGGGTGAAAACTGGAAAGGGTTAAGGGGAGAAATCACAAAAATCTACACAAAAATCTAAGAGGATTCTGTTCTCTTATTCAAAATTGTAGAACTTAGGGTTCAGGGAACTAGCCTGCTGGCTCCTTTTGTGCTTCACCAGCACCCTTGAGGGCTTGCAACAGACTATTACAGGTCCACAAAGCGTAAAATTGTTGATTTTCTGGACTTTTACATAAGAAAAAGTTTGGGGCAGAAAAAAAAGTTTGCCCACTCCCCCTGTAGCTCATCACAGGTGTAGTTTATGTAAGAAAGACAGTATAGAACTTCAGTGGACACATGTTTAAAAAAAAAAGTCTTGGTCCAACATTGAAGTTGACGAGTCATTTTTCTTAAAAGGTCTGTTTCAGTCAGCCTCTCCCATTACCACCACTTACCGTTTTCAATTATGGCAGCTAAGAGAGCGTCTACTCTGAGAGTATATAATCAATCTTGACTAAAGATGGCAATGAGCTAACTTTAACAGTAGAAGCAGGGGAACCTAAAAGATGCCCACCAGTCTGAATGTGAAAGTTGAGCAGTCTGGCCAGGTCGGAAGGTGATCCCTGTAGAGACTCGTAGCTTGAAGCAGCGGAGCTCTGCATCATGGAGCGGTGATACAGATCATTGTTAGTGTATTGGAAGACTGCATCAGTTTTTGCTTGGGTGTTTTTTAAAGCAAAACACACAAACATTTGGTTAGGGTATTGATAGTAAGCCTTAGGAGATCTCGAAATTAAAACATCAGCTGTAACTTAAGTAATTGAAGAAATACATATGCAACACCTTATAGCACTGTGGCTTTCATTATCTTCCAAATGGATAAAAGCATCTGTAATAGGACCTGCAAGGGAAACCACTATTAAAGTTTTATAAGCAAAGAGCTGTGTTTTTGGTCTCCATTGGGCAACAAAGAGCTCTTTTTGGTGCTTAAGTATTTCTAAATCTCCTTTCATAAGGGGTCCAAATAGGTCCATTTTATACTGAATTCTACTCTTCCACACTCTGGAAAAATTTTATACTGAATTCCAATGTAAACTTTGAAGTGAGAGAATGGATCTTACATGCAGATCATTATTTGGTTTGCTGAAAAGCAGGTTTAGTGTTGGTTTCGGTGAGGAAAACTTTGTGGGGGGAGAAATAATGTCTAGAAATCAAGACATCTAATATATTTGAACTCTTAGTACCTGATAGCATGCGTAGTTACAATGCTTAATTGGAATTGGGCAGAACAAGCTGATTACAGTGATTGATAGGTTCACAGAAGTGAA
The DNA here is from genome assembly GCF_029215605.1 of Mirounga angustirostris. NCBI lineage: Eukaryota > Metazoa > Chordata > Mammalia > Carnivora > Phocidae > Mirounga > Mirounga angustirostris. Next base: position 26,245,673 of record NW_026991719.1, on the reverse strand, counting down.
GGTAGGACCTAAGGCTACCACTGTCTCAGAACCCACCTTGGAGGAGTCATGGCAGGAATTGGGACTGAAATCAACACGAGGCCAAGGAGTGAACTTTGTAAGAGAGTTGAAAATTTTGTGGCAAGACAAAATTCTCAGGGATCATTTATCATTCTGAAATTGGCACCTTACCATCTTTGTTAAATCTGTAGACAACATTCAGTATTCTCCAGTTCTTGAAGATAGGAATCTGTGAGCTGCTGCTGTTATAACTGGATTCATCTTTGTATGTTTGACTTCTTCCACTGTTGAATTTAGAATGGATAACTTTTTAAGGTAAATTATGAATGACATGAAATAGTTCAGCCATCCTTTAATTTCTCTTCCTCATTTACCTCCGTAAGTGTGCCACGTACATAATCCTGCTGAAAGAGACTAGCTTTGCAGTTAGAAAAATATTCCTTCAAGTGATAGTTTATAGGCCAACACTGATGTGGTAGTTTGCTTGCGTCTTTTCTCACAGTGATCAAGAAGAACATTTTCAGTGGGAAGGTGATAGGAGTTTTGAAACCCTGGAAAGCAGTTTCCCTTTTTAGATATTTCTGTATATTCTTTAACAAAAAAGTCAAATAGGAGAAAGAGCCTTAAATGCATGGTGATTTTATTTTCTTTATAGGAAACTTTGATCCAAAAGCCATGAATAATTTTTATGACAACATAGAACCTGGCCCAGTTGTACCACCCAAGCCATCTAAAAAAGGTGAGTAGGGAAATGCCATAAACATCATAGAAATAAATACCAGAATTCTTTGAGAGTTCACCTCTTCAGCTGAAGAAATTTGCATTAGAGATATTAACTTGTTCAGCATAAAAAAAGTTAACCAAACTTTGAAAAGCACTAAAATTAGTAACTCATGGAATTATGGTCAAAGGTAATTAAGTGGGATATACAATTTAATTTTTTAAAAAGAACTTAAAGAATATATTATATAGCTAACATAAATTTACTTACCTCTGTAATAACTATAATCCTAAAAGATAATTCTTACAAAATAATGAGAACTTGAGAGGTCTTAACTTAGAATGTTAAATTGGCAGGTCGCAGAAGCAGCCTTGTGTGCCCAACAGGTGAACATAATAATAATTAGATAGGGACTAGGTGTTTTTTCATAAAAGACAAAAATAAATCTTCTGTAACCAAGATTTGGAGGCATCACTTTTGGCTTTGTTCTATTTTTAGGTTAGCACTGTTTAATTGGCATTTCAGTGTCTTAACCTAATTTGAATTAAATTTGAGTCATTGAATTTATCTAAATTTTTTCTGTCCCATTCTTACTCAAGGCTCATGTTCTTTTATATAGTTCTCAAGACTGAGCTGAAGTATGCATTTCATGTCTTAATCCATTTTGCTTTAAGCAACTTAGGGGTGAAACATGTTAAAATGTTGTCAGAGTTACTACTCCTTAGGTAATATATAAATTCTGTCACCTAAATTTTAGTTGAACAGTTTTCTATGTATTTAAGTATTTGCTTTATAGGTTGCAGTGCACTACTACTACTACCATAGGTGTTTCATCTGATCTGCCTTTAAAATAGTATGATTCCTAAGAGTAATACACATAAGTATCTTAGTGGATGACTTCCAAGTATTAGATTTGGCCGTTTCAAGCTGAAAGTCAGAGTTACGTATCACTGATCACTGTAACCATTTGGATTAATAATACATGAGTCTTTAAACTTGATGTTGCCTGGGTGTCTACTAAAGAAGCACTACCTATTACTAATCCAACAGATAACTGATTCAAGGGCTGTTATAAAAGAATCACTCTACTTAAGGGAGTATGTTGAAAAGTTGTTAACCTGAGCCTAGAGGACCCAGTTGATGAGCAGACAGTGTGTCCACCATGAGCCATCTCATTAGCATAAACTCTCAGGTATGGTCCAAAGGGCCCACTGTAAATAACAAAGACCCTCTGATCACTTGGGAAATTTCAAGATTTTGGTGGTTATCTCCCAGGAGCTAGGGATTAAAGCTAGACCCATCTTTAGGCAAGGTCAGATTCTTTACTTACACAGAATTTATGCAGTGGTTACAAAGAAATTTGTAAATACACAAAGCCTGAAGATTAATAATCAGTGACCTAAAATTCCACCTTAAGCTAGGAAAGAAGAACAAAGTCAAGGAGATGTAAAGATAAGTAAAACGTAACACAAATTATCGAAATCAGAAACAAAAGATGGGTTACCCATTAAAATAAAATGTGATGAACATCTTTATGCCAGTAAACTCGGCACTTTATGTGAAATGGACGCATCTACTCAAACTGAAAATGAGATGATATAGGACCTAATAATAGCTGTATATCTATTAAAGAAATTGAATCCATTATCTTAAAAATTTTCCCACAAAGAAAACTCCAAATCCAGATGATTGCACTGGTTGGTGAATACTATAACACATTGAAGGAAGAGATCCTACCAATCTTACACAAATTCTTTGAGGAAACAGGAGAAGAAGGAAAGCTTCCCCCCACCTCTTTTTTTGGGGGGGGGGGGCTCTTATGGAGTCAGCAGAGCCCTGATTTCAAAACCTGATAAAGGATTACCTACTCACCCCCGCCAAAAAAAAAGAAAACAATTACAGATCAGTAACCCTCCTGCACTTAAAGCAAAAAAAATCCTTAATATTCACAATAAATAGGATAATATATGATGACCAAGTTTGTTTTAGCTTAGGAATGTACTATCAAAGGAGAAAAAGCTCATTATCATTTTACTAGATGCAGGGAAAGCATCTGACTTAAGTCAACAGCCATTCCAATTAACATGGTTATTTGCAAAGACAACCTAAGGTAAAAAAAAAAACCAAAAAACTGTTAGAACTAATTAGTGAATTTAACAAGGTCTTGGGATGGAAGGTCAGTATACAAGAACCATATTTCTATATACTAAGCAAACACCTTAACGAAATTAAAAAGAATTACAAAACCATCAAAAGACACATTACACTTATGAATAAATCTAACCAGCATTATAGGCTGAGAACTACAAAACGTTGCCAAAAGGAATGAGAGTAATACACCATGTTTATAATTAAATAAAAATTGGGAAACTTACTATGCAAAATCATCTGTAAAAAGAATGAAGTTGGAAGTCTTAGCCCTAACTAACCTTAGGACTTACTATAAAGCTACAGTCCTCACGGTGTGTTATTGGCATAGGGATAAAAAGTAGATAGAGAAATGACTGTAGCTTTATAAATAGCCCGGATATAGACCCTCACTTAACACTGCCAAATTCTTGACCAAAGCAACCAATGGAGAAGGGAAAGTTGCTGGAGCAATCAGTGCTGGAAGAACTAGATAACCATATGGAAAAATTACCAGTTTTGATTCTTACCTCCTATACACAAAAGTCACACACACTTAAGTGTCGAGCTAAATTATAGAGCTTCCAGAGCGAAACACAAAATATCCTTGCAACTTGGGTTTAGCTTAGAATTTTTAGGACCCACAGCAGTTGGTACTTGAGCCTTCATTAAAATTCAACACTTCTACTCATCAAGAGATACTATTAAGAAAGTGAAAAGGCAAGCCAGGCGGCTGGGAGAAAATATTTGAAAACGTATCTGGTAAAAAACAAAAACAAAAAAACAAAAACCAACCTGGTATCTAGAATATATAAAGAACTTTTATAACACAGTAATAAAAGGACAGTCCAATTTTTAAAAGGTCAAAACATTTGAGTTGACACTTGACAAAAAAATATATATAAATGGCCAGTAAGTACATTAAGAAAATGCAAATTAAAATCCTGAGATTCCTGAATAATGATGGTATGAAACATTAAGGAGGATGTAGAACAAACAGAATTCTTACACATTTCTGGTAAAAGTTTAAGATGGGGTGACCATTTCTTATGAAACCGAACATTCATTCACCTGCCTGGTAGCTTATCAGTTCGCCTTCTGAAGACTTATCCAAAAGAATTTAAAGCCTATATCCACAAAATGATTTGTATTAGAAGATTCATAGCATTTTTACTCAAAATAACCAAAAACTTGGGAACATAACAAGAGGCCATCAACAGATGAATGGATAAACAAACTGATATATTCAAATCATGAAATACTACTGAGCAGTACAAATCAACTACTGTTAAACATAACATGGACCAACCTCAAGGACATAATGCTGTAAGAAATAAAACACAGAAGAATGCATTCTGTATGATTGTTTATATGCATCTCATAAGCTATATATTTATGCCAAAAAACAGAACAGCTGTTATCTCTGGGATAACAGCTCTAGAGGTCGGGGATTAACTGGGAAAAGGCATGGGAGGATTTTATGGGCTAATGAGAATGTCTTGATCGGGATTTGGGTTATTAACAGCTGTATATGCATTTGTCAAAACTCCTCAAATGGCAACACATGTGGTTTGTGTATTTCATTGTGTAAATTTTACCTTGAAAACTCAGAAGAAAATAAAAGGACACTTTCTTGAGGTAATGGGATAGTTCAGCTGCCAGGAGCCCATACACTCCGTGTTCTAGCAGTGGTGATATTGGTGTGGCAGACAGTCACTCTGCCTGCTGTCTTTGAGACCAACACTATGTATTTGAGGTGGGGAGCTGGTGTTTGGCTCAGCTAGGAAAGGTGCAGGGCTTGCATTATTAGGATGCTGTAATATCAAGCTTCAGCGGGCTCTCTAGAAGTACTTTCATACAAAAAAAGCTCTATTTTATGGCACTTTGAATTCAAACAAATTTTGCTAAAGCTGATAATTGGATAGTCCCTTGGAGTTAGCTGTAATTAAATTACAGTTACAATCAACTTTTAAATTATGTAGCAAATGCTCAGTATGTAGATGGATTATGTAGATAGACGCTTGATGCTACAAAGACGGGACTCCTCCCCCAGGCAGCTTATCGTCTACCTCTACAGTTTTGAGTAGACTAGAGAACTAACATCTTCACTATAAATGAATCTCTACTATAGAAATCCAGTTGAGCTTTCATTATATATACTGTTGGTGAGAGCATAAAATAGTATTATTATGTAACCCTTACACTTTTTAAACCTTTCACCTCTTAAAATTTATGAATAGACCTTAATGCTACAATTCCTTAAGAGGGCTTTTCATTACATTTCTAAAAGCTATTTGATTTTCTCTATGAAGTCAAATTTGTTTTCTAAGCATTTGCAGATTTTTTAACTAAATTGGCTTCTTCTAAAAAGTAGCTTAATGTAGGTTTTCTTGCAGTATCACTTAATTTAAGGTCAAGTATAAATAACTGGTAGAATTGATTTATTGGTTAGAATAAATGCCTTGGAGTTATTACAGACATATATGGTAAATCCAAGTGGAATAAGGATGTTTGTCTGAAGTATGGTGATAAAAAGGAGAGAGTAAGAAAAAGAAACAGAAGGAAAAAGAGACCTGGAAACCTTTTGAACTGAACTTTGTATTGAAGCAGTGCAGTGTGCATGTAAGCTCCTCGGCGGACTCAGCAAGTCCTCCCCAAGCTATCATTGGTGAGAGCATTGACCTTGGTGTCCCACTACTGGAGCGTGTGTCTGGGTGGTTTTGGCCACCTGACCTTGTTCAGACCTAGTCTGTGCACCAGAAAGGCGATCAGTCCAAATACTTAATAGTTTGTGTATTTTACAGGGCTGTTGTTAAGAGTCTGTGAGAGTAAGTATGTGACACTAAAGAAGTGCTTTACAAATTTAAGAAATAGAACTTACTCTTTGGAGCCTAAGGAGACCATTTACTCTGCTTTTGTTTACTCTCATAACGGAGTGTTTAAGTGCCGAGGCACCACGCTTAGAATTCTGGAGAAGTGATTTCCAAAGGTGGATTGTCCTAGGGGATTGCTTATGTGGGCTCAGAACAGATCAGAAAATACAAGATCTTTCTTTGTTCTTAAGGGCAAATGATACCAAGTCTTAATAGAAAGAAAGGACTACTTACTAATAATGTATAAATTAATAGAAACAAAATTCTAGCAAAAAATTGGGATACCTGCAGTCCATATTATTTTGAGTTCTGATTTTTTCAGTTACTGCTACTCCTACTCTTTAATTATGATGTACTATAGTTTTATCTTATTTTAATGGATTCTTTGGCTAGCCTTACACATCATGTACTTTCAACCTGTGGTTTTCTAATAACTGTTGCTTACTAAGGCAGTTGCTAGAGTATCATCTTCCACAGTTTGCCCTTACATTGACATTTAATTACCATCACTGAATTTGCACTAGGAAGGGGGGCAACTGGTGAAATTAGGCATTGATTCCAAGTAATTGTAGAGGATGGAAAAAGTTCTAAGAGCACTGTTCTGTATAGGTTGTAAAAGCAATATTAAAAATGGCACTTACCCTCACAGGAGAACTAAAGGGAACATGAAGCAACAGAAAGGGTAAACAGGCAACTGTCCATGTCCCATGGGAGATCCTTGGGAGCCTGTCCACTCTTCTCATGGATGGCTTTAATCCCTTTTCTCCTGGCTTTGCTTCTTTTCATGCAGATTCGTCAGACCCTTGCACAATTGAGAGGAAAGCCCGAAGAATTAGCGTGACCTCCAAAGTACAGGCAGACGTCCACGACACCCAGGCAGCAGCTGCTGAGGGTTTGTACTTGTGTGTCCGGATTTTGTGCACAAAGTCCAAAGACACGTGTTCGCCCGTGTAGAGTTACCACAAGTAAAGGCTGCCTTTTTTGGTCCCCCTTTAAAAAAATAACTCTCTCCAAGCGACTGGCTGGCTCAGTTGGTGGAGCATGCGACTCTTGATCTTGGGATTTTGAGTTCGAGCCCCTTGTTGGGTGTAGAGAGTACTTTGAAAATTATTCTCTTAGCCGAGTTTCTAAGGCTGTGCTGTCCAATAGAAATATAATACAGGCAGATACATAAAATATTTCACCTAGTATATTGCAAAGTATTATCGTTTCAGTATGAAGTCGATATAAACTAGCGAGATATTTTACATTCTTGATTTCATACAACATCTTTGAAATCTGGTGTACATTTTACACTTAGAGCACATCTCCGTTCACACTGGTCACATTTCAAGTGGCCAATAGTCACCATATTGGACAGATTGCTCTTAATAGCTTCGAGAAAGCAAGGCCAAGTAATTAAAGAAATAACTTGAAAGTTCGGGATTTTATAACTTCTCACTGCAATTTTCTAATGCTTCTTGAATTTTACCCTGGGATTCAGTTGAAATAAGGGTTCTAAAAATACTGTTTATGTTTGAGTTTATGTAAGTATGACTGTATAATATAAACAATATTGGTGAAACTGTTGATTTGTGATGTTTTCGAGGATTATTTTTATGGAAATCTGGCCTATTAACCCATTTAAAAATAGTTTTTTTAAGTTCTTTTTTTTTTTTTTTAGGAATCTCTACACCCAACGTGGGGCTTTTAACTCATGACCCCAAGATCAAGAGTGGCATGCTCTTCTGAGTCAGCCAGGCGCCCCTAAAAATAGTCTTAAAGGAAAAACATATTGACTTCACTTTTCCTTTGTGTATAAATATGCATATTTTAAGGTTTTTTTTTTTCTATGAGGCCTGAAATATTTTGTTAAACAGTCCATAAAAAGACAAGATTTTACAACTGTCGATCAAATGAAAACGGACATCTAAAATGTCTTTTGGGGGCGCCTGGGTGGCTCAGTTGGTTGGGCGACTGCCTTCGGCTCAGGTCATGATCCTGGAGTCCCGGGATCGAGTCCCGCATCGGGCTCCCTGCTCGGCGGGGAGTCTGCTTCTCCCTCTGACCCTCCTCCCTCTCATGCTCTCTGTCTCTCATTCTCTCTCTCTCAAATAAATAAATAAAATCTTTAAAAAAAAATAAAAATAAAATAAAAATGTCTTTTGGGTTTTAGAGGCTTCTATTTATTTGAGAGAGGGAACACAAGCAGGGGGAGTGGGAGAGGGAGAAGCAGGCTTCCTGCAGAGCAGGGAGCCCGATGCGGGGCTCGATCCCAAGACCCTGGGATCATGACCTGAGCCGAAGGCAGAGGCCCAACGACTGAGCCACTCAGGCGCCCCTGGAGGCTTCTATTTAAACAGTACTTCCCTGTGATGAAATGAGCAGTGTCTTACCAACAATAATTGTAAATTAGGTGCCTTGAAAACTTCTGATAAGTTACTTCAGAGTGACTTGATTCCAAGTTAAATCATCCGGGTCCTGAAGTAGAAAACGTGCCCCCACCAAACACGCCTCTTTGGCACAAGGAAGGGTTACTCTGAGGGACTGTGAAGGCTGGAGCAGCCCTGACAACAGAGTACAAGTTACCCTTGAGTAAGGAACATCTACATTGATAAAGGCAGTCTCCACCTAGAAGTGTTTCCCTGCCCCTCCCAGAGAGCCTTGTGACTAAATCCAAAGAGAATTGGATCAGTGGAGAAGGGAACTGACTTAAATCTAGGTAGATCTTCCCTAACTGGCTTCCCCTGCCCTGCCTCCAGCATCTTTCTTTTGTCTTTAGCTGTAGATGGTATGTTAAGTGGCAGCTTGGCCCCCTTTGGGGAGTTATTTTTCCTAGGTCTCTGCCCTGTGTGTGTGAGGTACACATGTTAATGAACTTGGTTTCTTCTCTTGTCTTTTATTATAGGGTGGGTCTCAGGCAAGAACTCAGGAGGATAGAGGGGAAATTATTTTTACTTTGCGTACAGTATTAGACAATGAAGAGGAGCCCCAAGTATCCTGTATTAGTTACGTTAAAATAGGTTGTGCAGGTATTTATGGAGTTTAGAAAATAAAATTTAAGGCTAGGTTTGGAGTTAGACTTCATGAAGTAAAAAGTTGCCTGCTCTAGAAAAGTATGAAAGTGAGTTTTCAGAGCCTGTTTATTAAAAACCAACAGCAATACGGTTTAAGTGTTTACCTTTTAGGAGAACAAAATGCCCTGAAAACCAGAGTATTGTATGAGAGAGGACCTTTTCTGGAAGTGGCGTGGAGAACATTTTTCCTCTAACAGAAGGCTGTAACAGTTAAATGTGCTTTTTATTCTTCCATATTGTACAAAAAAGAAAACTATCAAGTCTCTGTGTTTTGGAGTCATGAGCCAAAAGATACAAGGTGGGTGATAATGGCCACTCAGATCGCCAGTGGAGGCCAGAGAAACAAACCCATTCTCCTTTTTATAGTTCTAGGAATTGGTTGATGAACCCAGTGGTTGTCTATTCTGTTGTAAAGCTAACATCTCCCTCCTGTTTCAACCTGAGCCGCCTTATTGCCTGTTGTAAGGTTTGAGGTCTAAAACTTAGGCCTCTTTTCACACCAGCCATTTGTCATGAAATACGAATTGCTAACCACAAGTGAGTTCATTAATTTCCACTGGAAGATAAACTTAACCCCAGTGGTAACTGATTAAAGCCTTCCATCTTAGTTTCTTCTGTGACAGGCTTAGGTAGGCTGCCTACCTTAGATCTTAATCTCATTTGTGTCCACAGTGATGATTTCCAGTGTTTTACAGGTAGATTTTCCCAGCCTCCTGGCCATGCTCCGGATTCCAGGGGGAATTCCACCCAGATATCTTTAGCCTCCTACTCACTGCTGCCACTTTCAGTAGGGACTGTTCTTAAAAAGAAAGATTTACAAATTAACTTCCAAAGCAAAGAGCCTTTTTTTGAGCTCAAGGCCAGAGAGATGAGGATCTAAGTTTCAAGTATTTTTTTTAAGATTTTATTTATTTGACAGAGAGAGAGTACATGAGCAGGGACAGAGGAAGAGGGAGAAGCGGACCTCCCTGCTGAGCAGAGAGCCCAACGTGGGGCTCGATCCCAGGACCCTGGGTTCTGGATCTGACCACAGGCAGACACTTAACTGAGCCACCTAGGCACCCTAAGTTTCAAGTATTTTTAAAGAAAATCCTGAGGACTGGGGCTATTGGGTGGCTCAGCCGGTTAACCTTTGGCTCAGGTCATGATCCCATGGTCCTGGGGTCTTGTGGAGCTCAAGCTCCCTGCTCATCCCTCTGTGCCTCCCCCCACCACACCCCAGCTCGTGTTCTCATTCTCTAATAAATAAAATCTTAAAAAAAAAAATCCTGAGGACCCACCTAAGGTTGCGAGCATTTTACATTGCCAGATACAGACATTTTTTAAAAACTATCTGAAGGACCTTATAATGCCAAAAAGGAAAAAATATGAGAATAAAAAGCAGTCTTTCACATTGAATGAATTTAGCTTTTATGAAAAACTAGAGAGTCTCTTTTAACCATTCTGGGAGCAACTCCGTGAGGAACCATCGCAGTCACTGTGAACCATTATAATTAACTAACACATACATACTGTGAAGCTGCAGGTCTCCCAGCGGATATTGAATACAGTATAGCCACTACTATGAGGGGGCGTGTCCTGGGGGGCTGAAGTTTGGGGGGGGTAGTAGGGAGGGCGCTGAATTTCACATGCTGCCTGATATTTCTCCTTCTGTTCATTTGGCTACAATACAGTATAACCACTATCTCTGGATAATGAATGAGGAAGGTAGTCTATCCTGGACTTCAATTTATCTTCTTAAACCAAGTACAATTTGTATCATAAACCTCCTGTTCTAGTAGCTGTGGACATTCACTGGCTTTCACCTTAGGCCAAGTAGAAACTATTTCTTTTTGTGTGTGTGTGTGATTTTTTCAGTTTGGATTATATTTGGAAAAATTCAATCTCTTTTCTCTCTTGATCCTAACTTCCCTCAGAGCATCTAACTGGCTCCAAACAGAGTCCCCGGACACAGCCCCGTGATGAAGACTATGAGGGGGCCCCATGGAATTGTGATAGCTGCACCTTCCTGAACCACCCCGCACTGAACCGCTGTGAGCAGTGCGAGATGCCACGGTACACTTGAACTCCCAAGAGTCTGCGTCGACTTGAGAGAGAAACTGGGAGCACGCACTAGAAGAAAAGGAACCTTGGGAGTCTGTGCATCTGCCTGGCCTTTTCATTTCTGATTCCACCGGGGGAGGAGCAGCGCCCCTGTAGGGCTCGTGCTCACTCAAGAAAAATGGGGCGTTCTCTTTATTTTGTGTTTTTGTTTTTTTCCTTTCTTGACTCATTGCAGAGTGAGATAGAAAGGGATACTTGAAACTGGGAAAGGATTCACTCCTGAAAGAATGTCCACAGAGAAGTCAAGAACTCTTCTGTGGACTCCCAGTTAAAGTTACTGCTGAGCGGCCCTCACTTTATAAACTAGAACTTTCAATCATGCTGTGACATGTTACATACAGTTCATGCAGACCGACTGTGACTTCCCGGAGCAGACTGCCCTGGTCACAGCTCTCTAGAAAACCAAGGTTCCCCAGGCTTCTTCCCGTTGTTGCCTACTGAGGAGAAGGACAGGAAAAAGCACCCAGAATATGACCTTTTTTGTGTGGGGGGCGGGGGGGAGAGCAAAATAATAAGGGTATTTGTAATTGCTGCTTTTTTCAGAGGTAATTTCAAACACAAACACAGTGGCTTAAAATGTGATTTGTAGCAGTCAGGAATGAGGCATAGCGTGCCCTTCCTTCAAAACTACAATCAGAGGTGATAAGATCCCTTTTACTTGTACAATAATTCATTGAGCTCAATCAACACTGGTAACTAAGACCTAATGATGCCACATAGTAGATATAATTTTTAAGTTACTGCATGCTTTTATTAGGCCATTGGCTTTAAAAATAACAAGTCCTTACCAAGTACGATTTTATGAATGACCTTCTCGTAAAACTCTGCTTTGCCAATAACACAGTGAATGTACGCCAAATGTAAATCCATTCCAAAATCCATTTGGAAATCTTGAGCTCAGCTGTGGTTCTGTAAGAAATGTTTGCAGTCCATAGGGCCTTTTTTTTTCTCCTCCTTCCAGTTTTGTGACGAATTCACGATGTTTACAGCACAGTGTTTTGTGCCAGAATCCTTACATAGCTGAAAAAAAAAAAAAAAAAGAGCTGTTCAATACAGATTGATTTGCACATGTTAATAAACCAGTGTGAGGGAAATTACAGTTGGCCAAGATCATAAAGTTGTACACTGCATTACTTAGGAGGAAGAGAAGGCTAGTCAAGGAACAGGATTAAGAGAAAGGTGAATACAAAGGACTTTAAAACTAAGAACTGTTTCAATTTAACATACTCTATTCAGAGGTAATACTGAGTTTGTTCAAGTAGTTCAGGTGATACTAAAGCACTCCTTGTTTATGAAACCCCAACTTTAGGGTATGAATAACTGAAGAGCTATAAGATCATGTGATTCACTAGGGTGTACCACTGGAAAATTATGAATAGGACATTTAATTAAGGTCTCTATCACTGTTGAATTTCCTTCCTAGCTCAGAATTGGATTTTGGAATCTTCTTGTTATTTGGGTGACTATAAATAGCAATAAAGTCAGTAGGGTTTCTAATCCTAAAGGATTTTACCAGAGGTAAAACACCATACTGTGTGTCCCGCTACACACACGCACACACACGCACACGCACGCTCTTTAAGCTCTTATTGTATTCTACTTTAGAAGTGATATCTGGCAGACCTGGAAAAACAAGCTGCACTTAGTAGTATAATGAAACCAAAGGCTTAATAACCCATCATCATTTTCCATCAAAATCATCTAATTTCACACTCGGCCTACAGCTTTGAAAACGTTTTTTTCCTATGTGGGAAATCCCCGCCCCCCCCCCCCCCCCCGAAATATCCACTCGTCTCACAAGAGTATGCGTGGCTCTGTGATGACGCTGATAAACCATCTCTCATGAAACTGTGGCCAAACTGTGAAAATAATGGTGAGAAAACAGGTGGGCTTAAAAGCGACCTGAAAACGGCTTTCTTTAAGGTTTCTGTGACACTGGGATCGGTCCGTCTCCAGTAGCCATCTTTCAGTCCTACTATTCTCTAATACGCCAAGGCCTTCGCCTTTGTATGGTTTCGTATCTCTTTAGGGATGATCAACCCCACTTGGTATTAAATAACAATTTAGGGAAAAATATATATCCTGCTTGGTGTTCTAGCTAAAGGTTTACCAGTATTCTTCGATCTGCTGAAGGGGCAGCAGGTAACTTGGCACTTGTCGGTTGAGAATGAAAGTAGCATGTATGCAAACAGTCGGATGCTATATTAAAACCCTGTAGATGACTTTACAACTATTGCATGAACACACATCCAGGTTAATAAGCTATTCTCATACCCTAGATGCATGGTTCCAGTCCTTTGGTGATCTATCTAGTAAATCATCCTTTTCACCTGCCAGGAAAAAGAAGCAACCAGTGTCTGTGATAGGTGTAGAGGGTGGGGTAGGAGACATCAGAGCTGGATTTTAAAGACGTTTCGTCTGTGTTCAGTTCTGGTTGTGCCCAAGTTTCATAGGCCAGCGTAGGCTGTATTCAGTTTTTCAAGTAAGCAAAACTGTCTTACACGGACACATTTGGGAGGTTTACCTGTGTTCCCTGTATATACTTGCCTGTGACCGCTTTAAGCAAGAATTCAGTCCACTCTCCCGGTGCCTTTGCAAAAGGTCTCCCGGTCAGATGGACGTGCAGGCACGGTCGGCATCGGAGTGGGAGGAGAGAAGGTGCACGGTGCCCATCCGCCGCCCTACTTCGGCTCTCTGGTTCCGTGGGTGCACTTTGTGTTTCTAGTAAAAAGTATTGTTTCTGAAAACATGACTAGTTTGATGTACCTGGTAACACATAGGCCTGACGATACATGTCACACTATTTCATGGCTTTGTAAACTGGGTTTTTAGAAAGCACATGGCCCCTTAACTTTTGGAGTAGGTCTGCAGAGTTTAAAGTGGGAATGGAGGAGCCAGAAACTTTCTACGCATTGTCAAATGTTTGGAATTCATAATGACCTTGTATGCGAGAGCAAAGAGGCAGGAGGTTTTAAAGAAATAAAAGAACTGCATTGTAGAAAAGGTAGTTTTAGAGAAGATAAGGGATGGTGGGGAAAGTGTTGCTAATTTGTTTATTTCCCTGAACGAAAGGGGAAGTGTGATGAGCAGTTTAATTTTTAAGGAGCTGGTCTCGATTTTAGTACTTTTTAATTATTAAAAAAAAATTATCGTTTCCGTAAATTTTGTCATTGGTTTGTCCCGGTTATTGAGGGTTCATATCCAGCTTTCTGTGGCAACTCCGTTTTAAATAGTATTTTAAAAGGTGACTGTAATAATGTCTTTGACAGTATAAACAAAAAGTAAGGATATAAGGCATAGAAAATTTGTCCTTTGAAAATATCGGTGATGTATCCTGGAATGTGAAGATGTCCCTTCATAGTTAAATTTGATTTATTTTACTATTGTAACCACTGTTCAGACTTTGAATGAATCCATGTTACAGTGTGTGTCTGTATATTGGTCGAGCAAGAAAAATGACCATTGAAATATTACTATAAAAAATCAGAATAAATTGGGCACTGTCTGTTGCACCACTACTGTATCTCTTTGAAAGAATTAACAGTATTTTCTTATTGTAAAAGTTAATTCTGATGATGTTTTCACATTCACTAGACCTGCATTTTTTTTTTTTTATCATTTGCATCCCCAAATATTTAATACAAGTAGATTTTGCATGGCTTGGGCATTCAGAGATTAATAGAATGATGACTCAGTCTTAGTTTCTAAAGCCATGAAAAGTTGCTTTGAGACTGAACAATTCTGAATTCTTATTTATAATGACACCCAATGTCCATGTTTCCCTACTGTAAAAGAATTGATCAGTTTCTTCATTAAAACAGCAAGAACTTCTTAAATCTTGTAAATACCATGTTTCTTTTAGATTTCTGTGTATGCTGTGAATCATTTTGAGGTGAAATTGTACAAAGGCATCTTAAAAGGCTATGCATGCATTGTACTTCCAAACAGTACATATTCGGAAAGTCAAAGATTCCTGCAAAATAAATTAATAAACTAAAAGCAAACACTACATTCTGCATCTTTTCTGTGTAGTTAGAAATCATCTACAGTATCAAACTAGTCCAACACATTTTCTAGACTGAAATACGCGGTCTCAAAATGTAATGTTCCAGCATATTTCTGTTCCTATATTAGAACACGTCGTAATGTTAGATTTGGGCATTAAGTGTACATTAACTTTAAAAATTGGGTAGAAGGATATATAAGCAAATTTTATGAAAACGGTGGAATATGTTAAGAAATTAAATAATGAGTAATTTTCTTCTCAATTTTTTTGTCATTTGTAGCTAGCTACAAGTTGACCCTTGAACAATATGGGTTTGAACTGCATAGGTCCACTTATGTGTGGACTGTGATAAAGACAGTACAGGACTACAAATGTGTTTTGTCTTGTGATTTTTCTCCATACTTCCTTTCCTGTGTGTTTTATTGTAGCAATATAGTCTATGATACATAGAACATACAACATATGTGGTGAAGGACTATGGTATCTATAAGGTTTCCAGTCCACATTAGACTATAATGTTTCTGGGGACCCAGAAGTTACATGCGGATTTACCACGGTGCAGGGGGCCAGTGCCCCCGAACCCCCATGTTGTTCAAGGGTCACCTGTCATTTGTCCAAGGCAAATTGTCGAGGCCTTGACCCACTTGCTAGAGTCTATAGTCCACGTTCCAACATTTGCACAGCAATCAGCACAGATGAATTCTAGGAGTTAGCCTTTTCAGCGAGTAAGCATATTTGAAGTCAAAACATTTCTATTACTTTTTAAAAATATATTAAAATTTATATACACACCCAAATACAGAATTGTAGAATGATCCCTCCTTTGCTCATTACCCAGCTTCCAAAAGGACCCTTATGTAAGCAAATGAATTTCATCTGTATTCTCATTTCCCCCTAATTATTTTGAAACAGAACAAATCCTAGGCATCATAGCAATTCATCTATCAACTTTTTTTTTAAACATAAGCACCATATACTCCAATCGCACCTTGCAAAATAACAGATACCCTATGTTAACTTTTCCAAGTAGCTTTTTTTTTTTTTTTTTACAAGCACTTCTCAATTAGGGTCTGAGTAGAATACCTGAAATTGTTGTCCCTTACATCTTGAAACTACACAAGTGTTTTCTCTCCATATCTGAAATCAGACTTTCCCTCATTACTATTTGGTTACCTCCCCACTGTATCTTACAGTAAGTAAAGTAATGCATAGACAGAAAATCCAAGACAATTTTAACAATGGTAGGTGGACTACTTTTCTAATTCCCCTGCTCCCTTATTTTCCACATCCTAGGTTGTCCCTTTTTTTTTTTTTTTTTTTTAAGATTTTATTTATTTGACAGAGACACAGCGAGAGAGGGAACACAAGCAGGGGGGAGTGGGAGAGGGAGAAGCAGGCTTCTGCCCAAGCAGGGAGCCCGATGCGGGGCTCAATCCCAGGACCCTGGGATCATGACCTAAGCCGAAGGCAGACACAACGACTGAGTCACCCAGGCGCCCCTAGGTTGTCCCTTTTCAGTAATGGATTTTGAAGTAGAAAATGACTTCAAATCTGTTAACACAATACTGAGTCGTCATGGTACTCATTTTTTGTAATTAAGAGAG
Source organism: Mirounga angustirostris (assembly GCF_029215605.1). Lineage (NCBI taxonomy): Eukaryota > Metazoa > Chordata > Mammalia > Carnivora > Phocidae > Mirounga > Mirounga angustirostris. Next base: position 26,229,183 of record NW_026991719.1, on the reverse strand, counting down.
GCATCTGTGAGAACTACATGATCTCCCTATTACAATCCCACGATCTTTATCATAATTTCTCTCTAGGTATTGAGTAGCTCAGTTTTCCACACAGAAGTCTGGGGCACTGTTGGGTACAGGGTGTTTGTCTCCCACCTGCATTCCTCCAAAGACTCCCTACTTAACTTTGGTCTGTTGGCCTTTTCCTATGATGGTGCTCTGGCCATGTTTTATGATAGGGGTTTCAAAGGTTTTAACAGGATACAGATTATGTGGGTGATACTATGGTTCACCACTTCCAGGTTCTCCTATCAGGCAAACCACCGCACTTTTCCTGCCTCTTGGAATTTGATGAGTATGCTTCTGACCGCCCTTTCTTGACATTCTGGTCGTTAAGAAATACAGAGCGCAGGGTGCCTGGGTGGCTCAGTCGTTAGACGTCTGCCTTCGGCTCAGGTCATGATCCCAGGGTCCTGGGATCGAGCCCCGCATCGGGCTCCCTGCTCGGCGGGAAGCCTGCTTCTCCCTCTCCCACTCCCCCTACTTGTGTTCCTGCTCTCGCTGTGTCTCTGTCAAATAAATAAATAAATAATCTTAAAAAAAAAAAAGTGGAGGGAAAATCAGGTGCTTCTCACACAGCCGGGCTTCCTCAAGTTTTGCACTGTGGTTTGGGAACATAGTGCTCATTATATTACTTTGCTTGGTTTGGACTTATTTGTGCCTTTATTCTCTTGGGGACCAAGGTGGTTTTCAGGGAGTACTGTTGCAGTGGTCAAGAACCACTAACATTTATAGCCGTTTTAAAATCCCATCCTCCAATTTTGATTTCTTCTACATCACTAAGAATAGTCTGCCCTGGGCAGGTTAGGTTTAATTCAAAAAAAGATCTTTGGGTTAAGCATAATTGAAGTCGCTTGCATTCCCTATACACTTTGGCAAGGAATCAAACGGTCACACGTGGCAAGGGAACTCCTATTTTAAGATTTGGATTTGAGTTTCTCTTCCCAAGTTCTAAAATAACTAATGAAAACATCTTTAATGGTTGGAGAACAGGAAATGATGTTCTGGGGGTCAGAAATGACAAGGTACAGATGGGGACATACCGAAGGCAGCGGCAACCAGGATCAGCCAGTCCACAATTCCAGTCACCAATGAAGGTCATCAAGGAAAACCTGCAGAGCACGTCTATGGGACTCCCCGAGAGAGCCCATGGTAACCCCCAAGCTCTATGCAAGGATAAGTGTGCTGGACAGGAAGCACTGAGACTGCGGCTTTTGTCTTTGTCTTACTTGCACCATGGGTTTCACTAAATAAGCAAGGCCTTTAAGGGAGTAGTTTGGCCACTGAGATAAGGGGCGTGATGCACCAAGTAACTTCCAGCTACCACAACGAACATGGAGGAAAAATTTGCTTGGCCTAGCTGAGGATTCCAAGGAACAATTTTCAACTCCCCAGGAAATACCTAAAGCAGTACCCACAGGTGCTTGGCTAAAAACAAAGGCTTAGCAGAACATGCACTTCCCTGTCTTTCCCATGCTCTGTTATCAAGCATTTTCTCATCGAGGAAAATCCATAGAAAGGAAGTACAAAGCTTGAGCTTTCTTTTTATTTTTTATTTTTTTATTTATTTGACAGAGACAGTGAGAGAGGGAACACAAGCAGGGGGAGTGGGAGAGGGAGAAGCAGGCCTCCCGCCGAGCAGGGAGCCCGATGTGGGGCTCGATCCCAGGACCCTGGGATCATGACCTGAGCGGAAGGCAGACGCTTAACGACTGAGCCACCCAGGCGCCCCCTTGAGCTTTCTTTTTCATTAAGGATTAAAAGATCTGAGCATTGGGATCCACATAATCTTTTTAAAGATTCCTTAAAAATCAGTAAATGCTTGGAAAGACTTAGCATTCTAAAAGAAGGACCTCATCCTACAGAATCAGAGCAGAAAACTTTAATTTCTAATTTTAATTCCAAACAAAATGTACAGTGATGAGATATCTCTCAGAAAGGATCAATCAATCAAAATGGTTTCCGTCAAATGAAAACTGGTTTTTCCCAAATCCTAAACTACAAATACAGGTAGTGAAACTTAAGAAACCTGAGTCAATAGAAAATTATTCTAGAATTCAGAAGAAAGATGAAGAGCTGACACAACAAATGTGAAATCTAGATCTAGGAGAAGCAATAATTAAAAATACAAAAAGAAATGACACAGCAAATAGAGAAGCAACAAATAAAATAGACTCATGGTGGGAGGGTTAAAAAAAAAATAGTACCTACAAAGATAAAAGTGACATCAGAATTCTCCTGCATTTCTGGTAAGCTTGAACAGAACTCTGAGTGTGAAATGCAGAACAGACAAATAGTACTAGAATCAGCTTAGTGAAACCTCCATGTAATAAAATTATATATCTCACATGGACTAAATGTTCTTTCAAATGTTTACCAAACATTTACAAAAAAAAAAAATCCAGAAAACTGAAATTTTTAAAGCAATTATACAGGCCACATTTTTCTGACTGTGAGACATTAAATATAAAAACAAATCAAGCCACCAGAAAGAAAACTAAAAAACTCTTCTAAAAACTTGATTAAAAACTGGAATTAAGAATAAAATCAGATTTAGTTCAGGCAAATCCTTAACAAGGGGCATTAGCAAAGATGTTATCTGACACTAAAAAGAAGGCTTTCAACTCCCAGAAAACGGGGCAGAATAGAACAGTACAGTATCTCCGTGTTTTAGAGAATGCATCCGTTGAAAAATTTCTACATGCAAATACATTGTCTACACCTGTGAGAGAACAAGTTGCACAAAGAAATGATAATTCAGAACTCAATGAAATACATTTCCAGCACAGGAAGTCTTTGTGCCAACTCAAACAGTGAAAGAGAAATGTGGAAAATCACAGCTCAACTATACTCTGAAAGAACACGCTGTATCTAATATGGCCAATGTCAAGAATCCTGATGAGGTGGAGAGCTCCAGGGAAAAACTGGATCAGAGATCGAGGTTTCCCAGCTAACCAGAAGTAGAGCATTCCTATAAAAGCTTCTGTAAGCTGAAATGGCATAAAGGAAAGAAGCAGTCACCATTAATTTATAGGAGATATTTTTTGAGCACTCCCAGACCCCAAAAATAACCTCTTTAAATTTAAGGTTCTTCTGATACCTTAGGACACATCTTGCTAATAGATACACACACACACACAAATCAGGATCAAGCACAGATGCTCACAGAGTTTAAAGTGATGGCAGCTTGATGCTGAGATGCTCAGTGCAGTTCCCAGCGAGGGTGCTTGGTGGGGCCACTCTCACCGCTCGGGTCACATGCTGCTGAACACCTTTCATTTTCTGCCTTTTTCAGTAAAAATTAGTCCTCTTCCAATTTCTTTTGGCTAGCAAAAACATGTATGAATGTAGGTCTTTTGTAAAAGCAAAGTGGTGTATCACAAACTTTTGAAAGGCCAGAGATACCCATATTCCAAGGCCAGGCTGATGAGTAACATATATGGCAAAGTGTTTATCCAAGCCAAGAGCTTGAGAAGGTATGTGAGACTATATAAAGGGGTCAAACTCTACGGCTGCCATATGTGTGGAAAGATACCCATGTAACCAGCTGAAAACTCATGTAATGAGTCATCCAGGTGAGAAGCCATACCAAAGTGAATTGTGTGATAAAGTCTGCGCAAAAATGCTGGTTATATATCCATAATCACAAGCATTCTGGTGAGAAAACCACCATCAATATGACGTATGTGATTTACAATTTACAACTTATTGTAATCTCGAAATTCATGCAGGGACACAAAGCAGAAAGAAGCCAGCATACTGACCGATCCAGGTCATAGGAATACTGGAGGAAAGTCCTACATGTGTCATATCTTTGAACAGGCATTTGCTGTCTCTTGTTTTCCTGTCACACACACTTAAGGAAACATACAGGAGAAAACCATACATAGGTGGTTATCTGTAGAAGAACTTCAGCTCAACAGAAACTGATTTCATCAATAAGAAAGGCTAGACTGAGGGGGAAGATGGCAGAATAGGAGGATCCTAAGCTCATCTCATCCCACGGACACCGTGAGGCAAACAGATACATCTATGCCACTAACTCTGAAAATTACCTGAAGACTGGCAGAACAGATCTTCCAGTTAACTGCAGAGAAGAGGCCACATCAGCAAAACGGGAAGGCGGAGATGCAGCTGGGAACCAAATCCCAGGTAAGACTAACCACAGACAGGAGAAACACTGCATGCCCACAGAAACAGGACGATGAGACCTCACACCAGGCACCCCTGGCACTGGGGACCCACACGGGGAAGATGAGTCCCTCGCTTTGAAAACCTGTTGGGTGTAATTTGGGGAGCTTTGAACACCAGCGGGCTCACCTCTAGGAGGGCAGGAAGGCAAAAGGAAATGGAGTCCCTGCCCTTCAGGAGTCAGAATAAATAACTCCATCCAAGACACAGCACATACAGTGGTTTGAAACTGCCTGGGGTACTGTGAAGACTTTTTTTTTTAAAGATTTTATTTATTTATTTGACAGAGACAGAGACAGCGAGAGAGGGAACACAAGCAGGGGAGTGGGAGAGGGAGAAGCAGGCTCCCCACTGAGCAGGGAGCCCGATGTGGGGCTCGATCCCAGGACCCTGGGATCATGACCTGAGCCGAAGGCAGACGCTTAATGACTGAGCCACCCAGGTGCCCCAGTACTTGTGAAGATCTATTGACTAATCTTAGAACATGTGCTAGAGGGGCAGGGATCTTCAAATGTCTCCGGGAAGAAAAAAGCTGGTGGGCACCATTTCTCCTCCACTCCCCCAGCCTAGAAAGCTCTCCCATCTATCTTGCCAGCAGCACATGCCCTGCCCCAGGATTCCCCTGCAGACCCACCCATCCAACCCACCTGCCAGAGCAACTGTCCCCCCAGAGCAGCTCCTGCCCTGCCACACCCCACTGGCAGCCCCAGCAGGGACCAGGGCCACTCCGAAGTGACTCCTGCCCTGGGGAGAGGTGGGGATAACTCCACACACAAGTTTCAGCCACGTTGCCTCTTAGCTGGCTACACAGGAAGCAAACCCTGACCTTGGGTGTACCTGCAGTGATGGCCCAGAGGCTAATGACAGACATCTTGGCTGACTGTCAGCCCTGCCCACCAAAGAACTCACAGGGGCCTCAAACCTCTCAATGCAGAGACCGAACCCTGCCCTGTGGACCCAAAGCAGGCAAAGGAGCTCATTGCAGCTGGCTCAGCTAAAGATAACCCATGGCTCAGCTCCAGTGGTAGTGCTCAGGTAGCCCCAGAGTGAAAACCTGGTAACTGGGGGGTGGGGTGAGTGGGGGCGGGACTGCGCTACAGGGCGCCACGGGACCTCCACTCATGAGGCCACTACTTTTAAGAAACCAACACCGAAACTAAGACAAAATAGAGGAATCTCTGCAAAATGAAAGAACAAGACAAAATCAGTAGAAGAGCCAAATAAAATGGAGATAAACAATATGCTCGATAAAATTCAGAATAATGGTCATCAAGATACTCAGCCTCACTAATCCAGCCTTACAAGAAATATTAAAGGAGATTCTTTAAGTGGAAAGAAAAGTCAGTAACAAGAAGAAAATTGTGAAAGGAAAGAATTCCACAGGTAAAAGCAAAGATACAGTAAAAGTAGTAGATTAATCACTTACAAAGCTAATGTGGAGGATAAAACACCCAAATAGCAAAATCAATGATATCTACAAAATATAGTCAAGGAATACACAAAAGAAAAAGATATAAGATATGACACCATCTATATAAAATGAGGAGGGAGGAGTAAAAATGTAATGTTTTTAGACCATGTTCAAACTTAAGCAACCATCCACTTAGTATAGGGTGCTATGCATATAATATATATGTGAACCTATTGGTAAGCACAATCAAAACCTGCAATACATACAAAAAAAGAGAAAGGAATCCAAACGTAACAATAAAGAAAGCTATCAAACTACAAGGGAAGAGAGAAAGAGAAGAAAAAAACTAACAAAGAAGAACTACAAAAACAACCAGAAAGGGGCACCTGGCTGGCTCAGTCAGTAGAGCGTATGACTCTGGATCTTGGGGTCCTGAGTTCAAGCCCCACATTGGGTGTGGAGCTTGCGCGCGCGCTCTCTCTCTCTCTCACACACACACACACACACCAGAAAAAATTAACAAAATGGCAATCAGTAAAACCTATCAATAATTATTTTTTTAAGTGTACATTATTTATTTTTTTGAGACACAAAGAGACCAAATGAATTGGGGGGGGCAGAGGGAGAGGGAGAGAAAGAATCTTAGGCAGGCACCACTCCTGACACAGGGCTCCATCTCATGACCCTGAGATCATGACCTGAGCTGAAATCAAGAGCTGGGTGCTTAACTGACTGAGCCACCCAGGCACCCCAATAATTACTTTAAATGTAAAGGGACTAAATGCTCCAATCAAAAAACTGAATAGATAAAAAAGCAAAACCTATGTACATGCTGTCTACAAGAGACTCACTACATATGTAAAGACACAGACTGCAAAGTTGGAAAACCACGTACCATACAAATGGAAGTGGAAAAAAAAGTAGGGGTAACAATACTTACTTCAGATTAAAAAAAGGCTTTAAAACAAAGACTAGGGGTGGCTGGGTGCCTCAGTCGGTTGAGCAGTGGACTCTTGCTTTCAGCTCAGGCCATGATCTCAGGGTTGTGAGATCGAGCCCCACACTGGGCTCCATGCTTAGTGGGGAGTCAGCTTCAGGATTCTCTCTCTCTGTCTACCCCTCCCCCCGCTTGCCCTCTCTCTAAAATAAATACTTTTTTTTTTTTTTTAGAAAAGATTTTATTTATTTATTTGACAGAGAGAGAGAGAGAGTACAAGCAGGGGGAGCAGCAGAGGGAGAGGGAGAAGCAGACTCCCCGCTGAGCAGGGAGCCCGATGCAGGGCTCGATCCCAGGACCCCGGATCATGACCTGAGCCGAAGGCAGATGCTTAACCGACTGAGCCACCCAGGCACCCCTAAAATAAATAATCTTTTAAAAAAATAAAACAAAGACTAATAGCAGAAAAAAGAAGGGCATTATGTAATGACAGAAATATTGATCCATATACCCAACACAGGAGCATCTATAAACATACAGCAACTTTTAACAGACATAAAAGGACAAAGTGAAATTAATAGAAGTAACAGTAGGGGCCTTTAGTACCCCACTTACATCAGTGGACAGATCATCCCAACAGAACATCAAGGAAACAGTGGCTTTGAATGACACATTAGACCAGATGGATCTAACAGATATATACAGATATTCCATCCTAAAACAACAGAATACAAATTTTTTTTCAAGTGCACACAGAACATCCTCCAGGGTGGATGCTAGGACACAAAACAAGACTCAATAAATTTAATAAGCCTGCAATTGTATGAAGCATCTTTGGCAACCACAAAAGTCTTAAACTAGAAATCAGTTACAGTGACAATCAATTTCTACAGTATGAAACTGGAAATCAAATCTGGAGAAAACACAAATACATGCAAGCTGAACAACATGCTGCTCAACAACAAGTGGGCCAAACATGAAATCAAAAAGGAAATTTAAAAAATACATGCAGACAAATGATAACGAAAACACAACTGTCCAAAATCTGTGGGATTCAGCAAAAGCTGTTTTAAGAGGAAATTTTATAGCAATACAGGTCTATCTTAAGGAACAAGAAGAATCTCAAACAACCTAACCTTACACCTAAAAGACCTAGAAAAAGAAGAACTAATAAAACCCAGAGCTAGTAAAAGGAAGGTAATAATAAAAATTGAGTGGAAGTAAATGCAATACAGACCAAAAAACAAAAGAAAAGATCAATGAAGCCAAGAGCTGCATCTTTGAATGGATCAACAACTGATAAACCTTTAGCCAGGCTCATCAAGAAAAAAAAGAGGACTGAAATCAGAAGTAAAGGTGAAGAAATAACAATGGACACCAAGAAATACAAAGGATCGTAAGAGAATGTTATGAAAAATTTTATGCCATCAAATTGGACAACCTAGAAGAAATGGATAAATTCCTAGATACATCCTATCTTTCCAAAGTGAATCAGGGAGAAATAGACAATTTGAACAGACCAATTACTAGTAATGAAATTCAATCAGCAATCCAAACACTCCCAACAAATGAAAGCTCAGGACCAGATGGCCTCACAGGTGAATTCTAGCAAACACGTAAAAAAGAATACCTGTTCTTCTCAAACTATTCCAAAAAATAAAAGAGGAAGGAAAACTTCCATATTCACTCTACAAGGCCATCATTACTCTGATACTGAAACGAGAGACATTACAAAAGGAAAACTACAGACCAGTATCTCAGGTAAATGCAGATGCAAAAATCCTCAATGAGGTATTAGCAAACTGAATTCAACAATACATTAAAAAATCATTCACCAAGATCGGGTATGATTGATTCCAGGGATATGACGGTGGTTCAAAATTTATACATCAATGAATGTGATACATCACATTAACAAGAGGAAAGATAAACGGCATATAACCAAACTCAACAGATGCAGAAAAAGCGTTTGACAAAATACAACATGTTTTCATGACAAAAACTCTCAAGAAAATGGGTTGAGAGAGAACATGCCTTAATAATGATAAAGTCCATATTGGAATTGTTGTTTATAATGGGCATGTAATAATTTCATAATCATAACTGTCAAGAAGTCTAAGGAAGAATAAAGAGGTGATGCAAGATGGGAATATCTTGATATAAAATCTGTGAGACACAATTACATGCTCTACTCCGAGAATCAAGAAAATTGTACCTTTCCTAACCTGCCAAGTCTTGTTGATTTTATTCATTTTTTAAAATGTGATAAAGATGGGGCGCCTGGGTGGCTCAGTCGTTAAGCATCTGCCTTCGGCTCAGGTCATGATCCCAGGGTCCTGGGATCGAGTCCCACATCGGGCTCCCTGCTCGGCAGGAAGCCTGCTTCTCGCTCTCCCGCTCCCCCTGCTTGTGTTCCTGCTCTCGCTATCTCTCTCTCTGTCAAATAAATAAATAAAATCTTAAAAAAAAATAAAAATAAAAATAAAAAAAATAAAAAAAAATGTGATAAAGAAGTTATTTGGGGACCAAAAACTTAGAATCCCTGACATTGTATCTAAGAACATTTTCATTTTAGAAGGAGAATTTGCACCAAGGAGTAAAAAAAATTCTTTAAGGACTAAAAAATTTAATAAATAAAATAAATCTGTCTTCCTATCCCATCAATACGCTAGTTTCCAAGAGCAAATACGAATTAGTCGTAGGATCGATGTTTAGGTACAAAGAACACCAGTTTAACTTCCAAGAGCCACAATGGATGAAGCACTATATTCAGTCCTCCATTTGTGTTTATTCTCTTAAATAACCATATGCCTGGAGCATTAATGGTTAAGGATTCTGTCAGTGGAGGTAAACTACCTACTTGCTGTGTGATCTTCTACAAATTGCTTAATTTCATTCAAACTCAATCACCTCCTCTATGAAATGTGGACATTAACAGCACTCGACCTTGTGGGGTTGTTGTGAAGATTAAATGAATTACTCTATTTGAGGCACATAGAAGAGTTCCTAGTATAATCTAAATGCTCAAAAGCTGTTAGCTATTATTATTATGTTATTTTTACTTTTAAAAATTATTAACATTGGGGTGCCTGGGTGGCTCAGTCGTTAAGCGCCTGCCTTCGGCTCAGGTCATGATCCCAGGGTCCTGGGATCGAGCCCCACGTCTGGCTCCCTGCTCAGCAGGGAGCCTGCTTCTCCTTCTCCCACTCCCCCTCCTTGTGTTCCCTCTCTCGCTGTGTCTCTGTCAAATAAATAAATAAAATCTTTAAAAAACATAAAAATTATTAACATTGCAAAACATAGGAAGAAGCTTTCGTAACTGAAGGGAGAAATAGTTCTGCAAACGGTTGGAGACTTCAATATAACACTTTAAGTTACGGATAAAACATCTAGACAGAAAATCAATAAAGAAGCAGAGAACTGGAACAACACTATAAACCATCTATACTTAACAGACACAAAGAACACTCCGTCCAACCATGCTGGAAAACACAGTCTTCACAAGTGCACACAGAACCTTCTCCCGGAGAGATGCTAGGCCAAACAGGTCTCAATAAATTTTAAAAGATTGAAATCTTACAAAGTATCTTCTCCAACCATAAGGGAATAAAATTAGAAATCACCTTAAAAAATGGAAAACTGGGAAATTCACAAGTATGTGGAAATGAAACAACATACTCTTAAACAACCAGTGCATCAAAGAAGAAATTGCAAAGGAAAACAGAAAATATTTAGAGTAAAAAAAAAAAAAAATACAACTACCAAAGTTTTTGGGATGTAGTGAGAGCAGGACTTAGAGGCAAAGTTCTAAGTATAAATGCCTGTGTTAAAAAAAAAAAAAAAAACAACAAAACCCACAAAGATCTCAAATCAGTAACCTAAATTTACACTTTGAGGAACTAGAAAAAGAAGAGCAGACTAAACTAAGAGCTAGAAGAGGGAAGGAAACAGTAAAGACTAGAGCAGAGAGAAATAAAATAGAGAAAAAATAAGAGAACCTATGAAACCAAAATTTGGCTCTCTGGAAAGAAAAAAACCTTTAGGTATAATGACAAAGGAAAAAAAAAAAAAGAGAGAGATAAAATTACCTAAAAGAAGAAATCGAAGATGACACAAACAAATGAAAAGATATTCAATGCTTATGGGCTGCAAGCATTAGTATCATTAAAATGTTCGGGTATTCTTGGGAAAACACTACCCAAAGAATTGAAGAGAGACTCAAACAGTTACGTGCACACCAATGTTCACTGCAGCATTATTCACAGAGGCCAAAAGATGGCAACAACGCAAATGTCCAGCGGCAGAGGAAGAGATAAATAAAATGTGGTCTATGCATACATAATGGACACTTCCGCCATTAAAAAAAAAAAAAAGGAATCAAGTCCTGACACCTGCTGCAACACTGATGAAGCTTGAAAACATTATGCTAATTGAAAGAAGCCCGACAAAAGGACAAATACTGTATGGTCCCACTTACATAACATATCTAGAATAGGCCAATTAATAGAGACAGAAAGTAGATTACAGGTTACAGGGGCCTAGGGGAAAGGGGGAAATGGGAACTATTGCTTAATAATTGCAGAGTCTCTGTTGTTTATTATTATTATTACTATTATTATTAAGTAGGCTCCATGCCCAACATGGGGCTTGAATTCACGACCCTGAGATCAAGAGTCACGTGCTCTACCGACTGAGCCCACCGGGCGCCCCCCAGAGTCTTTGTTTCAAGTGATGAAAAGCTTTGGAAACAGTGGTGACTGGTGCACAGCACTGTCAATGTGATTAATGCCACTTAATTGTACACTTAAAAATGGTTAAGGCACATTTTGTTGTATCTATTTTATCACACTAAGAAAGTGAAAAAAACTAAACTTATGGGACATCTGTTTAAAAAATGCAAATAATCACGTCCCAACCTCAGGAATTCTGATAGAGTAGATCTCAAGAGGGGCCCAGAATTTTCATTTTAGTCCGTAAGCCACTCTTCCCCCCAAGTGATCCTGATACAGGGAGCCCTAAGATCTCACACTGAAAACCACTGGTATTGTTCCTCGGCTGTAAATAACACGGGGGCCTCTTCCTCCAGGGGATTCATGCCTTCAGCTCCTACATCTCAACTTCTTATTTGAATCTTAGAAAGAAGGAAAACAAACTTTATTTTTATAAAAGATAAGAATTTCTTAACATTCTATCAAGTTCTGTTTGTTCAAAACAGTAGAGAGTGGCAAGGAACGGTCTTTTGAGGCCCTTTTCCACTTCCCAGAGATCACCACTGTGACCGAATGATGTGCACTCTCCAGAAGAGAAAAGGCGGCTTCTCCGAGTCTTTAATGTGCTAATTTGCACCAGGACTTTGCAAAAGGTGGGGATGCAGGGATCTCTAAACACTTTGGAGCATGAGTCCCATCTCTCCCTGATAAGTATCTGCAGAATCAGTGTTCCATGAATTACTCTCCGGGCCATGCTGAACCATGTAACATACACACATATGGGATTTCCAAGTGCATAGAGATTACTTCTATCCCAGATCTTGTCAAATAGCACTTGGCATCTTTTCAATCCCTTCTCTGTTCCTTCTTCTATTACAATAACTTGAAAATTTTATTTCACAGATAGCTTTCCATTAAGGCACTGGATGCAATTCAACTTTAGTCAATTCATGTGAGATTTGGATGGCTGAGAAGAGAAAAATCTTGCAGGATGGTGGCTGATAGTTTCTAACGTTCGCGAATTCTTGCAGTGGCCATGTTCCACCCATCACCATTTATATACCAGCTGTGTGGGGAGAAGGGTATGAAATCTAGATGCTTATTTCAAAGTGTGCTGGCCTTCCTAATTTCTGGATCTCAGTTAATCTGGAAGATTATGGCAGACTCCCCAGACTTCTACTCCTCTGGCCCTTCCAATGATGGTGTGAGCATCTAATTCCCTATACAAAATAACTTCGTTGGCCTAACTCCAGTGGTTGCCATTTCTCAAATACCCATTTCAGATGATTTCAACTTTTATTATCTAGTCCTTCTTTCTTTCCTGGCAAATTCAAGTTACTGTGTCTAGCAATAAATACTTCAGGGGACACATTTCAAATTGCTAAGAAAAGCAAAATATAACTATAATCAAGCTTTGGTATAGTCCAAAATCAGCTGATATCGTGATTTCTGTACATCATGAAAATATTTCTTCTGTCCTTTAAAACTATTTTTGTCCTGATCCAGATGATGTTCCAAAGTACCAGGCAGATGAGCTGGCATACCACCACCCATAAAAGGCTGAGATCAGCTCAGTGAAAATCCCCAATGTAAAGCATAGTTCTTTAAAATATGGTTGGGGGGCACCTGGCTGGCTCAGCGGGTAGGACGTGTGACTCTCAACCTCAGGGTCTGGAGTTCAAGCCCTGTTGGGCATGGAGCCTACTTAAAAAAAAATAAGAAAATATGGTTGGAATTACATCTAACCTTGTCTGTTACATCAAAAGGTAAAGCAAATGATGCGTTCTAAATTGGCAAACTTTTTTCTGCGAATTATTAGGTTTTTCTTCCTCCCCTTGAAAAATAAATGCACAGATAATACCAACATGTTTAAAGCTTCCATCATAGGGGTGCCTGGGTGGTTCAGTTGGTTAAGTGTCTGCCTTCGGCTCAGGTCATGATCCCAGGATCCTGGGATCGAGTCCACGTGCATCTAAAGTAGACCATGTTTCTAATTCAGGGCAAACTGTTAGCCTCATGGAAATAAGTAAATAGAAAAACCACTAATTAAAAAATTAACCTAACATTTGCCTGGGCTTTCTTAGAGCTAGAAAGAATCCCCTACGATGAACAGCGATCCAATCAATTTGGAGTATGTTGAAGTTCCCACATCCTTCTGAAGAAAATATAGTAACACATGCTCATACTAAAGAGATTGAAGATTGTTCTCCTACAGTATCTATCATTCAATAAATATGTCCCGCATCAGGCTCCCTGCTCAGCGGGGAGCCTGCTTCTCCCTCCCCCTCTGCTGCTCCCCCTGTCTGTGCACTCTCTCTCTCTCTCATTCTCACTCTCTCAAATAAAGAAGTGAAATCTTGAAAAAAAAAAAAGCTCCCATCATAGAAAACATTCTGTTTAAAAATGAAAATATGCGGGGCGCCTGGGTGGCTCAGTCATTAGGCGCCTGCCTTCAGTTCAGGTCATGATCCCAGGGTCCTGGAATCGAGCCCCGCATCGGGCTCCCTGCTCAGCGGAGAGCCTGCTTCTCCCTCTCCCACTCCCCCTGCTTGTGTTCCCTCTCTCACTGTGTCTCTGTTAAATAAATAAAATCTTTTAAAAAAAATGAAAATATGCTTCCCTAGGATCAGGTGTACAATCAAATTAGTGCTGTCGGTCTTGGCCTTGATGGTTCTCAACTTCTCTTGACTTTGCTGGCCTCTATCACTTAGGTCTCAGCATGCCTACAAGGCAAATTTAAGATGTCTACAGAATAAATTATGAACTTAAAGTAAGATACTGGAAATCTTAGCTCTTTTCACCCATCCATGTGGATGGGCTGCTTTGCCAAAATATTTATATATACTTCAATTAAGCAGATATCAAGTAGTGAATATAATGATTATTTATATTGAAATACTAATCTGTAGGTGTATCATTAGGTTTTCAACTGCCACATCATTTCTTAGAATAGCACAATTTACTCTACGGAATTGAATGTCTTATGATGTGACTTAAGGATTGTCACATTAATTATAGGCAACTGAATACAGAAGACATTCAACTAAAATTTTGAGGATATAGGAGTTTAGAAAGAATCAAAGTTTGCTCGACTAATAATGATACACTTTGTTAAATTTAAAGCAGATGAAGCTTTAGCAAAACATGTTCTAACTACAGAAGGATTCCCCTGCACAAAAGAATTACCACCTTGTATATGATTAAAGGTTATCTGTCTGAAAAGAGGAGGCCAGGACTCTTGTTCTACACAATCTTCTTCAGTAGAATCAGAAGACATTATGTCAAAGACACAATTATTTGAACAGCTGGTTTGCTTTACTGCAAATCGTGACTGAACTTAATACCATTATCAATATAAAATGTTATTGTGGCATTAAACTACAGTTATATAGGATGGGCCCATTGTGGGGAGAAGTTGGGTGAGGGGACCCTACAGGATTTCATGGGACTCTATGTACTATTTTGCTACTTCCTGTGACTCTACGGTTATTCCAAAATAAAAGCATTTGAAAAATGGTCCCAGGGGTGCCTGGGTGGCTCAGTCGTTAAGCGTCTGCCTTCGGCTCAGGTCATGGTCCCAGGGTCCTGGGATCGAGCCCTGCATCAGGCTCCCTGCTCGGCGGAAAGCCTGCTTCTCCCTCTCCCATTCCCCCTGCTTGTGTTCCCTCTCTCGCTGTGTCTCTCTGTCAAATAAATAAAATCTTAAAAACTAAATAAATAAAAAATGGTCCCAATGGTTTGCAAAGACATCAGTTTATGTTAGGTACCCAGACTGTAACCCTGCTCTCCAAAGTGATTCACTGAATGCTGCATGCAGACTGGATCTTCAAGTTTTCACAATGTGGCTACAAACCCTCATTTTGAAAAGAATGCTCTGTAATGCTGACTTTTGAAAATCTGAATTAGACCCAAGTGAACTTCATGTTTTTGTTTTTAAAGATTTTATTTATTTATTTGACAGAGAGAGAGAGACACACACACAGCAAGAGAGGGAACACAAGCAGGGGGAGTAGGAGAGGGAGAAGCAGGCTTCCCGCGGAGCAGGGAGCCCGATGCGGGGCTCGATCCCAGGACCCTGGGATCATGACCTGAGCCGAAGGCAGATGCTTAACGACTGAGCCACCCAGGTGCCCCATGTCTTCTGCCCATTTCTTAACTAGATTTTTTTTGGGGTGGTATTGAGTTTGATAAGTTATTTTAAAAACACTTTTAATTTACTTGACAGAGACACAGCGAGAGAGGGAACACAAGCAGGGGAGTGGGAGAGGGAGAAGCAGGCTTCCCGTGGAGCAGGGAGCCCGATGCAGGGCTCGATCCCAGGACCCCGGGATCATGACCTGAGCCGAAGGCAGATGCTTAACGACTGAGCCACCCAGGCGCCCCTGAACTTCATGTTAATACAATGGAATCATAAAAATTTTCACTCCAATTTTTAGATCTAATTATGGAAATTTCCTCAGCAACATACCAAAAGTAACTATTTCATTCCTCCTTTGTCATTCCTAAGAGTTTTTTTAAAACTCTGCTCCCAATCCAACCGCTAACAGTATCGTCACTACGACGGCACTCCTCTTACCATAGAGAAGTGTATCAGGGTAACATGCTGTACACCTTCAATTTACTTTCATATTTCAAATATATTCCATTTAAAAATAAATTAATTTAAAAACAGTTTACTTTTATTTTTATTATTATTATTTTTTAAAGATTTTATTTATTTATTTGACAGAGAGAGAGAGAGCAAGAGCAGGAACACAAGCAGGGGGAGTAGGAGAGGGAGAAGCAGGCTCCTGGCCGAGCAGGGAGCCCGATGTGGGACTCAATCCCAGGACCCTGAGATCATGACCTGAGCCGAAGGCAGTCGCTTAACCAACTGAGCCACCCAGGCGCCCCAACAGTTTACTTTTAAAAAAATATTTTATTTATTTACTTGACAGAGAGAGAGAGAGAGAGAGAGAGAGAGAGAGACTGAGAGAGCACAAGCAGGGGGAGCAGCAGAGGGAGAGGGAGAAGCAAACTCCCCGCTGAGCCAGGAGCCCGATGTGGGGCTTGATCCCAGGACCCCGAGACAGTGACCTGAACCGAAGGCAGATGCTTAACCGACTGAGCCACTCAGGCACCCCCAAAACAGTTTAGTTCTTTAAAAAATTATGGCATTAAAATTTGCATGTATTTGTGCTGGTGGGGATGTGAATCTTTGTCACAGCCTCATTTCAAACTAAAGCCTGTAGTAATCACAACAGTATGGTATTGGCATAAATACAGACACACAGATCAAGGTAACTGAACAGAGCACCCAGAAATAAACCCATGCACATATGGTCAATTAACACATGACAAGTGAGCCAATAATCAACAATGGGAAAAGGACAATCTCTTTAATAAATGGTATTGGGAAAACTGGACAGCTACATGCAAAAGAATGAAACTGGACCACCATCTTACACCATACACAAAAATTAACTGATAATGAATCAAAGACATGAATGTAAGATCTTTAACCAGAAAACTACTAGATGAAAATAGGGGTAAGCTCCTTAACGTTGGTCTTGGAGAGGATTTTTTGGATCTGACACCAAAAGCAGAGATAACAACAACAAAAATAAAACACGTGGGACTACATTAGAAAAGGGAACCATTGGGGCGCCTGGGTGGCTCCGTTGTTAAGCGTCTGCCTTCGGCTCAGGTCATGATCCCAGGGTCCTGGGATCGAACCCCGCATCAGGCTCCCTGCTCCGTGGGAAGCCTGCTTCTCCCTCTCCCACTCCCCCTGCTTGTGTTCTCTCTCTCGTTGTCTCTCTGTCAAATAAATAAATAAAATCTTTAAAAAAAAAAAAAAAAGAAAAGGGAACCATTGAGTCACCTGGGTGGCTCATTCAGCTAAGCATCTGACTTTTTTTTTCTTTAAAGATTTTATTTTATTTATTTGACAGAGAGAGACACAGCGAGAGAGGGAACACAAGCAGGGGGAGTGGGAGAGGGAAAAGCAGGCTTCCCACGGAGCAGGGAGCCCGATGTGGGGCTCAATCCCAGCACCCTGGGATCATGACCTGAGCTGAAGGCAGACGCTTAACAACTGAGCCACCCAGGCACCCCAGCATCTGATTCTTGATTTTGGCTCAGGTCATAATCTCAGGGTCCTGAGATCAAGCCCCATGTTAGGACCCCACAGTGGGCGTGGGGCCTGCTTAAAATTCTCTCCCTCTCCCTTCCGCGCCCCTCCTCCATCTCAAAAAAAAAAAGGGGGAACCATCAACAAAATGAAAAGGCAAGAAAACATTTGTAAATCATATTTGATAAGCGGTTAATAACCAAAATATATAAAGAATTCCTACAACTCAATAGCAAATAAACAATCCAACTTAAAAATGGGCAGAAGATCTGAAGAGACGTTTTACCAAAAAATACATACAAATGACCTCAGTACATGAAAAGATGCTCACCACCACTTATTATCAGGGAAATGCAAATCAAAACCACAAGGAGACATCACCTTACACCTGTCAGAATGGCTAGACTCAAAAAGACAAGAAATAGCAGGTGTTGGCGAGGATGTGGAGAAAAGGGAGCCCTCGTGTGCTGTTGGTGGGAATGTAAATGGGTATAAGCACTGTGGACAACAGTATGGAGCTTGCTCAAAAGTTACTAAAATAGAACTACCATATATGTTTCAGCAACTCCACTTCTGGGCATTTATGCCAAGAAAATGAAAACACTAATTCTAAGAGCTATCTACACCTGCACGTTCATTGCAGCATTATTTACAAGAGCCAAGACATGGAAATAATCTTAGCATCCATCAACAGATGGATAAGGAAAATGTGATGTATATGTACAATGAAATATTATTCAGCCATAAAAAGGAGGAAATCTTCCCATTTGTAACAGCATGTATGAACCTTGAAGGCATTATACTAAAATGAAGTCAGAGAAAG
This sequence comes from Mirounga angustirostris, assembly GCF_029215605.1. Classification (NCBI taxonomy): domain Eukaryota; kingdom Metazoa; phylum Chordata; class Mammalia; order Carnivora; family Phocidae; genus Mirounga; species Mirounga angustirostris. Next base: position 26,210,961 of record NW_026991719.1, on the reverse strand, counting down.
ACAAATACTATATGATCGCACTTGTATGTGGAATCATAAAAAAAAAAGGAAAAAAAGCTCACATACAGAGATCCTATTGGTGGTTGTCCCAGGGGAAGGGAGCAAATGGGTGAGGGCAGGGAAACAGTACAAACTCCCACTTATAAAGTAAGTCATGAGGATGTCATGTACAGAATGGTGAGTACAGTTAACACTGTGTTGCATGTTTGAACATTGCTAAGAGCAGATCTTAGTAACTGTCCTCACAAGGAAAAAAAAAAAAAAAACCTCTGTAATTACATATGGTGATGTATGTTCACTAGACTTACTATAGTGATTATTTCACAGTGTATACAAATATCGAACCATTATGCTATATACCTGAAATATAATGTATGTCAATTACACCTCAAGAAAAACATCACATGTATTTGTGCTTTTGGAGACAGAAATATTTGTTCATTCGTAGAGAAATATAGGCTTGATCTCTGTCTGCTTAGAGATCTGTTTTCCCAGAATCATTGCGTGTGCCCTGATAAAAATTCTTATAGACGATGCCTTACTTCCCCAATTGGAAAGTATTTCTTCCATACACTTGCATACACTCCCTCTCAGGGCGGTGAAATCAAAAGAACAAAGCAATGTGTGTGGCAGGTGCCAAGCATGTATTTGTGTGGATCTCAAATGCTAGCCTCATTGAAAGTGTGTCTAATTTTTAGGGTCTTTTGAATTGTTTCACCCCCCAAAAAGTTTAGAATTCTAAACCATGGCTGAAGTCTATGGTTTTCAAAAACAGGCTAAAAAGGATTCTAATTATTTACAGAAGGAGGACTGGGGAAGCTTTGGCAGCAGATGACTTCACAACTGTGTTAAGACTATCCAGTGGACTGCTTTTTCATGTTCCTAAGTTCGAGCTAACTCTCACGCGTGGGTATTTTGACAAAAGCATCTGATGACTTCATCTCTGATCTCTAGGTCTCCTCGGAGGGAGCCCCATATCTCACCCCCAGCAGTGGGATGGGGCTGGCTCATCTATGCTCTAGAAACTTGATGAGAGTCCGTTTTTGCCCCATCTGCTTTGAGCAGATGACCTTTGTCCTTGGTGTCGTCTGTAGGGATGTTGGCCCGGAGCATGATACCTAATGACTGGGTCTCCTAAGATTGCTGCACTTACGGAATTTCAGTTGATGGATGGATTGTTGTTTTATTCCTTTTATTGGCTTTTGAGACCAATGTGGACAACAGAGATTTACTCCCCAATCTTCGAAGGCACAGTGCTGTTCTACAGGATCGCCCCAGGCTGCAGGAGTCAGAATTTATGGCTGGGAGAACCCAGCAGTCAGCATTTTAACAAAGCCCCATAGGTACTTCTGATTTCCAGCCGAGGGTTAGAACCACTAGACCAGGCTAGCCCGTTTACTTTAAAATGTCCGAGCACTAGGATTTGGTCCTCCTGGCACATCACCTCTTTCAGTTAAAGACCCGCCAGCTACTGAAGTGCCCACGGTCCTGTGCGCATAAAGCAACTGCCTCAACGATGTGGCTGTACCAATTCTGTGGGAGTGGGGCTTATTCCTTGTGAGACTTTTAAGGGTATCGTCACTGGAACTGAGTCATAGATGTGCTTGAATCACATGCTCATCAAGACGTATTTGGTCTGAAGTACCCTTAAATTATTAGCTCTTTTCCAACTCGGACAAATTTTGTGTTTTTAGCACAAGAAGAATTCCAGTGAAGAGTACCCCTCTTTCTCCCCTTCGTCTCGTGTATACACGTGCACACACACACATGCTTCTTAATTTTAGCCTCAGAATTCGGGCTGACTTTTTGCTCACCAGATATTGGGGCTGCCATACACACACTATCTTTGGGCAATGAACAAGCTTTCCATGTGGAACAGTCTAGGTTTTCCCTCTCTTACAAGAAAACATAACTGAGTGTTTTGGCTAACTTGGGGCTGGGACTTCAGTCTTCTGGTAGGTAGATTTAAGCAACTTTTTTTTTTTTTTGAAGATTTATTTACTTGAGAGGGAGCACACGTGAGAGCAGGGGAGAGGGGCAGAGAGAGTCCTAAGCATACTCCGTGCTGAGCATGGAGCCCAGTGTGGGGCTTGATGTCACGACCCTGAGATCAGGGTCTGAGCTGGAACCAAGAGTCGGACGCCTCACGGACTGTGCCACCCAGGCGCCCCTATGTGACATCTCTTTACTCCCTAGTTTCATCCCCTGAAGTATATACCACAGACGGAGCAACTTCGGACTAAAGAAAAACTCAACCCGTGTCCCCAGAGGTGTTTTATATACACAAAGACACAGTGCACATTGCCTGGCAAATAAGAGATGCTTAATGAAGACCTGGTTGAATCAATGTCTACTATACTTGAGTTAACGAGTGTAGTGGGTTAATGAGTGTTAATGGGAGGGGCGACAGGGTGCTGACAAAAATCATATTTTATGAATGCACATTAAGACCACTGAGAGAGATTTTGTCCTAAGGGAAACAGAAGCTTGGTATACCAAGCCAGCTGCAGGTGGCTACTGGCCGCCAGAAACTCATTGAAGTGGACGATGAACGCAAACTTCATACCTTTTATGAGAAGCGTATTGGCTACAGAAGTTGCTGCTGATGCTCTGGGTGAAGAATGAAAGGGTTATGTGGGACAAATCAGTGGTGGCAATGACAAAGAAGGCTTCCCCATGAAGCAGGGTGTCTTGACCCATGGCCGTGTCCACCTGCTGCTGATTAAGGGGCATTCCTGCTATAGACCAAGGAGGATGGGAGAGAGAAAGCGCAAATCTGTTCAGGGTTGCACTGTGGATGCCAATCTCAGTGTTCTCAACTTGGTCATTGTAGAAAAAGGGGAGAAGGATATTCCTGGACTCACTGTGCCTCGTCTCCTGGGGCCCAAAAGAGCCAGCAAAATCCGCAAACTTTTCATCTCTCTAAAGAAGATCATGTCCACCAGTATGCTGTGAGAAAGCCCCTGAACAAAGAAGGTAAGAAACCTAGAACCAAAGCGCCTGCGATTCAGCGTCTTGTCACTCCACGTGTCCTCTAGCCCAAACATCAGCGTATTGCTTTGAAGAAGCAGCGCACTCGGAAAAATAAGGAAGACGCTGCAGAATATGCTAAACTTTTGGCCAAGAGAATGAAGGAGGCCAAAGAAAAACGCCAGGAACAGATTGCCAAGAGACGGAGGCTGTCCTCTCTGAGAGCTTCTACCTCTAAGTCTGAGTCCAGTCAAAAATGAGATTTTCTAAGAGTGACAAATAAGATCAGACATAAAAAAAAAAAAAAGACCATGGAGAGTGGTCTGGAACCCAGGCCATCCGCACAAACGGAACCACGCACAGTGTTTAACAGTTGCCAGCGCCCTTGTAGAAGATCACTCCTTCACGGAGAAAAACACGGAGGGAAAGAGTGTCCTGTGCCTCTTTGTTTTCTTTCTGGAGCATAAATGGCGGGAGAAATTTTTAAGTTATCAGAAATGGACATGAAGACACAGCTGAGAACTTGAGCTCCAGTGGGCGTTCAGCAGTGGGCTCTCCACCTCCCTCGCCCTGACAGCCTCCTCTGCCACAAGTGGACACTTGTGAAGGGTCTGGAGGGTTCCCAAGAACATGTGGTCTGATAGAGCCTCCTAAGCGTCCCACAGGACTCAATTTCTACCTCTTCCGTAGTTCTACAACCCCCTGAGTTCAAGTTTATGGCAAAAAAGTCTATGGCTGGTGTGCCTGGGTGGCTCAGTCGTTAAGCGTCTGCCTTCGGCTCAGATCGTGGTCCCAGGGATCGAGCCCCGCGTTGGGCTCCTTGCTCAGCGGGAAGCCTGCTTCTCCCTCTCCCACTCCCCCTGCTTGTGTTCCGTCTCTCACTGTCTCTGTCAAATAAATAAAATCTTAAAAAAAAAGTCTATGGCTTCTGTTTGTGTTATATATGAGGGTTTCTGTGATTTAACAGAGAACTTTTATTCTCCACGCAATTCTAACCTACTCCAGAATGCCTACCATATTACCATACCAGGGATTTTACTAATATTCTAGAATGCAAAGCTAAAGGAAGAGGGTTTTTTTTTTTAATTAATTTATTTATTTGAAAGAGAGAGAGAGATTGCACAAGCAGTGTGAGGGGCCAAGGGAGAGGGAGAAAGAGTCTCCAGCAGATTCAGCACCAAGCGCAGAGCCCTATGTGGGGCTTGATCCCAGGACGCTGAGATCATGACGTGAGCTGAAACTAAGAGTCGGAGGCTTAACGAACTGAGCCACCCAGGCGCCCCTAAACAGTTTTGACAGAGCTCTTGAACTGAAAATTGAAAATAAACTTAGACATGTAAATAAATGTAAGATTAAGTGGAACTACTCTACAGAGATAAACCTGTGTGTGTGTGAAATCCAATTCTCAGCAGACAGTAACCAGGTGTCTTACAATTCAACTCAATTCTGACACTATCTACCCAAAGATAGTATCAGATCCAAGAGGTTAAGAACTCAGTCCTAAAAGAATGCCTGTCCTTTCAGACACCAATCACAAGTCCAGTTGGTCACCTACGCTTCTGTCTGACTGGCTATACATCAGAGGTTCCCACTACCCGCTTCTTAGGTTCCATTAATTTGCTAGAACAGCTCACAGAACTCAGAGAAACATTTGCCTTCCCAGATTCCTAGTGTATTATATCAGGATAGAAGTCAGGAACAGCCAGATGGAAGAGATGCACAGAGCAAGGGAAGAGGAAAGGAGCAGAGCTGCTGGGCTCTCTCTAGCACATGACTTTCCCTGAATCTCCAGGCGGTCACCAATTCAGAATCTCTTTGAACCCCACCCCTTTTGGGGTCTTTATGGAAGCTTCATTACATAGGCATGAATGATTCATTCATTGGCCCCTAGGGATTGAACTTCATCTCCAGCCCTTCTCGTCTCCCCAGAGGTCAGGCAGCAGGAGGGAACAGTTCAACTGTCTAAGCATGTGGTCGGTGCCCCTGGCAATCAGCCCCCATCCTTAGGTGCTTTCCCAAAATCACTTATTAACGTAACAAACACACCTTTACCACTCTCATCACAGGAAATGCTAATGCTTTTAGGAGCTCCGTACCAGGGAAGGGACAAAGAACAAATATGTATTTCTCATTATAAATCATAGTAACACAAATAGTAAGACAAGATTTTAATGAGAGAGGATAATAAGGGTCTGTTTGCTGATTTATGTAAATGAGGATATATAAAAGTACATAAATCTTAAAGGTACAAGCTGAAAAATTCTACATATATAGACATACATATAAATCACCAACCACATCAAGATATGGAATATTTCCAGCACCTCAAAGGCTCCTTTGCAGCTTCTTTATGTTGGTTTTCCCCAAAGGATAACCATTATTTTAATTTATTATCATAAATCAGTTTTGCCCGCTTTGAACTTTATATAAAGAAATGATACAGACTGTGTGTTTTGTTATATTCTTAGTTTTTAACTAAGAATGCTGTAGCCCAGAGGACATGTGATGGTGGGATTCAGTCAACAAACCAATGTAGAATATAAGGAATGTCTCTTTTCCAGTCGTATGTACTCTGGAGGTGTTCTCATCCTAACAAAAAAGCCTGGGTGAAATAGAAAACCCTTCTCATAGCAGGAAAGAAAACACTCTGCCTATTTGAAAAGAGGGATTTAGTGATGACTACAGTCTCAATGGCAGAAAGTGAATGCTTAGTATTTCAGTGTGATATGGATATATCTGCAGAAACAAACACGATTGCTAAAAGCTAGAATAATTACAACAGTTGTTATGATTTGTGAGTAGAGACCGGGACCTTTTATAAGCAGGATGTCCAGTGTGCACTGCTGAGTCCCAAGGGCTTAAAACACTTCTTGGTGATCAAAGGGAGGAAAATAGCAGAAAAGAAGGATCCTGAGTGCAGCTTGTCCCACGGACACAAGGTAATAGTTACATCTGTGTAACTACCTCTAAAAATGACCTGAGGACTAGCAAAACACACCTTCCACACTTAATCATAGAAAGGAGGCCACATCAAAAAAGACAGCAGAAGCAGAGATAATGATGGGAACCAAAACCCCAAGGAGACTCACCACCAATGGGAGGGATGCCACAAGCACTAAGAAGCAAGAGGGTCAACTTCCACACCAGACACCCCAGAGATGGGGGACATGCACTGGGAACACAAGTCCCCATGGCATTTGTCTTTGAAAACCAGTGGGGCGGGCGCCTGGGTGGCTCAGTTGGTTAAGCGACTGCCTTCGGCTCAGGTCATGATCCTGGAGTCCTGGGATCGAGTCCCACATCGGGCTCCCTGCTCGGCAGGGAGTCTGCTTCTCCCTCTGACCCTCCTCCCTCTCGTGCTCTCTGTCTCTCATTCTCTCTCTCGCAAATAAATAAAATCTTAAAAAAAAAAAATTAAAAAAAAAAAAAGAAAACCAGTGGGGCTTAACTTGGAGACCTTTTAAAATCAGAGGGGCTTAACTCCAGGGACTTGAAAAATCAGGAAGCTTAACTCCAGGAGAGCCAGAGGGCAACAGGAAATGGCGCCCCCACCCGTCAAGAGCCCGGATAATAAATAAGCCGGCAGAGACACAGGGTAGAAGCAGCAGTTTAAAAAGCACCTGGGGTACACGTAGAGGACATGTATTTACTTAGAACATGCACTGGAGGGGCAGGGATTTTTCAGGAGACATCTCTGGGAACGAGTGCTGGCAGATGCCATTTTTCTTCCCCTCTCCCAGCCCAAATAGCTGGATACTGGCAGGAGCCAGCGCTAACACTTCCCACCTATCTTGCTAGCACCAGGTGACCACCCCTACGTTCCCCTGTGGAGATCCCCCATCCCATCCGCCCACATGGGCAGGTGTCCCTCCAAAGTAGCTCCTGCCCAGCCACACCCTGCAGGCGGCACGGGCAGGGACCAGTGTCACTGGGAAGTGACTCCTGCCCTGGGGCGAGGTAGGAATAACCACACACAGGGCTGCAGTTCCAGCAGCTTTGCCTCCCAGCTGGCTGCACAGGGAGCAGGCCCTGCCCCTTGGTGCAGCTGCTGCTATGGCGGGAAGGCCCCTTACAGACAGCTAGCACACTGCCAGCCCCGGCCCCCTAACAATAGCCTCGAAGGAGATCAAGCAGGGGTGGTGCCCTGCCATTCAGGGTGCAGGCCAGGTGGGTCGTTGTGGCTGCCGGGGCTGAAGAGAAATGTGGCTCCGCCACAGCAGGGCACACACAGCCCACAGAGGGGACACTCCGAGAGTGCCTGGTTCTGGTGACCAGGGGGCACTGCGCTACAGAGCAGCATCGGACCTCTTCTTCATAAAGCCACTACTTCCAAGACCAGAAGACACAGTTGACCTTCCTAACGCATTGAAACACACTGAGTTAGACGAAATGAGGAGTCAGAGGAGTATTCTTCCAATAAAAGAACAGGACAAAATCACAACAAAAAAAGCTAAAGGAACTCGAGATAAACAACATGCCTGATCAAGAATTCAAAGCAATGGTCATGAAGATACTAGACTGGAGAAACAAGTGGAGGATCTCGGTGAGACCTTCAACAAAGAGCAGGAAAATATAAAAAACCAATCAGAGATGGAGAACTCAGGGGCTGAAGTAAAAAATACATTAGAGGGAATCACCAGCAGATTAGAGGATGCGGAAGAGAGGATGGGGGATCTGGAAGACAAAGTAATGGAAAGCAACTAAGGAAAACAGCAAGAGGAAGAAAACTATTTTAAAACGCAAACAGGAGGGGCGCCTGGGTGGCTCAGTTGGTTAAGCGACTGCCTTTGGCTCAGGTCATGATCCTGGAGTCCCTGGATCAAGTCTCGCATTGGGCTCCCTGCTTCTCCCTCTAACCCTCCTCCCTCTCATGTACTCTCTCTCTCTCTCTCAAATAAATAAATAAATCTTAAAAAAAAAAACAACAACACACAAACAGGTTAAGGCAACTCAGCAACATCATCAAGCATAGTAACAGCTGCATTATGGGGATCCCAGGGGGAGAAAGGGGGAAGGATGGCAAACCTATGTGAAAAACAATAGTTGAAATTTTCCCTAATGAGGGGAAGGAAACAGACATTGACATCCAGGAAGTGTAGAGAACCCCTAACAACATGAAAACCAAGGAGGTCCACACCAAAACATGCAGTAATTAAAATGGCAAAAAGGAGTGATAGAGGGCGCCTGGGTGGCTCAGTTGGTTAAGCGACTGCCTTCAGCTCAGGTCATGATCCTGGCTGGAGTCCCAGGATCGAGTCCTGCATCGGGCTCCCTGCTCGGCAGGGAGTCTGCTTCTCCCTCTGACCCTCCCCCCTCTCATGCTCTATCTCATTCTCTCACAAATGAATAAATAAAATCTTTAAAAAAAAAAAAAAGGAGTGATAGAGAATTTGAAAAGCAGCAAGAGGGAACCAAACACATACAAGGCAATATATATATGACGTCATGTTCATAAAATTCAGGGGGAAGTAAAAATTTATGACTTTTAGAATGGGTTCAAACTTAAGCAACCATCAATTTAATATAAACTGCTATATGTAACAGATCATATATATGAACCTAATGGTAACTACAAATCAAAATCCTATATACATATATACAGAAAACCAGAAAGGAATCTGTCCATAACACTTAAAAAAAAGTCATCAAACCACAGGGAAGAGAGCCAAAGAAAGGAGCAGAGAAGAACTACCAAAAAAAAGAAAAGAAAGAAAAAGAAAAACCTGTGAGGTAATAAAAAAGGCAATAAGTAATCAATAAGTACTTCATTTATTTTTTTTTTAAGATTTTATTTATTTGAAAGAGAGAGACACAGCGAGAGAGGGAACACAAGCAGGGGGAGTGGGAGAGGGAGAAGCAGGCCCCCCCGTGGAGCAGGGAGCCCGGTGTGGGGCTTGATCCCAGGACCCTGGGATCATGACCTGAGCTGAAGGCAGATGCTTAACAACTGAGCCACCCAGGTGCCCCTCAATAAGTACTTCAAATGTAAATGGACTAAATGCTCAAATTGAAAGACATAGGGTGATTGAATGAATAAAAAGCCAGACCCATCTATATGCTGCCTACAAGAAACTCACTTCAGACCTAAAGACACGTGCAGACTGAAAGCGAAGAGATAGGAAAACATCTACCATGTAAATGGAAGCAAAAAACCCTCCAAAAAACAAAAACAAAAAAAAACTGGGGAAGCAATGCTTCTATCAGACAAAAGAGACTTTGAAACAAAGTCTATAGCTGCAAAGAAAGGCACTACATAATAATAAAGGGAAAATCCAACAAGAAGATGTACCAATTGTCAATATTTATGCGCCAGTGGTGGGAGTACCTAAATACATAAAGCAACTATTAACAGACATAAAGGGAGACTTTGACAGTAATACAGAAAGGATATGGGGCACCTGGGTGGCTCAGTCAGTTAAGTGCCTGCCTTTGGCTCAGGTCATCATCTAGGGTTCTGGGATCGAGCCCCAAGTCAGGCTCTCTGCTCAGCAGCAAGTCTGCTTCTCTCTCTCCCCCTGCCTCCGTGATAGCTCTACCTCTCCACCTGTCTCAAATAAAAAAAAAAAAAATCTTTAAAAAAATGAGAAAGGATAAAAGCCTATGATCATCTCAAAAGGAACAGAAAAATCATTTGGCAAAACACATCTCTTCATGATAAAAACTCTTAACTAAGTAGGTTTGAGGGAACACACCTCAAGAAAGTGAAGGCCATATATGTCAAACCCACAGCTAATATCAACTCAGTGGTGAAAAACTGACAACTTTCTGCCTAAAATCAGAAACAAATAACATAATAACATCCTTATGTCCACTCTCACCCCTTTTGTTCAACATGGTACTGGAAGTCCTAGTCTTAGCAATCAGACGAGAAAAAGAAATAAAAGGCATCCAAATTGGAAAGACAAAAGTAAAAAACTGTCACTATGTACAGATGACATGATACAGAGAAAACCCTAATGACTCCAACAAAAAACTACTAGTACTGATATATATGACTTTAGTCAAGTCACAAGATACAAAATATACAGAAATCTGTTGCGTTTCTATACACAAATAAAGTATCAGAAAGAGAAAATAAGAAAAAAAAATCCCATTTACATGTGCATTAAAGAGTGTAATACCTAGGAATAAACTTAACCAAGGAGGTGAAAGACGCTTACTCTGAGAACCATAAAAAAAATTGATGAAAGAAATTAAAGATGATGCAAATAAATGTAAAGATATCCCATGCTCATACACTGGTAGAATCCGTATCATTAAATTGTCCATACTACTTAGAGCAATTTACACATTCAATGCAATGCCTATCAAAATACCAACAGCATTTTTCACAGAACCAGAACAAATAATCCCAAAATTTGTATGGAACCACAAAAGACCCCGAATAGTCAAAGCAACCTTGAAAAAGAGGAGCAAAGCTGGAGGCATCACAATTCCAGATTTCATGATATACTGCAAAGCTGTAATAATCAAAAGAATATAGGACTGGCACTAAAATGGACTTGGGTCTGTGCAAGAGCACAGAGAACCCAGAAATAAACCCACACTTATCTGCTCTATTAATCTACGACAGGGGAGGCAAGAATATACAATGGGGAAAAGATGGTCTCTTCAATGACTGGTGCTTTAAAAAATACACCAAAAGCTACATGCAAAAGAATGAAACTGGACCTCTTTCTTGCATTGTACATAAAAATCAATTCAGAATCAATTAAAGACCTAAATGTGAGGCCTGAAACTATAAAACTCTTAGAAGAAAACATAGGCGGTAATTTCTTTGACATCGGTCATAGAAACATTTTTCTAGATAGGTCTCCTCAGGAAAGGTGAACAAAAGCAAAAATAAAGTATTGGGACTACATCAAAATGAAAAGCTTTTGTACAGTACAGGAAACCATCAATAAAACAAAAAAGACAACCTACTGAATGGGAGAAGATATTTGCAACTGATAGGTCTGATAAGGGATTAAAGTCTAAAATATATAGAGAGGGGCGCCTGGGTGGCTCAGTAAGCCTCTGCCTTCAGCTCGGGTCATGATCCCAGGATCCTGGGATCGAGCCCCGCAATGGGCTCCCTGCTCCGCGGGAAGCCTGCTTCTTCCTCTCCCGCTCCCCCTGCTTGTGTTCTCTCTCTGTGTCTCTGTCAAATAAATAAATGAAATCTTTAAAATAAAATAAAATATATAGAGAACTTATACAACCTAACACCAAAAAACCCAATAATCTGCTTAAAAATAAGCAGAGGACCTCAAGAGACGTTTTTCCAAAGATGACACACAGATGGCCAATGGGCACATGAAAGAATGTTCAACGTAACTAATCATCAGGGAAATGCAAATCAAAACCACACTGAGATAGCACCTTACACCTGTCAGAATGGCTAAAATCAAAAAGACAAAGACAAACATTGGCAATGGGGGCGCCTGGGTGGCTCAGTAGGTTAAGCATCTACCTTCAGCTCAGGTCATGATCCCGGGGTCCTGGGATCGAGCCCCGCATCGGGCTCCCTGGTCTATGGGAAGCCTGCTTCTCTCTCTCCCACTTCCCCTGCCTGTGTTCCCTCTCTCGCTGTGTCTCTCTCTGTCAAATAAATAAAATCTTTAAAAAAAACAAAAGAAAACAAAACATTGCCAGTGATGTGGAGAAAAAGGAACCCTCATGCACTGTTGGTGGGATTCTAAATTGGTGCAGCCACTGTGGACAAGACTATGCATGATCCTCAAAAAATTAAAAATTGAACTCCCATATGAGGCAGTAATTCCACCACCAGGCATTTATCCAAAGAAAATGAAAACACTAGAAGGTCATGATCTCAGGGTCTTGAGAATGAGCCGTGCATTGGGCTCTGTGCTCAGTGTGGAGTCTGCTTGAGATCGCTCTCTCTCTCTGCCCCTCCCCTCACTTGCACATACTCTACTCTAAAATAAATACATCTTTATTTTAAAAAGAAAAAAAATACAAAGAAACTAAGAAATAAACCAAAAAAACAGACTCTTAACTACAGAGAACTGGTGGTTGCCAGAGGGGAGGTGGACATGACTTGGGCAAAATGGGTGAAGGGGATTAAGAGGTACAAACTTCTAGTTGTAAAAAAAATAAATCATGGAGATGAAAAGTACAGTATATGGAATATAGTCAGTAAGATTGTAATAATGTTGTTTGGTGAGAGATGGGGTCTATGCTTACCACGGTGAGCACTGAGTAACGTAAAGAATTGTTGAATCATTATGTTGTACACCTAAACTAATACAATACTGCCTATTAATTTTACTTCAATGATATATACATATATGTAATAAAAAATAAATGAAGACAAGAACAAGAAATTTTTTTTTAAAAAACGGGGCCACCTGGCTGGCTCAGTCGGTAGAGCATGCGACCCTTGATCTCAAGGTTGTGAGTTCAAGCCCCATGTTGGGTGTAAAGATTACTTAAAAATGAATTTTTTTTTAAAGATTTTATTTATTTATTTGACAGAGACACCGCGAGAGAGGGAACGCAAGCCGGGGGAGTGGGAGAGGGAGAAGCAGGCTTCCCGCAGAGCAGGGAGCCCGATGCGGGGCTCGATCCCAGGACCCCGGGATTATGACTTGAGCCCAAGGCAGATGCCTAACAAATGAGCCACCCAAGCGCCCTAAAAATGAAATCTTTTTAAAAACAAGTTTAATTACAAAGACCTAAAAACAAAAAATGGTAAAGAAAGGGAAAAATAGTTGTGCTCAAAGAATATATTAATAATGCTACAGATATACGATTTGATAATTATGAGCCATATTAATATTGATTTCCTTGGCCAAGTTAAACTTGTAAAGAGGAGAAATTACTACTTTTCACAATGGTCAGAAATTTTCTATTTATTTTTTTAAAGATTTTATTTATTTATTTGAGAGACAGAGAGAAAGAGAGAGAGCAAGGGGAGGGGCAGAAGGAGAGGGAGAAGCAGACTCCCCACTGAGCAGGGAGCCTGATGCAGGACTCGATCCCAGCATCCTGGGATCATGACCTGAGCCGAAGGCAGACACTTAACAGACTGAGCCAGCCAGGTACCCAGAAAATTTCTATTTAATTTATAGTTTACAATAGGTAATGTAACCAAAAAGCTCATCATCCAAATGTTACACAAAAGCATAGAATAGAAAATTGTCTTCTCCACCCCTGTTCCTCACCGGTATACTTCTCACCAGTGACAACCTGATACCAGTTTGGGAAGCAGCTTTAGATGTTAGAAGCACTAAAATAACATGAACCATCTATTAATCAGGTCTATAGTTTTAGATGAATGAATTAATGACATGCCTATTCTTGGGACTACTACTGTTTTGTATGGTACTTTAGGTAGGAGTTTTCATTTACACAATGGCATCACTTCTTCCCTATCGCCAGGCTCCCATGCTTTCAGTAGTCTTCCCTAACTCTGCTTCTCCAGGGGCTCCTTCCTTCTCAAATATGTTCAGGGCTTCCTACCCTTAAATACCCTCATCTCCTTACAAATAGCTTATAACTGGGGTGGGGCGGGGGACACCTGGCTGGCTCAGTCGGTGGAGCGTGTGACTCTTGATGTCAGGGCTTGAGTTCAAGCCCAGTGATGGGTGTGGAGATTACTTAAAAATAAAATCTTTAAAAACAAACAGCTTATAACTTAAAGAGGAAAAAGGATAGCTTGATAGTGGAGAAACCCGTCAGACACTAACTTAAACAAGTGATCAGAATTACCATCACCAGTAATATGTCCAATGGACAGCATGTGGCTCCTGATAAGAAAACATCCTTCACATGGTATTCCTGCCCCAATAGCACTACTCTATCCAATCCTAAGTATCAGAGCAACCCAATATTACATGACATTCTACAAAATAATGGTCAGAAAACACCAATATTATGAAAGACAAAGAAGGCAGAACTGTTCTATATTAATGAGACACAGTGACTCAGTGTAATGTGTAAGATCTTGAATTTGCTCCTAGACCAGGAAAACTTGCTATAAAAACATGATGATGAAAATTGACAATACTCGACTAAGGGCCATGGGTTAGGTAATAGTACATCAAATAATTTCCCTGGTTTTGAAATTACACTGTCTTTTGTAAGAAAATGTCCAATTCTTTAAGATTTTTATTTATTTGAGAGAGAATGAGAGCCAGAGAGATCACAGAGGGAGAGGGAGAAGCAGACCTGCCGCTGAGCAGGGAGCCTGACATGGGGCTCGATCCCAGGCCCCGGGGATCATGACCTGAGCTGAAGGCAGAAGCTTAACAACTGAGCCACCCAGGCGCCCCGAAAGGGTCCAATTCTCAGCAAGTACATACGTTAAGTATTTAGGGGTAAAAAACATGGTATCATTAACAGACTGTCCAATTGTTCACAACAAAACTGATAGACGCATGTGTGTGTATAGCTTTGTGATCTATATGTATCCATATACACACAGAGGGGACTGATATGCAAATGAAGCAAAATAATTTTGGAAGTTTGAAATTACATCTATATAAGAAGTGATCCTCCCCAAATCTCCCAGAATTGGAGTTCTGGGCTGTGGAATGAGTACACTTCTTTACCTTCTCCCCATCAAGACTCCATTAAAATGATAATAAAGGAATTAAAAAGGTACGAAAGCACAACACTGAATAAACAGAATGGGGGTTATTGAGGGACAAGAGAGGACAACAAATATCTGGCGGGCGGTTAAGAGCAGACTGATGACAGCAGATGGGAATAACCTGCAGCCAAGGGTATGTGAGAGGCAGCCGACAGGACTGCCAAGTGCACGGAATGTCTTGGGTTCAGAGTCTCTAGGTTCTGGAGAGGACAGGAGGGAGAAGCCGAATGGATAACCATCAAATACCTACCATCTACTCCCAAACTCCAACTCGAAACACTGCTTGTGACCACGTGGTTAATTGTCCAGCAAGGAACAGCAACAAAATGGAGGATTTTCCTCTAAGAAAGGAGAACAATTCGGAGCTAGTGGCAGCTTCCTGCCCATTCACATGGCCAGACAGTAAATAAGTCCTGTGCCCAGTGAGCCCTGTACCGTCACCAACAATCAAGATCACCAGACAGCTGAGTAAGCCTGCAACTTACAAGAAATAGAAATAACTCCAGCAAAACAAAAACCACACACACACAAACCCAAAAAACAAAGCAAAAACAATAACACAACAACCAACAACAAAGAAAATTCAGGGATAAAAAGCAAGCTTACAAAAACAAATCACATTATTTCTTTAGGAGAAATAGGAAAAGAAATTGTATTCTTTAAGCTAGAACATGATGCTGTAACATCATGGAATAACTGGAATACCAAATAAACTTTTCAAATTAAAAAATACAATTACTAACATGGTAACCATCTACAGAAAAGTTGAAGTTGAAGAAATTTCCCAAATGTGCAGCTCAAAACAAGGACAGGGAAAATAGGAAAAAAACGAAGACCTATAGAGACTCAATTCAGGAGGTTCAATCCCCAAATACTGAGTTCCCGAGAGAAAACAGAGATACAGAGGGAGAAACTTACCACAGAAGAAACAAGAGAACATTCCTAGGATTTCAGGAAAATACAAGGTTTACTCAGTGATATTGAAGATCAGTAGCGAAAGACTTGCACTGTCACAGTGAACTTCCTGAATAATGGCGAGACCCAATGGTGCCTGGCTGCCTCAGTAAGAGGTGCGAGCAACTCTTGATCTCGGCATTTTGAGTTCAAAACCCATGCTGTGTGTAGAGCTTACCTAAAAATAAGAATGGGATGACCCAAAAAGCTTCCAGGAAGAATAAACACATCACTCAAAGAGAAATAATGATCAGCCTGGTTTGAGAATTCTCAACATTAATACCACATGTGTTTTCATCCTCAATTTTTTTTTAAAGATTTTATTTATTTATTTGACAGAGACACAGCAAGAGAGGGAACACAAGCAGGGGGAGTGGGAGAGGGAGAAGCAGGCTTCCCGCAGAGCAGGGAGCCCGACGCAGGGCTCCATCCCAGGACCCTGGGATCATGACCTGAGCCGAAGGCAGATGCTTAACGACTGAACCATCCAGGCGCCCCCATCCTCAATTTTGAGTCAAGGTGATTTTCAAACTAAAATTATATAGTCTCAAAACAGAATAAAGACATTTTTAGTCAAAGCCAGGACTCAGCAGTTTACCTTTTCCATATGCTTTCAGAGAAATTTCTGGAGAATATGTTCTGGCAAAATGAGGGGGTAAGCGAGAGGAGGAACAGTAAGTAGGAAACCAATGGTGCGTCTTAGCAAAGCCATGAAAGAAGCCCCTGGAAAACAGCTGTGCAGGGGCCATCAGCTTAGACCACCACAGGTGAACAGAAGGCTCCAGAAGGGAAGTGTTCTAATTTCTTAGAAACCCCAGGAGGTAACACATCAATATCCACTTTGGTTCTACAGTTAACAAAGTCTGAGCAATATGAACGCTACTGGTTGTTACCTTTTAGAATCAACCTGGAGACCAAATCAGGGGCGCACTGTGGTTAAGGAAAAGAGTATAAATGCTATCAATGTGGTCAGTGTGAAAGGACACAGGACCTCAGCCTGGAGGCGGGAGTAGTGACAAAAAGAGGGCATTAGCATTGATGTCCCAATCTTATCAAGTGGAGAGACAAAGGACACTGGCCATAGTTGATAAGCTAAGAAGCAGAGCTCTAAGCCTATCACTAAAGTCTCAAAGGCAACTAGGAAGGTAACTACAGTCGTTAATAGGACTATATTGGGAGGAAAGGGGAGAAGGGGTGTGGGTGTGAATGAGTTAAATCCTCATCTGTGGAAGCAGAAAGTCACTAGTTATTATCGAAAGTTGGTAAGTTAAGAATTTATATAAACCTATGATTTACCAACATGACACTGGGCAGAGAGTTAGTGTTTACCTCGGGGTAGAAGACGGTTGCTTTTCAGTAGTAGTCCTTCTGTATCATCTGAACTATGTGCATCCGTGACTTCAATTTTTTAACTGTACTTTTTTGATTTCCCAAAAAAAATTCCTCCTCTTTCTCCCCTGTTCCTTTCACAGGGACACTTATAACTTTATACTAGCTTTCTACTCTTTCTCAACTACGCATTCCTCTGCCATAGACCAGACTCGGCGCCAAACTGCCTGCTGAAAATGTTTTTTGTTTTTCGGGGTTTTTGGGGGGGTTTTTTTTGGAAGAGAGAGTACATGTGAGCAGGGGCGAGGCAGAGGGAGAGAGAGAACCCTAAGCAGGCTCCATGCCTGGCACTGAGCCCAACTTGGGGCTTGATCCCAGGACCTCAGCCAAAATCAAGAGCTGGGCACTTAACGAACTCAGCCACCCAGGCGCCCCTAAAATTGATTTTTTTAAAAAAAGATTTTATTTATTTATTTGACACAGAGAGAGACA
This sequence comes from Mirounga angustirostris, assembly GCF_029215605.1. Taxonomy (NCBI): domain Eukaryota; kingdom Metazoa; phylum Chordata; class Mammalia; order Carnivora; family Phocidae; genus Mirounga; species Mirounga angustirostris. Next base: position 26,193,620 of record NW_026991719.1, on the reverse strand, counting down.
GCGAGAGCAGGAACACGAGCAGGGGGAGTGGGAGAGAGAGAGAAGCAGGCTTCCCGCTGAGCAGGGAGCCCGATGCGGGGCTCGATCCCAGGACCCTGGGATCATGACCTGAGCCGAAGGCAGACGCTTAACGACTGAGCCACCCAGGCGCCCCTGAAATTGATTTTTTTTTTTAAGATTTTATTTATTTATTTGACAGAGAGAGAGCGAGAGCGAGAGCGAGAGCAGGAACACAAGTAGGGGAAGTGGGACAGGGAGAAGCAGGCTTCCCGCTGAGCAGGGAGCCCGATGCGGGGCTCAATCCCAGGACCCCGGGATCATGACCTGAGCCGAAGGCAGATGCTTAACCTACTGAGCCACGCAGGTGCCCCTGAAATGGATTTTTAAATTAAGAATGATGTGGTCTCAGGGCGCCTGGGTGGCTCAGTTGGTTAAGCGACTGCCTTCGGCTCAGGTCATGATCCTGGAGTCCCGGGATCGAGTCCCGCATCGGGCTCCCTGCTCAGCAGGGAGTCTGCTTCTCCCTCTCCTGCTCCCCCCTCTTGTGCTCTTTCTCTCTCTCACTCTCTCTCTCAAATAAATAAATAAAATCTTAAAAAAAAAAAAAAAGAATGATGTGGTCTCAAGCCTTATATCTCACTTGACCTTGTGATGTTAACTACTTCTTGTCCTCTCTTGGGCTGGCCTCTAATATCTCAGGACCTTCCTGGTTTCTTTCTACTATTGATGACTTTCTAAGTCTCCTTCTTAGATGCCTCCTCCCCCGCCCACCCTATTCATGCTGTTGACACAGTGTTTCACCACTGGCCCTGTTTTCTTTTTTGCTCCATATCCTCCCCTTGGAGAAAACCACTCACTCCTCTCAATCGTCATTTGGACACTGATGACTCTTTTCTCCCTTTACCTCTATTCTTGAACTTTCTCTTAAATGCCAGGACTGTTTTCAACTTCCTATTAAAACTGCTTCATCTAAACATTCCATTAACATATCAAATTCAACACATTCAAAGACAAAAGATACCAAAACTTATGGGCCTAGAGGGAAATTTTTTTTAAGATTATATTTATTTCTTTGAGGGGAGCTTGAGTGGCTCTGTCAGTTAAGCGGTCACTCTTGATCGCAGGGTCATGAGAATGAGCCCTGCATTGGGCTCCCCGCTCAGCACAGTGGCTGCTGGTCCCTCTCTCTCTGTTCCTCCCCCTGTGCATGCATGCGTTCTCTCTCACTCTTGCTTGCACAAATGACTAAAAAATATTTTATTTGAGAGAGAGAGAGAGAGGGAGAGAGAGAAAGCGCACAAGGCAGGGAGGGGCAGAGGGAGAGGGACAAGCAGACTCCCGGCTAGATATGGAGCCTGATGCAGGGTTCAATCCCAGGACCCTGAGATCATGACCTAAGCTGAAGTCTGACGCTTACCTAACTGAGCCACCCAGGTGCCCCAATAGGGAAATTTATAGCTGTAAACACCTATATTAAAAAAAAAAAAGTTGTCAAATCAATAACCTAATCTTCCACCTAAAGACCATGGAAAAAGAAAAGCAAACTCAACCTAAAGCAAACAGAGGGAAGGAAATAATTAAGATTGGAATAGAATTAAATGAAAGAGAATAGAACAATAAAGAAAAACCACTGAAATGTTGATTATTTGAAAAGATCAGCAAAACTGATAAACCTTTACTACACTGACCAAAATAAAAAGAGAGAAAGAGAGGCACGCATGGGTGGTTCCCTCAGTTAAGCATCCACTCTCGATTTCAGCTCAGGTCATGATCTAATGGCCCCGGGATTCAGCCCCTGCTGAGCTCACGCTCAGCAGGGAGTCTGCTTGAGATTCTCTCTCTCCACTCCCTCTGCTCCTCCCACTCTCTCTTTCAAATAAATAAATAAGTACTTTTTCAAAAGAGAGGGGAAGAGGGGCGCCTGGGTGGCTTAGTCATTGAGCGTCTGCCTTTGGCTCGGGTCATGATCCCAGGGTCCTGGGATCGAGCCCCACATCAGGCTCCCTGCTCAGTGGGGAGTCTGCTTCTCCCTCTCCCGCTCCCCCTGCTTGTGTTCCCTATGTCTCTGTCAAATAAATAAATAAAATCTTAAAAAAATAAATGAAAAAAAGAGAAGGAAAGAGAATTCAAATTATTCAGTCAGGAATGAAAGAGGAGCCATCACTACTGAAATTACAGAAATAAAAATGGTTATAAAGGATTATTATCAGGGTGCCTGGGTGGCTCTGTCAGTTAAGTGTCTGCCTTCTGCTCAGGTCATGATCCCAGGGTCCCGGGATTGAGCCCTGTATCAGGCTCCCTGCTCAGCAGGGAATCTGCTTCTTCTTCTCCCTCTGCCCCTCCCCCCCATTTGTGAGTGCACATGCGTGCACTCTCTCAATATAGAAATAAAATCTTTTTTAAAAAAAGGAATATTATTCAACAACTGTAAGCCAACAAATTAGATAACTTAGATGAAACAAATTCCAAGAGAAACAATAAACTACTGAAACTGACTCAAAAAGAAATAGAAAAGCTTAATAGAGGTGTAAGGAAAAAATTAGATTAATAATTAAAAACATCCTGCAAAGAAAATCCCAGGCCCAGATGGCTTCACTGGAGAATTCTACTCAATATGTAAAGAATTATTACCAATCCTTCGCAACCTTTTCTAAAAACAGAATAGAAAAGAACACTTTCAACTCATTCCATGAAACTGGTATTACCTAGATATCAAAACTAGACAAAAACATCTCAAGAAAACTACAGGTCAATATCCTTTACAAATATTGATACCAAAACCCTCAACAAAACACTAGCAAATTGAATCTAGCAATATATAAAAATGATTATACACTACAACCAAGTGGGATTTATCCCAGGAATGTAAGATTGATTTAACATCTGAAAATCAATATAATACATCACATTAATAGAACCAATGACAAAAACCACATGATCATGTCTATTGATGCAGAAAAAGCAGCTCACAAAAATCCAACACACCTTTGTGGTTAAAACATTCAACAAAATAGGAATATAAGGGAACTTCCTCAACATGATAAAGGACATTTGTGAAAAACCCACAGCTAACATTATACTTAGTGTTGAAAGGCTGGATGCTTTCCACCTAAGACCAGGAACAAGACAAGGATTCTCACTCACCACTTCTACTCAACATTGTACTTGAGGTTCTACCCATGGTACTAAGGCAAGAAAAAGAAATAAAAGGCATCTCTATTACAAAGGAAAAAGTAAAACTATCTGTATTTGTAGATGACATGATCTTGTATATAGAAAATCCTAAGGAATCCAAGAAAAAAGCTATTACAAGTAGTAAGTTCAGCAAGGTTGCAAGGTGGAAGATCGATATGGAAAATCAATTGCATTCTATATACTAGCAATGTACCACATGAAAAATCAAAATAAAAAAAATTCCATCTCTAACAGCATCAAAAATAAAACTCTTAGGACTAAAAAAGAAGTGAAAGACTTGTACATTGAAAACTAAAAGGCATGGTTGAAAGAAATCATAAATCTAAGTAAATGCAAAGACATGCCATTGGGTATGGATTGGAAGACTTAACATTGTTAAAACGACAATACTCCCCAAAATGACCTACAGATTCCATGCAATGCCTATCAGAATCACAGCTGATTTCTTTGTAGAAATTGACAAGCTGATCCTAAAATTCTTATGGAAAGGCAAGTTACCAGAAGCCAACACAATCTTGAAAAGAAAACAACGTTGGAGGACAACACTTTCCAATTTTGAAACTTCCTATGAAGCTATAGCATGGTACTGCCATAAAGATAGACATGTAGATCCATGGAATACAAGTGAGAGTCAAGAAATAAACTCTTACATTTACGGCCAACTGATTTTCAACAATGAAACGAGACGACTGAATGGCGGAGAAATGGTCTTTTCAATAAGTTGGTGTTAGGACAATTGGATATTTATCTGCCAAGGAATAAACTTCAACCCCCTCCTTATGACATATACAAAAACTAACTCAAAATGGATCTAAGACCTAAATGTAAGAACTGCAACTTTCTTCTTAGAAGAAAACACAGGAGTAAACCTTCTACCTTTGGAGTAGACCACTGTTTCCAGATAGGACACCAAAAGCACAAGCATCAAAGGAAAAATAGATCAACTGGATACCTCAAAATCATTAACTTGATGGTACTGCTTAGAGCACAAAGGAGACTCTAGAGAAAGACGGCAACGAAAGATGTTCTTGAATTTCTCTACTCCCACAGAAGCCCTGAGTACACAGCTCACACAGACCAAATCCCTCCGAAATTCAGAAACTAGTTGAGTGGTTCCTACATAGTTGGCAACTGAGGAAATGCCAACGTGGAAATAAGTAATCGGGAAAGGCTGAGACATGCTCTCACCATAAATCCTACTCCAGCACAACGTCATGCAATTGGGAGGGAATCCCCAACTTGCAGCTTCTCCCTAAAGAGGGAGGGGTTTGGACCACACATCCAATGCTCCAACTTTTAAAGCTGCTGCTTGAAGGATGGACCCCCAATGAGGGATTGATATCCACAACATACAAGGAACTCCCACAACTCAATAGCAAAAAAAAAAAAAAAAAAAAAAAGAAGAACCCAATTAAAAAATGGGCCAAGGACCTGGACATTTTCCCAAAGAGCTAAAAATGGCCAACAAGTCTAGGAAAAGATGCTCAACGTCACCCATCATCAGGGAAACGCAAATCAAAACCACACAGACAATTCCCGGCGTCAGGGATGCCCTGGAAGCTGCGTTTTCACAAACTCCTGGAGCGTGTGCCGTGCTGACGCGTCTGGAAACCGGTGAGTTAAAGCTGGTGGAGCTACGCAGACTGGGACCCGGGGTAAGTACTGAGTGGTCTACACAGACGACCAGTACGTGGAGCTGGAAAAGGAGCGGCCCCTAGAGCCACGGCGTCACCGTCTGGCAGAAGTCGGAGCTGGCCGCCAATCTGGGGCTCAGCGAAGTGCAGCCGAAGATCAGGCTCCAAAACCCGGGGCCAAAGGAGCGCGGCGTGAACCAGCAGCAGCACCAACAACAGCAGCAACCCCCCACAGCCACTACCGCCAGCCCACGGAGTCACCCCCAGCGCAGCTCTGCCAGCCTCTCGGGAGCCACCGCCCCGAGGCCCCTAAGCACTTCTCTGCCACAGCGCCCCACCCACCCTTATGGGCTGGGGGCCTGGGGACTCAGAAGCTGGGAACAGGGCTCCTGTGAGGCCTAGGAGGCCTGAGTCCTAGCCTTGCCAATGACCTTCTGGGTAACCTTGGACAAGTCATCCACCCAGTCCTCGCCTCCCCGTAGCGTATCTGTGCAGTGAGCCAGTTGGACAAGGATCTTCTCAGCTCCTGTGTTCTAGGCCTTGGGGAGGTAAGGAAGCCCCGTGTGGGAGGTCTCAATCCGCAGAGGGCTAGGTGAGGGGCCGTGATAGGCCCGCAGGCCCCACTTCCTCCTCCAAAGGTTCAGGGTTGGGAGACCACGGTAGGGACAGGACTGACCATGAAGAAAAGAGAGCTGAGAGAAGTTGGAATGCTTGCAGCCCCTGACCTGAGAGGGAGCAACGTGGTCCGTTCCCACCTGTCTCTTCGTGCAGCCTCACCTCCCCCTGCCCTCATTGCCAATTGCCCTAGCACCCTCTCCAAGCTAGACAGAAAGAACAAAGCCAGATTGGGCCAGAGCAATAGGTTCGGAGGACTGCCCCCTCGGGGTTGCAGAGTTATATCCCCCCACTAGCATACTCAGTGGGGCCTCCCCATGGGGGGAGCCTGGAGAGAGCTGGAAGGGCAAAGTCCCCCTGCCCAGGCCCAGGGAGTATAAACCCAGAGGACTTTCTCTGGACCCAGCAGAGCTCACAGCTGGCCAGGGTTTTACATAGGGTGGAAGCTCTCGGATGCAGCTTACAAAGTGAACGGCCCTGTGATCCAGCATCCCCACATATAGGTGTCGATGAGGAAGAAATGAAATCACAACACTTGTATTCTCATCAGACATCTATGAGGCAGGGCGCCTGGCTGACTCAGTCGGTGGAGCGCACAACTCTTCATCTTGGGGTTGTCAGCTCGAGCCCCACGCTGGTGTAGAGTTTACTTAAAATCTTTTTGAAAACGCACGAAGCTTCCGATTTCTCCACATACCCACCAACATTTATTACCTGACTTTCAAAATACACTTGTTACTCGTGGGTGGAAACAATCCAGAAAAGATCCCTAGTCCATTCCATGTTGTCTACTGTGGGGCTGGTACCAGGCTATCTCATTAACCCCATTATCTATAAAAAGGGGCTAACAAAGGTACCTATATCATAGGCTTCTATGATGATGTACTTTCCTTAGGGCATTGCCCGGCCATAATAAATGCTCAAAAACCATGAGCTATTATCACTACTCTTATCTATGACAAAGAGTTTTGCCTTTCCATTGCATTTCTTACCGTAAATCTACTAACTTTTGAGTCATGTACAGGTTGCCCATATCATGTCCAGTTTGTGATGGTGGTTAGCAGGGATACTCGTCCACTGCTCCGGATGTAGCTTTACATTTGGGGAAACAGTCCATTAAAACAGGACACCTGGCCTCTCTCTGCTCCTCTGCTGAGGGCAGTGACTGATCTGTTGGTAAAAGTGGGAGAAGGGACTGTCCCTCTTGACCCAATGTTTCCTCTCGGTCTTCAGGCACTTCCTGCCTACAGAGGGAATACGGTCCACTTGGCTTCTCCCTGCCCTCACCGCACCTCCCAGAGGGGCCTGAAGTCATTCAGTTCAGCCAGGGCCTCGGAGTGGGGGTATAATTCTCATTCCATCAACTCAGTAGCATAAAGCTCATAATCTAAGCCATTTCCTCCAAGCCAGGCCTAACCAGTCATTACAATGATACTTTATTCTCCTCTGCCTTACTCCTGGGTCTGTCACTTAATCAATTTTAAACTTGAGTGGAAGTTGGAAGGGAAGGAGGTTATGATCAATCCCTCTCAAACTAACACACATCTCTTTTTGTCATACTCGACTATAAATTTTTAAATTCTATCACCTACAGCATCTTTAAGGCTTACCAAATTATAAAAGAATAAACATGTGAGAAACACACATAAAAGTGGAAAAATGCACTAACATGTTAGAGGCAGATCGCATCTGTTAACTATTGCTTGTGTAACTAGTCCCAAACTGACTGTCTTAAAAGAACAATCTACAGGGGCACCTAGCTGGCTCAGTGGGTAGAACATGCAACTCTTGATCTCAGGGTCATGAGTTCGAGCTCCACAATGGATGTAGAGACGACTTAAAAATCTTTTTTTAAAAAGAAAAAAAACAATCTACATTTAGCTCAGTATTCTATGGGTCAGCAGTTTGGGCTGGGCTCAAGAGGGAAATTTTTTTTTCTTTAAAGAGTTTATTTATTTATTTGACAGAGAGAGACACAGCGGGAGAGGGAACACGAGCAGGGGAGTGGAGAGGGAGCAGGCTTCCTGCTGAGCAGGAAACCCAGGGCGGGGCTCCGGGCTCGATCCCAGGACCCTGGGATCATGACCTGAGCCGAAGGCAGATGCTGAATGACTGAGCCACCCAGGCGCCCCAAGAGGGAACTTCTGAGGCAGTCTTGGCTGGGTTCACTCAAGGTGGCCGCCGGGTTGGCTGGGGGCTCCTCGGTCTTGGGGTCCTCAGCTAGGACAACTTCTCTCTACTCTCTTTTGTCTCCTCCAACAGGCTAGTCCTGGCTAGATCACATGGTGGTGAAAGGGTTCCAAGAGCCAGAAAAAAAACAAAAGCTGTAGGACCTCGTTCATTCTATGCCCAGAATTTTGTGTATCCTTATATTACATTCTAGTTCTCCAAGCAGGTCATCTGGTCAGCCCAGACACAAGGGGGAAGGAAGTAGACTTCACTGCTGGGTAGGCAGAGTTACAGAGTATTGTGGACATTTTTGCAATCTACCACAGCTGTACAGCAGAATAAAAACAAATCTGTAGCAATATGGAGCTTTACTTGTGTAACAGCATCACCTGAATTTAGCAGACAAAACAGGTCTTCATTTAGTATTGTTCAAGTATATAAGCCCCAGGGCACCTGGTTGGCTCCATTGTTAGCGCATGTGACTCTTGATCTCACGGTTGTGAGTTCAAGCCCCATGTTGGGGGTAGACATTACTTAAAAAATAAAATCTTTATGAAAAATTAAAGTATATACACCAGTAACAAAAAGTTACCATTACATTGTGAGAACTATGTGGAGGTAATCAAAGTTTAAATTACAAGAAAAAAGTCATATGCTAAATTTTGAAGAAGAAACCCTCTATGTAAATCCACAGACCAATAGGTGTAACACTCAATACCAAGGTCAACAAAATTTTTAGTCCATCATGCAACTTTGGGTTAGTGAGACATTCTATTTTTTTAAGATTTTATTTGTCAGAGAGAGAGAGAGAATGGGGGGGTGGAGTAGAGGGAGAAGCAGGCTCCCCGCTGAGCAAGGAGCCTGATGCGGGGCTCAATCCCAGGACCCTGGGATCATAACCTGAGCTGAAGGCAGATGCTTAACTGACTGAGCCACCCAGGCGTCCCAAAAGTGAGACATTCTACAACAATACAAATGATGTGGGAGATGAAGGCCCAAAATCATACCTTGGCAGACCGTAAATACAAAATTGGAATATTAAAAATATTTAACAATTTTTTATAATTATAAAAAGGACTCATTTCTGAAAGACTGGCTAGGATATTTTTGTCACCAAAAAGTCATTCTCTACTAAAAAAAATTTTTGCCTAAAAATTCTGTTCTTTAGAAAGAACAAGCATTATTTAACCTGTTATTCCTACGTACATCATCAACTTGTTACCTTCCTTTTTCCTCAGTTTTAGTCTCTATTTCATAAACTTCTTATAATTGTGTAATTATTCTGTGATAGCATTTTGTCATTAACTAAATTGTTATCAATATCTTTTTTTTAAGATTTTGTTTATCTGAGAGAGACAGAGAGCATGAGAGAGCACGAGGAAGGGGGAAGGACAGAGGGAGAGGGAGAAGCAGGCTCCCTCCTTGAGCAACACGCCTGACTTGGGGCTTTATCCCAGGACCCTGAGATCATGACCTGAGCCGAAGGCAGACGCTTAACTGACTGAGCCACCCAGGCACCCCTGTTATCAGTATCTTAACAGTATTTTATATTCTAGTTTCCCGACATTCCCATCTGTGCCTTTAATGGCCTAGATTATCAGATTTTTATTAATTTCCCTCCAACTCTCAGATTTATCCCTAGTTTTCTAAAATCCTCTCTGGTACATTAGATGCAGAAAAATCCATCTTCCCCAAATATTTGTTCTCAAATGTTTCACTGTTATACAAAGGTAGTTTATCTCATTATGAAAAAAAGAAAATAAAGAAAATACCTAAAGGGGGCACCTGGGTGGTTCAGTTGGTTGGGCATCCAACTCTTGGTTTCAATTCAGGTCATCATCTCAGGGTCATGAGGTCGAGCCCCATGTAGGACTCCATACTTAGTGGGGAGTCTGTTTGGGGTTCTCGCTCTCCCTCTGCCCCTCTCCCCACTCGTGCACTCCTTTCTCAAATAAATAAAATCTTTTTTTTAAATCTAATGAAAAACAATTTTTCTGAATTGAAGGCAACTTAATAAATTTTGATTAGCATATAGCTTCTAAGTGCTTCTGGTACAATCTAAGACTACATATTTCTTTTTGACATCACAGCAACTTTGTTTCAGCTCAACTGCAAGTATTGTTTGGCTTAATTAGAACTCTGATGAACCATTTGGTTTTGATCAAGCATCAAATGATACTGTTCAACGTTTTCCAACTTTTAAAAAATCATTTTATATTTTGTATTTGATCACTTATCTGGGGGAAAAAAAAAAAAAAGAAACCACCCAACCCTCAACCTCTATTGAAGCATATCTCAGTTGAGTGCATGTCCTTTTTGATATCATCCATGTAAATGTGGGTATCAATGTCTCCCTAGGAGAATGACAACCATGTAGACTAGTTTCAGTAAAAGCCAATTAAGGTCAGTAAGTTCAAGGCTGAGATCTTTGATTAGCTGCACATGTACTTTAGTCACAGATTTTTAAAGATTTGAGAGAGAGAGAGAACACAAGCAGTGGGGACAGGCAGAGGGAGAGGGAGAAGCAGGCTCCCCATTGAGCAGGGAGCCCGACACGGGGCTCGGTCCCAGGACTCTGGGATCATGACCTGAGCCGAAGGCAGACATTTAACCATCTGAGCCATCCAGGTGCCCTTTAGTCACAGATCTAGAAGGTACCCTAGGGGTGCCTGGGTGGCTCAGTCGGTTAAGCATCTGCCTTCAGCCCAGGTCATCATCCCAGGGTCCTGGGATTGAGCCCCGTGCTGGGCTTTCTGTTCAGTCGGGAACCTGCTTCTCCCTCTCCCTTTGCTGCTCCCCCCTGCTTGTTCGCGCTCTCTCTGTCAAATAAATAAATAAAATATTAAAAAAAATAAAAGGTACCCTAAAGTTCACTGTATTGGTTAAAATGCATTTGGCTGCAAAATAATGGTACCAAAGCTTCCTAAAGGCCTATGGCCTTATGATAGGCTATGTCTGCCACAGCTCTGGCGTTAAGTCCTCACATGACAGGGTGTCCACAGGGAGCAAGGAAAAGGAGCTCTCCTTACATGGCCTGCTTCTTTCATGGGTTGGTGGGGTGGGGGAAGCCAATCTTTCCCAGAGAGCTCCTATCATCTCCCTTCTACCCAATTGGCCAGATTGGGTCATATGGTCAATTCTGACTGCAAAGGAGGCTGGATTAAGTGAGGATTTGGCATTTTCAGCCTCTATAAGGAGATAGGCAAGGAAGGGGAAGTTGGGAATGGCAGTCAGCTAGGCAGCCAGAAGTCTGCCAAAATCCAACTCCCTGGTTCTACAGATGATGAAAATGGGTCTAGAGAAGGGATGTTAACTTGTACCACTTCAGTCTTATGGCCAGAATCTGGAAACTATACCTTCTTATTGTGCAGTTCTGAGCATCCCCCACTAGCCACACTGCTTCTTCAAAGGTACCATATCCTTGCCTCTTAGACAAGGCAGTTAATAACATGCAATTCATTCAGCAATGTATAAATGGCCAGGAACTGCAATGTATACATTGCAGGCACTGAGCACCGGGCAGGAGATACAAAGATAAACAAGAAATGGTTACTCCCTTCAAAATCTGAATGATCTCCAATATTCCAGATTCTCAGATAACATAATCACAAAATAATTTTCTAAACAAAAGGACTACAGTACCCCCATTCCAAGCTAAAGTTTGCAAAATACATGTAAATCAGAAAAAAGCATTACTGGCTTATATAATTATCTAAGGCAGAGGTTAGCAAAGAGCAGCCTGTGGGCCAAACCCAGCCCACTGTTTGGATACAAATGAAGTTTTATTGGAACACACCCATACCCTTTTGTTTACATATCTTCTATGACTGCTTTCCTGTTACAGTGACAGAGTAGTTGTAACAGAATTAAATAGTTGCGATGGAAACCGTCTAAGCCTGCAAAGTCTAGCATATTCACTACTGGACCATTTCCCAACCCGTTATCCAAGGAGAATGAATACTGTGCTCTCTTCGGTAGCACATATACTAAGGAGAAAAAATATGGACATAAAATATTAAATAACAGGTATTTATATCAAGTTCTCCAAATATTTTACCTGCATTTGACTCTCTGGTTCTTGGCTTCCTACAAATTCAGTGGACAGTAAATCAACATCAGTAATCCAAGACCTTGATCCCTTGTGTTACTGTTGCCTTGAAAACATTAAAAGAACACTTCAACTAACAGATGTTTATTTTTGGTTGAGAGATAAATCATTCTGTTCAAGGTGATCAAGGTTGGACTTGCTTGGCTTAGATGAAATTTATGGGATGATCTTCCATACATAGAAGAATCCAAACTGACATGCAACGTTTTATTTAGAATTAAACTTTAATTCGTTTCAGTAGAATTTACTCATGTATGGGCTACTTGGGTGGCTCAGTCAGTTGGGCATCCGACTCTTCATTTCACCTGGGGTTGTGATCTTGGGGATCTGAAATGAAGCTCACCTCGGAGTCAGCTTGGGGTTCTCTCTGCATCTCCCTCTGCCCCTCCTGCTCATGCTCGTTTCCTAGCTCTCTCTCCCTCTAAAATAAATAAACTTAAAAAAAAATAAATAGAGGATTTGGGGCGCCTGGGTGGCTCAGTCGGTTGGGCATCTGCCTTTCACTCAGATCATGATCTCAGGGTCCTGGGATCAAGCCCCACGTGGAGCTCCCTGCTTGGTGGGGAGTCGGCCTCTCCCCCTGGCCCTCCCCCTACTCGTGTGCTCCCTCGCTCTAATAAATAAAATCTTCAAAAGAATAAAAGCAAAAGCAAAGCCTATTAAAAAAAGGATTTACTCGCTCTAGCTGCCATCTTGCATCCCCGCGTGTGTGCACCTAATCTCAGCTGGTCCGCCCGAGACCCCCTGAGCGCCAACCCTATTCCCCCTCGCGGTCCCATTTCCGCTCCAACAAGATGAAAGAAACTATCACAAACCAGGAGAAACTCGCCAAAGTGCAAGCACAAGTGCGCATTGGTGGGAAAGGAACTGCTCGCCGAAAGAAGGTGGTGGTTCATAGAATGGCTACAGCAGATGATAAAAAAAACTTCAGTTCTCCTTAAATAAGTTAGGGGTAAACAATATCTCTGGTATTGAAGTGAGTATGTTCACAAACCAAGGAACAGTGATCCACTTCAACAACCCCAAAGTTCAGGCATCTCTCTGGCAGGGAACACTTTCACCATTCCAGGCCATGCTGACACAAAGCAGCTGACAGAAATGCTACCCAGTAAAACCAACTTGGTGCAGACAGTCTGACTAGTTGAAGAAGACTGGCTGAAGCTCTGCCCAAACAATCTGTGGATGGAAAAGCACCACTTGCCATCGGAGAGGATGATGATGAAGTTCCAGATCTTGTGGAGAATTTTGATGAAGCTTCCAAGAATGAAGCAAACTGAATTGAGTCAACTTCTGAAGAAGATAAAACTTGAAGAAGTTACTGGGAGCTGCTATTTTATATTAGGACTGCTTTTTAAAATTCTGTTCATGGGTCTGATAAAATCTAGATCTCTAATACTTTTAAGCCCAAGCCCCTTGGACACTGCAGCCCTTTTCAGTTTTTGCTTATACACAATTCATTTGTTGCAGCTAATTAAGCTGAAGAAGCCTGGGAATAAAGTTTGAAACAAGGTTAATAAAGTTCTTTGCCTAGGGGGAAAAAAGGGATTTACTCATGTATGATTATGTGAAGCAAGTAAACTGAGGGAAGTCAAATGTAGCTGATCCCAATTTGCTTCCTGATCTCTTCCAAGACCCTTGCAAGTCCCCATTCCTCCTGATGGTTGGATATCCATCCACAAATGCTTGCCAGTGCCTGAGATGCAGATTTCAACCTCCACTTCATCCATCCCTCCCTCCACTCTGCCCCGTGTTTATGACATCATTATCCCCCCAGCCAACCAGAGGTTACATGAGCTTCCGTTCACATTCTGACTTTACCACCCCTTGAAACTGGGCACATTTTTGAACCATCTGTAGCTTCAGTTTCCTCTTCTGTACCATGGGAAGGATATATTTATGCCATTTAGGATTAGTAAAAAATTAAAGGAGACATGGAGTATAAAGTGCTTGGCATACAGCTGGTATCAAAGATTACTTCTCCTGGGCACCTGGCTCGCCCAGTCAGTAGAGCATGCAACTCTTGATCTCAGGGTCGTGAGTTTGAGCCCCACCTTGGGCAGAGAGATTACTTTTAAAAAGTTACTTCTTCCATATACTTTCAAAGCATTAGTCATCTATGTTTCTTCCCTGGATTTCACCCTCCTCATCTACCTGGTCTTTAAGTCCTGACAATTCAGATTCTGTAGCAGGCTTTGAATTGGATGTATCTTTTCCATCAATGTGGCCACCGCCTTGCTTCTTCTCTAGATGGCTACAATTACCCCTTATTTTTTCTTCCTTCCTCTGCCTTTTGAGCCATCTTACTGTACTTTTGCTTAGAATTTTTTTTTTTTAAGATAAAATCCCATTCTTATTTTGTTACATTTGTTGATCAAAGCTATTCAATCATGATCGGCAAAGCCGTGGCTACCTCTCCAAGCCCATCCTCTGCTGCCCATCGGGCCTTTGCAATTCCTGTTGCCACTACCTGGACCTACTACGGTGTTGTCAAGGGTAATGCAGGTAATACAGGATTTAGCCTCAGGTGGACTGACTTAAACTCAGCCATTGTCTACCACCTTCCCTGTGCTGAACACACCTCATGATCTCATCTCTTTACTCCACCTTCCTCTGTCAACATTCTACTCATACCTAAAGGCTAGCTCCAAAGCAAACTGCTCCCCCTTTCTCTTCTGACCCCCAACCCATGGTTAAGCTTCCTGTGGACTCTGACCAAAAAGCAGTCTTTCTTTTCAGAGGGAACACGTTGAGCTGTATACAGCAATCGTCCACACCAGGGATTTTCCCACTTTTTTTGCCACATGGATTTAGTCGAATATTAATTACTTATGTGTAATTACCTATGGCCCCATTGCACGAAATTACTTGAATCATATATATTCCCTTCATCTGTGTGAAAACTGGCAGGAATATTGATAGGCAGTCATATAATAGGAAAGATCACCATTTCACAGGGAGAAGTATCAAATTCATGTTTGGTCACTATATCTTTTTTTTTTTTTTAAGTATAGATCCACACCCAATGTGGGGCTTGAACTCACAACCCTGCGATCAAGAGTCGCATGCTCTACCGATTGAGCCCGGCACCCCAAGTCATTCTATCAGCTTTTGTTGTGTAACAAACAATCCTCAAATCTTCATCGTTTTTTAAAAGATGAGCTTCTATTTTTTCTCACAATTCTGTGGAGCTGCTGGATAGCTATGGTGGGGCTGACTCACTGGCTGTCTGCACTCAGCCCGAAGTTCTGTTCAACGGGAGGGCCTAAGATGGCCGTGCGTGTCCGGCTGTTGTCAGAGCAGCTTGGGTAACAGGCATCAGCGGGGCAATCCCAGCCCTGCTCTCCATGTTGGCTTCTCTACCACTAGGTTAGCCCAAGCTTTCTTCCCACGGTAGACTCATGGTTCCAAAGAGCAGCAGAGGATAAGCCGCATTGTACAACCGCCTTTCAAGCCTCCGATTGTTTCTCCGCTCATGTCCCATAGGGCCCAGCAACTCTCAAGGCCTAGAGTCAATATGGATCAAAGGAGATAATGTTTTTTTGGGGCCAATACTGCAACAATCTAGCCCAGCCACTTAACTGGTTATGTGACATTAGTCAAGTCATTTACCCCACTGAACCTGAGTTTCTTTAATCACTAAAATACATGTACTATTTCTATCAGGGGACGCCTGGCTGGTGCAGTCGGTGGAGCATGTGACTCTTGAACTTGGGGTGGTAAAGGTCCAGCCCCATGCTAGGTGTAGAGCTTACTTTTAAAAAAGTTAAAAATAAAATTTAAAAATTTTTTTTAAGTAATCTCTACACCCAATGTGGGTCTTGAACTCACAGGCCCGAGATCAAGAGTCACATGCTCTTTCGACTGAGCGAGCCAGGTGCCCCAATAAAATTTAAAAACTATATCCAAGTCCTTGTAAATATGAATAGTTCAATTCTTTACCAGTATTTACATGTTAATTCTTTCTCTAGAAGTGCTTTATTCCTGTGCCTTACACTTAAACGCTTTCTCAGGCTACTTTAGGACCTATGGTGAATATAAACAAAGGGTGTCAATAAATATCTGTTGTTTTTTTTTTTTTAAAGATTTTATGTATTTGTCATAGAGACAGAGAGACAGAGAGCACAAGCAGGGGGAGCAGGAGAGGGAGAAGCCGGCTTCCCACTGAACAGGAGCCCGATGCGGGGCTCGATCCCAGGACCCTGAGATCATGACCTGAGCAGAAGGCAGACACTTAACCGACTGAGCGCACTCAGGTGCCCCTAAGTATCTATTTTTATAAATGAAATGATTGCTCTGAGGTATGGACTGGTTTAAATATGGCCTTTATCAAAGATATTTTCCATTTTACCATCTTTCTCTTCTAATTTTGAAATTTACCTTCATGGTAGAAAAATGTGAGTATAAAGAGCAAAGTAAAATTAGCTGAATCCCATTTGTGAAAGAAGCACTCAACATCTCAGACTCCAGTTCAACCTGGTTTTCTGTGATTTTCCTATAGATTTCAATCTTGTTAACTTTTAAGTTAAAATGTCTTCTGACAAGAGCAAACGGATTTAACTATTCCCCACTTTAAAAACTTATTAAAAACATTTGTGTGTTGAAATAAAAACAAACTTACTGACATACCATTTAATTTTTGTTAATAGGGTTCCAGGAATGGTGACAGAGATCACCAGGAGACAGAAAAAACATACTTGGTTGGCAGCTAACAAGAAGTCAGCGCCATAAAACTCATAGTTACTGACAAGTTATAAATAAGTATGCCCTATTTTCTTTCTTAAAAAAAAAATTCCTCATATAATCAAAAACATTTCCTTTACTTGACTCATTACAAGGGCCTTTAGCCAAGAGTACCTCTTGCATTCAAGACAGAAAAGCAGCTTCACTTTTTATAAGAGATTAAAAAGAAAATAACAGGCTATATTCTATTCTTTCAGCAATTTTAGTTTTTTTCAAGCGCACCTATTTCAGCTCTTGGTTGTCCTGATCACCTTCCAATGCACTTTCTTAGTGAACTGTTACCAAGTGCATCGGTCTGTCCTTGGGGTCTTTCGCATTTAAAATTGCTACAAATACACATGAGCCACACAAATCCAATTCAAATGGTCTCAATTTACCAGATTTCTACTTCATTACAGAAACCTTACACATGGTTAAAAAAAAGTGTTATGGGCAAAAAGAACTTTAATTACAAATCCATCATTGAGGTAGTGACCCACTGCTTACCTAACAATAGCAAAGGCATTACATTTGTTACTCACGGGAAGGGAAGATTTAATGAAAGGAGAAGAGAAGGAAGGACTAGCAAGTGAATTCTAACCTTTGTATCGTGAGATTCCAGGTCATCTCTCTATATCATCTATGTCAATAAGCATCTTTTTGCTATCAATTCTCAAAAGTAAGCCAGTGAGCGAAGACTCTTCAATTTCAGTGTAATAATCATCACAGAATGAGTCCAAGGAGTTCAGACAGGCTAAGGTGTAGGATCATAGGTCAGACTGATTTTAGAAAGCATGGAGAAAAAATTGGGGTGGGGGGTGGCCACCATATGTATTATTTGGATGGGGCAAAATTAGTCATAAACTTTCATAACACAAAGACATTTGCCAAATAGTCACCAAATATTGACTTTAAGTTAATCAATTTCCCCCATCAAGAGATCTGTGAAGAAGTGAGGAGCATTTCCCAAAGCTTTTGTGCATTGTTGTTTTTAAAAACCAGTTTGAAGTGAAAACCCATATGCTATTTCCTTCCTCCAAGTTTTAATAGTTTTTTTTTTTTAATTTTATTTATTTATTCATGAGAGACAGACAGAGAGAGAGAGAGGCAGAGGGAGAAGCAGGCTCCCAAGGAGCAGGGAGCCCGATGAGGGACTCGATCCCAGGACCCTGGGATCATGACCCGAGCTGAAGGCAGACGCTTAACCATCTGAGCCACCCAGGCGCCCTCCTTCCTCCAAGTTTTAATCCCATCCAAAATATACCTGATTTGGTTCACTCTCTCGAGCTTTTTGGTAGGTTTTCCCCCTCCTATTTTGTCGTGAGTTTTTAGTTTTCTTTTGAAGGGTCACTTTATGATGAGCCTACTTAGCAAAAGGGGATGTGAACTCCTGCTCAACTACACTTGCTCAAAAACCAGGACCTCCATGATTCTGATTTTTGGGTTATGTTGGTATTTGTTTTACAGACCAGTTTTTTGGACCCATTTTTATAAATTTTGTATTTGAAAAAATGTACTTTACCCCTACTGAGTGTACTATTTCTATTAGATCAAATGTGATTGCATGGTTCAAATTGTCTGTATCCTTTTTTTTTTTTTTTTTTAAGATTTTATTTATTTGACAGAGAAAGACACAGCGAGAGAGGGAACACAAGCAGGGGGAGTGGGAGAGGGAGAAGCAGGCTTCCCGCGGAGCAGGGAGCCCGATGTGGGGCTCCATCCCAGGATCCTGGGATCATGACCCGGGCCGAAGGCAGACGCTTAACGACTGAGCCACCCAGGTGCCCCCACATTGTCTGTATCCTTAATGATTTTTATCTTCTTGATATATTAAACTAGAATAAGTTAATATCTCCCACTATGCATGTAGATTTGGCTATGAGCTTTTTGTCAATTTTTGCTTTATGTATTTGGATTCTATTAATAAATGCATATAAATTATAGTGATGACTCCTTAGCATACCAAAACTTATAAAGATCATTTAAAAAAAAAACAAACCACCTTTGGGGGACAGCTGGCTGGCTCCGTCGGTAGAACATATGACTCTTGATTTCAAGGTCAGGAGTTCAAGCTCCACACAGGGCATGGAGCCCACTTAAATCTTTGGAAAGGTGGGGTTTTTTTTGTTTTTTTGGGGGGGGGTTGCATTGTACTCTGTTCTGTGAGTTTAGATCTCTTGGCTCACAACTACACCATAGATAATAAATGTATTCCAGATCAAATCTATATTGCTAGAACAAGGATCATTTTGGGGAGGTACTCCTCCCTCAGTATATCCAGGTGTTTCTAAACCTGCCAACTGTAGTCTCTCCTTCCCCTTGTCCACACTTGGGAGTCTGACGGAGAGGCAAATGGCCCCAGCTGGGGTAAAGTTCCTCTCCATACTTTTTGGATGGCAACTGAAGAGGAAGTTTCCTCCCCTGCTAGTCAAAACACTGTACAGATGGGTGGCTAGGACTTCTCTGTCCGGTAGTTCCTTTTGTGGAGAATTCATTCTCCTAGCAGAGAATGAGACAAGCAGGAAGAGAGCAGCAACATAAGGGTGCACGTGCACATGCGTGTGTGCAGGTGGGAAGGCCCACCTCACTCATGTCTATGTGTCCGTGAATCTGGCTCCACTGTTGCTTGGTTACAGGAGATGAATTTCTGCTCCACCTCTCCCCCCCCCCCCTCCCCCAAGTAAGGTAGTTTGTCGGGCTCCACGCTCAGTGCACAGTCAGCTTGGGATTCTCTCTCTCCCTCTCCATCTGCCTCACGACTGACCCCCCCCCCACTCAAGCACACAATCTCTCTAAATCAAGAAATAACAGCTTTAAAAAAAAAAAAGATTTTTCTTTTTAACACACAATAGCAAAATCAAGAATAAGTTACTAAAGGAAATGAAGACTCCTTGGTAAATGTGTGGTAGAAAGATATTTTCTTATCTATGGTCATGGTATAGGACCACAGATTTATGAGCTTGGTTGTCATATTCTAATGATTCTTGCTTATAATCCCATTCTCCCTGCCCTTTTTTGAGGAGCCTTCTATTTTATCTCAATTCAAGAGAAAGGAGATCCAGAGAAGCAAGTTGCTAGACTAGAGCTAGAGTGGAGTATTGCTTTGAGTTCAGTCAAATACATGACCTGGAAGGGCTTCTAAACCTGGTCATTTCCATCCATTTAGTCCTTTTAAGTAAACTGAAACCAATGAAATACAGGTAATTTGTTATTTATAGTCCATTTAAAGCAACACCTGCATTAAGTTATTCAAATCTTAAATGTATGAAATCAAACTTCATTTTTTTTCTTTTTGTGTGAGCTTCCAGATACAGGCACACCTTCCCCCCCCCCCACCCCCCCCCCCAGTAATCTCTACGCCCAGCATGGGGCTCAAACTCTCAACTCCAAGATTAAGAGTCGCATGCTCCACCGACTGAGCCAGCCAGACACCCCAGGTACACCTTGTTTTATTGTGCTTCCCTTTATTTTGTTTAGCAGAAATTACACTTTGTTTTTGTTTCTTTTACAACTTGCAATTTTATGGCAACCCTCCATCAATCGAGCTTATCAGTGAGATTTTTCCAACAGCATTTTTCTCTTTGTGTCTGTTACGTTTGGTAATTGTAGCAATACTTTTAACTTCCACTATCACTTTTTTTATGGTAGTCTATGTTGAATGATTACAAAATTCAGATAACATTCAGCATTGCTTAGCAATAATTAAGTATGCACATGGTTTTTTTAGACCTAATGCTATTACACTTAACAGATGACCATATAGTATAAATATAACTTTCATATGCACTGAGAAGCCAAAAAAATTGAACTAGCATTTTTCCATTATTTGCTTTATTGCAGAGGTCTTGGAAACAAACCCATAGTATCTGAAGTTTGCCTTTATTTTTTTTTTTAATATTTTATTTATTTATTTGACACAGAGAGACACAGTGAGAGGGAACACAAGCAGGGGGAGTGGGAGAGGGAGAATCAGGCTCCCGCCGAGCAGGGAGCCCGATGAGGGGCTCGATCCCAGGACCCTGGGACCATGACCTGAGCCAAAGGCAGACGCCTAACGACTGAGCCACCCAGGCGCCCCTTCCTGTACTGTTTTTTAATAGGCAAGAAAATGCTCTAGAAATAATATTCTATAACCAACAAGAAAACTCATTTTTGAAAAGAGATTGTTTTTCCTTTTACCAGTTTTCAGCTAATTCTACTTCTGAGTTTGCTATTCAGGGCATCAAGATCAGTAAGAAAGTAAGCTTTGATATAAAGGACTTTTTTGGGGGGGGGGGCCTAAGTTCTCTTTTCCAAACTTGCTCATGCGCTTCTATCATCAAAGGCTAAGGAGAGGATCTACAAAGGCTGTGACTCGCAAAGGTATTATTAGCCAGGACGGCTTAGGTTACGATGTGCTGACAAGCCCTACATGGTAGCAGCCCGACACAACCCAAGTTCACTTCCAGCCTCTACTGAGGCTGAGCGATGCTTCCTCAGGATGCTCGGTTCTACAGTCACTACAGCAGGGGCAGAAGAGGGATTCATTTAATGGCTGGTGGTAGACACTGTAACATAAAACCTGGGCTTTGCCGGTAGTCCTCATTTACACCCCCGGAATTCGAAGCGATGATATGCAGTGTTCTTTGACTACAGAGGTATGAAAGAGCCACCAACTGCTGAGGGTGATCCAGGTTTGGCAACAACATAACCCTAAGGCCAAAATACCTTCCAGTCCTTGGGGTCCAAGATAGAACTTAAGGTTCTCTCAACAAATACATTTGTCCTCTTGGCACAGGCAGTTTCTGTTGCTTACAACCGAAAGCTTTCACACTGAGCCCAAGTGTCGCCTTCCCGGCCATCCTAGGTTCAGGCGGGTCCGTTACTGAGGTAGACACAGTCCTTTCACTCCAAAGGAAATAAATCACAGAGAAATGCAGCTACCTTTTTCTCTGAAATACCTTAACGTATATTCTCGTAGACTAGGTTTCCTTGTTACTTAATTTCAAAGACCAAAACTTCCTTTATGAATGCCCTAATTACAACAGTAGCTCAATGTACTGGGTATCTACTGTTTCAGGGCCTTCTGCTAAGTACCTTATAGTTCGGCTATAGCCAGTTAAGTACAAGGCCCAGGGTTGCAGAATTTGACAGTACCACAGGTCATCTTCAGCCTTATCTGACTTTAGAGCCTATACTTGAATTATCGTCTTCTAAATAGCAACCTAACCTAGACCTGTCTATCTCCAAACTGAAGACAAATGCTTTTTTTTTTTTTCCCAGATTTTATTTTTAAGCAATCTCTACACCCAAAGTGGGGCTTGAACTCACCATCTCTGGATCAAGAGTTGCATGCTCTACCAACTGAGCCAGCCAGGTGCCTGACAAATGCATTTCTAAATTTTATTTACTTATTTTTTAAAAGATTTTATTTATTTATTTTGACACAGAGAGGGAACACAAGCAAGGGGAGTGGGAGAGGGAGAAGCAGGCTTCCCGCGGAGCAGGGAGCCCAATGCGGGGCTCGATCCCAGGACCCTGGGACCATGACCTGAGCCGAAGGCAGCCGCTTAACGACTGAGCCACCCAGGCGCCCCGACAAATGCATTTCTATGTTCTCCCCAGTTAGACTAATTTTTATAAGAGATTTCAAAGCCTGACAACTAGCTAAGATGTTGCCCTTTTCCAAGAAGTCGATGTGCATCCGTGAACACACTGTGCCGTTGTGCGAGTTGCGCGATCCAGCACCACACCCCAAGGGCCGAGGACAACTCTCCCCTACCTGCACATCCAGGACTAGGAAGACACACCTCAGTACTGGCTGTCGAACAAGGGGAACAGCCCAGTTGCCACAATTCTTCTCATTGCAGTTCCGGAAAACCACCCAGAATGCTGACCCAGGCAGATTCCTACAGACAAGAGAGAACTTGTGGAGATTCCAGCATGCCACTGGAGAGGAAAAAAACCAAACAAGACCAGTTTGGATCAGGGGAACCAGTAAGAGCTTCACCAGTGCCCTCCCTCCCCCTAGCCCTCCCACTGCTCCCAGGCAACACTCCACAGGGCTGAACTATCAGGCAAACCTTCCTCTCCCCACCTCTCATGGGGGAGGGGAGTGGTGATGTGGTGCCCAGGTGTTCCAGTGGCACGGGAGGCAGATGGAAAATCGGGGGCTCTCCAGCAGTACTGAGGGTCCGCAAGCAGAACCTCCCCGCCTGAGAGCAAGGTAAATATAGCAAAGAAGCGGGTAAGAGGGGAGCCTGGGTGGCTCGGCCAGTTAAGTGTCTGCCTTCCGTTCAGGTCATGGTCCCAGGATCCTGGGATTGAGCCCCATGTGGGGCTCCCTGCTCTGCGAGGAGTCTGCTTCTCCCTCTGCCTGCCGCACCCCCCCCCCCCCGCTCTCTCACTCTCCCCCCCATCTCTCTGTCAAATAAAATCTTAAAAAAAAAAAAAAAGGCAGGTAAGAAGATCTGAAAGCATAAAACAGACACTGTTTCTACGGACTACATTCATCAGAAGTGCATGCCTGAGCCTCTGGGATTTTCACACCTGGGGGGTCTCCCTACCAGGTCAGGATACCCCCAATGTCCTGAGAGCCAAACACACACCTTCCCCCGCTCTGCAACTGGCTTTGTGTGCAGTCCGGAGTGCAGTAATGCAAGGGAGCTGCGGTAGATAGGGTCAATGCGTGAGGGAGAAACCACAAACCTGAACTACAGGGCCACCTTCTGGGAAACCAGGGGGATTACCAATCGCCAGCCTAGTGAGTTCTAAGAACACAAGACAGGAAAACTTAACAATTCTGCTATAAGAAGGAGCAAGAATAGGTCAGGTATATTCATATAAAAGCAGAGAAAATGCCAAGTAACAGGACCATCCAACAGAATAACCCACCCAAAGGCAACTAGCAAGGATGTAACGTGTCTGCTATTGGAAATGTGAAAGCAGGGATATGAAACTACACGGAGCACGAACAAATTAAGGAAATAAGTAATCGCCACAACGTAATTCAATAGCCAAGGCAAGGGATTTTAATGATCTAGATGATCATGAACACACAATGGCTGTTTTTGAAGAAACTCAGGCTACGAAACTCAGAAAGACAATGAAATCACAAAAATAAACATGTTCACAATGAAGTATTTACCAGATAGAAATCATAAGGAAAAACCAAACAAAAATTCTGGAGCTGAAAAACTCAATAAGTAAAAGATACAATGTAAAGCATCTGCAGTAGAGTGTAGCAAAATCAAGCCAGAATAATTGAGAAAATAGGAATTTTGAAATAAGAGAAAATTTTATTTATTTTTTTAAAAGATTTTATTTTTATTTATTTGACAGAGAGAGAGAGAGACAGCTAGAGAGGGAACACAAGTAGGGGGAGTGGGAGACGGAAAAGCAGGCTCCTGGCCGAGTAGGGAGCCCGATGCGGGGCTCGATCCCAGGACCCTGGGATCATGACCTGAGCCGAAGGCAGACACTTATCGACTGAGCCACCCAGGTGCCCCAGAAAAATTTTTTATTTTTTTAAAGATTATTTGAGCTAGACAGAGAGAGAGGGAGGGAACACAAGCAGGGGGAACAGCAGGCAGAGGGAGCAGCAGACTCCCCGCTGAGCAGGGAGCCCGATGCGGGACTTGATCCCAAGACCCCGGGATCATAACCCGAGCCACACACGCGCCCTGAGAAAACAATTTTTAAAAGGGGGGGAAAGCCTATGTAATCTGTGGCATTCCACCAAAAGAATATGTGAGACTAGTCAGAGTTCTAGGAGTAGAGAGGGAGAAAAGAGGGTAGAAAGCTTAAAGAAATAGTAGCTGAGAACTTTCCAGGCCTAGGGCGAGAAATGGACATCCAAGTTTATGAAGCTAGTAGATTACCCCATTATCACAATGCAAAAGACTTCTCCCAATGGGGCGCCTGGGTGGCTCAGTCGATTAAGCATCTGCCTTCGGCTCGGGTCATGATCCCAGGGTCCTGGGATGGGGTCCCACATCAGGCTCCCTGCTCAGTGGGGAGTCTGCTTTTCTCTCCCTCTGCCCTTCCCCACCACTCATGCATGTTCTCTCTCTGACAAATAAATGTATGACATCTTTAAAGAAATTTTTGTTAATGAATAAACAATATAGAAGAGGTGAATAAGGACATCAAAAATATAAAGAAGGGGAGTGAAAGAGTGAAGTTTTTTGTTTGTTTGTTTTTTTTTAAGATTTTATTTATTTGACAGAGAGAGACACAGTGAGAGAGGGAACACACGCAGGGGGAGTGGGGGCAAAAGAAGCAGGCTTCCCGCGGAGCAGGGAACCTAATGCGGTGCTCAATCCCAGGACCCTGGGACCATGACATGAGCCGAAGGCAGACACTTAATGAGTGAGCCACCCAGGCATCCCAAGAGTGAAGCTTTTGTAGATAAAGTTAAGTTGCTGTCAGCTTAAGATGAACTGTTTTATTTATGTGTTCTGTAAGCCTCAAGGTAACCACAAAGCAAGACTTAAAGTAGATGCATACAAGATAAAGGGCAAACAGACCTTACCACCAAGGGGGAAAAACATGACTTATTTACAAATGTAGACAGAACAGGGATGCCTGGGTGGCTCAGTCAGTTAAGCGTCTGCTTTCGGCCCAGGTCATGATCCCATGAGATCGAGTCCTGCATTGGGCTCCCTGCTCACCGGGAGCCTGCTTCTCCCTCTGCCTGCAGTTACTCCCTGCTTGTGCTCTCTTGCACTCTTTCTCTGGAGAATAAATAAAATCTTTAAAACAAAAAAGAAAACAAATGTAGACAGAACAACAAAAAAAACCAATGGAAATACAAAACAACCAGAAAACACTGAGAGCATTATTAAAGTTTTTACAGCTCACTAATGATGGAATTCACCAATCAAAAGACAGAGTGTCTAGATATATTATAAAAAAAAACAAAGACCCAACTATATGCTGCCTACTAGAAACTCACTTCAGCTTTAAGGACACAAAAAGGCCCAAAGTGAAGGCATAGAAAAGGATAGTCCATTCAAGTAGAGACTAAAAATCAGAGCAGAAATGACTATACTCTTATCAGCCAAAAATGCTAATGAGAGAAAGAGAGGGTCAATCATCCCCCCCCAAAAGAGATAAGTATATAGACATCCAACATCATAACACAGAAATCTATCACGCATATACTACCAGATCTGAAGGGAGAAATAAACATACAGTAATAGTAGGGGACTTCAGTAGCCTATTTTCAACAATGGATAGATCATCTAGACAGAAAACAAAGTAAATACTGGACCTGAATGATCCATTAGACCAAATTAACGTGACATTTATAGTACATTATATCCAACAGAACACATTCTTCCCAAGTACATACATAACCTTCTCCACGATAAACCATAGGAAGACAAAAACAAGTGTACCAAATTTCAGTAGAGTGAAGTCATACAGGCTATCTTTTCCAACCACAATGGTATGAAACTAGAAATCATGAAAGGAAAGCTAGAAAAAAAATCTACCAGTATGTGCAATTTAACCACACTCCCCAGCAAGCTGTGGGGCAAAGAGTACTTTTTAAAACTTTTTATACATTTAAACAAAACAAATCCAAACAGAAAATACAAGAAAACTTATGGGATGCTGCAAAAACAGTTTTCAGAGAGAAGTTTATAGTGCTAAATGCACATATTAAGAAAATAGGAGGATCTTGAACAACCTACCTTTATACCTCAAAGAACTGATAAAGAACAAAGACCAAAGTTAGCAGAAGGAAGGAAATAACAAAGATCAGAGTGGAAATAGAAGAGATTAAAAAAAAGAAGAAGAAAAAGAAGAGATCAGAAAGATAGAAAAAAACCCTGGTTTTTCAAAAAGAAAACTGACAAACCTTTAGCTAGACTAAAAAAAATATTCAAATAAAATTACAAGTAAAAGAAGAGACTACAACTGATACTGCAGAAATATAAAGGATCCTAATATGAAAACTTACCCACTTACAAAGAGGACAAACTAGAAGAAATGGATAAATTCATAGTAACATACTATCTACAAAGACTACATCAGCAAGAAACAAAGTTTGAACAGACCAATTACTAGGAAGAAGGTTCAATCAGTAGTGAGAGATCTCCCAGCACAGAAAACCTCAGGACCAGATGGTTTCACTGGTAAATTCTACCTGATATTTAAAGAACTCATGCTAAACCTCAAACTCTACCAAAAAATTCAAGCGGGAAAACTTCCTAATTCATTTTACCAGGCCAGCATTACTCTGATATCAAAGCCAGGTAAGGATGCTACCAATATAGACCAACATCCCCGGTCAACACAGATGCAAAAAGTCTCAACAAGATATCCACAAACACACACATAAAAAGGAGTATACAGGGGCACCTGGGTGGCTCAGTCGTTAAGCGGCTGCCTTCAGCTCAGGTCATGATCTCGGGGTCCTGGGATCGAGCCCCGCATCGGGCTCCCTGCTCGGCGGGAAGCCTGCTTCTCCCTCTCCCACTCCCCCTGCTTGTGTTCCCTCTCTCGCTGTGTCTCTGTCAAATAAATAAATAAAATCTTAAAAAAAAAAAAAAAAAAAGGAGTATACAGCACAACCAAGGGGGATTTATTGCTGGGATGCAACGCTAGTTCGACATACACAAATAAATAAATGTGATTCAGCACAATAGAATGAAAGGTAAAAATCCAATCATTTTAATGCCAACATAAAAACCATTTCACAAAATACACTGTCCTTTCATGGTAAAAACCCTCCACGGACTGATTATAGGAGGAACATCAAGGACATGAAAGACAAAACCCATAGCTCCTCATACTGCAAGGGTAAGGGACTAAAACCTTGTCCTCTAAGATCAGGAGCACAACACGGATGCCCCCCCTCACCGGTCTTACTGCTTACGGTGCTGGGAGTTTCAGCTTGAGTAACTAGTCAAGACAGGGAAATAAAAGGGAGGCAGGGGGAGATGGCAGAGGATCCTGAGCTCACCTCCTCCCACAGAGCCAACAACTCCACATAATTCAGCTCCCTCTGCAGAGGACTGAAGACTGACCCGACAGCTCTCCTACAGCTGAGGACATCAAGAGAAGGCCCCAGTGGTAAGGGCAGAAGGGGCCGAGGTGCAGTGGGGAACCAAACCTCGGCACAGCAACCCACCAGCAGGAGGGGGAGGGGAGGCGGACATCCCAAGTGCAGAAGACCAAGGGGTCAGGCCTCCACACCAGGATCCCTCGGCCCTGGGGGTCTTGTACCAGGCACATGTGGCCCTGTCAGTCTGGCTTTGAGAATCAGTGGCGCTGAACTCCGGGAGACCTGCAGTACACTCTAGGACCTGGTCCAAGACGCGGCACAGAAGGAGCAGTCTGAAGAGAACCTGGGTTATATGTGAAGGAGACTTAGGGACCCATTTTAGGATGTTTGCTGGAGGAACAGAGATGCGCAGCAGCTTTATCTAGGAACAGAAGTGCTGACAGATGGTGTTTCTCCTGCCCGATTTCAGCCTAGCTGGCCAGACACAAGCACCAGGTGACGCCTTCGTTCCACCTTGCTCACACGGCTTGCCCCACCCCAGCATTCTCCTGTGGCCCTACCCCACCCAACCCTCCCACTCTCTAAAGCAGCTTCTGCACCACCATACCCGGTCTCTGTCACTACAACGGTCTCCTCCTCGTCCCCCCAGTGACTACCGCCCCACCACACCTAGCAGGTGTTGGATTAGGTTGTACCCCCAAAACTAGTATCACACTGTAGGTTAATTATATTTCACTGAAGAAAATAAAATAATAAAGGGTTGAGGAACTGTAACACTTTTTTTTTTTTCCAAAGAAGACATACAGATGGCCAGCATAGGCACATGAAAAAATGCTCAATATTACTTATCAGAAAAATATACACTGGGGCGTCTGGGTGGCTCAGTCGGTTAAGCATCTGCCTTTGGCTGGGGTCTTGATGGCGGGGTCCTGGGATCGAGCCCCCCATTGGGCTCCTTGCTCAGCGGGGAGCCTGCTTGGGATTCTCTCTCTCCCTCTGCCCCTCAGACGCATGCAAGTGTACTCTCTCTCAAATAAATAAATCTTTTGAAAAAAATCACAATTAGCTATCACCATATACCCATCAAGATGGCTACTATCAAAGAGGCAAGAAATAACAAGGGCTAGCAAGGATGTGGACAAAAGGGAGTGCTCATGCCCTGTTGGTGGGAATGTAAACTGGTACAGCCGCTGCCGAAGAAAGTATGGAGGGTCCCAAAAGTTAAAAATACAAATACCACATGACCCAGCAATTCCACTTCCGGGTATTTACCTAAAATAAACCTAACACTGTGAGAAGATTTATGAACCCCTATGTTAACTGCCACATTATTTACAATAGCCAAGATATGGAAGCAACCCAAGTGTTTATCAATAGATGAATAAAGATGTCGTATATATACAGAATGTGGGATTACTCATCCATTAAAAAAAAAAATGAAATCTTGTCATTTGCAACAACATAGGTGGACTTGGAGGGTATTATACTAAATGAAGTCAGAGAAAGACAAATACTGTATGATTTTACTTCTTTGTCAGATCTAAAACACACACACACACACACACACAGATCCCAACACAGAGAACAAACTAGTGGTTTTCCGAGGGGTGGAGGGTGAGTGGGGGGATAGGTCAAATAGGTGAAGGAGATTAAGAGGTACAAACTTCTAAAGTCAGTCACAGGGATGAAAAAATACAGCCTAGAGAATACAGTCAATAATGCTGTTCTAACTGCATGGTAACAGATAACTGTCCTTACCACGATGAGTAGTTCATAATGTACAGAAATGTTCCATCACTATGACATACAGCTGAAACTAATTCTACGTTAACTATACTTCAATTATAAAAGAAATAAAAATCATGCAAATAGCAAAGTAAGTAAAATGGTCATTATTTGCAGAGGAGAGACCAGAAAACCTTTAAGATGCAACAAAAAAATGGTTGGAACGAATCAATTTCAGCAGAGCTGCACAACATATCTATATAATATTACATGATATATATTATTTATATATAAAAGTTAAAA
Source organism: Mirounga angustirostris (assembly GCF_029215605.1). NCBI lineage: Eukaryota > Metazoa > Chordata > Mammalia > Carnivora > Phocidae > Mirounga > Mirounga angustirostris. The sequence continues at coordinate 26,164,159 of NW_026991719.1, read as the reverse complement.
AAATCAGTTATGTTTCCATAAACTAAGGGTGAAACATCAGAAAATAAAACTAACCCATTTACAAAAGCACCAAAAACAATACTTAGGAATACACCTAACTAAAGGAAGTTAAAAATTTGTGCCATGAGAACTGTAAGACTTTGATCAAAGAAATTTTAGATAAGCAAATGCCAAGATACCAGAAGTTCATGGATTGGAAAAATATGGTCACAATGTCCATACTACCCCAAACCACCTATAACTGCAGTATAATCCCTATTAAAATGCCAATGGCATTTTTCAAAAAATAGAGTTAACTTCACTAAAATTTGTTGAGAGCCACAAAAGACCCCAAGTAGTCAAAGCAATCATGCCCAAGAACCAAACTGTAAACTTCACATGTCCTGATTTTTTTTTTTTAAAGATTTTATTTATTCATTTGACAGAGATAGACACAGCGAGAGAGGGAACACAAGCAGGGGGAGTGGGAGAGAGAGAGAAGCAGGCTTCCCGCTGAGCAGGGAGCCCGATGCGGGGCTCGATCCCAGGACCCTGGGATCATGACCTGAGCCGAAGGCAGACGCTTAACGACTGAGCCACCCAGGCGCCCCGCACATGTCCTGATTTCTAACTATATTATAAAGTTATGGCCATTTTAACAGTATGGTGCCAGCAGTAAAAAACAAAACAAAACAACAACAAAAAAACAGATACATGGTAAACGAGGGGGTTTATTTCTGGGTACTATTTATCAGTCAACTAATACTTCACAAGGGACCCAAGAACACTTAACAGTTTCTTCAACAAATGGTATTAGGAAAACCAGGTAACCACATGTCGAAAATTTAAGTTGGACCCTATCTTGCCCCAGTCACAAAAATTAACTCAAAATGGATTAAGAACTTAAAACTAATACCATACAACCCCTAGAAGAAAACAAAGGGAAAAAGCTTCTTGACATTGGTTTTGGCAATGATTTTTTTCAGGTAAGACACCAAAAGCAACAAGCACCACTACCACCAAGTGAGACTGTATCAAATAAAAACAATTTCAGCTCAGCAAAAGAAACAAAAAAATGAAAAGGCAGCCTACACTTAGCATTAGACCCTCGAGGTCTATCCACGTTGTGGTAAATGGCAAGATTTAATTTTTTATGGCTAATATTTCATTGTACATAATATTTGTATGTGTATACATTTATGTACACATACACAATACATCTTTATCCATTCATCTACTGATAGACACTTGGGTGGCTTTCATATCTTGGCTACTGAGCTAGAGATTATTAGGCTGACTGAAATAAGTCAGAGAAAGACAAATACCATGTGATTTCACTCATTGTGAAATTGAAGAAACAAAGAGAAAGACAAACCCATTAAGAGATTATTTTTTTTAAAGATTTATCTATTTAAGAGAGCGAGAGAGAACGAGAGAGGACAAGCAGGGAGAGCAGCAAAGGGAGAGGGAGAAGCAGGCTCCCCACTAAGCAGGAAGCCTGATGTGGGGCTTGATCCCAGGATCCTGAGATCATGACCCGAGTCAAAGGCAGACGCTTAACCGACTGAGCCACCCAGGTGCCCCAAGAGATTCTTAAATACAGAAAACAAACTGGTGGTTGCCAGAGGGGAGACAGATAGAGGGATGAGTGAGATAAATAAAGGGGATTAAGAGTACATTTATCCTGATGAGCAAATGTATGGAATTCCTGAATTCTTATATTGTACACCTAAAACTAACAACACTTTACGTTAATTATATTTGAGTAACAAAACAAGGCGACCTACTGAGAGAAAATATTGCAAACCATTGATCAGATTAGAATTTCATATCCAAAATATATCAAGAACTCATAGAACTCAACACCCCAAAAAAATTCAATTTCAAAAACGGAGGGGCACCTGGGTGGCTCAGTCAGTTAAGGGTCTGACTCTTGTTATCAGCTCAGGTCTTGACCTCAGGGTCTTGAGTTCACACTCCCCTGGGTGTGGAGCCTACTTAAAAAATAATTAAAATACGTAATAAAAAAAAATGGGTAGAGGACCTAAATAGACATTTTTCCCAAAGATGTACAGGTTGCCAACAGATACATGAAAAGATGAGTATCACTCATCAGGGAAATGCAAATCAAAACCACAATGAGCTATCATCACTTCATACCTGCTGGAAAGGTGATCATCGATGAGAAATAGATGTTGGCAAACATTTGCAGAAAAGGGAAGCCTTGCACACAATTGCTGGAAACATAAATTGGTGCAACCACTGCAGAAAACCATATGGTAGTTCTTCAAAAAATTAAAAATACAACTAACCCGTGATCCAGCAATCCCACTCCTGGGTAAAAATCCAAGCAAAATGAAAACATCTTGCTAAGAGACTAGAACTTAACTGTTCTGACCACTAAAATGAAAAAGTATATAATGTGACAGTTAATTATTGCTACAATTAGAGTCCAATTTCAATATGTAAATTTATCAAATTGCCATGTTATACACCTTACATTTACACATTTCTGTAGGTCAAATATATTCAGTACTGAAGGAAGAACATTGGAGGGATGCCCAGCTGGCTTAGTCAGTAGAGCATGTAACTCTTGATCTCGGGGTCAAGAGTTCAAGCCCTATATTGGGCATAGAGCTTACCCCCCCCAAAAAGCATTCAAAATGGAAGTAAAAACACTTTTTCTTAAAAATACACAAAAACAGTATCTAAGAATTACCTGCACTCACATGTTCATTGCAGCACTATTCAAGATAATCAAAATTTGACAACACCTTACCTTTCTATAATGGGATGAACGCATAAAGAGGATGCGATGTATATATACACAATAGATTATTCAGCCATGACAAAGAAATCCTACCACTTAGGACAACAAGGACAGACCTTGAGGACATCATACAGAGTAAGTCAGATCAAAAACAAATGATGTACGGTATCACTTGAATAATAAATCTAAAAAACCCTAACTTTTTTTTTTTTTTTTTAAAGATTTTTCTTTTATTTATTTGACAGAGAGAGACACAGCGAGAGAGGGAACACAAGCAGGGGGAGTGGGAGAGGGAGAAGCAGGCTTCCCGCGGAGCAGGGAGCCCGATGCGGGGCTTGATCCCAGGACCCCGGGATCATGACCTGGGCAGACGCTTAACGACTGAGCCACCCAAGTGCCCCAAGCCTAACTTGTAAAATCAGAGTAGAACGGTGTTTATCGGGGGTGCGGGTGGGGGAGTGGAATTCAGGGAGACGGTATTTAAGGGCACAAGGCAACTGGTAGCGATTACACTCATCCATGTCATGTTATAACTCTAAGTTACTAGACTAGCTCTTCATTGTTCCCACCACCAAAAAGAGTTATGTGACATGATCAAGAAGTTAGCTAATACTATCGTGTTATTCATATTGCAATATATAAATGTATGAAATCAATACGTTGTATACCTTAAACATACACTGTTGTATCAATTATATCTCAAAAATATACTTTAAAAAATACAGGAGCCTTCACTCTTCAAAACATTCACATTTATTACTAACATAAGTTTTATTTTTCCATTGAGACCGTGTTTTTGTTTTGTTTTGTTTTTAGCAGCCTACATGGCACATGTAGTGACGGATACTTAGTAATAAAGATCCAGAGGAAACATTCTGATGGGCCAACAGCTTCTGCACCTACCATGTATTTGCCTTTGATGAAAACCCAGGCCAACATCAGGACCCCAGAGTGGTTAAAGTTGCAAATGCTTGCTTGCTCTTCTCAGGCAGTTCCTGCATTAAAGCAAAGTGTTTCTTTTGCTGTAGTCAAGCAGGGAATGTTTTTGAAGATTTTATTTGACAAAGAGAAAGCATGAGCGAGGTGGGGAGAGGGAGAGGGAGGAGGAGAAGCAGACTCCCTGCTGAGCAGGGAACCTAATGAGGGGCTCGACTCGGGGCTGGATCCCAGGATGCGGAGATCTCGACCTGAGCTGAAGGCAAATGTTTAAGGGACTGAGCCACCCAGGCGCCGCAGGCAGAGAATGTTTTTAAAGGTGGATCTGGAGTTCTATTTGGGTAAACACTGGACAGCTTTTTAAAAAATTAATATTGCTTACCAGCTACATGCGCCTTTGAAAGTTCTCTTCATCCCAGATGGCGGTCAGTTTTATTTTGTGCTGATGTTCAAGTCCTTGGGTACGGGATGGGTTGTTCTTGAGGCTCAAGTTTATCTTGTCCTTTCCTCAACTTCCTTCAGCCTCAAAACACACAAGTCTTCCAATGAATCTTTTCTGGCTGAAGCTATGTAGCAGTTATAAAGTCAGCAGCTTAAAACCAGCATTTATGAGCTCACGGGACCATGGGTGAGCCGGCAGACTCTGGGTGAGGCTTCTTGTGTTGACGTCACTTGCTTTCACGCATGGACCACTCCTGCGGTCAGCTGGATGATGTAGACGATGAGCCCCTTATGTCTGGCAGGTTGGTGGCTGTTGGCCGGGGTGCTGTGTTACTGACAGGGCCACGTGGCTCCTTGTCCTCTGCAGGACAGTTGGAGTTCTTCACAGGCATTCACCATGAGGTGCACGAGAGGGCAAACCCAAACTGTACAAACACTTCCCCAAAGTGTGGTTGCATCGCATTTTTAGTGTCCCATTGGCCAAAGCAAGTCACATAGCCAACCCACATTCAAGGGGCGGATAAATCAGCTACAGGCTGGGAACGAAGGCTACGATTTTGGCCAGGTTTGCCATCTCCCGCAGTTAGTTCACATTGTTTCCAGCATCTAAACTGGGTTCCTAGCTATCACTGGTGTGGTCGAGTGCCAATGGAAGCTCGTTTTTATTAAGCGGTAACGTGGAATAACGCTTACAATCTTATCTCCTTGATGCAACCATCACATAACTAATCCGAGGACATCCTTTGGAGGAAGTGTATTTCCAGTTGAAGAACCAACAGTGACTTCCAAGCAATCGCCTACTAGCATTTTATCAGCGTGATCCCGTTTCCAAAATCTTTAGTGAAGGTATTTAATCATCCTAGAGACCTAGAGATACATAGTCCTGAAACTATTTCTTCTGTAAAGTCAGTAATACTCCCAAGTGCGATTCTTCTAGGAAGCAAAGAGGGACAGTTCTAGCCAATTGTTGTTTGTCAAACAGACACTCACAGCTCACTCATCCTGTTGCAAGAGAGAGCAGTTTTCATTACTCGGTTACACTTGGTGTGCGTTTCACCAGAAATGCCTGTGGCTTCCATTTAAAACCCGCCCAAAGCGGTAGAAGTGGCTCAGCTCGTATTTAATCTTCCAGCTCAACAAAACATTCCTATTTCCTCAAGCACTGATGAGGCCATCTGGAGCCCAGGATGACCAGACAAATGGCAACACTGGTTACTACTGCTTCTCCTCAAGGAACATTAACTAAAATGTCTTTTTAAAGTAAAGCATCTGGACCTATTTATCACTGTTTTAACAATGTGAAGAGCATTGCATCCTAGCCGGAGTACCGCATTAAGATGCTGTGTGTGCATTAGAAAGAAATTCAACAAGGACTGCTGACATCTCTCCTTCCCTAAGACTTAAAGCTCTCAGTGTCATGTGTGGCCAAAGATCCCCTATCCAGGATTCCTAATTTTAGAGTCGGTGAAATTTCAAAATACACTGAGAAGTGGCTCCTAAATCAGACTCTACAGAAGTGTATGTAATTCCACAGACACTGGGCCTTTTTCTGATCCACTGAAAGACAGAAACAGACACCCAGACACACACTCCTGAATCAATCGTTTTTTAAAGATTTTATTTGAGAGAGAGAGAAGAGAGGGGACATGGTGGGGGAGGGGCAGAGGGAGAGGGAGAGGGAGAAGCAGACTCCCTGCTGAGCAGGAAGCCTGATGCAAGGCTCGATCCCAGGACCCTGGGATCATGACCTGAGCAAAAAAAAAAAAAAAAAAAAATCAAGAGACACTTAACCAACTGAGCCACCCAGGTGCACCTCCTCAATGAATCTTTACTTTTCTTCTGAGAAGCCTTCTCATCCAGCACCTGACTCCTCAGAGTTGAGGACTCCTTCCTCAAGGCCATTACTGAATTTTTTTTTTTTTTTAAGTTTTATTTAAGTTATCTCTACACCCAACAGGGGGCTCGAACTCATGACCCTGAGATCAAGAGCTGCCTGCTCTTCCAACTGAGCCAGCCAGGTGCCCCAAGGCCACTTCTAAATCTTGAAGGCCTGCAAGTAGTGGACTGACAGATCAGGCTCATGTTTAGAAAACGGTTAGAGTAGCAAGACTGGGGCCACTAGCTTTAGCTGTGTAAAAACAAAAACAACCCCCTAACACAGGCTTAAATAGCCATCATTTTATGCTCTTCATTCTGTAGGCGAGGCAAGTCACATGGCCAAGCACTCAGTCTGTGCACACGGGGTCCACCGGTGTGCATACGGAAAGGCGTGAGCAACTTGGGGACCATTCCTGCAGCTATGTACTGCGGGAGGTCGGTTTCATCTGTGAGGCACTTCAGAACCTGTGGATTTTCTAGGACACCACTTTTTTTTTTTTATACTTGTATACATTTGAGATGAAGAGGCTTTCAAGAAGGTTAATAAGGATCAGAGGACAAAATAATATATATCTTCTGTTCTGATTGCTACTTATGTTTAAGAAAAGTGGACTTGAATTTAGGCTCATTTTGCTACTGGTAAGAGTTTAGGGTTATACAAACCAAGAGAAATCTTTTTACAGACTGTACAGAGATGTTCAGTAATTGTGATCACAAGGTATTATCCATAGAACTTCACCACTGTTTATAGATGTACATCCACGGAAGTACTTATGTAAATTCTGTTTACAAATTAGTGCCATAGCTACAGAAAGGAAGCCACATAATTGATTATTACAAGTATAAAGGAAACATTGTTGATTTTTTGTCCATAGTCTTATTTACCTCTTCAAAATCCTCTAATTAGATTACTCATTCATTCCAAAAACACTTAGCTTATGATGCGCAAAAAACGCAATTCGGGTCAGATAGGGTTTTCCCATTTGCTATGCCCTTCCTGTCCCAGGCTTATGCGTTCAGGAGTTCCTCATTCAGGGACTATCTGGTGATTTCATATGCCAAGTGCAATCATAATTCTGCCTATCGGAGTCATCCAATCAACAAATACATTCGGGGTGTCAGTTATGTGTCAGGCACTGTGCTAAGTCCTTGGGGTGCCAAGGGTGAACAAAGCTCAGCACTTTACTTCCTGGCGTTTATAGTGCAGTTGGGAATACAGACATTCATCTTAGGCACCACACGACCATGGGCATACTCACCCACCAAATGGGACAGGAGGTCAGTACAGACAAGGAGGGTAGAACCTGCCCTAAGACAGTGGGAAAGCCTTCCCTCAGCAGGCGATGCCGGAAAAGGAGAAGGTTGGAAAAAAAGTCCGCGGGGGTCAAACAGCACAATTCGTGGTCAAAGCGACAGCAACCTGAAGGAAGAGCTCGGGCAGAGAGAGGGCTGTGGAGGTGAGGCCAGAAGTGGGGGATGGAGCGGCCCAGGCCGGGAAAGGGAAAAACAGGGGCTTTTCCATTAAGGTAAATGAGAGCGACTGAAGAAGGGGAAGTGGAAGGGCGGGGGGGGGGGGGGTGGGCATGGTCACATTTGCCTGAAAATGCTCATTCTCTTACATTGGACAGATCTGAATGGGGCCAGGGGCGAAGCAGGGAGAGGAGGAGGACATATCCCCATTTCCTCTGAGAGAGAGCCTAGACTAAGGTACAACCTCTGTAAACACAGAACAGGGGAGGGATTTCAGATTTCTAGGAAGTAAAAACAAGAGACTTTGATGATGGATATATGCAGGCTGAGGGAGAGGAAGGCATCAAAGCTGACGCACAGCTCCCCAAACGGTTCAATAATACCTGTAATAAGGATTCTACTTGTGATACTGCACCCAGTTCCCATGTGTGGGTTACCCCCCCCAACACACCACCAAGCAGTTCTATGACACCAGCTGGGCATCCTACAATTCAACTCAATTCTGACACCATCTACCTGGAGAGAGCAGGACATACCCCAGGTAAAGGGCTCAATCCCACAAGACTGTCATCCCCCGACCCCAACCCCCCCCCCCCGATGCCAATCACAAATCCAAGTCGCCATAGAGCTTCTCACGGACCAGCTATAGATCAGAAGTTTTGAGAGTCCCCTCCTCAGGTTCAATTCATTTGCTAGAGCGGCTCACAAAACCCACAGAAACAATTTACTTACCAGGTCACTGGCGAATCAGAAGAGGATGTAACTCAGGAACAGCCATATGGAAGAGACAGGCAGGGCCAACTATGTGGAAGGGGCACAGGGCCCGCAGGCTCTTGGAGCGTGCCTCTCGCCCCGCACCTCCAACTGTTCGCCACCTCAGAAGCTCTCCCCGTGCCTGGCTTTTGGGTTTTTGTGGAGGCTTCAGGACCCAGGTGGGATTGATTAAATCATTGGCCATTGGTGATGGAGCTCGACCTCCAGTCCGCCCCCCTCCCCGAGGTCTGGGGGTGGGGCTGGAGCTCCAACCCTCTAAGAACATGATTGGTTCCACTGGCAACCCCATCTTCAAGTGTTTTCCCCCAAATTGCCTCATTAACATAACAAAAGACCTTGACCACTCTCCTCACAGCAAGGGTTTTAGGAGCTCTGTGCCAGGAACCAAACATATTTGTCTTATTATAAATCACAATATCACACTACTGACTTGTGAGAGAGGGAAACAAGACACTTTCTTTCACATAAGACTTGCCAAGGCAATCCGGGAGGGGGCTGACGTGGTGTATCTGTTAGCTTCTGCTGGGTCATAAACCCCCCCCCCCACCCCCAACATAATGGCTTAAAACAACAATCGTGTATGGACTCACAATTCTGAAGTTTGGCAGTCTGGGCTATGCTCAGATGGGTGGCTCCTCTCCTGCTGGGGTCTGGGCTGTCGCTGGTCAGCTAACTAAGAGCCCTCAGCTGAGGGGACTTGCTAACAGTCCCACGTGCTCTCCTCTCCTATAGGCGAACCCGCCTTGTTGACATGCTAGTCTCAGGGCCCAAGCCAAAACAAGAGAAGATATCCCAAGGTGCTATCAGTTTGGGAGCTTTTACTTGCTCCCCATTTACTCTTGTCTCATGGGTGAAAGAAGTGACATATCAAGCCCAGAGTCCTGGTCCAAGAGGATCACTCAGGGGCGTGGATAGAGGGAGCTGGAACCAAGCTGGCGGCAAGGCCTGAAACAGACAGCTACACGCGGTTTGGAAGGGAATGAGAAATTCTTTCTCTACCCTCAAGGTCTTCCAGCTGTAGTAAGAATTAAATGCACACGACATGCATTAACAGGGGAAAAAAACCCCAAGTTTTATTAAGTGTGCACGGAGGCCCAAGAATGAAATTGAGACCTAAATAAATGACCAAGGCAGGCAGTTTTTATACTTTGTAGAGAAAGACACAATCTGTGAGAAATTGACAGAACAAAGAAAGCTTAACTTTGGGAGTGTCAATTAGCCAGGAATTCCAAACAGAATTTGGACTGCGGTAGTAAATTAGTACAAAGTAACCAGGGTTGTTTATACAGCCTTTGGGCTCTAAATTCCCCATGTCTGGCAATAAGGATGTCTCTTTACCTCCCGGTACAGGGGTGGCACCTTTCACATGGGAGACTTATTTCCTGCTTTCCTGGGACAGAGGAGGGTCTGAGTGTCCTTCTTGCATAGGCTGTCTCTTCAGTAACTTTTATTTAAAATCATCAAGGGGCACCTGGGTGGCTCAGTCAGTTAAGTGCCTGCCTCTGGCTTGAGTTATGGTCTTGAGGTCCTGAGATTGAGCCCGTCGGGCTCCCGGCTCAGGGGGGAGTCTGCTTCTCCCTCTCCCTCTGCCTCTCCCCATGCTTGCTCTCTCTGTCTCTCTCTCTGAAATAAATAAATAAAATCTTAAAAAAAAAAAAGAGATGCTCAACTGACTGATCCTCTCAGGTGCCCCTGCTTGTGTTTTCATTTGCTTCTCTATCTCCCACTTTCTTTCTCAATCTCTGTCTCTCCTTCCCTCTCTTCCCTTCTGTGTTTAAAATGTGGTTTTTAAAGTCTTAAGACACAGTAAATTATTTCTTTGGCTTTTTATTTTCATTTTTTCCCCTGAATGATTGTTGCTTATTTGAGATGCTTTTTTTTGATCCATTCTTATATTTATGAAATTCATAGAGATATTTTAGCTTGTTTATTATTTCCACACTCATCACTTGCCAGAACAGGTGGGTAAGAAATTTGTACACCAAACTAAGTTATCAAGTGGATCACTCACTGTGCCCTTTTTATCCCAAGTATATCAAGACATTCTTTCCTTTTCTGGTATTATTATTCACAGAGGAATGATCACCTTCTGTCCTTAACTTGAAATGAAAGTTCTAGACATTTATCAAATATTCAGCACTTTCAAAGGCTGCTCAGGCTATTTTGCCAGTTATCTGAGAAGCAATGGCCATGAAAAGAGGCTCTGAAATCCCCCCAGAGAATCAGTGATAAAAAAAATGAATTACTCCTGGAACCAATAAATCTGCAGTTGATGGGCTAGGAATTTGCTAACTTAGGGTCACCTACTTAGGTCTAATTATGTGTGCTTTATGGATTAATAATAAATATTAATGGCAGAGGTTACTGAAGTAGAAAATAAACGCTTGCAAGTAAATACACTTGAAAATAGTCATCATGGCGACTTTATAGAGTGAAAGTGGAAACAAGCCTGTGTCATAGATTAGAATGTGGAATCAAAGCTAACCCAGTAGGAGTTCAGGGCAGACAGCTGAATTACACATGACTGTCTCTGTCCCACTACCATTTCTTGGTACCATTTCTTGAATGTATACATTAACCAGTTTGGGGGTCCAGAAATGCATATGGCAGGACAGCAGTTCCTCATGACTGGAAGAAAGTCAACGATGTTAAGAAGTCTGGTAGAGTGGTGAAGAGCTTTGGCTTTGCAGCCTGACACATTTGGGCTTGAATCTCAGTTCTTTTTTTTTAAAGAAGTGAATGCATTTCTTTTACAGTTTATTTATTTATTTGTCAGAGAGAAAGCGCACGAGCGGGGGGGAGGGGCAGAGGGAGAAACAGGCTCCCCGCTGAGCAAGGAGCTGGATGCAGGACTTGATCCCAGGATCCTGGAATCACGACACGAGCCGGAGGCAGACACCCAACAAACTGAGCCACCCAGGCGTCCCTTGAATCTCAGTTCTGTTACACATTTGCTCTTTGACCTTGGGCAAAGCATTCAACATCTCTGGCTGCCTCTAGGGATTTGGGAAGCTTGTCTCTTCCCGAGGAAGATTCTAGTCCTAAGATCAGCCTCCCTGAGCACCACCTCACTACCTGCTCCTTGCCACACCTGCTCACCTGCACACCTGCTCACAAGGCTTCTGAAATTTTCTCCCCAAGTCTTGGTAGGGAGAAGAGCCTGAGTCTCCCCTCTTGTGGAGATTTGGGGCTTGGCCCCCTAGGTTTCCTTTCTTTCCTCACTGGCCTTAGAAGCACTTAGATCTTTCTCCTCCTCCCGAGGCTAAAGCCCTCCAATCATTAAAAGGAAAAAGCATACAGCAGGGAGGAAACACACTCTGATAGCTCAATAAATTATCTAGTAGAATGGAAGTAGTATATACTAACTTAAAAGAGTATTTTTGAGACTTAAATGTGATAATGTATGCTAAAAGATGTAAAGCACTTATTAAGCCGGATATATAGTAACAACTCAATCATCATCATCATCATCATCATCATCATCATCATCATTCTTGTTGCCTGCCTGTCATCATCATCCCATGTGAGCAACATTTTATAAACCAGAAGGTCAATATTTTATATTAAACCTCTTAGGCATTTTGCCTTAAAGGAAGACAGATCTAGATTCAAATTCTGGCTCCTCTTTTTTTTAAGGACATGCAATATTTTTCAGGCTTTGGTAACCCACCTTCCAAGAGCGTCTGAATTTAAAGTAGTCTATTCTTAGGTCCCCGGTGTCTCTTTCATGTGAGTCGGATTATGCTGATGAAGATATTGCAACAGGGGCTGTCGATTCCCCTATGGCAGCAACCCCCATTCAGGCAACGTCCGTAGTCTTTCTACAGAGCTCTGTCTTTCCCAGCTTGCTTTCCTTCTTCCCTCTTTATATTTCTTGCCTGACCTCTGCGGACATTTGACATTTTGAGATGGGCACAGGGCATGAAGGGACCCTCTTCTCTTGTAGACCTTCCTGCTTTTGTAACATCTTATCATTACTATTTTCCCTTTAAAAATAAATGATCATAGGGGCGCCTGGTGGCTCAGTTGGTTAAGCGACTGCCTTCAGCTCAGGTCATGATCCTAGGGTCCTGGGATCGAATCCCACATCGGGCTCCCGGCTCAGCGGGAAGCCTGCTTCTCCCTCTCCCACTCCCCCTGCTTGTGTTCCTGCTCTCGCTGTCTCTGTCTCTGTCAAATAAATAAATAAAATCTTTAAAAAAATAAAATAAAAATAAAATAAATGATCATACCAGTTAACATTTATTGTGCAGTCGTTCTGTGACACCCTTGTTCTAAGCAATGTGTATGTATTATTTAACTTAATCCTCATAACTCTAGGAAGTGGGGATTGTTATCTTTATTTTCTAGATGAGGGAATGATGCAAACAAGTTAGACAACGAGACGAAGGCCACACGACTCATTACTGTTCGTCAAACCCAGGCAGAGAGCCCAAGACCCTAGCCGCTATGTTCTTTCCCCCATTGATTTCCTCTGATATTTTCAGAATGTATTTTCTTTTTCTTCAAGATTCCTGCAAATTTTGATTTGCTTTCAATTTGTTCTCTAGCTGTAATTCTTTACTAAACCTTTTTAAAAAGTCTAACAATAGGGGGCACCTGGGTGGCTCAGTTGTTGAGCGTCTGCCTTCGGCTCGGGTCATGATCCCGGGGTCCTGGGATTGAGTCCCGAATCGGGCTCCCTGCTCAGTGGGGAGTCTGCTTCTCCCTCTGCCCCCACCCCTGCTCATGTCCCCCCCCCCCAAATAAATAAAATCTTAAAAAATTATTAAAAAACAGTGTAGTGTAGACCTTTCCTAGGAACCTCGATAGTATTCTCACATGGTCACAGCAGGAGAAAATCAGTATCACGGAGTTTATAAGAGGATAACTGTAATATGCTGGAGCTATGTCCCAGAATTGCTCTAAGTTGTGGTAATTTCTGTTAACCTTTCTCACTTTACCTCAACCTTTAAGGAAAATGCATAAGCAGAAAAGTGACAGCAAAGGCAACTCCTAGGATATAAAATGGCCAACGGGCCGTCCTTCTCACCAAACTCCGTGGGAAGCTCAACACTCCAGTGACTGATCACCAGATACATGATGAAAAATCATTATCTAAGCCACTAGGAGGCCCATCATTCATAAAGTGGCATTCTAAAATGGCCATTCACAAACCACCAGAACAGTCTCTCTTGCAGCAAAAGGTTAATTCTTAGAATGCTATTCATTCATTCACTGATTCAACACATACATATTCAGCACCCATTATGTGCTATACACTTCCAGGCACGGAGGATTAAAAAGTAAACAAATAAAAAAAATCCTGTGTTCATGAAAAATATATTCCAGATGCAGGTAAGGGAACTAGACGACAAAGTCATTTCATAGAATCCATAATGTGTCAGATGGTGGACGAAACATAGCAGGGAAGAGAGTGAGAGTGTTGGCTAGGCTTGTGATTTTGCTCTTGTACTTTTCTTCCTCATTTAAGATATTTCCATCCACGGTCTCTGTTAGATATTTTATATGTTTAGCCCGTTTTATTGTGAGATATGATTTATATGCAGAAGAGTATATAAAACATAATATGTAGTCGAAGTAGCTACATATTATTATAAAGTGAACACCCATGTACCCATCATGAGCTAGAATGGCCATCATCCTGTAAGCTTCCCGTATCATACCATCTGCCATACACTGAATGCTTGTGTCCCTCCCAAATTTATAGGTTGAAGCCTGCCCCCCAGTGTGACGGTGTTTGGACGAGGGGCTTTGGGGAGGTGATTAGGTCCTGAGGGTAGAGCCTTCATGAATGGGATTAGTGCCCTCATAAAAGAGATCCAGGAGCTTCCTTGCCCCTTCTGCCCCTTGAAGACACAGTGAGAAGTATCTAGGAACCAGGAAGCAGGCCCTCTCCAGACACCGATTCTGCCAGTGAGTGCCTTGATCTTGGACTTCCCGGCCTCCAGAACTGTGAGAAATGATGTGTGAGAAATGATGTTTGTTGTTGAAGTCACCAGTCTATGATATTTTTGTTATAGCAGCCTGAATGAACTAAAGACATTGCTCAACCATACCCTCTCCACACCTCCCAGAAGTAACCACTAATCTGACCTCTATGGTAATCATTCCCTTGCATTTTTAAGTTTTACTACCTTTATATGCTTCCCTAAAAAAGAGAGTATAGCTTTTTGGATTTCCTCTTCGGTAGTCTCCCATGCAGCCATGGATAACTGATATACCCAGCTCACTATCAAAACCTGCAACTACCCTAACTGAAATATTCACACTGAAAACATCACTAACTGAATTGTTATTCATGATTTTGAGAAGATATTCATGTACATTTTGGTAATAATCTAAGTATATTTTACATTAGTAATCAAATATTTAATGGCATAATTGGATTTGAATTCTTTCTTCCCTTTGATGTCAGAAACATCTTTAAGCCTATGTGGTTAGAATGGCCAAGTTCACCTGCTTATTCTAAAGTCAATAGATGACTCAAGCCTGGTAGGAAAAACCACACCTGCCTTTCTCTACACCTTTCCCCAAGGGTACTAAAGTGAGCTCCACTAAAAACAATTTTAGAAACAAAACTCATTATTCCTTAACCTAGAAACCTGAGTGCAGAGTAGGAATAACATAGCTCTAAGGCCATTCACTTTATTTCAAGTTAACATTCTACTCACCTGGTTTGGATTAAAACCTTTTTAATGTCTTTCTATAGCAGAGCTCCAAAAAAGAGTGCTGGCGTCAGTCTTTTGTTATGTTTTCCTGCTTATGCATTTTTAGCATCTATACACCCCCAACTAAGTTTCTAATAGGACAACGCAAAGCAAAATACCATTACTTCTCGAAGCTAAAAATTAATTTGGATTATGTGATTCCAAAGTTGTTTATGATTCTTCTTAGAGTAGTATATTCACAGAAATTTCTTTTAAAAATGTCTTATTTTAGGGGCACTTAGCTGATTCAGTCAGTAGAGCATGTGACTTTTTTTTTAGCATTAGACTTTTAATCTCAGGGTTTTGAGTTCAAGCCCCATGTTGTGTGTGCATCCTACTAAAAAAAACTAAAAATGCCTTATTTTATATAAAAATATTTCAATTTAAAATATACTTTACTCGGGACACCTGGCTGGCTCAGTCAGTGGAACATGAGACTCTTGATCTCAGGGTCCTGAGTTCAAGCCTCACACTGGGTGCAGAGATTACTTAAATAAATAAAATTTAAAACAACAACAACAAAATACACTTTACCAAAAGATGTCAAGGAATTAGGATGCTAAAATTGTTGGCTCGGGGCGCCTGGGTGGCTCAGATGGTTAAGTGTCTGCTTTCAGCTCAGGTCGTGATCCCAGAGTCCTGGGATTGAGCCCCACATCAGGCTCCCAACTCAGCAGGGAGTCTGTTTCTTCCTCTGCCTCTCTCCCCTGCTCATGCCCTCTCTCTCTCTCCCAAATGAATAAAATCTTAAAAAAAATAAGATTGTTGGCTCAATGTTTTGTGATTAAAGAAATTTAATCCTATTTGTAGCTGATTAACATTGATATGAATCTATTGTGATTTTTTCTTTGTCTCATACAACTTGGGAAAGTTTTTTTTTTTTGCTACAAAATATTCTATAAATTAGATTTTTCACAATTTTCTAAATTACTTGTTTTATTTGGATGCTAAAGTGCTTATGGTGCTTAGGACATATGATCTAAATGCTGACGGATTGTAGTAAGATAATTTTCTTCATAAGTTTGTAAAGCTCAATATGTAAAAAGCTAATGACAACCATAAGAGTTAAAAAAGATTTGTTTGGTATTGAGACAATAATCATATCAACATATGGCACAATCAACAAAATTTTGTCTTGATTTGATCATGTTTGTGGATTGTTGTGAGATTATTTCTTTATACTTTTCTAGAACCAAACAGGTGTAAAACAATAGAAAAAAAAAAGTAATTTGGTTGGTACTGGGAAAGGGGGCACAATTTTGTTTGGGAATTGGTTGCTTCTACCATGTCATCCCAAAAGTCAATTATGAACCAATGTGTTTAAAAATAGCTTTCAGGGGCACCGGGGTGGCTCAGTCAGTTAGGCGACCTACTCTTTGATTTCTGTTCAGGTCATGATCTTAGGGTCCTGAGATCGAGCCCCGTGTTGGCTCCACACTCAGCGGGGAGTCTGCTTGAGATTCTCTCTCCCTCTCCCTCTGCCCCTACCCCCCTACTCAAGCTTGGGCTCTCTCTAAAATAAATACATAAATCTAAAAAAAAAAATACCTTTAAAGAAAACAGGCTGTAACCTAAGATCTTTTTCGAATAAATTTAGGAAAGCATATAATGTGTAATTACCAGAGCTATTCCAGTTTTTAAATAATTGATAAATGTTAAAGTATAGATTGTGAAGGGAATTATAAATCTAATTTTATGATGACCTGAAAAAACTAAGGAAAATCAAAACTGCAGGCAAGTGTAAATGGATTTATGGCTTCGTTTAAGCCTTTGGTTTTTATGATCCTTGCATGAAGGCATCATGGACATCTCCCGAGGTCACCACAATGCTTTTATTTAACTAGGATTACGAGCAACGAGTACCCCAGCAACTTGGGCAGTACATTACAACAGATGGGAAAGATGCCGGTGAAGACAGAAAAGCCTGACTGTGGATAGCAGCGCCACCTAGTGGTTAAATTTATTTCTAAAAAGAAACCAGCTTTGCAAGAGATAGCCAGGTTACTGGATCCTGTTCTACATGGTTTTTAGCAACATGATGAAAGACGTGCCTACAAGTGATGGACTTGGAAGAGATAAAGGAATCTTGTATGGTACATATGGCTTCGTAAATTGTGATTGGATGTTTGAAACATTTCAGCAGAAATGGTTCAGCCTCTATCCGTGTTAGAATCACTTAATGTTGGCATTATGGTGTCTAAAATATAACTCAGTAAAAACTCGTTATATTTGAAATCCTGTCTACTAAGATCAGGTGAAACACTTGTAGCCTCACCAGTTCTTATTCCAGTTGTGGTAAACAAATCTTTGCCTTGAACTGAACAACTGCTTGGCTCAACCAAAGAACCTGGGGTTGCCTATGAAGACAGGATTTTCTTCCCTTGGTTTTGAAAGGCAACCTTCTTTCTGGGACGCCCATGCAGTTACCAGGGAGTGCAGTTCAATTAGCCAGAGTCACTGAAGTTAATTAGGAAGCAGTAATAAGCTGCCACAGGCTTCAGAGCATACAAAGCCCCGTGTACTATACTCACGGCCCTGTCCAGGCCTGGCATATATTTGTGCCTCTCTCCGAGGGAAGAAAAGGGCTTGGAATAGTTGTGCCAGAAGATCAGTAAGACTTCAGCCCTTTTAAGTGGGAAGTCTTCCAGGATAAACAAAATTGTACTAACGGACGGTGAGGGATGGGCTTAAGCATGCACAATTAGGAGAGCGATATCCCTTATCTTTCTATTATGAAATATTTCAAGCACAGAGAAGACAGTAAATACATGTGTATCACCATTCAGAAGTGTCAGATCTTAAGACTTTGCTATATTGGCTTTAGCTCTTTTAATTTTTTGAAGAAACACAACTTTTCAGGTTCTCTGATTGCACTGTCTCCCTTCCAGAGGTGACCACCATCCTAAACTTGGTATTTATCATCCTTATGCAAATGTTATACTTCTAGTTCACCTGTATGTGTCCATACACATGACACCTCGTGTTGTTTTGTGTGTTAACGTTTTTACATCAAGTTTATGAACATTCAAGATCTATGAAAACACTCCCTTAAAGTTTGGGAAAAAAATAAAAATAACCACAGACATCAGTTCAGGATTATGTATTAGTTTCTACTCTTCTTTCTAAGCTATTTTCCAATTTTTCTAAGAGCAGTATTCTTTTTTTTTTTTTTAAGATTTTATTTATTTATTTGACAGAGAGACAGCGAGAGAGGGAACACAAGCAGGGGGAGTAGGAGAGGGAGAAGCAGGCTCCCCGCAGAGCAGGGAGCCCGATGTGGGATTCGATCCCAGGACCCTGGGATCATGACCTGAGCCGAAGGCAGTCGCTTAACCGACTGAGCCACCCAGGTGCCCCAGAGCAGTATTATTCTTACCTATTTCCAAAAATAACTATTTGATCTGAAAAAAAAAAAAAAAGCACAGGAATGCTCGGGGTTTTTTTGTTTTGTTTTGTTTTAAAGATTTTATTTATTTATTTGAGAGAGAGAATGAGATAGAGAGCATGAGAGCGGGGAGGGTCAGAGAGAGAAGCAGACTCCCTGCTGAGCAGGGAGCCCGACGTGGGACTCGATCCCGGGACTCCAGGATCATGACCTGAGCCGAAGGCAGTCACTTAACCAACTGAGCCACCCAGGCGCCCGGGTTTTTTTGTTTTTTAAGATTTTATTTATTTGAGAGAGAGAGCGAGAGAACGCATGAGAGTGCACAAGCAGGGGGAGTGGCAGAGGGAGAGGGAGAAGCAGGCTCTCCACTGAGCAGGGAGCCTGACAGCCTGATGCAGGGCTCAATCCCAGGAACTTGGGATCACGACCTGAGCCGAAGGCAGACGCTTAAACAACTGAGCCACCCAGGCACCTGTTTTTGTTTTGTTTTTAAACGCAAGTACTAGGCTCAACTTAGAGCTTGAACTTGGGACCCTGAGATCAAGAGTCGCATGCTCTACCAACTGAGTCAGCCAGGCGCCCCAAGTAATGGTCATTTTAAAAAGAGCTCCCTGGGAGGTACCTGGCTGGCGGAATCAGTAGAGGACGTGACTCTTGATCTCAAGGGTCATGAGTTTGAGCCCCACGTTGGGCGTAGAGTTTAGTTTAAAAAAAGAGCTCCCTGAGCTGGGAAACCAGTGATGTAGACTGTGAAGTGGCAAATATTCACTGTCCTTTGAATTTGATTTACAATTAATTGAAGAGGTAGATTACAAACAGACCTATTGTTTCTTCCTTTAAGAAAAATATGGTGGTACATTAGTAAAGGGCTGAAGCTTTAAAATTTGCAGAGAAAGAGGATAATGAACATATGAAATTAAACTGTGTAGAAGCTGGGGCTCATGGGTGGCACAATCGGTTGAGTATCCGACTCTTAGTTTCCTCTCAGGTCATGATCTCAGGGCCATGAGGTTGGGCTCTGAGCTCAGTGCAGAGTCTGCTTAAGACTCTCCCTCCCCGCTTCCCCTCCCCTCTGCACTCTTTCTCTTTCTCGAATAAACCTTTTTTTTTTTTTAAAGAACTATTTAGAACCTTAAGAAATGACACAAAGGGTTCCACTTAGAGAAAAATCAAGTTACTGATAATTATGGTAATATATTTTGGGTAACACTTTTGGAAGACTGCTTTAGGGGAAACAGGTTAGATGCATCCTTTAATATTAGTATAGAGTATATTCTATTGGACAGACCATGGAAACCTCTGGGAAGGTCAATGGAAGGCCAGATCTTTCGTTCCATCATAGTCTTTTATGTATTAGTGACTAAAGCATTTCCCTTATATCCAGTATTAGATGCTTAAAAAAAGTTAATGAAAGTGGAATAAAAAGGAGTTAAACTTATTAATCTCCATTTTTTCAAGGAGCCTTCCTTCCAAGGGCTCATTTCAGAGATTACAAACTCACATGCCATCAGGGACTGGTCATAGGCTGACTTTACATTAATGCAAATTAAAAATAATATTGTTATTTTAAACAAGCCTGTGGGCTGAATTTGGCCTGTGGGTAACTAACTTATGACATCTGAGTTCTTAAAGTTATATATTTTATTGAGATACAATACATATGCCATAAATGCACCCCTTTAAAGTGTATAATTCAGTGGTTTTTAGTATGTTCACAAAGTTGTACAACCATTACCACTAATTCCAGAACATTTTAATCACCACCCCCCAAAAACCTCATATCCATTAGCAGTTACTTCTCATTTCCCCTCCCTCCCAGCCTAGACTCAAGCAAACATCTTTTCCTCTATGAATTTGCCTATTCTGGGCATTTCCGATAAATGGAATCATACGATATGTGGCTTTTGTGTCTATCTTTTTCCACTTTGTATAGTTTCCAAGGTTCAGTCATGTTACAACATGGATGTATCAGTGCTTTATTCATTTTTATAGCTAAATAATATTCTACTGTATGGATATACCACTTTTGGTTTGTCCATTCATCAACATAGACATTTGATCGTTTCCTCTTTTTGGCTATTATGAATAATGCTGCCATGAACATTCATGTACAATGACCTTTGAATTTAAATTCAAAAATTTTAAATTAGATTTTTTTAGTTAGGCTCCACACCCAGCATGGAGCCCAATGCGGGGCCTAAACTCACCACCCCAAGATTAAGACCTGAGCTGAGATCAGGCACCCCTAAAATTAGATTTATAAACAGCTAATACATTAACACGGTTCAAGATTACATACGCTAACAATTAATGTAGTTTAAATATATATAAACAGTGAAAAGGTTTTTCTCACCCTTGTCTCCCATATGCCCAATTATCACTGCTTTCTGTCCCACTAAGTAAACACTATTAACAGCTCCTTAGGTGTCCTCGCAGCATAGGCAAACATCCTAGTTTTCTTTTTTATTTTAAATAGAAAGAGAGCACACTTAGGCACTCCTCTGCACCTTGCTCTTTCATTTTTCCTAGATAGGCTTCCATGTTTCTACAGTATTCTTTTCTAAAGCCACACATCTTCTGTTATGTGGTTGTACCAGTTTATTTATTTATTTTTAAACATTTTAAAGTAATTTTTATACCCAACGTGGGGCTCGAACTCACAGCCCTAACATTAAGAGATGCACACTCCACCAACTGAGCCAGCCAGGCACCCCTTGAGCAACTTGTTTTGAACCTACCTTCTGCTTCTCAGAGTATTTATCTTTATAGTCCCCACATGTAATGTAATGGGTCATTTTCACTAAATGTGATGAAAGGAAAACTTCAGGAAATACTTTTGAGTTTTTTCTCTATGGTGTTTGGCACATCTAATATTTTATCATAAAACCAGAATTAAGATACATACCTACAGGGGCGCCTGGGTGGCTCAGTCGTTAAGCGTCTGCCTTCGGCTCAGGTCATGATCCCAGGGTCCAAGGGTCGAGCCCTGCATCGGGCTCCCTGCTCAGCGGGAAGCCTGCTTCTCCCTCTCCTTGGTTCCCTTGTGTTCCCTCTCTCTGCTTGTGTTCCCTCTCTCGCTATGTCTCTGTCAAATAAATAAGTAAAATTAAAAAAAAAAAAAAAGATATGTACCTATATAAAGTACAGGCCAAGTAGCAATGAAGTTGATTTAAAGGTCCATTTTCAGGGTGCCTGGATGGCTCAGTCAGTGAATCATGTGACTCTTGATCTCAGGGTTGTGAGTTTGAGCCTCACATCGGGTGTACAGATTACTTAAAAAAAATACAATCTTTAAAAAAAGGTGTTTTTTTACAATTTTTTTTATTCTTATGTTAATCCCCATACATTACATCATTAGTTTTAGATGTAGTGTTCCATGATTCATTGTTTGTGCATAACACCCAGTGCTCCATGCAGAATGTGCCCTCCTCAATACCCACCACCAGGCTAACCCATCCTCCCACACCCCTCCGCTCTAGAACCCTCAGTTTGTTTTTCAGAGTCCATTGTCTCTCACGGTTCGTCTTACAATTTTTTTTTTTTTTAAGTAAGCTCTCTGCCCAACGTGGGGCTCAAACTCATAACCCCGAGATCAAGAGCTGCATGCTCTGCCAACTGAGCCAACCAGGCACCCTGAAAGTCACCCAGTTTTCTAACTATTATGTGACCTTATGAAAGTTGTCAGGAAAAAAAAAGTTATTAGGTTGCAAAATAAAGGATCAAGTAGACTTCATTATTTAAATATTTTTAGTCAAAATAAGCTATTAAAATTAGTCAAGAAATAATTTTGGGAACCCCTGTACACTGTTGGTAGAAATGTAAAATGGTGCAGTCACTACAGAAAACAGTATGGAGATTCCTTAAAAAATTAAAAACAGAATTACTACATGACTCAATAATCCCACTTCTGGGTATTTATACAGAAGAATGGAAATCAGGATCTCAAAGAAGTATCTACACTCCCATGTTCACGGCAGCACTATTCACAACATCCAAGATATGGAAACAAACCAAAAGTCCATCGACAGATGAATGGATTAAAAAAATGTGGTACATACATACAATGAAATAGGTCTCAAAAAAGGAAGAAACCCTACCATTTGCAACAACATCACTGGACCTGGAAGACATTATGCTAAGTGAAATAAGCCAGACACAGAAAGACAAATACTACATGATCTCACTTATATGTGGAATCTAAAAAAGAAACAAAAATGTCAAACTCATAGTAACAGAGAGTAGATTGGTGGTTACCAGGGGTTGAGGAAATGGGGAGTTGCTGTTCAATGGGTTTAGTTATACAAGAAAAATAAGTTCAAGAGATCTGCTGTCTAATGTACTGCCTATGGTTAACAACATGGTACTGTGCACTTAAAAATTTGTTAAGAGGGTAGATCTCATGTTAAGCATTCTTACCACACACACACACACACACACACAAAGCTAAGGGACACAAGGAAACGTGTGGAGGGGATGGCTATGTTTATTACCATGATTGTGGTGATGGTATAATGGGTGTTTGTATATGTCCCAGCTCCTCTAAGTGTTTACATTAAATATGTGCAGTTTTCTGTGTTATCAATTTTATACCTCATTAAAGCTGTAAAAAATAATTTCTGCACTTCTATTTACTATTAGGTAGACACTATGAGCTAAACACTACCTACCATCAATGCTGTTAGTTTCTGTGCTATGACATCTTCTTTTGCTGGTTTCTCATAAATAGCCATCATTCTTCATTCCCAACATGATACAAAACACTCAGAAACGAAAGACTTAAGTTTGGGCGCTTCAAAAGAAACACTAAAAGTTCTAAGATATTGTTACAGAAGCAAAGATGCATTTACTTCTTAACCAACTGAGCCAGCCAGGCACCCCTAAATGCATTTACTTCTTTTACTGATTAACTAAAGAACAAAAGATTGAGGTACTGGCATGAAATTGAGAGAACAATGGCACACTTGACTCCACCAGGCAACCCAGATAGAAAGAACAGAGAGAAACCAGTAGGAAGGCATGGCTAGCCATGAGAGACCCTAATTGATCATGATTTCTGACCTCAGCGGGTATTTTCTGGATGCTGAGATGGAACAGTGTAGTCTTATCCAATAGAATGATTAAGGTGCTCATCATTTCAGAAACTACTTCTTAGGCTCTTGGTTAATTCTTCAGAGTGTGCCTGATCAAGTGCTAACAGCTGAGTTACACCCTTCTGGATTTAACTTTGATCTTAAGTTCTAGTCTATAAATGAGAAATGCAAGTAAGAATGAGGGGTCAATTTATTTTAAGTCAATTTATCATTAAATACCAATGTGCACAGTTTCAAACATTTATAAATATCGCAATTTATAGAAAATTAATGGAGTCTTAAAATTATTTTGAACAGTGATTTAACAATTATTTACAATTAACTCAACCTACTTTTGTAGAAACATAATTATGTTTAAAAGTACCCTCAACACAAAGTAATAATTTCACAGTACCTTTCTGTAATATTTTTGTCACGCAAGCGGCAGCTGCATCAATAAAACCCAAGTAGACTGAATAATTTAGAAACAGCACAATCAGAATTGCAAATGCAATTTGCAAGCTACCATTAATTCCAAACAAAACAACACCTTTTATAATAATATATAAATATTTTCCATGGTCAGCCCTGGTTGAAGAAAATATTAGGAGGCAGTATTTTCTTACTTGTAGTGAACAGAAATTAATTTTAAGATTTAAAAAAATTGACATTAAGATGCTAGATTAGGTAGGTTTTTATAACATGTAATACTAACCATTTTGAGAAATTCTTGGTTTCACTGGAAGCCATTTCTAATTACAAACCTTTCTTCAGTTGTACTAGGACAGTAAGTGGAGAGAATTGTCTGTGATCCCAAATAGAAATTATACTTGCTTACCAGCAATTAATAACATATTTGGATAGAAAGAGATTCTTGGCTTTATTCCTAAGGTTTTCTTCTACTTAAGTGTTTAACCTTTTTTGCTATTCCCTCAAAAGGATCCCTAATATGTCTAAATTACGTCAAAGGAAGGCAACTTTATATGGACTAGTGCTTGTTTGAAAACAATATTTACCATAGTATTCCACAGTTTTGTCTTTTTCCTTTTTTTTAAAGACATATATTCAACTAAAACAATTAAATAAAAAGATAAGGTATAAGAAATATAGTTGAAGTCACAATAAAGTACATTTTCTTTTATTGACATGGAACATATACTTAAGCTTTAAATGCTGGCTCTTTAAGAAAAAGTTTCTCCTTGTAAATATGCATAACCGTTGCCCAAAAATGTATACAGTGTTTTCCCCAAAATATTTATACACATAGTGGTCCAGTTAAGACCAGCCCCATTATAACCTACTGAATACAATGTGCTCTGAATTTATAAACGGGCTACCCTCTGTATATAAAATATATAGGCATGTATGTTATACATACAAAGTAAGAAATATAAAAAGGAGAGGTGAAAAGAAAAAGGGTTCTTCCCTGTAAGATCCAGACAGAAATTCAGTGTAATTAGTGAGATCATGTAAAATACTTAATTTATAAATGGGTTGCCCTCAGTATATAAAATATATATATAGCCATGTATGTTATACATACAAAGTGAAAAATATAAAAAGGAGAGATGAAAAAGAAAGGAAAAAGCGTCCTTCCCTAGAAGACCCAGACAGCAATTCAGTGAATTAGTGAGACCATGTAAAATGTCCGACGGATTTCAGTTTTGGCAAATACATTTCTGGAAAATATCTAAGTTTGAGAGTACTAAATTTCCATTTTAAGGATTTAGTCGAGGTGTCCATTTAAACATTCAGGGAAGATGTTGTGGTCTCCTTAATATGCAGAAAAGGGGACTTTTAAGGTCTGTTAAAGAGAAACAAAAAGCCACTCATTTTTAGCTGGTTAGTAATCACCCCTTAGTCAAGTGTGTGCAGTTCAGAGAATCAAATCCTAGACCATCAGCGTTTGAGTGTGTTTGATGAAAGATTCCAATGAAGGACCTGAATTCTTCCTAGATCTCAGAGGGAATGGGGCAGGACGCGATGGCAAAGGAGGGGTCAGCCCCCAAGGTGGCTGGTCCAATCTTAACTCTTGATGTTAAAAAACACACCAAATGTTTCTATAGCATTCTTTCTGCTGCATTTTCTTTATTTCAAGCCACAGGTCTACTTGGAGGGTCATGCAGCAAGTGGCTTATAAATAAAATCAGAGTCTACGAATAGTGTCATCACATTAAGAGACAATCGCTGGATTCTTTCATTAGGCAAAGAGCTTGCATCTTTGGAATCCATGAGTTGGTATCATTTATGGGATACCTAAAACGGGGGACAAAAACCACATATATGAGCAACAACATACACACAATTTAGGAGTTAAGGCAACGAAGACTATTTAATCATTTGAGCTACACATTCCACATGATTTCTAAATACTGCTTCACAGTTAAAATGCAACAAATATAACTAGGCCAATTCCAAAATTAGCAAATATTAACACTATTGCTAATTGTTTACCAAGGCAAGTGACTCCCACTGTTCTCAAATCTCAGCATATGTTACCAAGAGAGAGAACCTAAAGATGGTAACCATATCCCTTTGGGAGCCTAGGAATTCAGACAAATAATGTATCCCTTAGCTTAGAGATAAGCTGTATGTCTCATTTTGATAGAGAGTAGGCCTTTTCCTCCTTCACAGTACCAAGGGGGAAACAGGAGAAACAAAAAATCAATGAAAACATTCAGGTGCAGTATTATCCCTCCTTTTCCAAATCATCGTCATGCAGCCAAAACAACAAAAAAAACACCTCAGGATAATGAAAAAATGATATAACTTTTCCTCAAACAACTCATAAGTTTCTTTATAAATCTAAATGACTTATTTTTGGATTATCACAGTATTTGGAAAATATTTTTGGATACCCATTTTGGATATTTTGGAAAATTATAATATTTGGACTTTTCCACCAAACATTCCCAAGAAGCAGAAAGAAAACAGACATCTGTGAATTCTGTATAGACTTGTGTATACAGAAGCCCTTCATAAGGTGGAAAGCACTAATACCAAGATAAGGTATTGTTTTTATGAAAGAAGATTTGAATAAACATCCCAAATATG
This sequence comes from Mirounga angustirostris, assembly GCF_029215605.1. Taxonomy (NCBI): domain Eukaryota; kingdom Metazoa; phylum Chordata; class Mammalia; order Carnivora; family Phocidae; genus Mirounga; species Mirounga angustirostris. The sequence goes on along the minus strand of NW_026991719.1, from coordinate 26,137,693 downwards.
AAGGATACGGAAAATGGTAGCCTAGTTTTAAGTTCTCATGCAAGTAACTCATATTTTATCATTAAAAGATAATCTAATGTTCTGCTGATGTAAACACTTTTCATTCCATATTTATATATAGCGCTAAGCTAATGATGTCAAGCTGAGTTAAGGCTTGTTGGATTTCTACAATCAGATGCTCCCTCCATATCAATAAAGTTTACATTTTACATGTTAAACCCAGGTCAACATCTGATTAATTACAAGAAATAATTTAACTCTTTCCCTTGTTATGAAGATTTAAAAAAAATTTCACTTTCTTGGTAACATATGGAACAAGTCATTGCCATGCAGTCCCTTAAGCCTCAATTGGAAGAAAAATCGAGCTGTCATCAGGAATAGCTCCCCAAAACGATTATTACATTTAAATCATCACAGGTTATGCAATGTATTTCATAACATGCTGAGCAGTTTTATTTTTCTAAGAATAAGCAGAAGTTAATGTGCAAAAAAATAATTCGGTTTTAAGTTTGACTCCCCTTATTTTAGCAGTAATTTTTAAAACTTCATCTCACAAAATATATTCTTTTAACTAAAATAAAAGCGACTATACATGTTCCCCAATTTTAGAGTTTTTCCAGAGACTCTGCTAACATATTCTGGTGGAAACTCTTACCAGAATTGAAATATTTAGACCCACGTGGCAAGTTTTCTTGAGTATGAAGAACTTATGTACGTTTGAAAGCCAATTGAATTACTGTCAAAAATTAGACTTTAGTGTCCACCTGTCACCCTGAAAGTCCTCTCATGGAAGCTTTCACAGCACGCTACTTTCACTTCTGCTTCCTGCTGCGGCTGACAGCAGAACGTGGCCCCTCAAAGAAACTGTCATCTACCAACAATAAGAGAATTAAGCAGAGCCACAGTCCTCAATTCTGACTGCTCTGAAAGATTAACTGGTCTCACAAATTAGACCTTTCATGGATTTGCCAGGTTCCTCAGCACAGGAAGAATGAAAAACTCTAAACATTTTCTGCCAAGTTATACACAAATACATTAGTGCTAACTAATAAAATTGTCTAATTTAAAGAGTAACTGACCTGAGATGTACCTTGCTCCGATTAACATTACCATGCTACTCACTATAAAAAAGCCCAAGGGTAGACTACAGAAGATACTAGGGTCACCTGTGGTCATCCAAGTAGAAGGGAATTCCAGTCAAGCAAACCAAAAGAGAGACACATAATTACAATATTTGTGTTAAGAATCACATGACAGCAAAACAAAATTAAGTTATAAAAATAGTATATTCATAAAAGCTAGCAGAGTTATTACTTCAAATCAAAAATATAATCAATATTGAAGGCTTATGACAGTTAACGAACAATATGGGTAGCATGCCACAGGTAGCCAAGAACATAATACATATATAAACCCACATAAGCCTTCCACTGGCAAAGCTGAAGAGAGTTGATGGAGAACTTTTTGGGAGGCTGTTGATTTTAGCTTTTTTGATTCTTACCCCAAAGATACTAAATGAGCAATCCAATTCCCCCAAGATTCAAGGTAGAGATCCTTTAGTTATCAGAGAAGAGTTATGCTGGTCTACTAAAAATGAACTTCAAACCCTATTTTTGCTAAGATACTGGTTTTGTTTTCTTTTTTAAACAGAATTTGCTATGTAAGGAAATGCACCTCCCAATCAATATTACTTTAATTTAAAAACTAAATTGTAAAGGGGCACCTGACTGGCTCAATCCGTGGAGTGTGGGACTTTTGATCTCAGGGTTGTGAGTTTGAGCCCCATGCTAATTGCAGAGGTTACTTAAAAATAAAATCTTGAATAAACTGTATGAATCCGTATGTTTTTTAAAAGATTTTATTTATTTGAGAGAGAGAGCACAAGCGGGGGTGGGCAGAGGAAGAGGGAGAAGCAGATTCCCCGCTGAGCCCACGTGGAGTCCCATGCAGGGCTCCATCCTAGGACCCCGAGATCATGACCTGAGCCGAAGTCAGATGCTTAAATGACTGAGCCACCCAGGCAGCCCCATATTTTTTTTAATCTATATATGTATGTATGTGTGTATGTATGTATGTATGTATGTAAACTCTACACCCAACATGGGGCTCAAACTCATGACCCCAAGATCAAGAGTTGCAAGCTCTACCGACTAAGCTAGCCAGGTGCCCTGTGAATCCACATTTTTAAAAAACTGCCCGAGAATATGGTTGTGTTGGTATTTTCTAACTAATTTCTGTCAAAATCCCTTCCTTTAAAGAAAATTCTTTATTTACATATGCTTTTCTTGAATTTAAAAATTATGTATCTCTATTATTTAATGCTCTTTTAAAAAGAAACATATTCAAAATTAACCTCCAAGTTTTAAGAATATGCAACCACTGGATGAAAGGGCTTCATTGAAATGCAGCTAGTTAAATATTTGCTATGGGCATAGTTTTTGATATAATAAACTGACAACAGTCATTTATTTGCCTTTTTGGGAAAGGATTGTTTTTTTTTTCCCTGCACCCTACATTTCTTTCCCTTAGAAGGTAGATTAAAAGAGGGGTACAAACCATTTTCCTCCATTTTACCACTGCTTATGTTATTTTTCAGATAAAACCAAGGTTTCTTTTTGTTTCCATATTTGTGGAGACCACATTTTAATTTGATTTTAGGAAAGGGAACATATATTCTTGTTCTTTTAGAGCAAGCCATCAGTTACACTAAGTTCTTTTTTTTTTTTTTCAGTTCGGCTAAGTTCTAATCACTAATTTCCTGATATGGCTACAGTGAGTTCTAGTATGCAAAGAAGACCCTGAGGACTAACTGCATTTACAAGTCCTTACCAATTTAGGTGGCATTTATTTATTTATTTTTAAATTTATATTTTATTTTATTTTATTTTTATTATGTTCAGTTAGCCAACAGGTGGCATTTATTTAATGAAAATATATCCCTTTTGGTCACACACACACACACACACACACACTTACTTGTTATTTGATAGCTGTGCATTTTAAACCAATTTGACCTGTTTTCAAAATGTTGTTTCGGTGTGTTTGGAGTGCAAAGCCAAGCTTATCGTTTATGATAAGCTCTCTCTAAAAAGTATCAGACTCCCAATCACTTCTACAACATTTTAAACACATGTCAAAATGTATATTAAAAATTATTTATAATATAGTCAAATATAGTTAGAAATAAGAAAATAAATATGACTGCTTCAAAAGTGCCAAACTGCTTTGGAGATGAAGCTAACATATATTTTCCCCATAAACTAAAGCAATTTAAAGAGCATAAAAGACCAGGTAGCAATTCTAATATCCTTTCAAGATTATTAAAATAGGATTCTATCTGTACTGCGACTATTATAGAGCTTATTGATATATAGTCATATATAGTTTATACTGCTTAAATAAATACAATTGGCATGTCACTAACTGAATATAATTCTGAGTTTATTACACAGCTTAGAGACTCAGTGTTATACATTAGAGTGTGTTTCATAAATCTACTGAAAATCATCTTCAAACTCTTAAATGCATTGCAGTCTGAAACAAAAACAGAATGTGAAAAATCTAAACCTCTCAATAGCAGAAACTAAAGAAATCATGCAATTTTCTTTCATCAACTTTTTCTTATGTTTTAAATTCACTGACAGTGAGGTATTCAAACAAAGTGAAAATGATCAGTTGGTTTTATGGGAACTTTGCAATTAAAATTTGATCTTCAACTGCTAGCTAGTAAGGTGTGTGTGTGTCTGTGCGGTGCAGGGAGGGACAAAGGGACGACTGTGCCATTTAAAAAAATCCAACAAGTCAACGAAAACATAGGACTCAACTGCTCATTAGCCATTGATTAAGGGCAACCAGAAAATAAATCAGGGTCCATGTTGTTATATCTTGCATAGCAACTAGCACCGGGCTAGGAAAACACTTATGATTGAGAAGTTTTGTTATAAAGGGTCTCAAAATCATAAAAGGTCTTAGTAAGAAAAGCTTTGCCACCATTTTGGAAAGAAAACGGAGTCTCAGAACAAAAGATTTAAAGAAAAAGGATATTAAGCTTATTTAGGAGGTAAAAAAGCTTCAGGTAGGAACATCCAGGACTGAAAATACAGATCAGTGATCTGTGGTAATGGATGGTTCCAGAAGGGTCTCCTAAAAGCCAGATACATTAAAAGTAATTTTATATTCACTTTTGGGTTGGAAGGCAGGTAATATTTCATTTATAAACTCTTCTCCATTAAAGTGTATGCTTCAATATATTATTGGACATTGTTCTATTTATTATGTTCTAAATCTTCATTTAGCAAAGAATTAATATATTATGGCATATTAAAGGCACGTTTAAGTCTGTTTAATTATCAAGTGCATAGTAAAGGCAGCTTAAGGCTGTCTATGACTGAATGGCTTACTTAAGCCCAATACCTTCTTACTTAAGTTTTCTATTTTCTGCCAAGAGCATTTCCCAATCGATTATGACACTTCTAATTTACTATTTGGTACATTTCTTCCTCTCTGATTCCAATGAGCTCTTAAAATGTACATTCACTAAGAACTTGGAATCAGCCTAGGAAGTAGAGAAACAGATTCTGAAATTAACATAAGTTTTGGTTGGTTCAGGCCATGAAGACAGCCCCCCAAAAAGGTAAAAGGAGACACTTAAAAAAAATAAAGAAAAGGAAGACTCTAGTTGATTTTCTTTTTCATTGAGAAGAAAGAAATAATTTTACTTTTAGAAAGCTCAGTTACCCACTGAAGTACCAGGAAAAAACTAATAAGGAAAAGAGAGGGCAGGATAGAATTAAGTACGTTATCTATCTGATAATTTACATTTTATGTTTAGAACTTTAAAGTGTTTTCAAGATGTTAGAAACTATGGACATATGATAATGCTTTTCTTCAGAGCAGCCTTGCTAAGTGTAAATAGTTAGATACTTAAATTAAGTTATTTAACATACTAAGGCAAAGCGGCAAGAAGAATAAAAACATTTTTACCACTTTCCGAAGACTGAGTTGTAACCCAACCCACTGACTTCATCACAGCTTTCTTCCATGTAGAGTAACGAATTTCACTTTCTAGAAATAGAAGGTAGGAAAAACACACATCTGAAAAGTAGTTTATGGAGATAGTCGAAGCACTGTACTTATGTTTGCTCAGCATTTTCAACAAATTGTGACACATATTCAACTGGCATGGGGCTTTACCAGAACTTGGATTTGGGTGAGATACCTGCTGGAAGGTGGAGGGGAAATTCAGCATGGTGTTCAGGGTGAAGGGAGACTGGGAGCCAGGCTACCTATGAAGACCAGGCCATTCACAAACAAGTGGTGATGAATTAGAAAGGGATTCCCATTGGATCTGTTCTGTCTTTCTTGTGGGGAGGAAGCGGGGGGAAGCTTCAGATATAGGGAAGGGGTGTACTGTAATGTGGAAAGACTAGAAGGAGAACTGTTAGTCAGTCTAGCCAAAGGATTTAACAAGTATTGATTCTTCATAAGATTCAAATTGCATTCCTGTGATACAGGATTTTTTTTACGATGGAAATCCACAGTAAGAGGACTAAACGAAAATGGGCACCACTGGTGCGTCCACCCACACGCACTCCTCCTAGTAATGCGGAGGCTTGCAGGAAGGTGTCCCTGTCAGGCCTCCTGGCCTTGCCACAGCACCTGAAGCCTGTGACACCTGAGTGACACTGCTCAAGCATCACTTGCTTCAGAAAGCTTTCCAGGGCCCCACTTATGCCCCTCCTCCATCTTCCCACACCACTTCCCACACATCTCAGGCGACCAGCCACCACAGCGAACTGTCATGGCTTTGTCTGCCTCTCCCAACATACGTGAGTCTCCTGAGGGGCAAGGACTTCGTCTTAATCATCTCTATATCCCCACATCAGGACAATTTCTGGCCTGTACTCAGCTCTAAAAAAAGTCTGCTGGAGAAGGAACTATTTATACCTAGATGCCTGTTACACATGTGCGCACGTCTGTGTCGTGTGGGGAGGCGTGGGGTTGGGGAAGGGAAGGACAGCTGACATAACCGACCAACTCTGGGCTGAGGCCTTAAAAAATGGCAAAGAAGGCTGTCCTCAGAAAACAGGAAACCCTTTGCACAGAACTTCCTTGCTTTAAGAGTGGGATTAGCATCTCGAGACCATATACTCACTCTGAACGTTATTTGTTTATTAAAAAATTGATTTTTTTCAGATGTAGAAATTTTTTCGAGCCCCCACTTAATCCAATATTAACAAATAAAAATTACCTACAGATAGAATATCAGATTTTGAAACACATTTCTACATCAAGTTACGTGGTATACTGTCTGACTATAAAATTACTAGTGTTATAGTCCATTTTCTTGTACGTGGGAAGGAATAAAATTAAGAAGTGCTGGCTTAGTCTTCCAGAAAATTAAAGAGAAATGCATTTGAAAGCTTATTTCCCAGTAGTGCAAAATCTACTTTGATGCGATTTTATACATAGGTTTTTGAAAGGCTATAAAATCAAATTCAATATATATAAAGCCTTATTTTTGTACTCACATTTATTTCAATTTAACAGATGCACCACTGTATTTTATAAAGGTGTCGGTCAGAGCCTGTGGCTTAGCTTAGCTGGTTAGGACAGTGAATCAGGTATTTGAGGCTCGCTTATTTACTGTTGCCGCTTTTGTCAGGCTAGCTCTGCTGGGCTTAAAAGTTACCAGGATGTCCCTTAGGCCAGCTAATCATGTCCTAAAACTGGACCACTGGCACCACAGATGGTCAGCTCCATGGCTGATCTATCTCCCTTCTTACTTTTATTTTTTATTTATTTATTTTTAAAGATTTTATTTATTTATTTGAGAGAGAGAATGAAATAGAGAGCATGAGAGGGGGGAGGGTCAGAGAGAGAGGCAGACTCCCTGCTGAGCAGGGAGCCCGACGTGGAACTCGATCCCGGGACTCCAGGATCATGACCTGAGCCGAAGGCAGTCGCTTAACCAACTGAGCCACCCAGGCGCCCTCCCTTCTTACTTTTAAAAAAGGCTATGTTAGCAAGTTAGAAGCAGTGTTATCCTTTTGCATGAAAGGACTGTGAACAGTAGAAGTGGATGGCAAAAAAAAGTGATTTTGGAAGGTTTTTTCTTATAATAAGGAACTTTTTCCCTCATTCAGACTCAGTGCACCCCAACATGCTTAGTAGCCAATCTAAAACAGTAGCATTTGCTATTTTGCTTAGTTTCTGAACTTACGAATAAACAGAAAGGCAAACTGTCTCTCTTTTCCATGGTATACCATTAAAGAAATTTTATTTTTAAGTAATCTCTACACCCAACGTGGAACTCAAACCGATGCCCGCAAGATCAAGAGTCATGTGTGCTCTACCGACTGAGCCAGCCGGATGCCCCTAAATTTTCATTTTTTTAAACATACCCTCAGCATTGATCTGGGGTTCAAAGCGCTCCATTGTGACCGCAGACAGATCCTCGGGTTCGAGACTCCAAACGCCAACTCCTTCTGCGGCCCCTGCGGCCATGGCAGCTCCCAGGGCGGTTGTTTCGGGCATCGAGGGCTTCACTGAGGGAAGACGGCAACATCAAGATCTTTGCAGTTACATATGCCTAAAAATACCAGTTCTTCTGAAAGAAATATTCCTCTCAGAATGCAAAGGAATGAAGGTTTACTGACCTACTGGTATATACAGAATGTCTGCTTGCAACTGCATAAGAATTTTGTTGTTGGTCATTCCTCCGTCTACCTGCAAATGACTGAGCGGAATTCCACAGTCGCGGTTCATGGCATCCAAAATCTTAAATGAACCAATGCAATGCACGTAATTAAACTACTACTCCATAATGACATCTTTGAAAATGGCAGTCTTCTACTCAAAAACCCTCAAGAGTTTCCCAAAGCCTACAGAATCAAACTTAGATTTCTTTTTTTTAATGCCTTTTTAAAGATGTTATTTATTTATTTATTTGACACAGAGAGAGAGAGAGAGAGAGAGAGGGAGAGCACAAGTAGGCAGAGTGGCAGGCAGAGGGAGAGGGAGAAGTAGGCTCCCTGCTGAGCTGGGAGCTCTATGCAGGGCTCGATCCCAGGACCCCGGGATCATGACCTGAGCTGAAGGCAGACGCTTAACCGACTGAGCCACCCAGGCGCCCCTCAAATTTAGATTTCTTTTTTTTTTTTTCTAAAGATTTTATTTATTTATTTACTTGAGAGAGAGAGAGAGAGAGAAACAGCATGAGAGGGGATAGGGTCAGAGGGAGAAGCAGGCTCTCCGCCGAGCAGGGAGCCCGATGTGGGACTCGATCCCAGGACTCCGGGATCATGACCTGAGCCGAAGGCAGTTGCTTAACCAACTGAGCCACCCAGGCGCCCTCAAATTTAGATTTCTTATTCTCATCTTCCAAGCCTTCCTTCATGGATCACACCAACCTTTCTTCTCACTACACCTCTGCCCTCACCCGAAGAACCAGCCATGCCAAATACCCCAACTTTGCACCCTGGTTTCCTGCCCTGATGCCTATGCTTTACCTAACATGTTCTACTCAACATCTTCCCAACTGTAAAACACTCAGCGCCTGGCGGATGACAGGAACTCAGAAGGTAATGACAATTAACAAAAAGAGGAGAAACTTGTACTTATTAGAAGAGAGCTTAGGCAGGCTTAATTTTTGATTAGGTATTTAATAATGAAGCATTTAATAAATTTTCAGCATTAATATATAATTTGTTTGAAAGTGATAAAAGCGGACGAAGTACAAGAAAAAAAGCCCTTATTATTACCTCCCGGGTTTGGAAACAAACAGCTTCCAATGCAGCAAAAGCAATATGGCATTTATTGGTGAACTGAGTGAGCCCACAGATGATCCTAAAAACACAAAGATTTTTAAGATTAGAGTGGAGTACACGAGTCAATCTGAAATGTCCTAAATATGGAAAGGTTGACCTTGGTAGACAGAGAAGTTCAGGGGAAAAATGCGTATTAAAAAAAAAAACTGGACATAAACAATGAGCAGCTTGGAAAGTCCTTATGGTCCACAATCCTGCATCCACATAGGGAAAAGTCCAGGATCCAAATGAACAGATGACAATAATGTAACACCAAATCAGAATTCATCTAGACGATGTCCCCTGGATACATAATTGGCAGAGGCCTTGAAGATAAAAGATCCTAACACTGACATGGATGTGGCAGGGGCTTATTGTCAGATGACAATTTAAAGGTTCTGAAATTAATGCAATTTAAAGGTTCTGAAATTAATACTCTCCAAACAGAAAAGGTTTCCTCAACACTTTAAGATCATTTGAAAATAGATAGGAAGCTAGAAACTATAAGCTATTAGCTAATTTAGTAAAAAAATCAAGACCCGTAAAAGCATACCTCATATTCAATTCTTACCCTCTCGCACTGGGCTCCCAGTAAGGTGCATATAACCCTGAAAACGCGGGGACGAAATAGCAGCCATAAGAAGTACCTACTTCTTTAGCAAGTTTTTCTAATAATAATAAGAAAAGAGAGAAACAAAAATCATTCTAAAATATTCTATTACTCTAGTCAATAAACACATCTGTATAAAAAATTAGGATAGGGCTTTTGATTTCTTATTTACTAGTAGAGCAAAATGTTCCGAATTAAAGATGTAAGCTGGGAGCAACAGAAACAAACTTCCCCACATTGAATACCTCTCACTACAATGTAATCCAGGCCAAGAAATAAAGGAACTGGATTAGTTTCATTAAGGTATTTTAACTCATTTCCACTATTTCTAAGGTGGTTGACGACGAGATGAAAAAGTAGCCTCCAGTGCGTCCCCAATAAGAAATGTGCTTCTGATTGTCTCACCTTCAGGCTGAAGTAAACAAGTAGATGAAAGAGTGGGTAGATGAGTTCAAAAATAATTATCTGTACTGAAAATAGTCATGTTAATAGTTAAATGATAGGCCCTGGGGTTTTAATGCTCACTCTAAGAGTTAAAGTTCTTTCTCATCAGGTAAATGTAACTAAACTACTTTACCTGCAGATCCTGGCCATCTTTGCTGTTCGATTTTACACCTGGGTAATTTTTATGCCCTACCTTGCCAGTTTGTTAAGTGGTGGCTACCACTAATTATGTCAATTTGTTGGTTTATAAATCTTCACAAAATAGTCTTTTTTATATAAATCCAACTCGTAATAGGAATCCATATCATTTAATGTCACATATGGCTCAAAGTACAATTATTAACAGACTGCAGAGGTAAAACATTAAAAATTTTCATTCTTTAGATTCTAACGCTTTGTTAGAACATACTCACCAATCTCCTCTGAGGTCTGTATAATTCCAAGATTGTCTCTTAGCCAACGAATAACAGCACCAGCTATAGCTACAGAGCCCTACGAAGGAAAAGGAAGCCCAGAGAGAATATACGTTATCACTATAAAAAGATTTTGTTGAGCATTTCTCAATGTATGACACTCCAAGATGGACACAATTTAAAAATGTCAACTTTGGGGCTTTTACAAATATCATAAACGAGGTCTACTAATGCAAACATAGTTTTATCTAGGTCATTAGAGAAGTTTTTTCATGACACCGGGCAAAGAAGTGAACCCTCCAGCACACCCTTGGACCTATCCAATCTGCTGTTCTATGGACTGGGGCTGAACTATGAGGTAGATTATCACCCAGAAAACATTCCCGCCCTATCTCCCAAGTTATCAGGAAAGGGCACATTAAAAGTTTTTTTCAAAACCATTTCTTGTATCTAATAGCATATTAAATCAAGCAACAGTAACAAAAAAGCGAAGAAGCTAACTACAAAGTAATTATTAAACAAAATCACCAAGGGATGGGGAGGCAGGGAGGAGGCTGTGGCAATAAGGAAGAAAACGACGATTTGGAGTCAGATAAACAGGCTGAGTCCAAGTCCTAGTTCTTAACTGCTATGTGATCTTAGGCCAATTAGTTAGGCTTAGTGAGTCTCCATTTCATGACCTATAAAACGGTGGTGACTATGGGGCGCCTGGGTGGCTCAGTCGGTTAAGCGGCTGCCTTTGGCTCAAGTCATGATCCCAGGGTCCTGGGATCGAGCCCCGCGTCGTGCTCCCTGCTCAGTGGAGAGTCTGCTTCTCCCTCTCCTTCTGCCTGCCTCTCTGCCTACTTGTGCTCTCTCTCTATCTCTCTGTCAAATAAATAAAATCTTTAAAAAAAAAAGAAAAAAAATCTTTAAAAAAAAAAAACAAACGGTGGTGACTATCACAACACCTACTTAAAGTACTATGAGGCTCAATATGAGCACGGAGGGGAAGGTTATTACCGAATGTAAGTATTAGCTTCATTAGTTTTTTCTGTGTTAAAAAAGTATAATCCAAATTCCACTGACTGATGAATGGACAAATAAATATAGTATATTCACACAATGGAATATTATTTAGTCACAGGAAAGAATGAAGTTCTGCTATAACGTGAACCTTGAAAATATTACGTTAAGTGTAAGGAGCCAGTCACAAAAGACCATAAAGTTCACCATTCCATTTATATGAAATGTCTGCAAAAAGCATATCCATAGAGACAAAGAATAGATTAGTGGATGCTTAGAGTTGGGGTGGTGCGGTTATTCTTTGGGGCGATGAAAATGTTCTAATGTTAGGCTGTGGTGATGGTTGCATGACTCTGTATATACTGAAAACCACTGAACTGTATACTTTAACAGGGTGAATCATGTGATATGTGAATTATATCTCAATAAAGCTATTATAAAAAGATCCTGAGGAGAAAAAAAAAAGTACCAGCACAAACCATTAGGAATTTCAAAAAAAGTTATTTGGTTCTGATGCTTTATTCATACAGATTATTAATGTAAATTACTTCCAGAGTCACCCCAAACCAAAACATCAGGTGAGATTAAGTACAGAAAGCAGAATGTTTTTTAATCTGTTGCCTACCTCCTTGCCTCCAATTCAATTAACTGAATTACAGATGGTCACCCCTTCTTGCTGTCCATTTCCAGGATATAACTAGACGTGGAATATGATGATTCATTCTATCATTCATAGATAGCTTCTATGAGAATAAGTCACTATATGTTACTGGAAAGCTGCAGACTACCACGATCGTTCTCTTTATACAGCAGCTTTTTAGCTATAAAAAATTACTAAGGAAGAGATCTGACATCACTGGGCAAACTTAATCAGGCTTTAAAAATGGGAAAAAAACCAATTCAACAAATACCTTGAAGGGACTCTAAACCCACTGTCTCTCTCTGGAGAAGTTTTCAGTACACTTCCTAACTTTGATATGTTACGTATTTAGGTACTTAGTGGAACCATCAAGGAAAATTAAAGACTTTAGAATTTTACTCTCAAATTTCCTTTGGAAGCAAACAATTCAAAGATGGTAGCTGTTAAGGGACACCTGGGTGGCTCAGTTGGTTAGGCGACTGCCTTCGGCTCAGGTCATGATCCTGGAGTCCCAGGATCGAGTCCCGCATCGGGATCCCTGCTCGGCAGGGAGTCTGCTTCTCCCTCTGACCCTCCTCCCTCTCATGCTCTCTCTCTCTCATTCTCTCTCTCAAATAAATAAATAAAAATATTAAAAAAAAAAAAGATGGTAGCTGTTAAAAACAAGTAAATGTGTAAGATGTTCTAGACCAGCACTGTTCAGTAGAAATATCATGTCAGCTACATATGTAATTTAAATTTTGTAGTTATCATATTAAAAAAGTAAAATGAGACAAGTAATTGCAATATATTGTTGTTTACTCCAAAATATTAAAAATACTATCAGTGTAGCATGTAATCAATATAAAAATTATTGAGGTATTTGATTTTTTGGTACTAGGTCTTTGAAATCAGGAGTATATTTTACACTTACACCACATGTCAACTGGGACTAGCCACATGTTCCTAGTGGCTTACCATATTGGAGAGCACAATTCTAGATCTAATTCAAAAAACAGGTGTCCCTTTCTCCTTATATTCTCAAAAGACACTGGGCCTAAATTGCATCTAACCAAGAAATGCAAATATTTTCAATATTTTTAGGTGAGTAAACTGATACCTTCAAACAGCTGCTGGGCTAGAAGTCTAGTGGAATGGTTTTGTGGTTGTCAGCTAGTGGAACTTTATACTTTGGGAAACCAGATGCTGATGAACCTCATTTCCATTGAAAAGGCAGTATGTTACAGGCTTATAATAATTTTTTTTTTTTTTTTTTTGGAGAGGAAACAACATTGTTTTAGCAAAAGGGAGTATCAGGATTTTCATGAAAAAGTAACTGGTTGTGAGCCAGAGGGCATTACTTTGATTGAAACAAAAGAAAAAAAAAAATACAAAGCCACTCTCAAGGCTCCAGAAGAAAATTATTTTAAATGTGGTCATCAGGAGTATATAGGAGTGTTTCGTTGTAAGTGAAAAAATAAATTCAATATTAAGAAAATAAAAGATAGATTAAAAACATTCATCTGAAATAAGAATATAATTTTGGTACCCGGATATAATACATGGTATTAGCTAGCCTTCTAAAAAATTAATAAAAGTGAAAGAAACCTCCAAATTCACAAAAGATGTGGTCTTCTGAATTCAGAGGCAGGGGATAAAGTGGAAAATGGCATAATGCTTTCAAAGTGGGCAGGAAAGAGTACAGGAACAGAAACCTAAAATGATAGAAGGTGATGGTCTACTTGCTATCAAATAAGTTATTGTCAATTATATCCTAAATATAAAGATCCAATACTTCAGTGTATCGTCTACACATATGAATGAATTCTCATTCCAAGGCATGACCTATATGTGAAAGGTGCATGCAAGTTGAATAGTTGTACTCTAAGAAAGACATAACAGAAATGAGAAGGTATAAAGAAAAATAAATGAAATGATGAACAGGACAAGAGGAGTAAATAACTTAAAAACTAGGGGTGCCTGGGTGGCTTAGCTGAGCTGCCTTCAGCTCCGGTCATGATCTCAGGGTCCTGGGATCAGGCACACATCGGGCTCCTTGCTCAGTGGGAAGTCTGCTTGTCTCTCTCCCTTTGCCCCTCCCCACCCCGCTCGTGCTTTCTCTCTCTTTCACAAATAAGTAAATAAAATCTTTAAAAAAACCCCAACTAAATACATAGCCTGGTAATTGGAAGGCTAAGAAACAGGCTATGGGAAGAGGAGATTAAAAATAATGAAGTAGGGGGCACCTGGGTGGCTCAGTCAGTTAAGCATCTGCCTTCAGCTTAGGTCATGATCTCAGGGTCCTGGGATGAAGTCCCGAATCGGGCTCCCTGCTCAGTGGGGAGCCTGCTTCTCTCCCTCTGCCTGCCGCTCCCCCTGCTTGGGTGCCCCCCCGACACAAATAAATAAAAATCTTTATAAAATAACAACAAAAAAAGACTCTTTCTCTCCCTCTGCCCCTCCTCCCACCCCTGCTTATGCTTGTGCATGTTCTCTCTCTAAAAAAAAAATAATAAATAATAAAGTAGATCTGATGTAATGTCATAGAAGACAAATACACTTTTCCTCAAGAGCTCCTTGCCATGAACAGTATCCATGTAAAGGAGACATTTCAGGATGTGGGGTAGTTGTATGATACAAGGCAGTTATGGTTAAAATCAGTGGGTATGGAGAAAAATTATGTAAAATTAAGATTATCCTCAAATTGCTTAAAATCATCTATTAGGCACGGTAAACATAGCTTTGTGTATGTGACAGTAATATGCATCTCTGTGTATATAATTTATACCGTACTTAATTTGTGTAAGATTACAAATGCAAAATCTAACTCCATAGCATTTTTAATGGCATAGAAGAGAGAACAGAAACCTAGAGTTAAATTGGGGGAGCATTATTTTTAAAATGTAATCTATATTATCAATACTTCAGTAATAAGTTAGGGAATTGAGATAAAAAGCATTTACTGCTCAGAAAGTATACTTTCCAGGAAAGTACATTACAAAAGTCCAAGAACAACGTTCACAAAGGCTGTGGCAGACAGATTCATAATTAAGGTGGCCTCCATGGTCCCCACCTCCTGGTGTTCATGCCCATGTGGGATCCTCTCTCCTTGAGCACGGTGGGGCTTAGGACTTGCTGCCAAGCAACAGCACAAGTCAAAGGCGAGGGATGCACGTGATGAAGTATGCATGATTAAGCTACGTAAGATTATCATGGCTGTTGTCTGGACTCTCTCCGTTCCTTGCTGGCTTTGAGAAAATAGAGGGGGCCCTTTGTTGGGGTCTTCACGTGAGAAGAAACTGCGGGTGGCCTCGAGGAGCTGAGGGCAGCCTCTGAGCTGACAACTACCAAGAAACTGAAGACCTCGGTGCTATAACCACAAGAAACTGAATTCAGCCAATAATCTGAGTGAGTGCGCCTGGAAGGAGATGGAGCGTTGGATGAGACCACAGCCTTAGCCAACACCTTGACTGCAGCCTTGTGAGACAAGTGGTTGTAAGCCACTTACATTTGTGGTAAAACGGTTACACAGCAGTAGATAACTAACACATAGGCTTATACCAAAAATGGAACATCTGGCTTAAGAAGGGTGAAAACCTCAGGGCGCCTGGGTGGCTCAGTCGGTTAAGTGTCTGCCTTCAGCTCAGGTCATGATTCCAGGGTCCTGGGATAGAGCCCCGCATCAGGCTCCCTGCTCTGCGGGGAGTCTGCTTCTCCCTCTGACCCTCCCCCCTGCTCGTGCTCCCTCTCCCTCTCCCTCACTCTCTCTCTCTCAAATAAATAAATAAAATCTTTTTTAAAAAAGGATGAAAAACTCTAAAAAGGAAATGTCAACACCATCATCATAAATCATACCAAAGAAGAGATGGGAGAAGGGGCATTTAAAGAAACTAAGAGGGCCTATACAGAAGACCTCTTTGAAACTCTTATTTAAAAAGACAAAAATGGCATAAGATTGGGTATGTAAACGGTATTTACTGAGTACCTACTCCAACACCAGCCTGCTCCAACAGAGTGGTGAAGCGGACAGACAAGTAGCATGGCCTCAGGCAACTTGCATCTCAGTGCCACAATACAGAACATGGAAGTCTCAAATCCTAAGTAATCTCAACTTCATCAATAATTAAAGGCCCCCAAAGGATTTCTGTTTTGTGAAATAATATTTAGAAAAAGATAAACAACAGAAGGGAGAAGCACAGCTTAAGGAAGATGGCATCCTATTAACAGATGGCAGAGAAAATGCAGACCTACTCAACTGCTCTGTTTTGCGTCAACCTCTTCCACACTAAGAAAAATTTTCTAGTGGGGGCATCTGGCTGGCTCAGTTGGTGGAGCGTGCTACTCTTGATCTCAGGGTTGTGAGTTTGAGCCCCATGTTGGGTGTAGAGACTATTTAAAAATAAAAAAAAAAATCTTTAAAGAAAAAAAGGAAAATTTCCTCGTGAAAGAGTGGGACAAACTGAAGCAGTTTAATAGGACATTAAAGTTTTAGAACAACTCAAGGATCATGTGTTCCAATTCCTTTTTACTGATAATGAAAATAGGAACCTAGAGAGGTTAACCTATCAGGCCCGGATGAATCACATGCCAGGGAGGAAGGAGGGAAAAAAAAAAAAAAGAATTCTCTTGGTGATGTCCACATCAGAAATGATGAGTTTGCGCTTTAAAAATCCCCTCTCTCTGTTTGAGACACAGAGGATGAGAGGGCAAATGTAAAAAGGGAACACTAAACCAACACCTGCTGACTCAAAGGCAGAGCAGCGGTCGAGGTGGACAGAAACAGAAATGCACAACGGAGCAGGGCTTGAGACCACAAGCCTAGGAGGTTCTGCTTTGGTTCTCCGTATGCATCAGGAAGCAGGAGTGGGGGCTCCCCAAGAGGAAAGGGGTCTAAAGTAGCTTGCGCGACACAAGGGATAGAATCAGCTTCAGTGCTTGCAGGCGGGGGCTAGGTGGCGCTCTCCTGCTTTGTGCGGAGAACTATTTGCTGACAAAGGCTGTGGCTTTAATAGAAGATGGGACTGGAAGTGAAAATTCCAAAACACATGAAGAACTCCATCATCACGAAATCAGCCGACAAAACTTAACAGATGGAAGAGAATTCACTCCAATCTGGCAAGGAGTTTAAAATAAGTCAGTGCTGGAAGAATTCAAAGAGAGAAATTAAGGCATGATTTCCATTAAAAAAAAAAAAAAGCCATGAAATTATGAATCAAAAGAAAAGTGAAATCAAACAAGATCCGGGGGGATACGAACAAATAGCCAGTTAAAACTGGTGGAAATGAAGTCACAGAGTGAAATTTAAGAGTGTTAATAGGTGGGGCCAACTCTAGAAGAGACAAGATGAGGAGACATACACCGCAGGTGACTGTAACTTGCTGCCTCCACTGTGAAAGGTGGTTTGCGTCATCCGCTCCAAAGGGAAGATACACATAATCAGCTGCGTACAAGTCCTACTCCTACAGCAGCATGTGTACAGGAGAGCCACACAAAAATGTTCAGAGCAGCATTTTTCATCAGAGACGAAAAGAGAGGACAACTAAAAGGTCACCAACAGTTGCATAAATACCAAACGGTGGCATTTTCATATGGTGATGAAAATGAATGACGTCAAAGCTCTACGTAACAACACGGAGAATCTCACAGATGTGATGGTGAGAGAGAGAAGCCACATTAAAGAATACGTACTGTATGACTCAGTCTCTCTCACTTTCTCGTCTATTTTTATTTTTATTTTTTTAAAAGATTTTATTTCTTTATTTGACAGCGAGAGAGGGAACACAACCAGGGGGAGTGGGAGAGGGAGAAGCAGGCTCTCCCCAGAGCAGGGAGCCCGATGCGGGGCTGGATCCCAGGACCCCGGGATCAGGACCTGAGCCGAAGGCAGACGCTTAACGACTGAGCCACCCAGGTGCCCCTTGTCTATTTTTAATATACAAAGTATTAAAAACATGAAAACTCAACTCTGGTGTTGAGGGTTGCACTTATTTTTTAATAAACATTTTATTTATTTATTTGAGAGAGAGCATGCACAGGCAAGTCGGGGGAGGGGGAAGGGAGAGGGAGAAGCAGACTCCCTGCTGAGCAGGGAACAACCCCCCCCCCCCCCCCCCGGGGCAACGTGGGGCTTGATGAAGGGCTCTATCCCAGGACCCTGAAATCATGACCTGGGCCGAAGGCAGGTGTTTAACGGCCTGAGCCACCCAGTCACCCTGAGGGTTGTGCATATTAAGTGCTGGAACTATAAAGTAAAGTAAGGAAATGATAAAAGCCAGGGCACTGATGACCTTAGGGGAGAGGGAGAAACTGTGAGTGTGAGGGGCGCACAGGTTCCTGGCTGCTGGCCCTGTTCTGTTTCCTGCCCTGGGTAGAGGATACATGGGTCTTCCCTTTATAATCATTTGTCAAGCTGTACATTGATGTTTTATGCATCTTTCTGTAGGTGTTTTATATTTCACAATAAAAAAGTTTTGGTGCACCTGGGTGGCTCAGTTGGTTGTCATGATCCTGGAGTCCCTGAATCGAGTCCCGCATCGGGCTCCCTGCTCAGCGGGGAGCCTGCTTCTCCCTCTGACCCTCCCTCCTCTCATGTGCTCTCTCTCTCTCATTCTCTCTGTCTCAAATAAATAAATAAAATCTTAAAAAAAAAAAGTTTTGATTTGCTTTGTTTTATTTTTTTAAAAGATTTTATTTATTGGGGCGCCTGGGTGGCTCAGTTGTTAAGCGTCTGCCTTCGGCTCAGGTCATGATTCCAGGGTCCTGGGATCGAGCCCTGCATCGGGCTCCCTGCTCCGCGGGAAGCCTGCTTCTCCCTCTCCCACTCCCCCTGCTTGTGTTCCCTCTCTCGCTGTGTCTCTGTCAAATAAATGAATAAAGTCTTAAAAAAAAATAAAAGATTTTATTTATTTATTTGTCAGAGAGACAGAGACAGCACAAGCGGGTGAGTGGCAGACAGAGGGAGAAGCAGGCTCCCTGCAGAGCAAGGACCCCAATGCGGGACTCGATCCCAGGACCCTTGGATCATGACCTGAGCCAAAGGCAGGCACTTAACCAACTGAGCCACCCAGGTGTCGCTGCTTTGCTTGTTTTAAAGAGAGAATTTGGAATGTAAGGTAGGTAGGGAGGAACTAGTGAGGGATGCAGGACAGAGAAGCAAGGGGATGAAAATATATAAAAGAACAGTTCAGAGTCGGGGAGGATGGGTTTAAAGGTGCCAATATTCATACAATAGCAATTGTAGAAGAGGCCAGGGGTAATGGTAGAGTAGCAATGCTTAAAGAAATAACTGCTGAGGATTTTCTAGAATTGAAGACAGACTTATATCCAATTTATCTAACAGGGTAAGTAAAATCAAATCTAAACCCTGGCACATCATAGTAAAAGTGTAGAACATCACTGATAAGAACATGTTAAACCCCCCCCCATCCCCAGAAAATAAGCCAGGTTATCTGTAAGAGAAACCACATTTAGATCAGAGGTCTCATTAGCATAAACAATGGCCAAAAGAGGGTGCCTGGGTGGCTCAGCTGGTTGAGCGACTGCCTTTGGCTCAGGTCATGATCCTGGAGTCCCAGGATGCAGTCCCCCATCAGGCTCCCTGCTCAGCAGGGAGTCTGCTTCTCCCTCTGACCCTCCCCCCTCATGCTCTCTCTCATTCTCTCTCTCTCAATTAAATAAATAAAACCTTTAAAAAAATGGCCAGAAGGGATGTAGGAGAAACAATGGTTTCACCTAAGATTTTATACCCACCCCAGACAGAGGGCAAAATAAAGACAAATCTAAAAGGAATAGGCTTACTACCCGAGGCTCTTATAAGAGAACCACAAAAGGATGCCCGTCTGCAAGAAAAAAATGGGGGTAGAGCCATAAAAGGTTTGACCCCAAAGAAATGATACTGGACACAAAAAATGATAAAATAAGCCATTAAGTATGATTTACTATCTACTGATAAGAAAACAGAACTAATTACCACCTGCTTAAGAAAAAGGGGAGGGGCACCTGGGTGGCTCAGGCAGTTAAGTGTCTTGTGCGTCTTATGCTGAGACTCCTGATCTCAGCTCAGATCTTGATCTCAGGGTGGAGTTTGAACCCTGCGGGCTCCCCGCTGGGCAAGGAGCCCACTTTAAAAAAAAAAAAGAAAAAGAAAAAGGGGAAACGAAAACTTTAAACTCAATGACAGGATTGCTGGTGGAGGTCATAGAGGAAAAGTATTTGAGGTTATCATCATGGGTGGGACATTCAAATTACTAAACAACTATCAACAGTGCTAAGAAAATATATAGTTAAATAATATATTTTTTTAAAGTAGGCTCCACACCCAATGTGGGGCTTGAACTCATGACCCTGGGATCGAGTCGGATACTCTACCAACTGAGCCACCCAGGCGCCCTACGGTTAAAATAGTATCTTCAAAACTTAAAGGTACCCAGAAAAGAAAAGAAGCCCAAAACAACAACAACAACAACAACAACAACAACAACAACAACAGGAAATGCATGATTTTGCTTCCAAATCAGCAGAGGGAGAATGCAAAATTAAGACTTAAGATGTGCTGCTACAGTTTCAGTTTTTAAAAAATGGAGAGTAAATTTTTAATACCTCAGATTGCCAATCCTAACAATTTGTCAAATTAAAGAAATGATTATTAAATATACACTTTGTAAGCACTTACAAAAAATGGAAGTGGTGTGACCATGTGGGATTACCAGGAATTGACTGAGAAAAAGTTTTACCAATGTAGCTTTATGCTTTGCCCTCTTTTTTGGTTTGGTTCAAGTTTTTTACATGTCTATTAATTGAAACAGAAAGTGAGAAGATACAGAAAAAAATAAAGAATCTCATCTACTGTGAACGTGTGTGTGTGTGTGTGTGTATAAGTGTGTATGTTGTGACTCAGGCAGGCTGTTAGGTTAGCAGACGAAGAAGCAAGGGACAAATCTGAGATGCACTGAAAAGAAATGGACTCGGGAGACTGGAGATGGCAGAGGGGTGGCCAGGTGTCTAGATTTTGATGTCCAATAACCTGAATTTGCATCCTGGATCTGCTACTAACTAGCTGTCAAAAGTTACCATGGCCAAGTGACTCCAATTTCACTTCCTACTCTCAAATGCCTTGTGAGGACATAGCGAAAACTGTCAGTCTTATCTACTGTCCCTCTCAGCTTTAAAATTCTATGAATCTTTTATTTATTTTTATTTTTTTTATTTTTACATTTTTTTTTAAATTCTATGAATCTTTTAAAAAATTACATGAACTGAAACAAAATCTTAAAGCATATGCTTGTTAAGTTTCCAGATGAGGCAAAACTGGAAAAGTAACAGAGTAAAGCGTGAAAAAGAATCTAGACTGTGTCACTGTAGGTTGAAATCACTATCATGAAATTTGACAGGAAGAAGCAAAGACCTGAATATAGATTAACAAAAGATCTGCAGGGGCACCTGGCTGGCTCAGTTGGTAAAGCATGTGACTCTTGATCCTTGATCTCGGGGTCATGAGTTTAAGCCCCAGCTTGAGTGTAGAGATTACTTAAGAGGAAAAAAAAAAAAGATCTGCACAAATACGGAGCGGAGAGGACATGGCATGACAGTGAGTCATTTGAAAAACAGCCAGATATTTTAACATCTGCTTCTAGAGCCAATGATATGATGGGGTTATTAGACTAATTAATGAACTCTCAGGCTAGAGTAGCAGAAGCAGTGTTTGTGGTCAGAGAGGAATAAATCACACTAGTAAGTACAAGTCAGATTACATGTAGAATATTCTATTCCATTCTGGAAGAGTCTGACAAATTGGAATGCATCTAATGAAGGGAGTCCAGAACTAGAAAGCATCCAGAAACCATATGACATCAGGGCACTGGGGAAGTTTTTTTTTTTTTTTAAAGATTTTATTTATTTATTTATTCATGAGAGACAGAGAGAGAGAGAGAGAGAGGCTGAGGGAGAAGCAGGCTTCCCACGGAGCAGGGAGCCTGATGCGGGACTCGATCCCAGGACCCTGGGATCATGACCTGAGCCGAAGGCAGACGCTTAACCATCTGAGCCACCCAGGCGCCCTGGGGAAGTTTTTCCTGGAGTAGAAAGACCCAGAAAAAGTGACAGCCGCGGGGCGCCTGGGTGGCTCAGTCGTTAAGCGTCTGCCTTCGGCTCAGGTCATGATCCCAGGGTCCTGGGATCGCGCCCTGCATCGGGCTCCATGCTCCGCGGGAAGCCTGCTTCTCCCTCTCCCACTCCCCTGCTTGTGTTCCCTCTCTCGCTGAATCTCTCTCTGTGAAATAAATAAATAAAATCTTCAAAAAAAAAAAAAAAGTGATAGCCGCCTCCTAGTATTTGAATGCTCTTGACAGCTGATCCAGGTCTAGTGGTAGAGGTGTTAAGAAGCAGTTTTTGGTGCTATCTTCAAACAGAAGTTGTAGGGCTATCGGTGAAGGAAAGAGAAGGCTCTTTGTACTGGGAGGGAAGTTAAGACCTGGTAAGCCCAATCCCAGAAGCCCTTTCCAGGTCTAAGGCATCTCTAATTCTAAACGACTGACTGTCTCCAGTATAAGGAAAAAAGAGAGCTGCTTCCTCAATTGCTATAGGTAACTTTTAACAGACGGTACATATTCGACGTGCCCAGCTCTGTACTAAGCACTTTCCACAGGGGGAAAGAGAGCAGGACAGGGCTTATAGGAATTCACCTTTTGAGAAATGATATGATACCATTATTACACAGACCAAGTGTTTCCCAAATGCTTCTATTATCCATAGAGAAGGGGTTGGGGGAGAGAGAACACAGTGCTTATGTCAGGAGGGGTCAAGAAAAAAATGGAAATAAATTCTTCATACTCTAGGCAGAGCAACTAATAAAATGTCTGAACTATAAACAGAAGTCTAATACTTATGACCAAATTATTCTCGATACTTTAGGAAACAAGCCTCAGTAAGCCTTCAGATCGAAGGGAACCATTTAAAATGAATTGTAAAGAGATGCCTTTAAGAAATGTATCTAAGGGGAGGGGTAGGGAATGGGCAAAATGCATGAAGGGGAGAAGGAGACACAGGCTTCTAGTTATGGAATCAATAAGTCACAGGAATAAGAGGCACAGCATAAGGAATACAGTTAACGATACTGTAATAGCTCTGTATGGGACACATGGGAGCTGCATTTGTGGTGAGCAGAGTCCAATGTGTAAGCTTGCTAAATCACTAAGCTGTATACCTGAATCTAATGTAACATTGTGTGTCTACTATACTCGACAACAACAACAAAAAGAATGCGGGGGGCCTGGCTGGCTCAGTCAGTAAAGCATGTGACTTGGGGTTGAGTTTGAGCCCCACATTGGGTGTAGAGATTACTTAAAAATAAAATCTTTAAAAAAAAAGGATGTATCTGATTTGATAAAAAGAATACTGCTTCTTTGATCTTACCAATAAAAGTTAGTAATGTTTCTAATATAAATTCACCATGCCCTACAGACTTAGACTGATATATTCCTACTAGAATTTACAAATGTGTTTGAAACAAATACTTCTGCTGAAAAAAGGCATAAATCTCCTCACTTTCTTCCCCACACCAAAATTGGACACAAAATTTATTTTTAAGGGGAGACACGTGAAGAGAGTTCCTCTGCTTTTGTGCCCAGTGGTTCTCTTTGGAACACTGGGGTACTGTAGTTATAAAAACACAATTTTCCAGCTGACAGAAATACTTGGGAGAGCAAGTCAACACCTTCATTAAACTTCAGAGATAGAAAACCTTACACTGCCAAGCGACTACAAGGTGCCACAAGGGACTGGTAAAGAGCCAAGGAGCCCATACACTCAAGATCTCCTAGGAGTCCTGACCCCAGCTCAGTCCCGGATTCCTTCCACTCAACCAAATGCCAAGAAAAAAACTGAGTTTTTTCAGTCCTATGTATTAAGATTTACCAGAAAAGGTGTTAGAAAGCACCACGATTTTCACTGGCTTTGATTGTTTGCCATACTACCCATAATGATTGAAAAGTACTTACTTCCAATGCATAATACACTGGTTTGTCTCTGCCAAGCTTGTAAGCCACTGTGGTCAGAAGGCCATGCTCAGAAAATACACACTGTAGGAAAGACAAAAATATTTCAGTAGCCAGGAAAATGAAAAGATAGCGGAAGAATATTTTTTAAAGCTAAGATGACCTAGGTACAAAAATAATTCAATAAATATGTAACAATTAAAAAATAAATCTTAAGTCAAAATTACCAGTATTAAGGACAATACATTTAAACAGTACAAAATGTTTATCCCTTGTTCCAAATTAGATTTGCATTAAGAATCTGACATGGTCCTAGCATAGATATCCCACCAGCTATCAAAATCACACATGAAAAAATTCAAAGAACCTAAAATAGTTCTTACTAGAGCCACTTAAATTTAGTGATCTTCATCATTTTTGGTGAGCTCTAAATTAAACCCTAATAAAGATTAAATAAAATCTATAGAATCATAAGTAACTTAATAGCAAATTATGCTCAAGCATTATTTATATGAAGTTAAAGACGACTTTCAATCTTTTAATTAGGAAAAACCAACCTTGCGGCCTGTATTACATAGTAAGAAACAGCCTGTTCCATACCTATAGTTGGGGGAAGAATGAACAGTGTGACAATTTTATTAAAAATAAATCACGAAACATCAATAATACAAGTCATTTAAACTGACATACAATAAGTCATTATCTTAAAGTTTTAGAAAAGTTCCAAAAGTTAACAAGCATCACACACTCCTTTTGGAATAACGTTTTAAAGACTAAGTCTAGAAGAAAACGTACTTAGTGCAATCCTAAAGGAAAAATGCAAGCATGGTATTTAGTGCCTAGTCACAGCCCAGGACTGTGTTTATAAAGTACCACCAAATGACAACAAATTCTACGTCCAGTCACATTGCTACTAACCCACATGGAATGAAGCACTTCACTGATGGGGCAGGCTGCTTAGCTCTATCATTAGTCCAATCATGAACTGAGAAACACTGCTATCTTCTGGCATGGAGGGGAGGCTCGGTCCAGAATGCGGGAAACTGGAGATGGACCTTGGCGAGGGGAAAGCTACTGAAGGCCTCGCTTTCCTGTTCTCTCTGCAGGCTAGGCTATTCTACCAGGTGGGAGAGTCAGAGCGAGAATGGAACATGGCCTCCACAGAAGACCTGGATTTATTTTACGGCAGCCTTAAAAGTATAAGCTTTGGACTTTGCAACAAGTCTGGACATGAGTGAGGAGTTTTGACATGTGCCAGGCAGAGAAGTAATCCAAAGTGATACCAGTAAGGGTCACAGGGAAACAGTTTTCCACTGTGAGCTGTGACTGTCCCCCTTGGCTCTCTACAAACCGTTCTGCCCAAGCTTGGGATTCCCTCCCCACGGGCCTTGCTGCTGTGCTCTTTGATATTCTGGCAGGTGGGAGAACAGGGAGCACTCAGTTCAGGGGCAGGCAGAAGGATCCCAGCAGAAGCCACTACCAGTAAGCACGAAGGCAGCAAGCCCCATCATGTGGGTGTGAAGCAAATAGAAACCGAGGGCAATTTTTTCCTCTAGCAAACATTTTTCCAGGCACCACTGTTGTGAATAAGAATTAACCCAAGACATCCTATCTCTCTTCACTCAAATATATATTCTCTGCCTGTAGCCAAACAGCCAACACATTCAGGGAGCACGTGATTAACGAATATCTACGTTTTTAAAGATAACAGTCAACTAACACTAGGTACAGGTAATAACACATTTATGAATGAAAACACATAAATCACTATACCCTTTTACTTTCACAATGCTGAAAAAGCTATATATTTTATGTTAATCTCCTTTAATAAATATTCTTAAAAATGGATTACCTGTTTCATGCTTTAAAAAGTTAATTATTACCCGTTTCACCGCTTTTTAAAGGAGAAATCTGTACCAATTTAGCCCCCATATAAACACCCTGCATACCGAAGAGTAGTGTACGAATCTTAAAAGTAGCAAACTGACACAGAGGCTCAAGGCATTTAATAAAAGTGAATTCTTAAGTGAGTATACTTCACAAGTAATTAATGAGCATTATCAATGTATGAAGTGACTCTTGCTACCTACAGGCCACAACTTTCAAAGCAGTATACAGGCAGTTATTTTCCTCTGAAATTTTATTATTTTTTCTTCCCATACATCAAACATATATGGGGCTTTCAGCGTTTATATGGTCGACCTATCCTTTCTCAAGACTGCACTGTGTTTGAACATCGCGGAAGGTTGCCGGACTTTTCTAATCTCAGTGAAGGTGAAGGCTGCCCACTATCCCACATGGAGGAGTGTGAGTGGCCCCGGCCGAAGCCGTGAAGGTCAAGGCCTCCTTTAGAATACCTCATGCCTCTGGGGAGAGAGGGCATCTATCTTAGGTTCTCGTCCTTAAAAGCAAAATTAAATGCTCAAATAATCCATGTTCATTCAAGAAAAATCAGAAAATATAGAAAAGCTGAAAGAAAAATGAGAATCACCCATAATCTGTTCCTCGGCACCAAAACAGAGCCGGGCTTTCCGCTGAATTCTGAGCTGGCCCTCATGTGCTCCCTGCTGAGCTTTGAAGAGACTGACCAATTCTCAGTCCCACCCTCTCCAACCTCTTAGGACTTCATCCGGCCCATCACTTCTCTCTCATTCATTGTACAACTCCCATCTGGTCTCTGCTCGGACTCCAAAGAAACATTCTCTGCTCTTGTTGTAACTTAAAAGCACAAACAAAATCCCCCACACTTGGCATGATCCTGTCAACTTAACAAACTGCCTACTTGGCTCACCATTTCTGGATGGCCATTTTTGCAAAGTACATTCTGTCTCGCTGTCTCTGTTTTCTATCTGCTCACATCTCTTTTGGCCATTTGCAACCCGGCTTTCATCTTGAGCATTCTCCTAAAGCTTCATTCTGAGAAGTTACCACTGAAGGCCTACTTTCTGTGTACAATGGTCTCTTCTCATTCTCAGCCTCCATAACCTTTTTGTAGCAGTTTGCACCTCTGACCAAGCCCCCCTCTCTTAAGTGTCTCTACCCCGGATTTCCACATGAATGAATAATTGCAGTCCATTTTTATGAATTTCCCATCCCTGTGTCTCTTACTTCTCCTAACTTTTTCTTGGTAATTGTGTCTATTCCTATTGCTTCAAAAATCACCTCTAAATAAGGAAATGCAAAATCTCTACTTTCATACTGAACTCATTCCATATTTCAAATGTGTGCAATACACAGCTTATCAGAACCACAAACATGTCCCAAACAGAAAGTATACTATTCAGACCTGTTCCTGATAGTGGGCTAAGCCTACACACTGGGCTGAGGTGACTAGACTCCATACCTACTTTCTGTCTCTTGTCCCTCCACAGTGCCATGAATACCCCCCTACAGCCTCCCTCTCTGTCCCCATCCTTTTTAGTCCTTGTCCTTGTGACCAGGATGCCTGCATGGCGTTTTTGCCTCTAGTCTCTCCTCACTCTGGCCAAGGACTTCAGTATTATTAATGAACAGTTCTAGTCACTCTGAACACCAGCTCATAAACCCGCAGAAGTGTCCCACTGCCGAATCAAGAAAAAAACTCCTCAGTCTGAAATTTAGGGCTTCACGATATGATCCTAGCCTTACTTCCTACTACTGCCCTACCTGAATGTTCTCTACATTCTCTAAACAAAGTCTTCATTTCGCTCTTTGCGAGTTTTTCAGTGTTCCGTGCACTCACCAATATAGCTCCTTCTTCAAAACACCTCGTTATTAACATAATCTTTTGCGATTTTTCTCCCCATCCTTTGAAACCCAAGAGCAGTATTTCAAAGTTTCTTATGGCACATAAGTTCTGACTTCTCAGATGATTAAGTGTGTATTTGTCTTCTCTCCCCTCAGGAAGAGAAATACAAGCCCAAAGAACTTATGATTTTCTATTTCCCTCCTCCAACCTACAGCGGCTTGGCTTAAATTCACCATTCCAGGACTTGGCTGATAATGCTTAAGCGGGAAGGGAGTCGAAAGAGAAGGAAAAGCCGACAATTTTATTGGAAATGTCCCATGTGCTCTACACTGTGTTAGGTACTTGACGAATAGAGAGAGAGAGCCTCTGATTTACTAGCACTACCATGCCTGGCAGAGGAGGAAAGGTGGAGGGGAAATAGCCTAGTTTTCCATTATTTCTCTTGACTCCTGGTGCAGCTGTCTGGAAGCTAGAATTCAAAGAGTCTGTTTCCAGACCCATGCTCACTCAAGCTCGCTTGGTCATAACCTCAGGATACCATGACCTCCAAAGATTACATATCTCCCCTGCTCTCACACAGATGATGTCACACTCTTGCATGAGGACCGTGGACCATGCTGGGCCACAAGAACATGTCATTGAAAATGGGAGACATTCTATTATCCACAAAAGAAGAATTTAATCACTGAGGTTAACACTGATGAGAGAATTAGGAAATCCTCTAGAAAAGAATAAATGTAGATAGTCTCCCACTTGGTGGATGGGACTCCTTCCTACACAGGGTATAGTAACGCAGAGATTTTCAGAGCCCCGGCTAAGTGGAATCAGATGCATCTGGGGGCAAAGACTGCTCCTTTCACTTAACTAGCTTCACCACTCTGACATCTGTTTTCTTATCTGAAAATGCAAGAAATCTCATCACTCTTAGATATGGGGCTTGTTACAGATGCCCCAGGTCTGAGTAGTAAGGAGACAAGATTAGGAAACAAATGCACCAAACCTCTACTTTCATCATTCCTTCTACTTCTTGTCCAAGGAGAAATGCCAGATAATGAGGAGAAAGCACAATGCCAGGAAAACAGCACTGGAAATCCCACAAAAATATAACTTTACAGTTACAGTGAGAAAGTCTAAGGCAGGAACAGTATGTTGAGAAATATAGCTCATTTTTAAAAATTTTCAATTAAGAAATATTTTTTTAAAGATTTTATTTATTTATTTGAGAGAGACAGTGAGTGAAAGAGAGCACGAGCTGGGTGGGGGGGGGCAGTGGGGTTTGAGGGCCAGAGGCAGAGGGAGACACAGACCACCCCCCACGCTGAGCAGGGAGTCGATGTGGGGCTCGATCCCAGGACTCTGGGATCATGACTTGAGCTGAAGGCAGATGCTTAACCGACTGCGCCACCCAGGCACCCCCAAACATTTTTTAAAGTATTCTCTACACCCAACCTGGGGCTCGAACTCATGACCTGAGATCATGAGTCGCATGCTCTATGGACTGAGCCAGCCAGGTGCCCCTGAAACATAATTTAAATCATGGCTCTTCCTCCCATCTGCTCTGCCCTCCTCCACTCCCCCCCCCCCCAAACAAAACCATTAACACTTCAAACCAAAATTTAGTTTCTGGATGGAAAAGGTATTGAATTTTATAAATTAAGGTCTTTACAAGCCTTAGCATTGTGTTTACATTTATTTGAAGGAGAGAAAGAAAACTAAATGGCAAAAAACTTATTGGAACTCTTAAGCTATTGATTTTCAGCCTGGATGAACTTCAACAGATTTTCCTCATTCAAAGCACCAAAGGGAGAAACAAATAAAACACCATTGTTTTTTGGGTCTGTTTCTTAAACTCACGTATTTTTGGCTTGTCCATCCTGGAAGCACATTTGTCCCACCAATGCAGCAGACTGGTCCCCCAAACACTGAAAGCACAAGTGACAATAAAGAACACTAAGACAATGTTATTAATTTCCCTTTTTGAACAGCCATAGGATTTATTTTTCCTTTCTTTCATTTATCAAGGAAAGAACTATCTTGATTTTTGCATTGCTTCCATTTGGCCACTTCCCCATTTCTTAATATCCCCTACAAGATAGTAGGTATGGGAAGGAAGAGTTAGAATTTGGTCAAAAGGTTCTCAATGGCCCACACTGTGTCACCTAAGAACAAGAATCAGCCAATTTTGCTGCTTTTACCTTTCTTCCATAGTTTTGGAAGGGGCAGGCTGATTAAGATAGAGGAAGAAACCCCTCACATGGAACCGGGTAGGGCTGGGGAGGTAGCAAGGAGATGAAACTTACCCCAGATATTGGCACACCTTCCAAGGCCCCAGCTTTCTAATAAAATTTTAAAAAAGGATTATGAGTAATCACCAACTATTGTTTCTACTAACACAACTGCAACAGGAATGAACACGAATAGCAACATGCCAGAGCATGTGGGCAGACAAGACAAAGCAAGTGTTTCAACTACATATGTGATTCAGAGACAGATACTAGACATATTTCTAGAATGACAAGACGACACATGGTATTGGAGAATGGACATCAAACACTGGACTGGGAATCGGGAGACAAGGGGTCTACTCTTGGTTAGTTCGTGTTAAGCCACTGAGCAGGCTGCTGAAACTTCTCTATGCCTCAATTTCCTGATGTATAAAACGGAGTCCAGGTAACATGAATGCCTAGGTCTAATAGCTCTTTGTTATCGGTGCCATTAATAAGGAAAACTAACACATCCTTTAAAACAAACATATCAATAGCTATCAAACCGGCATGGAACAGCCTCATTTTGGAAGGCGGTATTTTACCATCTATCCTTCCTTACCCAAACTGCTTTTAAGAGAAGTAAGAAACCCAAGAGCGTTTGGGTACTGGGTATTACTTGTTCATAGCTGACATCATTCTTCAAGTTTAGATAAGCAAGAGTTAATTTAGGTCACGAATATGGCTAGCATTCTAGGGAGAAAAACGAGATTTAAGTGGCTGTGTATTTTACCAAACTTCATTAAAAAAATACTCTAATACAGAGCAATTTGTACTGGTATTAAGGAATTAGGGGGAAGGAACGTGATCCGTGAAGTAGTGTGATGTGCTAGGAACAGGGCCAAACAAAAGCTTTCCACTGAGTGCCCCCTTGGTCTCCCATTTGTGATCCTCTAGGAGCTTCAGGTTCCCTATCTAGAAGAGTAAGGGAAAGAATAGAAGCTGCCTCACATGGCTACAATGAAAAGGAAGTAATAGCATATATGTGGAAACCCTGTACAAAACAGAAAACATCTTCTAGATGGTGGATATTATTTTATTTCTTTCATGCTTTCTGCTTAATTCAAGACCTGCCTTTTTTATTTACTGGATATACTCTTAGGAAACCTGAACCTGGATAATAAGTGAAGGGTACACTTCATAAGGAACTGAAAGTGAATCCGTAGGTAACCGAGAAGCTATCTTCATATACTTAAGTATGAGAAGAAGCCTTTGCTGACACTATTGAAGGTTTTATCAAACTACCAGCAGGATCTACTAATGTGCATTCAGGCACATAAAGCGCTCCTTTTCCTTCACAGGGAGGGGTCTCTGGAGGATTCCTGGCAATGTCCTCTGGTGAAGCATGCAGAAAAAGTGACAGTGCATTTCCAACTAACTAGTCTGAAAGGTTGGTCAAGTATCATTTAAGATAGGTGTTTAGGACATTTAAAAACTACGCCTAATTTCCCTGTTACGCCAAAGCCCAAAGCACATCACAACTGTACTTTGTCATGGGGAACATCAGAATTTCTCATTCCAGAAAACTAGTTTAGTCTTTTATTTTGAAATACCATTTTCAGTCTTATGGGAAACTTAAAAACAAACAGACATGACTGAGTTTAAAGAAAACCTAGAGCTTGTCTAGAGCTTATAGCAATTTGGAGGGTCATGGAGATTCTAGACAAATCTGCTTAGTAAATGGACTTCTGCTTGTCTAAAACTAAATGGAAATGCACTGTATCTTTTCCAAATGAATGGGTAGCATAATTGGTGGGCAACCTACTCACCAGACTATGAGAGATTTTCTATAGTCAGCAAGGGGGAAAAAGGAGGACAGAAGCATAATATTTTAAACGCAAGAAAAAAACTAGGCCAGTAAATGCTTTTTCAACCATTCTCTAAAACTGTTTCTCAAGGATAAGTTTTTTTCTCTGACCCAAGGCAGTCTGTAGACAGCTATGAAGTCATCCAAGCACATTCATTGTAGATGAGCCGCGCTTCCCTTAAAAATTTCCATGATGCTTTAGAAGGCTTTATTATAAATGAAATATTTAAGGACTCTGCTCAAGCTTTATCCAGAGCACTTAGTATTCAACTCTGTTATTACTAACTCTGTAAGTAGTTTCTAATATTTGTCATGAAATGTCTAAACAATATATTTTTTTTTTTGCAATTGACCTTAGATGTATTTTTAAATTTTATCATAAATTCTAGATTTTTGTGCTCAAATACCAGTTCAAATCCTCCTGGAGGTTTTCATCCCTGATGCGTAATCAGAGATACTCAGTGATGCTAATCACACTTTTTGCTGAAAGTACTTTTTCTCTCCGTTTCAGTGAAAGCAACAGTAAAATGTCCATTATGGAAACCAATTTAATTAGCAATCACAAATCAGAAACAGACTCTTTGTTTTCAGTTTCTTTGCTAAAGTTTTGCTCAGGCTGACAAAGAATCTAATATAAAAACGTGGTTTAGCCATTAAAAGAGATTCAACAGGAAAAAGAACACTAACATGTGAAGAGTCCTTCCCATAAATTATAAGCACATACCACAACTACTAAAGTTATTTCAATTAAAAGAATAAACAGGCTCAAACATTCCCATGCCACCTTCTGTAGTTAGATTATTGCATAAATACCTTAAAAGTAGAATACTCAAAGAACAGCCAATGAAAGTTTATAAAATATAAAACCAACTGGTAAGAAGGATTCTAAAATTTAAGTTATAAAACTATTTAAACAGCACTAATTTCTTATTTTATATACTACCAATACTTACAGAAAAGTCAATTCTCAAACTAGAAAATGTAACACAACTGACTTTTGAATTCTGAATAGTAAAGCTTTTTTCAAAAATGAATTTTTTTTTTTTTACCATTAGGCCATAGATCTCAGAAGAACTCCGGACATTTGGAAGAATTTTCATCGGAATTTCAAAAAATCTGAAAAACAGTATGACAATATTGGGTATATAACACTATTTTAAATAAATATCTAGAAATATTTATATGTATTTAAAGACAAAATTGTAAATAGCAATTAAAAAATGGACGTATTTGAGTGCAGAGTTAAATAAGCCAGCAGAACATAGTTGTGTGTTTGGGTATTTATCATTCTAACTTTATACAAGCCGATAAAAAATAAGAAGCACACAGAAAACAAAGTACTTTTCTAAAGAGACCTAATCTTCCTAATCAAGACAATTAATTTGGCCTGTTTGCTACATATCCAACAATAGTCTCTTCTTTGAATACACAGTATAGACTTGTATACTATAGTTGAAATATCAACTATTAAAAGTTTGGTGCTCCACCAACATCTGAAAATAGTAAGATTTAGGTGATGAATAGCTAACGTATTGGGAAGTGCTTTTTAGGGGAAAACACAACTCACTCGCAGAGCTCTTTATCCCATTCCAGAGAATGAATGTTGAAAAGCATTGTCCTACTTGCATTTGTTACATCTGTACAGTGGACACCTCCATTGGCCCCTCCTGTCAAACTCTAGACGGAATAAAAGGACGTTAGATTTGTACTAATTTGCTATTTATTTATTTTTATTTTTAAAAAAGATTTAATTTAGTTGAGCGAGAAAGAGAAGGAGAAAGTGTATGTGAGTAGGGGGAGGGGCAGGAGGAAAGGGAGAGAATCCTCAAGCAGACTCCCTGCTAAGCGCAGAGCCCAATGCAGGCTCGATCTCAGGACCCTGGGATCATGAGGTGAGCCAAAATCAAAAGTCAGATGCTCAACCGAGGCACCCCCTAATTTGCAATTTAATTTACATGTTGTCAAGGGCCATAATCAGTAGCAGAGTACATAAAGCAGGAGAATGGAATGTGTCAATCACTTAATTTTCTAGTTTTCAGCAGTGTCTAATAGAAATACAATGCTAGCTACACGCATAATTTTAAATTTTCTAATAGCTACATTTAAAAAGTATAAAGCAGGTAAAGAGTAAAACTCTTGAAATTAATTTTAGTAAATTTTGGTAAAGAGTAAAACTCTTTACTCTTGAAATTAATTTTAATAACACTATATATTTTATTTAGCCCAATATATCCAAAATATCCTTTTATTTATTTATTAAAGATTTATTTTTTAAAAACTTTTCAAGTAATCTTTACACCCAACATGGGATTTGAACTTACAACCCCGAGATCAATAGTCGTATGCTCCACTGGCTGAGCCAACCAGGCACCCCCAAAATATCTTTTAATATAAAAAATTACTACTGAGACATCTTACCTATGTATTTATTTATTTAATTTGTAAGTAATCTCTACACCCAACGTGGGCTTGAACTCACAACCCTCAGATCAAGAGTCGCATATTCTACTGACTGAGCCAGCCAGGCACCCCAACATTTTACCTACTTAAGTACAGTATATATTTTACACTTACAGCATATCTTGATTCACACTAGCCATATTCGAAGTGCTCAGCCACACGTGCTTAAGTGGCTACCATATTAGACAGAATTCTAGTAAACTGGTCGTTAACCAAACAAACAAAAATCAGTTTTGTTTTCATCCGTTATCTTTGGAAAAGGCAGTCTTAATTACATTTGGCAAAGTGAAATATATCAACATGTCTGCCTCTTCAGGATCTTACAGAACTCTGTGCAGCTGTTTCTCTGTTTGTGATTTAGTTTTTTGGAGTAACAATTCTCCTTGGCTTGTGCCTACCCAAGCACTATCCTGAAAGCAGAGTTTTCAATTCTCCCGTGTTAATACCCTCGGGCACTGCTGCTTTCTTTTGTGTGGGAGTGATAAGAGGTAAGAAAGGAACAACAGTGGAGGAAAGGCATCTCAGCATCCGGGGAGTAGGTCCCCAACCCCGCAGCTAACTGAGCTCCCTCCTGCAGCTCACAGGTGCCACACCCTGTCAGAACTACTGTCAGAACTATTTCAACTGTGACAGGTATGAAAACTGCGGGCCAAGAGAGCACCAAGCACAGCGTGCCCTGGCCAAGCACAGGGAGGGGTGAAGAAAGTACTGCTTCCTGGTACTGGTTCTGGAAGATCTGCTCTGTGGATCTGGCAAGTGAGAATGGGGCAACATTCCTCTGAAGCTCTCTTGAATGTTGAAAAAGATAATCACATACTTACTGAAGTAATTACAAATGAAATTGTATGTATGGGGATTTGCTTTACAATTATCTGTGGGGAGAAAGGGCATGTGAGTTTAGCTGAAACAAGATTGGCCACAGTTGATTGCTGTAGCTGGCATGTTGTTGCCGAGGTTCATTACACTAGGCCCTCTCCTTCTGGGTATATTTGAAAATGCCCATAAGAAAAATAACAGAGAACAAAAAAGAGAAAGGGGGAGAGAGAACATGTACTTTTAAGATAACTCCGGGAAATGTCAAAAATGTTAGTTTCTACTCATCTGTGTTCAGCTTAGGCAAAGAGATTATCCATCGAAATTCCACTATGATTTTTTCATATTATGGCTTAATAAGAGACAGCTGTGTCATGCTGAAAGCACATGCTAAAAGTCACACAGGTGTTCTATTAGGTTAAATAGTTACTTCTTTTAAGAAATGACCACTGGAAAAGAGCATGTGATAAGCAAGAGAAAAAGACTACCTAAATTACTAATTACTAATTAAATTACCTAAATTACTTATTCGAAAGATAATAAATATGAGATGTGGTTTTGGTAATCACCCTCCATTTTTATTGAAATAAAGCAAGAAAAATAAGGAGGAAGTAGGCAAAAATGCCTCTTACATGGGAGGCTGAAATGTTCTGCTGTCTCGAGTGGGTTTTCTTAATAATTTTGCCAACTAACAAGTTTCAACTCGGGGTGCCTGGATGGCTCAGCTGGTTGAGTGACAAACTTTGATTTTGGCTCAGGTCATGATCCCAGGGTTATGAGATCGAACCCACATCAGCTCTGTGCTGGGCATGGAGCCTGCTTAAGATTCTCTCTCTCCCTCGCCCTCCAACCCTCTCCCAGCTCACACATGCACACACACGCGCTCTCTTGCTCTCTCAAATAAATAAATAAAACCTTTAAAAAAAAGTTGGAACTCTTGGTAGAAAATAGAGAGCAGGCAAGCCAGTCTAAAAAAATTCTGAAAAACTTTCTCCGTTCATACATTATATTTAAACGTACCCAAATAAGCCATGAATCAATGGTCCCAAAAAGAGCTCTATCTTCTTCAACAGCCCTCTGAACTTTCCTCACATTGTCAAGGAGCCAACGAAGTTTCACGGCACTGAAGTAAGTGCTAAGTGGAAGGCCTGTCTTGGACTAAACACAGTTATGAAATTCAGCCAGCAAATTAAGTTACCAACTAGTCTAAAAAATAAAACACCAAACTGAGAAACTCAATAAATCACAAAATATTCAATGGCCCTAAAGTCAACCCCATGGTATTATGGATAAAAATAATTTTCCTATCTCATGGCACAGGAAGGCATGTTCATGAACAAAGATCAGCGTGATATGTTTGCAGTTCAAAGAGCATCCACGTTGCAAGGTAAAGAGAAAATTAAATGACACAACATCCTGTAATCTGGATGGTGAACACGCAGGCGTTAGCTTTTGTGATGAGTATTACATGCAGAACCTAGTCTGAAACTCTGCCTTTTCACTTTATATTTCATGAAAGTGATATTTTAAACTATTAAAAATCAGAGAGTATATCAAACTATAACCAGAAAATTTTAGGTTTTAAAACATGTAAGACTTAATAACAATATACTTATATGTGTAAAAAATATACTATAAATATGTACATACACACATACATATTCAAATAACATAAGTGGAGAATAAAGTAGAGCTCAAGGACATGCCAGAAGGAAGCAACACGGAGTTGCTCCATATTAAGAAAGTAGTTGCCTAAGAACTCAGTGAGTACATTAAACAAAGGGTGTACTGAATAAAGGATAAATGCTAAATATAAAACACATATGGGCTTATCAATCTTCCTTGAGAATGGATCAGATCCAACTCCTATTTTTGTTAGTATATTAAATACCAAATATATTTATAAGGGCTGATGAAAGTGGTTAAGATGATATATACATCAAAATAATGCAACTATCTTTCCCCTCCCCTAATCCTTAGTTTCCTGACTTACCACCTACCCTACAGAGAGTGATACCTTTTTCCTTCTTATCTGCTATGGATATGTTTGGTAAAAAAATTCAAACCAAACCATTTAATACTTTACTGCACCCTGTAAGTTATGACTAACCCATGGTTTTCTAGCTTTCTTAGAATAAAAGTAAGATCAATACTCAAAAATAATGAGAGGAAATAATTTATGGGATTATTCCTCTTTGATTTGAAGGACCAAGGGTCATCCCATAAAGCCAGCAGTGAGGTAGTCGATAATATCTCATTTTAATGATTTAGGTAGCAAGTGTGAAAGTTGCCTAAAATGGCCCTGAAGAGAAAAACATGCATCACTTGAAGCAAAGTGCAGCTGGAGGTGGGGGTGAGGGTTGTGCATGGCGACAAAGAGGAACAGAATAGGAAATGGGTAAGGGTATATTTAGGACTAGCCAGAAGTTATTTGGGGGGTGAGGGTAGGGAATGGTTTGTTAAACTGCTACAGTTAATGGGATTTGAACCCTAGTTTCAGAACCAAGAACCACTGTTTTAAGAGTCCCACTGACAAATACAAAGGGGATATGCCAAAAAAACAGAACTTCCTTTGGATGCTAGGAGAAGTGGGCCTTGACCTTGATAAGAAAAATACCTTGCCTGTTTCAAAAATTCTCTGTCTCCCTTCATTTAACTCAAGAGAGCTAGCTCTACATATGGACTGAAATTTAGGCACTTTTTATCAGCCTCCTTCATATGAAGAAAGAGTTCAGTGAGGAGCTGGAGTGACTTTTAATTTCTCTCCCTAAATCCAGATGCCTAAAAACTCAAAAGCATCCAGAACTTTCTTTGACAGATAGGAGAAAACAAGAGGGAGTATGGTTTTTTGGGACACTTTATAATCCCCTCCAGCCTATCAACCTCAGAATATGAATCCTCTAATCCACTACAGGGCAAGAATTCTGACAGAAAGGTAAATACTTGAGTTGTCCTCAGTTGTCTGCAGAGAAATAGTCTATCAAACATATCAAATAACTATTGTGCAATAGGATGGAAGGCCCGAATAGTCTTTCAGGTGAAATCTCTAAACCTTTTTTAAAAACAAGCATTCTTACAGTATACTTTTGAAGAGATCTCTTACCTTGACAAAGTTATTATTTCCTGGAATTCTTTTACTAAGATTCTCAACGGTAGACTGGGTTCTCAGATCAAGCCACACTATAGACCAAAATATAATAACATATATGAAAAACTTCATTTTAAAAAATCAGATCTTAATGAAATCACTGTCAAGTATAGGAGACTGATTAGTTTCCATAAGCAATTAAAATGCTAGAGCTTTCAAAAGATTGAAATTAGAAAATTAGAAATGAATGGGCATATTGTTAGAAAAAAGAATAAATTTATGAGGAAGAATTTAAAGCTTTTATGCAAAATTATAGACCAAGTTAGGAGAACAATACAAACCTGAGGGCACTTAATTTGTAACCTTTTTATAGAAAAAAAAAACCATGAAAAAATGTTTGGGATAAGAAGTTTCTCAGAATACATGAGTACAGAGAAAATCTACGTGCTCGGCAGGCCAGTTGCCAAGGGCAGAACACACCGCTCAGGATCACCGTACTGGGTATAAAGCAGGTACCTTACAAAACTTGGGAGCAATTTGTGACAAAGCAGAGAACCTGGTACTATTTATTGAAGGAAAAAGTAAGATTCAGCCTCTCATGTATGAAATGCTTATGTACATTAAACTCTTCCATTTCAAAAGCAGGCTAGAAGCCAGAATTGTTAAAAGAATTGTTTAAAGGTCACCATTCTTGCTCCCTGCTGGACTGTAAAAAATCTATTTTAAGAGATCAACATTATTTACACTAAGTAAGTTTTGTCCACTTTCTGATCCTCTAGTAGAAAATATTTCTGTTCTGCTTCAGGACAGAAGGCCTGAGAAAGAGAAGGTATCACATAGTACATAAAGCAACTGCGAAAGGTAACCAATAGGTCAGCTGAGTTTTATGTGTCAGCTTTAAGTTCTGTGCTTAACTTCTATCACTTTTAATCTGTTAGTGGTCACTTGGTATTTTTAGGCACTGACTGCGCTCAGAGGCCTCCTGAAAAGCTTCAGGCCCATCGTTTATTTAAAGGGCACCAGGGAAGATTAAACAGGCTTGTCCACTACACACGAGAATGCTGGCCACTTCATTGCAAAGTTTGGTTCACCCTTTAGACTATTCCTTTCTGTTCATTTAAAAACCAGTTCTTGGGGCGCCTGGGTGGCTCAGTCGTTAAGCATCTGCCTTCGGCTCAGGTCATGGTCCCAGGGTCCTGGGATCGAGCCCCGTATCGGGCTCCCTGCTCGGCGGGAAGCCTGCTTCTCCCTCTCCCGCTCTCCCTGCTTGTGTTCCCTCTCTCGTGCTGTCTATCTCTCTGTCAAAAAATAAATGAAATCCTTCAAAAAATAAAATAAAATAAAAACCAGTTCTTTTCGGTAGTGAATTTTAATCAGTTTTTTCTAATTACTTAAACTGTCATTTCTCCTGAGGGCTGCCTGAGCTTGATTTTGACAGTGGCTACTTCAGGACAATGGACTGGTTTCTGCAGGTGTGAAAAGCAGCAAGAAAAGGCTCATCACAACTGAGGGAAGAGGAGGCAGGGAGGAACAGCAGGGGAATCCGTGGCCCATAGCACACATCTGCATTTGCTGCCCGCCACATATTCTTCGTGCTCCTGGGAACAGTATCTCAAATTCTCTTCAGGAAATCGTCCCTCCCTCATTCTCAGCCATGTGGCTTGCCGGAGATTCGACCCTACCCCCAGCTCCAGGATCACGTCCCCATCCCCATGACTGGTTCAGGAGACAGTGTGGTCTAATCAGCCCAACGGAGATTTGTGCTCAATCTGCCAGAGCCCCTCTCCTCAGCACCACTAGGCAGTGTGTGGCTGGGCCTGCTGCCCCCACGAAGAGAGAGAGCTGAACTGGCCACATCTGGAGCCATCCCAGAAGACTTGCGAGGAATCCAGGTCATATTGTCCAAGTCTAGAGTGAAACAGCATCTGAACTAAGCTATTGTTGCATTGCTGGTTCCATGAACAAAATAATTACTTTTTTAAAAAACTTGCACTTTATTTAATTAGGGCTGAGTTTTCTGTTTCTTGCACTGTGACTGATATAAGCCATTAGCAGCAGCAGCATGGAGTTGGCAAGAACTCCCCTGTCCAGGGCGCCAAGGCAGTCCACTTCTCACAGAGGAGCGTACTGCAAGACTGTGATCAAAGTAGACCTTCCTCATAGGCAATCCCAGCAGGTGTTAACAGCAGTAATTGGGAAAAGCAGAGGAATTCAAGAGAGAAGTTTTGAGTCGGTGACAGGTAGAATTAACAAACACGTCTCAATTCTCAGTGTTTCGAGCTACACTGGGCTGGGGGTTAAAAATCAGTTGAGTGTGTTTTGACTACCTACTCTTAAAAAATGAAATAGGATGGATTAGAATGGAAAATAACAGAGTTCACTGAACTCAGTAAGGTAAGTACAGACTTGTGAAACTTTTTAGTTATGTGAGTTTGATGAATCATGATGGAAAATATATTTCTCATCAAGGGACATGAACAAAGGACCTGAAAGTCATTGTTCTGGGCTGTTTAATGACTCAAAGCCTCCTAGATCATGGCTTTTCTGTATTTTAATGTAAATAATCCCTAGGGAGCTTAAAGATGGACCCCATTCCCTGAAATTCTAGAATACTAAGAAGGTCCAGGGAGGGAGCCCAGAAATACACCTATTAAATAGGTGCCTGCCTTTTAAGAAACACTGCTATACTCCACAGCAGTGGTCCTTATCCAGAAAGCACAATGAGAATCCCCTGGAAAAATCTGAAATCACACATTCCAAGCCCTACCTTGCAGGATTCTGGTTGCAGGTCTAGGCAAGGAAGGCCCGAGTCTTTCTACTTTTGCTATAAGCATCCCAAGTTATTCATATTCTAGAACTTGAGAAGCTCTTTTCTAGGGCATGATCTTTAGGATATGCAATTTGTTCCAATCATTTCTTTAAAAACCAAATGACAGACAAACTGATGACCAGGTGGCTCCCCTGAGTCCCAGTGGCTCTGTGACTCGATTGCTCCTGGACAGTGACCACTTACATAACTGGGCACTTCCCTCCTCACTTGAGAGCTTGCAAGTATCCACAGTGGAATCCACAGAATCAACCCCTCAGTAAAATGAGTCAAGACACCAGACGTGAAATTGGGATGACCAAAGTTCTAGATCTTCCAATTTTGCCACCAACAAGCTATATGACTCAAGCAAGTCATTTCACCCCTCGTGGCTTAGATTTCCTGACTATAAAATAAGGCAGTTGGACTAGATGGTCTCTGTAGTCCCTCTCCTGCCATTATTCCATGATCACAGAAGGCTGGCAGATTCACTTTGTTTTTACAGCCCAAGAGACTAAAGCAATTAGAATACATGGAATGGAATTAGTATAACTGCCAAAGAGAAAAATGTCAGTGGTTGATACACTACCAAACAATTCACAAATGCTCAAAATTAATTGAATTAAGAACAAAAACATTAGAAAACTCATTAAAGAAGCTAAGATGGCAGAATTAGATTTGCAGGAATAGAGACCAAAAGCCAAAGAGAAGACCCCAAGCTGGAGGACGAGCCCCTTGCGGAGGTAATTTCCGAGAACAATCAAAAGAAGTGCCAGATCCACATCCAGCAGCGGTGGTCAATTTCCCCCATCGTGTCTGAGTCGGAAGGCCGAGAAGTGAGCAGGAGCCGGAGCACCAATACCTGAGGAAGTGCCAGCAGCTGGAACTGAAGAGCCAGAGGGAACAACGGCAACTGGATCTGAAGGGCCAGGAGAGACTGGAGAGACTGGAGCGGCTGGAGCATTAGGAGAAATAATGGCAATTCATGCTAGAGGTGGCCCGATTCAAGGTCTGTGTTCTCTCGTGGACCACTGGGAAAATGGGAGACCACTTGGGCAAGTTCCCCAGAACGAACATTTTCTACGCATGTGAGCACAGAAAGAGCAAAGGAAGAGACATGGAGTGGACAGGAAACGAAGACAGGGCAGGCTCTGGTTTGGTGGACTTCATCCATGTGGACAAAGGCCAGGGAAATACATGCTTCTACTTCAGGATGACTCTTCCCTACCTTGCCACGTATCCGCGCCCTGCTTAGAGAAGTGGCTCAGCTGGTTACTGACTGCTCACCCAACCCGTGAATCGAAAAAGGCTGTGCGCTGTAGAGAGTGAGCCTTCCCTAGAGAGGGATGCGAAGGAGCATGCCACAGTCTCTGTTGTGGCAATTTACAGGAAGACGGGAAAAGGCTGCTCTGGGAAGGCATGGCCCCAAGAAAGCACTTTCCTGATAGGGTGGCAGGAAGTGAAGCCCACCACCACAGACGGGAGAAGCATGTCCTGAGGGAACAGGGGATTGCTAAGTTCCAGAGTCATTTGGAAAAAAAAAAAAGAAGAAGGAAAACAGATGCTCGGGAGTCCAGAACACTATACAGCCTGCTTTTATAAGGCATGCCCCTTATTTAGACCCAGTAAATCTGATTTAAATGGTTCAAACCATGAAGTAAGTAAGTTTAAAAAAACCCAGTTGGATGATGCGATAAACTTTCATTTGTATTAAATAAAGTCACATCCAATGTAGGTCCATTAGATTTGGTCTGGTCTAAAAAACAAAGTCTTAAGAGTGAAGAGAAATGCGGTTACCTCAATGCCCACAGACCAGGGCCAGTTTGGTGACGTAGTTACAGTCCAGAGGAGGAGATGATTTTGAGAATATTTAGAAATTTGTATCATTTTTGGTTAGTCAGAACAACAGAAGGGAAAAGTACCTAAGAAAAAAATTTAAAAATAACTAGAAATAATCAGAATTATTTTCAATGGACTAGAAGCAAAGGCAAATAATACATCTCCTCTGGGAGGGCTGATTGTGAGCAGCTACAGGGCTGGCAGGGAGGTGAAAGCGAGGCCCCAGGTTCCGAAGCACACCCTAAGCAAGGACTGCTGACAGTTACACAAAGTGTTATCAGGTTGCTTCCTCCACAA
Organism: Mirounga angustirostris; assembly: GCF_029215605.1. Lineage (NCBI taxonomy): Eukaryota > Metazoa > Chordata > Mammalia > Carnivora > Phocidae > Mirounga > Mirounga angustirostris. The sequence goes on along the minus strand of NW_026991719.1, from coordinate 26,094,704 downwards.
GAGATAGAATAATAGTCAACCAGATTGCACTGCTATGTGTTATCACTTGCCAAAAGTTAAGCTATTAATTAAGCTGGGTAAGAGGTCACTTGCAAATGAGTCAAGAGGCAAAGGAGAAGAGGCTATAATTGATGACTGTCCCTCACCTGATGACATTTTCAGAAATCACACGGGGCCAAAGGAAAAATGGAGAGTTAGGGAGGGGGGTGATTTAAAACATACATATGCCCCAATGTGGGGGCCGAAAACTATTTCAGCTCTTAGGTGTATAAATGCCAGAATGCCAATGATTCACATGAGTGTGTGTGACCCAGGTAAGCTCTGCATTTCTCCTAAGAACACTTGTCATGTATAAATCAATCATTCCATCTGGCATTCCTGGATTAAAAAAGACTATCAGCCCATTCAGAACACTGGCCATGGCTAACACTACTGAAGCCTTCTAATCTGCTAGGCACTCCAAGTATTCTACATGTATTAACTCACTCATTTTTACCTCATGCCTAAGAGGTCCACACTTTTAATTTCTCCAATTTAACTGTTGAGGGAACAGGCACAGAATGGTAGTTAAGTGGAAAAGCCATGATTTGAACCCAGAGTCTGAATCCAGCATGAAACCCCTACAACACAGGTAAGCCAGGATGAATTCAAAGTCTTAAACGGAATATAAAGAAATACTGAAGATCAGAAACCTCAAAGTTGAAATCAAAATCAGTTTCTTTTTAAATTGGCCAGAGTTGAAGAATTCATTAATTGCAAGCTACACAGAATTTTTTTACCCCGGATTGAAGGAAATGTAAGACATTCAAAGAATCTTGTAATAAAGGACTTGAAATAAGGAGAAATTAAGTATATCTGGATCAAGCTGAATATTCTAGATCTTACAAAAGTAAAAAAAAAAAAAAACAACCCTGCTCCCGTCCAAAGCAAAACAATAAAAACAAAACCACACTTTTGTTGTTTAAAGACAATTGTGCTTCCAAGTTTTAGGTAGCTTGTCATTTACGGTTTTCTTTCGTGCTGATACTCTGAAATATAATCCAGTCCCAGAAAAGGTTAAAAAAATTGAGCTCAAGGTTCCTTCAGATCTTGATAAATTATTACACAGGCTTAGTCACTGGCTCAGGGTTTAACCAGTACATAAAAAGTAAAAAAGGCGAAGAGGATGATTAATGTTTACAACTTCAATACTGTGCGTAAACAATTATATGTCATAGGGAACTATATTTTTTTGAAGATTTTATTTATTTATTCGAGGAGGGGGAGAGAGAGAGAGAGAGAAGAGGAGCAGAGACAGAGAGGGACAAGCAGACTGTGCTGAGTACGATCCTGAGATCATGACCTGAGCCGAAATCAAGAGTCGGACGCTCAACCAAATGAGCCATCCAGGCACCCCTATTTTTATTTTTATTTTTTTAATATTTTATTTGAACTAATCTCTACACTCAAGTGGGGCTCGAACTTACAACCCCAAGATCAAGAGTCACCGACTGAGCCAGCGAGGAGCCCCACAGGAAACCTTAAATCCAACATCTTAGAAAAAAATGTTTGCCATACCATTTAAATAAAGAAAAATGGATCGAAGACAAATGATTTTTGTTGGTGGTTTTCTTACATATACTAGAGGTCTTAAATCAGTGACTCTTGCCTCCCTGGATATTAATCTTTAATATGAATAATATTTTTATAGTAAAGCATGAATTGTGCTCTATAGAAAGCTATTGGAGCAAGGGTCATATGGCACTAGGCTTGCCACGCACACCCATCAACTGTAACAGAGAGTGACAAAACCTGTCCAAGAAGGAGGGCAACAGTTGGGCCATTGTCGTTAGGCCAGAATGTTCTACTGGTGTTGTCAGTGAAACGTGAACATGAAGATCTTAAACATCACGGAATCAAGCCTTTCCCTCCCACTTCAGTGCTTTGGCCTTGGTTGTGCCATTGTAGTTGTGCTCGGTTTCCTCTGTGGTGTATTTGTAAACCTCAACCTTTCTCTCACTCAATACTTAGGAGACCGCAAGGTGTGTAGACCTTAACTAATAATAAAAGTTGGTTTTAGAAGGAAAAGACTTAGAAAAATGGCAGCAGTTGGGGGTACAGGGAAGTCCGTGGAGGGGCGCCTGGGTGGCTCAGTCGGTTAAGCATCTGCCTTTCGGCTCAGGTCACGATCCTGGGATCAAGTCCCGCGTCGGGCTGCTTGCTCAGTGGGGAGCCTGCATCTCCCCCTGCTTGTGGTCTCTCTCTCGACAAATCAATCAATCAATCAATCAATCTTAAAAAAAAAAAAAAAGAATACTGATGAAGGGAACACTAAGAGGGGGAGAGAAAAGCACCATCACGGGGGTAAGGATGAGTGAAGCCAGGCGAGAGAAGCCAAACAACCCAGGGCCACAGAGTTCTTGCAATCCAGTTGGGAGGCCCATCTGAGTCAATGGCTACATCAGGGCCCAGTGACAGCAAAGTGGTGATGCCAAGTGACACTGCTCTATTTTAGGTACCACACCAATGTTTACCTCACTCACCATACAACACATACATTCTCAAACTATATGAAACAGGCCATCTGCATTTGCCACGACGTGGATGGAACTGGAGGGTATTATGTTGAGCGAAATAAGTCAAACAGAGAAAGACATGTATCATATGACCTCACTGATATGAGGAATTCTTAATCACAGGAAACAAACTGAGGGTTGCTGGAGTGGGGGGTGGGGTGGGAGGGATGGGGTGACTGGGTGATAGACACTGGGGAGGGTATGTGCTCTGGTAAGCGCTGTGAATTGTGCAAGACTGTTGAATCTCAGACCTGTACCTCTGAAACAAATAATGCAATATATGTTAAGAAAAAAAGAAGAAGAAGGTAGCAGGAGGGGAAGAACGAAGCGGGGGAAATCGGAGGGGTAGACGAACCATGAGAGACGATGGACTCTGAAAAACAAACTGAGGGTTCTAGACGGGAGGGGGGTGGGAGGATGGGTTAGCCTGGTGATGGGTATTGAGGAGGGCACATTCTGCATGGAGCACTGGGTGTTATGCACAAACAATGAATCATGGAACACTACATCTAAAACTAATGATGTAATGTATGGGGATTAACATAAGAATAAAAAAAAAGAAACAGGCCATCTGTGCCTCAATGGACCGATTTAAACTTTTTTTCTGTGCTTGTAATTGTATGTGTTACAAAAGACATCAGTAAACACACACACCTTTATTGCAAGCAAGAAAAAAATTGCCTTTCTCAGTCTTCAACTTCTACATCAAATGGATTTCAGGTCCACTAACAAGACGGGTACTGGGGGGTGAGTAAGCTGATTACTTATTAAGGACCCCTGGGCCATAAACCAGCAGGCCACATAAAAAAGCAATTTTAAAAAAAGAGAAGTGTAGACTGCTTCTCTCATTGGCTTGTCTATAACAAACGCTGCTAATTAGTTACATAATTGAGTAAGTAAAGAGAGAGATGAAGAGGACAGGCCTACAGTGATAGATTTATAAGAGAAAGAGACAAAGTGGAGAGAGAGAGAGAATCAAACCCACAGACTGATGGGTTTGATTTATTCTTTGACATAAACAAAGAAGCTCAAAGACAAAGGTAAGTGAAAATCTAATTGTTTCCACCAGTCCTACCCTGTGTTAAGAGAAAGCTGCTGAAGATTTAATATTATGTTGATAGTCTCAATTGCGACTTGCATGGAGATATGACACCTGAGCCTTTTCCTGGGTGACATAAAATTGGAGGCAGAATCTATCCTTGTCATGACCAAGTGGCTTCCCTTTTCAGCTAATTAGTCCTTCTCTCTACTACTTTTCTATTCGCCTTCCTCCTTCTTACTTCCAGATTCCTCTCCTTAGCCTTCTGAGTCACAAAGACAAGCACGGTGCCTGCCTGGTTCGTCACTAGCTGCCCAGGGCTCATCACAGAACCTGTACCCAGATGGGCACTTGAACTTTTGTTGAATAATTTACATTCATTCTACAGTGAAGTCATCTATAATAAACTGAGAGACTCACCTCTCTGGTGCCAACTTTAAGTCTCCATCTTACATTTGAACAATCTCTTTATACAAGAGCCACAAGCCTAATTGCCCAGAAATGAGCTTTGATTACAAGTCCAATACTCACCTTGTTCGAAGAAGCAGGCTGACACCCCTTAAATCTTAATTTCCTTCTGTTCTTGGAGGCTAAAAATCTTGCAGCCCTGTTTCCGCCCCTCCCACCCCCATTTATCTTTATGTCCTATCTGATTCACAAACATACAGGTTGTGACTTTCCTCTGAAAGGTCTCTCCGGTTTGCCTTCTCTCCACTGTCTTGGCACTAATCCCACCCACTGATTAGTAGTCTCAACACCTTTGCCAGATTTTACTGCAGAGAAATGAATCTCGTCCCTTTTAATATACTTACTTACATATTTGGATTTAAATGCCTTCTATTTGTCCTTCCTTCCTGTTTCACATTCCTTTTTCTTTCCTTTCTTGCCTTTTTTTTTTCTTAAATCATTCAATATTCCCCCTTTATAAGCTTGTTAATTATACATTATTTTACTCTCATTGCTTGGAGATTATTACAACATGCATCCTTGACAATACAAGGACCTCAAAACAGTTTAGACTCATCTACTCTAAATTCGTTTCATGTACAACTGCTGTTGTATATTTTAATTCTTTTTTTTTTTTTTAAGATTTTATTTATTTATTTGAGAGAGAGACTGAGAGAGAGAGAGAGCATGAGAGGGGAGAGGGTCGGGAGGGTCAGAGGGAGAAGCAGACTCCCTGCTGAGCAGCGAGCCCGATGCGGGACTCGATCCAGGACTCGATCCAGGGACTCCAGGATCATGACCTGAGCCGAAGGCAGTTGCTTAACCAACTGAGCCACCCAGGCGCCCGTGTATTTTAATTCTTAATAAATTTTGAACATCGTAAGATGTTGTTTTATGCCATCAAAACTCAGTTTTTGTCTGTCTTTGCCTTTATATTTCACCTTAATTACTTAAGAATATTTTCACGGGTATAGAATCCTAGATGGAAGTTACATTCATTTAACACTTTAGAGATTTCATTGTATTGTATTCTGACTTACTTTGTTTCCATTGAAAAATCAACTGGAAGTCAGTGTGGCTCTCTTGAAGGTCATATCCTCCGGCTACGTAAAAATTTTTCTTTTTATCTTCGGGTCTCCACATGTGTTTACATATGGCTTTTTGTGTATTTATCTTGCCTGGGAATCACAGTGCTTCTTGAATCTGTGATATCTTTCATCAGTTTTGAAAAACCGTATCATTTCTCTTTCCTTTTCTCCTGGGGCTCCAATTATAAATATGTTAGACCTCCTCACGTTACCCCATCTTTCTCCCAGATTCTTTTCTGTTTTCTAAACCTTTGTCTCTCTGTGCTCCAGTCTGGTATTTACTTCTGATCTCTCTTCCAGTTCACTAATTCATTTTCAGCTGTGTCTAATCTGATGTAAAACTCATCAACTGAGGTTTTTTTTTTTTTAAAGATTTTATTTATTTATTTGACAGAGAGACACAGCGAGAGAGGGAACACAAGCAGGGGGAGTGGGAGAGGGAGAAGCAGGCTTCCCGCCGAGCAGGGAGCCCGATGTGGGGCTCGATCCCAGGACCCTGGGATCCTGACCTGAGCCGAAGGCAGACGCTTAACGACTGAGCCACCCAGGCGCCCTCATCAACTGAGTTTTTAATACAGTTCCAGAATTTCTATTTTTAAATTCCCAACTCTTGGCTAAGGTGACCAAACTTGTCAAGGCATTCCTTGAACATGTTGATCATGATTACTTTAAAGTCTGATAACTCTAATATCAGGATTTCCTATGGGTTGGTTTCTAAGGTTATTTGTTTCTGTTGGTTTTTAGTCATGTCTTGTTTTGTATGCTTGATTATTTTTTTATAGAAAACTAGAAATCGTATATGAAGAACTCTAGAGATAATTTTCCTCCAGAAAGGGTTCATTTTTATTTCTGAAAGAAAGTCAGGCTAGGAGCATTAGCAATCTTAGATCGCCATAATCCACTCAGTGCTTTCAATTACTTGAATCTGGGCTTTAACTCCTGTGATGGGTAGTGTAGTCTCAGTTTACCTCACTTCTAGGGTTGGCCCTACACAGTCGCGATCAAAAGTCTAGGATTTTGCCCATATTCATCTCTACCCCTGGCAGCCTGACTACCTTTTGCCTCCCTATTTCCATGGACCTATGAAAATGCTGCTTAGCCTCAGATACTCCTCATAGAATCTACGAGTATTTCTAGGGAATAAGCAGCACCGAATGCCAGGCTTACTTCTCTGGGCTTTCCTTCTCTCCTGGATCTTGGTCCCATAATTCTTCACTGCCTTGGTAGCCTTCTAGTCCCTCAGACAGTTTTATTTTGTTTTGTAATTTTTGAGCTGTTCTTAGTAGACAGGTGCATTTGAAACAATCCATTCCGCCATATGGGAAAGTAAACTCTCCTTTATTACTCACTTTGTCCCATGTTACCCAGTGTACAGCTTTCAGCGCTCTCTATATCCGCACCAACCCCTTTTTATCCAAACAAGAACATAGGCTTTGGGGTTGGAGAGGTTTATGTTCAAACTGTGGCTTTACCTCTACTTACAGCTCTATGGCGTTGGACAAGTTATGTAGCTGTTCCCCCCATAATTCATTCGTAAGATAAGGCAAGTAAAACCTGCTTCAGGATCATTGAGATTAAATAATATGAGCAACGTGTTTAGCACAATCCATAGCACATAGTAATGTTAGCCCTTATTGAGCATTATTATCACTGCTAGTTCTATTAAAACTAATAAATAAGTCACCCTATCTGCGAATCTGATCAGTCTCTTCACTCTTTGGTGAAAGATGTGTAGACATTTTCACCTTCATAGCTTGTTCACACTAGCCTTCATTTTTCCCTTTTCCTAATGTAATCCAATACATTCTTCAAGCCCTAAGATGGAGTTCAAGCTCCCCCAAAGGTATGCCCAAAATTCAAAATCCATACTAACATGTACTTGCTCTAATTCCTATTCATTTTAGCAGCATAGTTTATCAACGATTCCCTAATTCTGTGTTAGTCTCTTACCAAAAGTAGATTACAAAGTGTTTATAAAACTGGCCAATAACTCATATCCTCCATAACACACTCAGTACAGCACCAAACACATAAGAGCTTCTCAAGACATGTGCATGGTTCAGTATTGAAAAAAGTTCTTCATATCCCATAGATGCAGTAGAAATTAATACTGGAAAGCACATAGGATGGGGCACAGAGGGACAAAGGTAGAAGAAAAGGAAATGAGTATATAAGCACATCAGAAAGGAAAGTATTTCTGGTAAAATATTAACTTAAATCTTCTACTTTAAGTATAACTTCAACTAACCTAGTTGCATTATTTTAAAATGACAACTCAAAGTCCAAAGTTGCATTTTTACAATTCAAAGGTTAGAGTTTAACAGGAACTTTTTGGTTCCTTTGAGAAGGTCCTTCCTTTTCCCTAAGGGGGAAAAAAATGTAAAACCTTAACTAGTTCAAGAAGTTGGCAAATAGTGATCCATGAAAGAATACCCCCTAGGTATCAGTCATTAAAACTGTAATATCCTGCATTACTTGTATTCAAAATGATTTGCTCATGAAAATGAGAACAAAATAAATATTTAAAACACGTACTTTTGTGTAACAGGACCTATGGTTGCAATTCTTTGACATTTTTTGAGTCTTTAATTTTTTTTATCACAAGTACAAAAGACATACTAAATGGTCTCTGATAACACAGTAACTTTAACTACCTTAATTTTTTATAAAGATTATTTCCAAAGGTTTCATGCTACTCTTACAAGGCACCGTTTTGGTATATTTTCTGCTTGAATATCACTTTCTTCCAATCAATACTAAAGCAACTATACTACTAAAATAACTATCAAGTAAAAATAGCTCACTCTAGAAATCATCCCATCTCTGACAATTTCTGCCTCCATTCCCCATCTCACAACCTGGTATTTTATTGACAAAAACTTGTGTTTTGCCATTTGTGAATAGAACAATGCATTTTAGTGACTGTATATTTTAGCAACTGACAGTGTCATTTAGTGCCCAAATATCATGTGCGAAGACTATGCTACATTATACTCATGGTCATTTACATTTAAGTAAGATGTGATACCTAATGTTGGTATATTTGAGATTTTGAACCCCTGCTGAAATAGCCAAATGTGTAGCAGAAGGAGCTAAAATGTTGAGATTTTATTTTCATAACCTCAGATGAGTCAATTCAAATTACTAGATGGGAAGAACAACTACCCAGGTACTTTATAGAGAGATGACTGTGCACACGAGTAATTTTGATTTTTGAGGGGAGGCGGCGAGATCTCTTTTAGGTGTCAGAAACAGCAGGGACTATGAAACAATTGTGGCAACACTGAACCATTTGTATAATACAAATAATCAGGAAAAGGAAAAAGCAAGGGAAAAACTTAATTCAATATGTGAATAAATACATGAGGATGGTAAATACAGAACAACTAATTTCTTAGAGGACTATTCTGGCCATCCCATCTGAGTATAGGAAACACGACTACATGCTTTCTCAGCCAGACATTTCAGGGTGACAATGTTTGCAAGTGGAGAAAGGCCTTGCATTTGACATACACAAACAACAGCTTACCCACAGCATTGTAGAGAGGCTCTCCAGTTAACTTGTCCCAGACTACAGTGGTTTCCCTCTGGTTACTGACACCAATAGCTTGAAAGAGAAGATTAAACAGAAGGGAATACAAGTCAAACAAGTAGAAAACTACTTCAGGAGAATAATTCTCATGGTTTTTTTTGTTTGTTTTTTACAGGCATAACTAAACATAACAATTCGAAAAAACATCTGGCACTTTTATAGTGGTATTGAATATACTGTCTGTGAGTGGCTCCAGGAAAAGTAAATACCCACTGTCGAAATACCCACTGTCGAGTGCTTCTTTTTATTTCTGCAAGACTGCTTCCCACTTCACTATGAGCACACGGACAACATGGATTCAGATCAATATCTCCCAAATGAAAGGCTCCCAGGTTACCTTATAAAAAAGGGAATGCACTAGTTCCAAATTTACAATACCCAATTTATAATTCTTTGGAGACCAATAATCACCTCATCCATTTATTTACGAATTGCTATAGGCAATTTCCATCTGGGGGCACACACGCGCGCCTGCATTTTAAGAAAACAGCTACAGATAAAATCCTTCACGCTGGGCAACCTCCTACTGTGGTTCTTTAGAAATGGTTTTGTTTCGGGCGCCTGGGTGGCTCAGTTGGTTAAGCGACTGCCTTCGGCTCAGGTCATGATCCTGGAGTCACAGGATCAAGTCCTGCATCGGGCTCCCTGCTCGGCAGGGAGTCTGCTTCTCCCTCTGACCCTCCTCCCTCTCATGCTGTCTCTCATTCTCTCTCTCTCTCAAATAAATAAATAAAATCTTAAAAAAAAAAATTGTTTTGTTTCCATATTGGAATATGTTCTAAGACATATGAATTTGAATAAGGCATAAATACAATATGTGATGGCATTTACATTATACTGACCTTCACACGACTCAAACGCTGTAGTTACAGTTATTTTAGGTAAAAATACTAATCCATTCCATTTTATTCAACAGCTTGATTCAGCTAAATCAGAGGTTCTCAGACTTGGCTGTACCTTCGAAGCAACTGGAGAGCTTTTAAAAAAAGTATCCGTGCCCAGGCCATGACCCAAACATTCCAATTTAACAGACAGGGGTAGGTAGGATCTGAACGTTAGTATTTTTCTTTAAAACTCCCCAAGTGATTCTACCGTGCAGCCTGGGTCAAGCACACTGGCCTGCCTGAAGGATAGAACTCTCTTCTCTCAGAATGTAAGGTGAGGACTGACTTTAAAGGCTATATAATCAATAACAGGTCTTCCACTTAATTTCCCCCAAAACCATTCATCACATGACCATTCAGACAGCGCTTCTAGTGACAAAATACTCACTACCTCTCTTGAGGCAGACCAATCTTTATTCACAACTTTGTTATTTAAAAAAAAATCCTCTTCCTTGTAGCTTTCACCTACAGATCTTAGCTGTAGTCTTTGGAGATACACGGAAGAAGGTTAATACTTCTACATGCGAGCCTTTCACAAACTTGAGGCAGCTACATTGTCCCCCGGGTCTTCTCTTTCCCTGTGTAAGCTAAACAGTCCAGTTTCCTTCCACTACTCCCACCATATGGCATGGTTTATTTATTTTTATTTTAAGTAATCCCTATGCCCAGCATGGGGCTCAAGTTCACAACCCCAAGATCAAGAGTCAGATGCTCTCCCGACTGAGCCAGCCAGGCACCCTTCCATGTGGCATGATTTAAAATCCCTTCACCACCCCTCCTAGGAACACGCAACTTTGTCCATACTGTTCAAATTGTACACCCAGAATAAAACACAATAGGAATGTTCTGACCAGCACAGAGCTGAGGGGGACCAATAGTTCCCTTGTTCTAAATAATCTTCTTTTTAAAGCTCAAAACAACAGTTTATTTTTAAAACAATATATTAAAATCTAAATAAAAAACATAATTACTTAAGATTTTACTTTAAGGAGATTTTATGTGTAATAGAGAACAATGAAAACTGGCCTATGGAAAATGAGCAATATGTATTTTTTTTTGAGGTCGATAATTGACATTAGTTTCAGGTATATAACACGATCTCTGTAATCACAGTAAATCTAGTATTCTCCTGTCACCGTACAAAGTTACACACTATGCAATACAATATTGTTGACTATAGTCACCATGCTGTACAGTATATCCCCATGACTTATCTATTTTATGACTGGAGCTTGTGCCTCATCCCCTTTCTCCCATTTTGCCCCCCTCCCACCCACAAACACGGCTCTGTTCTCTGCACCTATGAGTTTTGTTTGTGTTGTTTTTTAAAATTCCACATAAAAGTAAAGTCCTACAGTGTTTGTCTTCCTGTCTGACATTGCACTTAGCATATGCTTAAGGCCCATCCATGTTGTCACAAATGACAAGATTTCATTTTTTAATGGCTGAATAATATTCCATTGTATATTCCACTCGGATATCCGTCAATGGACACTTTGGTTGCTCCTATCTTGGCTATTGTGAATAACTGCAATGAACATAGGGGTGTATCTATCTTTTCGAATTAGTGTTTTCATTTTCTTTGGATAAATACCCAAACATGGACTTGCTGGATCATGTGGTAGTTCTGTTTCTCCTTTCCTAAGGAACCTGCATACTGTTTTTTTCCCCAGTGGCTGCACCAGTTTGCATTCCCACTGACAGTGCACGAGGGTTCCCCTTTCCTCCACATCCTTGCCAACAGTTGTCACGGTCTTTTTGAGAATAGCCATTCTGACAGGTGTGCTGGGATATTTCATTGTGGTTTGGATTTGTATTTCCCTGATAATGCGTGATGATGAGCATCTTTTCATATGCCTGTTGGCCATCTGTAGGACTTCTCTGGAAAAATGACATTTGGGTCCTGTGATCATTTTTTAATCAGACTGTTTGCTATTGAGTTGTAGGAGTTCTTTTAATTTTGGATATTAACCCCTTATCAGATGTAGGATTTACAAATACATTTTCCCATTTAGTAGGCTGCCTATTTTGTTGATGGTTTCCTGTGCTGTGCCAAGGCTTTTTAGTTTAGTTTTTGATTACTGATTCAAACTTTTTGCTAATGTTCGGCCTATTCAGATTTTCTATTTCTTCATGATTCAGTCTGGGAAGATTGTAGGTTTCCAGGAATGTATCAGTTTCATCTAGGTTGTCCAACTTACTGACCTAGAATTGTTCATAGCGTTCTCTTAACGATGCTTTGTATTTCTTTGGTATCCGTTGTAACTTCCTCCCTTTCATTTCTTATTTATTTGAGCCCTTTTTTTTCTTAGGGAGTCTAACAGTTTATCTAAATAACCTTTATCAAATGCAAATTTACTTACTAGAACACCTTTTCTAAAGGTATAAAGATGACTGATGGTCTACTTCAAGAAACTTAAGAGACACAGGGTAAAAGGAAGAGATTTGGGGGCATTTCCTTAAAAACAGAAGACACTAATGTTTGTAGGAATAAAGATGCAAGACCAAGGAGAATGTGCAGAGGGGGCAGGGGAGCTGGAAATCAATGGGACATGGTCTTGATTCTTGTAGTGACAAGAGGGGATGAGATTAATGCACAGGTGGAGGGAGGAGCCTCCAGAAGGACAGAAGGCTATTGCTTTCCTTGTGATGTGGGGAAGTGGGTAAGAGTTCTAGGTATTAAGTACAGGAAGAGGAAATGAGGAATTAAGCCCTCAGAGCCTCAACGTTCTCTGTGAAGTAGCACATAAGGTTATCTGCTCAAATGGGCTCAAGCAAAATAGGATCATGAGTTTGGGGCACTATTCAATTAGAGCTCAGGCTCTGAAGCCAGACTGTTAGGGTTCAAATTCGAATTCCTGTTTCCTAGCAGCATGATCCTGGATCTCAATCTGTTTTATCTTCTGTAAAATGGAGGTAATAGTTCCCACCTAACAGGGTTACAATGAGGAATCCCTGAGTTAATGTGTACTACGACAGTGCCCGGCACATAGTAACTGCTTAATAAATGTTCCTTTCTGCTTCCATTCATTGTCATCAATATTATTATTTCTAAGTAATTAATTTATTTTAGAGAGAGAGAAAACACAAGCAGGAGGGGCAGAGAGAGAGAGAGAGAGAGACTCTAGAGCAGACTCCACACTGAGTGCGGAACCCAACTCAGGGTCAATCCCACGACCATGAGATCATGACCTGAGCCGGAACTAAGAGTCGGTCACTTAACCGACTGCACCACTCAGGTGCCCCTCATTGTCATCAATATTATTGAGGACAGAGTGGACTAATAGTTGCAGAGAATGGGACTGAGCTAAGCAGGACACATAAAGGAATTGCCCAGCAGTACTGGGCGCACAACAGAGGCCAGAGAACTCAGTGGGACCTCAGCAATGGACTGCTAAATTGGAATACCATGAACATGATAGTTTTAGTGACAACTTCACACTGGGGGATCACAATGAATTCATGGTCCAGTAAAATCTCCTATTCTTCCCCACTACATTAATTTTCCATAAACAGACCGGCTGCTCGCTTAGCTACAGTCTCGGAGTCACTCTCCTCTGCCCTTTGGGCTCCCTTCTTTATTGGCTCATTTTAACTTCTATTCAGAATATAATCTAGGACTATTTTCTAGCTGACTCGTTGGTCACAGGTTCCTCCCTGACCACTCCTTCTTTCCCGTCTATCTTAATTTGATTCCTTTGTGCCAAGTAAATTGCTTTTTTTGCAGACAAAGTCCAGCGAGAGAGTTTCTCCGGGTTCTCCTGCAGCCATAAACGTATTTCCATTACTGGTTTCTCCTCAGGGCACACAGGCCTTATGCGGTACCTCTGAACTTTTTCAGTGTTCCAACTTCTTGTCATTTTTACCCTAAAATCCTCTGTATTTTTTTAAGATTTTCTTTTTTTTTTTTTAATGTGGAGCTTGAACTCACAGCCCTGAGATCATGAGTCACATGCTCTACCTACTGAGCCAGCCAGGTACCCCTGTGTTTTGTTTTTAAAGAAAACTTTTCTAGGGCACCTGAGTGGCTCAGTCAGTTGAGCATCCGATTTTGGTTCAGGTCATGATCTCAGGGTTGTGAGATCGAGCCCCATGTTGGGCTCCCTGCTCAGCAGGGAGTCTGCTTCTCTCCCTCTCCCTCTGCTCCTCCCCCCGCTCGTGCTTAAAAAAAAAACAAAAACAAAATTTTACCAAATTCTACCTCTGAAACTAGTAATACAATATATGTTAAGTTGAATTTAAATAAAAGATAAAAACAAAACAAAACAAAAACAAAACTTTTCTGACTGCTGATTCCAGCACACATGCTTCTCTTAATAGTGCCTAATTTTCATTCCCTCTTTCTCAGAATTACACATTGAGGTTCTGTAATTCTCCACCCTGGGTTTATCTCCCATTTAGGAGCATATGAGAGTTACATGCATAAAGTATATATGATTTCCTGGCCCCACAGTCTTTTAGTTATAGATACTATCATCATTGACATATATAAAACCCAATTTAGTACACTGTATCTAGGAGGTTCATGCTTCACCTGTACATTCCTTCTCAAGAGGTATTTTTCTCAGCAGTGAGCACTTCCAGTAAAATTAACTAGTTAAATGCTAACTTCAAAATCTCTGGTTCAATTTTGCTTAACATGGCCTGTGAAAAGTTATAATGGCAGTTAAGAAAATATACTCAGAAAAAGCCTTTGGAAATACTGCAGGGTGTTATAACTGTTGTTGGTAGAATTATGGATGGTAGGTATCCTTATTTAAAAATAAAATCAGGAGCACCTGGCTGGCTCAGTAAGTAGAGCGTGCAACTCTTTGATCTTGGGGTCGTGAGTTCAAGCCCCATGTTGGGCCTAGAGCCACTTAAAAAATTAAAATCGTAGCTTATAATTGGAACACGTTTTTAGGGGAAAAAAAAAACCCAACCCTAAAATCACCCAAAGCGAAATAATAAGAGCCCCGTGGGGAGGCTCTGGGGCTATTAAAAATGCCACGTGGAAAGAGGTCTAAAGCTTTGTAAGAAAAACAGTCTCTGGAAAATGTGTGCTTGAGGAATCTTATAACAATTGGAAATGAGATGCACCACAGCTGGGAAGCTATTCTGGAGAACAAGGTGTCTTTCTGAGACCCCCTGAGAGTAGACAGAAGACAGAAATATGTGTGGATATGTTTGGCAGGGCAAGGTAGTGGATGTGGGGGGTTTCCCTTTTCTCTAACAGTGTGGTAACTACTTTTGATACAAGAGAATTTAATCACTGAAAATTTTATGCTCTTGGGTTTTTTAAATTTATTTTTTAAAGTAATCTCCATACTCAACCTGAGGCTCGAACTCACGACCCCAAGATTAAGAGTTGCATGCTCTACCAACTAAGCCAGCCAGGCGCACCTATGTTCTCAGGATTATAGCGGTGTATGTTATGTTTTGCTTCTATCACATGAGGATGAATAAGAGTATCCGGTACTTTAATTCTTTATATACTCTGTAGCTCCTTCAGCCCAGTCACAGGCAAACACAGCTTCCCAACTTTTTTTTTTTTTTTAAAGATTTTATTTATTTATTTGACAGAGAGATAGTGAGAGAGGGAACACAAGCAGGGGGAGAGGGAGAAGCAGGCCTCCCGCTGAGCAGGGAGCCCGGTGCAGGGCTCGATCCCAAGACCCTGGGATCATGACCTGAGCCGAAGGCAGACGCTTAACGACTGAGCCACCCAGGCGCCCCAAGCTTCCCAACTCTTTAAGGAAAGAAGCAGCCTATTTACTTGTCTTGGGACTCCTGTGTGCGGTTGAGCTGGAGAGTGAACTTTAGTTTTGGTGACACTGTTCATCCAGACCTGAAATCCACAAAGCTTCTTGTGCAGGACAACTAATACCAATCAAACTAGAATTTGCAAAAGAAATACAACCAGCTAGGGGCACCTGGCTGGCTCAATCAGGGAAGCATGCGACTCTTGATCTCAGGGTTGTGAGTTGGAGCCCCATGCTGGGTGCAGAGAGGTGTAGAGATTGCTTAAAAATGAAAATAAAATCTTTAAAAAAATAAACAAATAAGGGACACCTGGGTGGCTCAGTCAAGCGTCTGCCTTTGGCTCAGGTCATGATCCCAGGGTCCTGGGATCGAGCCCCGCATCAGGCTCCCTGCTCAGCGGGAAGCCTGCTTCTCCCTCTCCCTGCTGCTCCCCCTGCTTGTGCACGTTCTCTCTCTGACAAATAAAATCTTTAAAAATAAATAAATAAAATCTTAAAAAAATACAACCAGCTATGATAAACTCTTAATGATTTTTTTAAAAGATTTTATTTATTTACTTGAGGGGGGGGGGAGAGAGAGAGTGCGCGCGCACAAGCAAGGAGAGGCAGAGGGAGAAGCAGCCTCCTGGCTGATCAGGGAGCCCGACGCGGGGCTCATCATGACCTGAGCCGAAGGCACACGCTTAACCGACTGAGTCACCCAGGTGCCCCTAAACTCTTTATGATTAACAGATAAGACTATAAATAAATTGCTCTTCAGCTGGAAAATCTGATTTATTTGCTACACGGGAAGTAAAAAGTGAGGTGGTTTGAAAAACAAGAAGTGAAGTGGTTTGTGAAGTTACCAGTGTGGCTCAGGAAAATGAACACTGGCCCAGAAGACAGGGAGCTGTGCTTTAATGTTATCCAAAAACAGATAGCTACCTGACCTCCAATAAGTGCTTTTCCCTCATTTGCAGCTAGGTTTAGGCTGCAAAAGCCGTGAGAACAATTCAAGGACACAACCAACCACCACTTTGATGCATGACTCATCTAAAACTTGATGAATGCAGCTCTAAAAGAAGTCTGAAGCACTTCCACATAGATGTAGGGACAAACAAGGGTAGGATATTCCATTCATTTGTCATTGCATTATCACATGTCTCCCTCACTTGGCTGTTAGTTGCACAACCCTATTTGTGCTCCATTGTTTCCCCAGCATACCCAGCACGTGAAGTCTGCTGAATGAAAGGTTTTGATAACATTCAGTCTTTTTTTTTTTTTTGAAGATGTATCCATTTATTTGAGAGAGAGAGAGAGAGCACAAGCAGGAGCGGCAGAGGGAGAGAGAATCCGAAGCAGATTCCCTGCTGAGCACGGAGCCCGAAGCAGGGCTCGATCCCACGACCCTGAGACCACGACCCGAGCTGAAACCAAGAGTCCGACGCTTAAACAACTGTGACCCACGTGCCCCTGGTCCAGTCTTTTTTAAGTAAGTTTTATTTATACAAATAGAGGAAAGTCTGAAAACAAGTTCAAAGGTTCTCCTCAGCATCTCCACCAAAATAAATAAATAATCAAAGTTTCAACTCAGGAGTGTTGGTAAATCTCAGAGCCAATTATGATGTGAATCAAGGCACCATCACCACCAACTGATGGCTGCCCTTATGTAGAGTCAAACTAGCTAAGGGGGCGCCTGGGTGGCTCAGTGGGTGAAGTCTGCTTGAGATTCTCCCTCTCCCTCTGCCCCTCTCCCTGCTCATGCTCTCACTCTCAAATAAATAAATCTTTAAAAACAATAAAACTACTTGGAATTAATAGAGATCTGTAATAATCTAACACTCTCAATTATTTTGGGGGAGATTCTCTTAGTGAAACGCCTTGATTCCAACCGCCCTCCCCCAGCTGTTCCCCAGTCTATCTGGGAGCTCCAGCAAAAACCCCAAGCATCATCTTTGACCCATCACTTCCCCTGACAGCACTACTCTATTACCCTGACTTCCAATCTATCAACTTCTGCCCCCTCTCCTCACCTCCCCCGCTACCACTGTCAGTCAAGTCACCATTCTCTTTCTCAGGACTTCCACGGCAGCCTCTACACTGGTCTCCCTGTGTCCACACTCAGACCTTCACGACTTTACCACACCGTAGTGAGGAAGTTGTCTTCAAACTGCAAGTCAGACCCTGTCATCCTGTCACCTTGCTTAAAACCTTCTCACGGCCGGCCCCCTGTAATACTAAAAATAGTAACACCCAAACTCCTAACTATGGCTGACAAAGCCCTATCCGTTTCCCTGATTTCTGCTCCTACTGAAACCCCTGATGCACCCCCGCCCTCACCCTTCTTTTACTCCACTTTTGACATGCTGGCCTTTTTCTGACCCAGAAATAGGCCAAGCTTATTCCCACCTCAGGACCGTTGCACATGCTGCTTCCTTTTCCTCAAACATTCTTCTCCCAGCTATTTGCATGGCTGGCCCCCTTTGGCTTGTGAGACCTCAGCAAAAGTGTCACCTCCTCAGAGAGGCCTTCTCTAGCCATCTAAACTAAAGTAAGCCTCTCTAGGCACACCCTACTGTATCACTCAGTTTTAGCTTCTGCATGGTACTTCTCAGTATCTCAGATCAGCTTGTATTTGTCTGCTCTTATTGTTGGGCTCACACCCACCGGAATAAATGCTTCATGAGAACAGGGACCTAATCTTCCCATTTATTGTCACATCCTCGGTTCACATAGAATTGCTTGCCACCGCACAGGCACTCGGTTATGTGCTGAATGAAGGAATGAGTGAATTTGATTGAGATAATCATACATGGAGAAAAATATTCTATTAAAAATACCTTTTATGTTGGAAATATCAATATTGAGCTGTCCAAGTTTCTCACATGTTTTCTCTATACACTCATAGACAGACTGCAGAATCTCCTTAGGGTCTTGTTCCACCCATCTTTGAACAAAAGAATGTATCTGGTTAGTCCACAAGAAAGCAGTACAAATGTAATTTATTTCTCTAGAAATGTGCACTTATGAGGGTGTGGCTGGTGCATAAATCAAAGAAAATTATATTAGTAAAGGAAAGCATCGCCAATATTCTAAACAAATGATTTAAACAAAAGCCCATTTTCCTTACATTTTTCTTATTCTTCATATAGTAATTAATCATTTGAAAGAAGGCAAGTAATGACCACAAGTAGCAGATACTCTACCTACTTTAAAATAATTTTTTCAAATTCAGTAAGAAATTAGTTCCCCAATTCTTTATATCCTGTGGCTTTGATGAATTTTGATAAACCATCCACATGCCTTCACTAGTCACTAGCTATTTCTAAGTAGACTGAAATATATATATTATTCTTGGGATGGATGGACTGATTGATCTACTTATTTACTTATTTGTGTATGTACTTATTTATGAAGCAAAATGAATTCTGAAAAGTCAAAGAAGTATACTAATCTCTTTTGCCATTTTTCTCCCAAACTCTTTTGTGAGAATTTAGGGAAAAAATTTAAATTTCTTCCAGTAATTATTTCATGTAGACAAGGGATTGCTTCCAGTTTTCAGACCCAATCCTGATGCCATTTTGGTAAGGTACAAGGACCTCAGAAAGATCAAAGGCTCATAATAAATGACAAGGAAGAGAAATGTGGAAAAAACAAATGGCAACTGAAGAAAACCACAAGTAGAAAGGACCCAAATTTTAAAAGTCCTACCCTACAATCTGCAAGTACAAGGGAATTCCAAATGCCTTTCTTCTCGGCCTTCCTTGAGCCTGACTGGCTTTCCTGAGCTTTGAGTTGTCTCTAAATTCTTTTTCTAAAAACCTAACCTCCTTCCACGTATTTCTAACTTCTGTCCCTTCAAGACCCAGGTGCTTTCTCTCCAAACTGCACTGGGATTAGGCCTGTGGACAGTCATTCTAATGCTAGTACCACATCAATAGCTTTTATTATTAAAGTAATTCTCTAAAATGCAGGAGAACATTTTTCAATACCAAAACTTGGTAGGGCATCAAGTTTTTTTTTTTTTTCTCTTTCTTAAATTGAATTAAATTTTAAAGTAAAATAAACAGATCAAAAGTATACAATTTGTTGAATTTTAACAAATGTATGTATCCATCTAACCAACACCCAACTCAAGATGTAGTATTATTCCTGTCACTCCTGAAAGCTCTTTCATGCCTCTTTCCAAATGAATCAAATACTCCACAGACAACCAATTTTTGGGTTTCTATCATCTTAGATTACTTTCGTCTCTTCTTATATCGCAGACACAGCCATGTAGTATGTACTCCTTTGTGTTCAGCTTTTTTCATATTTCATGGTATTAATACGAATCAACCATGTTGTTGCATGCATCAGTTCATGTTTTAAAATCTGCCTCATGGTATTTCACGGTTATTCATTCTACGATGACAGACATTTGGGTTGTTTCCAGTTTGGGCTATTATGAATAAAGCTGCTATAAACATTCATGTGTGTCTTTCTATAGCCATATGCTTTCTTCTTTCATTTCTCTTGGATAAATTCCTAAGAGCAGAACCTGCAGATACATGGCTGATTTCCTAAGAAACTGCCACAGTTTTTCAAAGTGGGTGTATCATAAACGTCATTAAATTTTAAATGATATACTTAACATCCTATTTAATTACAACTACTACATATGCACATTATTCCCAAGAAGGATGACTTTAGCATTAGATGGTAAGAGATGTGAATGCTTATACTCCAATCAGCAAAGCAGTGTTCACCAAGGATGGACACAGAACTAAATGCCTTCAAAGTCAATGTGGAATTTCCGATATTTAATACTCCTTTGCCTTACTACTTTCTTATCCCTTCCTTTCCTGTCACCGAATTCCCAAGCCATCAATCACCCACGCGTTTTTGCTGAGCCACCAAAGTATTGCCTCTTTCCTTGACTAAAAACCTATCTCTCAAGTCTTCTCAGGAGGGGTTTGGTGAAGTTTGCTTTACAAGGCCAGAGGGCTGGTAAGGGGAGATGGATTAATAAACATGAGGTATCTTTTACATATTAAATCAGGAAACGTACCCTTCTCTTGGAAACTCTTGTTTTATTTCCACTTGATGATGACTAAGTAGTTCGGCTGTTTTTGAATTGAAAACCTGAAAAACATATTGCAACGTTAGGGTGAAAATGCACGTAGAGAGCAAAGGTGTTCAAAGCTATTCAGCAACTTAAGTTCTCAGTCACTGACAGAAAAAGTCCGATCAGATGAAATGCCACACAGGATGTTCTACCTTCTCTTCTCATAGAATCATGATAAAGAGAAATCTATTGAACATGAAGCTAAAGGGACAATTCCTTATTCTTTAAAAAAAAACAAAACAAAACAACAAACGACTGGCTCCAGGTGTAGAAAATTGAATACACCAAGCAATTAATAGCACGGATCTCAAGAGAGAAAGGAAAACCAAGAATGAGAGAGAGGCGGCAAAATGCTGATGATAATGGTGTAAGGTTCCGTTCTGCTCCCATCTTGGATATAGAGACACAAAGAGTCATAGATGCCCAGGCAGAGAAGGGCCCTGCATAAATTCCTTCAGAGGGAAGTGCAGCAATGCATCTAGCTCTTTTAAAGGTAAGCAGAGCCCTATCAACAAGGGGAAAGTGTTTCCTGCCATCCATCCGGCTGAGTGTGCTCCCTGTGACATATAGTGTCATGGATTGTTGACCTTTGGTATAAAACATTTAAACCAATGGATGACAGCTACCAAAGAAGTGCTGTACAATCCTCCACAATTTTAATACTACTAAAACAATACTTAAAAAAAAAAACAAAAAAACAGGGCGCCTGGGTGGCTCAGTCGGTTAAGCATCTGCCTTCGGCTCAGGTCATGATCCCAGGGTCCTGGGATGAAGCCCCGCATGGGGCTCCCTGCTCAGCGGGGAGCCTGCTTCTCCCTCTGCCTCTGCCTCTCCCTCTGCCTCTGCCTCTCTCTCTCTGTTTCTCATGAATAAATAAATAAAATCTTAAAAAAAAAACTTAGCCACTTTTTCTCATAGACATTCTTTTTCACCTGTGTGTACCTACACTTGAGTACAAAAGTCCTTAGGCTTTCAGAGTCAGGATTCATATTTTAATTAAACTCAACTTCCGAAATCACTGTAATTACAGTGGTAAAGTTACATCCAATTAGGTAAGAAAGTGTGTCCATGGCTAGGTTTCCTGTGGGAGAAAATTACCTGCTCAATGCGGTCTGTGAAAGGGAAAGTACGAAGAGAAAACACACCATGAGCAGCTGCCGCCCTCCCTCCCCAGCACACTATCTCCCTTTCCGGAGGAAGTGATAAATATAATGAAAGGAAGAAGGTAAAGTCTCAAGTCCTTGGAGGAGATAAAATATCTTACAAGTCAAAGGTTAACTTGACATGTCATAAATAAAAGGCACTTGACAGAACCCCAAATAATATCCCCCTAATTTATTTATTTATTTCTTTTAAAGATTTTATTTATTTGACAGAGAGAGACACAGCTAGAGAGGGAACACAAGCAGGGGGAGAGGGAGAGGGAGAAGCAGGCTTCCAGCTGAGCAGAGCCCAATGCGGGGCTCAATCCCAGGATCCTGGGACCATGACCTGAGCTGAAGGCAGACACTTAAGGACTGAGCCACCCAGGCGCCCCCCCCCCGCAATTTACAACTTAGCATTGGGGTGTATCTCTAGGATGTTCACGCCATTTGTCCTATTTTTAATTATCGCTAGGGCCTAGAATAATGCCTGGCATAGGGCTGACAATAAATATGTTGAATGTCTGAAAAAAATATGGTCTACCAGATACTTATTGGGAGAAAAAGTCAAATCAAATGAGAAATGGTTATGTGACAGAAAATCTCTAATAGGAAACCACAGTTGTCTTACTTTTATCCATACTACTTCTGCTTCCAGGGTCTACTCACAAATCCCCAAAGGACTCTGAGTTAAGAGGTAAGGTGTCCCTTCTGGTCGGCTGGATTCATAAACACCTCAGTAGCAGACCTATGGGGCTCTGAATGGAGTAGGATCCCTGTTCCATCATCTGGTAGTTTTTACTAGGCTAACTTCAGGACCCTTATACTAATAATGGATTTGTAGGCCTTTGGAATAGGCAGAGAAAAGGCAAGAAGTTTGGTGAATTCCGTTTGGCTTATCAGACCATGATGCTGGTGATCACACAGCATTTGGATGTAACAGGATGGAGCCTGGACCTCCTTACTTTTTCAGAGTTCTGAAACTGTGCAGAATATAGACACCACCTTTAGAGTTTTAGGAGCTGACCCTGTGCAACACTTTCAAGTTTATGGGACACTTTCTAGGTATTTTTAGAATCATCAACTTTCTTACTGCAGCACTGTCCAACACAATGCAAACCACTTATGTAATTTTAAGTTTTTTCTTTTCTTTTTTTTTTAAAAAGATTTTATTTATTTATTTGACAGAGAGAGACACAGCAAGAGAGGGAACACAAGCAGAGGGAGCAGGAGACGGAGAAGCAGGCTTCCTGCCGAGCAGGGAGCCCAATGCAGGGCTTGATCCCAGGACCCTGGGATCATGACCTGAGCCGAAGGCAGACGCCTAACGACTGAGATACCCAGGCGCCCCTAAGTTTTTTCATAAAAAAAAAAAAAAAAAAAAAAACCAGTAAAAAGGGGCAGGTGAAATTAATTTTATTAACTTTTATTTAGGCCAATATATCTAAAAAAATTATCATTCTGACATGTGATCAACAGCAAAAACTATTAATGAGACCTGCTACTTTTTTTCGAAGTAAGTCTTTGAAATCTGGTATATGTTTTATGCTTACGGTCCATCTCAATTTGGACTAACCACATCAAAAATGGTCAATAGACACATGTGGCTAGTGGCTATTGTACAGGACAGTGAAGTTCTGCAGTACTGTTTTTCTCGTACATCTAGGTTCCTGGGAAGAGTTTTAATGGCTGTCCATTTGTCTGCAGATGGACAAATGTACAAAGAAGGCTAATGATGCTTCCACAATACTTTCTGCCTGGAGGGTTATGAACTCTATATGAGAGCACAGTGCCCAGTAGCGAGAATGCTAGTCTGATGTTTTCCAGCAGATTTCAAAAGCCACTGTCAACTCAAGATGGCGGTGGCTATATAGTTTTATAAAAGTTCTAGCATGCGGGCACCTGGGTGGCTCAGTTGGTTAAGCGACTGCCTTCGGCTCAGGTCATGATCCTGGAGTCCCAGGATCGAGTCCCGCATCGGGCTCCCTGCTCAGTGGGGGGTCTGCTTCTCCCTCTGACCCTCCCCCCTCTCATGTTCTCTCTATCTCATTCTCTCTCAAATAAATAAATAAAATATTGAAAAAAAAAAGTTCTAGCATGCTCATTGTTTAAAACTCATTAGGTGGCAAAGGAGGAAGACCTCAAAATTACACAGAGGTTCCTCACTTTTTTCTCCCTTTTCAGATTTGAAATTCACCAAATTTAAAAGTCAGTTAAAACTTCAGATGCACAACAGCACAGAGTCGAAGGCTCTCTTTAAGAAAGTTAATTAAAAGGCATATTTGAAGGCACGAGGAGTCTATGCTTCTTGGAAGATATCTTTGAGATCCTGTGGGTCAGCATTTTCAAAATGTGCTCCTTGCATCTCCAGGACCCTTCAGAAGCTGGGAAGGAAGGACAGGGAGCTCCAGCTGAGCCTCTGGGCCACGCCATACCTCAGAGTTCACACTTTATTGACTTTAGCTTCCAGATTTAGGCCCTTTCAGAAAAGAGCTTAACAATGGAGTCCTAAGGCAAAAAACAAATGATTACACAAACTGAAACCCATGGCCCTAATGTAATGCTTTCATACATTCCAAAGTGAACTCCAGAAGATTGGATAATACTCACAAATAGGACTAAACTCTAAGTTTTCTAAATGCCAGTTCCGTGCTTTTCCAGTACAAAATCATGCTAATACGAATTATGATCTTTTCATCCTCCATTAAGTGGCAGCAAATACGGAGTTTTAGGACATAAAAGGAGAAAGGACACCTCACCCAGACTCGTGGGAGTCAGAGGGAGGGGCTATCAAAAGAGGAAAGTTCTAGGCTAAGACTTAAGATGGACTGGAAGGGAGTGCGTGTGGGCCTGGGAAGGGATGGGAGCCCAGGCTGAGGCGGGGAGAGCAGCTACCACGTGTGTGGGGGGATCCATGTGAGAAAGCTGAGGGCTGCAGTCAGAGGGGGAGCAGCAGTGGGGATCCAAAGAAACTTAAGTGCATTGCTGAGAGAGATTTAATTTAGGATATAAGCAATTAGATGCATCAAGGGCTTGGAGGGGGAGGAGTAAAGGAAAAGGAGGGACATTCATGGATGACGGGACAGGTTAGCAGAGGCAGTGTTTACAAGACACAGGACAGGGTGGGAATAGTCGTGTGGCACACAAAGGGGTTAAGGAGATCGCAGAGCTCATTTTAGATAATGTGTTGTTTGGGGTGTTATTCAGGCATAGATGTAGAGATGGCCAGTGGGCAGTTGCTTATGTTGTAGGTCATAAGCTTAAAGGAGGAGATCTGTTCAGGTTGCAAACCTGGAACTAGTAGATAGGTAAGTCCTGGAGATCTAACACAGAGCGTAGTGATTAGAGCCAACAACATCGTATTATAAACTTCAAAGTTGCCAAGAGACTAGATCTTAATTGTTCCCACCACAAAAAAGAAATGATAACTCTGTGACATGACAGAGGCATTAACGCGACTGTGGTCATTGTATTACAATACATATGGATCAAAACAACACCTTGTATACCTTAAACTTATGCTATGTTATATGTTGGTTATATTTTAATTTAAAAAAGAGAGAGAGAGAGAAAGATCTGTTCACAGAATTTTGTGTTGGGCAGAGAGGCGGATGAGAACTTCACGCCTGGTGTAACACGGAGGCAAAGAGCACTGGCCTGGGAAGCACACAGAGCTGGGGGTGCGGGGTCAAGCTCCAGTCCTGCTCGCATCAGCGGTTTGACTTTAACTTCTCTGAACCTCGACTTTTCCAGCTGTCAAAGGATTAAATGGAAGAATTTATGGAAAGTATTTCACACAGGGCAGGCACATAGTATGCATCCAAATGACGAGGCCACTGCTGGTGCTGCCATGACTATTTTCATTACTGTTACTGCTGTGGTTGTTTGTTTGTTTTTCAAGATTTTATTTATTTTTTTGACACAGAGAAAGTAAGCACAAGCAGGGGGGGCATGGCAGGCAGTGGGAGAGGGAGAAGCAGGCTCCCCGCCGAGCAGGGAGCCCGATGCGGGGCTGGACCCCAGGACACTGGGATCATGACCTGAGCCGAGGGCAGACACTTAAGGACTGAGCCACCCAGGCGCCCCCGTTACTGCTGTTACTACCACCACCAGCCGGCAGCACAACTGACTGGTGGGAGTGAGGGTTCAAAGCCACCCGTGCTATGCTCATCTCTAAGCGCAAATCACTGATCAGTTCTAGGTTGTTTTATGGGGAGGGCAATTACAAACTGAAGAGAGGGCAAAAAAAAAAAAAAGGGGAATCGTGACCATCTAAGTCCTGAACGATACTGAAGGGACACCTGGGTGGCTCAGTTAAGCGTTGGACTCTTGTTTTCAGCTCAAGTCATGATCTGAGGGTCCTGGGATGGAGCCCATTGCAACGGGCTCCCTGTTTCGCAGGGAGTCTGCTTGAGATTCTTTCTGCCTCCCTCTCCCTCCCCCTCTGCTCCTCCCCCTCCTCCTTTGTGCACGCATGCGTGTGCATGCGCGTGCACGCTCTCTCTCAAGAAATAAAATCTTAACAATAAAAAAAGCTGAAGAAAGAAGTGAATGCAGGAAAGGAATTTAGCAGTGCAGGCACATAGCATACACCCCAAAAATGTCATCACTAGTGCTGCTGCTACTACTAATGCTTATTATTATTATTATTATTATTATTATTATTATTATTATTATTAGGGCTACTACTACTATTACCTTCAAGTGGTAGAATAGTCACCAGCTCTATAGTCACCGCTAAGCCTAATTCATGACTCAGTTCCAGCTTTAGGGAGAGGGATGGCTTAAAAAGCAAAGACACAAGGAAAATTATCTGTATAAAAAAATATTTAAGGACTTTCTGAAACATTGCAGTCCTTCCTTGTCTTAGAAGGAGACCAGTAAAGGGACGACATGCTGTCCTTACTAAGAAACTGTCCCTTGGGGTTCCAAAATGAATTCACTTATCCTTGCTCACTCATCCTATGACTAATTCAGCCAGCCCATCATAAACATGCACATTCATTTCCCTCCTCACGTGATTTCCCCACTAGCCTACGCTTTTACACCACTCAGCTTCACTATGTGATAAAACATTTTTCAGGAATGTAAACTCCCTCTCTAGAACTCTATGATACTACATAAATTTGAATGACCTAAAATAAAAATACTAGCTACAAATATATTGCCAACTTGACCACAAAAGGCATACTGGCATCTTCCAACAAGCTACAAAAGGAAGGAAAACATGGCAAATGACATTATATTTTTCTTAAAAAATGAAACCATATTAAATAGCATATACTATATCTAACACAGCTATAGTTCCCAAATTAGACTTTTTCCAAGACTCCACAAATTTTACCCTTCCTAAGTCTTCCAATCCTAGAGTTCTAGTCAACACATCTGAAGGGCTCGGCTGTCATCATGTAATGAGCACCCACTACATGCGAGGTGCTGTGTTAGGCTTTGGGGAGGAAAAAACAAATACTGTCCTGCCTTCTAAGGAGCTCAAAACTGAAAGCTCTTAACATGCAATGTTTATGGGAGACAAGAGAACTAGTAGTATAGGGGGGTGGCAGCCTATGATGAGATAGTGTTCTTGCCATTTGTGTAAGGTGATGGGCTAGAAAAAAAGCCAACCTAGTGGAAAAAAGAAAACACAAAAGAAATACAACTGCAGTGATCACAACAGTGGCCTCATTCTACCTAGGAGCCAGATTAGTTTTTACCAAATTTACTGTTCATTAGTTCCTGGCCCCTCATGGGTGCTTAATGAATATGTGTCGAATAAAAGAAGGAAAGCAGAAATCCGTCCCTAAGCCTTATGAGATCTCGAAGTATGATGGAACAAGTGGGGCCAAGACAATGGTTCCGGCCAAAGCAAGCACAGCCGGCAGCTGTGTTCGAGCCATGCTTTGGAGATGCTGGCTATTGGAACAAAATGGTTGTGCAACCATTATCCATGGTGACTACACCTGAGCCCTGCCCAGGACCCATTGAATCTGAGTCACAAGATCAAAACCAGCAAGACTTATTCAAAGGCAATTTTTTTTAACGTATTGCGAAACCAACGTTTGCATATGTTTGCCTTGGTGAAGATTCATCTGTGATTGTAATCAGAACAGACACCTGAAAGGTGGGTAAGTGGCCTTCCCCAGCCAGGAAGCCTAGGGCAGGAATTAGGAGGACAGGCTTCTGAAATGTCACAGACCTGGCCTTGAATCCTAGTTCCACTGGTTACTCTGTGACCTTGGACACCATCTTCAGCACAGTCCAATCACCTGGGGGAAGGTGCTTAATAATACTACCTACATCACGGTTGTTAGGAGGATTAAATGAGATAATGCTGGAAAAAATCCTCAACTGCTGCATCCAACACATTTCAAGTCACAACACATTCCAAGCCTTTGCTTTTTGTAACATCCAGCTTAATGGGGGGAAAACAAAGTTACCAAATTAAAGAAGGAAGTTGACTGTTTCAACTGAAACTTCCAGCATCTAAAGAAACGGCCCATCCTTAAAACCTGTTACACTGATTCTTTTTCCAAGAAGTTCCTATTCTGTAATCTGAGTAATCATGTGCCAACCCCAGTTCACTTTCCTATCAGACAAGTATGAAATTTTTCCTTTGGCACAAAGCCTATGTATAGGGTCGCAGGGGGTACTCTCTGACAACTAGAAGTGAACATGTTCTAAAATGGCAGGTCTACTACTAAAATAGAAGAATTTAAATAATTAAACATACCCAAGTCAGGAAGTTTTAAGATTTTTTGGCAAGGTTAAAAAAAAAACAACAACAACCTGGAATCAAAATTCAGTTAACCTATTAAAGAGAAATAAACATCTATTCGATAAATATGTATCAAGTGCTCCCTGCAGACAAAACATGCATTCATTTGCGGTGTTGACCAAGATGTTTTAAGGAATAGAGACCTAGACTTCAAAAGAGGTCCCTGCTCCAAAGTACAGGTATGTAATTATAATACAGAGCAGTGATAAGAGCTAGGACTAGAGGTGTAAGAAAAGTAGTATAGGAAGGGGTGGAAATTCCAAGGGTTTGAAGAAGACCTGCTAGGAGATGGCAGCTGAGGCATTATTTGGAATTTCAAGCAGCAGATCTGGGGAACAGGGGAGGAGGCAATTCACTCAGATGAAAGAGCACGAATAAAAAAATCTTGTGTCCATCATGGGAGAAAGCTAACATTGTTAGTACAGAAAAAGGAAGAAGAAAGCTTGCAGAGGTTATGGGTCTTGTAAAAGTCGAATGAGGTATGCAAATTTAATGAATGGTCAGGAAATTATTCAAACACCTTTCACTTTATAAGGTTCCTTATGACAGTTCATATCCCTGTATTCTTTCCTGAGAAGGTAAGCAATGAGTTTTGAGTCATAATTATAACACGGAACAAAACGACTGGAACAATTCTTGGGAATCACCTTGGGATTGAAGCACTTATTCAGCAAATCTATTACCTGCATTTTGCAGGGAGTGGTTTAGCAACCGCTTTCCTTATAACCAAAGAAGAAAAACACCTCGCTAAACTGTTCCTAAGTTCTGTTCGACTTCACACATGATCTTTAAGTCTTTTATGTACCTGTGAGGTATGCTTTCATAGTTGTTTCTCAAGAAACAGAAAACTTAATTGATCAACTTTTATGCATCATTCTTTAAGCAGGATGGGAATCTTCTGAATTTGCCACCTTAGCTTACTCAATGAGATCATGCCATACAGAGCCCAGTAAAGAGAACCCAACTTCGGGGGGCTTGTGTTGTTCATGTCACACACTGAACAAATGAGTGTGGTAACATGAAGTTGATGAATTCTTCCCCTACCAATGCAGAAAGATGCCTCTTGGGCAGAAGAATCTGAGGAACAACCTGCAGTAGATGAAGAAGATTGCGGGCTACATGGACAGCAAGAGTGAAGAGTCAAAAGACAAGCACAGTAAGGCTGGCTCCTAAAAAGGAAGCCTACAAAGTTATGAAATATTTTACCCATATTCACAGAGGGCAAAAGCCGTATAAACTTGAGAACAATCGCCATGTTGAGTTTGGCCCCCACCGTGCTTTATGAACTAGTTGCCAACATTTAAGAATAGAAGGATTTCACTGAAAACTCTAGACTATCAGCTTTTCTTAAGGAATTGGAAGATCTGGCAACACCGGGCTGGTGTTCCTGCTTGGCAACGGTAGGCTGTCCCCTTGGCCTGAGTCTGCTCTCCAACTTCTACCTGGCTGGCCCCTGCGGGCATTTGTGTGGGCAATTCTTTAATAGGATTTCAAAAATTAACCCACAGTTAACACACATGTCTTAATGGTCTTTCTTAATTTGGGGAGATGGTAATGATGACTGTGTATTTTATATATTAATCAAATCCAGTTAGACTATCTTATGATTCAGGATTACTTTACAAACATTTATATGAAAATAAGACAAAGTGAAACCTGCCCTGGGTGATCAAAAGATAAGCAATGTAAGAGACAGTAGAACTACATCTTGGCAGCTCAAACCAGGGTAAGTCATTAAAGAAGATTCAAACTAAAATTGGACTGAAAGCTTTTCACTTTAGACAAGAGAGACAAGTATCAAAATGAAGGCACAAATGCAGGTTTTAGTCAAGTGGTCAGCTCAACAGGACTTGGAAAAAACATATAAACTTTATAGATAATGTATACATATATGTACATATATATATACACATACAAAATAGCGCACGAAAAAATGATTTGAAGTAAAGACAGAGCTAAATAATCATTCAATAATTACATCAACCTGTCAAATGAGTCAAATGTCCACTGAAAGCTTGAGTTCTTAACCACTTATTTAAATTACTTGTAAATTAAATCTTACTAAACTCGGTGTGTATCAGTTTAAGAGCAAGTTTCCTAATTGCACAAAACATACTAATAAGCAGAGTCCCTTAAATAGCACTCCGTTGTGATAAAACTGCTGTCATCCATGGTAAATAAAAAGAGAAACAGAATTTTCCCGTCACTTTATGCTGTGAAGCACGGAGAAAACCATCTGTTTGTAACCCGCAAAGTATCCAGAACTGAAATTTTCGAGTCTCTGAAATTAAGTAAAGATGCTGGTAAAGGCAGTGTAGTGTGACTTTTTCCTAATGTGTTCAGTGCCCCCCCCACCCCCCCATGCCGGCATTTCACCTTCTGCAATTTCTGTGGGAGAGGATGACAACGCATCATCACGCCAATACTATATTCATATTCGTTCTACTGCTCCAAAGGACGCTGTGTTAGGCTACCAAAGCCCTGACACAGCTTTCGCCCCATCCAAGGACGTCCTGCGCCCCGCAGGCCAAATGCTCCTGGGGAAGCCCGCAGTAGCGGTCAATGTGGCCACCTGTCCCTGGCTGCAGGCGGGCCGCTCTGCACGGATGCTAGGCGAGTCCCAGCTCCCTTTGGCGGTGGAGTCCCCTATTAGTAGGTGACCCGGCTCCACCACCAAGGCCGGGGCTGCTCAACTCGGCCGCGGGGGTCCCGAGAGGCCGAGGTCCCCCAGGCCCACGCAGGACAGCTCCAGCGTGGCAGGTCCCGCTCTGGGGGCCTTGGCCTCCACCCTTTGCCTAGCGACCGGGGGCCCGGGGTCGGAGAAGGCGCAGGATGGGGACTCGACAGCCAGCCCCGAAGTCCCTGGGCTCCCGCCTCGGCTCAGCGCCTCCTCAAATGTCACCCTGGGCTCACCAAAAAGCGCGTTGAGCTGGTGCCCTGGTCCACTGCCCCCACCAATGGCCCCAAAACTGCTTTCTTCGCGGCTGCCATGAAACCAGCTTCGGGTCAGCGGGCTATCGCGGCCCGTTTCCCGGGTGACGGCGGCGGGAGGGGGAGGGGCAGGCGGCGAGCCGGGAAGGCGAGACGGCGTGCGAGGGCAGAACGCTCGGACCGCGCTCCAGGCAGCCCCTTTACCCGCGCGGAACCTTCTCACCCCGCCCCTCCGACCCAGGCCCCGCCCCCAAACGCGTCCCCCACGACTACGGGGGCGTGGCGGGGGGGCGGTGGCTGCCTGCCGGGCCAGCCAACTAGCGAACGCGGAAAGAGGCGGAACGTTCCGACAATCAGAGGGCGGTGTGACGTCACGGGGGCGGGACCTGGGCGCGGCGGAGGCGGTGGCCCGCGCAGCAGGTCACGTGGGCTCCTGCGACCCGGCGGCCGAGCCATCCAGCTGCAGGGCCAGGGGCGGAGGCGGGTGCTGTCCTTTGGCTGGAAACGCCGCTTGTCCGTGGAAAGGGCACAACTCCCAACCCGCGCCCTGGGGCTCCCTCCCGCGAATGGGTCCCAGAGTCCAGAACTGTTTCCTCTGGTGGGCTGTGCAGAGCACGACGTGAATCGCTCTTAAGACTGACCTGGTCAGGCCTTCCCGCGCTTCCCACGCCCCGCCCACCTCCCCTCTCCTTGCCCTGGATAATAATTCCCTGTGCGGGAACTGGTCCAATGTAGTGTGACCTCCGGGAGCACGGCGAATCCCCATCTTTGTATGCTTTTCAGGGACGAGGAACGCGGAAGTTCTTTCGGTTTAGCATTTAAGGGAAGGGTGCAGAATCAACCTTCCCGGGTTCCTCAGTTGACAATTAGGCATCCGGCACCTCCCTGTCCTGATGCACCCTTCCTCCTCGCTTGACCTCACTCGGGTGTCCCCTCCCTTCCACGCAATTTCCTCTCCCTCCATTAACTGCTCTACGAGGAAAGGGGTTCTCATTTGACCTTGAATTTACCTTGCCAGGATCCTTTTGAGTCCTATGTTTCAGGGGCTTTTCAAACTTTGAATCAAGACCCACTGCGAGAAACAGTTGACAACTCCAGGTGTGGGTGTGGGTGTCTGTGCGCACGCGCATACATTTATTTTATATTTAATACATATATTTATACATAAATATATTTTATGCATATTTACATTATTGAAAAGTATTTCCAAAACAATTTCTTTCCATGCTATGCATTCTGCATTGTCTTATTGTATTGCATATCATTTTATCAACTGAGTAAAGGAGGAAAAAATTAAAAAGAACAAAGGCCTTTATTTGGGGTCTCAGAATTGCAATTCAGGTGCACAGACTCTGGAGAAATCAGAAAAGGGTCTTGGTCATGTAGGGAAAGCAAGGGGTTTTTATGAGCAAGAAGGAAGGGGTGATTACATTCTTTAGATAAAGAAGTGAAAAAAACTGCTACTTCGGTGCTGACCAGTGGAGCTACTTCTGATTACTATCTTATTATTTGATTGGTGCCATCAAACAAACCTGTCTCTGGTATGTATTAATTCACTTGACTGGCCGCGTAGGATCTGAACGCTAGTTCCTCTGTTTAAACTTTATGACCAACTGTTTCTAAAACGATTGCTGCTCCTGGCCTAGTTCAAGAGTTCATGAATTGGAAAGAAAAATGGAGCTTAAAATTGAGAACCTTATGTCCAGAAATTTTATACAATCCCCCCTTTTGATCAAGATTTTTTTTTTTAGAAAAATGTCAGAGATCAATATTATTCCCTGCTAACCGGAGTTTTAATGTTCTGTTCTGGATCTTAAGAGGTCTGCTCCATATCTCAGGAACTAGTCTTTTGAAAATAGGTCAATTCAGTTAAACAGTTGTGTCTCATTTCAGGAGATGGTCTTGCAACGAGGTTCCCAAAGTTAGGCCCATATTGTGCAAGCAATCAGGTAATTAAAAAGAAGCATCTCTACGGGGAAAAAAAAGAAAAACAAAGGGAACAAATGTTATTGGTTGGAGCAAATTATAAACCCAGTGTGGTCCTGAGTGCAGCCACTGAGATTTCTAGATGTCAGGCTCATAGCATCTTCAGAGAGAGTGCGAGCAGGCAGTGGTAATCTGATAAATTTTCCTGGTTTGCAGTCTGACTATCTCTGGTGATCTTTCTGAGTGGCCCATACAGCAAAAGGCACGAAGATTGTTTAGACATGGGCTGTTGTGGCAATTTCTCTGAAGTTTATCTCAAGTTGTCTAGCTTCAGTGTGCAGGGCTTCAGGAAAAACGGCAATTTTTTAAAAAAGATTTTATTTATTTATTTGACAGCGACAGAGAAAGCACATGGCGGGGAAGGGCAGAGGGAGAAGCAGACTCCCCGCCGAGCAGGGAGCCCGATGCAGGGCTGGATCCCAGGACCCAGAGATCATGACCTGAGCTGAAGGCAGACGCTTAAGCGACTGAGCCACCAGGCATCCCCAAAACAGCAATTTTAGTTCTGAGTGACTCCAAGTCAAAAGAAGGAAAGAAAATTAGAAACCTTAGTTGGAGAGTCACAGCCAGATATTTGAGGATACCAGAATTTAGGATCCAGGCTAGTTTTATAGGGAAACCCTCAATCAGAACTAGAATCTAACATCCACACTGTGTGTTATGAAATATAATTTTTTTTCTCTTTTTAAAAAGAAAACCACAGGCCCGAAATGGTGTTACTTAGGCCGAGTTCTCAAACTGGAACTTAGTACCTAATTTAATTTCAGTTTCAATCTCCCCCAGAAATGTAGTATTTAAAATTTAAATTCAGTTAATTAATATATATTATTAGTTTCAGAGGTAGGGGTCAGTGATTCATTCATCTTATATAATACCCAGTGCTCATTATATCACCTGCCCTCCTTAATTTCCATCACCCAGTTATCCCCATCCCCCTACCCCCCTTCCCTCCAGCAACCCTCAGTTTGTTTCCTATGATTAAGAGTCTCTTACCATTTGTCTCCCTCTCTGATTTCGTCTTTTTTTTCCTCTTTCCATATGATCCTGTTTTGTTTCTTAAATTCCACATATGAGTGAGATCATATGATAATTGTCTTTCTCTGACTGACTGATTTTGCTTAGCAAAATAGCCTCTAGTTCTATCCGCCTCGTTGCAAATCCAGAAATGTAATCTTAACTGGTCAGTCAGGAATTTTCCTCATCAGCGCCAGAGTCTGTCACAGGGGGCCTCTCCATCCCCCAAAGGAAGATGAAGTAATCTGCATTATAAGACCCCCTGCTTCTTCCCCGAAGGGAAAGTGACCTTGCCTAGAACAATCCTTTTCTTTTACTAATATCTTTCAGGCCCCACCCTCTTTCCTATAAACACCTTCCATTTTGTACAATTTCTCAAAGCTTCCCTCTATTTGCTAGGTGGGATGCTGCTTGATTCACGAATCAGCTAATAAAACCAATTATATCTTTAGATTTATTCAATTAGGTTTTGTTTTTTAACACTCTCTAAAATCACCCTCATTTCCACCAAAGATAGCCAAATGAATACTAATTTGTTTGTGAAATAAGTCCAATTTCAACACCTTGGCCTGATTATTTTCAAAAGTGTAGCAAGAAGAGTGATTGATTCTATAGCTTCTTTTAAATCTGCTTTGCTGAAACTTTTCGTAAGGAATTTTAGATTGAACTTTCAACAGCTTCCTCAGGCTAAGAAGCCAACCCAAATACTTGCCATCAGAATTTTGTGTAATTAATAGTTATGGATTTGGGTGAATCCTCCCTTCTTGAGGTCCCCCAAATATCCTGAGGTTCCTGCCCGTGCCAGGGAAGTGACCTTCCTTACTCATCTGGTAAGGCTGCTGGGAACCCTGTAAGCAAGGTATCGGGCTTACTGTTCCAAGGGGCTTCATTGGCTCCATGAAGTCAACCTTAGTTCCCTAAAGCTATTTGGTCATATCTAGTCTATGCACTTCTCTCTCAAATATAACATTCCAGTCGAAGCCTTGGTAATATAACCAACGTTTGCAATGGTGTTCTGTTACAAGGAGAGCAGATTCTTAATAAATTTTGCAAATAACTATAATTGCCATGAAAATAGGAATATTCACCGAGAGTTTCTAAACTCTGGAGGGGTCAGGTAGGGAAAAAAAAGACAAATGTTTCATATTTATTCACAAAGGAATATTTTATCAAATTTCTGTAAGTCATAGATAGCTTAAGAGAAAAAGTTTCCTTAAATCTGGAAGAGCAAACATTAGAAAACCAGCAACATTTCAAACAAGAGTCATAAAAACTATGATCATCTTCCTCAGTTTATTCGGGCCCATGTTATTAATTCTTGTTGTTGGAATCCAGGTTTCTCACTAGTTACAAACATTCTTATTCGGTTCAGTTTTCTGATCTTAAGGTTATCAGAAACCTCTATTTGTCAAAAGTCCTTTCCATGAATCTCCTTGAAGCTGAAACACATTTGCAAGAGCATTAAGTATAAAACAAGAACTGTAAATGACAAAAGACTCAAAATGGCCATGGTTCAAGATCCGATGAGAGTTCATTACAATGCAACTGACAAAGAAATGTGGTTATTTCTGTGACACACAACACTTCAATAATTTGAATTACAAGTGATAACATTATACCAGAACATATTAAAACTTTAGGAATTTCCTATTATTTCTAGAGCAGTTATATTAATAGCAATTCACCCATACAATATAACCTAAGAAGGTTTATCGTCACTTAACCTGACAGTGCTTTGGTAATTTGACAATTTATTCAAAAAGACTTCATTTAGAATTTGAGTCGGGGGAAGTTTGTTAAAAATATCAGAAGTTTTTAAAGCACATGTCTAAATAGGATCACAGATAATTACAAAACTTAATACCTTCATTTATTATTCAAGGTGACAAAAGATTCTAAAGGCAAATATAGAAGGTTACATAGTCGTTAGCAAAACTTAGCTCTTTAGTTATGGGGAGATTCAGTTTCCTTAAGTAATCAAAGACCTGATAAAGACAAAACATCTCAAAACTTCGGTTTTCTTACCTGGAGTATGGTAAAGACAAAAATCTTTGTTTATAATTTCTTATTAAGAGTGGACCAATAATCTAAGAAAACTTTGTTGTTTTAACAGTGAGAGGAAACCAATTCTAATCTTGACCAGTGAACCTATGACATTAAAACTCATTTATTCTAGGGGAACCTGGCTGGCTCAGTCAGTAGAGCATGCGACTCTCTATCTCAGGGTCCTGAAAAAGATTCATTCATTCCAATTGTAGTCCTGACCACGCATAAAATTTTTTTCAAAGATTCCCTTTCACAAACTTTCTACAACATTCATTCTTACATTCAGATTTTGTCTATGTTTTCCCTCTTTAAATAACCGGACTTGCTTTAGGACAAAACTTTCTTTTCCCTCAACAAGAAACACATCTCTATTTCTCTTATCTTTTCTTACCGAACACATTAACATCCTACTTTCTTGGCATACGAAAATGTTTCCTTATTATTTCTAGTAGCTTAATTATGTTTAGTAGAATTCCTAACCTTTAAAAACCTTATTTTTCTTTTTTAAGTGAACTCTACACCCAACATGGGGCTCAAACAAATGATCCCAAGATCAAGAGTCACATGCTCTACCAACTGAGCCAGCTAGGCACCCCAGGAAACCTTAATTTCTTTTCTTCTTCTTTTTAAAAAATATTTTATTTATTTATTTGACAGAGAGAGACACAGCAAGAGAGGGAACACAAGCAGGGGGAGTGGGAGAGGGAGAAGCAGGCTTCCCAAGGAACAGGGAGCCCGATGAGGGGCTTGATCCCAGAACCCTGGGATCATGACCTGAGCCAAAGGCAGATGCTTAACGACTGAGCCACCCAGGCACCCTCTTTTTTTTTTTTTTAGAGAGAGTGTGCGAGTGAGGGGTGTGCAGGGGGTGGGGGGCAGAGGGAGAGGAGAGAGAGAATCCTTTTTTTTTTTTTTAAAGATTTTTTATTTATTTATTTGACAGAAAGAGAGACAGCGAGAGAGGGAACACAAACAGGGGGAGTGGGAGAGGGAGAAGCACTCTTCGAGCAGGGAGCCCGATGCGGGCTCCATCCCAGGACTCTGGGATGACGACCTGAGCCAAAGGCAGATGCTTAATGACTGCACCACCCAGGCACCCCAAGAAAGAGAACCTTAAGTAGGTTCCACACCCAGTGCAGAACTGGACGTAGGACTCTATCTCACAACCCTGAGATCATGACCTGAGCTGAAATCAGGAGTCAGACACTTAACTGAGCCACCCAGGTGCCCCTGGAAACCTCAATTTCTAATGAAAACTAAGAAGTAAGCAATTGTGAACTGTTATACTAGCATTCTTTTTTTTTTAAGATTTTATTTATTCTTTATTTTCTAAAGCAATCTCTACCCTCAATGTGGGGCTCGAACTCATGACCCTGAGATCAAGAGTCAAGTGCTCTACCAACTGATCCAGCCAAGTGCCCCTCTTTTTTTTTTAAAGATCTTATTTTTAAGCAATCTCTGCACCCAGTGTGAGGCTTGAAATCACAACCCCCGAGATCAAGAGTTGCACACTCCACTGACTGGGCCAGCCAGGCGCCTCTCTACTAGCATTCTTTAGACTGGTACATTTATGAATACATTTCATAAGTTTTAGAAACATATGCCTTCTTATAGTAAATTTCTCAGAATGGCACAAAACATGTTTACCAGTAGACCTAAATATCTTTAGTTTCTCTGTAACAGGAAGTCAAAATTAAATAAGCTTATGTTTTAGTAATTAATGTT
Source organism: Mirounga angustirostris (assembly GCF_029215605.1). Taxonomy (NCBI): domain Eukaryota; kingdom Metazoa; phylum Chordata; class Mammalia; order Carnivora; family Phocidae; genus Mirounga; species Mirounga angustirostris. The sequence continues at coordinate 26,056,656 of NW_026991719.1, read as the reverse complement.
TTAGTATTTTATCTGATTTGGAAATGATCTAGATATTTAAAGACTATCTATCATGTAATTTAACTTAACAAAACTCTAAGGTTTTAAGTTACCAAAAAGGATTTGGGGAAACTATTTAAGTAGACATAAATATTGCTGAAAAGTTTATTTACAAACTTTTATCTTACTTACATCTATTTAATTCACTTGTTCTTAATAATTATGTTTAGATTAGTCATGAAAATTTCACAAGACACTAAACAGCTAGCCATCACTTTTAAGTTATATTCGTTGCTGACAAATTCTGTAACAGAGATAACATGAGCTAATTTGACTTTTAGCAAACCTAGGTAGAATAAAAGTTTTATATTTAATGCTAGCAACTCTAAAAACATGCCTGTTTTAATTAAACCAACCAACTTCAATTAGCTTTTATATATTAAGGATTAATCTTAGATCACATGAATTTGAAACATATTTGGGTTCATTTCTATTATATCTCTGAGAATTTAATTTATATAAGCACTAATTTTCTTTAAGCCAATTAAACAGAGCTCTTTTTAAAATTAATTCTGGCAATAACATTCAGAGGTAGTAAATCCCATACATGTATAACACCTATGAACATAAAGACAGACATAAATGGTAACCTTAAAGCTACTGTTTTAAAATTTTTTTTTTTTTTTTTTTTTAGCCATGAGGGGCACCTGGCTGGCTCATTCAGAAGAGTGTGGGACTCTTGATCTTGGGATTGTGAGTTTGAGCTCCACGTTGGGGGTAGAGATTACTTAAAAATAAAATCTTTTAAAAACATAGAATAAATTTTTTAGCAATGAGACAAGTAGGATAATTCAGAACTCACTAGTTTATAAAAGAACAATTGGAACCATAGTGTTTTTCTGGCAAATGGAATCAGTTAACACTTCCTGCTCAGATAACTAAAACTTCTTCTACTAATATTTGTGGAGAAGGCACTTATCATTTGTATCTATCCTTGACAAGTAATGTTATGGAAGCTGTGGGTTAGATTTTGGGCCAGGGTGCTTCTATAGCCATTTGTAATTTTAAAAAACTCCCCCCTGCCCCCCCACCCAAATTTTAGGAATAGAGGCTGATCTACATCTGAGTTCCCAGAGACATTATAAGACTTTTGAGATGAAGAGTGGATGTTTGGGTAGCCCGGTGATGGGTACTAAGGAGGGCACGTATTGCATGGAGCACTGGGTGTTATACGAAAACAATGGATCATGGATCACCACATCAAAAACTAATGATGTGGGGCGCCTGGGTGGCTCAGTCGGTTAAGTGTCTGCCTTCGGCTCAGGTCATGATCCCAGGGTCCTGGGATCAAGCCCCATGTCGGGCTCCCTGCTTGGTGGAGAGCCTGCTTCTCCCTATCCCTCTGCCTGCCGCTCCGCCTACTTGTGCTCTCTCTCTCTCTGTCAAATAAATAAATAAATAAATAAAAATCTTAAAAAAAAAAAAAACTAATGATGTATTGTATGGTGACTAACATAACATATAAAATTTAAAAAATTTAAAAAAATTAAGAGTGGATGTTTGGGGACTGGTGAAAAGGAGAGGTTGAAGGATTTTCAGTTGTTTCTGGGGCTTTATTTCTAGTTTTGCAAAGATTTGTAGGATAAAGACAGTAGCTTTTAATCCCTCAAGGAATTGGGTTGCAACTTAAATGATATCATAGGTTGATCTACCCATCTGGCTATGTTATCCTCAGTTTGCTTCTTTCCCTGTGGGTATTTAGTTCTAATTTTAACTTAGGGGAGAGGACTTAAAAACATTCCTATCAGATGCTGAATATCAGCTTCTAATCTGGCCAACTTTTGACTACAGAGCTACTTTTTCTAAAATTCTTGCCAGTTTTCAGCTGGGACAAACAGTAAGTATTTCTGACAGTATTAAACAATTACCCTTTGAGTGTAAGACGTCCCCAGAGAGCGTGCAAACATACTACCTTCCCAAGAGCCCGAGTCACCCCCAAAGACAGCCAAAGGAAAGAACTGACAATCTGCATGTCGCAGAAAGGCAGACAAAACGATTGGAGCAGGAAGGTAACAGCTCTCTCTCTTGAGCTCACAGGGTCTCAATTGCCTTCAGCTCAAAATAATTCACATGCTGAAGTGGCCCACCCTGGGGAAACTTGCTCTGAGCCCCCTCGGCCCCCCTTCAGTCTTAAAGAAGTGTCATAATCCAGAAGCTAAGTTGAATTTTCTCTGTGCTGTTCTGCTATTGCCAAAAACATTTGCCCCTTCTGAGGGCAAGAGATGTGTGCCTGATACATCTCAAGAAAACTGCAGCCTAACGGGTGAACGGGGTCTGAAGGGACCAGAAGGAATGGATGAGTGCCTTGCAAGGGCCCCAGCTGAAAAGGGATAGTTAAGAATTTCAAAACTGCCATGGGTTATTAGACACTCCCACCACTTACGGGGTTTCTGTGTTCCGAGGAAGGGGGAAAGGAAGGTTGGTGGGGCTTAACACTGCCACTGTTGCTCCCGTGTCTATAGGGTGCAGGGGACAAGGAGATACGGGCTTCCAGGTATGGAATGAATAAGACAGGGGAATGAAAGGCACAGCGAAGGGAATACAGTCTTTCATGGTGACAGGTGGTGGCTATATGTGTGGGAAGCACAGCATCATCTCTAAACTTGAGTCACTATGTTGTATGCCTGAAACTAAAGTGACATTGTGTGTCAACTTCACTCAAAAAAAAAAAAAAAAAAAGAGAGAGACCTCATCTCACCCCATTCCCACTAACCTCCACTTCCCCTAAGGTATGGGTAGAAGTAACGGGAAGATCCCCTGTTGTCCTCCCAGCTGCCCTATTCTGTTATATGAGCATTTGCTCCCCCCATTGTTCACGTCCTTAGAGGGGAAAGTGCTCTTAGGCTGTTTGAGCCAACTTTGTCTTTTAGGTAACAAAGGTGGAATTAAATTTTTTTAAAAAGGGTTTTCACAATTAATTTTGTCAATACCCCAAAGTATTGTTTAAAAGTTTTAATCTGGGGCACCTGGGTGGCTCAGTCGTTAAGCATCTGCCTTCGGCTCAGGTCATGATCCCAGGGTCCTGGGATCGAGCCCCGCATCGGGCTCCCTGCTTGGCAGGAAGCCTGCTTCTCCCTCTCCCTCTCCCCCTGCTTGTGTTCCTTCTCTCACTCTGTCTCTCTCTGTCAAATAAATAAATAAAATCTTTAAAAAAATAAAAATAAAAAAATTTTTCTCTAACCTATCATAATAATCAAAACCAGATGCTTTTGGCCATTGAGTACATTGTTGATTTGCTTCTCCAATCTATAGTCTTTTGAAAAATCTTAGGGATAGTTTTATGTAAATCTTTAGCTAGCTTAAAAGCTTCTGTTTTACCTATAGCTTTTCACTTGGAAAAATCATCAAAAGGCTTTGTCCAGCCTACTTTGCCCATTCATCCCTCTATATTCTCCTCACTTATAAGCATGTGTATAAGTTGATAAAGGTCAAAATTACTAGGTTTACAGGTCTGAATAACTAAAATGAATTCCTTAGTGAACCCTAGAGGGTCTTCAAGGGCGCTGGGAAGGTCCTTGGTAGCAGCTCACAATCCTGCCTTGGTTCAAGGAGTATAAATGACTGATGAAGTCTTAGAACCTCCTTCATTAGGTTCAAGTTTAGAAGGAGTTTGGATGACTGGAGGGTCCAGAGGAACCTCCAGGTTGATATTATAGGCTGGAAGTTTTGTGAAACTAGGATATACAGGACAGCCTGGGTGTTACAGTGGGGTAACTCTCTGACTCTTGGTTTCAGTTCAGGTCATGATCTTGAGGTCCTGAGATGGAGCCCTGCATCAAGCCCTGTGTCAGGCTCCATGCTCAGCGGGGAGTCTGCTTGAGATTCTTTCCCTCTGCCTCTCCCACTCATGCTCTCTCTCTTTCTCTCAAAATAAATAAAGCAATATATCTTTAAGAAAATCCTAGGATATACAGGTGAAGAGCAGGAGGGGGAAGGTAGAGAAGAGCAACAGCTGTAGCAGTTTCTGATAAATTTTTTTGGTTTAGATCATCTCTGAGGGAGGTCAGAGTCGGCTTTAGAAAGTTTAGTTATTTTTGTGTAAGGAAGCAAGTTTAGAATGATTTAATTTCTCAGAGGCCTCCAAATACTAAGTGAACTATGCTTCCTACTCAAGCTGCTTGGTTCTCTTTTCTTTTTCCAGTTGTGCATGCAAATAAACTAATTTTGGAATCTCCAAAGATCCCCAGAGTGACCACTGTAATGACAAGTAAGATTGAGCCAACAAGACAGAAACTTACACGAAATGGACCCATAACACGCACCCAGCTGTGGTGCCAGGCAGGGGCTGTTGTCGAGCAGCAATTTTCCAAACCAAAAGCCCCACTGAGTATTCACCAGACAGAAGAGAGTAACTCTGTAGTGCAGACACATAGACAGACAAAAGCCCACACGGGAAAGACACCCCAAACCTGGGCCTGAGCCTCAACCAAAAAGAGGAAGTTTGGCGGGGGGTGGCGCTCCCGGCTGACTCAATCGGTAGAGCATGTGACTCTTGATCTTGGGGTTGTGAGTTCGAGCCCCATGTTGGGCATAGAGCTTACTTAAAACGAAATTATGAAAACAGTGAGGTTTAGAACCAAGAGAACTCGCCAACAGAACCCCGAGCCGCCTGCTCAGGCAGGTACCATGTTCGAGTCCAGAGTCAGAGGGGTGCATCACTTCGGATTCCATGCTATTCTCACACCATTTATGTCAACTGAGAAAAGGAGGCAAAACTGAAAAAGAAGACAGGCCTTTGTGATCTCAGAATTGCAATTCGGGTGCACAGATTCCAGAGGAGTGGGAAAAGTGTCCTGTTCATGTAGGGAAAGCAAGGAGTTTTTATGAGAAAGAAGCAAGCGGTAATTACATGATTTAGACAAAGAAAAAAAAACCCCTGCTAATTTGGTGCTGACTGGTGGAGCTGCTTCTGATTACTATACTATTGATTATTGTATTGGTGCTGTCCCTGGTGTGTATTAATTCGCTTGACTGGCCTCATATAATCTGAATGCCACTTGTTCTGTTGAAATTTTATGAGCAATTGCTTGTAAAAGAATTATTGCCTCTGGCCCAGTTCGATAGTTCCTTAGTTGGACAGAAAAATGGAGCCTCAAAAGGGAGTCTCTTGTGTCTAGAAATTGTGCACAATTCCCCAATTTTTAAAAGATGCTGATTGAAAATCACTAATTACGTAAACCACCATGCTGTCTGTCCATTTCAAAAGCACCCTACTATTGTCAATCTCTCATTTCCTTCCATCCTTTTCCCTAATCTCTCAGGGTTCTGGGACATCATTTCTATTTTTTCCCTTCTAGTCCTTATTCTACACCATCTCTGTGTTTATAGTTTAACCATACTTGCTCCGGAAGGAAATTTTCCTATACTCTGTAGATAGCAGACTCTGGTGTTCCCCATGAGGCCTGCTTATAGAAATGCTGGACTTAATAACTGCTGATAAACTGGCCTGCTTAGGAGAGAAGGGCAGATGAATCAGTATTTCTGAATTTCCTGGAAGAAGACACAGACAGGCATTCTGGCAAATGTAAAGGAAGTAGGCTAACTTGCCTCTAAACACCATGAAAGGCATTAATTAAATGATATAGATAAGGATTTCCTTGATTCTAGAAGGCAGTAAAAAGAAAGCCACCAGACCTGCCACATCGATCCATTTAAACAAAACAAAAAAAAAGTGACCATGTTCCAACTCTCACACACTTTTGACTCTCAGATTCTAAGAGGACAGCAAATTATTTGCTTACCAGTATAGTGGGATCCGAATTCAAACATTTCAGAATAAGTGGGGTTAGATGTACGTGAGAGATTCTTAAATATATTGATCCTGTGGTTCCCACAACAATCTGTATTTCACATCCCAATTACTTTCACCAAAACAAAACTGAGAGGCCAAAAGATGATTTAAGGTTTCAGGAGTCACACACATCTAAGCTCGCTCTTGGAGATCAGGGAAGGGCAAAGGCAAGGCTCTTGAACAGAAGAGTCTCGCTTGCTTTATCTAATCTCCACACCTTAAATATGTACTCTGAACCTCCTAGTCCTGTTTCCTCTCACCCAGTTGGAATTACTCCCATCTGCCTGCTCTTTCTCAACCCTTCAAACCCTAGCTGCAGTCTGAAAACTCAAATTTATATAAATGTAAAAATCAACCAATAGATACTCTGATTTCCTTTTCCATACTATTACTGAGGCAGAGTTGGAAGTAACAATGGGGCACGTGAGGCCCAGAGAACATAAGTGACTTGTCTGAGATCAGCCAGCCTTCTGTGGCAGAACCAGCACTAGAATTTCCGGCTCCTGACATCAGGCCTATTGCCATTTTAGAGCAGTCTGAGGGAAGGGAAGCCAGGAAAATAAGTGAAAAGGAAGAAGGTAGGATTCTGGTCTGCCTCCCCCCCCCCCCCCCCCATTCCAGGTCTGAAAGTACAGCAGTGGAGGAAACACTGGATTGGAAAGCTAAGGATCTTGGTCTGATCTTGGTCCTGCCATTCAACACTTGATCTTCCTGACCTTGAGTAACTAATTTTCTCCCCTGGCTTCCTTTTGCTCATCTGTCAAATAGGGCAAATGTCATTGACGTGGATGGGAGGATGTGTGAATGCGCTCTACGAGCAGAATGGTTAATCATGAAAGGCAAGATGCTCTCACTGGCAAATCTGTTTCCACCAAAGAAACCAGGAGGTGAACACCGAGGCACTTCAGGCAAATGATTTCAGTAGCTTGAGTTCTTTCAAGTTCATTGTGATGATTTCTGACTGGTAGAATAAGAAATCAAAGTCAACTCCCACTGGACAGTCTCTAGGTGTTTCAATGATTCCTCCTTTGGTGTTCCCTGTTGTTAATTTATATAAGCAGAAAGATGACATTTCTGTTGAGAATCTTTTTTTTTTTTTTTTGGTGGGAGTGGGAGGTCCAGTAATGCTTCTTGGTCTTCCCATATTTGCCCTATTTTTTCTAGTCTATTTGGAAAGCTCCTTTCCTTATCTCTTCTTGCTATTCTAGCAACTATTACTTGGATAGGGATTGACATGGGTATGGAAAGCATAAGAGGGAAAGTTAGTAATGGAAAGGATTGCAATAAATAGCTCAGACATTCCTTTATTTTATGGGTCTGGGATGATTTAGGCAGATATAAGAGGTGATTTGTCCAAGATAATGGAGTTAAAGTCAGATTCAGAATTTAAACATACTTTTAAAAAAAAAGATTTTATTTATTTGACAGAGAGAGACACAGCAAGAGAGGGAACACAAGCAGGGGGCGTGGGAGAGGGAGAAGCAGGCTTCCTGCGGAGCAGGGAGCCTGATGCGGGGCTCGATCCCAGGACCCTGGGATCATGACCTGAGCCAAAGTCAGAAGCTTAACGACTGAGCCACCCAAGCGCCCCCAGAATTTAAACATACTTGATTAAGAAAGCCAAATTAGGAGTTTTCCTCTCCCCTGACGCAAACTAGAAAATCCACTCAAATGCATGTTAATAATCTTATTGTAGCTACCTAAAACTATGTATCACTCTATGCAATGTTGCAACTGTAATAGAATTAGGATATGGTAATGATTTGCTAATTCCACCCATATCAGAACCACCCATAGGACTTGTTAAAATGCAGGTTGCTGGACCCCAACCTCAGAATTTCTGGTATAGTAGGCGAGGTCTGATAATTTGCATTTCTTTTTTTTTTTTTAAAGATTTTATTTATTTATTTGACAGAGAGAGACACAGCGAGAGAGGGAACACAAGCAGGGGGAATGGGAGAGGGAGAAGCAGGCTTCCCACAGAGCAGGGAGCCCGATGTGGGGCTCGATCCCAGGACCCTGAGATCATGACCTGAGCCAAAGGCAGACGCTTAACGACTGAGCCACCCAGGCGCCCCTGATAATTTGCATTTCTAACAAATTCCCAGGTAATGCTGATACTGCCGATATAGAGACCACACTTTGAGAACCACAGGACTATGGGTATGCTAGGGTCTCCATTTTTCTAGGCTTTGACAAAACTGTGTTAAGAGAAATCTGTCTTTTATTTTGTGTTAGTGCCCTTTTCTCCCAAATCTTAGTTCTTTGCTAACAAATAATACACTTAGAATATTGGTAGAAAAAGGCTTAAGGCAGAGGTTCTCAACCTTTAGTCTGTCCGAGTCATGTAAGGTGCTTGTTAGAGATGCAGATTCCTGCCACCTTCTCCCTACCCTGACCCCTCAGAATAAAATGACCTAGGCTCTTTGATGCCAGGGATTTTGTCCTGATCATTGTTTTAGCACTAGGGTCTGGATGTTCTATAAGGGACTGTTGAATGAGTGAATGAATGAATCAGTCAATCAATGGAATCGTACCTTCTGGTAATAACGTCATTGTGCTGTACCCTCCCACATTTCTTTCATTGTTTTAAGGTTTTACTGTAGGCTCTGCTGCTAGATACAAAATAAACACATACAACTGTCACAAGTAGGGCAGTACACATGGAGTCTCAGCTGTAAAAACCATTTCAAAATATAAACTTGTTCTTTGGAGTACATTGTATCAAAGGCTGCCCATATTAATAGCATTGTGATAAAATAGTAACATTTCCTTTGATAAGCAGACAAAACCCATCCATGATCTTACACACATTTCCATCTCCTTGCAACAGTTCCCATCTCTACCCAGTCTAGGCTCAACCACCCATACCCATCACAAGTCACTTGTATTCCTTCACAGGTGCAGAAGAGACTGGGCTTGAGCCAGGTGACTTGTACAGCCAACAGGACATCAGCAAACATGATGCAGAAACTTGATAAGTGTTTGCACAAAAGTGAGCCTTTCCTTCTTGGAACCAGCTGCCACACTTTAAGAAAGCCAATCGAACCTGCCAGCAGATGAGAAACCATGTGGAGGAGAACTATGCACTCTAGCTGACCAACACCAACTTCCAGAAATGTGAATGAAACCATCTTGGATATTTCAGCCCCGGAGAGCTCCTAGCTGATTGCAGCTACTGAATGAACGACCCAGTTGAATGACTGACCTTAGTCAATATCACCTAGAGCAGAAAAACCACCCAGCTGAGCCCAGCTAGTACACAGAATCATGACAGATAATAAATGGTTATTCTTTTTAGCCACTTGATTTTGGAGTTGTCACGCAGCAACAGATAAATGACACAACGAGTACATGTTGGTGTGATCTCTCTTCCTCACAGAATTTTAATTTTTGGTCATATTTGGTTCTAACCAAGATACTGGGTCTTTTGGAAAGATCAAAATAGGAATATCCAGAAGTTTTCTCATTTTCTAAACATGTTTGGAAAACTTGCAGTTGATGTACGTTGACAGGTCTTCAGTTTGAACACCTGTTCCTGATAGGGTTCTGAGGCAGGGGGGATGCAGGGAAAGCCCTTGTTTCCATAAAGGGCAAGGTGATGCATAAGTTGGACCACTGTCACTTGACTGTTTTTATTTTCTTCCCTCAGCACCCATTTTGCTTTCCAGTCTCACATTCCTCTTATTTTCTTCATGCTTTCTCTTTTGTGTGCCTGTTTGCCTTTCCCTTTCTATGTGCCCACCTTCAAGTCTCCAATGCCTAACAGAAGAGAGACAAAGACGTATGTTCCTTTTTATAGTTTGCCTTTTGCCACTATATATAGAGATGTAAAAAATAGGGAAACTGACAAAATTGAAGCAAAAGTACCCACAATTATGTTCACCATTATGTTTAAGTACGTTCATGATTATAAATTACATGTTACATTCGTAATCATGGGGCGCTGACTTTTCAAGGGCTGCATTCACACAGTCATATCATACAAAGAAAAGAAAATGTATTTAGTGCCTTCTTGGGGCACCTGGGTGACTCAGTCATTAAGCGTCTGCCTTTGATGCTAGAGTCCTGGGATTGAGCCCTGCATCGGGCTCCCCGCTCTGTGGGAGGCCTGCTTCTCCCTCTCCCACTCCCCCTGCTTGTGTTCCCTCTTTCGCTGTGTCTCTCTCTGTCAAATAAATAAATAAAATCTTTAAAAAAAAAAAAAAGAAAATATATTTAGTGCCTTCTCTGACAAGTCACATAGTGGGCACAAAATAGATGTTGAATGAGGGAATTCACTACTTTCAATAGGATTATAATCATTCATTTGCAGATTTTTAAAATTTAATTTTATTTTTAAAGATTTATTTATTTATTTGAGAGAGATACCACACGAGGGGCAGAGGGAAAGGGAGACAAACTCCCTGCTGAACAGAGAGTCCGACATGGGACTCGATCCCAGGACCCTGAGATCATGACCCAAGACGGAATCAAGAGTGAGATGCTTAACCGACTGAGCCACCCAGGCACCCCTTGCTGATTCTTTTTTTAAAAAAGTATGCTTTTGAGAAGAAAAGGTAACTATAATTTACTTGTTTAGGCTCCATAGTTAAACCTGATTAGGAAAAATTTTGGAAGAAAATGTATCATTTATCACTCAGGAATGGCATGTAAGGAAAGAGGAACGATGATCTTAATTTAAGTACATTTATTGCCTTTTTAATGGGAAACTCTCCTCTCTTTGGAAACACTCCATTAAAAGCACATATCTTGGGGTGCCTGGGTGGCTCAGTCATTAAGCGTCTGCCTTCGACTAAGGTCATGACCCCAGGTCATGATCCCATAATCTTGGGATCAAGCCCCACATCCGGCTCTCTGCTCTGCAGGAAGCCTGCTTCTCCCTCTCCCACTCCCCCTGCTTGTGTTCCCTCTCTCGCTGTGTCTCTGTCAAATAAATAAATAAAATCTTTAAAAAAAAAAGAAAGCACATATCTTTGGGGGCACTTCTTATTTGTGAAGAAACATACAGATGTAATTTCTTAAATTAAAGGACTGGGAAGAACTTTTCAAATTGTCTAGCTCAACTCCATGTATTAGAACTGAAGAAAATAAAGGCAAGGATCTGGGTTACTTGTCCCAGGTCACTTAAATGTTTGAAATTGGTCACCAAGTGGTGAGGTGCACATGTGTGTCTTATGAATTCACTGCTATTGATGAAAAAAAAAACCCTCAGAGCATAAGTCAACCTACAATGAATCAATAGTGCTCTTTTCTGAAAGACACTGTAAACATATAAACATTATATATATATATATAAAATTAGGCCATCACTGAAAAAAAGTGCTGTAGTCTTTTTAATTTTATTTTGTAAAGTAAGCTCTATACCCAACATGGGGCTTGAATTCATGACCCTGAGATCAAGAGCTGCATGCTCTACCAACCCAGCCAGCCAGGTGCTCCTGTGGTCTTTTTTCAGAGTTTTCTACTATACTTACTGTACTCCATTCTCCCAAGGCCCCATTCCTCACCACTGTGCACGAAACCTAGGTCTTTATTTCTGTCATCAATCTCTCTGTGTTAGAGAATGAGGAGTTAAAAACTATAGAGAAACACCAAATGCTGGCAAGGATGTGGAGCACCAGGAATTCTCATTCGTTGCTGGTGGGAATGCAAAATGGTACAGCCACTTTGGAAGACAGTTTGGGGTTTCTTACAAAACTAAACATACTCTTATTGTATGATCCAGCAATCATGCTCCTTAGTATTCACCCAGAGGAGGTGAAAACTTAGGTCCACATAAAACCTGCACCAGATGCCTATAGCAGCTTTATTCATAATTGCCAAACTTGGAAGCAACCAAGATGTCTTTTAGTAGTGAATGGATAAATTGTAGTCCATCCAGACAATGGACTATTATTCATTGCCAAAAGGGAATGAGCTATTAAGCCATGAAAAGACATGGAGGAAACTTAAATATGTATTACTAAGTGAAAGAAGCCAATCTGAAAAGTTTGCTTACAGTATGATTCTAACTAAATGACAGTTTGGTAAAGGCAAAACTACAGAGACAGCAAGATCAGTGCTTGCCAGGGGTTGTTGGGGGTGTGTGGGGGAGACTTAGGGATGAATAGGCAAAGTAAAGAGGATTTTTAGTGCAATGAAACTACTCTGTATGGTACCATAATGGTGGATACATGTCATTACACTTTCTCCAAACCCATGGAGTGGAAACACTAAGAGTGAACCCTAATGTAAACTATGGACTCTGGGTGATGATGTGTTAATGTAGTTTCACCAGTTATAACAAATGTACTACTCTGGTGGGGGATATTGATGATGCGGGAGGCTGTGGATATGGGGGCCAGGGGTATATATGAAATCTCTGTTCTTTCTGCTCAATTTTCCTGTGAACCTAAAATTGCTCTAAAAAATAAAGTCTATTTTAGGGTGTCTGGGTGGCACTGTTAGTTGAAACACCGACTCTTGGTTTTAGCTCAGAGTTGTGAGATCAGGCCCCGTATCGGGCTCCGCACTCAGCACATAGTCTGCTTGGAATTCTCTCTCCCTCTCCCTCTGTCTCTCCTGCTCGTACTGTCTCTCAAACAAATAAATAAATCTTTAAAAAATAAAGTCTATTTTAAAACCTGTAGAGATAGTTTCGACATATTTGAATGGTTCTGTCCTCTACTCATGTTCCTTGGCTGACTGTGCATTACTGAGCATTCATTACCTAGGTTACCTGCTTCCCTCCCATTGCCATTTAGATTCTCTGATCTAGACCTTCTTTACTTTTGACCACATGGCTTGTTTTGGCCTATTTCCTTGCTTATGATAAAATAAATTTTATTAGAATTCTTTCTGGTTGTATTTAAATAAGCTCACATGTTTAATTTTTTAAAAGGTCATTTAAAATTTTGTAAAATATTGGCACACATTAAATCACTAACTTCTGGGGAACAGAGGTTTTTTTTCTCCTTTTCAAAACAGTTGGTCCCTTGGGGGGGCGTGGCTGGTTCAGTTGGTGGACGATGTGACTCTTGATCTCGGGGTTGTAAGTTTGAGCCCCACACTGGGTATGGAGATCACCTAAAAATAAAATCTTAAAAAATATATAAAAACAGGTGGTCCACAAATCCCTGCTCTTCAGAAATTTGTCATATATACTTTGTACTTACATTTTCAAATACCGTATACCTTAACTTCTCCACTCCCCTTCACGTCCTTCTCCCTAAGTGCTGGTTAATAACACTGCAGTCTACAAATGGAAATTTTCTCTTTGTAGCTTGTGTCTGGCTGCCTGGAAATGATCGTGATGCCACAACTGTCAGTTTGCAGTTAGGCAACATAGCAGGAGGAACATGGAGGAGAAATAACCTCTATTTGTAAGTTAGCGTTTGTACAATGAGGAAAGCATAAATTTGTATGGCTCTCCTTTCATGACGCCCTCTTCTTCTGGATGGGGTGATATGACACCTCTGCCTATTCAAGAGAACTTGCTGTAATCTAGTGCCCATGTCTACACACTTTGGGATGCTTGCATATTCCACAGGTGACAGAGTCCATACTGCTGGGTGACCTTTGGAGGTCTCCAGTCTGCCAACCTTGCAGATATGGGCACCCAGGCTGGCATATGTGTTCAGGAATAGGGAACAGAGAGATCACTTTTAACTTATGATTCACAGCTATGTGGTTATGATACTTAAAGGGACAAGCCCCATTTCAAGTAAGGGTTTGGTGCCTTTGGTGGTACCCCCAGTGAAGTGTTTGCAACAGAATAGTCCCCCCCAATAATTATGTTTATTATTTGGGAGTCTTCTCTGCTATCAAGTATAAGAGAGCTTATTATGTAAACTGTATTCAGGAAACACTTTATTTTCAATCTTTTGATATTTTACCCCTGTCAAAATTCTACTGAAACACTTCTTTTCTAAAGGAGGCAATGGAGATTAGGCATTCCAGGGAGGATGAAATACTATAGACGCTTATGGTATATTTTATAACTATTTAGACCAATGTTTCCATGACTGTAGAGTAACAGTCCTCAGTTTAAAGTCTTGTACTCTTCCAAAGGTATATAGGTCAAGTTAAAGCAAACTGGAGGTTTTCCTAGACTCATTCCCTTAAAAATACCACACCCCCAGCTTTTGGCCCTTGCACTCAGGCCCTTCCTGGCAGTATTCCTTTCTCCCTCCCTGTCCATTGTAGTTTTGCTATGTTGTTGCAATAAGGGCTTCCAAAGTGTTCACTCCACCCTGCATTAAGCCCTTGCTTAGTGTCCATCACTCTGGGTTTATACTCCATGATTTGTCTCGGCTAAGGGACACTAGTAACCATGACACGAGCAGAGACTTAAAATGAGCTTCCTCATTTGGGCTACTGCTCTTTTGCTTCTTCTTTGGTAGTCCACAAACCACCATGTGGGGTAGCCTGGGCTAGCCTGTTGGAGGATGAGAGACCCCATGGCGGAGAGACCAAGTCATTGCCACTAGGCCCTCTAGAAAAAACAGCTTAACAATCACTAGACATGTGAGGCCATCCCAGAACATCCAGCATCAGCCCACCCAGACAAGACCAGAAGAGCCATCATTAATGTCCCAAATATCCCAGCCATCACATTCCACAAAATTGTCAGCAACGTATTTTGTTGTTCAATGTCCTTCAACTTCAAGGTGGTTTCTTACGCTGAAAGGGCTATGTGATACACGATCCCACCTACGGTCGGTGTGGTTTTCTATCACGTGCGGGGAAGCCGACCACACAATTGGCTGCTCTTCTTTCCTCTTCTTCCTCTATGGAAAATATCTTAGTCCAGTTCTTTAGTTACAAGGAACAAAATCCACTTGAGCTAGCTAAAAATAAAATGCTATGTGTGCCTATGTGCGTGTGCGCACGTGCACACACTGAGTGGGAGATGACAGATGGTTTTGATGACAGATAGGGTAGACAAGAAGTCTTTGTGCATCTGCTATTTGCCTGAGGTTCTACTGATCAAGGCCGGGCTCAGCTGGATGTCACAGCTTCAGGATGTGGCAGCTAGGGTGGCCCTTTTTCTCACTGCATGTCATGTACTGGATAGGGTGGTTCTGTTCCATGTGTGTTCTTTTTTTCCCTTGGTCAGGATATCTTGTTCTTAGGCATGTTCATCTTATGGAGATGGCATAAGTGCAAGAGAACAAATGGAAACATGCAAGGCCCATTAAGGCCTAGGTTCAAAATTGTCACAGTGGCACTTCCATCCAGATACCATTCACCAAAGCAAGTTACACGGCCAAGCCCAAAGTCAAAGTGGCAGGGAAATTACTTCACCCAGTATGAGACCATAGCAACTGTCTGCCTGCTGGTAGGGGTGAAAAATTGGGGCCAGCACTGCAACCTAGTATGCTTTTCCCTTTTCATGTCTTTGACATGCTCATCTTTGGCCCAGCAAAGATGGTCGTGGTGGTGACGAATGGTGATGAGCTGGAAGAGAGGAGTCCAAGGGCCAGAGGAACTAACTTATCTATAGGCATCTATAGGAATGGCTATAAGATTGTCAGCAGTCAGAAGGGCAGTTTAAAGAGAGATGGCAGATAGTGGCTGGCTCTGGATCAAAACTATTATTCCAGAACATCTGATATGGTGACACAGTTGCAATCTCTAGGCCATGTTATGGCCCTACAGTGGAGAGGGCCAGCCAGGTTGTTCAGGGAAGAGCTGTACTCCCTGGAATGAGCAAACTGCTGTGCACATTGAGAAAGCAACACAGATATACAGTCATACATCTGGCCAACATTGAAGAGGTCAGGGGCAAGGTGTTAGTACGACAGCAAGCATTGGCCCAAGACGAATAGGACAAGACTACTTCAGGCCCGAGGCCCCAGAAGGTCTGCTTTGGTCAGGCTTGGCTAGGGTCAGAGATGCAAGGTTATTGATGGTCCTCAGGGCATGGCAAGAAAGAAAAAAACCCATGGACCGATCCTGCTAGCTTGCATGGCTTTTTTGTCTTGCAAACCCACTGCTTGCTGCACCCAACCCACCATACCACTTGTCCAAGTGACTCAGTTGGCGATTTATCATGTTTCACCTTAGCAGTTTATTTGTCACATATGGATCACGTCGAAATTATGTCACCATTAACAAAAGTAAAATTCAGAGCAGCCTGATGTCCGTAGATTCTGATTGTTTAAATCAGGGTGACAAAGTCAGAAGACCCAGGAAGTAAGGATGACAACAGAGGGTTTTTTGTTTTTTTTTTTATGCCAAACAGATGGTAGGAGGAAAAGGCAATGAGAGTAAATCACTGGCAGGGGTTTACTCTGATAGTCCCAGAAGAGGCTCCTGATGTGAGCTAGTTACTAATGGCAGAAAGGAGGCTGGCGGGGGGGGTGGGGGGGCGCCTGGGGGGCTCAGTCGTTAAGCGTCTGCCTTCGGCTCAGGTCATGATCCCAGGGTCCTGGGATCGAGCCCGGCATCAGGCTCCCTGTTCGGCGGGAAGCCTGCTTCTCCTTCTCCCTCTCCCACTCTCCCTGCTTGTGTTCCCTCTCGCTGTGTCTCTCTCTGTCAAATAAATCAATAAAATCTTTAAAAAAAAAAAAAAGAAAAGAAAGGAGGCTGGGGCCTGACTGGAAGTGTTAGGGGAAAAGGGGGAGGAGCTTGTTCTGAGCACTTAGGGGAAGGCATGGACAAGGGCCCAGCAGTGGTGGGAACTCTTTCAACTTCCTCATCTCGGAATTCAGAGTAAGCTCTTGTTTACCTTTCCAGCCACACCCCACCCCCAACTTCCCCATCTGTACTCTACTCCTGCCAATGAGCCGGCTTTCCATTCCCCCCAAAGACGGCCTGTTCCTTCCCTGATTCTGTGCCTTTGACTGGGCTGCTCCCACCATCTAGGACGCTGTCTTTTCAGTGTTTGCCTGTCAAATTATTCTCATCCTTCAAAGCCTATCTCCAGTTCCACTTCTTCCATGAAGTGGATTCCTCAAGCAAATATGACCCGTTCCTACTTTACCTCCCAGAGTGCATCTCATAGTCTGTCTTGTATTGTCATTTTATCTATATTTGTCCTATCCATTCTTAATTTCTCCTCTTCCCTGTGTGATCAGTATCTATTGGATGTCCTGTATTTTATCTGGACCTATGAAAATGCATGTCCTCAAAGTGTCTGCTCTCAAAAGACTTTAGTTTGTCTAGAGGGAGATGCAGACTGGGAAACGGGAACTGCAACATGTGATAAAGACCAAACAGAAGTAAGCATA
Organism: Mirounga angustirostris; assembly: GCF_029215605.1. Lineage (NCBI taxonomy): Eukaryota > Metazoa > Chordata > Mammalia > Carnivora > Phocidae > Mirounga > Mirounga angustirostris. Next base: position 26,039,610 of record NW_026991719.1, on the reverse strand, counting down.
AGTGCTACTGGAGCCTCTAAGAGGGGAATTTGAACCAGCCTTCTGGAACCTGAATCCTGAGGGTAAAAGGCAGAAGTCATTCCAGCACGGCCAGCAGCATGTGCAAAGACCCTGGGGTTATTCACAAATTGCTTGTAAGGAGCAATACATAAAATATTTATGTTCACATCTTGGTACATTAATAACCTAAATGTATAAATTACATAAATACTTCCCTATTTGTTTTATTTTCTGGCAACCTTCAATAAGCGATCATTCATCCCCATTTATAAGTGAGGAAACCAGGTCAATCTGGGGTCAATCAAATTAAAATCAAATTAAAAGTAGCAGAGTAAGGACGACAACAGAGGTTTTTTGATGCCAGAGCTGTGCTCTTTCCTCTACATTTTGCCTCTCAGATCTGGCTCCTCCTGATAGAAGGAAAATGGGCAAAAGGTCAAGGAGAGGATCTGGAAGAAAAGATAGGAGCTGGAGGATAAATGACATAACCTTCACAAATTTTCCCCAAGACTACCTCTGCTTATGAAAGTATACAAAATCCAGTGTCTAGCAGATAGACCAGAGTATCTTAATCCTTTCCATGGACTGTACTTTTAAAGGTTCACACTGCTGGAGCCTCTGGGTGGCTCAGACGGTTGGTTGAGCACCCGACTCTTGGTTTTGGCTCAGGTCCTGATCTCATGGGTGGGGGGATAGAGCCTGCCCGACGGACTCCGTGCTCAACAGGGAGTCTGCTTAGATATTCTCTCCCTCTGCCCCTTCCCTCACCCACGCTCTCTCTGTCTAAAAATAAATAAAATCCTCAAAAAGAAATAAAGGTTCACACTGCCATTCACATAGGCAATAAAAAAGGGGGTGTCTATGCGCAGCATGACCTCTAACCTACTTAAAGAACTGACGTGGATGCAGTGATGGCAGCCAACGAGAATGTCGTAACATTCTAGTGTACAGAATTGGCTCAGAGTTGCCCAAATCACCTGACAGGAACTCTAACTTCAGGGCCAGGGCCATCCTAATGGTGCCCCTTAAAAAAAAAAAAGAGGCTATTACTATATTCTAACATAAAACAAAGTTTCACTTCATTTCTACTTACAAAATACACACGTGCCTTATACATTATGTAGCCGACCTAATAAAGGTTTTGTGAAATCTAACAAGATTGTTGTAACTCCAAAAGTTTTGGTGTCTACAGAGACAAGCACTGCCATCATCAGTAAAAGATGGAAACTGCAATTATCAAGCAAGAATATTGTACCTTAAATTAAATGTAAATTGCTCCCCTAATTCACAGCCTTGAATGATGGAATATTTGCATAGGAAGAAAACTTGGAGGTCACTCCTCACTTTCTATGTAAAAATTCTGACTAAGGGAAATTTGGTGATTTTTGCCTTGGGAACATTTCTTTGGGATTTTCATATACATGCTGCCATTTTATCTTTAAAACCTCGCAAAATGGACATGGCAGGTGGTATTCCGACTGCACAGATAAGAAAACAAAGCTCAAGGATTTTAAGCCTTGCTTATCAGCACAACAGTAATAAATGGATGCCAGGATTTTTGTGCTTTTTCCTGCACCCTGTGAGCCTTCATGAGTTTTTACTGATCTAAGGGAAATGACAGTAAGGAATAATAATAACAAAGAAAACATGTGGCATTTCACTGTGTTCTTTTTTCTTCTTTTTTAAAGATTTTATTTAGTTATTTGAGAGAACATAAGCAGGGGTGGGAGGGGGCAGAGGGAGAAGCAGACTCCCCGCTGAGCAGGGGTCCCACCAGGGCCTCAATCCTGGGACCCTGAGATCATGACCTGAGCCGAAGGCAGATGCTTAACTGACTGAGCCACCCAGGTGCCCCTTCAGTGTTTTCTTACTCAATCCAAAATGGAAATGGAGAGGGTTCTAGACTGGAGCTTGAGACTTATTTTCAGCAGTTATTGGCTTTGGGCTAATTTCTTACATGTGTTCATCTCTGGAGTCACAAGTCTGGAACTTGACCTGTCTCACAGGGTTGGTGTGAATCTCAAATGAGATGATGGATGGGAAACTGCTGTGTAAAGAACAAAATGTTAAGTGACTGGGTGGTGAAAACAAAGTCAGCATGATCCATGCTTCAGAAATGTTGGGGATAATAAAAACGTTAACTGTTTGCTACTAATCTGATGAGGGACATCTGTAACTTATAAAAGAGGAATGGACAACTTTAACAGCAGAAACAAGAATCCTGAGCACAAGAAGAAATATATATGCTCTTGTTTGGGAAGATAATATAATAAAAAAGGTATCTCACAAGTTAATTTTGAGATTTAATTCATTACTGATTAAAATTCCAACAGAGTGCTTAAGAGAACTTGACTATCTGTAAACTTTTTACGGAAAAACATGCAACCAAGCAATATTTTTAGAAGAAAAGAGAACAGTGTAGGATTTACTCTGCCAAACATTAAACAATTGTCATAAATTTCTGGTACTATTCTGAGAAAATAGAATGATAAAGTAGAATAGCATTAAAGAGTAGACTAACAACATTTTTAAGATGTCAATATATGGCATGTCAAGTGACACAAAGTAATAAAAATGAATCACTAATAAATGTGTTACAGAAAAATATGAAAACAGAGAAAAATAAATTTACAGAAATAACTTGTATCACATCCTAGAAATTTCAAATTAAAGAGTTAAATACTAAAAAGCCATCCACAGACAAAGCTAGAAGAAAGTGGAATCACAGATCTTAAGTCAGTTGTAGAAGGGAGGTAATTTTTTAGAATTAAAGTAATAAAAATAACTGTGGTGAAATAGATCTAATAAGAAGTGAAATGTTTTCCCACAATGAAGAATAATAAAATGAAAAACAACTGAGTGAGAAAGATACTTGTAACTGATGTGTAGGAACAGAAATTTTAGCCCCAAAATATGTAAGCAAGAGAGATACCGGTTTATAAAGGGAGTAACTATTTTCTAATGGAAGCATGGTCTAAGAATATGAATGCACGGTTATGTAAGAAGAAATATATCAAATGTTATTCAAAAGTTAAGCTTCCAGAAGAATTTCAAATTGTGTGAATTAGAGCAACTATGCGGTGTCATCTTAACTGTATTTAATTAGTAAAAATAAATCAATTGTTGACAGAGTTGTGTGAAAAAAAGCTATTTTTATACTTGGCTAATAGAATTCTAGTTGAAATTCGAAAGCATCTGAAAAACCACCGTGGAGAAATTGCTAGGCAAATCATGATATGTTTGGGCAATGAATTAATATTCCCAAAAGAAATGACATGTTACAACTATATAAATATGTGGAAGTAAATACATAAAATAATGTTATGTAAAACAAACAGTTGATACAATTGAACAATGTTGGTACCAGCCTTATAAAACTAACGAATCATTGAATACTACATCAAAAACTAATGATGTACTATATGTTGGCTAATTGAACATAATAAAAAAAATTAAAAAAAATTCATAGTATAAGCCACAGAGTTGGAAAGGACCCTGTTGCTAAAGAAGAAATAATTTTTAAACGAGGGTTTCTCCCCTCATTTAAACATTTTGGTTTGGCTCTATACCATTTAGCTGTAAAGTTAAAACATAAAAATATGAAAATACATTTAAAAAGTCAGGGATAAATAAGACTCTCCCTGGGGCTGTGCATTATTATTCTCAAATTTTTAAACATCTATACATTGTGGCTTATTTATTGCTATAACTGAATGTTTCTGTCCCCCCCAAATTCATATATTGAAATCTAATCCCCAATGTGATGGTGTTTGGGGGTGGGACCTTTGGGAGGTGATTAGGTCATGAGGACAGAGCCCTCATAAATGGGACTAGGGCCCTTATAAAAGTGCCCAGAGAGCTCCCTTGTCCCTCCTGCCATGTGAGGTGTTAGTGAGAAGACATATGAACCAGGAAGCAGTCTCTTACCAGACAATGAATCTTGGTGCCTTGATCTTGAACTTCCCAGCCTTCAGAAGTGTGAGAAATAAATTTTTTTTGAATAAACTATGTCTATGGTATTTCGTTATAGCAGCCCAAATGGACTTAGACATTTACTGTTTGTAATTGTGATACCTTTGGTCCTTTTTTCTTTTTTAAAAATTTTATTATTATTTTTTAAGTAATCTCTACACCCAACATGAGGCTCAAACTCACAACCCTGAGATGAAGAGCTGCATGCTCTACTACTGAGCCAGCCAGGTGCCCCTGATCCTTTTTTCTTGTATCAACTCAACCTGTAGACTTGGAGCTAGATGTATTCTTAGAGATCATCTAGTACAGCCTAATTATGAGAATGAGGACATTGAGGCCCAGGGAGATTTGCTCAAAGTCACAGAACTTGTCAGTTGCAAGTTAATTTTTAGATTATATACAAACAGTACTTATTTTGTTATAAACAGATTTGTCATTCCTCCCAATGAACATGTGAATCATCAAACAGAGCAACTCAATATAAGAAGTATTAGTACCTCAATCCTGTTCATAATTAAAGAAATGAAGATCAAAATAATGAAATGCTGTGTATCACTTATAAGGTTAGTAATAAATTAAAAATATATCCTGGTATCTAATGATGGTGAGAGTTGGGGAAATGGGCATTGCCATATTGTGATGGAGAGAGTGTCAGTAGATGCAGTGATTTCTGGAAGGCAGTTTGGCAATAGACAACAATCTTTTAAATGCACTTTTCATCCAGAAATACCACTGCTAGAAACATACCCTAGATGTATGCTTGCAAAAGTTCTTCAAAGTGTATTCAAAAGGATGTTCATTACATTATTATAGAGGGAAAAAAGAAATCATGAACGCATTTGTTAATTAGAAACTGGTCCAATAAGTTGGGAGTAGCCTTCAGATGGAATATTATACGACCACTAAAAATGAAATTGCGTATGTCACACTGGGAAAGATCTATAACGTAAACTAAGAGGAAAAAAGCAAGATACACAATCATGAATGGTCTCCGATATGTGTGGGAGAGACATACAGAAACACACACGCACACATATACAAACACACACACACATACATAAATTCTAAAAGAAAACACAAGAAACCCTGAAGAGTAGTTACCTTTGGAGAGAGGAATATGAAGAAGGAAAAGAGGAAAGCTTTTACTTAGTATCTTGTACTAACCTGTACAGTATGGATTTTCTACCTAGATATTTACATTAATGATATTTTAAAATTATCAGCAGACTTTACACAGATTGTAGAGTCATGGGTTAATATTTTTTTTTATGTTTCTTGTCTCAACTTAGTCCTTTTCTGTATATTTTCTTTAATTGCTTTGATAAAAAGAATAAACATTTAACTTTTATATTGAGTTACATCTGAACTGACCTGGAAAAACATCCATGAATTTTAAGGGAAAGAGGCAAGTTGCAAAGTGAAATTTTTCATTGAAAAAAAAAAAAAAACCTGGGGAAGAATACATATTACATTATAACCTTAGATGGGCAGGATTGGTGAAGAAGGACAGAAAACCTCTTTTTTAAGTAAAAAAATTAATAAGGTAAAAAATTAATAAGGTAAAAAAATTAAAGGACAAATGTTGCCAAGGAGCCAGGTGGGGCCTGTTTTACTTCCCTAAGGACTGCTGCTGTAACAAATTACCACAAACTTGGTGGCTTAAAGCAACTCGCATTTATTACCTTACAGTAATAAGGTACTTGCGCGCTCTAGGGGAGAACCTGTGTTCTTGCTCTTTCCAGCTTCCCGGGGCTGCTTGCATTCCTGGACTCAGGCCATTTTCAAAGTGAGCAATGCCAGTCCCATCTTTCTCATATGACATCATTCTGACACTCTTTTTTTCCATTTTTAATGACCCTTGTGATTACACTGGGCCCACCGAATAATCCAGGAAAATTTCCCTATCATGGTGTCAACTGATGAGCAATCTTAATTCAACCCCCAAGCTCAATTCCCTTTTGCCATGTAAGGATACATAGGTGAAGACTCCAGAGGTCAGGACACGGACATTTGGGGACAACCATTATTCTGCCTACCATAGAATGTCAGGACACCGGCCACTTCCGGGACTACGCAAGGATGGTCCCAACATGAGCCACAGGGGCTGGAATGCTAGTAATTTATCTGGAGAGGATGAATGTGGCTTTATAATCTCAGTCTGACCGTATGTCTAGTATAGCCTGAAGGAAAACTTGTTAAGCTAGTTTTGTACCTACGTTGTTGAACCTGGAAGCAAAGAGGACTCCCAATTGTTCAAACCCTTTACTTCCCCTCCCCCATTTAAAATTTTTCAGGTGTATTTACCAGCCCTATGTCTGCATCAGGGCTTCTGCTCTTGTGTGGAGTTCTTCATCCACCAACACAACCACATCCCTAGAGTGAAAATAGGTCACCGCAGTACTCCATCCCCAGCACGCTTCCTGAGAAAGTTCTACCCCTCACGAGCACCCCTGCTGAAATACTTCTCATCACTCTTCACTGATAAATGGTGTGAGTGAGGAACACTTTTTTGAGGTGTATATGTGTGATATACACACAGACATGCATATACAAAATCTACTCTGGAGGTTTAGGTAAGAAAAGAGACAGAGAATACAATTTGACTTCAAATAGAAATCCCATGCAAAATTAAGGAGTAAAAGTTAATTTGAAGATAATAAGAGAAACTACCTGTACAACGAAACAAAACCATACCACTGAGGAATATCCATTCTTTTCTAAGGTCTCAAGTGCACATTTTTTGTGAACAATTATATAATTTCCCCCCTAAAGTTAATCATCCCTTCTAATTTCGTGGCATTAGTAATATTCAACTTGGAATTTGAAAAGGAGGTCAGAAAAAAAATCACCATCTGAAATGGAGCTAATGTGAATCAAGATGGGAGAGATTAATCATGAACAAGAGTGGATCTGCTTAGAGAAGTGGTATGGGTTAGGAGGGAAATAAGCCAGAACTTAAGTACTTATCTTTGGACTCCCAGTTCCAAAAGTTATACTCTTTAAAGTGGAGACAAAATGCTGATCAGCTGCCTTTCAGAGGGATGGGCAAAGCTTCCAGGATGGGGTGGCTGTCCCAAAGAGGAGATTCCCTCTTTGGCAAAGAACAGGATTAGAGTCTCCTGTTTGGGAGGGCACTTCCTGTATTTGATCTATGTGGTCTCAGGTAAAGGTGTGGGCTCATCACAGTCTCTTAGCAAATATTCACTTGCTGACTGATGTGGGGTGTTTCTCCAGTGTAATGTTCTTTTTGATTTGGCTTAAAGGTGAAAAACATTAGAAACCAGGTGACAGCCTCCACAGTAGTAGATTCACAAGGAAATGATGTCAGGAGAGCAGGGGATGAAGAGGGTTTGGAGTGGGCTAAGGCCTGGAAATTTTGCATGGCTTTGGGCACGTAAATCTGGGGAAAGGCAACTGAGAAACACACAATTCCTATGTCATTTTTTAAGGCAACATAAAGAGCTCCTTTCATCTGCATGGGGCTTTTTATGTAATGTGGGTGTGTGTACTGGGTTGGGACAATGAACAGGGAGCACATGCGTGCCGTTCTCCACGCGGGCCTACTAGAACATTCCTGTCACCACTGCCTCGCTCTCCCATTTCCTCCCTCTCTATCCATCATATGGAAAGAAGGGGAGCAACAAAGCCCAAGTCAAACTACACTTAGTAAAAAGCCATGTATCCTTGGGCAGTTAGCATATATTATTTAAATATGTTGTACTTTCTTCAGCAGCACATAGACTAAAATGGGAACGCTACAGAGATTAGAATGGCCCCTGTGTAAGGATGACAGGCAAATTCATAAACTGCTCCATATTTTTGTATGTTAACTAACTGGAGTTAAAATAAAAACTAGGGGCGCCTGGGTGGCTCAGTCAGTTAAGCGTCTGCCTTTCAGCTCAGGTCATGATCCCAGGGTCCTGGGATCAAGCCCTGCGTTGGGCTCTCCGCTCAGCAGGGAGCCTGCTTCTCCCTCTGCCTCTCCTCCTGGCTTGTGCTTTCTTTCTCATTCTCTCTCTCTCAGATAAATAACTCAATCTTAAAAAAAAATAAAAACTTAAAAAAATATGTTGCTGGTGCTGATGACATATCCCCAAAAGGTTATGTAATCTGCTTGTGAAATGCACAACAAAGAAAGGTTATATCTTTATTGGCAATTGTAAGTTACACACCTCTTGTTCCCCACCCCCCCTCACCCCACACTCATAGTGACTGTATATCAACTTGTCCATCAACTTTGGAGTCCAGAACAAAAGGCACATCAACTAAAAGAGAGAACAGTTTTATTCTGTTAAAGAATAAAAGAAGGTCAACCCTAATGACTTCTCTAAAGATTTCCTGAGTTAAGAGCAAAAAAAAAAAAAAATCTTTAGCATTCGAAATTTAATGGTGCCACGCTTTGTTTTCTCTTTGCCAAATAAGGTTTAAGTCAAGGCTTATCTTTCTTGTCTGTGGGTCCTTACTGTTGGAAATTTTGAGGGTGCACTAAGCTTATCCTGACTATAGGTCAAAACTAGTTAAATGTCCTTCAGCAAGAAGGAACATGTTGAGAAATCGCAAATCATTGCTCTGTTTACATTTCTATTATAAAAGTTAAATATTTGTTCTAAGTCAAAGATTATTACTTTCAGTCACTTTTTTTAATGAAAGTCATTTAGTGAAGCTACTCCAAAGCTAGAACATGAAACTTCTTTTTTTTCTTATTCTATTGTACAGAAGCAGTTAGAATTCAGTCCCTGCTCTAACCTGCAGAGACCCCTAACTTAATACAGAACTAGATTTTTTGGTGTATTTTGTCTTTGTTGGACAATACTAATGGATTTTTTTAAAAGATTTTATTTATTGGGCGCCTGGGTGGCTCAGTTGCTTAAACGACTGCCTTCGGCTCAGGTCATGATCCTGGAGTCCCTGGATCGAGTCCCACATCGGGCTCCCTGCTCAGCAGGGAGTCTGCTTCTCCCTCTGACCCTCCCGACCCTCCCCCCTCTCATGTGCTCTCTCTCTCTCTCAAATAAATAAATAAAATCTTTAAAAAAAAAGATTTTATTTATTTATTTGAGAGAGAGAGAGAGAGAGCGAACACAAGTTGTGGGCAGAGGCAGAGGGAGAGGGAAAAGCGGACTCCCCGCTGAGCAGGGAGCCCAACACAGGGCTAGATCCTAGGACCCTGAGATCATGACTTGACACTCAATCAATTGAGCCACCCAGGCACCCCATGGATTTGTTAATTATTCCTTGGAAATCAAGAGGTAGTTATAGAAGACCGAGTGGGGGGTGGGGAAAAGAATTACTCAGGTGAGGAAGTCTGCAAATTTAGTTTGAAGGCCATAACTTATTAACTGGATAACCTTGGGCAATAGATTAATCTGAATCACCTCTGATCTGAATGATATGAATTGCAGATGATTTGAAGGAACGGTAACTGTAAAACCCTAACATGGACTAATTAGTATACTAGTATACTAGTAATTAGGTCCTAAAAAGGAGTTAGACTGCCTGGGTTCAAATCCCAGCTCAATTGCCTAATGCACTGTGAACAGGAGTAAGTTACTTAACCTCTCTGTGCATCACTTCGCCATCCATAAAATGTAGATGAAAATAGCACCTATCCACAGAGGTACAATGGTTTAATGAGCTAGGATACAAAGAGCACATAGAAAGGACTACACAAGAGTTAGTTATTATGCTGAGCGGCCTTAATATTGAAATTGGTTAATGATCATTCCATTAACAGAATAATTTGTCATACATCATGCTTGAATGTAACCATCAAGAAGGAGAAAAGAAAAACCTTTATGGATGACAACCTAAACCATATACACCCAAAGAGCTTACTGTCTACACTCAGTAATGTGACTTTATTACTTCATACTTTGCTGTCTTCACCTTAACTTGCTGTCTCAGCAGATTCTTGCCCAAGAAGATAACAGTTGCAAATAACTTTATTGCTCACTCCAAGAACTTCCTGAAAGACACATCACTCCCTGCCGGACTCTGAATTCCTTGCCTTAAAAATCCTCACCTCGTTGTGGTCACCAATCCTAAATTATGACATCGCCATCCTTACCTAATCCTAACCAAGACTTCCTCACGAAAGGCCTTCCTTAAGCCAGACTAGAATATCTCCTAACATCCTGGCTTCACCTCCCTACCCAAAGTTCTGTCAAGGTTGCTCTCTTTTACTGCAGTAAGGGTAAACCCAGCTTTGTCTTATCAACAAGTTATCTTGGTGATACCTGTGGAGAGCCAGTATTCCACGTGGATTAGTGAACTGAACTCTGGAACCAGAATTAGAAGCGAGGAGTTGAAATCACAGCCCTACCATGTGGACAAGTTACTAATTTTCAGATGCCTCTTCTGTAAAATGTACATGTATAAAATGTATACATACATGTATAGTGTGTACACAAGTGCTCACTGGGTAAGGAACGCTTAATGAATGTTTCTTACATTGCCCTTCCTCTTCTTTTTGGTTGCCTGCTGGGGAGGGGTAAGTTGGGTAAATGACTATACTGTTAGTCTGCTCAAGCCGTCCCTTTCAGGTAAACCCTTGTTGGCCCTCATCAGCCACCTTGTAAATACAGCCAGTGAGGTGAAGACCGTGGAGGATGGGGATACTCCTTCCTACCTGAGATACCATAGTTTCCTTTCTTCCTTCGGTCCTCCCTCCTTCCCTCCCTTTCTTTTTTCCTCCCTTTCTTCCTTCCCCCTCCCTTTCATTCTTCCTTTCTTCCTTAAGGTTTATTTATTTTAGAGAGAGAAAGAGAGCACGCACACATGAGCAGGAGGGGCAGAGGGAGAGGAAGAGAGAGACTCTCAAGCTAACTCTGCACTGAGCATAGAGCCCAAGGCAGGGCTCGATCTCATGGTCCCGAGATCACAACTTGAGTGAAACCAAGAGTTGGATGTTTAACCGACTGCGCCACCCAGATGCCCCACCATAGTTTTCTGAAGGGAATACAGGTGGGACCCAGAGCAAGTATTAAACTGTATTTAGGGACACCTGGGTGGCTCAGTCAGTTGAGCATCTGCCTTTGGCTCAGGTCATGATCCCAGAGTCCTGGGATTGAGTTCTGGCATCAAGCTCCTACCTCAGCTCCTACCTTTGTCCCTCCCCCTGCTTGCGTGCTCGTGTGTGCGCTCTCTCTCTCTCTCTCTCTAATAAATAAATTAAAAAAAACCCCTGTTTTTATCTGCAGAGAGATAGTAACTGATCCAAAATCCTATGGCTGGAGGAATGAGAAGGACCAACACTCAGCTCCTTTGTTCCTCAGAACCTTGCAGGCATGTGGGAGGTGAGCTATATGGTCATCTCCCAGGTCTTCATCACTTTGTGCACTGCCTCCTCTCCTCCTTTCTCACTTCCTGTGCCAGTTATTGCTTCCTTGATGTTCAGGTCCAAATTTACCCTTTTCACCTGCAGGTGGGAAAATGGGTCAGGACCCTTGAAACTGTCCTCTGCTGGCTGCAGTGTTAAGCTTTGTAAGGGGTTTGAGGAGACACTGCAGGAGGAAAGGGTTTCCCATCATGCTCTGATGGGCTTTCTCTGCAGGACCATTTAGATGGTGGGCTTCACCAGTACACAGGTCCCACAGTGCACAGAAGCTGTCAGCATCTATTGTCCAGAAGTTGCCCCTGGCACCCATCGGGAGTGGTTTTATAGCAGGGTGCCTCTTGTGAGACACCCCCCTGTGAACGGCTTCCCAGGAATCCTAGAGGATAGATTTTCTCTTGCAAGTTACCAGTGGGTTTCTGGCAACTTCTACTGGCTTGACACCACAATGACTTCTCTTTCATCCACTTAGTCATGACCCTGACTTCTCAAAAAGATCTGGATTTCAGCCTTCAGGGAGGGGTATCTTCCTTGGGCACTCTATGTTGAGTCTAGGGGTTTCAAATGCCCCTGTTTCTTCTCTTCCTATCTTCTGTAGCATTCTCTTCACCTTTTAAAAAAGTTTTTATTTAAATTCCAGTTAACACACAGTGTTATATTAGTTTCAGGCGTACAATATAGCGATTCAATGCTTCCATACATCACCCTGTGCACAACAAAACAAGCACACTCCTTAATCCCCATCACCTGTTTAACCTTCCCCTCTGGTAACCCTCAGTTTGTTCTCTATAGTTAAGAGTCTGTTTCTTGGTTTGCTTTTCTCTCTCTTTTTCCCTTCACTCATTTGTTTTGTTTCTTAAATTCCACATGTGAGTGAAATCACATGGTATTTGTCTTTCTTTGACTTATTTTGCTTAGCATGATATTCTCTAGCTCCATACTCATCGTTGCAAATGGCAAGATTTCATTCTTTTCTATGGCTGGGGGGAGGGGCAAAGGGAGAGGAAGAGAGAGAATCTTTTTTTTTTTAAATTTATTTATTTGACAGAGAGAGACACAGCGAGAGAGGGAACACAAGCAGGGGGAGTGGGAGAGGGAGAAGCAGGCTTCCCGTGGAGCTAGGAGCCCGATGCGGGGCTCGATCCCAGGACCCTGGGATCATGACCTGAGCCACCCAGGTGCCCCGGAAGAGAGAGAATCTTAAAGGAAGCTCCACGCCCAGCCTGGAGCCCATTACAGGGCTCAATCTCATGACCCTGAGATCACGACCTGAGCTGAAATCAAGAATCAGACACTTGGGCGCCTGGGTGGCTCAGTTGGTTAAGTGACTGCCTTCGGCTCAGATCATGATCCTGGAGTCCCGGGATCGAGTCCCGCATCGGGCTCCCTGCTCAGCAGGGAGTCTGCTTCTCCCTCTGACCCTCCTCCCTCTCATGCTCTCTGTTTCTCATTCTCTTTCTCAAAATAAATAAATTAAAAAAATCTTAAAAAAAAAAAAAAAGAATCAGACACTTAATTGACTGAACCACCCAGGCCACCCTGAGCTTCTAAAGAATTTAAAATCATTGATTTTATATCTTACCACTTTACTGAATTCGTGTATGAGTTCTAGCAGTTTTGGGGTCGAGTCTTTTGGGTTGCATTTCTATGCACCAACAAGAAGACAGAAGAAAGAGAAATTAAGGAGTCGATCCCATTTACAATTACGCCCAAAACCATAAGATACCTAGGAATAAATCTGACCAAAGAGGCAAAGAATCTGTACTCAGAAAACTATAGAATACTCACGAAAGAAATCGAGGAAGACACAAAGAAATGGAAAAACATTCCATGCTCATGGATTGGAAGAACAAATATTGTGAAAATGTCTAGGCTACCTAGAGCAATCTACACACTCAGTGCAATCCCTATCAAAATACCATCAACTTTTTTCAAAGAAATGGAAAAATAATCCTAAAATTTGTATGGAACCAGGAAAGACTCCGAATAGCCAGAGGAATGTTGAAAAAGAAAACCAAAGCTGGTGGCATCACAATGCCGGACTCCAAGCTCTATTACAAAGCTGTCATCATCAACACAGTATGGTACTGGCACAAAAGCAGACACATAGATCAATGGAACAGAATAGAGAGCCCAGAAATGGACCCTCAATTCTACGGTCAACTAATCTTCGACAAAGCAGGAAAAAAATGTCCAACGGAAAAAAGATAGTCTCTTCAACAAATGGTGTTGGGAAATTGGACAGCCACATGCAGAAGAATGAAACTGGACCATTTCCTTACACCACACACAAAAATAGACTCAAAATGGATTAAAGACTAAAATGTGAGACAGGAGTCCATCAAAATCCTAGAGGAGAACACAGGCAGCAACCTCTTCAACCTCAGCCGCAGCAACTTCTTCCTAGACACATCGCCAAAGGCAAGGGAAGCAAGGGCAAAAATGAACTATTGGGACTTCATCAAGATAAAAAGCTTCTGCACAGCAAAGGAAACAGTCAACAAAACCAAAAGGCAACTGACAGAAATGGGAGAAGATATTTGCAAACGACATATCACATAAAGGGCTAGTATCCAAAATCTATAAAGAACTTATCAAACTCAACACCCAAAGAACAAATAATCCAATCAAGAAATGGGCAGAAGACATGAACAGACATTTTTCCAAAGAAGACATCCAAATGGCCAACAGACACATGAAAAAGTGTTCAACATCACTTGGCATCAGGGAACTCCAAATCAAAACCTCAATGAGATGCCACCTCACACCAGTCAGAATGGCTAAAATTAACAAGTCAGGAAATGACAGATGTTGGCGAGGACTTGGAGAAAGGGGAACCCTCCTACACTGTTGGTGGGAATGCAAACTGGTGCAGCCACTCCGGAAAACAGTATGGAGGTGCCTCAAAAAGTTGAAAATAGGGGTGCCTGGGTGGCTCAGTCGTTAAGCGTCTGCCTTTGGCTCAGGTCATGATCCCAGGGTCCTGGCGATCCCAGGACCCCGCATCGGGCTCCCTGCTTGGCAGGAAGCCTGCTTCTCCCTCTCCCACTCCCCCTGCTTGTGTTCCCTCTCTTGCTGTCTCTCTTTCTCTGTCAAATAAATAAATAAAAAATCTTAAAAAAAAAAAAGTGAAAATAGAGCTACCCTATGACCCAGCAATTGCCCTACTGGGTATTTACCCCAAAGATACAAATGTAGGGGCGCCTGGGTGGCTCAGTTGGTTAAGCGACTGCCTTCGGCTCAGGTCATGATCCCAGGGTCCTGGGATCGAGCGCCGCATCTGGCTCCCTGCTTGGCGGGAAGCCTCCTTCTCCCTCTCCGACTCCCCCTGTTGGTGTTCTCTCTCTGTCAATTAAATACATAAATAAAATCTTTAAAAAAAAAAAGATACAAATGTAGTGATCCAAAGGGGTACTTGTACCCCAATGTTTATAGCAGCAATGTCCACAATAGCCAAACTATGGAAAGAGCCAAGAAATCCATCAACAGATGAATGGATAAAGAAGATGTGGTATATATACACAATAGAATATTATGCAGGCATCAAAAAACCCCCAAATCTTGCCATTTGCAACGACGTGGATGGAACTAGAGGGTATTATGCTAAGCAAAATAAGTCAATCAGAGAAAGACAAGTATCATATGATCTCACTGATATGTGGAATTTGAGAAACAAGGCAGAGGATCATAGGGGAAGGAAGGAAAAAATGAAACAAGATGAAACCAGAGAGGGAGACCAACCATAAGAGACTCTTAATCTCAGGAAATAAACTTAGGGTTGCTGGAGTGGTGGGGATGGGAGGGATGGGGTGGCTGGGTGATAGTCATTGGGGAGGGTATGTGCTATGGTGAGCGCTGTGAATTGTGTAAGACTGTTGAATCACAGACCTGTATCTCTGAAACAAATAATACATTATATGTTTAAAAAAAAAAAAAAGAGAGATAATAGTAGGAAGGGAAAAACGAAGGGGGGGAATCAGAAGGGGAGACAAACCATGAGAGACTATGGATTCTGAGAAACAAACTGAGGGTTCTAGAGGGGAGGGGGGTGGGGGGATGGGTCAGCCCAGTGATGGGTATTAAAGAGGGCACGTTCTGCATGGAGCACTGGGTGTTATACGCAAACAATGAATCATGGAACACTACATCAAAAACTAATGATGTAATGTATCGTGACTAACGTAACATAATAAAATTTAAAAAAAAAATCCTTTATATTTTTATTTTCGAGACACAGCAAGAGAGGGAACACAAGCAGGGGGAGTGGGAGAGGGGGAAGCAGGCTTCCCGTGGAGCAGGGAGCCTGATGCGGGGCTTGATCCCAGGACCCTGGGACCATGACCTGAGCTGAAGGCAGACACTTAACGACTGAGCCACCCAGGTGCCCTCCCAAAAAAATCTTTAAAAAAAAAAACAATAAAAAGGAATGGGCTAGTGGTACATACAGCAACAAAGATGAATTTCAAAATACTTTTGCTGTATTAAAAAGTCAAACAGAAATGAGTATGCACTGCATGATTCCACTTATATAAAACTCTGAAATATGCAAACTAATCACCAGCAACAAAAAATACACCAGGGGTTGCCTGGGCCAAGGGGATGAAGAGTGCAGGAGGGAAAGATTACAAAGGGATGTGAAGAAGCTTTTGGGAGTGAAATATTCTTTATCTTTTTTTTTAAAGATTTTATTTATTTGAGACAGGGAGAGAGAGAGTGCGCACACGCACAAGACCGGGAGGAGGGAGAAGCAGGTTCCCCGCCGAGCAGGGAGTCTGATGCGGGGCTCCATCCCAGGACCCTGGGATCATGACTCGAGCCGAAGGCAGATGCTTAACCAACTGAGCCACCCAGACAGCCCTTTACTGATTACTTTTTAATGTTAAACCAGCCTTGTAGGGGTGCCTGGGTGGCTCAGTTGGTTAAGCATCTGCCTTTGGCTCAGGTCATAATCCCAAGGTCCTGGGATGGAGCCCCATATCGGGCTCTCTGCTCAGCGGGGAGCCTGCTTCTCCCTCTGACTGCTATTCCAGCTGCTTGTGCTCAATCTCTCTGTGTCAAATAAATAAATAAAATATTTAAAAAAATAAAAAAAACCCCAGCCTTGTATTCCTGGGTGAACCCAACTTGATCATGATGTATTATCCTTTTTATATATTATCGGATTCAATTTTCTGGGGCAATCATAGGGCTTACCTAGCATGTTTCCTGTTTTTCAGGGATTACTGTCCTTCATTGTCTAATGTCCAATGTTTTGAAAACTGTTGTTTCATAACTTTGTTCCTGTAAATCCAGGCCCTGTTACTCCATCTTTTCTAGCAACAGAAATCCAAATGATGCATTAACATAAATGCTCAAGCAATCATGGCAAAAACTGTCTCTTAGTCTGCAAGCCAAACAAGGTGTATGTTTCCATATTAAGTCACAGATGAGACTCAGGAACAGAGTAAATGGAAATAAAAATCCAAGGCTCAGGAGGCATCTTCAGGTTTGAGGAAGTTAGACTTTGATGGTGTTGCTAACACTTCTATTTAAAAAATAAATTACACATCTAAGGAAGGTAGAAATAAGTCTCCTTCTGTTGGTTTATTTATTTATTTATTTATTTATTTATTTATTTATTTATTTATTTATTTATTAAGGGAGCACCCCAGGTAACCAAAGTTTGGCTTCTAATTTTTTTTTTTTTTAAGATTTTATTTATTTATTCGACAGAGAGAGAGACAGCGAGAGCAGGAACACAAGCAGAGGCAGAGAGAGAGGGACAAGCGGGCCCCCTGCTGAACAGAGAGCCCGATGCGGGGCTCGATCCCAGGACTCTGGGATCATGACCTGAGCCGAAGGCAGCCGCTTAACCGACTGAGCCACCCAGGTGCCCCTGTTGGTATATTTATTTTAAGAGAAGATATTGTTGGTGTGTATCCACACACATACATACACAGGAGTGTGGAAACACAGTGAAACTAAATTAAGATTAAAAAAAACTTTCTATTGGTGTACTTCACACTGAAATCCTTTAGACTGAACCTAGGCCCTCCAAAAAAAAAAAAAAATCAGTCAAGGGTGGTATCATATAGGTTAAAAGGCATTCAATATTCATAGAATTGCTCATCACAGAAGCTCAACTTTTAAGATAAGTATACTTGTTACTGGTTGTTCCATAAGCTCAGGAATACTTCAGCTTTGAGAATATATTCCAACTACTCCAATCTTACTGAACTGCAAGGCAAAATTAAACCTCCCCAGCAAAAGTAGTGGTTCCAGAAACATCTGGTGTTTATAAACAGAAGTTTGTGGGTGACGACCGTGTCTCCCTAATTTGTTAGCTGTTCAATACTGCATTGACTGACAGACTGGAGTGATCTGAAAGCTAGCACTTAATTATGTTGGCCAATTTAGCTAGAGTCACTCTCCTAGAGTATTCATTTTCTTTTCCTAGGGGCTTTAGTTTAATTTCACTTTTCAATGATGTATTTATTAACGCATATACTGGTGCTTTTAGGAAGGTTTTGAGATACGGTCTCAGGATCTGTGTGAAGGCTCAAGCCCAGCAGGAAGAAGACACTGCTGGAATGGCTTCATCTAGACACATTCTTTTTATCTCTGCAGTAACTCACTTTTCACAATGTGAACTGAGCTCCCTCTGAGAGGGGTGGATAAACCCTTTTTGCTTCAGTCATACTTGACTGTTTTATTAGGCAAAGAACCAAGGGTAGGCTACCATCATAATTTTTTAAATCTTAAATTTAATCTCCTTTGAATACAATGAAATCTCAGCCACTGGAACACATTAATTAATCCAGCACTTTATACATATGACAGTCTGAGATCTCCTGGCTCACATTTTCCTTCAATGAACTTTCCATTTTTCCAAAATGCAATATTTATGAAGCGCTAAATTTCTCTGTTCAAAAGACCATTAGTAGAATGACAACATAGTTTAAAGAGATATTAACAAGATTGCATACTTTGAGCTCTGGTTTCAGATTGACCTAAATTTGAATCTTGGCTTTATTACTTAACAGCTGTATTAAGTGCTTCAGTTTCCTCATTTGTTTATTTTTTTTCCCTGAAGATTTATTTACCCATTTGAGAGAGAGAGCGGGGGGAGGTGGAGGGGAAGAGAGAGAATCTCCGGCAGACTCCCCACTAAGCGCAGAGCCTGATGTGGGGCTCGACCCCACGACCCCAAGATCATGACCTGAGCCGAAATCAAGAGTTAGCCACTCAACTGACTGAACCACCCAGGCACCACCTCATTCTTCTAGCTTATATGAATTTTATTTGTAGACAACCTACCTGACATGTTTATTTTTTACTTTTTTTTTTTTTTTAATAAATGGCTTCACTCCAAATAAGTCAAGGTCGAAATAAATGAAGAGCCCAAGGTGGTATCAGTCCCATTCATCTAAGTCCTGATGTCGTGTGGCTGAAGAGCTGCAGCTTCTTATGGCAACAGGTGATACATCCAAAGTCATAGCCAAGTTCATTAACATGTTTCCATTTCTACACCATCCTTAAAGGAAATCCTATATGGGGTCACACCATCCCCAGAATAGTCCAGCAGAGCAACCATGCTACCTCGGTTCGTGTTTTCATCAACGGAGAACGGGTAGTTTTTGCAGTTAGCGAGGATGTGCTTGATTTGTTCTGCAGCCCGTCATAAAAGGTTTTCCTTTTTCTGGCCTCTGTTCTTCAAGTTTGCCTTTGATCGATTTCATGTAATCTCTGACGTACTTCTCGTAGGCTTCTTCGGTGCAGCTGGTTTCTGCCAGTGATGTTTCAGGACAGTAGCAACACCAGGCATGACTGTGCTTTCTGTACCTTCACCCTCGGAGGTGGAGGCATTTCCCACAGTGAGCGGGTGATCAGTGTTACCCTCCGTCCTCTTGACCGTCCTCTCCTCCACCTCCAGGCACAGCCTCTGTACCATCTCCCAGATCTTGTAGATGGTGGACAACATCTCATCCTAGCAGATGAGGTCCTGGGAGTTGATCATGATGGTGGCTGGAGAAAAAGGATGGTGGTGCTAGCTTAGCAGGAGCCGGGAGCTCTGAGCAAACGTGGTGCAGCCAGAGCAGTGCTGGGAAGAGGGTGGAGAGGGTGAGAAGAAAGCTCAGTTTCCTCATTTTTAAAAATGGGATATGGGGGTGCCTGGGTGGCTCAGTCGTTCAGCGTCTGCCTTCGGCTCAGGTCATGATCCCAGGGTCCTGGGATCGAGCCCCGCATCGGGCTCCCTGCTCGGCGGGAAGCCCGCTTCTCCCTCTCCCACTCCCCCTGCTTGTGTTCCCTCTCTAGCTGTCTCTCTCTCTCTCTCTGTCAAATAAATAAATAAAATCTTAAAAAAAAAAAAAGGGATATGACTAGTATCTAATTCATGAGGACATGGAAATGAATAAATGAAATAAAATATGTAAAGGGCTTCGTAGTGTGTCCAAAACATGGCAAATGCTTAAGGAATTATATTTTTGTGTCAGATTAAGAGCAAAATAGTGAGAATGTTTTCAAGGTAATGTAGATCTTTTAAAAAGACAAAAAAATTCTGGTTTTCCTGGGAAAATAACAAATGGAAGTAGGCTATTGGAGTTTGGTGACCTTGACCCTCTGAGGATGATCCTGCTCAGTTTCTTTGCTTCTAAGTCTTTGCCTGGCCACCTGCTTCTCCTGCATACACAATATAAATGGAATAAACTGACTTTCATGTGCCATCACTTGCTTCCCTGGGAGAATCCAGAAAAATCCATGTCACAAAGTAAGATGTAAACGGCACGCTTGAGTGTGCAGAGCACACAGCTGCACATGGAACCATTTGACATTCATGTAACCATCACTCCTTCCACACTGACCACATCAGGGATCCAAAAACTCCATGGTGAAGACTAGGATGTGAATGACTTATCTTAAGTACACAGTGCCTACAACCATACTCAGTCTACTTGTATGTGCCCAAAATTTCCCTGTACATGAGCATGGATAGAAAGGTCCCTGGTGCAGACTGTGATGTGAATGGCACTAAATGAGTTTGGAGTGCAATTAACAGCAAATGGAATAGGTTTAATTTATTGTGGCCATTACATACCTCCATGGTAAGAAGCAAGGAGTCCACGAATATGCATGGAGTAGGTAAGACAGTGAATTGCACTCCTTCAGTTGTGCATTGCACTGAACTGCGTGTGGAATAAGTCTACTTTCGTGTGGGCATTACTTATTACAACTTTAAGAATAGAGGAGTCTAGAAAACACCATGGACTAGACCACAGAGTCAATGAAATCCATTCATTTGTGCACTGCATGCGTTTGTGTATTGAATATATCTACTTTCATTTGGTAATCTCTTACCCCTATATGAACCTCAGAAATACACATTGTATATAATATATATAGAATAATAGTATATGAATGGCACCCTGTGAGTTGTGCAGTGTACCCAAAGTTCAAGGAATATTTCATTTTTATGATGCCCTTGGTTATCTCCACATTGATCATATCAGAAGTCCAGAAATATCCATGGCACCAGACTGTTGTATGAGTGGCAATGCTTGAACATGCTGGACAAAGAACCACTCATGGGATAAATCTAGTTTGATGAGACCATCATTTTCCCTACATTGGGAATATAAACAGGAAAGATCCATGATATAGACTGATAGGGATGGCAGCCTTGGAGTGTATAGTGCACACAATTTTTCATGGAACAGTCCTTTTTTAAAAAATTGATATAACATTAGTTTCCAGTGTAGAATGTAACAATTTGATATTTGTATATAATGCAAAATGTTCACAATAAATCCAGTTACTATCCATCACCATACATAGGTGCAAGGGTTTTGTGTTTTATTTTTTTAAGATTTTATTTATTTATTTGACACACAGAGAGAGAGCACAAGCAGGGAAAGCAGCAGGGAGAGGGAGAGGGAGAAGCAGGCTTCCTGCTGAGCAGGGAGCCCAATGTGGTGCTCGATCCCAGGACCCTGGGATCATGACCTGAGCCGAAGGCAGACGCTTAACGACTGAGCCACCCGGGCACCTTTGATCGAGTTCATGTAAGTTTTTTTTTTTTCCTCATGATGAGAACTTTCAAGATTTACTCTCCTAGCTACTTTCTTTTTTATTTTTTAAAGATTATTTGTTTATTTGAGAGCGAGCACGAGCGTGTGTGGGGGGAGGCAGAGAGAGAGGGAGAGGCAGACTCCCCGCTGAGCAGGGAGCCAGACAGGACCCTGAGATCATGACCTGAGCTGAAGGCAGAGGCTTAACGGACTGAGCTACCCAGGCGTCCCTCTCCTAACTGCTTTCAAACATGCAATATAGTATTATTAATTATAGTCACCACACTGTACACAATATCCTCATGACATATTTTATAACTGGAAATTTGTACCTTTTGACATCCTTTACCCACTTCACACACCACTACTCTCCACCTCAGGCAACTACCAGTCTGTTTTCTATACCCATGAGCTCATTTTTTTTTAAAGATTCAACATATAAATGAGATCATATGGTATTTAACCTCTTTGGCCTGACTTATTCCACTTAGCAAAATGTCCTCAGGGTCCAGCCACACTGTCATAAATGGCAAGATTTCATTCTTTTTTATGGTTGAATAATATTGGGCCATATATACATTGTATTCACAATATATTATATGTATACTATATGCAAAGATTATATATATGATGCATATTATATGTATTATATGGAAATACATATATATCTATATTATATATAATATATATATACAAGACACATAATATATAATACATATTATATATGTACCCACACACACATACACACACAAACATGTAGATACCATATTTTCTTTTTTAAAAGTTTTTAATTCCAGTTAACACACTGTGTTATATTAGTTTCAGGTGTACAATATAGTGATTCAACACTTCCATACATCACCTAGTGCTCAACACAACAAGCACACTCCTTAATCTCCATCACCTGTTTAACCCTCCCCTCTGGTAACCATCAGTTTGTTCTCTATAGTTAAGAATCTGTTTCTTGGTTTGCCTCTTTTTTTCCCCTTTACTCATTTGTTTTGTTTCTTTTTTTTTTTTTTTAGATTTGGATGTGCGTAGATTTCATCCTTCATTTTCTTTTTTTTTTTTAATTTTATTATGTTTATTACTGTATGTCACCATACAATACATCATTGGTTTTTGATGTGGTGATCCACGATCCATTGTTTTCGTATAACACCCAGTGCTCCGTGCAATACGTGCCCTCCTTAATACCCATCATGAGGCTAACCAATCCCCCCTCCCCCTTCCCCTCTAAAACACTGTTTCTCAGAGTCCATAGTCTCTCATGGTTCATCTCTCCCTCCAATTCCCCCCCCCCCATTTTTCCCTTCCTTCTCCTAATGTCCTCCATGTTATTCCTTATGTTCCACAAATAAGTGAAACCATATGATAATTGACTTTCTCTGCTTGACTTACTTCACTTAGCATAATCTCCTCCAGTTCCATCCATGTCAATGCAAATGGTGGGTATTCATCTTCTCTGATGGCTGAATAATATTCCATTGTATATATGGACCACATCTTCTTTATCCATTCATCTGTTGAAGGGCATCTCGGCTCTTTCCACAGTTTGGCTATTATGGACATTGCTGCTATGAACATTGGGGTGCATATGGCCCTTCTTTTCACTACCTCTGTGTCTTTGGGGTAAATACCCAGGAGTGCAATTGCTGGGTCATAGGGTAGCTCTATTTTTAAATTTTTGAGGAACCTCCACACTGTTTTCCAAAGTGGTTGTACCAACTTGCATTCCCACCAACAGTGTAAGAGGGTTCCCCTTTCTCCACAACCTCTCCATTTGTTGTTTCTCTCCCTGTCCATTTTTGCCATTCTAACTGGTGTAAGGTGGTATCTCAGTGTGGTTTTAATTTGGATTTCCCTGATGGCTAATGACGATGAACATTTTTTCATGGGTCTGTTAGCCATTTGTATGTCTTCTTCAGAGAAGTGTCTTTTCATATCTTCTGCCCACTTCTTGACTTGATTATTTGTTTTTTGGGTGTTGAGTGTGAGAAGTTCTTTATAGATCTTGGATACCAGCCCTTTATCTGTAGTGTCACTTGCAAATATTTTCTCCCATTCTGTGGGTTGCCTCTTTGTTTTGTTGACTGTTTCCTTTGCTGTGCAGAAGCTTTTTATCTTGATGACGCCCCCAAAGTTCATTTTTGCTTTTGTTTCACTAGCTTTTGGAGATCTATCTTGAAAGAAGTTGCTGTGGGCAATGTCAAAGAGGTTACTGCCTATGTTCTCCTCTAGGATTTTGATGGATTCCTGTCACACATTGAGGTCTTTCATCCACTTTGAGTTTATCTTTGTGAATGGTGTTAGAGAATGGTCGAGTTTCATTCTTCTGCATGTGGCTGTCCAATTTTCCCAGCACCATTTATTGAAGAGACTGTCTTTTTTCCATTGCATGTTTTTTCCTGCTTTGTCAAAGATTATTTGACCATAGAGCTGAGGGTCCATATCTGGGTTCTCTACTCTGTTCCATTGGTCTATATGTCTGTTTTTGTGCCAGTACCATGCTGTCTTGGTGATCACAGCTTTGTAAGATAGCTTGAAATCGGGCAACGTGATGCCCGCAGCTTTGTTTTTCTTTTTCAACATTTCCTTGGCGATTCGGGATCTTTTCTGATTCCATACAAATTTTAGGATTGTTTGTTCCAGCACTTTGAAAAATGTCATTGGAGTTTTGATCGGGATGGCATTGAAGGTATAGATTGCTCTGGGTAGCATAGGCATTTTAACAATGTTTATTCTTCTGATCCATGAACATGGAATATTTTCCCATCTTTTTGTGTCTTCTTCAATTTCTTTCATGAGTGTTTTGTAGTTCCTAGAGTATAGATCCTTGACCTCTTTGGTTAGGTTTATTCTGAGGTATCTTATGGTTTTTGGTGCTATTGTAAATGGAATCGTTTCTCTAATTTCTCTTTCTACAGTTGCATTGTTAGTGTATAAGAATGAAACTGATTTCTGTGCATTGATTTTGTATCCTGCAACATTACTGAATTGCTGGATGAGTTCTAGTAATTTGGGGGTGGAGTCTTTTGGGTTTTCCACATAAAGTATCATGTCGTCTGCAAAAAGAGAGAGTTTGACTTCTTCTTTGCCAATTTGAATACATTTTATTTCTTTTTGTTGTCTGAGTGCTGTTGCTAGGACTTCTAGTACTATGTTGAACAATCGTGGTGAGAGTGGGCATCCTTGACATGTTCCTGATCTTGAGGGAAAGGCTCTCAGCTTTTCCCCATTGAGGATGATATTCGCTGTGGGTTTTTCATAGATGGATTTTATGAACTTGAGGAATGTTCCCTCTATCCCTATACTCTGGAGAGTTTTAATCAGGAAAGGATGTTGTATTTTGTCGAATGCTTTTTCTGCATCAATTGAGAGGACCATATGGTTCTTCTCCCTCCTCTTATTAATGTGTTCTATCACACTGATTGATTTGCGAATGTTGAACCACCCTTGCATCCCAGGGATAAATCCCACTTGGTCGTGGTGGATGATCCTTTTAATGTATTGTTGGATCCTATTAGCTAGGATTTTGTTGAGAATTTTGGAATCCATATTCCTCAGGGATATTGGTCTGAAATTTTCCTTTTTGATGGGGTCTTTGCCTGGTTTGGGGATTAAGGTAATGCTGGCCTCATAGAATGAGTTTGGAAGTTTTCCTTCTGTTTCTATTTTTTGAAACAGCTTCAGAGAATAGGTACTATTTCTTCTTTGAATGTTTGGTAGAATTGCCCAGGGAATCCATCAGGCCCTGGACTCTTGTTTTTTGGGAGGTTTTTGATCACTGCTTCAATCTCGTTATTGGTTATTGGCCTATTCAGGTTGTCAATTTCTTCCTGTTTCAGTCTTGGCAGCTTATAGGTTTCCAGGAAGGCCTCCATTTCATCCAGATTGCTCAGTTTATTGGCATATAGTTGTTGATAATAATTTCTAATAATTGTTTCTATTTCCTTGGTGTTAGTCGTGATCTCTCCCCTTTCATTCATAATTTTATTTTATTTTCTTAAAGATTTTTTTAATTTATTTATCTGAGAGAGAGAATGGGAGACAGAGAGCATGAGAGGGGAAGGATCAGAGGGAGAAGCAGACTCCCTGCCGAGCAGGGAGCCCGATGCGGGACTCGATCCCGGGACTCCAGGATCATGACCTGAGCCGAAGGCAGTTGCTTAACCAACTGAGCCACCCAGGCGCCCCATTCATAATTTTATTAATTTGGGTCCTTTCTCTTTTCTTTTGGATAAGTCTGGCCAGTGGTTTATCGATCTTATTAATTCTTTCAAAGAACCAACTTCTAGTTTCGTTGATCTGATCTGTGTTTCTGGTTTCTAATTCATTGATTTCTGCTCTAATTTTAATTATTTCTCTTCTAATGTGTGGCTTAGGCGTCGTTTGTTGCTTTTTCTCTAGTTCTTTAAGGTGTAGAGTTAGTTGGTGAATTCGGGATTTTTCTATTTTTTTGAGTGAGGCTTGGATGGCTATGTATTTCCCCCTTAGGACCGCCTTTGCAGTATCCCATAGGTTTTGGACTGGTGTGTTTTTGTTCTCATTGATTTCCATGAATTGTTTAAGTTCTTCTTTGATTTCTTGGTTGACCCAAACATTCTTGAGCAGAGTGGTCTTTAGCTTCCAAGTGTTTGAATTTCTGCCAAATTTTTTTTTTAAAGATTTTATTTATTTATTTGAGACAGAGAGAGCACATGAGAGGGGGGAGGGTCAGAGGGAGAAGCAGGCTCCCTGCCGAGCAGGGAGCCCGATGCGGGACTCGATCCAGGGACTCCAGGATCATGACCTGAGCCGAAGGCAGCCGCCCACCCAACTGAGCCACCCAGGCGCCCTCTGCCAAATTTTTTTCTTGTGATTGAGTTCCAGTTTTAAAGAATTGTGGTCTGAGAATATGCAGGGAATAATCTCAATCTTTTGGTATCGGTTGAGACCTGATTTGTGACCCAGTATATGGTCTATTCTGGAGAAAGTTCCATGTGCGCTCGAGAAGAATGAATATTCTGTTGTTTTAGGGTGGAATGTTCTATAAATATCTATGAGGTCCATCTGGTCCAATGTATCATTCAAAGCTCTTGTTTCCTTGTTGATTTTCTGCTTAGATGATCCGTCCATTGCTGAGAGTGGAGTATTGAGGTCTCCTACAATTAACATATTGTTATCAATATGACTCTTTATTTTGGTTAACAGTTGGCTTATATAGATGGCTGCTCCAACGTTGGGGGCATAGATATTTACAATTGTTAGATCTTCTTGTTGAATAGACCCTTTAAGAATGATATAGTGTCCTTCTGTGTCTCTTATTACAGACTTTAGTTTAAAATCTAATTTGTCTGATATAAGAATTGCTACCCCAGCTTTCTTTTGAGGTCCGCTGGCATGGAAGATGGATCTCCATCCCTTCACTTTCAGTCTGGATGTATCTTTAGGTTCAAAATGAGTCTCTTGTAGACAGCATATGGATGGGTCCTGTCTTTTTTTTTTTTTTTTTTTAGATTTTATTCATTTATTTAACAGAGAGAGACACAGCGAGAGAGGGAACACAAGCAGGGGGAGTGGGAGAGGGAGAAGCAGGCTTCCCGCTGAGCAGGGAGCCCGATGCGGGGCTCGATCCCAGGACCCTGGGATCAGGACCTGAGCCGAAGGCGGATGCTTAACCATCTGAGCCACCCAGGCGCCCCGGGTCCTGTCTTTTTATCCAATCTGCAACCCTGTGCTGTTTTATGGGAGCGTTTAGGCCATTCACGTTGAGAGTGATTATTGAAAGATATGAATTAATTGTCATCATGTTGCCTGTGAAGACATTGTTTTTATAGATTGTCCCTGTAAATTTCTGTTGTAGATCACTCTTGGGGTCTTTCTCCTTTTATAGAACCCCCCTTAATATTTCTTGCAGGGCCAGCTTAGTGGTCACATATTCTTTCAGTTTCTGCCGGGTGTGGAAGCTCTGCATCTCTCCATCCATTCTAAATGAAAGCCTTGATGGATAAAGTATTCTTGGCTGCATGTTCTTCTCATTTAGTACCCTGAATATGTCTTGCCACGCCTTTCTGGCTTGCCAGGTCTCTGTGGATAGGTCTGACGTTATTCTGATGTTCCTCCCTCTGTACGTAAGGAATCTCTTCCCCCTAACTGCCCTTAAGATGGTTTCCTTGGTTCTAAGATTTGCAATTTTTACTATTACATGCTGGGGTGTTGGCCTGTTTTCCTTGATCTTAGGAGGGGTCCTCTCTGCCTCTAGGACGTGAATGTTTGTTTCATTCCCCAGATCAGGGAAGTTCTCAGCTACGATTTGCTCAAATACATCTTCTAGTCCTCTCTCTCTCTCCACTCCCTCCGGGATTCCAATTATTCTGACATTGGAATGCTTCATGGTGTCACTTATTTCTCTGATTCTATTTTCATGGATTCTGAGTTGTTTTTCCCTGGCCTCCTCTTTTCCCTTTTTATCTATTATACTGCCTTCCAGGTCACTTATTCTCTCTTCTGCCTCAGTTACCCTAGCTGTTAGATTATCTAGATTGGATTGGATCTCATTGATAGCATTTTTAAGTTCTGCCAATTCACCTTTTATTTCTGTCCTTAGAGACTCTATGTTGCCATTAATTGATTTCTCCATTCTAGCCATTGTCTTCACAATTGCTAGCCTGAATTCCATCTCCGACATCTTGGTTATATCCGCATCCATTTGTAAATCTGCAGCATAAGTCATAATCTCTGAGTCTTTTCTGTTTTGGGGGCTCCTCCTAGTCATTCTGTTGATGGGTGTTTGAGGGAATATATAGAGTCGAAATTATTGACCAGAACCCAAGCAAGATGCACCTGTTTTCTTGGGACCTTAGGGTTCCTGGCCTCTTGTTTTCCCAGCCTGTCTTCTGTGGGAGGGGCCTGCCGTGCTGTTACTCAGGCAACCCTGTTTGGGCGGAGTTGCCCTGCGCCCCTGTGGCGGGGGATGGGCTCAGTGGGAATCAGTCTTTGGGGCTTTTGTTCTCTGGCACCTTTCCCTGGCGGCTTTCTGCATCTCTTCCACGAGTCAGAGCAGAAGAGACCATTTCCAACCCTCTGCCTCGGAGCAGAGAGACCGCAGTCTGTTCTTCAGTGAGCTCTCCAGGCCACACTGTCTCCGTTTCTGTCCGTGCTGCTATAAACTACAGTGGCCTGGGTTGTGCGCCCCTCCGCAGCGCTCCCAGTCCTGCCTCCAGGTCGGGGCACGTCTCTGCCCTTTGTGCTTCTAAAACCACCAGCCGCTCTGAGTTCGTGGTGCTCGACTCCGCCGCTCTGGTTTTCCACCCCGGGGGCTGCCCTAAAGTCCTTTCCCAGCCGCTACCGGTCTGCGAGTCTGTGCCCTGTCCCCAGGGCGGGAGGCTGTCACTCACCGGCGGTGTCGGATCCCCACGTCCAGGCACCCTCCCGCCGCCGTTTATCCTCCGTATCTGCCCGAGGAATCACGGCTCCCCGGTTCGTACCTCAAAACCAACTGCCTGCGATATTCTGTTTGTAGAGATCCAGATCTTCTTACATCTCAGGCTGGTTTCGTGGGTGCTCAGAGTGGTCTGGTAGATATCCAGCTCAATTCCGGGGACCAGTTGAAATAGGGTCCCCTACTCCTCTGCCATCTTTCCCTCCTGTTTTGTTTCTTAAATTCCACATGAGTGAAATTGTATGGTATTTGTCTTTCTCTGACATTCTGCTTAGCATAATACTCTCTAGCTTCATCTATGTTATTGCAAATGGCAATATTTTGTTTTTATGGCTGAGTAATATTCCATTGTGTGTGTGTGCATACACACACACACACATCTCCTTAATCCATTCATCAATCAGTGGACACTTGGGCTGCTTCCATATCTTGGTTATTGTAAATAATGCTGCTATAAACATCATGGTGCACGTATCCCTTTGGATTAGTATTTTTGTATTCTTTGGGTAAATACCCAGCAGTACAATTGCTGGATTGGAGGGTAGTTCTATTTTTAACGTCTTGAGGAAGCTCCATACTGTTTTCCAGAATGGTTGCACCAGTTTGCATTCCCACTGAGAGTGCAAGAGGGTTCCCCCTTTTTCACATCCTCGCTAACACCTGATGTTTCTTGGGTTGTTGATTTTAGCCATTGTGACAGGTATGAGGTGATAGCTCATTGTAGTTTTAATTTGTCTTTCCCTGATGATGAGTGATGTTGAGCATCTTTTCATGTGTCTGTTGGCCATCTGGATGTCTTCTTTCGAGAAATATCTATTCACGTCTTCTGCCCATTTTAAATTGGATTATTTGTTTTTTGGGGGCTCAGTTTTACAAGTTCATTATATATTTTGAATACTAAACCTTTATTGGATATATCATTTGCAATTTTCTTCTCCCATTCAGTAGGTTGCTGTTTAATTTTGTTGGTTGTTTCCTTTGCCATGCAAAAGCTTTTTATTTTTATGTAGTCCCAATAGTTTATTTTGGCTTTTGTTTTCCTTGCCTCAGGGGACCTATCTAGAAAACAAGTTGCTACAGCCAATGTCAGAGAAATTACTCTCTTCTAGGATTTTTACAGCTTTAGGTCTCACATTTAGGTCTTTAATCCATCTTGAATTTATTTTTGTGCACGGTGTAAGAAAGTGGTTCAGTTTCATTCTTTTGCATGTTGCTGTCCAGTTTTTCCAACACCATTTGTTGAAGAGACTTTTTCCTAATACCACATTTTCTTTATCTGAGTCATCCAGTGATGGACATTTAGGTTGTTTCTATGTCTTGGCTATTGTAAATAATGCTACAATGAATATGAGGGTGCATCTATCTTTTCAAATTAGCACTTTTTTAAAAAAAGATTTTATTTATTTTTGTGAGAGAGAGTATGAGAGAGAGAGAGAGAGCACAAGCAGGGGGAAGGGTAGAGGGAGAAGCAGACTCCCTGCTGAGCAGGGAGCCCAGCACAGGGCTCGATCCCAGGACCCTGGGATCATGACCTGATCCAAAGGCAGACGCTTAACTGACTGAGCCACCCAGGTACCCCTAAAGTAGCACTTTTTAAAAAAAAGATTTACTTATTTTAGGGGGAAGGGGCAGAGGGAGAGGGAGAGAGAGTCTTAAGCAGACTCCACACTGAGCACAGAGCCTGATGTGGGGCTCGATCTCACAATCCTGAGATCACAACCTGAGCAGAAATCAAGAGTTGGATGCTTAATCAACTGTGCCACCGAGGCATCCGTTTTTTTTTTTTTTTTTTCCTCCCAGACAAATACCCAGAAGTGTAATTGCTGGATCATATGGTAGTTCTATTTTTAATTTTCCGAGGAACCTCCATACTGTTTTCCATAGTGGCTGTACAAATTTACATTCCAACCAACTGTGTACAAGGGTTCCCTTTTTTTTACATCCTTGTCAATATTTGTTTTTTCATCCTTTTGATAATAGCCAGGTGTGAGATGCCATCTCGCTGTGATTTAGATTTCCATTTTGCATAATCCTTCTTTACTGTCAAAATCACTTACTTCCTCATTGAGCATATGAGGAGCCCAGAAAGATCTATGTCACAAACTAGGATGTGATTGACATCCTTAAATTTTTTAGTGCACCAAAATTTACACAGAATATATTTACTTGAATGTGGCATTTATCCCCACAAGTATATGGGTCCAGAACTCATCATGTGATTGGCAGCCTTTAAATTGTGCAGTACACACAACTGTATATGCAGTAAATCTAATTTTATAAGGCCATCATTAACCTCCACACTGACCATAAGAAGTATCTTTCTAAGATCTATGGCATAGACTAGAATGTGGCTTTCAGCTCTTGAATAGCACAGTATATCCAACTGTAAGTGAAATAAGTATAAACTGATATGACCATCACTTATCTCCACGTTAACATATGACAAAGCCAGACATAACCACAGAATTTACCGGATAGTGACTAGCACCTCTTCAGTTGTAGAGTGTACCCAAATGTACAAGGATAAATTTATTTTCACATGACCATTATTTACCGCCACACTGAGCATATGAAGAGATTAGAAAGATCCATGGCATAGACCGGGATATGATTATCACCACTTCTGTCTTGCAGTGTACTTAAAACACATAGCACAGTCTAATTTCATGTGGCCAACACATACTTTCACATCGAATATATGACAAATCCAGAAAGATTCATGAGATAGACTATAATATGAATAGAATCCCTTAAACTGTGGAGTATGTCCACATTTATTTTTACGAGACTGTCACTAACTACACCATATGAGGAGTCAAGAAAGTTACATGGTATATAAAAAAATGACACCAATTGAGTTGTGCAGTGCAATTATCAGTACTTACCTCTATTTTGAGCATGTTAGGAATCCAGAAATAAAGCTGGCATAGATTGTG
Source organism: Mirounga angustirostris (assembly GCF_029215605.1). Lineage (NCBI taxonomy): Eukaryota > Metazoa > Chordata > Mammalia > Carnivora > Phocidae > Mirounga > Mirounga angustirostris. Next base: position 26,007,900 of record NW_026991719.1, on the reverse strand, counting down.
TTTGAATGGCAACATCTGAGTGTGCAGTACTCACAACTGAACGTGGAATAAGTCTTCTGTTACGTGGCCATCTTTTACCTCCACAGTGAACATATAAAGAGTCCAGAAAGATCCCTGGATTGCTTCTCGGCCTTTTGGCTAAAATCAAGTGCAGAAAAATCTGTGGAAAAGAGTAGAATGTGAATGCCCCCTTTAGCTGTGCAGTGCAACCAGCTGCATATGGAATGTCTAGTTTCATGTAGTCATCACTTACCATCATGTTCAGTACATTAAGAATTAAGAAAGATCCATGGTATAGACTGTGAGGTGATTAGTGCCCCTGGATCTGTTTAGTCTTTTCAACAATATATAGACTAAGCATATTTTTATGTGTCATTCACTAATTTACATTCACATATGAGCAGCTCTGAATAATTTATGGTGTAGACCATGGAAGAAATAGCATCCCTTCAGTTATTCAGTGCAGTGATCTGTACATGGTAGACCTCTTTCCAATATCTATCCATTCTTTCTTCTTCCCTGAATTCCCAAGTTCAGATTCCTGGAATTTTAGCCAGGTCAATAGACACCAAAATAAAGACAGTAGTTCTCAGCCTCCATTGTAACTAAGTGTGGCTATATAACTAAATTCTAGATCATGTGTGTAAGACATGGGAAACTCCCAGGAAGTATCTTTAAAGGGAGGTAGATGCTCTTCTCTTTCCCCTCTTCCTGTAAACTTGAATGAGAATGTGAGAGTTGAGGCTAAAGCAGTCATCTTGGAACATGAGGCAGAAGCTATGTGTTGAGGATAATGGAGCAACAAACTGGAATGGGTCTGAACACTTAATGATTGTTGAGTCACTATATCAGCTCTGGACGGCTGCTTTTGACTACTGACTTGAAAGCTAACTTGCTTGGGGTTGCCTGGGTGGCTCAGTCGGTTAAGTGTCTGACTTTAGTTCGAGTCATGATCTTGGGGTCCTGGGATCAAGGCCCACGTTGGGCTCCCCACTCAGTGGGGAATCTGCTTCTCACTCTCCCTCTGCCCCTACCCCCACTCATGAGTGTGCTCTCTCTCTCAAATAAATAAACAAACAAATAAATAAATCTTAAAAAAAAAAAGAACACTAACTTGCTTAAGCCATTAATTTAGGATAAGAGTTACAGCCATTCCAAATCCCAACACACAATGGTTAATTTTATGTGTCCATTTGACTAGGCAATGGTATCCAACTGTTTGACCAAATACCAGCATAGATGTTGCTGAAGGTATTTTTTAGATGAGATTGATATTTAAAAAACTAGACTTTGAGTAAAGTAGATTATTCTCCATAATGTAGGTGGGCCTCATCCAATCAATTGAAGGCCTTAAGAGAAAAGACCACCTTGAAGGAAGGAATTTTGCCTCCAGTTGGCCTTCCAACTTAAGACATTAATTTCTTGGTGGGATTTCCAGCTTGTCAGCCTGCCCTGCAGATTTAGGACTTTCTAGCTCCTGCAACCATATGAGGAAATTACTTGAAATCTCTCTCTCTGAAAGAAAGATCTATTTATGTATCTATGTCTATATATTCTGTTTCTCTGAAGAAACCTGACTTATACAACAACTAATTCAGTTTCTAATTTATTTCAGTTTAGTATAGCCTGTTTTTCCAAGGTGATGGCAAATTTAAAGACCACTGAATTTTGTAGAAACCAGCTCTGAGCCAATAGTGTGACTTTTGAGCAAGCTGTTTTTCATCTCCAAAATTAGGTGCAGATAGGTAATAATTAGGTGGTAATACCCCACATTTATCACAGAAGTGCTCTGAGAACAAAACAGTTTTATTGTTTGGAAAACAAATAAAGGCATTTATGAAAATCCTCTTAAGGACTCAGGTGGTTAAGCAACCAACTTTTGATTTCGGCTCAGTTCATAATCTCAGGATTGTGAGATAGAGCCCTGCACTGGGCTCCACACTGAACATAAAGTCTGCTTAAGATTCTCTCTCTCCCCCTCTCTCTCTGCTCCTCCCCCTGTGCACATGCACAGTCTCTCTCTCAAAAAAAAGAAAATGCTCTTAAAAATTATAAAGTACTTAATAAATGTAAGACCACTATTTTTGACATTGAAAACAAGTTATTTGTCAACTGTCAGGTAAAACAACTTATTAAGCAGCTATAAAGAACAGATTTGGCAGCTTGTAAAGAGCAATCACTCTACTTTTAAGGGCTGCAATAAAAATTGGAAATGTATGTTTGCAAAATTCCATTCATAACCGGGGTATTTTGTCTTGTTATTGGATCTAATAGGATGGGGAATTGGTATACTAGGTGCTCATGTCCAAATGCCCACCATCAGGATTTTAAGGTGTTTGGAGGTCTTGTCAAAATTGTATACCAAGATGCATGCCTTCTTCACCTCTACCTGGATCTTATCATCCGAATTTCACTAGCTAGAGAAGCATCCCTTGTCCTTGACCTGAATTGGAGCCTATGTTTCAGGACTGTTCCTATGACTTCCCTTTGTTATAAACAACCACTTTAAAAAACAAAAAAAAATTCTTCTCTTATATGATGTATTCCACATACATAATTATCAATATTTGGAGTGTTGCTGGGGCACCTGTGTGGCTCAGTCAGTTGAGCATCTGCCTCTTGATTTCGGCTCAGGTCATGATCTCAGGGTTGTGGAATCCAGACCCACACTGGGCTCCATGCTCAGTGGGGAGTCTGCTTCTCTCCCTCTCCCTCCTTCCCTATCTCTCTCTCTCTAAAATAAATAAATAAATATTTAAAAACATATTTGGAGTTTTACTTGTCTTTTTTGCATCCCCAAACTCCTTTTATTACAGGGTTTTGATTATCTCTATCAAGACTCCAAAACTCCCTAACACAAACCATCTCCAAGCATCCTTCTGTTGCCCTATTGGTTTCTGCCACATAAATGTCTTCATTATTTCTACTAAGTCTTCCTCGATATGCAGCCCCCCCAAATTGATTATGCCTTCACCACACGAAATCTCTTATTCCCTGGAATATATCACTCTTTGCCATCCCTCTTGGGTCTATCTATGTGTTTTTTCTTGCCTGTACATGTTTTGGATTACTGTAATACCTTTTTTTTATTAATATATAACATATTATTTGTTTCAGGGGTACAGGTCTGTGATTCATCAGTCTTACACAATACACAGCGCCCACCATAGTACATACCCTCTCCAATGTCCATCACCCAGCCACCTCATCCCTCCCACCCTCCTCCACTCCAGCAACCCTCAGTTTGTTTCCTGAGATTAAGTCTCTTATGGTTTGTCTCCCTCTCTAGTTTCATCTTGTTTCATTTTTTCTTCTCTTCCCCTATGATCCTCTGCCTTGTTTCTCAAATTCCACATATGAGATCATATGATACTTGTCTTTCTCTGATTGACTTATTTAGCTTAGCATAATACCCTCTAGTTCCATCCACGTCATCACAAATGGCAAGGTTTAATTTTTTGATGGCTGCATAATATTCCATTGTATATATACACCATATCTTCTTTATCCATTCATCCATTGATGGACATTTGGGCTCTTTCCATAGTTTGGCTATTGTGGACACTGTTGTTATAAACATTGGGGTGAAGGTGCCCCTTCGGATCACTACATTTGTATCTTTGGGATAAATACCCAGTAGTGCAATTGCTGGGTCGTATGGTAGCTCTTTTTTCAACTTTTTGAGGAACCTCCATACTGTTTTCCAGAGTGGCTGCACCAACTTGCATTCCCATCAACAGTGTAGGAGGGTTCCCCTTTCTCCACATCCTCGCCAACATCTGTAGTTTCCTGACTTGTTAATTTTAGCCATTCTGACTGGTGTGAGGTGGTATCTCATTGAGGTTTTGATTTGGATTTCCCTGATACCAAGTGATGTTGAACACTTTTTCATGTATCTGTTGCCATTTGGATGTCTTTTTTGCATAAATGTCTGTTCATGTCTTCTGCCCATTTCCTGATTGGATTATTTGTTCTTTGGGTGTTGAGTTTGATAAGTTCTTTATAGATTTTGGATAAACTGTAATATCTTTTAAGAAGACTCTCTTTTGTAGGAGAAATCTGGGTTTCACCTTGCTTAATCTTAGGTGTAATTGTCATTTTTGCTCTTCAGGCCATTCTTGCCATTGGAAAAGGTCAAGGCTACCTCTTGAAAAGCAGTATTTTGAACAAACTGGCAACAATTTTGAAAATTAAGATTTTTTGGGGGGGCTATAACAGATACACATGGTACAAAAGGGGGAAAGTTCCCTAGGCACCCAATTCCCTTCTCTGAAGGTAACAAAAATTACCAGTTTCATGTGAATTCTTCCAGAGATGTTCTTGCATTTAAACCAAACTGATAAATACACAACTGATAAATTACTGAACACTACATCTAGAACTAATGATGTAATGTATGGGGATTAACATAACAATAAAAACATTAAAAAAATGTTTATACTACCCAAAGCAGTCTACACATTTAATGCAATCCCTATCAAAATACCAACAGTATTTTTGACAGAACTAGAACAAGGAAACCTAAAATTTATGTGGAACCACAGAGGACCCCAAATAGCTAAAGCGATTTTGAGAAAGAAAAGCAAAGCTGGAGGCATCACAATTCTGGACTTGAAGTTATATTACAAAGCTGTCGTCATCAAAACAGTAGGGTACTGGCACAAAAATAGATACATAGATCCATGGAACAGAATAGAAAACCCAGAAATAAACCCACAATTATATGGTCAATTAATCTTTGACAACATAGGAAAGAATATTTGATGGGGAAAAGAAAGTCTCTTCAACAGATGGTATTGGGAAAACTGGACCACTTTCCAACACCACACACAAAAATAAACTCAAAGTGGATTAAAGACCTAATTAGGAGATGTGAAACTATAAAAGTCCTAGAAGGGAGCACAGATAGTAATGTTTCTGACATCAGCCATAGCATCATTTTTCTACATATGCCGCTTGAGTCAAGGGAAATAAGAGCCAAATAAACTCTTGGGACTCCATCAAAATAAAAAGCTTCTGCACAGTGAAGGAAACACTCAACAAAACTAAAAGGCGACCTACAGAATGGAAGAACATATCTGCAAATGACATATCTAATAAAGGGTTAGTATCCCAAATATATAAAAACTCAACACCCCAAAACCAAATAATCCAATTAAAAAGGGGCAGAAGACATGAACAGACATTTTTCCCAAACAAGACATCCAGATGACCAACAGACACATGAAAAGATGCTCATCATCACTGAGCATCAGGGAAATGCAAATCAAAACTACAATGCCATATCACCTCACACCTGTTAGAATGGCTAAAATCAACAACACAAGAAACAACAGGTGTTGTCGAGGATGTGGAGAGAGGGGAACCCTCTTGCACTGTTAGTGGGAATGCAAACTGGTGCAGCCACTCTGGAAAACAGTATGTAGGCTCTTCAAAAAGGTAAAAGTAGAACGATCCTACAATCCAGCAATTGCACAGCTGGGTATTTTCCTAAAGTACACAAAAGTACTAATCCAAAGGGATACGTGCACCCTGATGTTTATAGCAGCATTATTTACAACAGCCAAATTATGGAAGCAACTCAAATGTCCATCGACTGATGAGGAAAAAGAAGATGTGGTATACATATACAATGGAATATTATTCAGCCACACAAAAGAATGACATCTTGCCATTTGCAATGACATGGATGGAGCTAGAGAGTATAATGCTAAGTGAAATAAGTCAGAGAAACAAGTATCATGATTTCACTCACATGTAGAATTTAAGAAACAAAACAAATGAGCAAAGGAAAAAAGGAGAGACAGACAGACTGACAAATAAATCAAGAAACAGACTTTTTTTTGGAAATTTTTAATTGTTATGTTAATCACCATACATTACATCATTAGTTTTTGATGTAGTGTTCCATGATTCATTGTTTGTGCATAACACCCAGTGCTCCATGCAGAATGTGCCCTCTTTAATACCCATCACCAGGCTAACCCATCCTCCCACCCCCCTCCCCTCCAGAACCCTCAGTTTGTTTTTCAGAGTCCATCGTCTCTCATGGTTCATCTCCCCCTCCGATAAGAAACAGACTCTTAATATAGAGAACTGATGGTTACCACAGAGGAGGGAGATGAGGGGGATGAGGGGATGGGTTAAATAGGCGAAAGGGATTAAGGGGCACACTTATTAAGATGAGCACTGAGTAATGGATAGAATTGACGAATCACTATATTGTACACCTGAAACTAAAATAGTTTATGTTAACTATATCGGAATTAGGGGCGCCTGGGTGCTCAGTCGGTTAAATGTCTGCCTTCAGCTCAGGTCATGATCACAGGGTCCTGGGATTGAGCCCCGCGTTGGGCTCCCTGCTCAGCAAGAAGCCTGCTTCTCCCTCTGTCCCTCTCCCTTACTCTCTCTCTCTCTCTCTCAAATAAATAAATAAATAAAAATCTAAAAAAAAAACTATATTGGAATTAAAAAAAACAGAGAGGGAGGGGGTATACTGCACACACATTATTCAAGTCCTGTTTTTCATTTAACAATATATCTTGAAGATTGTTTTATATCAATAGACATACAATGGTTTCATTCTTCTAAGTAAATGTATTACACACCATTATGTAGATGAACCATAATTTATCCTATTCCTTACTGGAAGACACTTGGGTAATTTCCAATTTCTTGCTATTATAAACAGTGCTGCAATTTTTTGGATACACCTACACACTGAAAATTGGATAAATTATAAATGAACCATAATTTATCCAATTCCTTATTGGGACACACTTGGGTAATTTCCAATCTTTTGCTAGTATAAAAAAACGCTACAATGGATATTCCTATACACATGTCATTTCCCAGACATGTGAAGATATCTCTGATAAATAACTAAGACTAAAACTACCTTGTCAGAGGGTTTGTGTAATTAAATTTTTTATAGGTATCTCTGAGCATTTATCTAAGGGAGAATGGAATCATTTTCCAGTTCCAATTTACATTTCTTTGATTACAGTGAAGTTGAGTATCTTCTCTCCCCACATTTTACAAGGACTTCATGTTGATTGTTTCATCTGGTATCTAGATGCAACCTTCCTGACTGTGAACAAAGTCTTCCGTGTTCTAGAATATCATCCTCTCTTCAATGTTCCCTCAAGGCTGGGCGCTCCCAGGCTGAAGGGTCCCTAGTAGTGAGACCCAGATGGTAGAGCACCACCATTGCTTCTGTCTTCAGCATTTCCTGTCTTCTGATTCACTGATGGTTATCTCAGTTTTTTCCAGCCAAGGGCTATAGTATTTTCAGCCTGTTGCGGAAGGAGGCCATTAGAAATTCCTTCTATTCATCGTGGCTAGCCAGGGTTTTTAGACTCTCTGAGTTGGTCAGTCTGAGAAGCAGAACTACCAGATTTTTTTACACATGCACACACACACACAATTTGGTATTACATATAATATTATATATATAATCTGTATGTTATACACGATACTGTATGTATTATGTATTTATTACAGGGATTTGACCTTATCCAACTGTGGGAGCTAGTTCAAAGATCTACATAAGTCTGTCGTTTCCAAGGCTGTTGATGCAGGAGCCTGAAGACTCAGGCAGTAAGTTGGGAAGGAAACAAACATGAGTGAGCTGGAACCTGGGAAGGTAGACCGGAGTTCTCGTTAGTCTCTCATAGCCTGAAGCCTCCAACCTTGATCATGCGGCTGTTCCGAAGGAGAAGCTGGTGCCTTTTGCACAGAGTCAAGCACACAGTTGGCCTGGGAGTCCGAGAAGCTGGGGGAGGAGGTGACAGAGGCTGGAAGGGCTACAGAGCCTGCTGTTGCCACAGGCCAAGTGGGCCATCCAGCAGATCGGTGACGCATGTGTGAGCGGCACGAGCACCTCACGCCCCACTCCAACCTTCTGAATTCAAGAGAAAATGACTGCGATTCTCCTTCCATCTTGTGATGAACAATGCACAGAATGTCTCATGATTCCAGCCACATGGGAACTCTGCAGGGAAAGAAGTTCTGGGAAATGTAGTTTCAGCTTACCTAAGTTGACACACTACAAATCCTCTACACGCTCCCAAAGTAGCCTTCTCATTCAGGTTTATGCTCCCTGCATTTGGGGACCTGGATCAAACTGTCAGCCGTACTTAAGCAGCTGTTCTCACTAATTCTCATCTTGGGGCTGTATCAATTCGTTTTTATTATGTAACAAACCATTGCAACACTTCGTGGTCTAAACCAACGAACTCTTTTTTTTTTTTTAAGATTTTATTTATTTATTTGACAGAGAGAGAGAGATAGCGAGAGCAGGAACACAAGCAGGGGGAATGGGAGAGGGAGAAGCAGGCTTCCCGCCGAGCAGGGAGCCCGATGTGGGACTCGATCCCAGGACCCCAGGATTATGACCTGAGCCGAAGGCAGACGCTTAACTGACTGAGCCACCCAGGCGCCCACCAACGAACTCTTATTTGTGATTTCTCATGATTATGTGTGCCAGTGGGCAGTTGTTCCTCCCTCAGCAGGCTGTGCTGGAGGCAGAGTGGTCTCGGATGTCACCGCTTACTGGTAGTGGTCCACCTGTTGTGCACGTGACTTCAGCTATAATGGTTTCTATCTGCTCCGCTAGGCATCACCTCATTACCTCAGATGGTACTGGCTTTGCCTCTCCTGCTGAGCGAAGGCTTCTAGCATCCCTTCCACAATCGTAAACGTACACCCAGCTCTTCATTTTTTTGAGTCTTGACCGGGACCTTGCATAAGTTTATCACCTGTCATCTCAAGGTCTTCCTCTTTAGTACTCTTGTGGGTATCTGTTGCCCACAAAAACACTGCAGGTTGGTACCTAGACCCTACCACATATGGGGAGGTCCCCACTCCATGATAATACTGCTGTTTGCATCAAGTGAACTTGCTTCATGCTGTAAACCCTCAAGGTATCAACATACCATCGCATTCTCTGTAATCCTTGAAGTACCAAAGCCAGGTGATTTTTACGTGCAGAAGTGGGGAAAATGTCCACTCTCTCCCAGTCAACGTTTATCTCCTGGACATTGACCCAGACCTGCTTGAGCTTCTGTGCCAACATTTCCTTTCAAAACCAGTGCCTCAGCTTCTGTCTATAGGCCATATCCTCAATGGTAATCATGAGTCCAGGGGCAAGAAACCTACAGCGGGGACAAAATCAGGCTGTCCTTTTCATTCCCTGATGGTATCCTTGTACAAAGAGTCCCCTTGGTCCTACCAGTTTATCAGGTAAGCCTGACCCCAACTCAAGTGAAGGCTGGAGTTATGGCTCCACAGGCTTGCTAGGTCCTTCCCAGTGAGGGTATCTACCCTACTTTCAGGACCCTTCCCCTTCTGTTTCCTTTCCATTCACCCCCACCTTATCCCCCCACCTCCAGGGCTTTGTGCTCTAAATCCAGTCAATTATTGGCTATTCCCTCATTGTGCAGCAGTTTATCTCCTTAATTTTACCCATGCTGCTCTTTCCCCTTGGAATATTCTTTTACCAATTTCTACTTGGAGATTGCTTCTTTATTCTTCCTGACTCAGCTCCCATGTTTATTCACCTGTGAAATTTTCCTCAAGGCTTTTGGCCATAACTAATTACTCCAGTAGCACCTTTTAAATAATCTCTCTATTCAAGTATTTATGGTATTCTGACTCGAAACTATTTATGACTCAACCTTGGCAAGTCTCTAACTGGGAAGTCAAACACAAACAGTTGCTTGATGGTAGGAGCTCTCTCCCAACCTCTGCCACAAAGGTTAGGTAAAAAAAAAACAACAACCAAAAAAACCTAAGATGGCAATGACTGAATAAAGAATGAATGATGTAGAAGATAAGAGTTACATGGCAATGCCAAGGGTGAGGGCACATGCAAATGCTAAGTGTTGTCCTGGTTCTGGGGGTGACATGTAATTTCAGACTAAGGGGGTGTGCTGGAATCCTTGACTTCTTGGAGAAGGTGCTTTGATGAAGGTACATTCAAAGGTTCTCAAGTTCTCAAAACCAAAACTTGTCTCAATCTAGGCAGTTAGCTGAAGGTATGTGTACACCAGGTACTAGGGACGTCCTAGGGGGTCCTGAAATGAGAGTATCCTGAGGGGGCTTTCAGGTCTTGGATCTCAGAGGTTTGAGGATGTCCGGATAGACACAAAGCTGTGCCTTGTGGGTGTATATTTATAGTAAGAAATGAGGCACATGATTTGTAATATGAAAGGGATAAATAATAGAAAATAGTTCAAGCCTTAGGCAGCTATTAGAAAGATACATATGGAAATGTGTCTGATACATTTCTGGTCTCTTTTCCTGCCTTTTTACCCATGTCTGGAGTTTCTATAATTGCTTTTTTTATGTATGGCAATATTCCAATCATTTTTTTAGGAGTTTGTTTTTTAGAGCAGCTGTAGGTTTATGGCAAAATTAAGCAGAAGGTACAAAGATTTCCCATTTACCCCCTGCCCCCATGCAAGCTCATTTTATTTTCCACTTTATTATTTTTCAAGAATTAAATCGTAGAAACTTCAAATAAGCAAAAAGCGAGGGGAAGAACGTCTTTTCAAGATAATCACTCTTAATTTTTTGATAGTTACCCTTACGCAGATAAACCTTTTTCTTAATAATCTTGCTTATAACATAAATGAGTGGAAAATAACTTGCCTCACACACTATGACTTTATTAAAGATTTACTCTCTTCTGTAGAAAAGGTAACAGACACACATAATCCAAGTTTCAAAAGTCACCAAAGGGCATATAGCTTTTTCCATACCCTCCCAGAAATAATTTATGTATTTAGAAATATACTTATTTTTTCCCGACAAATGGTAACACACCTCAAACCTTACACAACATCTTGCTCGTTGTGTAACTTACACCAGATCTTGGAAGTCTATTTCATTTCAATTCACTGAAATTTTCAATGTTTTGGCTAGGTGGCAAGAACTAATAAAGTTGAGGATATCTCTTTTCGAGTAAGACTAATTAAGACAATTAAACAAATTAAGAGAGGGATGCCTGGGTGGCTCAGTCGGTTAAACCTCTGACTCTTGATTTCGGCTCAGGCCATGATCTCAGGATTGTGAGATCAAGCCCCGCATCAGGCTCTGTGTTCAATGTGGTCTGCTTGTCTCTCTCCCTCTGCTCTTTCCCCTGCACACGTGCGCTCTCTCTCAATAAATAAATAAAAAATTAAAAAAAAAAACTTAAGAGAAGCTAATGCCTGTTGAATGATACTGAGAACTGCTAATACCAAGAGGCACAGAGAATGGTGAAAGAATGAGAACTACGGAGTGGGTGGTAAGACCTGACCAGAGGCTGGGAAATGGTGGGGAAGGAGCTGCCCCTTTCTAGCTGGGAAGAGAGGAGGCTGGGGAGAATGGGTGTGGTACTAGAGATAGGAAGGGAAAGAGAAATTTCGGGAGAAGAATGAGCAAGAACTACTGAAATCCTGAGGAATTGGTGGTTTTGTTCTTCTATGGCTATGGAAAGGGCAAATTCCTACATAGCTGCAACCCCCAATTTAGGCTTCATAACGCATCCTCATGGCCCGTCTATTCCAGTTGCTGTCCTAAGTTGGTTCTCCTGCCTCTTGCTATCCTGTCTTCCAAAACAGGGCCGCCCTGATGTGAGGGGACTCTCAAGGTCAGTCTGTGCCTGTTTTGTGAGGCCCTGCTTGAGCTGCCTTCTTTATCATGCTGGAACACAAGCCAGGAGGCAATCAACCTCCCCTCTCCTGAGACTCTTTTCCTGTTCTCCCAGGGATCCAGGACCCTTACTCAGTACGCTTCGTAGCACAGGGCTACACCTCCCACTTTTCACAGATTCTGTTCTTTGCCGAGAGGTGAGAAGACTGGGAGAATTAATGCCTGCTCCATGTTATCTAAGGGAGCAAGTCTTCTGCCAACCCTCTAAGGGGCCTAGGCTATACTTTGTGTTAAAATTCTTGGGTTGGGGCAAGGATTTCTGCATATGCCCCAGGATAGCCCTTTAAAAAAGATACTGAATAGAATTAATGAGAAAAAATAAATGAGAAGATAGAAATGTGGTTAGGTTCCCAGGCTAGGAAAAACAGCTCATTTCTTTTTTTTTTTCCTTTTTTTTTTATTCTTATGTTAATCCCCATACATTACATCATTAGTTTTAGATGAAGTGTTCCATGATTCATTGTTTGTGCACAACACCCAGTGCTCCATGCAGAATGTGCCCTCCTCAATACCCACCACCAGGCTAACCCATCCTCCCACCCCCCTTCCCTCTAGAACCCTCAGTTTGTTTTTCAGAGTTTATCGTCTCTCATGGTTCGTCTACCCCTCCGATTTCCCCCGCTTCATTCTTCCCCTCCCGCTACCTTCTTCTTCTTCTTTTTTTTTTCTTAACATATATTGCATTATTTGTTTCAGAGGTACAGATCTGAGATTCAACAGTCTTGCACAATTCACAACGCTTACCAGAGCACATACCCTCCCCAGTGTCTATCACCCAGTCACCCCATCCCTCCCACCCCACCCCCCACTCCAACAACACTCAGTTTGTTTCCTGCGATTAAGAATTCCTCATATCAGTGAGATCATATGATACATGTCTTTCTCTGTTTGACTTATTTCACTCAACATAATACCCTCCAGTTCCATCCACGTCGTTGCAAATGGCAAGATCTCATTCCTTTTGATGGCTGCATAATATTCCATTGTATATATATACCACCTCTTCTTTATCCATTCATCTGTCGATGGACATCTTGGCTCTTTCCACAGTTTGGCTATTGTGGACATTGCTGCTATAAACATCGGGGTGCACGTACCCCTTCGGATCCCTACTTTTGTATCTTTGGGGTAAATACCCAGTAGTGCAATTGCTGGGTCATATGGTAGCTCTATTTTCAACTTTTTGAGGAACCTCCATACAGTTTTCCAGAGTGGCTGCACCAGCTTGCATTCCCACCAACAGTGTAGGAGGGTTCCCCTTTCTCCGCATCCCCGCCAACATCTGTCGTTTCCTGACTTGTTAATTTTAGCCATTCTGACTGGTGTGAGGTGGTATCTCATTGAGGTTTTGATTTGGATTTCCCTGATGCTGAGCGATATTGAGCACTTTTTCATGTGTCTGTTGGCCATTTGGATGTCTTCTTTGGAAAAATGTCTGTTCATGTCTTCTGCCCATTTCTTGATTGGATTCTTTGTTCTTTGGGTGTTGAGTTTGATGAGTTCTTTATAGATTTTGGATACTAGCCCTTTATCTGATATGTCATTTGCAAATATCTTCTCCCATTCTGTCGGTTGTCTTTTGGTTTTGTTGACTGTTTCCTTTGCTTTGCAAAAGCTTTTTATCTTGATGAAGTCCCAATAGTTCATTTTTGCCCTTGCTTCCCTTGCCTTTGGCGATGTTTCTAGGAAGAAGTTGCTTCGGAACATGGATGCAAAAATTCTCACCAAAATACTAGCCAATAGGATCCAACAGTACATTAAAAAGATTATTCACCATGACCAAGTGGGATTTATCCCTGGGCTGCAAGGTTGGTTCAACATCCGCAAATCAATCAATGTGATACAATACATTAACAAAAGAAAGAACAAGAATCATATGATCCTCTCAATAGATGCAGAAAAAGCTTTTGACAAAGTACAGCATCCTTTCTTGATCAAAACTCTTCAGAGTATAGGCATAGAGGGTACATACCTCAATATCATAAAAGCCATCTATGAAAAACCTACAGCGAATATCATTCTCAATGGGGAAAAACTGAGAGCTTTCCCCCTAAGGTCAGGAACGCGGCAGGGATGGCCACTATCACCACTGCTATTCAACATAGTATTGGAAGTCCTAGCCACAGCAATCAGACAACAAAAAGAAATCAAAGGCATCCAAATTGGCAAAGAAGAAGTCAAACTCTCACTCTTTGCAGATGATATGATACTTTATGTGGAAAACCCAAAAGACTCCACCCCAAAACTGCTAGAACTCATACAGGAATTCAGTAAAGTGGCAGGATATAAAATCAATGCACAGAAGTCAGTGGCATTCCTATACACCACCAACAAGACAGAAGAAAGAGCAATTAAGGAGTCGATCCCATTTACAATTGCACCCAAAACCATAAGAGACCTAGGAATAAATCTAACCAAAGAGACAAAGGATCTGTACTCAGAAAACTATAAAATACTCATGAAAGAAATTGAGGAAGACACAAAGAAATGGAAAAACGTTCCATGCTCATGGATTGGAAGAACAAATATTGTGAAGATGTCAATGCTACCTAGAGCAATCTACACATTCAATGCAATCCCCATCAAAATACCATCCACTTTTTTCAAAGAAATGGAACAAATAATCCTAAAATTTGTATGGAACCAGAAAAGACCCCGCATAGCCAGAGGAATATTGAAAAAGAAAAGCAAAGCTGGCGGCACCACAATTCCGGACTTCCAGCTCTATTACAAAGCTGTCATCATCAAGACAGCATGGTACTGGCACAAAAACAGACACATAGATCAATGGAACAGAATAGAGAGCCCAGAAATGGACCCTCAACTCTATGGTCAACTAATCTTCGACAAAGCAGGAAAGAATGTCCAATGGAACAAAGACAGTCTCTTCAACAAATGGTGTTGGGAAAATTGGATAGCCACATGCAGAAGAATGAAACTGTACCATTTCCTTACACCACACACAAAAATAGACTCCAAATGGTTGAAAGACCTCAATGTGAGACAGGAGTCCATCAAAATCCTAAAGGAGAACACAGGCAGCAACCTCTTTGACCTCAGCCAAAACAGCTCATTTCTGCAGAATGGAAGTGGAGGCGATGTGAAGAAAATACAGATCAGAACCACTAGGTGTAGCAATACTTGTAGGATAAAGAGCTTTCTGACCCCTCGAGGCAGCTCTAAATGGGAGAGTAGATCCTTCAGGTTCCCAGCTTCAGGTGGAGTCCCTCTGGGCAGGGACGGGAATTCTAGGGTTGGGGAATAAAGACCCTAATGGGAAGTGGGAAAGCTTTAGGAAGGAGAAGCCTGCATCAGGTTTGGAGCTGAGGGGCCGCAGTGGGCAGGAGGGAAGGGATGAGCCTGGGGGAAGAAAAGTTCGTGTACAGAAGACAGGTCGGTCATCTCTTCCTTTCTCCTCCCTATTACTGGGCAATTCCTGTGGGTGATAAGCAGAGACTGAAACCTCATGGGGAGGAGGGCAAGGAGGAGGAGAGGAAGAGCATCAGTGGAAAAGTTGGTTCTTAGTTACTGAACAAGATTTTCTCTTCCTTGCTTTCTGGCAGGTAGATGGCGCCCACTCCAGGAGGCTTTCCTGCCCCCACAGGCCCTTCCTGCCCTATAGAGACCCTCTGCCCTGCCCTGCTCTGATGTGGGAAGGCAAGGTTGGTAGAAGACCTGTTCCCGAGGGAGGCATTTTCTTGAGCACACAGGGACAGGAGGAGCAAGTGGGGGGCAGCCTGTCTGCATTTTTATGCTTTTTCATAGATAAAAGTAAATAACCTTTCTTTCTAGGTGAGGGGTCTCCCATTGGCTGGAGAAGTGGAATCCCACTTCAGAAAAAGAGCTCTTGTCTTGGAAGTTAACACAGAAAGCCATTTTAGTGGATTGAGTAACAATACTGCTGCCGTTATTTTTAGAAAAAGGAAATAAACCCCAAGAGGACTAATTCTTGAGGTGGTAAATGGTAAAGGAAATGGTTCTCTTGTTACACCCATGAGGGTTCCAGTGCCCTGGTCTTCTCCAGGAACAGGTGCGCTCTTCAACGGGTGTCTGTCATATGCTCAGTATGACATAGACCACATAATTTTCCCATCTGCACCCTGGGTCACCACATCCTGATCTTGAAAAGCTGAAATGTAAACTGAACTATGCTCCTTTTAGGACTCGAAGTGATTTATGTGAATTAACTTCTTGCCTAAATTTCCATACACTGAAAGTTTTTCTACACATGCTTTTGCCTCGCCTTGAGGAAATGAAACATATACACCAAGATTTGTTGATCATATGCTATTTTATATGTCAAGAGGCAAAATATTTGTTTCATGATTTAATTTGTTTCATATATATAATTTTAGGTTTCTCAGTGTTTTTAATTAGGGGATATTTTAGCAAAATGTTTTTTTTTTTTTAAAGATTTAGAGAGAGAGAGAGAGAGAGAGAGAGTGGGGTGAGGGGCAGAGGGAGGGAATCTTCAAGCAGACACCTTGTTGAGCTCGAGCACAGAGCCCAACTCGGGCCTCAATCTCACCACCCTGAGATCATGACCTGAGCCAAAACCAAGAGTCGGATGCTTAACTGACTGAGCCACTCAGGTGCCCCAGCAAAATGGTTCTGGAAGTCAGTCTTCTTGGGTTAAAATCCTAGCTCCGTAGTTATTAGCTCTGTGTCTCTGGAAAACCTAAGAAACTTCCCTGGGCCTCTGTTTCCTCACATTTAAAATAAGGCTAATCTGGACCCTGTTGGGAGGATGAAATAAGCTAATACATTTCAAATTTTGAGAATGGTTTTTACTTATATTTTTTTCTGAGAATAGTTTTTAGAGCCTAGTAAGTGTTCATTAAGTCTTATACCTGCCATTCAAGCCCAGAATAGTTCAATAGAAGGAAGGGCAAGAGAACAAGCTTAAAATCACCAAGATCTAGATTTTCATCTAAATTCCTGGTCCTTGTTTCATCCAGAAAATTGCTGAACCATTCTGAGCTTCAATTTCCTTATTTGTGAAATGGGAATAATGCTATCTACTGTGTGAATGTTACTGTGAGGCTTAAATAAAATAATGAAATAACTATGTGTGGTAGACATTCTAGTCTCAGAAATATAAATGTAAATGAATGCTCAACCTGCCCTACCCAAATCCCCTATTAACACTGCTCTCTGGTCTTCTAGGTCAGCAGTTCTCAAAGTACAGTCCCCAAGACCCTTCCAGGGAGACCAGGAGGTCGAAACCATTTTTTATAATAATACTAAGAGGCTATCTGCCTTTTTCACTGAATTGACATTTGCACTGAATATGCAATAGCAATAAAAAGAATTCTGGCTCCTTAGTACAAATCGAGGCAGGGGCACCCCGCTCTCTATTAGTAGTCATTTTATTCTTCCCCACCACACAATGACAGTTAAAAAAAAAAGCTGTTGAATTCAAGAACGTCCTTGATGAAGCTGCACAAAAGATTAATTTTATTAAGTCTTGACGCTTGAGTAGATTTAAAAAAATTACCTGGAATGAAACATGAAGCACACATAAAGCATCTTTGCTGCGTACTGAAGGAGAATTGATGCTTTCAGGAAAAGTCCGTGAGTGAGTTGCAAGCTGAACTAGCAGCTTTTCTCATGAAACACCATTTTTACGTGAAAGAACAATGGACAAACTATGGCTATTCAGACTTGGAATTTTGGCAGACATTTTCTGGAAAATGAATAGAGTCTGTCACTTCGAGGAAAACAACTGATTGTATATGTTGCCTATGATAAAAATTCAAGTTTTCAAATGGAAATTAAAATTTTAGAAAATTTGATCCACCATTATCATCTAGCCAGCTTCTCAATACTTAAGGTCTTTCTGTTGAGACTGTGATATTAATAAATGTGATTTTTTGACATTATACAATATGAAATGTGCAAGCATTAGGAAGAACCACAAAACTCACAGTAGTTTTTCAAATGACCAACGCATAATACAAAATCATGCCTGAGTAAAAGATATATTCAAAGTATAAGATACACTAATGGATTTTAATGGAACAGGGCATGAAAAGTTCACTGATACACTTTCAGACTTCACATAACAAAAAACCTTTACAAAGTTAGCACTTAATGAATTATGGTGTGTGTCTAAGAAGGATCTCTGCAATTATCTGAAAAGCCTATTAAAATACTCTTTCCTTTTTCAACTGCTTATTTCCAAGAGGCTGGATTTCCTTCATATACTTCAATTTGAAGTCTTTAAACAAAACAACATAGTCCGATTAAATCCAGAATCTAGCTGTCCTCTATAAGCCAACATTAAGGAGATGGACAAAAATAGAAAATGATTCTACTCCTCTCAATGGTTTTGGAAAATAAATTTTTCTTTAAAATCATGTTATTTATATTGTATTACTACTTAATGAGTTTATTATGATTCTTTTTCATAATCATCATTCTTAAATGAATACATACTAAGAATTTTCCTTAGTTTTAATTTCTATTGCGAGAAATATCAATATAAACCACCTAAACGAAAGCTCTTTGGTATCCTCACTCCTTTTTAGGTGTACAAAGGAACGCTGACACCAAAACATTTGACAACTACTGCTTTGGACTATCATTTCTGAACACTGGAATAGCTGTATACTAGAATCACCTGAGAAACTTTTCAGATACACCAGTGCCTGGCCCCACCCCTAGATAAATTAAATCAGAAAATAGTTGAAAACTATTGCCCTAGTCTTTTCCCAACTTGTCCAGATATAAAATTCATCTGAGACTGGTGTTAAATGCAGCAGTCCCAGGTCCCTTTCTAAATTTCATGAACCGTATCTCTGGGGGAAGTGGCTGGGAAATCTGCCTGTTTTGTAAGAACCTCAGTTGACGCTTTTTTTTTTTTTTTAGATTTATTTATTTGAGAGAAAGAGCACGTGCAAGCAGGATGACAGGCGGAGGGAGAGAGAGGGATTCTCAAGCAGACTCCCTGCTGAGCATGGAGCCCTATGTGGACTCCATCTCCAGACCCTGAGATCATAACCTGAGCCCAAATCAAGAGTCAGATGCTTAACCGACTGAGCCACCCAGGCGCCCCATCTCAGATGACTTTAAAAATGAGACAACTTTGGAAAACATCCCACTGTTCTCTTCCCACCCTCCTCATTCTTATTGGCAGGCTAGCTAAGGCCAGAGTTGTTAACAAAGGCATTACTTGACTAAGTTCAACCTGCCAAGTTTGGAGTACACACCTTAAAACTTCCCCTGGGAAATTACCTTCTAATGTGAGGTGTTGCATGCAAAAATGACTTTAGAATTTAAAAGTATAAAGACAGAGTAGTTAATTATTTGACAAGGTACTATTCTTGTATGGAGGGACTTTTCTCCCAGGTCACTCCAGTTTCACCCAGTTCTGTGGGAAGTACTTCCCAATTTGGGTTGGGTGAGTGAATTCCGCACACAGCGCTGACGCCTCAGCCCTAGTGTGTGGAGGGGGCCTGTGTAAGAGGACTGGCAAGAACCAGTTTTTCTTGATTTGATTGTCTTGTACCTGGGATAAAAGCTTTGTCAATACAACAATGTCATTTCCTCATGAATTTTAAGGAGGCAAACAGATCGAGAGAGGGGTTCAAATGGATTACCTTGGAGGGCAGACTGGAGAGTGGTTTATGGGAATTACTGTGGAGAAGTGAAACTTGCCTCAAGAGAACACGTCCTCAAATTCCTACTTTTTATCTTTGGGTAAAACAGGAAGAAGGCACTGACAGTATTGAATAGTAATTTCCTGTCTGCGCCACCAGAGTTCATTCTTTTTCCTGGTCACAGAGACATAGAAATCACTCCACTCTGAGTGAGCGGAGGTAGAAATTGAGCCTTGGTCGTTTTCATGTGCTAAATGACTAATGCCTGGTTCTCATAATAAATGTTCAGTAACAGTAGTGATCACCTGTCTAGAGCTCAATGCCAAAAAGATACAAAAATATTAATAATTCTATACAGAACATTTCTTTAACTTGTGTTCAACAAAGCTCACACTGCATATTGGCAAAAACCCCTAAGAAAAACTTAGTACTGCCAGAAAAGATAACCATAAGGCTGAAAACAGTATTTCCCTCTGGGGAGTGCCAATGAAGGGGCTAGGGGAGGAGACTTTTTTTTATAGCTCTCTACCATTACATATTTTTAACCATGGGTAGCTAGTTTATAGACTTTTTTTAAATGACACATTGACATTTTGAATTACATAATCATACAAGCGGAGCCCGTGAAGGGACCTTGGAGACTCCTTTCTCGCCCTCAACCCCAACCCTCTGCAAAGGTCCAACTTCACTATTATCTACAATTGGCCTTGGCTGGAATGCTGACAATTCTCTTCCATCAAGACATACCCATACTGTCTTTTGAATATGGGTTGGCCCTGTGATTTGCTTTGATCAATGGGATGTTAGCAACTGTGCCACAAGCAGAAGCTTAAAAACCACTGGTTCACTGGGGCCTGCGCTTTGGTGCCCTTCTCATTGTGCAGCTTGTTGATGAGAGACAAAAGCCCATTCATACTCGGTGCCCTAACCAACCACTAGACATGTTGGCAAGGCCACCTGGGGCTGCCATCTGATTCTACTGACCAGACACTTCAACAACCCCGGCTGAGATCAGCCCAGCCTTGCCCAGACCCGAAGAAGCCTGGCGCAGAACTGAGAACTAAATCAATGGTGGTTGTTTTAAGTCTCAAAGTTTTGGTATGGTTTGTTATGCAGCAATTGGTAACTGATACAGTCTTCAAATGATGAGTTCTCTGCTCTAATTATATAGGTTCATTCAATCTCCACCACAAGCCACTGTTCATACACTCTTGTTCATACCCTTTCCCTAGATGTGCTGTCTTCAGTTTTTATCCAAGATGCATCTCTCTTCTTTGAAGATATTCTCAATTCCTCTACTTCTCCATGACCAAGAACTTTCTTTTCTAAACTCTTGAAATATGCTTTCTGTTAAGTGTGCTAGTGCTAGATTTTGATTTCTATTGGCAACATTTCCATAGTTTAATACAAGGGAGATTAATGGGAGTTAATCCAAAGTAATTCTATAAAAATATGTTGAGTAATCTTTTCCCTTTCCAATTTTATTATTATTAAACTCAATATTCTATATTTCTGTGATCCTTGCAAAACACTTAAAAACTGTTATCTTTTTATGTGTATGCCCAGTTTCTGCCATTATATTGTTTTTTTCTGCCTTCGTATTGTTGACTTCCAAAGGGTAGAAATGCTTGCCTCTCTCTCAAAGTGCTCTGTACAAGACCTTATATGTACCATACACACACTAGCGCTCTGGCTTTGGAGTCAGAAAAGCCCGAGTCCAAATCCCTGGCACCTACTAGCTGGGGGACCTTGGCAAAAGAATTAATTTCTCTGAAAGCCAACATTTGCTTATTTACTTGACAGAGTTATTTTGAGGATTAAAAGACATAATTTAAACTTTCTAGTTAGTATTGCACACATAATGGTCATGCTACAAATTAAAACTTTGGCTAGAAATGTAAGCCTCATGTTAAGATGCAGAATGCAGGTGCCTTAAAACCTGGCAACACAAAGTGTGGTCCGCTGCTGATGAACAGCATGGTCATGCCCTGCGAGACTGCTAGAAAGAGAGAAGGTCAGGCCCCACTCCAGACCTACTGAATGTGGATTTTGACAAGATTCCCAGGTGATTTGTATGCATGTTAAAATTTGAGAAGTATTTCCTTAAAAGACCTTAAAGTCAAGAGTTCTGTAAATTGATTTAACATGGTATCTGGGCAATTAAGCACTCATATGAACTGGATTAGATGCTCATCTAATCTCATTTGGTGGGAATTTCTGATAATGAGCCCCCAAAAGAAAGCTTGGATCATCATCCACATCACAGTAGTTCCTCCCAGAGAGCTGATATAAAGGATTTCTTTTTTATCTAAACTTCAAAACCAATTAATTTATTTCTGCTAAATGTGAGTGCAGAGGAACTTATAGGTTTAAAACTTATCTTGAAACGTTTTTTGTTTTTTGGTGCTTTTTTTGTTAGCCTCAAACATCTTTCTTTTCATCTCCAGGAGTTAGAGAGCAAGGGAAAGACTTAAAAAGAAGAGAAATTACTTTGTTGTTGTAAATGGCACCTGTAAATAGAAGACAATGCTAGCTCTTAAATCCATGATCCGACATAGGCATTACTTCAAATTTTACCCTACAGGGACAAGAACCAAAGGAGGGTTGGCTGTGGCAGGTAGGAGACAGAGATGGAAAATTTCCACCCCAGAAGGCTCTCCACAAAGGGAGGAAATCTGGAGACTTCAGGGCTCAACAGCACTATTTTCACTTCCCTGTTGCTTGTGAAATGATATTATTTGGACTGAAGTTCTAGTGTCTCCTCCATAGGCCTCACGTGCTCCTTTATAAACATGAGTCAGTACAGTGGCATGATAAAAATAGAATCAAGGGGTGTGGGGGGGATAAGAACAAGCATGCCAAAGAGAATGTCAATTTTTAAACATCTGGAACTTTCTCTGGGGTGCTAGAAATTTCTACTTAGTTTCAGTTGTGTAGTCCCCCTTGCTTTAGCTCTCTGCCCTTATTGCACAATCTGGTGGGATCAGAACTCACAAAGATGAGGCAGGTTTAACTTTTCTAGGCCGGCATCTAAGCGCTGTTCAGTCGGCTCTCATGAACGAACCTATGAACTTCTAACTGCTTGGGGACAGAAGCTCAAATTTTCATTAGAAGCCAGGGTGTAGGGAATTATTTAAACTGTTTGGAACCTTTGCCCTTTGCCCTGTCTCAGTCAGGCTGCGAGAGAAAATGCATTTGAATTTGAAGTTTTACTATGCTCATTCTCTGTATTATAGTTCAGATTATCCTAAAATGCAGAGACAAGGGTGCTCAAGAGAATGGAATCCTTAACTTCTCTCAAAACCCAATTTTTACCTATTGGTTTAACATATCTTTCCTTTTCTTCTAATTCAGTCCCTCAGGGAGGCACAAGTAGGAAGGGAAACTAACAGATTCAACTTTCTCCTTTCTTTTCTTTGATAGAAGTTTGAAAGGCAGACAAAAGGAAGGATAATGAGATACACTGGGGTTGAGGATTAAAACTGATGCATAAAAACTGAAATTCTCCACAGATTTGGCTGAGTCTTTGGCCTCTTGGTCTTAATAGAAATAAATGATTAAGAGGCTAAAGCAGAGTTCATGCAAATACTCATTTGTATGAGCTGCAAAGAAAAGGTAAACAAACATCAGTAAAATGGAAATTCTCAGTTGCTCAACTAAGGGAGAGAACAAGTTTTTCTCTTTAAGACAAATTTACGGTAGAGGAAGTGAAGCATTATCTTGACTTGAGGAGGAAGTGTCCCTGTGTCCCAAGACCTGAACATTGGATTGGGGGGAGAGGTAAGACGTGAATAGAGGAAAATATTAAAACTAGGGAAGAGGGGCACAGTTATGTAAAAATGGGTAAAAAGCAGCAAGAATTTGTAGCCAAACTATCGAATATTTCTGGGGTCACTTACTTCAGAGTAAATGAGAGGGATTTGAGTTTTGGTGTTAGCAACTTTTGGCTAGATTGTTAAGGCAGAAGACGTCAAGTAATAGCAAAGACTAATAATTAGAAAGCAGGAGCCGAAATAGTTCATGGGGTTGCTAATTCCTTAAGCATTCGGGTACTTGTCTTGCTACCTTTCATTAATACCAATTACTGGGTAATGGTCAATGAGATGAATTATTCTCTATTCTACACACAGACTTAAAATGAAATCTATGGGATGAAATTCAATTTGCCCTTTTAATTTATATCACATTTTGAGTCATTTTTCAACTGAAAGAATTCCAAAATGCTTCAGAAACTTTACAAATGCAATAATCATATTATTTGATGCCAAAATGAAAATCTCTCTGAAGTGGAAAATGGGAGTTATCCAAGAGCAAACAGTACACATTACAATCAATTATATCCTAAATAACAAAATCTCTAGTGCACAACAAACCATTACAACTTCATAGGAATTCAGAATGTTGTACTTAATAAAGCAATTATAATCTGTCATCCCATCCTCAAGATAAGCAGTATTGCCCCAGAGCTTATGTTATGGATTTCTTTGGTAACTTTGGTATAAATTAGACTTACTGAAGTATAAACCAAGAATTTTTAAATGTCATATTCATTTTACTCTATTGAATATGTAACATGTTCCGAAACTCTAACATGTTCATGTTAATTTTTAGGGAATATCAATTAAGATTAATCTTCTATGGAGGGAATGCATGAAAATTTTCTATATAAAACTCTAATTGTGCCTGCAGGAAAGAGTGATTCTAACAATGACTAAGATAAACTGTGAGAATGAATATGGGAAAACAGGATTGCTTTTAAAGATGCTACAAGTTATACGTGGCTATGAAAAAAGCTTATTCTTCCACCATTATGTACTGTCATGTGGACACGAGGGCTTCTGTTTTGTTGGCTTTTCCTAGAGGCACAGCTCAAATTGGGTTATAAACTACTCTGGTCTATTGAGTCGAGTTGGCAGGCACTGGTAATTAATCTTTTGTAGAGATTAGGGATAAAAGTGGAATTAGGGAGAATTTCAAAGCACTTGAGTAATGCTATCAGGATAAGTACAGATGTAAATTTTGGGGCCAAAGATTAAAGATATGGCCTCACTTATGTGAAGCAGTCAGATATCCACAATTGAGAATCTGGAGATCACAGGAGAGACACCTCGAGGACTGGAGATACATATTCACAGATGATCCAGAGAAGATAATGGCGGGTGTGCCAAGGGCTGAGTTCACCAAGAGAAGATACTGGGGGACGGAGGGGGTTGGGGAGGAGAAGCAAAAATTTCAGTTCTAGGAAATGGAACGTTGATAGGAAACCAATGAAAGTTCTTAGAAAGGAGAAAGTGGGGAGGTAGGAGAATGAGGAGCAGTGTGCAAGGACACAAAATCCACCGGGTGGTAGTAGGGAAACCTTCCTAAAGGAGGGGTTCTATCGATAAAGAACTGGACTCATACATTCTTACTGGAACATTCTATACTTTGAAAGACTGTGTAGCCGTTCAAAAAGGATGTCAATCTACACATACGGACGCTGAAAAATTCATACAAAAAAGGTACAGGACAAAATCGCCTATATAGTATCCGATCACTGGTGTACAAAAAAGATGTATGTAATCTTCAGAATGATACACAAGAAAGTGACAATCCTAAGTGCTTCTGGGGAGGGCACCTGAGAGCTGAAGATCAGATGGAAAGAGAGCTTGAATTTTCACTGTATACCTTTTAGTACCATTTACACGTTTACCACGTACATGAACCTTTAAAAACAAACCGTTAAAAAAGAAAAGTGATTTGTAGACAGGGTCAAAGTCTATAGCAACGTCACAGAGGATACAGACCGAGATAAAGGTCATTAGATTTGTTTAATGGGACTTGGTAACTTTGAGAAAGTAGGTTAAGGTCAGTCATTTGATACTGAGAGACAACATTGTATTGTACGTGGCTGGAGAACATAATTCAGGAAAACAAAGAATTTGTCTTGGAAGTGTTGAAGTTTCAGGGATTAAGCTTGTGAACTGATCAGGTGTGTGTATGTGCATACATACACATATCCACCTTTCTCTGGTTATGGGACAGGCAATAATAGATTTTACTGGGAACTGGCAATTGGCAAGTATGATGTGACAGAAAGACCAACGGTTGAGGAAATTGAGAGCGTGGAAGAAACCTATTGAGGACTAGGGGTGAGCTAAGTATGGATGAAAACATAATGGAAAGAGCTTGGAGGAACTTTCGACACCAGGAGAGGTAATTGAATAATAGGAAAAAATATCCTGTTAGAGACACAGAAATCAAGGCAGTAACTCTTTACCTACCATCCAGCAGAAATGACAGAAAATCGTATTCTAAGATTTTAGTTACACAGGATATAATTCTGCTTTATTACAGCCAGGAAAGAGAAAGTAGTCTAAAGCCAATTTCATAAGCTCAGGTCTTATCAAATGAGAAATGGTAAGGCAACCTGACATGATGCCAACTTAAAAAAAAAATTTTTTTTTAAGTAGGCTCTACACCCAACGTGGGGCTTAAAACTCACGACCCCAAGATCAGGAGTTGTACGCTCTACCGACTGAGCCAGCCCGGCACCCTAACAAAATGCTAACTTTTTGATGACAGAAAATATTTCCTGCAAAGAATGATTTCCATAAAATGCTTGACTTGAGACAAAAATCAATAGTCTGATACAAATTCTGCATATTCTATTTGAAACAATAAACATGCGTTAACGCAACCTAGAGCAGATAGAATCCCCCCCAAACGGTTATTGCATGATACTGGTGGGTGAGCTCTCTGGGAACCCATCAGAAAGTGCTTCTGGAGGTAGGTGTGACCCATTCTAGAATATCCTCAGTATATCTGCTTGTGGTTGAACCTATACTCAAATAAAACAATAAACAAATAAAACAATATTTGGCCCTTAAGTTACGACAACCTCTTGCTCACAACTAAGTTCTTAATGGTCAGATTCAACACTAATTCGTATGATGGCTCACATGTGGGAACCTGCCTTTCCATCTTGGATCTAAGTAACATCCCATGAAATAATGCAGAAAATCCCCAGAGATGCTAACATACATAAAATGCCAGTACACTTTTAAAGATAAAACTTTTTAAGGCAAGTTGTAAATCAAAGGTAAACAAAACACACCCATTAAGTGGACATATTCATAGTTTGGAAGGGGAGGTGGGTGGGGGGGATGGGCAACTGGGTGATGGGCATTAAGGAGGGTACTTGAAGTAATGAGCACTGGGTATTATATTCAACTGATGAATCACTAAATTCTACCTCTGAAACTAATAATACACTATATGTTAATTAAATTGAATTTAAATAAAAAAATTTTAAAAAGGCAATTGCTTCTTTTTAGTTTCTTCGATCTCTCTACAGAAATAGTCTATGTATAAGCAAACATATATATACACACACACACACATATATATTCTTTTAAATATACAAATTGGAGTATATGTTCTTGCTGAACAACGTTATCTTGGAGATTTTTTCCTATGATTCGATGCAAAGCCAATCACTCTAACAACTCTACACAGCTCTACATTTATTTAGCTCATATCCTATTTATGCATATTTTTTCCAGTTGTTTACTTACTTAATGCTGCGACAAACACCTTTTCACATTTTTTTGCACAGGTATAAATATGTGACAGGTGAATTTATACATATAAAATTGTTGGGTCAGAGGGTATGAATATTTAAAATTTTTGGGAAAAAAAGTCAACAGATACTGGGAAATGGCCCTTTAGAAATGTCTACAATCTCACCACTAACATAGGAGAGTGCCTGTTTCTCCATAATTTTGCCCACTCAGGGTGTTACCACATTTTTTTTTTTTACCTTGGTTAATTTGAGAGAGCAAACAGTTTTCATTTGCATTTTTTAAATTTGTGAGTACAAATCTGAGAATACTTCTCAAAAATTATAGATCCCCGAAGAAACTGAGAATTTTCTAAATGCTATCTGATGCTGGCTCCCTTTTGGTAAAGGGATCCCAGAGAATTTACTGTTAGAGGAGTAAACTTATGTTGATAGAGTTCTTATATAAAGTGTGGCAATCAACTCTTTTAACAAGAGACAGTTTCATAGATCGGTTTCATTTTGCACAAAAGGGGAAGAAACACCATTCTGTGGCTCGATGTGGGTTTGCCAGTTATTACCTCCCCCCTTCCTGGGACTTCCCACTGTTCTTGAGCACAAATCAGACTCGAGCAAACACAACTCTTTCCATGGGATCAGTTATAAGAAGAATGGCCAGGCCATGAGCAGCTTAGTTTCTTGGTCTTACCAGTGGAAGGCTTGCCAACATTTCTGAAGAAAGCCCTGGCTGGCTCATTCTTCTCTATATGGTTGACTGCTGTTTCTTCCGGACGAAAGGAGCAGATTGGTTAGTGAAGGTAAGACAAAGGAGGCAACAGGCCCTCTTAGTGCTACCCCTTCGGTCATCTCTCTTCTCACCTTTTTAGTCTGTTCTCATCAGAAGCCAGATGCAATCGTAACATCTCAGATGCTTTTCTAGCTGACCGAATCAGGGGTGAGCGGGAGTTGAAGCGAGCATTCCAGAGAGCGGGACGAGAAAGGGCAATTAAGTCAAACACTCCTTTCTCTGAGCTCCCCGTGCTCACCGTTTGGGCATTTCTGGGGGATTTTTTTTGACCTAACAATTTGGACGGGTGGGATCCAGAACTAGTTGTGTGACTGATGCAGCCCTCGTGCATTAACTGCTGCACAGATTTAGCTTCTATGTTTTGAAAAGAAGGGCTTAAAAACCTGACCACAGTTTGGCAGGGACAGCACAATTCTAGAACTGAGTTACACTGGTCGAGTTTTTGAGATGAGTACCATTACAGTAAGTTCCAACCGGCTTTGACCCTCAATTATTCATTCCAAGAGCTTGAGGTAAGTGTTTTGCTGTGTGGCAGGGCCGACTCAAAGCGAATGTGACCTCCCGCGCTGTTGCTTTTCAAATTGCCATCCGGCTGACCATGGGCAAGTCTACCTGTTGGTAGGAGAGACTGCATCCAGGTGGGCTTTTGTCTGAATTCTCTGTAGATCTGCTCAAACATCCCTTTCTTCTGTGCTTCAATGTAGACCTGACTTGGCCAGAATATTCAGACTGATATTTTTGCATCGTTTCTTTTGTAGGGCAGTGCAGTAACCGTGTGTTTTGGAGCTTGAGAAGCTTCTCGGCAGAGTGGAGAGTATTTTCAATTCACATGAGAATGGTCATTTAGGGGATGCACAAAGGTAGTGCACTAATCCTGTTATCTCACAGCACAGCTGTGTTTCAGTAGCTATTTCAAGTTACTGAAACATTCCTAATCACATGCCTAATGATTACTTCAGATATATAAGGTATTGTCCCTCTAAGCTCTTCACAAACATGACAGAATATAAATTTGCCTTCATTAACTCAACAGAGTTATTTTCCTCCCAGTTTTTGTTTTGCAAAGTTTCAAACCTATACTAAAATGGAAAGAATAGTACAATGAACACCCATATTTCCATCATGGAGGTTAATCAGCTGTAGCCTGTTGCCATATTGACCTTCTCACTATCTTGCTCTCTCCTCACACACACACATACACACACACACAAATATAGACACAGTTTCTTTGGTGACTTTAGGACACATGTCACCCCCAGATTCTTGAGCATTTATCTCCTAAGAAAAAGGGCAGTCTTCTACATAATTACAGTGCTAAGGAAATTTAACATCAATATGTTACTATTATCTAATATATGATCCATATTTAAATTTCTCCAATTATCCACACGTTCTTCACGATTTGATTTTCTTAGTTTAGAACGTAATCGAGTATATTGTACCGCATTTTGTTGATAGGACTACGATTAAATAAGTGTTAATGGCAATGGAGGTAATTAGCAATATAATGAACAATGATTATCAACTGTAACACCAAAGAAATGTAACATCAGTCAATACTATTATGATCACTTTTTTTATTTCTCTATTCCTCTCATTTTATGTCAAATTCAAGAAAGTGATAAGCTTTAATTTTTTCGTTTGTGAGATGTCAAGACTGAATATGAAGAAAATCCAAACTATGACAAAAGTGTATTTACAAATTTTCTGCACCAAAATTTACAGTTTCCATAATAAGGAAACGGACATATCCAGATAGAGCCCTTGGAAGTTGCTGTTACCTTTGGTCTGAACTGAACAGAAAATTTACCTGCTGATGTTAATACGGAAAAGAGAGGCCTTTTGACTTATATTTTCTTAGCCATCAAATTAGACTTTCAGAAATCAAGAATCACTTCATGTTTGATAGAAGAGATAATCCCAAACTATTTCTTTTGTAATAAGACTTGATATATTGATGAGTGATACTTCAGAGCATCTGCTGACAGATGCCACCAAAGATGAAATAAGAGGAATATAAAGCAGGGTATATGGTGAAGGGAACGCTCGTTTCTAGCTCTAGAAAACATGTGCTTTCAAAGACAATAGTAAGGAAACTGCAGAAGCTTTTTTTAGATGGGGAGATCCCTCCTAAAGAAACCTTGTTTTGGGTAAAGTTCTTGCATCACTCGCTAAAAAACAAAACATGAAACATAGATTTACTTCTCATGATGAAAAAAAGTGTAATATAGATTTGGTTCCATAATAGATTATGAACAAAATAAAAATCAAGGTTTTCAGCGATAACCTTTTGGTAGTTTAGTCACAAGACCCAGAAATTGAGATCTTAATAAAAACAAAAACAAAAACGAAAACCGGAATTATGGAATGCAGGATTTAGATTAGAGGAAAAAAGTAGATGAAGAGATGAAATGGAGTATTTTGAGGATTGGGGGGTATTAAAAAATATCTCTGATAGGTCACTTACACATAGTCTTCACAAGACAGTGCTTTATCCTCGAATTTGAGGCAAGAATAAATCTGCTCATCTGATTGGCAAATTAAAAAATAAGACTGTGCTGAAGAATGTCAGTGGAAACAGTTAATTTCCCGTGTTGCTGGTGAGAGAATTGGCCCAAGCTCCTTGAAAGGCAGTTTGCAAGGGGTGTGAGGTAGTAATTCGCCTTCTCCAAATCTGGCCTAAGGAAATGCTCATGGACATACGTACTGGGATGACACACAGTAAAAAAGCAAGAAAAATCTCAGTGTCCGCTTTGAGAAAAGATTTGCTAACCTAAGACGTGCCTGTAGACATATTATTTTGTGCCTGTTAAAAGGCAGATCTATTTAAGCGGATATCCTGACAAGAGGTGGGAACCAAACTGCACCCCAGCTAGCCGGGCCCAGGATCTCAGAAACATCAAACAGCATTTTCCTGCCTTTGTTTCCTAGGATGCCAGGAGCTGGCCCCATCCTGCCTCCTCCACGTGGCTCTGGAGGCCTCTTTGCACCCCTCTCAACCCAGCCCCTCAGACATATCACCCCCAATTTCCCCACTTCCCACCAATGCCCCCACTTCTTGCTTTCCTTTTGCTATTGCTAGTTACTCCTTTATTCAAAGGACTTTCCCAATGATTCATTTCACTGATTTCTTTAAGTTTCAACTGATTTTGCTCAAATTCCATGCAATCCTGAAAAATATCTTAGGGGTAGGGACAGAATAAGCCAGACCTCTCATTTTGGGGCAAGGATGCTGAAGGGATGGCCAGGGGCTCGGAACTGTGGCTTGAGGAGATGTGAAGGGTGAAACAGGGGATGGATAGGGAAGCAGGGCTCTCAGGACAGAAATAAAAATGCACGAAGGCCTGGGACAGGCATGAGGTGCCGAGAACAGGGAGCAGTTGGGCACGGCTGGGGTCCCGAGTCTTGCGGGGAACAGGCAGAGAGGAGGTTGGGAAGACAGACAAAGACCATGGATCACGAGGGCCTCACGTGTATGGACTTGAACCCGGAGGTCACGGGGTGCTGCTGATAGTTCAACAGTGCATCTGTAATATTAAAGTACTCTGTGGTTTTAACATTAAGGGCGCGATGATGTCAGGCCATTGCCAGTGGGCGTGGTTACGGAAAATGTTCACATGGTATGATTAAAAGGCCAGAGAGGGTGAATTATTTGAATACCTCAAAGACATACTGGCATTGATACAAAATTGGGACATGTGTGTAGCCCTCTGGACCACTCCTCTGGGGTGGGCACTGGCTGTCTTCTTGGAGTTTTCTTTCTGTACTTGCCTGTACCTTCCTTCCTTTATTCCCAAGTGCTGTTGTTAGTAAACGGACTCAGGGTGGACCCCCTTCTCCTCGAAGGACTCACTGCTTGTCATGACTGCTTGATGTTAACTGCTCTGAACATGGCAGCAGTGGGATATATTTTACCAACAGACCACACGCTTTGGGGTTCATCCATTTGGACTTGAATCTTGCCTCCAGCACTTAGTTGCTTTGTGTCCTTGGGAAAGTCATGGGTCCAATATCAACCTTGGCTTTCTAGCTGGGAAAATCCAAATTACGGTGATAGCTAACATGCAGTGTTATTGAAAAATGAGGCAGAATGCATGGCAAGCACCCGACACAACTACGATTATTATTATTATGCTCTATCCCACTACTGCAACTGCTTTGTGACCTAGGTCAAGGGGAGGCAAACAGCGGCTCATGAATCAAATTGGCCCTTTGCCTGGTTTTCTAAATGAAGTTTTATTGGAGCATAGCCACATCCATTTGTTTACATATGGTCTACGGCTGCTTTCCTGCTATGATGCAGACTAGCAGGGGCACACACTTAAAATACTAAATATACTTTTTATAAAAAAAAAATTTGCTGATCCCTAACTTAGGTTTTTCCAAATGTTCCCTGTTAGAGAGTTCTTAATGCATGCTTGTTTTGTTTGGCCATAAATGAAAAGTATTTCTATGTACAGAGTATAACAAGAGTTTTTGGAGAAACGATGTAAATGCTAGCGAAGAAGGGAGAATTTGTATTGCCATTTCTTCTGAAATCCCAGTCAATGATTTAACAGGGTTCTGCACTTTAGCACAGAGTTCTAAGATGTGAATTTGGACCTAAGGTTAATTTTGGTATTCCCCTGTCTGGTAATGATTAATGTAGACTAAATTTGCCTGGAACATCTCATCTGCAAATGTCCTTGGATGTCTTTTCCTTCACACTTAGTTATGGGCAATTCTAAATATACCTATATATCTTCTCTGAAGATATTTTTTGAATTTTTGATTCAAAAATTTTTGAAACAAAAATTCAAGTGATAAACTATCTTGGAACAATTAAAATAATCCATTGGCTTACATTTCAGGGTCTCAGATGACATTTACTCTAATGCATGTCTTAATATTTGTCTGAAGTATACCTTTTACAATATCTGTGAAGAGATTAAGGTCATAAGAATTTCACAAATAATCACTGAAATTTTTAAAAATGCTAACAATTAAAATCAACCCAAATAACATTATTTCTCTATTTTTAAATTTTAGGATGTCAGGATATGCAGCATTCTTTTTACTCTAATGGTACATTAAAGGGTTTTATGAATATTAAATGGGTTAATACATGTATAATTTTTGTTCATAAATTTCACCCAATATTCCTCGGCATAGCTTTAGAGCAAGCTTTCAAAAGCTGCTTTAGCCTGCTCTCTGCTGCCCTCTGCTGCTAGTTTTCAGAAACTGCTTTCGATTCTGAGTAACGCCCGCTTAACACTCTTTATGCTTGCAAACTCACGCAGTATTAAAGTCTGAGGGGACTCAACCGATAATTTCATCCTACAGTCTTCATTTCCAGCTCAGAAGTTGAGTCTCTAAGGAGTGAAGCGACATGTGAGTGTGGGCTCCGTTTCCTGACTGCCCGTGTTCGAATGTCGGCTGGCTTTGGACATACTAATTTTGACTTCTACGTAATGAGCAGAGTAATAGTACCTCCATCTTAGAGTCTTCGTGGGGAATCCAGTGATCTAGTACGTAAAAAGCACTTAGGATAGGATGGGGGTTGTAGCTAGCACTGATGTGAGCTATTTTATTGACTTGTCATTAACAAGACTAAAATTCTGGTCTCCTGACGACTGGTTCAAGAATTTTTTTTTTTTTTTTTGCCTTAGTCCGAATATATGATGAAACTTTACCTTTGAATGTAGATTTTAAAAATATGAGTTGCCCAGTATATTTGAAGTTCTTGTCATTTTTGCAAAGCTACCGATGCTACCGCTCTGGCTGTGGCTCATTCCTCCTTGGACTATGCAAGGCTGGCTTCCCCTAGAAATTACTACAAGCTCCGCTAGCTCTCAGTATAAATTCCTGCTGCACACACCTGGAAGATGATTTCACTGTGGACTGTGAGCAGCCTCTCTAGTGGGCTCCCTGCCCGAATCTCCAATGCACAATTAGACACTTGCCCCCAGAAGGTTCATCTCACATGAGACTCAAGAGAACTCAACTAAACCCGTTAGCTCCTTTTCCAGCCCTTTCTCCAGATCTCCCCATTTCGGTCAGTGCTGGTACCATTTCCCCAGCAGGTCCAGACTCGGTTATTTTTGGCTCCTCTCTCTCCTTCATTTCCATGTCCATGAGTCTTGGTCTCTCAAGGTCATTCCTTCTCTTCCTCTTCTGCTACCTTGCTCCCAGGTTCCTGTCCCAATTCCCTCCACTGGGAATGAATCCAGCCGCCTCCTCACTGGGGTCCTAACTCCAATCTCACCTTGCTGAAGTTGGTCTTGTACTTTACTGAGAGATGGCATCACGTCCTGTATCAGCTTGGTTACCTTCCAGAGCTTTGTATGGCCTGCAGGGTACCCTGATGTCCTCAGCCTCACATGACCCAACTTACTTCCCCAAATGCTCCTCCCTCCGAGCAATCTTTTCCTTTAGCCATGAGCCTATCTCTTCCTAGAAATTAGGATATATTTTCTGCTTTTCCATCACCGGACTTACTACTTTCTGCTTTAGTGGCCTGCCTTGGGCTCCACACATCAGAATGGTAGGGTTCTCGTTCCATCAGAATCAAGTTACCAACAAAGCTCTCAGCTGATGACAAATAGTGCAAATGGCCCATTATTCCAAGCCAAATCCTAGACTCTCTTCCATCATTTTTTTGAAGGAGTGGAGATGATCTCAGAGTGCTCATAAACGTTATTCACATAAAATGAGAGAAGACTCCATTAGGGCCGATTATTTGGTGCGAAAAGAAGCAGGACACACAGTGAGAGATTTGGGATAGGGCTAAATGGCAACAATGGCTAATAAAGAAGGATTGTGAAATTTTAGTAAAAGCCTTAGGTGACCATGACTTTGAGAAATAACACTCGTATCCCACCCAGACTGGTGTCTGTTACTGACGACAGGAGAATGACAACACAAGTCTCTTTACTTCTGTTGACTTCCCCTCTCTCTGCAAGAATTCTTCCTTTTTCTCATGCCTGTTCAAATCCTTCTTGTTCTTTAGGGCCAAATAAAAGTTTACTTTTTGCACAGTGATTTTTCTGTCTCTTCTTCACCCTTAGAATATGTTCTATCTTTGGGGAGCCTCGGTGGCTCAGTTGGTTAAGCACCTGACTCTTGATTTCATTTCAGGTCATGATATCAGGGTCGTGAGATCGAGCCCCAGGTCCAGCTCTGCACTGGGCATGGAGCCTGCTTAAGATTCTCTCTCTCTCCCTCTGCTCCCTTCTCCCCTACCCTCCCTATGCTTCCCCACCCTGTTTGCACGCTCTTTCTCACTCGCTCTCTCAAAAAAAATGTGTTATATCTTTAACCACAAACTCAGCTGTATATGAAGGGCCAGCCTTTTTTTTTTTCTCCCTCTTACTTTAAAAATAGTTCTATTTCGTTTTTATTTTAATTAAGAATTGAATCTAAATTCTACATGAACATAATTTGGGTCAAATGATCCTAAGAGGTTTGTTAGGCAAAACAGCAGTCCCCGCCCCTCTTTTTCAAAAGCAACTACTTTTATCTCCTTTTTATTAATTATTTAGTATTTACCTCCAACTTTTGTATTTTTCACTTTGGGGCCTTATTTATTGCCTTGTCACCAACGAGATGATAATTTTTTTATTCCCCTCCCCAGGCTTCTACCAAGTACATACACCAAGCACATGCTAAGTCAGTGTTCCTTTGTCTACACTGGCTGGCCACCCAATCTGGACACAGAGGCAAATGCCTAAGACAATTTTTATTGCTATTACATTACTCTACGTGATAAAGTACTATCCTTGTCTCCTGACTTCATCATCCTGTGACTATACCTCACATTTGGTTAGATTAATTTTCACCGTTTTATATAGTGTTGTGACTATCGAAAACTATGTCCAATTGGGGAGGGTATGTGCTATGGTGAGCGCTGTGAATTGCGTAAGACTGATGAATCACAGACCTGTACCCCTGAAATAATACATCATGTGTTAATTAAAAAAAAAATAGAAAACTATGTCCAACTCGACCATGTAGTAAACCACTTTTTTTTTTTTGTGCACAACTTTTTCTTAATTATGAGCTGGAGTTTATAATTGCCTAGATCTGTGGAGCGTGATATGGTAGCCAAATGCGGCAATTTAAATGAAAGGAAATGGTCTGTCACACTAGCCACGTTTCACGCCCTCACTACTTCTACGTGGCTCTCGGCTATCATATCAAACAGCACAGATATTTCACATTTCCATCACCAGAGAAATCTGTATTAGATGGCACTTTCATCACCTCAGAGACAACCTAAGAAACTACACTATTAAAACAAAAATAGCTTTAAAAAATTTCCTTGAACTACTCACACAGGGATTCTAGACTTCCCCAAATAGTAATGGGAAAAAAAAAATTAAAAGGAAGTGTCATATAATCTTGGTTTCAAAATAGCTAAAGACAAAGTGTCTCAGATTAGGGTCCCATAGATCATCACCAAATAGCTCAAAATTTATGCCCTTGGTTCACTAGCTTTTGGTAACCCCTCTCCAACACTCCTTGAAAGGAGTACAGAGATGAATTAATCAGATGTTACTCTAGAATTATTGCGATGACAGTGAATGACAGTGATCATCTGGTAGACTTTAAATTGCAATTATAATTGCCTGTCTTGAGTATTTGAAAGTTTTAGGTTATCACCTTCACTATCTTCTAAGCCTGTGCTGTCCAATAGAGTGCCATCTGGTGTTTTAAATTAATTTAAATAAAATTAAAATTCCATTTCATTAGCTACATTTCAAGGGCCTGCTAACCACATGTGGCTACCACTTAACATTTTGGACAGCACAGATAGAGATCATTGCATCATTTCAGAAAGTTCTGTTGGACAGCGCTGGTTGAAATTTTTCATTTGCTTCGCTTTTCCTAATTCACCCCCAAGTCCATAGTCAATTACATAAATCTTACTTCACGGTGCTCAGACTTCTGAAGTGGTCTTCAATTTCATCTTCGTCTCCAGAAGCCTTCTGATCTGTTCCAACCAGCCAAGTTGCCTTTTGAGCCTTTAATACTTACTCCTTTCTATAGATCCCATCTTCCACTGACTTCCTGAGAAAGGTGCCTGGGAGATGAGCTATTTGAGACGTGTGACTTAAAAAATATCTCTATTTTATCCTCATACTTGATTGATGATTTGGTCATTAAATTCCAGGTTGAATATAAATTTCATTCAAAAATTTTTAAACATCATTACATAATCTTCTTGCTTCTCATGTTGCTTTGGAGAAGTTTAAAACATTCTGGTTCTCATATTCTTTTTTCTCTCTGAAAATGTATAATGTTTTCTCTTTGTCCCAAGTGCTCTTTTTACAGTAACAAGGGGGGACATATTAAAAAAAGTGGGCATTGACCCAGTATTCTGGAAACATGTCCTTCAGTTTTGGGAAATACTATGTTTAAATTTCTCCCCTATATTCTCTGTCTTCTTTCTGAGCCTTCTATTGCTCAGATAATGAATCTCCTGGACTGGTTTTCTAATTTTATCTTTACTATTTTTCATCCTGTATTTTTGTTCTACTTTCAAAATGGGATTTTGCCTCAACTTTACTTTTCAGTCTTTCTACTGAGCTTTAAAATTCACTAACATTTTTAATTTCTAAGGACTTGAGAATGGTTTTTTTATAGCCTTAGTTTTTTTTTTAATTCTTATGTTAATCCCCGTACATTACATCATTAGTTTTAGATGTAGTGTTCCATGATTCATTGTTTGTGCATAACACCCAGTGCTCCATGCAGAATGTGCCCTCTTTAATACCCATCACCAGGCTAACCCATCCTCCCACCCCCCTCCCCTCTAGAACCCTCAGTTTGTTTTTCAGAGTCCATCGTCTCTCGTGGTTTGTCTACCCCTCCGATTTCCCCTGCTTCATTCTTCCCCTCCTGCTACCTTCTTCTTTTTTCTTAACATATATTGCATTATTTGTTTCAGAGGTACAGATCTGTGATTCAACAGTCTTGCACAATTCACAGCGCTTACCAGAGCACATACCCTCCCCAGTGTCTATCACCCAGTCACCCCTCCCTCCCACCCCACCCCCCACTCCAGCAACCCTCAGTTTGTTTCCTGCGATTAAGAATTCCTCATATCAGTGAGGTCATATGATACATGTCTTTCTCTGATTGACTTATTTCGCTCAACATAATACCCTCCAGTTCCATCCACGTCGTTGCAAATGGCAAGATCTCATTCCTTTTGATGGCTGCATAATATTCCATTGTATATATATACCACCTCTTCTTTTTCCACTCATCTGTCGATGGACATCTTGGCTCTTTCCAAAGTTTGGCTATTGTGGACATTGCTGCTATAAACATCGGGGTGCACGTACCCTTTCCGATCCCTACTTTTGTATCTTTGGGGTAAATACCCAGTAGTGCAATTGCTGGATCATATGGTAGCTGTATTTTCAACTTTTTGAGGAACCTCCATACTGTTTTCCAGATTTATAGCCTCTTAGTTTTAATTGAAGTTTCATCAACTCTGTCCCCTTGAGAATATTGACAGTAGCTCATGTTCCCCCCCGCCCCGCCCCCCGAACTGGCTCTTGGAGTTTTCCATGGTTCTTATTAAAAGTCAGTTTTCTCATCTCCAAAGACATTAACCCTTGGTCTCCCACTTTCTGGCTTCTGAAATGTTACTGCACTTGTCTCTTCTCCTGTTCTCACCTTTCTTATGAATATTAACATTTTAAATTAATCAGGATTTCTTCAGTCACTTCAGGGCTCCTTCCTCCTTGAGTGCTCCCCTCAATTCCAGCTATAGGGTCAGTTGTGCATATGGGGGGGGGACGGGTTTGGTGGTCAACGTGTCATCATATTGGCATCCATGGAAACTTATTCACCCGGTCCCTGGGAAATAGTCTATAGATACGTCTGCAATCTTCCCACCCCCAACCTAGGTCTTCTCCAGGTTTGGAGGCTCTGGGTGTGTGAGCCAGCTTGATGAGGCAGCCTCAGGCCTGTCCACCTAAGCAATCCATGTGGCTGGCTCTCCTTCTCCCACACCAGGCTGAGCAGGAGAGCATTTCCTTTGACTTCCTGCTTCCTCGGATTTTATGTGGGAGGTAGGGCACAGACCTCTCTTCTTGGCTTCTCAAACCTAGCTGGAGTCCTAGCACTTCCATCCACGGGGACTTCTATCCAGGAGTCTCTTGTTGATGTGTAAATACTATGCCCTAGATCCTTTAGGGCTCTGGATTCTCAAGTTTAAAAGCTCAAGTTACGTTTTCTCAAAAGCCCTTTTTCTAAAACGGAAATCTGCCAAGAGTTCTAGAAGCCCATTTAGGAACTCAGAAGTAAAGAGCCTCATTTTTGTTCTGGTTTTTTGGATGGTATTCTGAGACCTTGAAGGCCGAAGCCCCTAGCTGCAGCCTGGGTGGGGCGGCACAGGCGAGTCGTGAACTCTGTTGGACCTGTATGATAACGTCCTTTGCTCTGTCAACGATCTGCTTTTCAA
The DNA here is from genome assembly GCF_029215605.1 of Mirounga angustirostris. Taxonomy (NCBI): domain Eukaryota; kingdom Metazoa; phylum Chordata; class Mammalia; order Carnivora; family Phocidae; genus Mirounga; species Mirounga angustirostris. The sequence continues at coordinate 25,968,799 of NW_026991719.1, read as the reverse complement.
GAATGTAAGAGCCGTCTTTTCATATTGATGTTCAGTTTGAGGGAAGAACTACACTTAGAAAGTTTTCTCAGGAAACATTTTCATTATCCTAAGTGTGTCCAGCATACAAGAATCACCTCACAGATGTGTTGAAAACCCTTAATTTTGTGTCTTTATGGTATGTAACACTGAGTAGAAAATAGTAAATACTTAATTGATAAATTTACTGCATCTATCTCCAAATAGCTCTAAAAGAGAAAATCAACACTGAAAAATTACTCTTACACAATTAAAACAATTATACTATTTTTTTCTGTTTATAATATTACCTTTATACAATTAAAAATTCACTTGGGAAGTAATTGAATTTAGATGCTGAACTGTACAAATAGGACCCTTCTATTTAGATAAAATTATTTCCTAATTTGATTTTTCCTTTTTTTTTTTGAACACTGGGTTTTTGTTTTTTTTTTTAAGATGTTATTTGTGATAGAGAGAGACAGAGAGAGGGAGCGAGCACAAGCAGGGGGAACAGCAGGCAGAGGGAGAGGGAGAAGCAGACTCCCCTGCTGAGCAGGGAGCCCGACGCGGGGCTCCATCCCAGGACCCCGGGATCATGACCTGAGCCGAAGGCAGATGCTTAACTGACTGAGCCACCCAGGCGTCCCCTCATTTGACTTTCCAATTTCTGACTTAAGTTAATAGATGTGTTTGAAAAGCCTGGCCCTCAAAGCCAAAGACGAACAGGTGCCTGTTTCCAGCCTGTTCTAGCCCCTCCAGATTCCACGGACACCCGCTGAGGGGGAGGAGGGGAGGCCGGTGGCGCCACAGCCCCAGATCAGGAAAGCTCCCTGCTAGCTAGGGCAGAGGGAAAGCCATCTGCTGGGCACAGACACATTTCTAGGATGTTGTACAGTGAGAAGCGGGCCGGACAGAGCTGGGAAAGCCTCCCCGGCTGCAGAGGAAGGGAGGCTCCGTGGGCCTTCGTGGTGGGTTGGTAGTGAATTCTTTATCCTCCCTGCCATTGTTGATTATTTAATTCAAGCTCTTCACAACAATCTTTTGAGTCCCTCCAAAATGCAAACACTTGTGCCAGTCCCCAGGGATAAATGCGACGATGAGTAAGACACAGTTCTTACGTTCAGCAGAATTTGCCGTAAGTTCCTGCGATGTTTTTTCCACCCCCATAACCCACTAGTTACTTCCCCAATTTCCAGCTTCTCAGTCATTCCCCATTTTCTCTGGGGTAGAGAGCAAGCACTGCTGCCTGACACCCAATTCGTGTCTTTTCCAGCCCCTTCTACTTACGTTCGGCATCTTGGTACACGGTGAATAAGCCAAGCCACTATATTCTCTTTTAACTCTGTATGGCTGAAACTCCCACTCAGTCTTCACTTTAGCTGAAATGTCACTGTCCCTAGGATACATCCTGTGACTTCTCTGCCTTTGCCCCAGGCTGTGTTAGGGACTCTTCTGTGCTTCCTTAGTGTCCATCACTCTTCGAATCTTCAGTGATGTAATATTGGAATTGTCTGCACCCAATTTTTCTCCCATAGTAGAACCTTCTTGCGACACAACTCTGTTCTCTTTTTCTCTCTACCATAGGCCATAGTCCTGGTACACAGCATGCACATCATTATTAATGGCTTGGTAGATGAATGAAATCACCTGCTTTGTTGTCCTCTATTTTTTAAAAAAATTAAATGAGGGAGAGAGAGAGGGAGAAAAGAGCATGGGTCAGAGGGAGCAGCAGACTCCCCGCTGAGCAGAGAGCCCAACACGGGGCTCGATCCCAGGACCCTGGGATCATGACCTGTGCCGAAGGCAGAGGCTTAACCATCTGAGCCACCTGGGTGCCCCCCTTTATTTTGGCTATCACCAACTGCTCATTTTTACAATTCCAATCTTCATTTCCCCCATTGTTACTTATCAACTCTCTTTCCAGAATGCTGTCAGAAGGGTATCTCAGTGGACTTGCCTACCAGAAGGACATCCACTGGAGCTGTTCATCTTACAATGAGCAGGTGGCTGAGGAGAAGGAAGAAGAGACAAAATCTGTTACTCATTCCTACTGCTCGGTGGATGAAACCCAAGTCCGAAGTCTGTATGTGAGCTGCAAATCCTCGGACAAATTTATTTCTTCAGTGCATTCAAGAGAGAGCCAACACAGTAGAAATCCGAGAGCCACAATGCTGCAGACGAACCCCAACCCTGTGTTTGAAAGTCCCAATGTGGCTGCGGTCGAAATATGTAGAGACTCCAGCCGAGAGACCTACTTGGTCCCACCTTCCTGCCAAAGTATTTGCAAGAATTACAATGACTTACATATTGCAGGGGACCAGGTGATGGCTATTAATTCAGTGACAACAGAATTCCCCCCTCAGAGCAGTTTTGAATACGGCCCTTTGCTGAAATCATCTGAGATTCCTTTGCCCATGGAGGATTCCATTTCCCCTCAACCCAGCTACTTTCCCCCAAAACCTATCCAGCGGTATTCATCCTACTGGAGAATAACCAGCATCAAAGAGAAAAGCAGCCTGCAAATGCAGAAGCCTATGTCTAACGCAGTGCTGAATGAATACCTGGAGCAGAAGGTGGCCGAGTTATACCAGCAGTACATTATGGACACTGAGTTTCACGACAGTTCTCCCACCCAGATCCTGGCATCTGAACTCATCATGACAAGTGTGGATCAAATTAGTCTCCAAGTGTCTAGAGAAAAGAATCTGGAGACCTCCAAAGCCAAGGACATAGTCATTAACTGTCTATTACAGCTGGTATCAAGTGAAATCAGCACACCTAGTCTCCATATTTCTCAGTATAGCAACGTGAATCCATAGAGAGGATGCCTCTCAACTACTCCAAGCTAGAGCAACACTTTCTTCATTGAGTCCGAGAATGTGCAGGAGTTGGGTGTGAAGCGCAGTCCAAAGCTAGAGAAGTAAAGGTTGGATGGAGGTCAGGTGTGAATTCAGAGGAAATCTTAACCATTACATGTGATGAAGGCGTGTGGAAAGAGGAGCCCTGAAATTAGTCTTTATGGTTGTTGTACAGCAACGAAGCAAAAATAAAACCGACCCAAGAAGAAAAGGTATGATTTAAAGGAGTACAGAAGTTTAAAAAGAAGCCAAGCCAAACAAGAACATACACCATGGGAAAACAAAAAGCCAAAGGTTTCAGGGTCAAGAGTTAATGTTTGTTAAGCAAATAAATTCCTCCAAGTTGTTTCTTCTTGAGAAGAATGGACTATAGAAGGGTGCTATGTTTGGGTAGAAAGACCGGTTTCCAACCGTTGTGAAATTCTATTTCTATTTCTTTTCTCCATTCTTTATCAGATCATTTAAAATCTATATATTCTTTATAAACATTCGAAGAGTAGCAAATTGCAATTGTGGTTTTTTTTTTATATTTTTTTAATGATTACTTAGCTATGGCCACTCTAACCTTCTAGTTCTGTTTACTAGTGAAGATGAAGTTTTCTAAATGGAAAGTATCACATCATGAATTTTTCTTTTTAAGATCTTATTTTTAAGTCCTCTCTCCACCCAACTTGGGGCTTGAACTTACAACCCTGAGACCAAGAGTCGCATGCTCCACCGACTGAGCCAGTCAGGTACCCCTCACATCGTGAATATTAAAATAATTCCTTTTATTTTGCTACATATGATTTTCTTGGTGGTACTAAGCTTCTAAAGAAGTTATGAATGTCAATTCCCCCCCCGCAATCATTTTTTTCCTCTACTTTCTCTTGACCCTTCTGGAGCCAGGAAGGGGTCTTCTGCATCCTCCAAACAAGGTTACAAGCCCTAGGGGACCATCATAGCAAATTCTGTCAACTCATGCCCTAGAATGGTAGCTTCATGAGCACCTCACTGCTCTACCCCATTCTTCTCGCTTAAGGGATGGCAAAACATGGCTCACTGGCCTTATCTAGTCTGCTGCCTATTTTTTAAAATTATGATATAATTGACATAACATTACATTAGTTTCAGGCGTATACCATGAGTTAATGTATCAATTGCAAAATGATCACCATAAATCTAGTTACACCCTTTTTGAACCCCCATGAGCTCAGAATTTCTTCTATCATTTAAAAATGGAAAAACCGGGGCACCTGGGTGGCTCAGTCATTAAGCAACTGCCTTTGGCTCAGGTCATGATCCCAGGGTCCTGGGATCAAGCCCCGCATCGGGCTCCCTGTTCCACAGGAAGCCTGCTTCTCCCTCTCCCACTCCCCCTGCTTGTGCTCCCTCTCTTGCTGTGTCTCTCTCTGTCAAATAAATAAATAAAATCTTTAAAAAAAAATAAAAATGGAAAAACCATCAAAAAGTATTTGACATGTGGACTTAAGATACTCAAATTCAGTGTCCATAAAATCAGGCTTTACTGTAATTCAGCCACACCCATTCATTTATGTATTGTCAATGGCTGCTTTCACACTCGAATGGCAGAGCTGGATAAACACGACAGAGAAAGTATGGCCCACAGGAGTCTGAAACACTATCTGTCCTCTTACGGACAAAGTTTGCCAACCATGCTCCCCAGTAGGGCCTTGCCCATACAATGGTTGCTGGACTTAATTGAGCTTCCTTGGGAAGGTGACGGAGATGAAGCCTGAGGCAGTAGCTTCCTGGGGAGTGAGGAAACAGAAAAGGTTTCCACAGAGGTCTCAGGCCATCTCAGGAAGCTCTGGAGCTGGGATGGCCCTTCAAAATGGATCCAAATTGAAATTAGAGGGTTGGCTGTGGTTCTCCATCTTGGCCAGAAGGGGGCATAACTTGAGTTGAGGCAGTTCAGTTCAGGGCAACATTCTCCAAGTGGGAAGTAGTTGCTGGGGGAAGGAGAGCCTCATACGGAAGCAGTGATCCGGATGGAGCAAAACAGCATCTTCTACATTTGTCACTATTTTTATAAATTAAAGTTTTACAACATATAATCTTGAGTAAGGAAACCTGGTTTTGAAATGATTATTCAGATATTTTATTCAGTTTTAAATTTACGGAAGTAATAGCTGCTCTTATTAATTGCTCGGTATGTGTCTGGCACCATGTTAAGTATTTTGCACGAATTATCTTACAGAATCCTCACCACCTATGAGGGCAAATGCCTATTATCCCTTTTTTCAGAGATGAGCCCGCTGGGCTCGGGGAAGTTAAGTAATTTGTGGTAGGGCTAACAGTGGGTGGTGTACTTGGATTTGAATCCAGTTCTATTGAAATTCAAAGTCCTGGTCCTTAAGTGCTACCACCTGCTCTCCTGTTGACCACCATGTTTTTTCTCATTAAAGACTGGTTTTCCTCTCCAAAGGAAAAGAACTCAATCCCTTCACCATCACGCTACATCATCTTTTTCTTCATTGTTTCGCTTGATTATATTTGCACGTCTTCATCCCCTCCCAAGAACATAAGCTTTGATTTACTCATTTGTTTCTCCAGGTCTCAAACACTATTTACACATAGTAGGCACCCAGTTAACGTATGTCAAATGGATACATCTGGTGGTCGAAGTGAGAAACCATCAGTATGAAAACCAACTACTTCTGACTAGAATCAAGTGCTATTGAGAGTTCCTCCTCAAGGAGAAAAATAACTGAATAAATGAGCTTAATTTCTTCTAACATGTTAGTATAATAAAGTACATTATAATGAAATATCATGGATATTTTTTTTGCTTATTTACTGAGAAATAACTCGTTACAAAAGAGACTGGTTTATCTTTTCCAGTGAGCCTTATTTTGATGCTATTTTGAGGGGGGGGGTTGGAACAGTGCATTAAACACAGGTAGGGAAGACACATGTGTGTGCACACACAGGCAGGGGAGTAGGCCCTGTTCTCCGCCAGCTTACTAGATTGTTGGGGAGACCTAGTAAGTAACTAGGTGACAAGTGACAAAGCCCCTTATTAGGCAGCAAGTCGGCAAAGTGGCACAAACAGAAACACAATTATCAGTGATTGCAACTCAAGTGTGATATGGGCTAAAAGATGGGTTAGGAGGTGGTGGACAGTGGGGGAGCCCAGCGCAGATGCCAAAGGAAGTGATGGTTTAGATGACTCTTAAAGAGCAAGACAGGATCTGGGTAGACGGATGGGAGGGGTGTTTCATGCAAACGCGTCAGTGTGTTTCATGCCACGGGGAGCTCCGAGTCCACAGCTACAATGGAAGCTGCATGAATGCACCAACGGCAGGATGCTAGTTTGCTACGGCTCACGTAACGAATGGCCACAGAATTAGTAGCTTAAAATAAAACAAACCTATTATCTTAGGGTTATGGAGGTCAAAAGTCCAAAATGATTCCCACTGGGCTAAAATCGACATGTTGGTAAGGCTGAGTTCCTTCTGGAGGTTACAGGGGAAGAAATGGTTTGCTTACTCTTTACAGCTTCTCGAAGCTACCCACACGCCGGGGCTCCTGGCTGCACAACAAAGCGACCACGACCATCAATGGAACTTGGCCTGCCCTGCCCCTCCCGCTTCCCTCTTATAAGGACCCTTAGGACTCCATCGGGCCCACCTGGATAATTGAGGCTAACGTGCTCACCTTAAGATTCTTCAAGTAATCACATCTGCTAAGTTCCTTTTGCCTTGTACAGGAACATTCACAAGTTCCAGGCATCAAAATATGAATATTTGCCAGGGCAAGAGGGTGGTGGTGGACAGTATTCTGTCTACCACAGAAAGGACCATTTTCCCCCTCCTGATTGTCAGAAATTTGCCTTTCCACTCTTAATTCTTATTCAAGATGAATAAGTCCATGTTTGCTTATATGTAAAATAGATGGTTTCCTTTTCTGCCTGTTGTCATCCCAGGCTGTATATTTTGATTTGTCCATATACATTAATCCACTTTTTCTTGTGCTCATTTTAGATATCCTTTTCTGGATTCTAATTCTATTTTTATCTTTCTTTTAAAATATGTTTATTCATTATAAACGTGGTATCGGCTTGTTCTAGAAAATCTGAATAACAGCAAAGCAGAAAGTTGTCCTCAGTCCCCAAATATTCAGGAAACGTTTTTGAATGAATTTATTGCCGGTCTTTTCTCCATGTACTTTTTAAAAATGGAACTATGATTAACATACAGTGTTATATTAGTTTTAGGTGTATAATATAACGAATCAACACCTCTATACATTGCTCAGTGCTCATCAAGATTCCATGTATTTTTTTTTTTCATTTCTCTGAGCAGGGTTCACATCTTTTTTTTTTTTTAAGATTTTATTTATTTATTTGACAGAGAGAGAGAGACAAAGCGAGAGAGGGAACACAAGCAGGGGGAGTGGGGGAGGGAGAAGCAGGCTTTCCGCGGAGCAGGGAGCCCGATGCAGGACTCCATCCCAGGACCCTGGGACCATGACCTGAGCCGAAGGTAGACGCTTAACAACCGAGCCACACAGGCACCCCGATCACATCATCTTTGAAAAAAATATTGTATCTTTATTTGTTTCAATGACACTGTAACAGAGGGAGAAGTTCTAAAACTAGTAGATTTATAATGTTCGTCTGGGGAACAATCTTAGTTTTTCTTCCTCATATACTATTTGATAATGTCCAATATTTTGTGGACATTTTTGTCTGTTGTAGAACATTGGGCCAACAGACTCAGGAACTTGTCTGTATTAACAGTAAGGTCTCTCTCTCTCTGAGTTTTAACTGTTAACCTGAAGTTTGACATTCAAGAAATATGATTCAGATTATTTGCCTTTCTGAGGGCCTGTAACCTCCAGAAGGAACTCAGCCTTACCAACACGTCGATTTTAGCCCAGTGGGAATCATTTTGGACTTTTGACCTCCATAACCCTAAGATAATAGGTTTGTTTTATTTTAAGCTACTAATTCTGTGGCCATTCGTTACGTGAGCCGTAGCAAACTAGCATCCTGCCGTTGGTGCATTCATGCAGCTTCCATTGTAGCTGTGGACTCGGAGCTCCCCGTGGCATGAAACACACTGACGCGTTTGCATGAAACACCCCTCCCATCCGTCTACCCAGATCCTGTCTTGCTCTTCAAGAGTCATCTAAACCATCACTTCCTTTGGCATCTGCGCTGGGCTCCCCCACTGTCCACCACCTCCTAACCCATCTTTTAGCCCATATCACACTTGAGTTGCAATCACTGATAATTGTGTTTCTGTTTGTGCCACTTTGCCGACTTGCTGCCTAATAAGGGGCTTTGTCACTTGTCACCTAGTTACTTGCTAGGTCTCCCCAACAATCTAGTAAGCTGGCGGAGAACAGGGCCTACTCCCCTGTGTGTGTTTCACTTGTAATACTCATTGACACATAAAATTAACCATCAGAAAGGCAAATATGCCATTAGACAAAATTATGTGTTACTATTTCACTTGTCTATCCTGATAATCACCTGCCAGACTTTCATTTACTCACTTTAAAGTCAAAGAAATCCAACTAATATTTATTCAGCACGAACTATTATACAAAGATGAGGTTGTCCCGGTCCCTGTTTAAAGAGCTTATTAATGTGGTACAAAATGTAGCAAACAATGCACACTAGTGTGGTAAGACATGGGCAATGACTATTTGAGATATGCTGAATAATTTTCCTTTCAATTTATCCCAGTTCAACATCTGCAGTCCTAGCCCATATCTTGTTTTATTTATTTTCTTACTTTTTGACCCTCAGCCCCTATTAGAGGGCTATGACTAGAACCTTCTTTACTAAGCACACTGAGAAGCAGGAAAGGGGTAGGGATGGGGTACCTTCAGTATGGACTTGAGTAATCAAGCCTGGCTTTGACTTTGACTTGGTCTTAATCTCAGAGTTGGCATGATGTGTGGCTAAGGCACATTTGGTACTGAAACCTCTCCCCTCCTTTGCACAACACTGATTTCTGTCTTCCTGTCTTTCCTTCCTTCCTTCTTTTCTTTCTTTCTCTTTCTTTTCCTTTCTTTCTTTCTTTCTTTCTTTCTTTCTTTCTTTCTTTCTTTCTTTCTTTCTTTCTTTCTTCCTTCCTTCCTTCCTTCCTTCCTTCCTTCCTTCTTTCTTTCTTTCTTTCTTTCTTTCGAGTGTGAATGTGAGCAGGGGGTGGGGAGTGATAGAGGGAGAGAGAGAATCTTAAGCAGGCTCCGAAGTCAGCATGGAGCCAGATGCGGGGCTCAATCTCACCACCCTGAGATGACCTGAGCTGAAATCAAGAGTCAGAAACTTAATGGACTGAACCACCCAGGTGCCCCCCTTCATTTTCTTTCTTGTTCTTTCCCGTTCCTCCCATCCTTCTGCTTCCCTCCCCTGCTCCATTCCTTTCTTTCCTTTTCTTCTGTGTCTTTTCTCCCTCCTCCTTCCTTTCCTTCCCTACTTTTCTTCTCCCTCTCTCTCTTTTGTTATTTATTTGGTAAAATGCAAATTTCTGAAATTTCAAATACATCCCTCTGATTTGATGAAATGCTAATGAATAAGAACATTGCACAAAAGAAGTTCAAAGAGAGAAAACTCCTTACTTCAGCACCCCCTTGTCTTCTGATTTCCCAAAGAGCAAGTCTCATAGTACTCTACACTTAAACAAAGGTATAGATCAGTATTTTTAGGCACATGGTATTCTACTATCTTGTCCTGGCTTTTGTCACTTAACGATACAACTTTCCATAGGAAGGAGGACTGTAAAAGGTTTGTCACACACACTCTGTGAGGAGGATGCTCTGAGACCCCATCCCACTCCAGCTTCCGCTGGGATGGGAAATATGGAGACCTACACACGCAAATGTCAATACAGAAGAAACACTTAACACTATCTATTACTCCTTGTAAGCTGTATCTCTTCCAGGGGGAAGAATATCCTCACCAAATAAATGAGACTCTTATTGTTTTTTAGGCATCCAGTGTTTTGTTTTGTTTTGTTTTTATTTGACAGAGAGAGAGACACAGTGAGAGCAGGAACACAAGCAGGGGGAGGGTCAGAGAGAGAGGCAGACTCTCCAATGAGCCGGGAGCCCGACGCGGGACTCGATCCCAGGACCTGGGATCATGACCTGAGCCGAAGGCAGACGCTCAACGACTGAGCCACCCGGGCGCCCTAGGCATCCAGTGTTATGTGGAGCATAATTCAGTTGAAGCACATGGTCTTACACTGAAAAGGACTCTATAAGTCACTCATTTGTCATAAGTCTCCTGCCATACCAACACTGGTCCATCAACAAACTTCTCATCTATGGATCACAGATTGTAGACTGTCTTTTCATCTAGTTCTCATTTCTGTGTCTTGTCCACAGGATACTGTGATGGTTCATTTCATGTGTCAACTAGACTGGATGTGTCTGTGAGGGCATTTGGGCATGACAGAAGCATTCGAATCAGTAGACTGAGTAAAACAGATTGCCTCCCTTATGCGTATGGCCCTCAGCCAATCAGCTGAAGGCCTGAATAGAACAAAAAGTTGACCCTCCCCCAGGTAACAGAGAATTTCTCCTGCTTGATGGCCATTGAACAGGGACATTTGGCTTTTCCTGCCCTCAGACTCAAGCTGAAACATGGCTCTTCCTGGGTCTCCAGCCTGCCAGCCCCCTGAGAGCCTTGGGTCTCCTGCTTCCCAGGCTTTCAGATTCAGGCCGGAACCACACACCGGCCCTCCTGGCTCTCCGGCTATCTGACTGCAGATCCTGGGACTTGTCAGCCACCCTAATTGCATGAGTCAATTCCTTATAATAAATTTTTTTTTCTTTTCAAATTTTTTATTTAAATTCTAGTTAACATACAGTGCAATATCGGTTTCAGTGCTCATCACAAGGGCCCTCCTTAATACCCATCACCCATCTAGCCCATTCCCCACCCATCAACCCTCAGTTTGTTCTTTATCTTTAAGAGTCCCTTATGCTTTGTTTCCCTCTCCCCCCCCAAATGATCATCTGTTTTGTTTCTTAAATTCCACATATAAGTGAGATCATATGGTACTTGTCTTTGACTGACTTATTTCGCTTAGCATCATACTCTCTAGCAAGACTAAACTAGAATGTCTAGGGGTGATACAACTATTAAGAAGGATAAGGATATGATTAGTTTAGAGGTCAAGATCGTGGTTACTTTTGGAAGGAAGAGGAGGCTGTGATTAGGGTGGAACACAGGAGTGACTTCCACAGTGTCTGGCAAATTTCTATTTTTTTGCTTGAATCAGGATTTAAATAAAGTCAATATATTGCAATTGGCTGATATGTTTCAAGTGTCTTTCAACCTTCATCCTTGTTTAGTTGTTTTCCTTACAGTTTGGAAACTAACTTGGTCACTTTACTCTTAGATTTTGCTGACTGCATTCCCAGAGTATTTTTCTGTCCCCTGTATTTCTTTTAAATTATTAGTTAGATCTAGAGGCTTAATCAGTTGCAGGATTTTTTGTTTTCAAGAAGAATTCACGGGTAGTGTTGTGTCCTTCCACGAGAAGGCACATAATGGTTGGTTGCCTAACATTTTTATCTGAGATAATATCCTTCCAACTGCTAAAAAGCAAGTATTACAATCTTTAAAAAATATCGAAAAAGTATATTTTCCAGATGATATCTTTGACTCGATTTTTCAATAAGTATTTTTACAAGAGAAACTGAGTCCAGTACATTGTCTCTACCTATGATACTTGGGAATGTTTTGCCAAATTTCAATGCTACAAAATTAAAGCCTTCTTGATTTTATGCTGATAAAGATAATAAATTTATCCAGTTAAAAACTAGAGCTCCACCAAAGGATTTTTTCCACAAGTTGAGATATTCCAAAGCCCAAAAATAGAATATCAAAATTAAATCTTGCATACTATTTGTGCTATTGTCATTCCATTTGTTTAGTTCCTCCTTTTTTTTTTTTTTTCAAAGATAAATTTCCAGTCTTCCTTTTTGCAATTTTCATCTAGGAGCTCCAATGGTTTCCAATGGAAAAACCACTGCATTTTGAATGAAATGCAACCACATTTGAGAGGGCTAATTTACATAAAAGTTCAATATTAATGAAGATACTTAGGTTGATTTACAAAGGAGTTTTTCAAAAGTGCCAGCATTTCTACAATCTGATTGATGATAGGAAGCAGAGAAAACTCATGTTACCATGTTAAAGTATTTTTAGTTTTCAATGTCAGCTTTATTACATTTTATAGTTCACTTATCCTGTGTCTTTATTAAAATACTTAAAAGTATTTACAACTTTCATTTCAGTTGGTAGAATATTACTCCTTATTTGGATGCAATTCGGAATTTTGTGTTCACTATGATCTATTCTGAATATCTTTTTGTTTTATAGGTTTCTTAATTTAGTGAAAAACACTGTTCTTACCATGATGCTCTGCTCTACCAAAATTAGCCATTATTTTATCCTATAAAAGTAAAAACTTTGTCTTCAAAGTTTAACTTTTTAATTGATTTGTAATACCATTGATACTAATGTCAGATGTTTTATCTTCAACAGAATTAGCACTCCAAGCTTTACTTTAATTGCATAAATTGAATGGAAAAAAATGAACGATTCTTGGAATTAACCGATTTTCTACTTGAAGCATCCGGGGTCATTTCACTTCCAAGAAATTCCTCCTCTGTTCATGGTACAAGCATATTTATAATGCTTACATTAGCTTTTTTATACATGCACAAGAAAATCTGGAACTGAAAATTAGTAAAATTAATTTAGAATGGGTATTTGATCTCATTGAAAAGTGATATGTCACGTTCCTTCGATCTTTTGCAGGTAGTCTTAAATAACTATAAAACTTTGTAGTAGATGCTGATGCCTCTTCAGCAGATTTCTATTTCCATGCAGTCAGTAATACTTTCGTGATCCCCATGGTTGATGACAAATGTTTCTTCTAAAGTTACACATTTACCATTTCTGCCTGAGTAATGAAAATCCAGTTCTTATTAATTTTTTAAAGACTTTTATTTATTATTTATGAGAGAGAGAGAGCAAGAGAGCATAAGCAGGGGGAGCAGCAGAGGGAGAGGGAGAAGCAGGCTCCCCACTGAGCAGGGAGCCCGATGCGGGGCTCGATTCCAGGACCCTGGGATCATGACCTGAGCTGAAGGCAGATGCTTAACCACTGAGTCGCCCAGGTGCTCCGAAAATCTAGTTCTTAATTACACTTAATATTCTTCCTTTTTTATATACAAAATGGTTTATTACAAAATAAGACATTACCATATGATAAAATAAATAAATGGTAGTAGATTCACAGTATTCAATAAATGACAAAACTACGTAGCAAGAGTGTTAAGACTTGGGAGACTTCTCTGCCTCTTTTTCCTGTACATGTTTCATATAAACCTCAATGATAATTTTCTACATTTCCCACTGACCTCCCTGTCAGCCTGGTGGCACCGTGTGGGTGTATTTATGAGTTTCTCTTGGGTGCACACCTAAGAGTTGAATTGCTGGGTCATAGGCTACATGAATTTTCAAAGTAAGGAGATAAATCCATTCTCCGCAGCAATATGTAAGACATCTTGTCAATTCCTACCCTTGACAAATCTTGACTTCATTTCAGTTTGCATGAGATTGAGATGATCTCTTCTGGGTTTGGTGTTTGCTTGAAAGGAAGATTTTAAATTATTTTAAATCTTTAATTCCTATAATATTAGCAAGACAATTCAAGCTTACAATACTGTTCTCAAGTCAATTCTGTTTTTTTTTTTTTCCCTAGGAATTTGTCCACTTTTGCCTAATTCATTACAATGTGTATACCTCACACTCATTATCTTTCTCATCTCTGTTTTATCTGGGTTAGGTTCCTCTTTTTCATTTATCATTTTTATTTTGGGTCCTCCTCTCTCTTTCTTGAATCTTGCTGGAAGTATGTCTACTTTGTAATGTTTTTTCTCCCCGAAGGATCAATTTTTGTCTTTGTTGTTCTTCTGTGTTTTCTCTCATTGATTTACACTCTATTTTTATTCTTTCTTTAGGTTTAATCTATTTTTTTTCAAACGTCTAATTAATTTGCAGCTTTTCTTTCTCTGAGAGAAGTAATTTTTTTGAGAGAGAACGCATGTGTATGCGTGCTTGAATGTGGGGTGGAGGGAGGGGCAGAGGAAGAGGAGAAAGAGAATCTCAAGCAGACTCCGCCTTAAGCACAGAGCCAGACTTGGGGCTCCACCATGACCTGAGTTGAAATCAAGAGTCGGGCGCTTAAACTGACTGAGCCACCCAGGTGCCCATCTAAGAGAAGTATTTAAGGCTATAAGATTTCCTTTATGGCATGACTTTTGCTATATTCCTTAAGTTCTGACATGCAGTATTTTTATAATTTATTTTTAGACATGATTTTCATTATGACTTATTTAGCAGTGTGTTTTTAAAATTTCTGAAAATATGGATGTCATTCATCATGAACGATCAGACATTTTACCCTACTTATGAGCCAACAAGGTAACCTATCTTCGTTTCATGGATGATGACAGAAGATTTGACGCCTGGGTCAGAGACAAAGGATGTTTTTACGCACAGTATGATCAGTAGCCAGCATATCAGCCCTCATAGGCGGGGTCCCCAAGCCCCAACTGTTCCAGGGTGATGCAAAAGGAGCCAGATAGTACCTGGATTTGCAGTGAGTTGTGTTGCAGGAGAGGAACTCTAAGGAACACAAATCTTTTTTTTTTTTTGAGGTTTCAATATTGTATTCAAGTTTTACTTTAAGTGATGTTAATTACAGCATCTGAAGGGGAGGATCTAATTCCACACAAAATGGAAGACTCTAAAATGTACCCATTAAACGGCTAAAAAATAAACCAAGTGGTGAGAATAGAACAAGTCCAATTTAGATTCTGAGTGTTGTCACAATGTGATTACAGTCACAGAGACTCTTCCCAGCTCAGAGCTGGGACTTTTAGAAGCTATTTCATACTCTGGTGCAGGGGCAGAAAACCACGACATGAGAGGGAATTAAGTCCTGACTTACTGGCTTCATCACATCCATCTTCTCTACCCCAAAATGGCACAAAAGAAACAGCTACCACACCCTGCAGACTACTTTTGGTGTAAAAGAGGTGATGGACTGGGGTGGAAACAGGTCAGGAAAATGTGTCTAAAAAAGGCTCTTTCACACCATCAGTGAGTCTCTCCTTCCTTCGGGTAGGAAACCCAGTTCAATTCTCAGGAAGTCATAATTTCATTCATGTACTCCATACCAATTAACAAAGTGCCTATAAATTATCAGCTTCCATTTGCAGCCATTTCTAGATAAAAAAGAAACCTGAACTCTCTGGAGAGGCCACCAAGCTCCCCCCAAGTCTACAGCTGAAAGGACTTTTCGTGGACTTGGGTTTCTTCTGTACCTCTGAAAGGGTAACACCTTAAAGCTGAATCATCTTTAACCTGGAGGTCTAACATGATACTTAGCAACACTTGCATCCCAGACATACAACATTAAAAGTTACACTAAATTCTGAAGGTAGCTATGCTCAGCATAGTTTAAAATTAAACGATTGTACAGTATTCATTTATGCCTGAAATTCCAGTCTAGACCAAGCTTGTGGCCGCCAGCACTGACATTCTTGCCACCCAGCAGAGCTGATAGGGTCAGGTTGATACCTGGCTTTAGGGTCTGAGTGTATCCTAAACCTATCAGGCTGGAGTTGTTCACTTTAGCCGAGAAGCAGGCGTCAGGGGCGATCTGATACTTGGCCGCTATTCCAAAGCGGGTGTTACTATTTCCTGCTGTCCAGGCCAGATTGACAGCGGTCTCTAACTTCTTGTTCACCTGATAAATGGAGCCACCAAATTCTGTTCCATCGTTTACGTTAGTGTGGAGCTGGAATTCGTCAGTCTTGTAGCCAGCCGCAAAGTTGCTCTGGGTCACTCGAGACTCTGCAGTCTCAAAATTCATCTGGTGGCCTGCCAGCCAGCCTTCATACCCCAGCACCACAGCACCCCGGACTGAAGGACCGGCAATGTCGAAATCCACGTCACAGCCCAGGTTGATGTGCTCCCACTTATACCCTGTCTTGATTTTAGCATTTTTTCCCCCAGTGTCTGGTGAGAAGGATGAATCAAAGGTCAGCTTCAGTCCACGTGCAAGCTGAACGGAAAAGAAATTTGCCAGGTTTAGTCAAAAGGCAGGGAAACAGAGGTCAATGAATAAAACTGTGTCTCTTCCCGGGTGACCATTACCTGATCTTCCACAGTGATCTCTGTGCCTAGTGTGTTGTCAGTGTTCCATTTCTCTGTAAACGTCAGACCATATTCGGTCCATCTGTACTTGGTTTCCAGACTGCCTGTCACTTTGGTGGTCTCAGTGTTGGCTGAACCTGAGCTTGTCAATTCCTGTCCATTCTCAGATTTTGTTTTCAAGTCAAGTGTTATTAAGCCAAATCCATAACCCTTGGTGAAGACATCCCTGGCAGACTTGCCAAGATCAGCATATGTGGGAGGCACAGCCATCTTCTGCTCAGGGGCGGTGGCAGCGGGCTCAGCGGCTGCTACCGCGGGGGCTGCAGCGAGAGGGACGGAGGAACACAAATCTTTTATACTGTAGAGGAAGCATACCTGCCCTTTGCTCTGAAGGAAGACTCTGTCTCTGAGTCTACCAAGCCTGTTGGCTATACACACATCCTCGAAAAGACAGCCCAGCAAAAAGTGAGTCAGTGTCTCTGCTTGCAAGACTTGCAGAAATGAGACCCATGGGAAACTGACTCCCAATAGTGAATAGATTTGTTAATTACATGTTTGCAGTCTTTCTAATTTAATTGACTTGTAGTCAGAGAAAATAGTCTGCAAGATACCTATGCTTTGAAAACTGTTCAAGTTCATTTGGTGACCCAGTATATGATCCAGTTTTTTAACTGCCTTATTTACAAAATATGTTGTTAAGAAGAACACGTATTCCCAAGCTTTTGAATGTAAAATTCTCTACAGGCCTATTAGATCAAAATTCTTCATTGTGTTGTTCAGATCTTCAATCCCCTTCCTGAATTTTGTCTCCCTAATCTATGGATAATTGAAAGAGCTGTATTTAAATTTCCCACCATGATGGTATCAATTTCTCTTTTTTGTTCTTGTAATTCTATCAATTTTAACCCTACATATTTTGAGGTTATTTTGTTAGATTCATCCGTCATTACAATTTCGATATCTTCTTAGCAAAACGAATCTTTATCATTGTGTACGGACCTTCCCTGACCCTAAGAGTGCTTTGTTTTTAAAAATTTATTTTGTCTGATACTAACATAGACACTAGGTTTCTCCCCTCCCCCCACGTTTTTTTAGGTTTCTTTTGGTTAGTATTTGCCTGAGATGACTACTTCCATCCATTTACTTTCAACCTCTGCATATCCTTGATGCTTTCCATGTGGCTCTCATAAAGATATTTTGTATTATGTTTATTATTCTGATTTTTCAAACAATTGTTCTTTGTGTTGTAATATTTCTTTCTGCTTAAGATGGAATCTTTTGAAATGATCTTTTTCTGTGAAATAGCCCTGCTCGGGCGCCTGGGTGGCTCAGTTGGTTAAGCGACTGCTTTCGGCTCAGGTCATGATCCTGGAGTCCCGGGATCGAGTCCCGCATCGGGCTCCCTGCTCCCTCTGACCCTCCCCCCTCTCATGTGCTCTCTCTCTCTCATTCTCTCTGTCTCAAATAAATAAAATCTTTAAAAAAAAAAAAAATAGTCCTGCTCTTCAGATACCTTGATGTACCGGCCTGTGGACTCCTATTTCTCGCAATATGGGCTACTTTTTCTGGCAGTGGCTATGGGGAAGGGGTCAGAGGCCAGACCTCACTCTGTGTTCACTTGAATAAGTTCAGAGATTCACTACGGGGGGTGGGGGATAAGCCCCCTAGAGTGGGGAACTTCTCATGGAATCACTCCCCACTCCACCACGTTATTTCTTCACGATGAAGCTCTACCTTCCGTAACTCCGTCCCCTGCAACTGTGCAACATTTGGAGAAGGCACCTGCCCCACAGGCTGGGGGTGAAGCGGGAAGGTGAGGGCTGGAGATCAGTCCGTCTGCACCTATCTTTCTCCCATCCTCAGCGTTGTCCGCTCACTGCCCTGATTTAACTGCTGAGAACCCCCATACCCAGACCTTGATATTCTCTCTCGGAGAGCGATCTTGGCCGAGGGAGCCAGGTGTCCTAGTTCAGCAGCTTGGTTGATACTGAAGCTAGAACTTGGAGTTATTTTGTAGAATAATCTGACATATATAATCACTGTTATTTATTCACGGTCTCTCTGCTGTTGAGAGTGTTCGAAATATTCAAACTGCTGTAAGGTATTTAAAGTGTTCAAAAGAATCAGTTACACCAAATTTCTTATGGAGACTTGAACCATTTGGGAAAACTTAATTAGGGCAGCATTTAATCTCAACGTGTTTAAGAAAAAATGACTTTCCTACTTTTTTTTTTTCCACTAGACATGTATGTTTGATGAACTGAACATTAAGGCCAAGCGCAGGTGGGGATGATTTTCTATGTACAAAAGTTTCTCAAGCTTTAAAGACTCCATTAACAAATGGAAGTACATTTAGTTGTATAAATATTGTAAAAGGTTAGAGGAGCTCAGTGACCAAAAATGCAAATTGAGGCAACAATAAGAGACCATCATTTATCAATCACATTAGAAAAAGAAAGCTTGGTCAGGATTCTTAGTTTTGGGAAGTGTGCAATGGATGAATGCTTGAAAGGAATCTTACATCATGGAAGGAAAATACATTGGTGCAAAACTTTAGGAAATGATATGAAATAAGTATTCAGAGTGAAACATGTTGATGATGCAATTTTGTTTCTGGGAATGTACCCTGAAGAAATAGTTCTAAACATATATATATATATATATATATAACAGAGATACTACTTTAAAAAAATGTATCATTGTAGTTTTACTTTTTGTATAGGTGTATCTGACTTTTTAAGCTGGTCTGGTGTGTTTTTCCTATGTGTAGGGAAGGGGATGGGGAGCTGAAGCTGTTACAGCAGAAACACACAGATTGAAAAAAAACCAAACAAACCACCCAATCCTTAAGTTTTGACTCCCCAGGTAGAATTTTTGAGTCGAGAAAAATGTTCAGTTCGGTTCGGTCATCATCGGGCCAACTAAAGCAAAAATCACATCATTCAAATACAAGAAAGAAAAGCACATCGATATATTTTTTTGAGAGAAAAAGATTTCACCCTTCTTCCAGTTCCCATTAGCGTATTATTTGGGTCAGGGTTCAGTCGTAGGGCGCACGCTGCGCTTGAACCAGTTTGAGCAGGAAGCAGTTACAGAACTGTTGAAAGGGCTGGGGAAAGGATTCTCACGTGAGCTTTCACCAACAACTTCCGCAGACTCACCACAGAACCTGGCCATCTAGACAGATACTACCTCTTACGTGGCTCCAGAATTAGGTGATTATCGCCACAGTCAGGATCAGGACAGGGCTCCCCTGAGCTCCAGAGCGCAGCATTCCTGCCGGGATCCACACAGACAAAATGAAGGCCCTGCAGCCTGTCTCGCAACACCATGTCTGGGTCCCGAGGCTGTTGAAGTGGCCGCAGGAAACCACGTGCCTACACCACCACGCCTGCTCCCAAACATGGTACACCCAGCACAGTCTCAGCCTCTGTCTTGCTTCCACTTTCTTTTGATTTATTTACTTTAGAGGCTGAGAGGGGAGGGGCAGAGACAGAGGGAGAGAGAACCTCAAGCAGACCCTGCGCTGAGCCGGGAGCCCAGTTCAGGGCTCGATCTCACGACCCCGAGATCGTGACCTGAGCCGAAAGCAAGAGCCCGACGCCTAAGCGACTGTGCCCCCCAGGTGCCCCTCGCTTCCACTTCCTAAGTTTTGGATGGATGTATCTGATGATCTGATTTGAACTCACACCCAGAATTCCAATCGCAAGGAAGCCTGGGAAATACAGTTTTTGCACAGAAGGAGGGCCGAGTGAGTCTTGAATGCCAAGCCACTATGAAATCTGGACCCAGGGGATTGTAGGATATTGATAATGAGAAGATACGCCATAGTGGACATTGTCCCGTTTCCCCTAGATCTCCTGTGATCCTTTTAGCTGTTTCCACAACTCCTCAGTCAGTTTTGACGTGTTTAGCTTTCAGCCTCCTTCCTACCTGTCAGTGGGAGGTCTGACGTTGGACTCTTGAAGTCAGCTCTGCCCACAGGTGCAGAGGCCTGGAGCTGCTTGGGAGTTTATGTACCTCTGGGGTGGCCTGTTATGGACTGAATGTGTGTGTCGTTCCCCATATCTCAAATTCATTTGTTGAAATCCTAACCCGTGAGGTGATGGTATTAGGAGGTGGGATGTCTGGGAGGTGATGGGGTCATGAGGGTGGGGACCCTCATGATGGGATTACTGCCCTTATAAAAAAGACCCTGGTGAGTGTTTTTGTCCTTTCTGCCATGTGAGGAGAGAGAGAGAACATGGCCTCCTGTGAACCAGAGAGTGGGCCCTCGCCAGACACCACATCTGCTGGCGCCTTCATCTGGGACTTCCCAGCCTCCAGAACTGCGAGAAATAAATGTTCATTGTGTAAACCACCCGGTCTAGCAGGCTGAGTGGAATGAGACACAACCCTCAGCCAACAGCAGCTGAAGAACGCACTAGTATGAAAGCCTAGGCCCCTTGTCTCTAACTGGGACCCACTCCCAGGCACTATACTGCAGAGCTGTCCCTCGGGATCAGGCTGCAGCTGTCTTCCTAAGGACTATGCCTGCAACTGCAACCTTGCCTGCCTTCTCCTGCTTCTTTATCCTGATGTTTTGTTCCCTTTTTTTCCACCCCTTTATCGTAAGAGCACTTCCTTCATAAATCAAATGCACAGGGATCCTTGCCATGGGGTATGTTTCTCGGGAACCAAACCCCCAAATGGCCCATCCGTCATTCAGGATCGGAGGAAGGGTAGCAGAGATGGATAGAGAGGGAGTAGATGGTCAGTTATGCATCCTGATCTCCCTTCTCTAACCTTGGACTTTAGGATAGGAAGCCAGGATAGATCCTGCAGAGTAGAGCCCTTAGGATCCATTGCAACCACCTTCCACCTTACTTCCCTGTACAATCAAAGCTGGAACTTTAAAAACGACATTTCTCCATTTCCCAGCCTCTAGAGTTCTGCATGTGACCCAGTTTCTTTTTTTTTCTTTCATTTTTTTCAGTTTTTTTATTCTTATGTTAATCCCCTACATTACATCACTAGTTTTAGATGTAGTGTTCCATGATTTGTTGTTTGTGCATAACACCCAGTGACCCAGTTTCTTGAGCACCTTAGCTTTCAACCTGGAGGCAGCAATGTGAGTTAATGGTTGCATGTGGGAAGAGTTGATTATCTGGAAAGTACCAGAGCTGAGGCATTTGATGTTCAGCTGTGGTGGAGTTTCTGGCACCCAAGGTCAAAGACCTCCGTGGTGGGTCTGTGATAGGATTGTGTGTTTTATTTTCCCAGACTGTATTAACTCTTCATAGTTTGATCCTGAGAGTAAAGCATCTAGGTCCATCCTTTGGTCCTTTTAGAATGTCTAACATATTTTGGGGCGACTGGGTGGCTCAGTTAAGCATCTGTCTTCAGCTCAGGTCATGATCCCAGGGTCCTGAGACTGAGCCCTGTGTCGGGCTCCACGCTTGGCAGGGAGTCTACTTCTCCCTCTCCCTCTGCCCCTACCCCTGCTTGTGTGCGCTCTCTCTTTCAAATAAATAAATCTTTTAAAAAAAGAAGGTCTGCCTAACATATTTTAATACACATTTTGTGCTAAATTCGTCCATGAATCCTTTTGTGTGCAACTATGAATCCTGGCAGACACAGGAGGTATTTAAGAGAGGTTGAAGATAAAGCTGACAGGGGGTCATTTTCCCACTTGCCCCAGGAACAAGGGACAATGGAGTGATCAGAAAGAGAGAACTAGAGCTAGTACTCCAAAGCTGCCCTTGGTTCTTAAATGGTACAGGGAAATTTCTGCAGGTCCCCAGTGGGTTGCCTGGAGTCTCACTGGGTAGTATATGAGAGTGGGTTGCTATGGCTCTCTTGTCTGCAATTGAATAACAATCACAGTGTGTCATAGGTTATGAAAATGGCCACAAAATACTCCTTCCCCATTATCACGCCCTTTGGTAGTGTGTTCTTGCACTTGCTTTAGCCAGTGGGATGTGTGCAAACATTATGTGAACGTTAGCCTGGAAAGCAATTGCGCAGTGGAGTTTGCCCTCTTCCTGCTTTTGGAACTCGGCTGCTATACAAAACGGTCCGGGCCAGCCTGCTGGATCACAAGGGATCTGTGGACTAGTCACCCCCAATAGCCTCTGCCTACCACCAGACATGAGAATGGGGCTCTCTGAGGCCACCCGGCCCCTGGCTGACCTGGCAGCTGACCACAAATGCACAAATGAGCTCAGTTGAAATCCCTGGAGCCCGATGCAGACAAAGAACCGCCCAGCAGAACCGAGAGCTAAATGGTTGGTTTAAACCACTCTGTTTTAGGGGGGGTTTTATGCAGCGAAAGCTGACACATATCAAGACTTCAGAGGTGTCTCAGGCACCACTGGGAAGTCAGATTGAGCAAAGTTGTCAGGAAGACAGGCTCCCAATTCTAGCAGCAGATGCTGGTAGGACATACAGGGCTGGGCTCCGATCAATACCATCCTATGGCCTCCATCTCTTTCCCCAGGGCCGGGAAGTAGAGGAAGCCCTATAGCTTCCCCAGGAGCAATAGGAGATGTAAAGGCTCATCCAAATAAAACTCCACCTGACTCATTAGACTTAATGGAATTTACCAGGTTGGACTAAAACTTAATTTTTACTCTATCTTGTGAGGTGAGGATGAATATAGCAGTTAAACAAAATGAAGGAGTCGGTGTAAGGTGATGTCACCTGCATAGGCAAGACAATTTTTAGATAAATTACTAATTTCAGGGTAATTTATGATCACAAAAATTAATGTGTCAATTAAACATTAATTAAAGAATGAAGAATGTTTAAGCAGTCCATGGTACTGCATTTGATGAATTATTTTGCAAAACCATCCAGGATGTCATTTGTGAAGATTATGTAATAGTGTAGAAAAATATTGCCCTGTAATATTAAACACGAAATCATGACATAATATTATATATCCGGTAAGACTTATAGTTCTGTTTTCCTAAAATGAGTCACCTTTGCAAGGAGAGTAGGCTGGAAGAAAGGACATAATATTCAAGATGACTGTATGTAATGGATAATGGGACAAGATGTGAGTTTTGTCCTGTATTTTCCAAATTATCTTTGATGAACAAGGAGTTGTGTTTGCGATGTTGATTTTGAAAAATTTACACTGTACTGATTTTAAAAGTCTCTTCTAGATATAGGATTCAATGATTCTAAGAACTCAAAGCCATTCACTAACAAATGGCTTAATGACATGATGCCTTGTGGAAGAATTTAATTATTTTTGTTGATTATAGCCAGTATCTAATAAATATGAATGGTTTCTTTACAGTCAAGTAACAATTTATTGTTGGCTAGAAGAATCTGCATTCTTACCATTACTTACTATTACCCTTCCATTTCTTAGTCATAATTAATTAGCTATTAATTAATTAATAATTCCTGCCTGGTATTGTGGGATATAAATGAAGACGACAAAATGTCAAGACAAAATGATATGCATGTCTGGAGGGGAGAGAAAGTATCTTCTAGAAACCCAAGGCAGAGAAAAGCAGCTTCAGGTTTCCAAGAAGCAAAGACTTACACTCAGCTGGTTGTTTTGTAGGCTTTGTGGCAGTTTTTTGGGGGCAAGAGGATTCTGGAAAACAGTGTGGTACTGTAGGCCTGGACTTGTTCATTTCGATGTTTAAGAACCATAACATTTTTCTTGTTATTTATGAAACTTTAGGAAGACTCTCAAGGGAAATGGGGTAATGGAAGAAGCCAGGTCTTTTCCCTTATCTCACTAAGGATGGAAGATCTCTTAGATATAAAGAGCTAGAAACTTAGGCGTAGCAATATAGAAAAGTTCATAGGAGAGGAACATACGTGTGTGAGTGTGTGAAAGAATAGGATCATTTATTCTCAAGTTCACAGCTGCTCAGATTGTGGCCCACACACCTCTGCTCGTCTGCAAATGACTTTTAGTCCCAAACAGTTTTTCCTCGTTCATGCATAGGCACTTGGGGCAGGCTTGCCCTAACTGGTTTATTTGTTCTCGATGGTGCTTGAAAGTTAATGTGATCTCCTAAGCTCAAGTATATGCTTGTTAATTCAGGGGCTCTCTCTTACCAATCTTCATATGCTGCCTCAGTTATTCCCCCCAAACTCCTGGAGTAATGTGCCAACATGTCGTGGCGTTCTGTGACCTCTACTTTGTGTGTTGTCTTCTGTTAGAGGTACAGGTAGCCCGGTGTTTTCTAGACTTTTTTTTTCTTTCTCATCTAGATTGTCACGACAGCTGCTTTTTCTCCTAATGACCCATGAATCCTTCTGGTGGAGGGGAAAGTTCAAACGACCGCCCTCATACTGTACTCAGGATCACCACTGCCTCTCTGGGACCAAGGCTTATGGTATTGGTTTCGGATCTTTATGATTGATATTAGGTTTCTACAGTCCCCAGCTGCTGCAACTCATGAATCATCTTCCGTAGCTGTGTTACTGTGGCACATTCACTGCGCTTCTTTCTATTCTCAAAATGAGGTGTTTTCCAGGAGCATTGCAGGCTCTTATGCAAATGGACTTCTGACCACCTGTTCCAACAATGAGCCAGACATGGCCAGCCAGGTTTGTATCCCTGATTGTTTGTTTGTTTGTTTTTAAGATTTTTCTTTTCACTACATTCTTTATTTATGAGAGAGAGAGAGAGAGAGGGAGAGGGAGAAAGAGAACATGACGGGGGGAGGGGCAGAGGCAGAGGGAGAAGCAGACTCCCCGCGGAGCAAGGAGCCCGATGCAGGACTCGATCCCAGGACCCTGGGATCATGATGTGAGCCAAAGGCAGACGCTTAACCAACTGAGCCACCCAGGCGCCCCTTCCTGATTGTTTTTTATCTGGTGCTAGGAATGTCGCTCCTCGCAGGACAATGACCCTGCCAGGTGTGTAGCACTTTACACCTTACAAAGCGATGTCTGATCAGGGAGCTCACCTCATCTCTAAAACCTGTGAGGTAGGAATTAGCATCACTTTTGTAAGAATTTGTGGTTTTCTCCTTCAAGGCTGTAGAGCCAGTCATAGACAGAAAGAGGACGAGTTAGATGAGAGGGAGAGATGTGGGTGTCGGGGGGGGGGGCGGTGGGGGAGGGACAGACCTTCCGAGGAGCAGAATCTGACAGAGGTTGAAGAAATGCGAATGAGAGTAGACGCAGGGTGTGCTATACACGGGGACATTTGGGAAAGCGAGGCAGGAACTGTCTCTGTCATCCAGGTGGGCTTCTTTTCTCTTCCTATGTCCTTTCTATCAGTCAGTTTCCCCCAGAGCGCTGCCCTGGGAAGCAGAGGTGCCCGGGGTACAAGGATGATCATTTCACTTTTAAAACTGGTGAAGGGGGGCACCTGGGTGGCTCAGATGGTTAAGTGACTGCCTTCGGCTCAGGTCATGATCCTGGGCTCTCAGGATCGAGTCCCGCATCGGGCTCCCTGCTTAGCAGGGAGTCTGCTGCTCCCTCTGACCCTCCCCCCTCTCATGTGCTCTCTCTCTCTTTCATTCTCTCTCTCTCAAATAAATAAGTAAAATCTTTAAAAAAAACTGGTGAAGGGAAGGACTGTTACTTAAACACTGCACGTTACTCCAATGCAGGGAAAGGGAAATTTTTGTGGTGCCAGAGAAAAAGAACTGAGAGGTTGTGAAAGAAGAGTGGACAGAAGCAAAGAGTAATTAAAACTGGTAGCTTTTATTAAATGGCTCAGAGAGGTCAACTGATCGGTTACATATCATACAGCTACTAAGAGCTGAAGCCAAAATGTGAACCAAGGTGTGTTTGGTACCAAACCTGAACTTCATCCCACCATCTAACACTCTGCCTCACCTGACAGGTAGGACAGGGTAATATTTAAAGACAGGACCGAGAGAGCTAAGGCATTTTACCTAAACTTCCACATAGAAGGGCTCGCATTCCCAAACACACAGACAACAGAATCAGGGTCTTGTCTTTTGAGTGGAAAAACAAAACCAGGTTTGTGGCTTAAGACAAAAGATTCAGGGCGCCTGGGTGGCTCAGTTGGTTGAGCAACTGCCTTCGGCTCAGGTCATGATCCTGGAGTCCCTGGATCGAGTCCCACATCGGACTCCCTGCTCGGCGGGGAGCCTGCTTCTCCCTCTAACCCTCCCCCCTCTCATGTACTCTCTCTCTCTCTCATTCTCGCTCTCTCAAATAAAAAAAAAAGATTCAGAAGATTATATTATCAGTAATAGCTTTTGTGGACTCATGAAAAGGGGAACAAAATTGAAAGACAGGAAAGAGCTTGAACATCAGGGCAGTTTCTGAAGAGAAGCCCTTTCCCTGACCTTCCCTGCCCAAGTTAGGCCAAGCCCTTGTGGGAAGGGAAAACTTGAGCCCTACTAAACCACTAAAGGATGTCTTAGGTTCAGGCTGACAATCACATTCAAAAGATACCACTGGCTTCACACAGCCCCGAGTGTAGTGAGTTTTCACCAAGGGTGCGGGGCAGGAAAATCAGCGTACATAATGACAGCAACACAAAGGCCTTACAACTCCAGGTACAGCTTCCACTGTCTTTAATTACTCCACACAGGGACTCGCAAGGTCACAAGAGACGAGGCTGAGTGTACATGGGCTATGTCAGATCAGGGAATGCTCTGGGGTCTCGTTAACATTTATATTTTCATAGCATTATAAACCTTTCAGGAGTACATGACTAGATTCCATTCTCCAGTGCTCCTTAGTCTCATCAATCACAGATTACACAAGTAAACAATGAACAATCTCAATAACCGAATTACCATGTATAGCCTGCCCACGTAACAGGGCTCAGTACATAGCAATCTCAATAGGACCGTTGTTCACCTTGGGTCTGGTATACTTCTGCACATTCTGTGAGTTAATGTTGTAAGAAGCTAGGTCATGGGTCAAGTATTCAGGGGTCTCTGAGTTGGGGAAACTTTTATAATTCACCTTTTGATGGTAAATAGGCAGATGTGCCTAAGACATCTCTACAGCATTCAAGTATCACCCCACAGGACCTACTAGTGGCCAAGAAGTCTTGCCAGAGAATCAACCCACTTGAAAAGGCCTTGCCATTGGTGAAAGGAGATGTAGTAGTGACCTATGTCGACTGATGACCAAAGAGCACAATGGAATGAAGAGGGGAATTAGAAGATGCCAGAATGAATAAATGATGATCATGCATAAAGGTTGTTCCCCACCCTTCATGCTTAGAATTATGAAAGCCCGTTGCCTAATCTATAAATGTAGCCCCAAGGGAAAACTTGAGGTATCTAAGAATTAGTTTTGGCCATCTGGCTGGTTGTTCAGTTGTGATAGATTGAAACTACTGGCCTTAATTATGTACCCTCCATCTGTCCATGACCTTTGCCATATAATTTGTAGGATCTCACACAGAAGGCTGAGAGTGTACCTCCTCACACTCTGACTTGGGGCCTGGAAATATGACTTGCTTGGTCAATGGTGTATGGATAAAAATGATAGTGAGTTTCAAACCTAGGTCTTGAGAGGCCTTAATGTTTTCATGTGCCCCCTTGAGCCTCTGCCAACACCATGAAAAGAGCTTCCTCAAGGGACCAGCTGCTCCTTCTATCTGGACTCCAAAATGCACACATGTGGGGTAAAGCCACCCAGCCGTGCTCAGTCAGACCTACAGTTTCGAGGAAAGCCATCTAGCCAAACCCTGTATAGATGAGCCTATAAAACATGCATACTATTGGGGCGCCTGGGTGGCTCAGTTGGTTAAGCGACTGCCTTCGGCTCAGGTCATGATCCTGGAGTCCCTGGATCGAGTCCCGCATCAGGCTGCCTGCTCGGCAGGGAGTCTGCTTCTCCCTCTCCCACTCCCCCTGCTTGTGTTCCCTCTCTCGCTGTGTCTTTCTCTGTCAAATAAATAAATAAAATCTTTAAAAAAAAAACCAAACATGCATACTATTGTATTTCACTGAGATTTTCAGTTTAATTCTTATGCTGGATTATTTGCACAATAACTGACTGATACAGGTGCATGGAAAACCACATTCAGTTTCAGAAAAATAAGGTTAAAGTTTTAGCACATACAATTTTTTGTGGACTGAGATTTACACCTGACATTTCAAAGTTTTAGGGAAATAAAAGGAAGTATGGCACATGAAAAAATGTTTAACATTATTAGCCATTAGGGAAATGCAAAGGGGTATCACTCATATCTTTCAGAATGGCTAAAATAAAAAATAGTGGCAATACCAAATGCTGGTGAAGATGCAGAGAAACTGGATCATTCATAATTAATGATAGAAATGTAAAATGATACAGCTACTCTGGGAAACACTTTGACAGTTTCTTTGATAACGAAAACTAAACCTACCATATGTATTAGTTGGCTTGGGCTTCCATAACAAAATATCCCAGGCTGGATGACTTAAACAACAGAAACTTATTTTTTCATAGTTCTGGAGCCCAGAAGTCCAAGATCAAGGTTCTGGCAAATTTGGTTTCTGGTAATAGCCCTCTTCCTGGCTTACTGACGGCCACCTTCTCAGCATTTCCTCATATGGCTTTTTCTCAGTATAGCTCGCTCTCTGGGGTCTTCTTATAAGGATATTAGTCTTCCAGTTATTGGGGCCCCACCCTTAGGACCTCATTTAACCTTAATTACTTCCTTACTCCAAATACAGTCACACTGGGAGTTAGGGCTTCAACAGAGGAATATTGTGGGGCTGGGGGGGGGTGGTGGGAGATGCAAATATTCGGTCCATAACACCATACAATCTAACAATTCATTCCACAGATATGAAAACATACTCACACAAAAACTTGTACACAAAGGTTTATAGTAGCCTTATTTGTAATAGACAAAAACTAGACACAACCCAGATGTCCTTCAATGGGTGAATGTAAACAAACTCTTATACGAACAATGGAATACTGCTGACTGATAAACAGGAGCGAAATACTGAGGCACACATGACTTGTACGAACCTCGAAGGAACTATGCTGAGTGAAAAAAAAAACAAGTGCAGAGTGTTAAATATTCTATGATTATGTCATATTATGTTGCCAAAGTAACAAAATTGTGGAAACTGAGAACAGATGGGTGGTTTCCAGGGATCAAGAATGGGGAGGGCAAGAGAGTAGGCATGGCTATAAAGGGGGTAGCAGGAAGGAGCCTTTTGGTGATGGAAAAGGTCTGTATTTTGATTGTGGTGATGGATACACAATTCTAAACATACGACAAAACTGCAGAGAAGTATACACATAGACACAAGCATACACACACTACGCATAAAAGAATGCACGTAAAACTGATGAAATCTGAATAAACTGTGCATTGTATCAGCATCAACTTCCTGGTTTTGATATCGTACCATAGTTATACCATGTTATTATTGGGATGAAGGGTACACAGAAGTCCCCTGTGCATTTCTGGCAATTTCCTAGGAATCTATAATTAGTTCATAATAACAACTTAAAAGAGTTGAACAAATTATGACTAGGGAGAAAATATCAAGTGAAACAAGTTGTATAAAATGGTAAGGATGGGGGGCCTGGGTGGCACAGTCAGATGGGGGTCTGACTCTTGGTTTCGGCTCAGGTCATGATTTCGGGGTTGTGGGATCGAGCCTTGCATCAGGCTCCACGCTCAGCGTGGAGTCTGCTTGAGATTCTCTCTCCCTCTCCCTCTCCCGCTCGTGCTCTCTAAAATAAATAAATCTTTAAAAAATATGGTAAGGATAGCGCAAGTACAATCAACTATAAAAATAAAATATGTATTTGGAAACAAGAGAAGGACATGTGCAAAAAGATAATAATGGTTGTGCTGTGGCGGTAGAATTATGTGGGTTTACCTTTTCTTTCTCTATTTTCAAAAGTTTTGGTGTAAAATTTATAAGGTAATTCCAAAAAATAAGACTTATGGTATATTCCCCGAAAGACAGAAATAAGAGCAACACTGATTTTCAGATAATCAGAGCACCTCAGAATTAAGAGGGACACAGCAGATGTCTCGTTCAACCCCCACCTCATTGAGTGGGTCAAATGACAATAAACCCATTTCTTTGGTCGCCCAGGCTTTTTTCAAATTGGATATTATTATTACAAAATTATTACTTTAATTGAATCAAAATATACCTTTCTGTTACCTCTAGCTTTTTTTTTTTTAAAGATTTTATTTATTTATTGGAGAGCGAGCGAGAGAGAAACAGCATGAGAGAAGAGAGGGTCAGAGGGAGAAGCAGGCTCCCCACTGAGCCGGGAGCCCGATGTGGGACTCGATCCCAGGACCCTGGGATCATGACCTGAGCCGAAGGCAGTCGCTTAACCAACTGAGCCACCCAGGCACCCTGTTACCTCTAGCTTTTGTAGATGTTCAAACATAAATCACTTTTCAGTTTGTTAAATATGTTCCTTTTCTTAATTATGGTCATGATTCCTTGGTAGTGTGTTAAAACTGATTAAATTGTATATTTTAAATATGCACAATTTATAAAATAACTATTGTACCTCAATAAATCCAGTTTTAAAAAAGGAAATATGGGGGAACCTAGAAAGTATAAAAAAGTCCTCTTTTATTAGTTTTTGTTTTTGTTTAAATTTTATTTTTTTTTAAGTAATTTCTGTGCCCAATGTGGTGCTCAAACTCACAACCCCAAGATTAAGAGTTGCATGCTCTACCAACTGAGCCAGCCAGGTGCCCCTAAAGTTTTTATATTTTAATTCTGGTATAGTTAATGTACAGTGTTATGTTAGTTTTAGGTGTACAATACAGTGATTCAACAATTCCATACATCACCTGGTGCTCATCACGACAAGCACACTCCCTATTAATCCCCATCACCTCTTTAACCCATCCTCCACCTACATCCCCATTGGTTACCATCAGTTGGTCCTCTATCATTAAGAATCTGTTTCTTGGGGCGCCTGGGCGGCTCAGTTGTTAAGTGTCTGCCTTTGGCTCAGGTCATGATCCCAGGGTCCTGGGATCGAGCCCCGCATTGGGCTCCCTGCCCCGTGGAAAGCCTGCTTCTCCCTCTCCCACTCCCCCTGCTTGTGTTCCCTCTCTCACTGTGTCTCTCTCTGTCAAATAAATAAATAAAATCTTTAAAAAAAAGAATCGGTTTCTTGGTTTGCCTCTCTCCCCTCCCTTGCTTGTTTTTTTCTTAAATTCAAAATATGAATGAAATCATATGGTATTTATCTTTCTCTGACTTATTATGCCTAGTATTACACTTTCTAGCTCCATCCATGTCATTTCAAATGGTAAGATTTCATTCTTTTTCATGGCTGAATTACACACACACACACACACACACACACCGCATCTTCTTTATCCATTCATCAATGGATGGACACTTCAGTTGCTTCCATATTTTGGCTTTTGTAAATAATGCTGCTATAAACATAATGGTGCACGTATCCCTCTGAATTAGTGCTTTTGTATTCTTTGGGTAAATACCCAGTAGTGCGATTACTGGATCATTGGCTAGTTTTTTTTTTTTTCTTTTTTGAGGAAACTCCATACTGTATTCCATAGTAGCTGTACCAGTTTGCATTCCCACGAACAGCAATAGTGCACAAAGGTTCCTTTTTCTCCACATCCTCGCCAACATTTGTCATTTCTTGAGTTGTTGATTTTAGCCATTCTGACAGGAGTGAGGCGATATCTCATTGTAGTTTTGATTTGCATTTCCCTGATGATCAGTGATGATGAATGCATGACTTCTTTGTATGTTTTGGATATTAACCCCTCATTGGATATATCATTTGCAAATAAGTATACAAAGACAAGCATCATGAAAGATAATATTATTTAAGAAATAATTAGTGAAGGACAAGGAGGAAAGTGAGAAAAAGGGAAATGAATTTGAGTTATTTGCAAATGTCATGAATTATTGCTTTGAAAGATTGACTTTTTTTAGTTAAGATGTATCAGAGTCTTAAGACAAAGCTGTTTAGGGGCGCCTGGGTGGCTCAGTCAGTTAAATGTCTGCCTTCAGCTCAGGTTATGATCCTGGAGTCCCTGGATTGAGCCCCGCATCAGGCTCCCTGTTCAGTAGAGAGCCTGCTCCTCCCCCTGCCACTCACCCTGCTCATGCTCTCTCTTGCTCTTTCTCTTTCTCGCTCTCCCAAATAAAAAAATAAAATCTTAAAAAAAAAAAAGGGACAAAGCTGTTTAGTTGCAACTTGTTGGGGAAGAGGACTTGGGAGTCTAAACATTGCAGTGTAACAGACACTGTATGATTTTATGAATAGGTTGGACTTTGTCATTTATATAACATTATTTGAGATTTAAACCACAGGGCTCCACAGTGCTGAAAGAATGTATGATTAAAATAGGCATTATAAAAAAAATAAAATAGGCATCATCCAGCAAGTATTTACTTTTTTTTTTTTTAAAGATTTTATTTATTTGACAGAGAGAGACACAACGAGAGAAGGAACACAAGCAGGGGGAGTGGGAGAGGGAGAAGCAGGCTTCCCGCGGAGCAGGGAGCCCGATGCGGGACTTAATCCCAGGACCCTGGGACCATGACCTGAGCCGAAGGCAGATGCTTAATGACTGAGCCACCCAGGTGCCCACAAGTATTTACTTTTATAAAAACTTATAAGAGGTGCCTGGGTGGCTCAGTCAGTGAAGCATTTGACTCTTGATTTCAGCTCAGGTCATGAACTCAGGGTCATGAGGTCAAGCCCCATGTCCATCTCTGGGCTGAGTGGGGAGTCTGCTGGAGATTCCCTCTTTCTCTGCCTCTCCCCCTGCTGGTATACTCTCTCTTTCTCTCTCAAATAAATAAGTCAATCTTAAAAAAAACTTATACATAAAGTCACGGCGAAGTAGTCTGTTACGGCAGTATCGATTTTCCTTCCAAGTAAGGATGAGCATCCCCGTAGCAGGGACGCTGGAAGGCACACAAGTGGGAGGGGCGCACTTGCCGCTCCTGAGCCCATAATTACAACAATTGTCTTCATGTAGCACGTGCTATCATGATCAACCTCATAAAATCCCTTTGAGCTAAGCTAGCTCCTGGAAAGAAATGCTCTAAGATTACAGGCCTTTATAGGTAGAATGCACAACTAATTTCAAATTCGCACTACAAAAGTTCATAAACTCATTCTGTAAGCAGCTACCCCGGATATCTCAAAAGATACAAGAAGAAACAGCTCAACTGAAGGAAAATTCTTGCTGGAAAATGTGCTTTATAAAATTTTCTTTTGCAGTGCTTCCTGCTCCCTGGAGAAGGCAATGCTTTCAGAAGTTGCTTAATGGGCCAAGGAAACTCATCGCGCTAGTGACTGGCAGGCCTGAGAAGTTCCAAAGCGGCTGTCTATGGTATCATACTCACCACAGGAATCATCTCAGTTGAGAGACACAAACTTCCGTTACTCATCCATGTATTTCATCTATATTAGTCCATATACTCCTTTTTCAAAAGGTTGATTTATTTTGAGAGAGAGAGAGAGAGAGGGAGGGAGGGAGAGAGACAATGAGTTGGGGGGAGAGGCAGAGGGAGAGGAAATCTCAAGCAGACTCCCCACTGAGCAGGGAGCCTGATGTGGGGCTCAATCTCAGGACCCTGAGATGATGACCTGAGCCGAAATCAAGACTTAGATACTTAACTGACTGCACCACCCAGGTGCGCCTAGTCCATATACTCCTATAGAAAGAAGAATTGATTATAGAGATTCTCAAGCTTTTCAAATAGAAGGACCCCTTTTTTAAACAACAAAACATTTTAGGATCCACATAAATTGGGAAAATACAGCATTGCAAATTACCACTATGGATTCCAGAATACTATAATGGCCATCTGTTACTTCTGCTGGTCAGCATTCCCTCCCTTTATTGACATCCCAGTACCCCAAATTTCCTATGGTGAATCATCTCTCCCTTTCTATTTTCAATCCATTCATGTTGAATGATTTTCACTCAATTCTTGGCTCTAAGACTGGGTATGTGACTCAAGCCTGGCCAATCCTAGTATTTCTTCTCCATGGTCACAGCAACTATTTAGTCATTATTTCCAGGATGAGTACGGGCTACCAGTTGCAGATGGTTTTTCATCCTATGCTGGGACTGTTGAGAGTGGTGTTGTCCCTTTTGTCCTGGAGTGTCCGGATTGGCCTATATCAGCCTGTAGCTCTTGGCAACGTCTACACAATGATAAAGTATGCATGAGAATAAAGCTCAAGGACAGGAGATAAAGCTGAGATCTTTAAAGAGATGGAGTGGAGTACCATTTTCATGGTGTGGGTCCCTAAAACTCTTCATGCCTGCATTTACTCATATACTTTTCAGATATATGAGTCCATAAACACCATTTGGAGTTCCAATTGGGTTTCCCTGACTTGCAAGCAAGAGTCTTTTCTACTATGAATGCTTTGAGATGGTATTTCATTAATCCCCAAGAGCAAGTAATGTTTAAAATATTAGCACAAATATTCATGAAGAATTAGTTACTGAGAAATTAACCTTGTGTGTATATGAACATGTACACTTTTGCAACCAACCACCACAACGGGTCAGAGATCTAAGGATCTGGAACCACTATCATCTAAATTTTGGAGGTCACAGAGGTACAGATTATGGCCGTGTTTACACAACTGAAATGTAGAGAAGATGATTATCTTGAAAATCTAGTGGGGCTTAGAAAGCTAACCAACACTGCATTTTCTCTCTCCGTCAGCATAGTTTCAAAGTCAAATACGGCTTGCATCTAAAAACCAGGCACTGCAGTTAGATGGTATTTTATAGTGACTGAAAATACTTCGGGGAATGTACTATAATTTTATTTTAGCATGTAGAATATTTAGAACTTCAATATGGCTACGAGGTATTATTCAGTAAAATAAAATAAGTTCATTCTCAATGTTGACTTCAAAAGAATCATACATTGGCTAAAGCTATTTTTTCAAGCATCATTTTATTACTTTGTAAGCTTGTCAAGCTAATTTACTGCTTTCCAGGTGCCTCCAAACACATTGTTTCATTTAATTCTAACAGTAATTCTGTAAGGAAGTGAACTAGAAGTTATCAAGACTATGTTGAGTTCTATGGTGGGTGATGCATTATAAGCACACATACATATACATATTTTAATTTAAAGTGACATCGTAAAGTGAGTGTTACTACAAGTATTTTATAACCAGAAAATCAGGGCTCAACAGGTAAATAAAATGCCCTAGTTTACATATTTCAATACAAAGCAAAGCTTGGATTAATAGAATTTTTTTTAGGACTCCAGATCCTATTTTCTACCTTGTTTTCTACTTTTTTTTTTTTTTAAGATTTTATTTATTTATTTGACACACAGAGAGAGACAGTGAGAGAGGGAACACAAGCAGGGGGAGTGGAGGAGGGAGAAGCACACTCCCCGCCGAGCAGGGAGCCCGATGCGGGGCTCGATCCCAGGACCCCGGGATCATGACCTGAGCTGAAGGCAGATGCTTAATGACTGAGCCACCCAGGCGCCCCGGCTTATTTTCTACTTCTAATAGATCTGAGTAGGTCTATCTGTCAGAAGCAGAATTAATGGGTCTAGCTTTGTCTGATTAATGAGTGTTGAGGACTGGCATATCTAGATTTCTTGCCCCCATGTTGACTTGAATAACTGAAAACAATCATCTTTATGTGATTATGAGATTGCACCTCAATGGCACCAACCAAAACATTTTTTCCTTCTTTCCTCCTTCCCTTCCTCCCTCCCTTCCTTTCTTGTTCTTCATTTTTCATCCTCCTCTGCTCCCTCCTCCCTCTCCCCCTGCTTCCCCCCTTCACCTTTTCTTTCTGTGGTGCCGATTTGGCGAGGGAAAAATCTAGCTTTGCTAACCTGCCAAATTTTTATTCTATTCCTTTGTCTGACAAAAGTGATTAAAAAAATAAAAGGCTCACTTTAAACACTGCCGTTCTGGAAACACTGATTCAATTATACCCCTGGGTTTATGGTCCTACGAGACTAGCCGTGAAGTAAAAGACTAGATGAGACCTAAAAGGCTTGAAGAAGAAGAGGTCGTGATTCTAGGTAACAATGCAAAAGCCATGGAAATCAGGGGAAGTGAGCAAGTTTGCTATAGGGAAATAAACCACAGGGTTTGTTCCTTCTGTCTTGTCCATTCTAAGACCAGCCATTTCAATACCGCTTTTGCTAGTAATTTGAAATAGTCATTCTTC
The DNA here is from genome assembly GCF_029215605.1 of Mirounga angustirostris. Taxonomy (NCBI): domain Eukaryota; kingdom Metazoa; phylum Chordata; class Mammalia; order Carnivora; family Phocidae; genus Mirounga; species Mirounga angustirostris. The sequence goes on along the minus strand of NW_026991719.1, from coordinate 25,932,636 downwards.
TTGGCCTCATTCCAGATGGGTCTTGTTCCTCAGTGAGGTCTTGACTTCCTTCCAGGTGGGTCTCATTGACAGGCGGATCACAATACCTAGCCTGTGATTAACTCTACTGTCTAGAGTTTCTGCTCACACACAATCACAAAACTGAGTAGGTCTCATGAAGTTCACACCACTGAATGGAAGTGGAGCTTCCTAGCCGATTGTTTCACGGGGGCCTCAAATTCAGCATATTTTATTTAATTTTAATTTTTTCAAATTCAACATATTTTAAACCTGAACTAATTATCTCTCCTCTTCCATATGCCCCACTTTCTTGGCTTTTAATTTGTATAAATGCCACGTGATTTTCCCAGCCCCACAGACTTCACAGTGAATTCATACTTGTCTGTACCCATTTAATCTTCACATCTCAGGACTTATATTTTTTTAATTTATTTTTATTTTAATTATTATTCTTTTTAGAGAGAGAGAGCCCGAGTGGGGAGAGGAGCAGAGGAAGAGGGAGAGAAAGAGAGAGAGAGAGAGAATCTTAAGCAACACGGGGTTCAATCTCACGACCCTGAGATCATGACCTGAGCAGAAATCAAGAGTCAGATGCTTAACTGACTGAGCCACCCAGGCACCCAGACCGCAGCACTTATAAACCCTGGAGGTTATGTCTCTCTTTTTAAAACACTTCATTTTTTATAGATCAGTTTTAGGTTCACAACAAAATTGAGAAGAAGGTACTGAGATTTCTCATATATCCCCTGCCCCAACACATGCATAATCTCTCCCATTAGCAATTGCACTCACCAAAATGGTACATTTTTTTGTTTGTTTGTTTTACCAAGGATGAATCTACATTGACAGATCATAATCACCTGAAGTCCATAATTTACCTTAGAGTTCACTCTTGGTGTTGTACATTCTGTGGTTTGAATGAATATGTAATGACATGTACCCATCATTGTAATATCACGTGTTTACTGCCGTTTTGCATTCCCATCAGCAATGAATGAGAATTCCTGTTGTTCCACATCTTCACTAGCATTTGGTGTTGTCATTATTTTGGATTTTGTCCATTTTAACAGGTCTCATAGTGGTATTTCATTGTTTTAATTTGCATTTCTCTGATGACATATGATGTGAGACATCTTTTCATAAGCTTATTTTGTCATCTGTATATCTTCTTTGGTGAGGGGTCTGTTGAGGTCTTTGCTCCAGCTTTTAATTGGGTTCTTCATTTTCTTATCATTGAGTTTTAAGAGTACTTCGTGGATTTTGTATAGTACTTTACCTGATGTTTCTGCAAATATTTTATCCCATCCTGTGGCTTGTCTTTTCCATTCTTTTGATATTGTCTTTCACAGAGCCAAAGTTTTAAATTTCAATTAAGTTCAGTTTCTCATTTATTTCATGGATTGTGTCTTTGGTGGGGTACCTAAAAAGGCATCACCATACCCAAAGTCATCTAGGTTTTCTCTTACGTTATCTTTTAGGAGTTTCATAGTTTGAAGTTTTGCCTTTAGGTCTATGATCCATTTTGAGTTAATTTTTGGGAAGAGTGTATGGTCTGTATCTAGATTTTTTTTTTTTTGCACGTGGATGTCCATTTGTTCCAGCACTGAGCCTCCACCAGTTCATCAATTATAGTTTGGGTTTTTCTACCCTGGCACTTGTTCTTATGATGGTTTCCACTTGTGAGTCTCTGCTCCAATAAACTGTGACTCCCTGCATTTGCTCATCTGTCTCTCCAGTTTTGGGGCCAGTGGTTGGCCCTGTGTCCTCCCCTCTCTTAGGAGTCTAAGAAGAGTCTTCGGTTTTCCAGCCTGTTCAGCTTTTTACTGGTTGTTAGGACAATGTGGTGACTTCCAAGCTCCTTACATGCAGAATTGGATACTGGAAGCCATTCTGTCTCTTTATAGCCCTTGAATTTGGATCCTCCTGCCCATTGCCCCTGCTTGTGCTCTGGTTTAAGGTTCCATTCCTGGACTCTTATAATAGCTGTCTTGTTGGTGTGTCTCTGACGTCTCTCTCTCTCCTCTACTGCAGCCTCACATCACTTCCTAATTAATCTATTTTTAAAAAAATATTTTATTTATTTATTTGAGTGTGTGTGAGAGAGAGAGAGAGAGAGAGCACAAGCAGGGGAGAGGCTCAGATGGAGAGGGAGAAGCAGACTCCCCGCTGAGCAGGGAACCTGATGTGGGGCTCGATCCCAGGACCCTGGGATCATGACCTGAGCTGAAGGCAGATGCTTAACAGACTGAGCCACCCAGGCGCCCCACTTCCTAAATAATCTAAAATGCAACTGACCTCACATCATTTCCTGGCTTTGAAGCATTCACATTATCTTATAAAATCCAACTTCTTGGTGCTGACACTCGAGGTCACTGATTATTTGTTCTACACTTAGTTTTTCAAACTTTCTCTCACTGCTCTTACTCCTGGGGGACCCGGACTCTTTGCCTCTTCTTGAAGACCCCTGGTCCTATGTTTATCCCATTTTCTTTGACTAGAATGCCCCCGGGTTCCCAGGCCTGGTTAGTTCTGAAGTTAGCCCTTCTTTCTCTGAGTATTGTTGTCACTTCTGACACCTTTCCAAGATAATGATCTCATTATTCTGTACATTTCAGGTATGTGTGTACACCTCTTATTGTCCCTGCTAGACTGGGTGTTCTCTGAGGAAAGGGATTATTTATATTTGCAATCTTCGCAAGGGTCTCTTACTTCTAGTTTCTGATTTTTTGGATGAAAAGTAACCAAGTCTCAGGTTTGGATCGTTTCTTATATGATGACTGGAAAACTGGAGAAGAGTAGTGTGTATGTGTTCATTTTAACTTGTTTTTGAACCTCTTTCTAAATACTGACTTAGGGGCACCTGGGTGGCTCAGTCATTAAGCATCTGCCTTCGACACAGGTCATGATCCCAGGGTCCTGGGATCGAGTCCCGCATCGGGCTCCCTGCTCGGTGGGAAGCCTGCTTCTCCTTCTCCCGCTCCCCCTGCTTATGTTCTCTCTCTTGATGTCTCTCTCTCTGTCAAATAAACAAATAAAATCTTTAAAAATAAATAAATACTGACTTAATCTAGGGTTGTAGGTAGTTAAGGAAAATGAAATGTTCTTTGTTCTTTGTGTTGTTAAGGCACTGTTGGGAGCTATTTTAAAAAGCATGGGGATAGCTAGAAGGCAGTAGGGCTGGTAGATGAAAGTAATCTTTTCTAAACTCAAACTGACACGGGAACAGTTAAGTCTGATTTGTGAGCTACTGAAGTGTCATCTTTTATTCTTCTCAAAGACCTTAACAACTTGAAGGTGAGAACAAAGAGAAGGAAAGAAATGGAGGCTCATTTATTTTTCTTGATATAGAAATTGATGTTCATCAAAATCTTCTAACAACTTGTGATGATACAATTGATGGGTCATAAAAATGTTCACCAAGTTTTGACATATTGGGTCAAATTTTTATTTTATTTCTGGTGGATTTTGGAATTCAGCTCTCTTTCTGTGGACAGGATTGTGCCCCACTACTTCACATGGGGGTATTCATGGCCACTCACTTCTACCACAATTTGCGATAATATCCCAGGTCTTTTCCCACTTTATTTTATTCTGAATGTGTGGATCTAATGCTACATTTTGTTTATTCATAAAAAAATGTTTTTCCTCACTAAGGTACAAGAAGGGGGAAATACTAATTCATATGCTATTCTAAGAATTGAAACACGTTCCCACTTCTGGTAGAACTGAATAGTAGTTTGAACTGCAGAAAGTAAAAATGGGGGAAAAAATCAGAGAATATGACAAAGTATTTATTATGCTTTTTTATTGCAACCACGGAGGGAGGGCATTAGTATTTTCTTACCATTTCAGAGACAAGTATCACAAGAAAGTCATTTATGTATTCTTTTTTAAAAAAAGGTTTTATCTATTTATTTGAGAGAGAGAGAGAATGAGAGAGAGAGAGAGAGAGAGAGAGGGCACAAGCAGGGGGAAGGGTAGAGGGAGAAGCAGACTCCCCGTTGAGCAGGGAGCCCGATATGGGACTCGATCCCAGGACCCCGGGATCATGACCTGAGCCAAAGGCAGATGCTTAACTGACTGAGCCACCCAAGTGCCCCTCATTTATGTATTCTTGGTATCTACTTTTCCTGTTCATTCATTCATCCATCAAATGTTCCCTGAATACTACTCTATGTCAGGTAGAGCTCTGGGCACTGGCATTCAATAAGGGGTTCTTAATTGATGAGGTAATATCCCACTCCCACTCTCATCTTTACCCACTACGTGATATCCAGCACTAATCGTGGAGTGCTAACATTTTATTTTCTGCCTGCTTTCACAATGTTTTGTATAGTACCTGTGTGACAAAGTGATTCTCAGAAATTTATTATTATGTGAAGACATGTAGGCCCAATGCATATTGAACCTTCTGTTACCAATGCCAGGAGGGCAGCCATTTCAAATAAGGATTTCCATGGAAAGTAATACAGTAGTTCTGTTTCCATTGAGAATGTGAGTCTCCCTATGACAGGGGACTCCTGTCTTGTCACTAGCAGCTGCCTTACTTAGAGAGAACAGTTACCAGCAGGACAACTACCATATACATCACAGGAGTTGGAAAATGTCAGTTTTTTCCATACATGTGACAAAGTAGTTGCCTTCTATATACGTCTTGTTTGAGTACTGAGCTTTCATTATTTCTACCTCCTGAGGTCACCGAGAAGTCCCTCCTCTGTCCCCAGACTCCACATTTTATTTGGTCTCTTTTAATAGCTCTTGACTGATTGATTGCAAGAACCTCTTAACTAGTTGGACTGCTTTTTCCCTGCCTGAGTGCTTTTTTGAGAAAGCTGATCTAATCATACCTTTCTCCAGCTCTAAGTCTCCAGGGGCTTTTCAAGGCTCACCTGAGCTACGGAACCTCCCCAGACCTACCTTCTTCCCTCTCTCTGAAAGCGCCGGGCTAGATCACTCTGTCACTTGCTTATTCCCATATGGCTCTCTCTGTACCTTGCATGTAGAACTTACTACACAGCAATACAGTCATTCATAACTCTGTCCTCCTCCCTTAGACTTTGAGCGTGTTGAGGACAGAAGAGTACGCCCTGTTTATCTCTGCTCTTCCAGCACCGTGCCTGGCATGAAACAGGTAATACTTACGTGTGGAATTGAATTAAACGAGTACACTGGAAGCTCTCAGTGAGGTCCTAAAGAATTTTACAGGCAACACTGAATTCTTTTTATGTCTTACAAATTTGTACTTTTTCCAGCAACTACCCACTCCTTGGTAGTATATTCCAAGTTTAAATAATAAGTCATCCTATAGTAATTCAACGAATTCTGTATCTTTTTGCTCTTGATGAGGCACAGTTGATCACTTACTGTATGACAGACTTTAGAAGAAGTAGACGCAGCTATCAGCCCCCAGCTATGCCCATTTTGTCCCATTTCTCCTTCCCAGCATTTATAAAAATATGAAATAAATAATTTTGAGGCCATTCTTCCTTGGGCAATTCATTCCAAAAACCTATGGATTGAAACGGATGTTTTGAGCTTGGGATCAATCCGAATTATAGTGAATGCCACAGTACGTGTAGGATCCAAAGGAAGCCCATCTCCTTGGTTTTCCCCACAGAAGAGAGAAGTGAACTTCCTAAAGACTCTGTGTTGAGAGAAAATGATTTCTGTATGTTACGTACTAGGGCTCACTTAGTGAAAAATTATTTCTCAGACAAGACTTGGTTCTGTTTTGAATTCACCTCACCTTTCCACTTACATCTTCCTTTTTTTCTGTTCAAAAATTTTTTTTTTTTTTTTTAGAGCTTCTCCTGACCCCTGGTCACCATGGCCCTTGAACATCTAGGACTCACATTTCTTCCTCCACCTATCTGTGCTGTCTACAGGCCATCCGAAAATCCCGATTCAAGCTAAGGTATTCATGGATGGATGGATTGTTTCTCTAAAGAGATTCTACACCTTTACAAGGACTCCTGGGCAAGAAAATGCCCTCGACCAAAGGAGCAGAGCCTCCCATTTGCAGATACGCAGACACTGTCACATACTAAAGCAAGAAAAATTTCATACGCATCTTGGATCACATCACAGAGGCACTGGGACTAAGAGCGCTTTATGCTTTCACAGAGGTTGTGGGAGATTCAGTGTGATGTGAAAGACAAGAGGATCCATCAGACATTCCCAACATGAGAGTTCACGTTACCGGTTTTCAAGCTGTATTCCTCAGTACTTAGAGAATCTGTGGAAGAACTTCAGAGGTCGCCAGGGTGGAATGAGAGGGAGACCCAGAGAACAAGTCGGTGTGTCTCATGCCTGGTGCCCCCGTGTGAACTAATAATAGTTGACTAGTAATAATAGCATTAATATTATTGGACTACTAATAGGATAATAGTACAGTACCACTATTCTAAACATTTGGTTTTAAATTAAGGTCATTTAAAGATAAAAACATTCTAAAACATTTGGTTTTAAATTAAGGTCATTTAAAGATAAAAAGAGTTTTCCTTCTCCAAATTGGGTCGACAACGGCTATTTAGGCACACATGCCCTGCACCCAGGAATCCCTGGTGAAACGTACTCAGCTGTCGCTACCTCAGCGGGGGTTACATCTTGGACAGTTCAGCCCTAAAATGCAGAGGGTAGGGTTTAAGGAGATGGAATATTTTGTTACAGAGACAGGAGAAATAGATAAGACTGAGGCACGAAAGTGGGCATGACTGGAGGTGAGATTAAGGAGTGTTGAAGACAGATTGGCCTGCTCCATGGTTTTGCCTCTGATGGGCCCTGCCAATGATGTTAGGCCTCAGGCTTTCAGGACTGAGAGATGTAACACCCATGTCTTGTTAACTGATCACATTTGCTATCCTTTCAGCACCCCTGAGTATATCAGAATGATAGCTCATTCCTGACCTCACTACAAACACGTACATGTCCAATCATTTATGAAAGAGGACACCACTATGACAGTCCCCTGACAGAGTGACTGGGAGATGCTGAATTCCTTCCTGTATCCACGCTCCTCTGCCATGTAACTTTGCATGTCCTCTCAGTGCAAGAGGAATATACTTCCATGCCTCTGAACTTGGAGCTTGGCCACATGACTCGCTTTGGTCAGCGGGATGTGGGTGGAAACGACATTGTACCCATGCCAAGTTGAGGCCGGACAAGGCCTTGTGTGTTCTGCTTACCCTCGGCACTTCTGTCGTCACCATGAGAAGACCACGGTCCAGCCAGTCTGTTCACTGATCCACTGCGGTCGAGGGATGTGTGGAGCAGAGCTGGATCCAACCTGCAGCTTGGAGCTAACTAGTTAAGCCCAACCAAGATCAGTTTGAGCCACTTCGCCTGATAGGCAAATCTGCGAAAAATGAATGTTTAGAGTTGTAAACCACTGAGATTTTGTGATTGCTTATTATACAGCAAGAACTGGCTGATATCATAGGTAAGAGCTTGATTCTTCTGTCAGAGCAGAATTTGGACAAACCCCCTAAGGATTCAGCATTCTCATCTGTAAAATGTATATAATTATCACTATACCACAGTCTTATAGGCACTAACTAAAATAGTGTATGTAAAATACTAGGTAGATGCCTCACTATTAGTATTATTATACCTCCAGTTGTAAAGATACTTTGGGACTGAGAAATACAATGAAGTAGGACACGTGTAGATGTCAAGATAGGGATTAGATATTAGAATACACGGTAGTTTAAAGAAAGGCATTTATTCTGAAACCTGGGGCAAATAAATCCTTTTTCTTTTTTTTTTTTTAAGATTTTATTTATTTGTTTGACAGAGAGGAACACAAGCAGGGGGAGTGGGAGAGGGAGAAGCAGGCCTCCCGCTGAGCAGGGAGCCCGATGCGGGGCTCGATCCCAGGACCCTGGGACCACGACCTGAGCCGAAGGCAGATGCTTAATGACTGAGCCACCCAGGCGCCCTGATAAATCCTTTTTCTTTAGTTTAATGACTCTTAAACGTCATAAATTTACTACCTGAGGAGATGAATAATTGACCTGGAAATACTTTTCTATTAAAGGGAAATAAAAACATGACTTTACCAACATCACTTGGTGTATAAAGTGCTATTAGTCACATGCTATAGTTAGCACATTTGACTTGTTTGTGACCAAGAGTTCAGGCGAATACATTTGAGATTTATTTTGTAATTTCTGACATGCCAATATAAAACAGCTTTTTTTTTTTTTTTGCTCCTCATTGCCATCAGGTTGGAATAAATTGGCTCTTGATGCAAAGTTGTGGCCAGGGGTTGAAATCCCCGCCCCCCGCCGGCTTCTGGTGTATCACCTCCTGGACTGGGACCTGTTTTGTGTAAAATAATGAGATACTCACTGGTCTCTCTGCCCCTCACATGCACTTGAAAGTATAGAAAAATAGTTGACTAAACAGATTGTTAGAAAAGAAAAAAGCCAACTCCTAATGGATAAACATGTTTTGTAAAATATATTTTTTTGAAATTTAAACATTTTAATTTTAATTGAATTATTATACATATATTCATATGGAATTATTGTATATAAAGTACCCAATGAATGTATTAATTAAATAATTTGACTGCTAAATGATCAGGAACTTGAAAATATCGTTGTTATGTAGTACTTCTGTAAATAACCAAGATTTCATTTTATTCAAACCAGAAAAACATTGGTATAGGCAAAAATGTGCCAAGCTATACATTATCATGGAGCATGTTAAATTAAATATACTTTGGGCACTCCTTTCCGTTTATTGTCTTTTGTGAAACCAGTTTTCTGTGGTCCAATTTTATGGTACAAAAGATTTAGTAACTTTCCCAAGGTCACAAAAGCCTCGTTACTTGCTGAGATGTTGACTAGCCATTGCTTATTATTAAAATAATGAACTCGGTGGTCATTTCAGTCATTAGAATTACTTAGTCTGATTGATTCATGAATCACAAATCAAACATTTGGTGATTAACTATTTTAATAACTGAGGCAGTTTCCAAATACTCATGCTGGTTTTACCATGTCCTTTTTGTTTATAGGGCAAGAACTTAGTTATCTTAGTTCAATGGTATGACCACAAAACTTTCTTAACTATGAATACTTTTGATCTTTTATTTCTTTTTTCTTTTTTTTTGTATTCTTCTATTTTTATTTTTTTATTATGTTATGTTAGTCACCATACATTACATCATTAGTTTTAGATGTAGTGTTCCACGATTCATTGTTTGCGTATAACACCCAGTGTTCCATGCAGAACGTGCCCTCCTTAATACCCATCACGGGGCTAACCAATCCCCCCACCCTCCTCCTCTCTAGAACCCTCAGTCTGCTCCGCTGAGGGACATAAAATATAGTTCTAATTATTGGGTCTTCATGTATGGAATCTTAACATGTTATTTCCTAACAGATTAGAAAATCAATTGGGGTTCAACCAGCTTTTAGCAGCCAGTTCAAGTTTTCTTGCAGGGATTTAAGAATGGATACACAATCCCAGGAGTGAAGGTGCCCTCTTTCCTTACCATGGCAATTCCCCTTTGTTGAACTTGCATTTCCACAAAGACAAAACCCACAGGGACTGCAGCAGGTCTGCGAGCAGCTGTGAAGAGCTTTATGGCTGCAGTAAAACCAAGATGCCTTGGACTTGTCTTGGCTTTTTTCACTTTGGTAAAACTAGTAAAAATGCTTGGACCTCTTATTTTTTCCTTCGATACACCTGTTTGTGTGTGCGCAGCATGAGTAGATCACTATACCTGCGTGGATTCCTCCAAAAGATAACCCTGAGACAACGATTTGGGCATATGTGGTTTATGAGTGGGTGACCCCAGGGAGCATGGTGAAGGAGTTAGGAAAAAAGAAAAGAAAAGGTGCATTAGGGATTTATTTATTTGAGAGAGAGAGAACAAGCAGGAGGGGCAGAGGGAGAGGAAGAGAGAATCTCAAGCAGACACCACGCTGAGTGTGGAGTCCGACCCGGGTCTTGATTGCACGACCCCAAGATCATGACCTGAGACAAAAGCCAAGAATCGGTTGCTTAACCCGCTGTGCCACCCAAGGTGCATTAATGAGCAAGCTACTGTTGTGGCAAACTGCAGTTCAGTCCTGCTGGGCGCCCCCCGGGAGACCACGTAGAACACAACTCAAAATTGTCTTACCGATCATTTACAAAACTTAGGTATTTCTTCCTTTGTGGCCTCCCTCCTGGCTGAAAGTAGCTCATGGCGGGTGTTAACCTTCAGGCACTTCCAGGCTGTGCTGCACAAGCCGGTCTCATTTCTGCAGCCAGAGATCGATCTCAGGCAGAGAAGGCACGGACTGTCGAACTGTCCACCCACGTGCAGCCGACTGCTGGGGTCGGCAGAAGGAACAGGGACAAAATCGCCAAGAGCATCCACTATAGGCCCTAAATGGGTGTCCTCTCTTTTTATTTAAAGTTCAAAAAAACAAGTCCAAGTCTTTCATGTTACATGAATTTCAAAGGTAAATATTTTTGTTTTAAATGATGAGTGTATAGAAGGAAATACTTGCAGTGTCCTACTTATTTCTATAAGCAGGGTTTTATTCTCTCAATTAAACTCCTTTGTCCTTATTGGTATGGGGAATATAGTTATAAGGTAAAACTGAGAATTTTTTCTCACAGCCAAAAGCCAAAATGAGAAAAATTCATTTTATCGTCAAAAACAAAGATTTCATAAGGGGTTTTTTTGGTTGTTTTTTCCCATTTTATTGGGCTTATTCTTAAGTCTTATTCTTAACTTTTGGGATTTTGTTGCTAATTCTTACCACAAGATGTCACTATTTTACCAGCCTAATATCTGAATGCTTTTCTGAAACTCTTTAAAACTCTCTCCTGCTGGTTTCAATGACTTATTGAAACACATCCACTAACATTGTCAAATTTTTTCTCATAGGGGAAGTTATAAATTTCCCTTGGAGAGTGGTGGTTCAAGATGGTGGCATAGGAAGGCCCTGAAACTCACTCCTTCCCATGAACACACCCAATCTACAGTTACATATAGAACAATTCTCTCTGAAAAAGACCTGAAAACTAGCTAAACAGCTCCTCCATAGCAAAATATTAAAAGGCCACATTGAGACAGGGAGGAGAGGCAGAGACTTGGTATTGCCAAAGACCCCACCCCCAGGGTGGCTACCCATAAGTGCGAGGAATCATACAAACACGGAGTACATCCCTGAAGAGCAAGGGGTTTGAGCCCCATAGCAGGCATTCCAACCTTTGGGACCTGCACTGCACAAACAAGCCCCCCTTTCCAAATATCTGGCTTTGAAAACCAGTGGGGCTGACATCTAGGAGATCCAAAGGAAACTGAGACTCTGCCCTTAAAGGGCTTACACACAAACTCACTGGCCCTGAGACCCCACACAAAGACAGCCGGTTGAAAAGTGCCTAGAACATATGTGAAGGATATTCAGTGGCTAAGCCCTGCTTGCAGGTACACTCCAGTTTGGAACACTCCTGTGGGCCTGCTGAAAAAATGGTAAATTCCTGGGGCGCCCGGGTGACAAGGTCAGTTGAGCGTTGGACTCTTGGTTTCGGCTCAAGTCATGATCTTGGGATCGTGGGATCGAGCCCTGAGTTGGTCACCATGCTGAGTGTGGAGTCTGTTTGAAATTCTCTCTCCTTCTCCCTCTGTCCCTCATGCTTGTGCGTACTCTCTCTCTAAAGTAAAAAAATTAATCTTTAAGAAAAGAAATGGTAAATTCCTAGAAACATACAATCTCCCCAGACTGAATGATGACAAAATAGAAAATCTGAATAGACCAATCATCAGCAAGGAGATTGAATCCGTAATCAGATACTTACCAACAACCAGGACCAGACAGCTCAATGGCGATTTCTACTAAACATTTAAAGATTTAATATCTGTTCTTCTCAAATTTTTTTCAATACATTTCCCATTTTTATTGGGCATACTCATATACACAATGTATTTTATTTTATTTTTTTCAAAATGTCTTTTAAAATGGCTTTTACCATGTATCATTTTGTCACCCGGTTTACAATTAAATATGTCGTGAACATTTTCTCTTTTACAAGAGTTAAAATACTTGCAAAGTATGGAGAAAACATAATTTATTAAGCTCTCTTGTTGGGGAAAGTTAGAATTTTTTTCCAAGGGGACTGCATTCTTTTTACAATGCACTGAGAAAAAAGGGGATGTCCTTGTCTTCTATAGCTTTTTACAGATGATAGAAACTTGCCTTTCAACTTAGCTTTTTGACTTGCTTCTCATGCTCATCTGATCACCAACCAAGTAATCCATTTTATTTTTTCCAATCTCTCTCCCATTTGCTTCCTCTTTTCTATCTAGCCTCCTTGGCGCACGCGCACAAACACACACACTTCCAGTACTTCAGAATCCTGTCCCTCACCTCTAATATCTGCCCCCTGCCCTCTCATCTGCTCCCTTTAAGGGGTTTCCTTTCCTTTCCTTTTAAAGATGAGGTCTTAATTGATTTTGATCAACTCTACTCCAAGCTTTATACTCAGTTCCACACTAGGAGTAGTCTTTAATAATCTAAAGAAAGAATTCAGTTGTTAAAGGAAAATAATAAGAAGAAACCCTTGGTAGAAATACATGTATCAAGAAACATAGAACTTGGTCACAATGTAGATAAGGCTGACTTTTTTTTAAAGAAGTTTTTCAGAGAGGGCAGGGAGAGGAAAGTAGTTGGTACTTGAAGGCAATGTTAGGGACCATTATGAAAATCTATTCACTATTTCAGGGCAACTAACAAATGATCATCTCTCAGTAACAATACTGGAGCTACAGCCTTTATAGGTCCTGAAATGTGCATGACTGATAGTGCAAGCAAGTGTTCATCAATAGTAACTTTGCAGAGCAAGGCAGATGCCAGCTGGCAAAAAAGTGGTGCCCGAAGACAGTATGTTAATTCTGGAGCCCTGGAAACCAGGAAGTGCTCACCCATCACGTGGCCATCCGAAAGGGCAAAAGAGGGGACGATCCGCTTACCACGACCTGGTAGAAATGTCTGAGGAAAGCAGTGAAGCTGGCCATGCCAGCATTTACACATGGAACATTTTTGGGCAGCCAGGGGTCATGGGACACAGACTCACGGTTCTCTTTGCCCCAATCATGCTCACAGTTCCAGCCATAGGAGGAGGGGGGGCAGGCACAGAAGGAAAAAAGCGTGCCAGTTCCCCCACTCAGACAGTAGGTTTTGTTTAGCTCCTTAGTGTCCTGGATTCCTATGGACAGCACAGACTGGAAAGGCCAATGACAAACAGCAGGCTCCTGCTGGGACTGAATGCTGTCATCTCTTAAGGCCATGTCTCCCTGAGAGGGAAGTGCAAATTCACAGTAGCCCAGCCCAGCAACTAATTCCAGTTCAGCGGCTTTGGAAATGGCCATGATCAAAATCACGCTGGAGGAGAGGCGCCCCATCTTTCTGTGGTCCATAGCTCTTTAGCTGGGGACTTGGCCTTCCTGGGGACTCTCCCTCCTCAACTGTTCTTCTCAAACATTTCCAAGAAAAACTGAAGAGGAGGAAATGCTTCCAAACTCATGTTACGAGGTCAGCATTACCATGGCACCAAAATCAGACAAGGACATCCCAAGAAAGGAAAACTGCAGACTAACATCCCTGATAAACATTATGAAAAATCCTCAAAAATATTAGCACACTGAATTCAACAATACCTTAAAAAGATCATATAAAACCACAATCAAGTGGGATTCATTCCAGGATACAAGGATGTTTGAACATGTGAAATCAATTGACATGATACACCACATTAACAGAATGAAGGATAAAAATCATATGATAATTTCAGTAGACACAGAAAAAGCATTTGATAAAATTCAACTTCCACTTATGATAAAACTTTCAACAAAGCAAGTATATAAAAAATATATCTCAACATAATAAAGGCCACATATGGCAAGCCCACAGCTCACATCATAACCAACAATGAAAAGCTGTAAGGTTTTTCTCTAAGATCAGAAGTAAGACAAGGATGCCTACTCTTTCCACTTTTATTCAACATAATATTGGAAGTCCTAGTCAGAGCAATTAGGCAAGAAAAAGAAACAAAAGTCATCTAAAATGGAAAGGAAGAAGTAAAACTGTTACTATTCATAGTCAACGTGATCTTATATGTAGAAAACCCTAAAGACTCCACCCAAAACTGTGAGAATAAACAAATTCAGCAAAGTTGCAAGATACAAAATCAATATACAAAAATCCGTTGCATTTTATACACTAACAATGAACTATCAGAAAGAGAAATTAAGAAAACAATCTCACTTCCAATTGCATCAAAAACAATAAAATACCTAGAAATAAATTTAACCGAGGAGGTAAAATACCTAGATACTGAAAACTACAAGACACTGATAAAAGGAACTGAAAAGACAGAAATAAATGGAAATATATTTGTGCCCATGGATTGGAAGAATTAATATTGTTAAGATGTCCATACTACCCAAAGCAATCTACAGATTCAATGCAATTCCTATCTAAATTCCAATGACATTTTTCACAGAAACAGTACAAACAATCCTAACATGTTTATGGAAACACAAAAGGTCTCAAATAGTCAGAGCAATCTTGAGGAAGAACAAAACTGGAGGCATCATGCTCCTTGATTTCAAACCATTGTACATAGCTCTAGTTACCACAACAGTGTGGTATTGGCGTAAAAACAGACACGCAGACCAATGGAACAGAATAGAGACTCCAGAAGTAAACCCATGTACATGCGTTCAATTAATTTACAACAAAGGAGGCAAGAATATACAATAGGGAAAGATGTAAATGGTGCTGGGAAAGCTAGAGAGCCACATGCAGAAGAATGAAACTGGATCACTATCTCACACTATACACACAAATTAACTCAAAATGGATTAAAAACTTGAATGTAAGTCCTGAAACCATAAAACTCCTAGCAGAAAATAGAGGCTCCATGACATCAGTCTTGGTGATAATTCTTTGGATTTGACACCAAAGCAATGGCAACAAAAGCAAAAGTAAACAAATGGGACTACATTAAAAAGCTTCTGCACAGCAAATGAAACCACCAACAAAAGAGAAAGGCAACCTACACAATGGGAGAAGATATTTGCAAATCACATATTCAAAAAGGGTTAATATTCAAAATATACAAAAAAACTCATACAACTCGATATTAAAAAACCCAATTAAAAATGGGTACAGGATCTGAAGAGACATTTTTCCAAAGCAGACATACAGATGGCCAATAGACACATGAAAGATGCTCAACACCACTCATCATCAGGGAAATGCAAATCAAAACCACAATGAGATATCACCTCACTCCCATCAGAAAGGCTATTATCAAAAAGACAAGAAATAACAAGTGTGGGTGAGGATATAGAGAAAAAGGAACCTTTGTGCACTGTTAGTGGGAATTTAAATTGGCGTAGCCACCATGGAAAACTGTATAAAAGTTTCTCAAAAAAACTAACAATAAACTACCATATGATCCAGCAATTCCATTTCTGGGTATTTACTCAAAGAAAACAAAACACTCATTCAAAAAGATGCATGCACCCCTATGGTCACTGGAGCATTATTAACAATAGCCAAAACATGGAAGCAACCTAAGTGTCCATCAATAACTGAATGCATAAAAAAATGTGGTGTGTATACACACACACACACACTCTGGAATACTACTTAGCCATAAAAAAGAATGAAATCTTGCCATATGTAATAACGTGGAGGGACCCTGAGGGCATTATATTAAGTGAAATCAGTCAAAGATAAATACCATATGATTTCACTGATATGTAAAAATCTAAAAAACAAATGAACAAGTAAAACAAAATTCACAGATCCAGAGAACAGACTGGTGACTGCCACAGTGGAAGGGTTTGGAGGTTTAGGTGAAATGAGAGAAGGGAGTCAAGAGGTACAAACTTCCGGTCTAAAATAATTAAGTCATGGGGAGGTAACAAACAGCACGGTGAGTATACTCAACAATATTGTATTGCATATTATGTAACTTTGTATGGTGACAGGGGAAAACTGGACCCATTATGGTAATTATTTCACAGCTTATACAAATACTGAATCATTATGCTGTTCCTCTGAAACTAATATAACATATGTCTATTATATCTCAACATATAAAAAAGATATTTTGGTTTAAGGGAAAATTTTTCACTTGAAGAAAGATTAAATTACAAATGATCTGGTCATCTTTCACCAAATCCAGAACCTTCCAGAGACTTTGAAATAATCACCCCACCACCATGCACATTGGGCAGATACAATTATCATCGCTAACTTATTTTTCTTTTTCATTATCTGCTTCATTCTATGCTTTTAAGATTTACAAAACCATCTTTTAATTCAGCACTTCTCAAATATTTCAAATACACTTGATCCTTGAACAATATGTGGCTTAGGGGTGCCAACTCTCCGTGCAGGCTGAAATCCACATATAATTTTTGACTCCCCCAGAACGTAATTACTAATAGCTTGCTCTCGACCGGAAGCCTTACTGATAACACAAATGGTTGATTAACACATTTCTTGTATGTTATATGTATAATTTGCTATATTCTTAAAATAAAGTGAGCTAGAAAAAAGAAAACATTGTCAAGAAGATCATAAAGAGAAAATACAGTACTGTATTGTATTTATCAATATTGGAAATTTATATTATCTGTTCACAAGGTGAATCATCTGTGAGTACCTACATCAATATTATCTGCTATGATATAAATCAGTACGGATGTTATATGTATTACTAATGTGAGACACTAAAAATGAAAACATAATGTGAAAAAGAAATTCATATTTATTTACAGGTATAACACTTCATGCATTGATAATGCAGAAGCAGCAATAGGACTGCTTTCCGGTAGGCTACTGTAATTGATACAATTGCTTCACGGTAGCCTCGCCTACACATTAATGAATGAATTGTCATAAAATTTTTATGGCATGCACTATTACAGTCATATTTATAATATAATATTGGAAATAGTTATTTAAAAAAAACACTCATCTGTGATGAAAGGCTGAAATGTTTCTCCAATCATGAGATGCATCTTGTATGTTAATGTAGTTCTTTGAAAGCAAAGTTAGAAAACAGTAAGAAAATGAACACATTATTAATTTTATATTAAATATCACTCACCTTATGCCTATGGAAGGGTAGGCTAACCACGTCCATACACGACTTACACACGATGTTCTACACTTAGGCAATGATGATGGTGAAGACACAAAATGTCCCATACATTTCTTGCTGTACAGTTGTGAGATTTTCATATGAAGACACTCAACACACCTACACAACAGATAAGTTTATTTACTATATGGCGTGATGATTATTTACCATTCATTAAGTGGAAGTGGACCATCACAGAGGTCTTCATCCTTGTCTCTTCACACTGAGTGGGTGGAAGAAGAGGAGGAGGAGGAGGAGGAGGAGGAGGAGGGGTTGGTCTTGCTGTCTGAGAGGTGGCAGACGAAGAGGTTGAGGTGAAAGGAGGGGCAGGAGAGGCAGGCACACTCAGTGTAACTTTATAGAAACACATGGCACTACATTTGTATCTTTGGGGTAAATACCCAGTAGTGATCTGAAGGGGCACCTGCACCCCAATGCTCATAGCAGCAATGTCCACAACAGCCAAACTGTGGAAGGAGCTGAGCTGTCCATCAACAGATGAATGGATAAAGAAGATGTGGTGTATATATATATATATATACAATGGAATATTACTCAGCCATCAGAATGGATGAAATCTTACCATTTACATCGACGTGGATGGAACTGGCGGGTATTATGCTGAGTGAAATAAGTCAATCAGAGAAAGACAATTATATGGTTTCACTCATATGTGGAATATAGGAAACAACACAGAGGATCGTAGGGGAAGGGAGGGAAAACTAAATGGGAAGTCATCAAAGAGGGAGAAAAACCATGAGAGATTCTTAACTCTAGGAAACAAACTGAGGGTTGCTGGAGGGGAGGTGGGTGGGGGAATGGGGTAACCGGGTGATGGGCATTAAGGAGGGCAGGCGATGTGATGAGCACTGGGTGTTATATGCAACTGATAAATTGTTGAACACGATGTCTGAGACTAATGACGTACTATATATTGGCTAATTGAATTGAAAAAGATACATGGCAATTTCTGTCTGACTTTTTTGCTGTTTCATTTCTCTGAAAATGTTTCTATATGGTACCAATCCTTCCACTGTGCACTTTAGTCACAGTGCCCACATCATAGAGGGGTCCTTCTGCCAGACTGTCTAATGTCCGTTTGTTTTCTGCTCTGCTACCTCCAGGTCTTCTTCTCCGTCGTCTGGCACTGCTTGGGGAGCACTCATCTCCATCAAGTCATCTTCTGTTCACTCCTCTGGTGTGGTGTCTGTTAGCTCTTGAACTTCTCCAAGACCCATATCTCAAAACCCTTCACATCCCAACTTTATTGCCATAGCTACACTCTCATTCATGATTTCCCTGACTGGCTCTTTAGAAATCCTGGGAAGTCATGCAAAACATCTGGACACAGTTTTATTCAGCAGGAGTTTATTGTTTCAGACTGATGGCTTTCATGGATTTTCCTACAACGATGGCATCTTCAGTGGTGTAATCCTTCCGGATTTTCATGATGTTCTCTCTGTCCGGGTTCTCTTACATAGCATTGACAATCCTTCCCATAGAGTATGTGTGTAATGAGCTTTAAAGGTCTTTATGACCCCCTATTCTAGAGGCTGAATTAGAGAGATTGTGTTTGGGGGCAAGTAGACCACTTTGATGCCTTTGGTGTTGAACTCATGGGATTCTAGGTGACCAGGGGCACCGTCCAATGTCAAAAGAACTTTAAAAGGCAATACCTTAAAAGGCAGGGTACTTTCTGACTTCAAGGACAAGCATCGATGGAATGAATCCAGAAAAACTGTTCTCACTGTCCAGACCTTCTTGTACAACCCACAGACTGGCAGCTGATGTTCATCTGTTCCCTTCAAGGTTCTGGGGTTAGCAGCTTTATAGATAAGGACAGTCCTGACCATAAACCTGACTGCATTTGCACAAAACAGTAGTTAGCCTATCCCTTTTTGCCTTGAATCCTGGTGCTCACTTCTCGTCCTTATTAATAAATGTCCTTTATGGCTTTTTTTCCAGAATAGAGCACCTCTGTCCTCATTAAAAACCTGTTCAGGCAGATATCCTTTCTCCTCAATGATTTATTTTCTTCTTTCTTTTTTCTTTCTTTCTTTCTTTCTTTCTTTCTTTCTTTTCTTTCTTTCTTTCTTTCTTTCTTTCTTCATTCTTTCTTTCTTTCAAGGGAGAGAGAGAGAGAGTGTGCAGGCATGTGAGTGGGGGGCAGGGAGGAGCAGAGGGAGGGGGAGAGAGAGAGAGAGAGAATCTTAAGTAGGCTCCATGCCCAGCACAGAGCCCATCGCAGGGCTCGATCCCACAACCCTGAGATCATAACCTGAGCCAAAATCAAGAGTCGGACACTTAATTGACTGAGCCACCCGGGCGCCTCCACCCCCCTCCCCAGTGATTTTCTTAATGTCATCTGGGAACTGTCTCTTGGTTGACAGAAGCTACTTCTCCTGTTATCCTGACATGTTTTAGGTCAGACCACTTTCTAAATTTATCAAACCATCCTTTGCTGGTATTAAATTCTCCAGCTTTAGATCCTTCACCTTCCCTTTGCTTTAAGTGGTCATATAATGTCTTCACTTTTTCTCCAATCATATTAGAGTCTATAGATATGCTTTTCTTATAGCAGTCCCACACCCACAAAGAAGCTGCATTTTCAATACAAGATAGAAAGGTATTTTGCCAAAAGTGCAAAAGGTTTTGCTGTGATGGCGTCATGCATTTCCTTTTCTTTTTTTGCAACGGTCCTTCATGCCGGATTCATTTATCTTGCACTGGTGAGGCACCCGCAGCTGCAGACCCCCATCTGTGGTACGTACCAAGCAATTCAACCTTTTCTTGTCCTGTCATGACTTTGCTCTGCTTCTTGGGAGCACCTGCAGCATCCTTAGTGGCACTTTGTAAGGATCCCCTGGTGTTCGTCAAAGTTTACGGTATTTTACTAAACACGATGAAAAATACGGGAGACCCACGAGAGATCACTTTTTACCGCAATAAGCAATTTCCTGCAGAGACAAACTGCTCACACAGAGATGATTAGCATCACACTGTTTTAAGCAGATACCGGCAACACTTGAGCTCACCGCCATAGTAACAGGAGGTGGTGATGAAATTACTACAGTGGTTCACCATGTACTATAGTTAATTTTATGCACTTATGATTTAATACCGTGTTTTTACGTTTGTTTACATTTCTCCTGGCTGTAAATGGCAGCGTATGTGGTCTGTACGTGTGTGTGTACGTTTTGTTACATTTTAACTTTTTATAATAGATTTCCATATATCTTATGGTGGTAAATGATAAAATAGACAAGTATCTGCATATATTTTAAGCATTTGTGACAGACCTTTTTCTTTTTCTTTCTCTATATTGCCAGGCTATGTGGTTCATCTGCTGGTTTTTTCAGATTGTCGCTAATCTCCAAAGATTTTTCCAATGCATTTATTGAAAAAAATCCGTGTATAACTGGGCCCCGTGCAGTTCATACCCATGTTGTTCAAGGGGTCAACTGTACAACCCCACATGAGGTGTTTCTGGAAAATTCCTTTTGGATTTCAATTTCACTAGCGAAAGGGATGCTCTTATGAAGCCTGGATGAGCATATCCCACGTGCACTACAAAGAAGCAGGCAGAGGCTGGACTCCTTCACAACCAAGCAACAATTTCATTAACGCTGACCACTCTTGGGTTTACAGGTCCTCTCCAGGAGGTTTTCATGCAGAATCCATTCTTGATAGCTGCTCTATAACTATATTTCCTCTACCTACAGAGGCAAAGGAGTTTAATTTGGAATACAAAAGCCTCCTTATGGAAACAGACTAAGGCCTGCAAATATTTGATTCGGTCACCTCTTTGTTTAGAACAAATACTTGCCCTTTGAAATTCATGTTACATGAAACACTCTGATTCGCTTCTTTTCAAACAGAGGACAAAACTTTGGGGATAAGACATCGTGAGATGCACGCTGATGGTTCATAGGAGCCAGTATAATAGAGAAAAAATGGTCTGTGGGCTTCTAGTCATGGCCAGAGGCCACACTTTTCTGGCATTTGCTAGTGTTGTATATTTGTTTATTTTCTTTCCTCTCTTCAAATCTCATTTTCTTCATTCTGTGTGTGTAGTAATAATACCATCCTTCCGTACAAGTTAGAAAGTGTATCAGTGTTCTGAAGGCCGGATGTCCACAATCAGTTTCATTGGGCAAAAGTCAGAGATGCAGCAGGCCTGTTTCCCTCTGGTGGTTCTAGCAAAGAATCCATTCCTTGCCTCTTTCAGCTTCTGGAGCCTGTCAGAATTTGCCGCCTTCTCTGGCCCATGGATTCTTGTTCTGTCTTCAAAACCAGCAGCATAGCATCTTCAAATTTCTCTCTGGTTCAATCTTCACATCATCTTTTCTCTCAAAGGACTCTTTTGACTTCATTGGACACACCCACATAATCCAGCATCACCTCCCCATCTCGATCCTTAATTAAATAAAACATGCAAAATCTCCTTTGCCATCGAAGTAGCGTTTGTAAGTTCCAGGGATTCGGCCCAGAGGGAACCAGTATTCAGCAGACCACAGAAGTGTCCTATGTACAGGCCCCACCACTGACAAGGTGGACAATAAATAGAACCCTGTGTGTTAAAACAGGACAGGAAAGGGGCTCCTGGGTGGCTCAGTTGGTTGAGCGACTGTCTTTGGCTTGGGTCATGAATCTGGAGTCCCAGGATCGAGTCCCGCATCGGGCTCCCTGCTCGGCGGGGAGCCTGCTTCTCCCTCTGACCCTCCCCCCTCTCATGTGCTCTCTCTCTCTCTCTCATTCTCTCTCTCAAATAAATAAATAAAATGTTTAAAAAAAATAAAATAAGACAGGAAGGGTTCATTTAGCAGTGTGGTGCTGTGTCAGTGAATGACTCAGTGATAAAATGATATTTTCCGCAATCTGGGTTTAGTGAACGGCCATAGGCATTTATTTTTCAATATCTACTCGGGCAAGAGATTGATTTATAAGAAAAATAAAGTCATTTAAGTCAGTCTTCAAATATACTGTGTAGAATAAGTTGTGTATTCCCTCCGTTAAATTGAATAATTTTCATTCTCTCTTCGCTATTACAATAAAAGGAAGTCAGCGTGTTTTTACAGATCTACTTCTAACTTACTGGTCAGCAAAAACACTGTGTATCTGTGTGGGCTTTTTAATAGTACTTTCTTTTGTTCTTCCAATCAGGCAGGGCACGGGGTGTCTATAACCCAGTTTCATAGGGAAAAAAGTTTGTGTATCTATGGAGGAAAAATTAGATAAAGATACAAAGTTTTCATCTCATTATTTTCATTTCGTATTGTCATATCTTGTTGACATTTTCTGTGTTATCTAATCTTGAACATACTTGAAGCTATTATTTTAAAAAAAAAAGACAACATTTTGTCAGCACTTCAACTTATGTGGAATAATTATATTGAAGAGACTATCATTTTAATACTTCAGTTTTGCACCGAGTTTAAATTATGGATTTCACCAATATGCAATTAATTGAAGTAGAGACACCTGCAAACTAATGTCATCAAATCAAGTGTGTAAGTAAAATGTACACTTAAGTGAAGTGGCCTATCTTCCTATATTCACATATTGTATAGTTCAGAAGGCAGCAGAATTAAATAATGCTCAATTTGGAACAGGCTATTTAATGAATTGCAATCTTTGGGAGACCTAGGCAACAAAATTCATTCCAGGTGGCTGAGCAAGGCATATTTTAAGCAATCTTACGTCTCTTGAATGCTCACTGCCATGTGAACCTACCATTCACATGCTTTCATTAACTGTGCTTAATAATAACTAGTTGCTTGGGGCGCCTGGACGGCTCAGCCGATTAGGCTTCTGACTCTTGGTTTCAGCTCAGCTCATGAGCTCAGGGTCATGAGATCATCAAGCCCCACGTTGGGCTCTGCCCTCAGCACAGAGTCTGCTTGAGATTCTCTCTCTCCCTCTCCCTCTCCCTCTGCCCCTCCCTGGCTCTCTTTCTCTCTCTCTCTCTCTCAAATAAATAAATAAATCTTTAAAAAAAATAGTGGGCGCCTGGGTGGCTCAGTTGGTTAAGCGACTGCCTTCGGCTCAGGTCATGATCCTGGAGTCCCGGGATCGAGTCCCGCATCGGGCTCCCTGCTCGGCAGGGAGTCTGCTTCTCCTTCTGACCCTCCCCCCTCTCATGCTCTCTCTCTATCTCATTCTCTCTCTCAAATAAATAAATAAAATCTTAAAAAATAAAAATAAAAATAAAAAAAATAGTAACTAGTTGCTCAAACTCCCTAGACCAGTGGTTCTTTTTTACAAAAGAATTCAGATAAAATGGGATCTAGTGAAGGCCCATGAATCCCCTGAAATTGTGTAAGTCATTGTATGTGCGTACACACACTTTTCTGTGGTGTGGTTGAACCTACCAATGGATAGCCAATATCCATTCTCCCCTTGTTCTTGTTACTACAAACACAGATTTTATTCTGTCTGAAAGGTGCTTGTCCAAAGAGTGCATGTGTCTGTTTTTCCACTTCTCCTGTAGCTGGGGTTGTCCAGTAAGAATTAAGTGCAAGTTGTTGATGAGACTTTCCGTCTCTGTAAGAATGAACAGATAGCCAGCATGTGTCCTTTGTTCTTTTATCTTTCCCTTCGTTCTCCTTTTCACTACCTGGAATGCAGATGTAATGGCTGGAATGCCAGCAGTCGTCTTGGGACTTTAAAAATGTCAGGTAAATATAATATTTTTAATATTTTTGTACTGAGGTAAAATTTATGTACAGTGAAACTTTCAGATCTTAAGTATACTGTTCACTAAGTTTAACAAATGCATATCAAGATCCACAATATTTCCATCACCCCCAAAAGATCTCTCATGCTCTCTCTTAGTCAATCCTCATATCTCACCTAAGAAGCAACCACTCATTTGTCTTTCCACAGATTTTGTCTATTTAAAATTTCACAGAAGGGAGTCATACAGTATATACTCTTTTTTGCATCTAGCTTCCTACACTTAGCATAATATTTTTGACAATCATTCAAGTTGCTGTGTATCGGTAGTTGTCTTAGTTTGCGATTTTGTAACAAACTCCGTAGATTGGGTGGCTTAAACAGCAAATACTTATCTTTGATAGATCTAGAGGCTGGGAAGTCCAAGATCAAGATGCCAGCAGATTCAGCATCTGGTGAAAGCCCTCCTCCCAGTCTGCAGGTTGGTTGCCTGGCCGTATCCTCCTTCGGCCGAGAAGGAACATCTCTCTCCAGTTTCGTCTTCTGAATGCACTAGCTCCATTTATGAGTGCTCCCTGGCCATGACCCAACTAGCTGCCGAAGGCCTCCCAACCATGTACCATCACACTGAGAATTAAAGCTTCAACAGATAACTTTTGGGGGGACACACACACATTCGGTCCATAGCAATAGTTCATTCCCTTTTTTTTTTAGAGCTGACTAGTATCTTATATGAATATACCACAGTTCCTTCATTTTTCTGTGGAGAATCATCTGGCCAGTTTCCAGATCTGGGCTATTGCAAATAAAGCTGCTAGGCACACGCATGTACAGGTCTTTATGTGGATATACGGTTTCATTTCTCTTGGATAAATAAAAAGGGTACAATGGCTGGGTCAGAGGGTAGGTATATGTTTATCAAAGGACTGCCAAACAGTTTTACAAAGTGGCTGTAAAATTTTACCTTTCCATAAGCAATGTCCTCACTAACTTTTGGTGTTGTCAAGCTTTTTTATTTCAGTCATTCTAGTGCATGTGCGGTGGTATGTGATTGAGTTTTAAATCTGTGATTCCCTGATGATTAAAGATACAGAAGTCTTTTTCAGGCGATTATCAGACATTGCATTTTTAATGCAATCTTGGGGTAGAGAGCGAGACTTTCAAGGGACACAATCCACTAACAATAGTACTCGCTTAACCCGCTTTTAAAGGACAGTGGGTATTGTTAACTGTTTAACGGGGCTTGCAAGTTTTAAGGAAGAACTGAAATGCTTTGAAGAATATTGGGGTCTTTGCGGTAGAAAGGGAGAGAGAAGAGAGACTGGGGGTTACTGGAGGCCAAAAGAGACTTTGGGGTAAAACAATGAGAATTTCATTGGGGGTTTTAAGTGAGTTCTTCGGTGAAGTGTGTGGTATAAAAGCACACTCTTCTCCATCATACAAATCTCAAGAAAGACTACGTTATTTGCTTGTGCAGGAGTGAGCAAACTACCACTAACGGACCAAATCTGGGCTGCCGCCTTTTTAAAATGAAAGCAATTTTCCTGGAACATAGCCACACTCATCTGTTTATATACTGTCTGGGGCAGCTTTCCTATTACAACCACTGAGTTGAGTAGTTGCAACAGAGATTGTATAGCCTGCAAAGCTGAAAGCGTTTACTATCTGGCCCTTTACAGGAAACAATTGTCAACCCCTGTAGCACTAAATGGGGGTTGTTTGGGGGGGTGGGGGGGAGGAGCTGCAATGTAGTGCTGGGTACTAGGTCAACATGGGAGGGGGCTAAGAATTTTGGAGGCTGGATCCGCTGGGTTCCAAACCCAAGGAAGAACATTTGTAGATTCTCGTGGCTTAGCAGCCAAGAATTTGAATGTGTACCTAGGGATGTCGCCGGGTAAAGAGCAGTTAGCGGGCTTCTTTTTTAAATTCCTCTTTCGCTTTGCTACTATACTCGGCTGTACGCAGTAATTTCGATTGACATAGTCCTTACATCCTAAGCTAGATGATACTGATGTGAAGGGACGTGAAAAATCACATGGTCAAGAAGAAGAACGCAAAACAACAGCCAGTACTGACCAGTGCACACCATCCAAATCCCTTGGTCTGATTTCACATGAACTAAGCAGTTAAAGAAATCACTTTCTTCAACTCATTCATGGATTAAAGGGCAAACACAGATATATGCTCTTTGACCAACTGTAGCTCTCTCTATGAAATAAAAACATTGACTTCCTGATTCAAATTGGTTTCATGTGGCCTTGGAGGTATGAGCCTGTTTGCTGTGGGCCTAATCACTCTTACATAAGCTAACGGCAAGTACTGAAATTTAAGAAAGGCCCCAGGGGCCAGCAAGAAGACTACAGCACTGGGGTCCGATGGGACAGGGTTGGAATCTGCAAAGTTTACTAGTTTTGTGACTTGGAGAAAGTGATCTCACCTCTCTGAGCTTCCCAATTTGGCTTGCTCTATTAAATGAAATAGTATATTGAAAACCTTAACCCGGGGCCAAATATATTAAATGCTTTACAAACAAATTCCCCTGCTTCATCTTCTACGTGTAGGGCCAAGAGACCGCACTTTGAACAATGCTACTATAGGCTGAATTGTGTCCTGTGTGCCCCCCATCACCCCAGAATTCATACATTGAAATCCTTACTCCCAGGATGATGGTACTTAGAACTTGGGACCTTTGAGAGGTAAATGTGTTCAGATGAAGTTTGAGAGTAGGGCTCATGAGGGGATTAGTGCCCTCATAAGAAGAGACACTAGAGAGTTGGTGCTCTCTCTCTCTCTCTGCACATGTGCAGAGAAGAGGTCACGTGAGCACCCAGTGATGTGGCTGCCGCCTACAGGCCAAGAGAAGAAATCAGAGAACCTACCTTGCCAACACCTCGATCTCAGACTTCCCAGTCTGGAGATCTGTGAGAAAAAGAAACGTGTGCGGTTTAAGACACCCCAGTCTGTGGTATTTTGTTATGGTGGCCTGAGCTGACTAAGACAAACAATGACCCCATGAAGCTGTTTGGAAAAGCTCGCTCAATTCCCACTTATCTCCATTCCTCAGGATTTTATGGTGGATGTGGTAATTTAAAGCGCTATCTCAATAATTTGTACTTTTACAATGTCTGCAAGAGAGAACACTCACCAGCTATTCACTGCCCTATCATTCTGTACTGATTCAGTATTTTTTTTTAATCTTTTGAGATATTTCAAGCCATTAGGAGATACTTTAAATTTCAAAGTGTTGCGCTTCAAACTGTGTTTTATTGCAAGGCCAAGTAAAGATGAGAGTCGTGTTTGGGCTAAGGACATAATGGATTGGGAGGGTTAGGTGGGCCCGATTTTTCCTTTTTAATAGATATATATATATATATTTTAGAGCACTTTTAGGTCCACAGCAGTACTGAGCACAACAGCGTCCACATACACCCTTTGTCCCCCGAAAGGCATGGCCGCTCCCATCATCCACATCCCCCAGCAGAGCGGCACATTTGTTCCAACTGATGAAGCTACAGTGACGCATCACTAACACCCAGTTAGGGGCTCACTCTGGTGGTGTACATTCTATGAATTTGAACAGACATATAATGACACGTGTCCACCACTGTATCATACAGAGCAGTTCCACAGCCCTAAAAATCCTCTGTGCTCTGACTCTTCATCCCTCTGGGCCACGATTTTAGAGAAGTTTAGGGATTCTAATTGAGGATTGTAGTGAAAGAATGTCTGATTCAAAGCTCCAAGTTCCTAATAACTACGTGCTGCTGTTTTGTCAATAAATGGGATTTTGTTCAGTAGCCACCAGCTCAGGGAGTTTCAGGCGTATTGGTTTGGATATGGGATTTCAAAAGCTCAGAGTACTAGCTGGGAATATATTTCCTACTTTTGCCAGTTAGTATTCACATTCAATGAAAAAGCTTTGTTCAGATTTTTTTGGTTTACTCCTCCCCCCCGCCCCTTTTCTATCAGAGCCTAGACATAACACTGAGGCCTGGTCATGACAGAAGGTGATTGAGATAAGCCTGAAACTTGCCACAAAATACCGGTGATTTATCACTTAATGAGTTAGGTGGAAACAGAGTCTTCATTCATGTCTAAATGGTTCACATAAATTATACAGAAATTTGCTCTTGCATGAAAAAAAAAAAAGCTCTGTGAAGTGCAGGAGGGTTGTAGTTAGAATGTGGTCCCGCCATTCTGCTCCTACTGTGCACTAAAATAAAATTTTAAATACCTGCTTTTTAAATAGAGCATGCAGAGGGGGCCAACGTCTGGTGGAGGAAAAGGCCAGAAACATTGGCAGCCTCAGGAGAGCTGCAAGTTTCCCTGAGAAGGTTAGAAAATGGATCCTAACTCCACCCATGGAGTGTAAACTCCAGGAAGGCAGGGATTTGTCCTGTTCACTGATCTATCGCAGGGTCCAGAGCAGTATTTGAAGGGAGAGGCTCATCAATCAGTATTTGGAAATGAAGGAACAGAAAAGGAAAGAAAGCACATGCATTTGTTTGGAAAGAGACATTTTTTCCTAACCTTAAATACCAGAAAAAAAGTTTTAAGATTTCTTTCCATTTTTTTTTTTTTTACAATAAAAGGAAGTGAATGTGCAAATTAATGCCTTTCATATGGCAGGAAGCTTCCTTTGGCCATTTGTTATACAGGCTCTTGCTTAAAAATAATCCGAGAAAGAATGCAACATTAAGATATTTTAATGTACTGAAACTATATCTCAGAAACTGAGCAGGGCTGGCCTCATAGGCATGGGGCCCATGCAGCAGCATAGGGCAGCGCTCCATGTTTAGAAGGACTTGGTTTAAAGCTCTGCTGTTGCCATTTTGAAACTGATAAAAGTTCGGAACAAGAAGTCCCACAGTTGCATTTTGTGTTGGGCTCAACAAACTATGTAGCTAGTCATAGAGCTGAGTTCATATATTACAAGGTCATTAAACACTCATTTATTAGAATCGAGTTTAGGGGAGCTAAAAGAATGTATATAAAAATAAAAATTTTCAGTTCTATAATTGGTTAGGAGTCCAGTACCCACATAAGATAGCTCTAGACAATCTAGAAGTCTCTAGAAATGGGCAAATAGTTCCATAATTTGGGAGGAAAGAAACAAAAAGCTGACAAAATTTAGGTATCATAAAACGACATGATGTCTTGCTTGGTGCCCATTTTCTCCCTATTCCCTAACCTTCTTCACTTAGACTTATAATTTAAAAGATAGAAATGTAGAGGAATATAAAGAGATGTCTCTGATTGTAGATTCTCCCAGCGTCTCACAAAAATATTCTCATGAATATTCACTGATAATAATAACTAAAAAAGAGCTTAAAGACAAAAAGAGGTTACTAACAAAATCTGGGTGGAATTTCTCACAATGCTATGGCTTAGAAGCTGGATAAAGAAAAAAATCTCTTACCCATGCTTTGGTTCATCAGACAGAGCAAGCTAGACTGAAGATGGGAAGACATTTTATTCCTCTTCCACTCTGGTCTGGTGCCTGAGAGATACAGGATCTATACCAATAAGAAAACTGGGTGGGCATTCATCTATTAAGAGAAAAAAAAAAAAGGAAATGTAACACATCATTAATGTTCCTTATTCTGAGGTTTTTCAATGATCAGTTGTCTGAACTACATTTAAGGCAAGTTATCGGTTTAAATTAGACTTGGTAAGAAGTGTTTGTAAATTGCTCAGTGAAGATGCTAGCTGGGCTAGCAAAGTGAATGTTTTGTTGTGAAAATGAAGGATTCTGACTTGAATTCTACCTCAGACTGAAGAGCCATTTCAGAGTTACTGAAAGGGCCATCAGATTCTACTGAAGCAACTGGAAATATGGCAAAAGGTGGCTTGTTTTCTGTCACTGCTAACTTTGCCATCATCATCTCATTCTCTAATATGGGACTGTGTGTTATGATGGCTTGAGAACTGGGGGCTTCACACGGGTCTTGTGCTATGTCGCTAATGTCCCAGTTGGCCTGCACTGGTAATGCCAGCACCCCTGAGACGAGGTGGGCACCACATTTTGACTGAGTAGATCGGTGACCTTTGGTGGTGTGACCTCAATCCGAGCTTCAGTTTCCTCATCTATAAAGGACGGACAGTGGCAGCTGTCACACAGGTTTGCTACAAGGATTATATTTTATAAAATGTATGTATGTATGTATGTGTATTTGTTTTGTTTTTTTCTCTTGGAGAGAGTGAGGCTGTGTGAGCGGGGGGAGGGGGAGGGGCAGAGGGAGAGGGAGGGGGAGAATCCCAGGCAGACTCCATGCTGAGCGGGGAGCGTCGCGTGGGGCTGGATCCCACGACCCCGAGATCATGACCTGAGCCGAAATCAAGAGTCAGATGCTCAAATGACTGAGCCACCCAGGAGCCCCTGTCAGTACATATGTTTGGATGTAAACGTTTAGGTAAAGAGTAGGTGCTCTAATTTCTTCCCCAGTCTACCTTTTTGGAAAGCACCATTTCTCTTTGGCATAACATTTTATCTTCTAGAAATTTCTGTGCTACAGTTGAAGCCAAAATGTCTAATTTTAATGCTTAGCAACTTTATACATGCTGGAAGTTTTGATCACTGTAATCTTCCATTTGGACTGCATACATTTTCCCCATGAATTACACTTGTAGCGTTCTTGTGTATAAAGGCCGTATTGCCCTGCGTTACCAGCATGGGCTCAGCAGTCGGACTTCTTTGCTTCAACATCCCAGCCCTGCCACTTGTTAGCTGTGTGATGCTGAGTGTAATTCCGGTGCCAATTCCAACATGTTTTTTCCCCCCACACCAAGCAGTTCTCCAAGACCAGCTGGGTGTCCTACAATTCAACTCAATTCTGACACAATCTACTTGGAGAGAGTGCCAGATCCCACAGGTTAAGGGCTCAGTCCTATAAGATTCCCCCCACCCGCAACTTCAGCTGCCAAACCCAAACTCAGGTTTTCACCTGCGCTTCTGACTGACTGGCTAAGTATTGGAGGTTCCAAAAACTCCCTCCTTGGTTTTGATTAATTTGCTAGAGCAGCTCGCAGAACTAGGAGAAACATTTTACTTACTAGATGGCCAGTGTGTTATAAAAGAATATACCTCAGGAACAGCCAGATGGAAGAGCTGAGTAGGGCAAGACATGGGGAAAGGGTACGGAGCTGTCATGGCCTGTCCAGGTGTGACACTCTCTCCACATCTCCCGTTTTTTTTTTGGTGTCTATGGAGGTTTCATTACATAGATTTGATTGGTTAAATCATTGGCTATTGGCCATGGAATCAACCTCTAACCCCTCTCCCTTCCCCAGAGCTCACAGCTGTTGGGACTGAAAGTTCTAAATCTCCAACCACGTGGTTGGTTCCCCTGGCATCCAGCCCCCATCCTGAGGTGCTTCCCAAAAGTCACCTTATTAACATAAACTCAGGTGTGACCGAAAGGGGTTTGTTATGAATAACCAAAGACACTTCTTACTGCTCTTATTGCTTAGGAAATTCCAAGGGTTTTAGGAGTTCGGGGCTAGAAATGGGGATGAAGACCAAATATATATTTCTCATAAATCACATTATCACATGGGCATGTCACTTCAGCTTCCTGTGCCTATAAGGATAACGGTCATATCGTCTTCACAGGCTTAATGATAAGGTTATATGAGTTGATCTGTGTCTACTCTTCAGAGCAGTTTCTTGCATAGAATAAGCTCCAAGTAAACATTAGTTATTATTTTTTATAGTAGTTACTAATGGAGAAAACCCACGTATAAAAGTTTCACCTTCCTATGGAATGTCCCCGTTCCTCATGTATTAGTGAATTTGCTAGACACTGAAAACACATAGTGTCAAGATGGTGCTGTCAACCTGGGTCATTTGAGGATAGTTTAATAAATACATTTACAAATGAGTAGTCAGAGTATAGGAGAACCACAAAGGACACAGAGTATCCCCAGGACTAGTAACTGCTGAATGCTGTTACAGCCCCTAAGCTTTAAGGTGTGAGGGGAGGGAAGTGCTCCTGGGACAGAGAACCAGACAAGGCAGTGTGGAGAGTGAAGGGTGATAGAAGCTCTAGCCTTCAATGGAGGAAAGCAGCCAAGATTAGGGGGCTGGACAGAGAGGGAGCTGGGACACTAAGTCCTCTGCCCTCCCTTCCTCTCCCCCTCCTGTCTCTGGCCTCTACTCCCTAGTGGCCAATCTGAAGCCCAACTAGAAGGGAGCAAAGCCCAGCGATGCAGTTTATCTGGAGTAGCCTGCTGTGACCCAGGAGGGGAAGGGTGGGAACCCTGGACAAATGGAAGATGCCCAGTGTAATAATCATGCTGATTCTTACACTTAAAAATCTGGCAGTTTCATAAAGTTCTATCCGATTCTTCAGCAATAAGCATGTTTACTTTTTGTGGAAAGAACGTCTTTCATAGAAGGCTATTATCTATTGAACTGTGTGATATTTCTATGAGCTCCCTATGTGTAGGACTTGTGTTAACTTTGATTTCTATTGGGGGTCAAGGAGTCTCTTAAATAGAGAAATTGGGTTTCTTGGGAAAAAATACTAGTTTAAACCAAAGCTAGTCATCTCATACATATCTGCTCTTGGCCAGGAAAGGGATAAGGTTTGAGATTTCGTTGAGCTCAGTCCAGTCCATCTCCAAAGACGTAGACTCCGTATATACGTCTTACTGACCAGTGAATCAGTTGCATCATCTGTATGAATGAAGACCTATGAAACAGGCGAAAGGACGGACGTAAAATGTGATCTCTGAAGACTCTGTGTGCTTTTAACACCATCTATACCAAAGGACCCCTATCCATTATTCTATCGCTTCCCGTTCACACGAAGACATCCCATGTAGCTTCTCCACACATTCTTTTGAACTGCAAAGCCTTGATTATCATTACAAAATGCAGCCTCCTCTTCTCCTTCAGCAGGTTTTGGCACAAACTCAGTTCCCATTAGGGACAGCCTTGGTAGATCCCTCCCTCTCTTCCGCTAACAAAGATTATCAAGTGAGTTCCTAACGGAGTTCACTGACAACCCTCTTTCCTGGCAAGCTCCCCTTACTTCTCCCAGTTGGGCCAGTAGGGAGCAAGACGGTGTCTCAGGTTTTTATGATGGAACTTTATTTGGATCTCTGGGGTTCAGCTTGCACATTTAATAAAAAATTTGCTCTCACTCACTCACTTACTCACTCTCTTACTCATCTCCAGACCTACTCCATTGCTTTCTAAACTCTTCAGAGTCACTTAAAAAAGCGTTCAGCTTCCCTTTCTTCATGTCTCTGACACAATAATAGAACCCAGAACTTTTAAAACTCCACTAAAAGTGCATATATCCCTTCCCTGTTCTCACTAAAAACGATTTCCCATGTTTCTCTTTATCTGGTGGATTAGTGTGGTTGTTTTTATACCTGGCTGTTGGGAGTTTAATGTTAAGTGTTTCATTAATAATGCTTTGTGCTTTAGAAAAATGTGAAACAGATAAATCCTGACTGTGAACAGAACTTATTTATTTTATTCTTTGTGCTTAACATCACAGGGAACCTTTTAAAACCAGTTTTGTTTGTATTTCAAGATACAAAAGAGCAGTACTTGACAAAAAGCACAGCTAGAGAGATAGAATTAATTAGGGGAAGGATAATAATGGCTTTACAATTTAAAAATAAATGTTTGCTTTTATCAGTAATAAAAGGATAAAGATCACTACATTGAGAGAAGAGGCAAAAAGAAAAAAACCCCATACATCTTCCTGGAATGATGATGGGCAAACGCATGGGTACACTAACAATAGAATTTGTACACAAAATAATTAAAATGGGAAATTTCTAGTCTCGCTTTCTTTATTTGAAGTGAATTTGTGACTCTCATTTTGGTAATATTTGCTGTAATTCAGTTTCCGTCACAAAATGATGCTGAGTCATTTTCTCTTTGGTCTGGTACTCCGCGACAGTGTTATTCTAACTAATTCACATACAAGTGACAATAGTGAGTCTTCTCCAACGCTGGCAGGAGCCCTCCCTCCCAAACCTGTCCCCTCCTCCAGCCATACAAAGCACCAGACGCAAACTTGAATCAGGTTGCGAACTTAAACCGCAAGAGATCAACCTTGCTCCAAATTTAAAAAATTACTTCTGCAACATCCCTGAGAGATAGCCACACAGTGTCTGCTTGAATATTTTCCACGAGAGGAGTTCAGTCTTTAATAAGGGTTCCATTTCATGTGTGTCTAAATGCGAGGCCTTGTCACTGAGAGAACACCTGCTTCCCTGGAACCTTCTAGCTGCTGGTTCTAGGAAACTGCTGCAACATTACAGGTTGATTGTTCTTTCTTCTATACGACATACTTCTTCAGATTTGGAAGATCAGTATCCTGTTTCTCTAAGCTTCTTTGCTTTAGGATAAATATCTGTGATTTCCACATTATTCACAATCCTGGCTGCTTGCCTTGAGACTTTTTTTCTAACTTGTGAAAGTTCTTTAGTTGGAACATCTAGAAATGCACAAAAGGTATATGGGTGCTGGTCTTACCAGTCTATTAGGCTCTAAGATAATGATCCCAAATACCTATCCATGTAGACTAAAAATTGCATTTTTATGTTTTTTTACTGGACAGATGATGCTGTTGGTTTCAAATGAACTCGGAATGGTCTAAAACCTAGTATTTTTTTCAAATGACTTGAGGAGAAACATGGTCTTTCATTCTAAACTTCAAAAATAAATTTTTGGTATCTACATGCAGAACTTACTAGTTATCCTTTCAAAATACTATGTTGGGGCACCTGGGTGGCTCAGTCAGTTGAGTGTCTGACTCTTGATTTCAGCTCAGGTCATGACCTCAATTGTGGGACTGAGCCCCAAGTTGGGGTCCGTGCTGAGCATGCTTAAGATTCTCTCTCTTCCTCTCCCTCTGCCCCTCTCCCTGCTCATGGGGGTTCTCTGTCTCTTTCTCTATAAATAAATAATTAATATTAAAAAATAAAATATGATGTTTATGTCAGGAACGAGATAAGATGGTGGTGTAGTAGGAGGACCCTAGGCTCGCCTCAATCCTTGAACACAGCTAGATAATCATCAAATCATTCTGAATGCTCAAGAAATGGACCTGAGGACTGATAGAACAAACTGCACAACTAGAAGGAGAGAAGGGGCCCCTTCGAGGAAGGAACGGGGAGGATCATCATGGGCAGGGCCAGTGGTAGAGAATATGTCTCTTGCTGTTGCACAAAACACATATGGCGGGTGATGGTACCAAACAGCTAACTCCCAGAGAGACCCAAATGGCACATCCTGGCACTTGTGGATCTCTTGGGTAAAAGGGCAGTACACCTTCATGTCACACAAAGAACGTTTGAAGGACGAAAGAAGAGAACAAGATGATCTTTGTGTTCCTACAATGGTAGAATAATTATGTGAAAGAGAGATACGATTTTTTTGGTCTGTGACACAAAAAGAGCCAGAAAGAAGGCAGCTACAAGGATTCAGGTTATGAAGGAAAAGAGAGTGATTTCATTTAGGTTTTAAACATTTTGTACAATGTAAGCAATACTGTTTGCTTACTGGGGCACCTGGGTAGCTCAGTCGGTTAAGCGTCCGACTCTTGATTTCAGTCATGATCTCAGGGTCGTGAGAGAGATCAAGAGCTGGGTCCGGCTTCGCGCTCAGTATGGAGTCTGCTTGAGATTCTCTCTCCCTCTCCCTCTGCCCCTCCCCCCCGCCACGTGTTCACACGCGCTCTAATAACTAAATAAATCTTTAAAAAAATACTGTTTGCTTACTTGTCTGCTTCTGTCATCATACTCTGTGTTACATCCCCATGACTTACTTATTTTATAATTGGAAGTTTGTGGTTTTTGACCACCTTCACCTATTTTGCCCAATTCCTGCCTCTGGCAACTACCAATCTGTTTTCTGTACCTATGAGCTTGGTTGTTGTTGTTGTTGTTGTTTAGATTCCACATGTAAGTGACATCATATGGTATTTGTTTTTCTCTGACTTACTTCAATTAGAATATCCTCAAGCTCCATCCATGTTGTCACAGGTGGCAAAATTCCATTCTTTATGGCTGAGTACTGTTCCATTGTGTATGTGTGCTATGTTCTCTTTGTCCATTTATCTTTCGATGGACACCTGGGTTTTTTCCATATCTTGGCTATTATTAACAATGCTGCACTGAACATGGGGATGCAGATATCTTTTCAAGACCTTTTTGTTTGTAACCATCCAGAAAGTATTCTGCAGATATAAATATATGATCGTGTATGTGTCTATGCATTGTATATAACAAAAATGAATTATATTTAATACACTGTTTTGTAACTCACTTTTTAACACTATTGTAAAAATGTTTCCACATAAGAATATATATAGATATAGATAGATGGATCAATATCAGTGTATGTATTTATCCAGTGAATATATATCTCATCTTTCATAAGATGCACAGTTTTCTAGTATATAGATTGCTATAAATTTTTTTTATTCTTATGTTAATCCCCTACATTACTTTTTTTTTTGATTGCTATAATTTTTTAATCAATCCTCTTTTACTGGTCATCAGGTTATTCACATTTTTGCATGCTTTCCATGTTTTAATATAAAACATTTTTTGTTTTATTACAAAACATGTAAATGAACATAATACTCTGATAACTAAAAAAATATTATGTTGATTCTAACTCAATATTTTGGATTTTAATTATATCATTCAATGTATTAGCTTCAAACATCATGGCATCTGAAAATTTGAAAAACATGCCTTTTATATCCCCTTGATACAGAAAGCACATCACTAGAATCTTTGCCCTGGTAGACATCAGTATATTAGTTGTGTGTCAACGGTAGTTGAGAAGATTTTGGAAGTCCATACTGATAACAAAAAAAATAGACAAATCACCAGTATTCAGTTGTTCAACTGCTATTTCTGAGTGCCTGTGATGTGTCAAAACCAGTGCCAGGTACGGCAGATTACTGTGGTAACAGACCAGGATTTGTTCACACTCTGTATCCGTGCCTGTGGATATTCTGAATCTCGGCTTAGCTATTTGACTTCCTTTGGCCACCCACCTCCCCTCTGGTAACCACCAGTGTGTTCTTTATAATTAAGAGTCTGTTTCTTGATTTCTCTCTCTCTTTTTTTCCCTTTGCTCATTTGTTCTGTTTCTTAAATTCCACATATGAGTGAAATCACATGGTATTTGTCTTTCTCTGACTGGCTTCTTTCCCTTAGCATGATACTCTCTAGCTCTATCCATGTCATTGCAAATGGCAAGATTTCAGTCTTTTTTTATGGCTGAGTAATATTCCATTGTATATATATACCACATCTGCTTTATCCATTCATGGATTAATGGACACTTGGGCTGCTTCCAAGTGAATTTTATCTACTAATAAATTTTTACATTAGGTCAAACTAAAATAACAGGTATTCAAATACTACTTAGACAGAAATCATGGGTCATAGCAACATCTGGGAACTGATGGTTTTAATTTTGCAGTCGCCATATTTCTAGGATGAACGGTCATTTGGTCCCATTTCTGGAAATCACGACTGCTACTGTTACTGTTACTCAAGATTGTTCCTGGGCACCTTCAGTACCAGTTGACTTGTCCTCTTGCCCTTTATTATGTCAAGGTGGGAAGTGATGCCTAAAATGTTCATAGTTAGTGGACGTAAAAAAGTTTTCTATTAGAGATATTTGTACTTAGTAGGTTTCTTAAACATCAAAGGACCTCAGTACTCAAAGGAGTTATGCTACAATAATGGTCTGGAATTTAAGAAACGAAACAAATGAGCAAAGGGAAAAAAAGAGAGACAAAGCAAGAAACAGACTCTTTTTTTTAATTATGTTAATCACCATACATTACATCATTAGTTTTTGATGTAGTGTTCCATGATTCATTGAGAAACAGACTCTTAATTATAGAGAACACACACTGATGGTTACCAGAGGGGAAGGGAGTGGGGGATGGGGGAAACAGGTGACGGGGATTAAGGAGTGCACCTGTTGTGATGAGCATGGGGTGATATGTGGAGGTGTTGAATCACTATATTGTACACCTGAAACTAATGTAACGTTGTAATGTGACTAACTGGAACAGAAATAAACACTAATGGTGTGGCGTGAAGAGTGTCTTACATTTTGGAATGGACCATATTCCTGCTCTTCAAGTCACAAAAACACAGACTATTCCAATAAAGCCTATTTTTAACATTGGCCCTGCTGGTATGTAAGAGCCAGCAAGAGAGTGTTTTTGTTCTAAATTCTGAATTCACCAAGGTCTGATATTTTTGTAAATCACGATAAAAATGAATTTCTAGCTGTTACAGCAAAGTAAAATTACTGTAAAGGTTTTTTTTTTTTTTTTTTATTTGATTACTCTTCAGTTTCTGTACTTAATCTTGTGAACAGGCAACAAACAATTCCCAGCCCAGGCCAGCCCGCAGGCCACATGGTGAGCTGCGATGCGGTGAGATATTCTGGGCGGGAGGTGATGTTTGATAGAAACTCTGGGTTTTTTTTCCCTCTGACCATACCACAACTACCTTACTGTCTCAGACCAGCAGAAAGTGGGGAGCATGAAGGTATCACTGCTTAGAGGATATCACTATTATTGATAATAATACTCAGTAATGAGTAATGGCAAAATGATACCATTAATACCATCTTCTGGCAACCATTAGGATGATCACTTTTTAGTCCCGTAATACGAGAGGAATTAATTAACTCATCAAATATATACTGAGCATCTACATGTGTAAGAGACTCTGGCCTGAAAGCTATGATACATCACTGTATAAAATAGATAAGCCTTGGCCCTTATAAAGCTTATGTTGTAATAGGAAGTCTTCAAAATACAGAATCAGTTTTGAATGGACCCTGCATTTTCTCCCCACCGCTGTTGGCACAAATACTTGATAAGCATCATTAACTTTATCACAATTAATTCTTAGCTTCTTTCTTTCATGACAATTTTTAAACAAGTTTGGATGATTTGTATTTATTTCTTGACCTGAGGATATAATTTTGGAGTACTTCTTTTTTTTTAAAGATTTTATTTATTTATTTTTTGACAGAGATACATAGCGAGAGCAGGAACACAAGCAGGGGGAGTGGGAGAGGGAGAAGCAGGCTTCCCGCAGAGCAGGGAGCCCGATGTGGGACTCGATCCCAGGACCCTGGGATCATGACCTGAGCCGAAGGCAGACGCTTAACGACTGAGCCACCCAGGCGCCCTGGAGTACTTCTAATTTGCCCTTTTCTGAGCAATTTTTTTTTAGAAAAAGATTGAAAAGTTGAATTGTGAAGTTGTCTCTGATCAATTCTTTCGTTTGTATTAATACAACCGTGCCCTCCATGGAAAAATGAGGAATAGAAAGAGGAAAAAGACTACTGATTTGCAGAAGTACATGCCTGAAAGTGAAAATTACAAAACAGGAAGTTCAGCTTACCATTTTTAACATGCAAACATTAACCGCAACAATTATTTTTAAGTACCAATCAACATGATGGATCCTGGAAAATAAGTTTATGAAATGAATTATCCTGAGAGCTGCTAGTGGATAATAAATTGCAATGGAAATGTGAATGACCTGCTTTCCAGCATTAGCAGCATTGGCAAATACCTGCAAAAGCCAGATCTGTCATTTACAAGCAAGTTGACAGGTGGCTCTTAATGCTGTGTGACTTGGAGCAAGTGACTTTAGTGCTCTGGGTCTAGGTTTCCTTATCTGTAAAATGGTGATAGAACGGTACCTTTCACATAGGGTTGCTATGAGGATTGACATGATTTTCTATGCAAGATGCTTGACATAGGGACTGGTGCATATTAAGTGCTTAGTAAGTGTTAGTGATTCTGGAGGGTATTGAGGCTATTGTGTGGACCTAAGTTTTTATATTTGATTTCTTTTTTTTAAAAGATTTATTTATTTATTTGAGAGAGAGCAAACAGGCGGAGAGGCAGAGGGAGAGGGAGAGAAAGGCAGAGAAACAGACTCCCGGCTGAACACGGAGACCGATGCAGGGACCGATCCCAGAACCCTGAGATCGTGACCTGAGCTGAAACCAAGAGGAGGAGGCTTAACTGATGGAGCCACCCAGGCGCCCCTCTATTTGATTTCTGAACATTTTTAGAAAGAGCTGTCTGAAAGAAATTCCTCTGCTGGTTGTCCAGGTACAGAGTGAACCAGTGTGATAATTTTAAGATTCCTGAAGGAATGACCATTTTGGTTTTCTCTTACAATTAATTCAAGAGACAAAAAAGCATTTTTAAAAATCCTGATTGCAGCATTCTACCAAATACCAGTAGCAGTCTCCCCAGAAGTTAACAAGAAAAGAGTGGGTTCAAAGCATGTAATGGAAATCAGCCAATTTCCAAGAAGTACATTCTAAAGGTCATGAGTCATTGGTCAAAGAGAGCAGACTCCCTTGCTTGTTTCCAGAGCAGAATGTTCTCTGAAGACATTTCCTCCTAACCTGTTCAACGATTTCCTGCCTCTTCACTGCTATAATCTGCCACTTCAAACAGGCTTGGCACAGTCACCCAGGTATCCAAACCGGTCAACTAAAGAGCCCACATCCTAGAAGAGATTGTTCCTTCTTGGCCCTGACTGAAATAACTTGATGAGAGTCTCCCTCCCTTTCAGAACATCACTAACCAATCCTTACTTCTTAGAGGCTGGAACTCTAAAAGTCTCTTGTTCTGGAACACTACCTTGAACACAGAATGATGCTTACTTTAATAAAAATTTGCTAGCTACCATTACCTATACATTTAGAAATAAAACCGTGACATCAATCTTAGAAACAACTATATCCTGGAGAAGAGCATAGTAGTTGGAGTATCATGGTTATTTGATACCATTATCAATTGAAAAATAAATATACACGTGCTTTTTTTAACAGTAGGAAGTTTGATTGTTTCCTTTCTTCCTGGAAATTGAAGTTTTATTCCACTTCAATCACACATCTTATCCTGTCTTTATCCATTTAGAAAATATAAGAATCAAGATTAACCTTTTAAAATTCCCATGATCATTCATCTTGATGTACAAAAAAATTCTTCGTTGTTGGATTGACCATGTCAGCTATTACTAGGACACAACCAAAAACACTATATAGTACACAATTCAATACATAATTATTAAAGATTAAAAGTAAAAATTTGTGGGGCGCCTGGGTGGCTCAGATGGTTAAGCGTCTGCCTTCGGCTCAGGTCATGATCCCAGGGTCCTGGGATCGAGTCCCGCATCGGGCTCTCTGCTTCTTGGGAGCCTGCTTCTCCCTCTGCCTCTCTCTCTCTGTCTCTCATGAATAAATAAATAAAAAAAAAAATCTTTAAAAAAAAAAAAAAAAAAAAAAAAAAAAAAAAAAAAAAAGTAAAAATTTGTTAAAAGTGGCTCTCTTGGGGCACCTGGGTGGCTCAGTTGGTTGAGTGACCAACTCTTGATTTCCGCTCAGGCCATGATCTCCCGGTCGTGGGATCAAGCCCTGTGTGGGCTCTGCACTCAGGGGGGAGTCTGCTTAGAGTTTCTCTCTCCCTCTGCCTCTGCCCCTCCCCCTGCTCGTGTGCTCGCTCTCACTCTCTCTCTCAAGTAAATAAATAAAATCTTTTAAAAAGTGCCTCTCCTGATGACATGACTAAAGATTTTTTTTCTAATTCACTTATATTTCTGGATGAATGTTAATTATATAAGGACAGAATTCCACATCAAGTCTATTCCCACTGTTTGCTCTTCTAGATCTAAGTACTGGTAAACCTTCATATAAATAAGTAGATGGGAATAGAACTTTAACGAAAGTTGAAGGTATAAGACTCCATTATTTTAAGTCCTGAATTATATGCCAATATAAGATAGTCATATATCACCAAGAATACATTTTAATGATCTATTAGCTGACAACTCAATTAGGTACTCCTATTTTCTTGACTACAAAAAAAACTGGAAACCACCTGTCATGCTAAAGGATTTGTTACCAAGTCATTAGACTCATTTGCTTTTTCAAGAGCAATACTAATATTTCTAATTATCTTTTTTGGCACCCACATATTCTAACGCTCTGGGGGGAAATGTATTATAGTAACATTTAGGACAGGAGAGAAGTAATAGAAGTATAATTCTGTAAAGGCTGCAGATAGGCTGCAAAGGGGTTGGGTATCACCAATTTTAGGTAAGAGCATATATGAAAGTTAGGATCTGGAAATTGATTTTCTTAAAGTTCTTGGTGCCTATATACCCCTTGGGAAGGCTATATATTCCCACAATACCCCAAACCCACTTTGAAGACTGTTCCGCAGACAGAACAGCAGTGACAAAGCCCTTTTTAAGAAACTATACTTGTGGGCGCCTGGGTGGCTCAGTTGTTAAGCGTCTGCCTTTGGCTTGGGTCATGATCCCGGGGTCCTGAGACTGGGCTCCCTGTTCAGCAGGAGGCCTGCTTCTCCCTCTCCCACTCACCCTGCTTGTGTTCCCTCTCTTGCTGTGTGTCTCTCTCTGTCAAGTAAATAAATTTAAAAATCTTTAAAAAAGAAACTACACTTGTAATATTTGAACTCACGCTCATTGTAATTAGTCATTTTTTTACTATGTTTGTAATGTTTGAACTTATGCTCACTGTATACAATTCACATGATACAGGAGGATGCAGAGGAAAAAAGTAAAAAT
Organism: Mirounga angustirostris; assembly: GCF_029215605.1. Classification (NCBI taxonomy): domain Eukaryota; kingdom Metazoa; phylum Chordata; class Mammalia; order Carnivora; family Phocidae; genus Mirounga; species Mirounga angustirostris. The sequence continues at coordinate 25,890,162 of NW_026991719.1, read as the reverse complement.
CCTTCACCTTCCCTTAACGCTTAATTCCCAGGGCTAACCACTTTCTAGTCATTTGCTATGTAACCTTTCAGACATTTGGGGTCATTTGCCTATATCTGCTGAGGAGGATTTCATTTAACAGGGCGATCCTGTGCTGGTTGTGTTCAGTAGCCCCTCAGGGTAAGTGTGGAGCTTTTCCTTCCACGCCACCATGCTCCTGCGGGAGCCCATCATAGGCTGACTGGCCTAGAGACAGACCTTGAGATGAAGATTCATGTGTGGGTGATTTATTAAGGAACTGTTCCGGGGGAAACTGATAAGGTACTGAGGGAAGCAGGGCAGGGAAGGGTAAAAAACTAAGCATAAAATGTAATCATTTTTTGTCTTTGTAAACTGCGTACCTTGGAGCTATTTCCATCCTATGACATATGTTTCTGGCCCAATGTTTTAAATAATTACATGGTTTTCCAGTATTCCATGATATGGATGTGCCATAACATTTAATCTTTACTGATGTTCCTAAATAGGGAAATTCCAAATTTTTGGTCTTGAATGCAATTTACAAAACATCCATATTTCCTTGGGCACATACGATTATTCTGTAGGAAATATCATTAGGAATGCCATTTGCTGGGTCCAATTTATTTAAAATCTTGACAAGTGCTACCAAATTGCTCTTTTAAAAGGCTATGACAATATCACCCCACCATCAACGTGTAAGAAAGTGCTCCCTTCCCCCCATATACTTGCAAACTCTCAAGTTACTGGTATTTACAGTATTTGGGGGAAAGTGATAGTATAATGACTATCAATATTACTAGTAAGGTTATGGATTTTTTTCACCTGCTTATCAGCTATTTGGGTTTCTTTGGTAAGCCATCCGTTCATGTCCTTTCCCTATTTTTTATTTTTTATTTTTATTTATTTTTGAAGATTTTATTTGTTTATTTGACAGAGAGAGACACAGCGAGAGAGGGAACACAAGCAGGGGGAGTGGGAGAGGGAGAAGCAGGCTCTCCGCTGAGCAGGGAGTCCAATGCGGGGCTCGATCCCAGGACCCTGGAATCATGACCTGAGCCGAAGGCAGACGCCTAACGACTGAGCCACCCAGGCACCCCTATGCCTCATATTTCTCTTCCAAGTATTTTTAACTTTGGCCAGAACTCCTAACTCAATGTTGAATTCTAGTACTGATAGAAGGCATGTTTCGTCTTATTGTTAACTAATAAGAGAGGTTTTTTTTTTAATAGAGTTTTTAATATTTTCTCTTATGTTTGAAATATTTTCATAGGTTTAGGAAAGTCGTATTTTCAGATGGCTTTTTTTAAAAAGATTTTATTTATTTTACAGAGAGAGAGACAGCGAGAAAGGGAACACAAGCAAGGGGAGTGGGAGAGGGAGAAGCAGGCTCCCCGACGAGCAGGGAGCCCGATGCGGGGCTGGATCCCAGCATCCTGGGATCACGACCTGAGCCGAAGGCAGACGCTTAACAACTGAGCCACCCAGGCGCCCCTTCAGATGGCTTTTTAAAATATTTTCTAAAAACAAAAATGGTTGTTGAATTTTATCACATTTTTGATAATTAAATATGATCATATGCCTTTTCTCCTTTTTTCTTTTAGTGTATTATTTCATTCTTACACTTCCTAATGTTGAATCATTTTATTACTAGGGTAAACTTTGTAGAGTCCACATGTATTATTCTTTTGGGATTTTGATTTGATAATGTTTTATTCATATTTTTGCATCTATATTGATAGATGAATGTGTTTGCTTGCTCTCTCTTTCTGTGTTTGTGTGTGTGTGATGTAGTGTCTGAATTTGATACGTGCCTTATACTAAGCTCTTAGAATAAGTTGGGAAGCCTTCCATGTACTAAATATTATTGCACTACTTTGATGCAAACATTCTTAACCTCTTCCTGAATGCCTCATGTTGGCTATCACTTAGCTCAGCTACAATAATCTGGTTTAGCATGTTTTTCAGTCTACAATTGATTAAAATTCCAAGTTGGAGTATGAAGTGTCATGAATAAAGGTTGCTGACTGAAGGAAAGGGAAGAGACAAATAAATATAGAAGCACTGATAACAACAAGAAATGACCCTTGAATGTCCATAATTTCTTGGACTTGCTAGAGGTATCCAAAGACAAAGACATAATCAGCAATGAATCATACTCTTGGGCTAACTGGTGTATGAGTTAGACACTCCATCCATGGAGTAATGCCTAACAGCAGTTTTTTAAATTGTACATTAGTATTTTCAAGTGTTCATAATTATGGCTCTGAATCACAATGGGAACATTGACATTATGTTCACCATGAAGAGCAGGACATTTAAAAAGTTTACTTCAAAATGTTGAAAATTTAACAAAATATGTAGGTTTGCAGAGCATGTTAATCTGTCTGGGTTTATTATATATATATATACATATATATATATATTTTAAGATTTTATTTATTTATTTGACAGAGAGAGAGATAGCGAGAGCAGGAACACAAGCAGGGGGAGTGGGAGAGGGAGAAGCAGGCTTCCCGCGGAGCAGGGAGCCCGATGTGGGGCTCGATTCCAGCACCCTGGGATCATGACCTGAGCCGAAGGCAGACACTTAACGACTGAGCCACCCAGGCGCCCAGGGGTTTATTATATTTAACTATTATTCTATATCAGCAGCTCTCTCAAGTTTAGCTGCACATCAGAATTTATTTCAGAAAATAGCCATGTCTAGGTCTTACCCTCCGAGATTCTGATCTAATGGGTAGCGGATGAGCGCAGGGCATCACTATTTTTAAAAAGCTTCCCAGGGGATTCTAGTGTGGAGACAGGGCTGGGAAACACTGACATTTGAATAGATGAGTGGTTCTCAACCATGGGCAGTTTTGCTCCCCCAGGGGACACTGGCAATGTTTGGAGACATTTCTGGTTGTCATAGCTAGGGGGAGAGGGCTTCTGTTATTTAGTGGGTAGAGACCAGGAATACTATAAACATACTACAATGCACAGGCCAGCCCCCCAACAATAAGAAATGATGTGATCCAAAATATCAATAGTGCCAAAGTTGAGAAACTCTGGCATAGACTTATCTCACCCTTACTTTCCATGTTCAACTTATCACCAATCTTGCTGATTCCAGACTAATCACTGATCCAATCAGACCACCTTTTCTCTCTCCCACTGTCACCATTTGAATTCAGACCAGCATCCTGTCACACTTTGATATTGTGAGGGTCTGATCTCCCTCCCTCTAGTCTTGCCGTCCTCCATTAAGTTCCCAACTCCAAGGGCAGGGTGATCATTTTAAGATAGAAATCTCATCATAATCCCTTACTGAAACCCTTCAATGGCTTGGAGTTCAGAACCTCATCTCCTACGGTTTCTTTTTTTTTTTTTTTAAATGCTAAACTGGAGACAAAACCAAATGATTCTAATCCCTTCAAGGTCTTGTTCCTCTCTTGATCAGTTGCTCTTTCTGCTACCTGGAATGCCATTGGTTTCTTCAGCCTAGCTAATCCTTTTCTCCATTTTGGGTTTCAGGTTTAGAGGCTACCTCCTGTGGGGAACACTGCCCGAACCCCCATTCTAGGTTGAGCGGGCCATCCTAAATCTTCCCACAACAGGTGGTTATTTGTCTTGTCAGAAAAGTGATTGAGCTGCCTGATTAGATCCAAAATTCCATGAGGGCAGAAATGGTGGATATTTTGAGCACTCCTGTATCATTAGAGCTTCATACAATTCCTGGTTCATAGTTAGTTTTCAGTGTTTCAGTGTTGCCTGCTTATTTATTTGTGTAATGAAAAAATGAATTATATATAATATTTGGTTTCTTAACATTCTGGAAAAATAGAATATGACTTCACTCACATAATCTTTTTCAATCGGAAGGGTTTGCTTTCTTATAGGAACATGATGCTACTTATTTGTATTAAAATCAAGTTGAATTTCTTCCTGAAAACAATTTCTGAATGTCCATTTAAGGTAAACATCTTTAAGATAACAACAACAAAAAAAATCAATCCAACTCTAAAAACTAGCAATTAACAAAAAGTGCTCAATGCGAGCCGACTCTACATCAACTGCATTATGTTAAATATTTCAGAAGAATATCTGAAATACACTTTTTGTCTGTAGGAAAGTGATCTCACAACACCTGGCACATAATAGGTGCTCATGAAAGCTACGAAGACTGATCAGAATGAGCAAACTCTGACCTTGACCCAAATCAATTTTCATGCACAAGTTTTGAATGTAAACACTGATTTCGAGAACTGCTTCCTATTGATTTCTTCCAGGGTTAACTGTTAAATATTTTGTAAATGAAGAGAAACATGCTATAAGCAGCATTCTTTGTCTTAAGCCACTTAGGAGATACTGAAATCCAGTGAAATCCAGGGTGTAGTGTAGAGCCAGATTTTAATTGAGACAGTTAATTCTGAAAACTTCAGGCTTACATAGTAGTATATAAGTTGTTGTAGTATAGACTACATAGTTCCCCTCTAAACTTATCTAGTTACAGAGCATATATTTTAATGTGCTATAGAGTATGGTGATACCTATATAATTACATGGATAAGATCACAAAGTAAATTTTCTATGAGCTGTCCACACGCAAAAGTTTGTGTCTATATTTCCCCCATTTCTATTTTTCTAGAAGTGATTAATTAGCGCTGCAGCTATAAAGCTTCTATTTTCCTTGTCAATGACAATCTCAAGGCCTCTGAGCTGCCTCTAGCTTGACCTTGGTTTAAAAGCACAAAGAACAGCAACCTTGAAACTGGCATCAACAAGATTCATTCTACAGAAACCAGATGCAGCACAAGAGGAAAAAAACCCCCACGTTTAAGTTTTTACAGAAATTGCTCTCGATCTTTCTTCTTCAAGACTTTCAAGTGCCAGCGTCCTTCATCTCACAAAGGGAAATACTGCCACTCTGCCACTTAACGCTGGCGAAAACAGTCATTTGGAGACCCCCCCCCCCCCCCCCCCCCGCATGGTTCCCTTTGACCGACGCATGGCAACAGGGTCCACACAGCCCCGAGAGTAAGAGGACAGGACCGGTGAGCGGGGAAGCTTTTTGGGAGTGGATGCTGCCGATGAAAGCCTGCTGAAAAGCATTTCATGAAGATTTGGACAAGAAGGTGATAAAGCTGTAATAGCATCATGCAGTTCAAACGGAGACGCAAATACTATTTTCTACTCGCAGGGAGTGGTTTTGCATTGACTTACAGCAGTGTGCATAGGGCCGCGGCTCTCCTTGGCCCACGGAGTGAAATGGTTCATTGTTTCTCCCTTCTGAGGCGAGAATCCCCATTTTCATGATGGAAGGTGTCTAGTCGTGTGGGGTGGAAGGGCAGTGGGAGACGACGGGAGCTAGGAAGCGGCTCTTAGTTGTTAATCTGGGCTTTCCGCGACAGTATTACCTAGGTATCTCCTAGAAACTAAATCACGCTGATTAAATTGTCATTCGGCTAGCATTTTAAGTTATGCTGGAAGGATCTTAAAAAAAATTTTTTTTTTTTTAAGATTTTATTTATTTATTTGAGAGAGAGAGAGAATGAGAGACAGAGAGCATGAGAGGGAGGAGGGTCAGAGGGAGAAGCAGACTCCCTGCCGAGCAGGGAGCCCGATGCGGGACTCGATCCCGGGACTCCAGGATCACGACCTGAGCCGAAGGCAGTCGCTTAACCAACTGAGCCACCCAGGCGCCCAAGGATCTTAAAAATTAACCCGAAAGGTCTTCTTGCCAAATTATGAATATATAAACGCTCCTATCCTCCCATCCATCCCTATTGCTTCCTTACAGGCAAATAAAATCATTCATATCTAAAGAGCCACATCAGAAAGAGTTCTATTCAAAATGTGAGGAACATCCACGCAATAGGGTTTCAATTGCTGAATATTCATTTCAAAAATGCAAGACGTGTAAGGAGCCTTTCTTTTTCCTTTAGCACCGTGGCAGGCTGGTAAATGTTTCACAACTGGCTCCCCGGAACAGAAAAAAGAGCCCAGATTCTTAGCATTTGCAGAATCTGTGGTGTAAATATTCCCACCATGGCCCATTCCAAGCTCCTGCTGAGATGTCACGGCAGGCTAGGCCCTGGAGCAGCTGGGAGGCCATGTGTGCCGTCTGCTCGCCCAGCCCGGCGGCGCGGGAGGAGGTGGGGGGGGTGGCGGCTGTGGGGGGCGGGGGGGCTAGCAGCTCGAGCACTCCTCTGCCTTCACGTCTGCCATCTGTCCCTGCCCTTCCACTGCGACGCCCCATTCAGACCTTCATTACTGCTCGCCTAAGACATTATAATATCAGAACCTCATGATCTCACTGCTCCCCCCGTCTCTCAGCACTCCCTCGCTGCTTTTCTCAGTTAATACCAATCACAGTGGCTGTCGATGAGCAATTACCTGCGACAAGCACTGTGGGTTCCTAGAAACAGAATCCACGGTCACTGCCCCACACAGCTTGCAAGCTAGCTAGAGAGACAAACAAACATTTTGAAAATTCACAGTTGCATGAGACAAACATCTAAGAAGTAGTTCCGAAACAAAGTGTGCTAAGATCTCAGGGGAAGAGGATGTGAGGTTGGTATACTAATAGTTTAAAAAAAAGGGGGGGGGCAGTTTTTAGGGGTAGAGGTCAGTGAATAGGTGTTTTGATTGCCTGCTTTGGATCCACTTCCTGTTCTTGGAGACTTTTCTGCCTTATGAACGGGAAGTGGGGCCTACCTCCCAGTATAAATGCTGAAAGTGGCAGATATTTGATTTCCCGGCAGGCCCTACAGCTAGGCTATGGACAGGTGACCTCAGCTCAACCAATCAGGTGCACCCACCCCGAAGTTTACCTCTGGAATTGGTGCCCAGTAGCAGGCACTACTTAGTCTGTATTTCGCAGATGAGCGGCAGCGGAAGCAACAGCGGTGGGGCCAGCCCCATTGAGGGGTCACCGACACAGTGATGCTGATGGTAGGGGCTGGGATCCTATGTCCCGCTGTGTTCCAGTGGTGACAGTGTGAGCTCTGAATCCAGTTTTTAGTAGTACGCATGCTACTCTCACGAGACTTATGGGATGTGACGCGGCCATGCATGGCTCTCATGGAGCCTCCATGTTCCTGTCTTGGTCTACTTAACGTTCCTTGTTACTCTCTTCTGCTAAGCGGGCCTGAGCTAGTCCCTGACTGATATTTGGGGGCAGGGAGACTGCAAAAAGGCAAAATGAGCCAAGAGGTAGCATCAGGAGTCACACCACCTAATTGCTCCAAATAGTTCAAGAGTGAAACAAGTGCCGAGGGAGGAATTCCACCTTCTGTAGCCGACCTTCTGGTCCCCTTTTAATGGCGCTCAGCAGCTCTTCAATACACTGAACTGTGCTATGGATATCCCACCTCGCTACCCCGGCTCATTCAGTTCTTCCACCCCAGAAACCTGCCATTTTCCCACTCAGTCCAGCACAATCTTACCTATTTTTAAAGGCCTAGCTGAAATGTTGTTTTATTTGTCAAATCTTCCTGGTCTACCCTGAGCCAGTAAAATCTCTTCCCTGTACATTTGGAGCACTCAGTAGCATTACCAAGCCTTCAGAATGGATATTCTGATACTCTGTATGATAATTTGATTTATCATTCAGCAAATATTTATTCCCTAACTCCTCCACTGTGGGTAGAGACTACCTCCTCCTCCCCAGATGCTGTTCTTTGCCATGTGACTTGCACTGGCCAATGGAATGTGAGCAGAAACTTAAGTGTGTGTTGGTGGTTCAGCTCCCCTCTCATGCTCCAAGGGTGCTCTCATCTAGGTGCTGAGAGGTCGGATCTGAATCCAGTTTGGAGTGAATCCTGAATCTGACCAGCACAACAGCATACCTTGGAGCAACAATAATGCTTGCTGTTTTATATCACTGAATTTTTTTTAAGGGATTTATTTTTGAGAGAAAGAGAGTGCACGAGTGGGAGGGGCAGAGGGAGAGGGAGAGAGAATCTCCAGCAGACTCCACGCTGAGCTGAGCCCACAGGGCTCAATCTCATGACCCTGAGATCAGGACCAAAACCAAGAGTCGGACGCTTAACCAACTCAGCCACCCAGGTGCCCCTATATCACTGAGATTTCTGAGGTTGCTTATCATGTAGCCATAATGTAGCAGTTGCTGACACACTATCTTTCACTTCTACATTTTCATGTGTCTCTGCCTTCTCGTTGTGATTAGGATGATCCATTCTCCATGGCACCAATCATGCATTCTCCTTCTTTGATATGCCCAGATCCAGAATGATAAAGGAATGATGTATTCGGTAGACATTCATTCATTCATTCATTCATGACTACTGACCTTCTACTTTGTTCCACAAAACCATTCTTCCCTATGCAGGCAATAAAGGCAAAAGTTCTTACACTGAAATAATGGATAAGCTGCTGATGAAAGGAGACAAGAAAATGGTGTCAAGATGGGAAATAAGGGGCACCTGGCTGGCTCAGTCCGTTGAGCATCCAACTCTTGATTTCAGCTCAGGTCATGATCTCAGGGTCATGGGATTGAGTCCCACTTGGGATGCCACACTCAGAGGAGAGTCTGCCTGAGATTCTCTCTCTCCCTCTCCTTCTGCTCCTACCCCATTCACATTACCCCCCCTAAAATAAATAAATGTTAAAAAAAAAAGATAGGAAATGAATTCAATGACAGAGTGCATAGAAAACAAGGAAGGACAGCACTGGCTAGCTTACTTAACTTGGTTCTAGGTTGTCCAGTAGAGATGGTGGGTGGCACTTTAGCAAAGCCTTCTCACAGGAGGCAGCATTTAACCAGCGTCTTAAAGGATAAATAGGAGTTATTCAGATGAAAAAGGATGAGGGACACTGCAGACAGAGGGCCAACACATGTGGAGCCACAGAGGAGTGAGAGAGCCTGCCATGTCTGGGAAACTGCCTGTAAGCCAACCTCTAATTTGTGTGGGGGAAATAACCCAGCTTTCAGAGGGCTGCCCAGGCCCCTTGTGCCTAAGGGGGCTCATAAGATATATCAGAACTCAGGAAGTGTGACGCTTCCTACTTTGTTCTTGTTCAGAGTTGCTTTGGCTCTTTGGGGTCTTTTGGGATTCCATTTACATTTTGGGACTGCTTCTTCTACTTCTGTAAAAAATGCCACTGGAACCTTGGTAGGGATGGTCTTGAATCTACAGATAGCTTTGGGTGGACATTGTGACAATATTCATTCTTCCAGTCCATAAACACAGGATACCTTTCCATTTATTTGCATCTTCCTAATTCCTTTCATTCATGTCTTACTGTTTTCAGTGTAGAGATTTTTCACTTCATTGGTTTAAGTCATTCCTAAGTATTTTATTGTCTTTGATGCTACTGGAAATGGGATCTTTTATTTCTTTTTCAGATAAAATAATGTCTCCTGGTGATCAGGGTAGGATTCAAATCACCAGGCTCACAAATCTCACACCATGATGCACAGAGAGATTCTCAGAGCCACTGACACTGTACGGAGTAAGAAAGCTTCAGAGAGAGGGTACAGCAGTTTTGACTAGGCCCGTGGGAGAAATAGGTCACTGAATGACAATAATTGTTAGTATTCTTGAGCTCTTTCTACATGCTTGCACTGTTCTCAGCGCCATACTTGTGTTAACTCATTTAATAATCACAGCAACCCTATAATATAGGTACTAGTCTTCCCATTTAACAGGTGAAGAAACTGAGGTGAAGAAAGATTAAGGAACTTGCCCAGGGTCACATGGCTAGCAGTGGTTAAGCCCAATTCAGACCCAAACAGTGTGATCCCATCCACTGTGTGCTTAACCTCCGTGCCTTACTGCCTCCAGGATGAGGATAATATGGACCCGCAAAGAACTGTTTAACCCAAGGAAGGGCCATACTCAGATATGTATAATACAAACATAATATTTAAATTGCCGAACATCCATCTGAAAGGGGCAAAAATGAGAGCAGGCTTACTCTGCTGCCTCTCAGAACCCTGAAGGAGTGCAAGGTAGACCTAAAAATGATTGAATTCCTACCAACTTCTAATGAGTGAACAACCTGTTCTATTATTGAAAGGGCTAACACTAAGGGTGGTGGCTGAGAGGACAGGAATGCTTACACATGACCGTGAAAAATGGCTCTAAAGTATGCAGAAGGAATCAATTCCAGTGTTAGTTAAGAGACTAAATTAAGATTAATCTGATGCCATGTATTTTGACAGAATCTCAAATGATCTCATTCCCAAGACCCAAAATATTCTGTTACGGAAGATGAACAGAGCTTGTGCTCTTGGGTTTAAAGTACAATCATTACCTTTGACTTGATTTGATTAGAATATATCGAAGACATGCTTTTCATGTTGTTATGGAGCTGGGGTAGGAAGCTTAAAGATGCACTTCCAGATTTTCCAGTCCAGTGGTTCTCAAAGTTTATTTTCTGTCTCAACAATGATCTCATGAGTAAACATTCTTTGATGTGAGTTCCTGGCTCATTTGCTATAACATCACACTATTCTTCACCCACTCAGGAAAGTTTGGTATGCAAATTCAGGAGAGTGCTGCTATAATAGGAATAAGTTTGGACCCCTTCTGTTTCTAAGAAAAGCTATCACTCCTGGGCAATACTTTTTGTTGGCATATACACTGTGTGGGCCCTTCTACACTCTCTCCTATATCCCAAGGGTGGAATCTTGGAAACTCTATTTCCCACATTCTCTTATGAACAGGGTTTCGATTCGATTTTCCCCATGAGAAGCGCCTGCATGATATATGGAAGCTGGAAGAGAAGAGGAAGCAGTCCACTGCCATCTTGCTGTCCTGGAGCGTCGTAACAGAAGACAAGAAGACGGAGGGTCCCAAAGCAACTTTTCATTGTCTCAGCCCATAAATCACCACTTTTGCTCATAGCCCAGTGCCCTGTCCTAGTCAGTTTTGGCTCTGACCAGTTGCAAGGTGACCAGGAAACTTAGGTGAAAACTTGAATATTTGGTAAGAACTACAGGTCTGTATGACAGGGCTGGTGCTTTATATATTTGATGTATTTATGTTCATGTCATTTGGATCACTGTTAGTAGAAAGGTCTGGGCTGGAATGCACATGAGCTCTTGCATCGAGCCAGTCAGGTAACAACAGTGAAAGGCATTAAGACTTGCTGGGTAAGAAACAAGAGGAAGTGGGAGACAGTAGGGGAGGGGGAGTATGAGCAACGATGGTGTCACAGTGCTCCAGGGGGGTCCAAGGAGTCAATGATAGTTGACTGGGAAGAAGCCAAAATGGGTGGAATAAATCTTGTGAATAAATCTTAGCTGATGATCTGGACCAAGGAGAATATCTGTCAGTGTTCCTGATTTATGTGTGGTTGTAAAACAAGATATGTTTTTAAATGGCCATGACAAATTGGAACAATGATCCTTAAAGAATTTTTTAAAAAGATTATTTATTTATTTGAGAGCAGAGTGAGCGAGAGAGTACACAAGTTGGGGGAGGGGCGGAGGGAGAGGGAGAAGCAGGCTCCCGCTGAGCAAGGAGCCCAATGCGGGACTCCATCCCAGGACCCTAGGATCATGACTTGAGCTGAAGGCAGACACCTCACTGACTGAGCCACGCAGGTGTCCCAAGAATAATTATTTTTCAAAAGGGAGAGGGCGCTTTTTAAGATTATAGAACTCATGTGACCTTTTGATTAAATATTCAAGCAATATGTAAGCATATGAAGTAGAAAGTGTCAATCTCCCAGATAATCCTAATCCCAAATAGAACATCCATTGATTATGGATATCATCTGTTATACATATAAGTAAATAAATGGATACGTAGACACTTATCTAAATGTATACCACACAGGCTGTTCTACAATCTATTTAGAAATATTCCATCATTACCTCTTTCCTTGCCATCACTACCTCATACATTTCCAAGATGGCAAGGTATTACACTCTAAAGATTACCATAATCGATTCAGCCAATGAAAATAGACATGTATCCTGTTTCATTCTCTTGCTATTACAGAAATACTGGAAAAACATTTTTGATCATACATCTCTGTGCACATATGAAAGTCTATCTGTAGGATAAACTTCTAGAACTAGAATTTTGAGGTCAAAGAATATGTTTATTTAAATTCTATATACCTTGACTATCACTCTTCAGAAATATTCCACCGATTTATATTTCCACCAACAGTATATAAACATGAACTGCATGTTTTAGGAATGTATTCTACAAGTTTTTCACGCAAGGATCCATGGGATCAACAAAATCAGCCCTTGGGGAAGTTTTGTGCACTTAATGGAGAGTAAAATTGGCAACCTGGCAGCATTCCTGATACCATCCCAGTGACATTTTCCACAGCTCACCTCAGCTGTGTACAGGTGGGCTATGAGTGGACTAGAAAACCCCAAGAGCCTGAGGGATTGGTAAGGGTAGTTTTCAATGTGTGCTTTGTCCTTTAGTCCTTTGCCTTTAGTCCTTTCTTCCTGAAATGAAGGAAGGTACTACCTATAGAATTTCTATTTAAGTAGCCGGAGGTAGGGACCGAGGGGTCTGAGCTATCAGAGCACATGAGTGGCTTTTATTTGCTAAATTTGTATGATATTGTTAGTACCTCTACTTTGTAAGGACAACAGTTGCTGCTGAGTCTAGAAAATAAAGGACAGCCTTTCAGAGTAGGACCCATTCAATTATCTGACTGAGTACACATAATCTTCCTGTACTCTCTCTTTGACTTCTACCTATCATCATATGAGTATTTTTCTCTTTTTCACTTCTCTCACATTTATCTGGTGTCAAAGGTCATTAATAATATCTCCTTGATATTTTATTTATATTTTTAAGATTTTTATTTTATTTATTTACTTGAGAGAGGGAGAGCACAGAGGAAGAGTGAGAGGGAAAAGCAGACTCCCTGCTAAGCAGAAAGCCTGACCCAGGACCTGGAGATCATGACCCAAGCCGAAAACAGATGCCTAACCGACTGAGCCACCCAGGCGCCCCCTCCTTGATATTTAAAAATCTTTTTCAAAATAGCATGGACTTTCTCTTCCATCTCATTGTCCTTTCTTATATATATATTTTTTATTTCTTTGTTCCACAGTTTTCCCATGCTCTATTAAATTTCCCTAAGAACTGACCCTGGCATTAGGATTTTGTTTCTTTATGTAATATCACTGACCCACTTTAAATCCTTAGTAACTTCATAAAATCAATGTGTTACTCTACCTACAGACAGTATCATAGGTCAGAAAGTATCTGAGTGGAGTCACGTGGAGTGTAGATTGGCTAGTATTTCTCATTTGGGAAAACACAAAGGCTCTTTAGAGAAAGAACATTCACAAAACTAGAAGAAATAATACTAAAATTTGTATGGAACCGTAAAAGACCCCAAAGAGCCAAAGCAATCTTGAGAAAGAACAAAGCCAGAGGTATCACAATCCCACATTTCAAGCTAGACTACAAAGCTGTAGTAATCAAAAGAGTACTGGCACAAAAACTGACACGTAGGTCAACAGAACAAGACAGAGAGCCCAAAGATAAACCCACACATATATGGTCAATTAATCTATAATAAAGGAGTAAGAATATACAATAGGGCAAAGTCCGTCTCTTTAATGAACTGTGTTGGGAAAACTGAACAGCTACATGCAAAAGAATGAAACTGGACCACTTTCTTACACCATACACACAGATAAACTCAAAATGGATTAAAGACTTAAATGTGAGACCTGAAACTGTAGAACTCTGAAACGAAAACATAGGCAGTAATCTCCTAGACATCAGCCTCAGTAACATATTTGGATATGTCTCCTCAGAAAAGGGAAATGAAAACAAAAAAAAAATTTGTGGAACTACCCCAAAATAAAAAGCTTTTACTATTGAGACGATTAAAAAGCTTTTGCAGAGTGAAGGAAACCATCAACAAAACAAAAAGACAACCTACTGAATGGGAGAAGATCTCAGCAAATAATACATCAGATAAGGGGCTAATATCTAAAATATATAAAGAACTTACACACTCAACACCAAAAACTCAAATAATCTGAATAAATATGGGCAGAGGGCCTGAACAGACATTTTTCCAAAGAGGATATCCAGATGGCCCACAGACACATGAAAAGATGCTCAACATCACTCATCATCAGGGAAAGATAAATCAAAACTACAATGAGATGTCATCACCACACACCAGTCAGAAAAACTAGTATCAGAAATAACAAGTGTTGATGAGGATGTGGAGGAAAGGGAATGCTTGTGCACTGCTGGTGGGAATGTAGCGTGGTGTAACTAGTGTGGAAAATAGGGATGAAAACTACAGCATAGGGAATATAGTTGATAATACTGTAATAACGTTATATGCTAACATTATAGGACTACACTGATTGTGGTGAGCACTGAGTATAGAGTGTATGAATCACTCTGTTGTACACCTGAAACTAAGATAACATTGGATGTCAATTATACTTTGATAAAAAAAACCCTTCACGTTAATTATCTTATTCAATTAACTCAACAACTGTATTAAGGTTCTCCAGAGAAACAGAACCAATAGATTCTCTCTCTCGCTCTCTCTCTTTCCATTTATTAGAAGGAATTGGATCAGGTGATTATGGAGGCTGAGAAGTCTAGAAGCAGGAGAGCCCATGATATAATTCCAGTCCAAGTCCAACAACATGAAAAAGCAGGAAAGCTAATAATGTAAGTGTCAGTCCAGGTCTGAGTCCAAAGGCAGGAGTAGAGTGATGTCCCAGTGTGAAGACAATCAGGCAGGTAGAGTATTTCCCCCTTACTCAGCCTTTTTGTTCCATTCAGGCCTTCAGTGGATTGGATGAACCCACATACATTGGGGAAGGCCATCTTCCTTACTCAGTCGACTGATTCAGTTGTTGATCTCATCTAGAAATCCCCTCCCAGACATACTCAGGATAATGTTTAACCAGATACCTGGGCATCCCATAGCCCTGTCAAGTTGACACAAAATTAACCATCACAACAACATTATGATGTAACTACTGAAATAGAGAGGTTAACAAATGTGTGCTGAAGCTATACAGTTTTAACTCCAAAACAGACATTCCTTTTTTTTTATCGAGGAAAGAGAGAGAAATGGGGGGGAGGGGCAGAGAGAGAATCTTAAGGCTCTTTGCCCAGTATGGAGCCTGATCAGGGGCTTTGTCTCACAACCCTGAGATCATGACCTGAGCTGAAATCAAGAGTAGGACACTTAACTGACTGAGTCACACAGGTGCCCCCACAACACACATTCTCTTTTTTTAAAATTTTATTTATTTGAGAGAAAGAGAGAGCGAGAACATGAGCAGGGGGTAGGGGCAGAGGGAGAGGGAGAAACAGACTCCCTGCTGAGCAGTGAGCCCGACCTAGGGCTCCATTCCAGGACCCTGAGATCATGACCGGAGCTGAAACCAAGAGTTGGATGCCTAACTGACTGAGCCACCCAGGTGCCCCTATAATTGATTTCATTGATTTCATATCCAACAATCTTGTTAAATTGTACTAATTTATTAATTGTTTTGGATTTTCCATGTATATACATAATGATATCATTTATAAACGGCAGACGCTTAACTGACTGAGCCACCCAGGTGCCCCTTACAACACACATTCTTAATTATACTTTATACTACTACCCATCTACCTGTATATGAGCCTGACCTATCTTTGTGTTCCTCATAATATCTCACAGTATTTTGTACATGTCTTGATTCATGTATCATTATATTCCCTAAAATATTGACTCAGATGAGCCAGACTAAATAAATAAAGCATCAGAGGCTTTTGACCTAAGAACATTCTTTTTGCCATTCAAGACGGGTCCTGAATAAATTTTCAAATCTTCTTGCTTTAGCAAAGTGAATTTTCAGTACAGGATGAGATAAGTTTGTTTGTGGAAACCACCAAAAATATATCTTGACAATAAGTTTTTGCATTTCACTGGTTTTTCTTCACAATGACAACAAACAAATACACAACCAAGTTCATATAGAAAATCATTGCAAATGGAATTATCAGGAAATCAGTAATTCCCAGTATGGAGTATTTTCTAAAGGTCTTTTTCTTTCCTCAGTGAATGAAAATTTATTAGCAAAGACCAAAAGTACATTCTGTTAGAGGAATTCAAGTTGCTAAATATCAACTTCTTTTCCAAAAGAAGTCCTTGAAAACATTCCCATTCCTAATAATGTATTTCTTCATTGTCAAGGCAGGAAAAAATGATGGCATAATTCCTAATAACCAGAGGTGGATGTGTTTTGTATTTGTAATCTGATACAAACATAAATTTGAAGTACATGTTTTCCTTGTGTTAAATAAAAAAGTTCCTTCACCATTCTGACAAGTACTTATTGATACTTAACTTTGTGCTGGTATTACTCTAGGCTTTGGAATTTAGGACCAAAAGCACATGTTTGTTGGAGGAGACAGACAATAAGCATAGACAAAAAGTGTGTTAGAGAACGTCAGGTAGTGATAAGCATTATGGAGGAACAGGAAGCACAGTAAAGGAGAATGAAGAGTGGATGGAGAGGTGGTGGTCAGGGAAGGCCTCTCTGAGGATGTGATATTTGAGCAGAGAACCCAGTGAAATAAGGGGACAGTCAGGCCTATATATGGAGGAAATATGTTCTCTATAGATGTGATAAGGCCCTGGGGCAGGCTACCAGTGAGGCTGGCAAGCCCAGAGTGAGGAAAGTCCTACACAATGCAGTAAGTGAGGTAGCTAGGGTTCAATGCTCCAGAATGAGAATTCTGCATGGAATACAGTGTACATGTCTATACATCAGATTAAGAAAAGTTTAGAGTAGCCTTTACACTTTCAGGGGTAACGTTGATCCAAGATGGCGAATAGAATCATTGTTACACTAGGTACCTCATTTCTGCTGAGTTTTCCAAGTATTGCTTTGGGACTTATGGTAGGCAGCTTGAGAACATGGCTCCCAATGACCCCTGCCCCCCTGGTATTCACACTCTTATGTAATCTCCTCCCCGTGAGTGCAGACTGGACCTAGTGACATGATTCTACCAAGCAGAATACGGCAAAAGTGTTGGAACTTCATTTTTGCAATTAGGTTATAAGACTGACTTGCCCTGTTGGCACTCCTCCTCTTGCTGGCACTCTCTCCTGCCCTTTCACTTGCTCACTGTGATGAAACCAGCTGCCACATTGTAAAATGTTCCACAGAGAGGCCCATGTGGCAAGGAAGCAAGGAAGGCCAACAGAGGAACTGAGGCCTCAGTCAAGAGTACACAAGGAACTGAACCCTGCCACAACCATGTGAGCAAGATAGGAAGCAGATCTCTCCTAGTCAGGGCCTTGAGATGACTTTAGCCTGTGGCAGATCCAGGGCCAGAGGACCAGCTAAACCATGCCTGGATTCCCATCCCATAAAAACTGTGAGATAATAAATGTTATTATGAAGCCACTAATTCTGGGGATAATGTGTTACGCAGTAGTAGATAATATAGGGCTGCAGTTCTAGCTCCACAGTGAACGCCCATGTGGCAGTTTTCCCTGTAGGTTTAGCATTCTTGTGTGTGTTGTGGAGATGGGAGAGGGTTTTAAAGATACCTTAGTGGACAAAAATATTTGCTATTTGGCATTCTAGCTGACTCAGTTTTCCCAAAAGGGAGAAATGATAATTCTTTCGTCCTTTGTTCTCACCCACCTACACATGTTCCTATTCAATCATTTCATGCCCCATGCCTTGGGCCTCACAAATCGTTAAGGGTGGGCCTAAGAACATCCCTCCAAATCTATGTTTATTTATTATAAATTGCCTACATATATAGATATGCTAATATGTTATATATAATATGATGCAGTCACAAATTTAGGTATTACAAAAGTATGAGGCAGAAAATAAATAATAACTCTGAAGAATGCTGGCTTAGCTGACACGTACTCGATCTCTCAGTTCTCATCTCAAGAGCCACTTCTCTGGAAGTCTTCCTTCTCCCAACCCGGTCAGATCCTCTTTCATAAACCTGTGTGAATCCTCTTTACCCAGAGCACTGATCTCAACTCATGACTCTATGATTATACATTAATTGCCAGAGCTAATTCATTAATCTCCATCTCCCACACAAGACTGAAAGGCCCATGGTTGCAGAGAGCACCTGCACTTTTTCTCTCAAGTGCAGTCATGGAGAAGGGCACGGTGCCTGGCAGAGAATGAGAACTCAGGTTGTGGAACAAATGGAGAAATGATTCCTAGGACCCTGTTTTTTTTTTTTTTTTTCACTTCCCAGATTTGAGTCTCCCGTTGTCAGGCTGGAGAGCCAGATCTTCCCGTGGGGATTCTGGTGACCCATTCAGCACATTTGGGCTTTCCTGGTCTCTCCTCTGTCACTTCATGTGGAACGCGTAGATTGTGAGCTTCCCTAGGTTACCCCCACTGGAATCCTTAGGCATTGCTGCTTGGCCTGGGATTGGACGGTGAACCCCAATGTGAATAGGTCAGAGTGGGGGCCATTCCCACTGCCAAAGTCACCTTCTCTTACCCCTATCTTCTGAGACCTACCTGTTCATCTACTCTGGCTCAGCTTAAAAGTTTTCGGCATGCTCTATGCAAAGTCACAGGGCTATCATACTACCTCACAGGCTTCCCACGAGAATTAAATGATAAAAGACACACGAAAACACCTCTGGAATTGTAAACCATTACTCAAATATTTGTCGTTTCCGTGTTGTATGAAGAGATTTCTTCCTTGAGAAACAAATACAAGAAAAAATGATTAGGAAATACACTCCTTGAAGTTTTTGCAATGCCTTCAGGGGGGAAATAAAGCACACAGGCGGGCTCACTCGTACAAACTATCCAGTGAGGAAGCGATTTTCCTTCTGGGCCAGATCAAAGTAAACCAAGGTTTACTGATTCAGCTGTTGCTACTAGACATCATCTGTTTGACACGGATTAAGTGTCAGCTGCTAAACCCAGCACATTTAGTTCCAAACCCTTCACGAGAGACACTTAGGTGAAGCCCAGATCGTCTGTCTAAAAAGTGACTAGATATCTAGAAACAAGCTTGGAATATAATATACTGAAGTGCAGGACCACAAGGCATAGGATCTGAAGCAGTAATTTTGAGAGTCAGGAATAGAGACAGTGTGAAGAGGATTCCCTCGGAACTTCTGTTAACATTCAGATTGCTGGACACCACCACTGGCGATTCTGACACACTGAGCCTTGGATGGAGCCTGTGAATCTACATTTATAACAAGCTGTCATGGGATGCTGACGCTGCTCGTCTGTGACCCCACACACTGAGTAACACGGACTTAAGGAACAACTGTTTTTGCTGCCCAGTGTGACATATTCCAACTGGGCATCCTTATAAGCCAATTTCAGTTCTGTGAAGATGTTCTTTCTAACCAGTAAAAGACCTGTGCCCCAAAAGAGATTGGAAATACTTCTAGGCTGTGGGAATTGTGTGTATGGAACTAGCAGCACATGGTCTACCTAAGGAAAAAATGAAATAAATCCACAACAGGAAATCTTTGCTCTTCTACAGGAATAAGACATAATCTAGAGATAAAAATCATATCCTATTTCTTTACCAAATAAAATCTTGAACATGAGTACAATGGTTTGTAGGATTAACTGAATAATGTCACCCTACTTTAAATCCTCTGGGGTGGAGTTCAGAGTTGGGTAGCATCTAATCCAATTCCCTTAATTTATAGACAGTGACAGAGGTTCTGTGCCCACTGAAGATGAATGGCACAAGGTCATACAGATAATTAAAAGCAGGGCCAAGATCAAGATCCACATCTCCTGGTTGTGAGTACAGTATGCGTTCCCATCCGAGAACTTCCTTTCCTGCCAGAAAAGAGCACGTTACGTATACAGTTGGACCTTCTCTTGCTCTCATCAGTGGCAAACATTACAGTGAAAAGCCTCTCAGCCACTTTAGAAAATATTCTGGCTGTTCCTTAAATGATCCAACACAGAGTTGCCATGTGACCCAATAATTCCACTCCTAGGTTTATAGATACCCAAGAGAAATGAAAACATAGGTCCACACAAGAACTTGAACATGAGTGTTCATAGCAACATTGCTCATAATGGCCAAAAGGTGGAAACCCAAATGTCTGCCAACAGATGAATAGATAAACAAATTTGGTATAGCCATTCAATGGGATATTATTCATCAATAAAAAGGAATGAAATACTGATACATGGTACAGCATGGAGGAACTTTGAAAACATGCTAAATGAAAGAAGTCAGTTACAAAAGACCACTATCTGATTTCATATAGTGAAAGACCAGAATAGGGAAATCTACACACACAGAAAGTAGATTAGTGGTTTCTTAGGGCTGGGTTGGGGAGGAACAAGGGAATAGGGAAACAATAGCTAAAAAATAAGGGGTTTCCACAAAAATCCTAGAAGAGAGCACAGGCAGTAATTTTTCTGACATCGGCCATAGCAACATCTTTCTAGATTGTCTCTTGAGGCAAGGAAAACAAAAGCAAAAATAAATTGCTGGGACTACATCAAAATAAAAAGCTTCTGCACAGTGAAGGAAATGATCAACAAAACTAAAAGGCAACCCACTGAATGGGAGAATATATTTGCAAATGACCTATCTGATAAAGAGTTGGTATCCAAATATATATAAAGAACTGATATAACTAAAAAATAAATAATCCAATTAAAATGGGCAAAAGACATGAACAGGCATTTCTACAAAGAAGACATATAGACACATGAAGAGATTCTCAACATTACTCATCATCAGGGAAATGCAAATCAAAACCACATGAGATAACACCTCATACCTGTCAGAACGGCTAAAATCAACAACATAAGAAACAGCAAGTGTTGGCAAGGATGTGGAAAAAAAAGGATCCCTCTTGCCCCACTGGTGGGAATGCTAACTGGTGCAGCCATTATGGAAAACAGTATGGAGAGTCCTCAAAAAGTTAAAAAATACAACTACCCTATGATCCAGTAGTCACACCACTGGGTATTTACCCAAAGAATACAAAAACATTTGAAAAGTTATATGCACCTCTATGTTTATTGCAGCATTATTTATAGTAGTCAAATTATGGAAGAAGCCCAAGTGTCCAAAGACAGATGAATGGATAAGGAAGATGTGGTGTGTATATACAATGGAATATTATTCAGCCATAAAAAGAATGAAATCTTGCCATTTGCAGTGACATGGATGGAGCTAGAGAGTATAATGCTAAGCGAAATAAGTCAGAGAAAGACAAAGACCATATGATTTCACTCATATGTGGAATTAAAGAAATAAAATCAATGAGCAAAGGAAAAAAAGAGAGAGACAAACCAAGAAACAGACTCTTAACTATAGAGAACAAACTGATGGTTACCAGAGGGGAGGTGGGTGGAGGGATGGGGGAAAGAGGTGAAGGGGATTAAGAGTACACTTATCATGATGAGCACTGAGTAATGGATAAAACTGTTGAATCACTATATTGCACACTTGAAACTAATGTAACACTGTATGTTAACTATACAGGAATTAAAATAAAAAAACTTAAAAAAGAACAATAAATGCTAAAAAAGTAAGAGGTTTCTTCTCAAGATGCTGAAAATATTCTAAAATGGACTGTGGTGATAGATGCACGTATCACTGAATGTACTAAAAACCATGAACTGTATACTTTAAATGGATGAATTGCATGGTATATGAATTATATCTTAATGAAGATCTTACAAAAGCTGACTTCATGCAGAATTATCATTATACTATTTGTAAATACCACTACTAAGAGAGTTAAAGGGACCTATGACAAAAATCATTCTTCCTAGCTCTGGACTTTAATTAGACAACTTGGCATTAAAGACCATGTTTCTTGGGGGGAGAAGACCTAAGTGCACAAAAATATATCCTGAATACATTAGCACATTTATTTTCTTGTCTCATCTCTTATTTACTCTTTGCATCAGAAGGACAGGGTAGCAAGTGTCTGTCTGGCTCATTTTGTTGTGGTTGTGTACCTAGCATATTTGACACTTGGAGAGGATCATTCTTTAACAAGCTCCTTCTCTAAATGGCAACATTATTTTCAGTAATAATTGTGTAATAATCAATAGTAACCACATTTTCTTGATTCATTTTTTAGTAATGAAACATACAAGGGTAAAAGCAAATTTTAAGAAGTCATTCACATACCCCTTTAAAGATACTTGATACAGAGTATACACACAGAGGGGATATGGAATAAAATACTTATACTTTCTCAACAAAAATATGATACTTAGTTCATACGGTTTCACCATTTTAAATTTTAAACACAAATAAAACTAAGTGGTCATGTGAAATGTGAAAGTTCTGTTTCTTCTTTATAATACTTACCTTATCTATCTATCTACCTACCTACCTACCTACCTATTACTATTCTTCTTTGAATCTACTGTTTGACCACAGGAATACTTAATGCCTCAGGGTTGAAAACAAACACTGTGCCCAAAGCAAGCTTGAAAAATTCCAAATTGTTATAAAATTACTCAGGAAACAAATATGTGTGTGCAGCTGAGTACACACATTTCAGGGATGACAACACACCCGAGAGTTCTCCTTCTTAACTTACATGTGGAATAAAATGCATATTAAAAATACATACATGCTGTTGTGATGAGCATTGGGTGTTATACACAACTAATGAATCGTTGAACACTACATCAAAAACTAATGGTGTACTATATGTTGGCTAAGTGAACATAATAATAAAATATACATATAGGGGCGCCTGGGTGGCTCAGATGGTTAAGCGTCTGCCTTCGGCCCAGGTCATGATCCCAGGGTCCTGGGATCGAGTCCCGCATCGGGCTCCCTGCTAGGCAGGGAGTCTGCTTCTCTCTCTCTGACTTTCATGAATAAATAAATAAAAAAAAAATAAAATAAATAAAATAAAATATACATATATGCTAAATTGAAGCTAACATATATATTACTGAAACTCAGCAGTATCCACAGTAATTGCTTAAAACTTAGGGCCACAAAAGGCTTTGCCATTGTTTAGAATTGCTGGCACATGGTGATAATAAAAAGCAGATTGGTTTTAGTCAGTTGGATCACTGTTTTGGGTTCTTTATAGATCAGCACCCCCTTTTGCCTACACTCAGGGTGAGCTGCTCCCATCACCCTGCCCTTGCTATGACGCTGCTTTACTGCTCTCCAGGTACCCAGCGGGTGCCCAATAAATAACTGTTCAACAGAATGGACCTAAATAAACCCAGCTAGAGCATTCATTGCTTCACATTGTTGAACAAAAATAAATAAATAAATAAAAATAAAAGACAAGAAAAACATAGGTTGCTAAGTACGTAAGGTCCACTGGTTTAATCAGAATGAAAAATTAATATGACAACTGATTGCAGGAAATTGGCACCATCAAAAAAGACAAGTCGTGTCTAGTTCAAACTAATCATTAGGATTCAACTTCTGAAGAATCCTGTACTTCACTGGAAAGCTGGCCAGAGTCACAATCAAGTGAACTATAAGTTATCAAAGTTTATTACTTCATTTGCAAAATAACTATGAAATGGCAGCTTAGGAAATTTTTGGACAGGTGGCATTTGGTACAAAGACTTTTTTTTTTTTTTCAAAGACATTTTGACTCCGTTTCTTTGGTTACCTTAGCTTAGAGGGGTAGATAACAGGATTATAAAAATGGAAGGGAAAATGAGCAAAGAGATATATTTGTGAAATTTAGCCCTGCTACCCTTGGCTTCTTCCTTCTGCCTTACATACTGTTTAATTGAAGGATAGCAATGTGTTTTAGGAATAGAAAACCAGGGCGATACTATTGTGAGTGCCTGCAGCCAGTAAGTAATAGTTGCTTAAGGTTCATGCCCATTCTAATACACAGAGAAGTTATCATTCATGTTGTTTGATCACTTTTAGTGAGTTTGCCCCAACTGCTAGCTTAAATTCCAGAACCAAGTCTATTTATGCTGGGGTCATAAAAAAACACGACAGATACGCACGGGATACTCATGAGACATGGTTCTGGTTAATAGTTTGTAAATAGAAGTAGTAAGCGGAGTTTCTGGAACAGCTCTGTAGAGGGGATTGACCCAGGTGTCATACACGGCTCATGCTTCCCTCTTCCCCTTCTATCTCTGGGTAGGGAGCAGGAGAAATAACCCCATTTTTATTTTTTAGCAACTTTAAATACTTTCCCAGCAATGTCAGAAGCCTGGTGAGAGACATTAGGCAATAAAGGCCCCATTTCTTTAAAACTGGTATTTGTGTCAAGTAAACATTAAGGGGCCAAGTAGACATGGATGAATAACATATATATTTATGTAGATATTATCTTAGATTAATAAATAAAATTATTCATGGTATCCAGGGTACCATCCCTCTTGTAGGGCTTCTATCTCTACTCATGTTTTCCAGGGTTATGTGGCCTCTATTGCAGGCAGACGGTGGAGGGTGAGGTTTTGGCCTGGGAGAAGCTAACATTACTTCTAACAACATCCCACTGGCCATTGCCAAATCATATGGCCCCAACCTAGGCTAAGAAATGTAGCCTTTCCGTAAGGCCAGAAATACAAAAAAGAAATGGGAATTATTAAACACAACTATGGGTCTTTGCCCCGTAAGTTTATAACCTGATTTCTTGGTTTTCAATTTTATGTAATACACACTGATTTTGTACTATGGAAGACAAAGGTATAAATCACAATTTTCCCCTTAATTACCACCACCTCCAATACCTCCTCTCCCACCACACTTCCATTATTTTCATTCTTCTCAAAAAGTTGTATCACAATTGCTGGCTAAATATGTATTTAATATGGACATATTTATGATGATGTAAATCGTGTTTATTGATGAGCCACAAAGCATACTTTGATATTTCCTCTGTTGTACATACTTCTATTTCCCCTGGAGTTCATAATTACTGTATTTTCTTTGTTTTTAGTGTAATATCGACTACTTGCTGATTGATCCCTAAACTCGTAACAAAAGTTAAATTTCTTCTTAGTACTTTCAAACACATCAAGCGAATTACCAGTAACATTTTTTAGAGTGTGAAGAGATAGCCTTTCTGGAATCTTCTGTCTTCCTACTCCAATTTGGACTGAACGTTCCATAGGCCTGCACAACACCATCCTGAAATTATCCTTCACTATCGTCCTGGGAAATCACCTTACAACCCTTCTGTGTTAGATCCCCCATTTCCTGTATCCAGTATCTTTTTTCTTGTCTTATTTCCTTATGTTGGTGCAGCATCCTCCAGCAGCTTCCAGAGAAGATGCCTTTAAAGTACATTTTTGGACCCTGCCTATTTGAAAATGCCTTTATTCTCCATTTCCCTCAATTAGTAGATTGGCAAGTTATAGAATTCTAGTTAGGAAATAATTTTCCCTCAGATTTTTGCATATAATTCTTGTCTCCCGAAATATAGTTCTGCTTTCACAAAGTCAGATGCCATTCTCATTATCAATCTATGTTATGTTGCCTATTTGATTTTTTAGCTCTGAGGGTTGTTAGGACCTTTTCTTTTTCCATGGCATTCTGAAATCTCGCACTCATATATTACAATATAGGTAATTTTATATCCATAGTATTTGGTCATTCATCTGGAAACTTGCACCTTTCAGTTTTGCAAATGCCTTCTCATATTTTTATTTTTATAGTTCCCTCACTCTGTTTTAGTGGTTCTCTCTTTCTGTACCTCCTGTTTATAAGATGTCAGATATCCTAAAATAATTTTCCAATTTTCTTTCTTTCTTTCTTTCTTTTTTTTTTTTTTGTTTAACAGAGATAAAGAGCACAGGTAGGCAGAACGGTAGACAGAGGGAGAGGGAGAAGCAGGCTCTCCACTGAGCAGGGAGCCCGATGTGGGGCTCGATCCCAGGACCCTGGGATCATGACCCAAGCTGAAGGCAGCCGTTTAACTGACTGAGCCAACCAAGCACCCCTCCAATTTTTTCTCTATTTTCCTTTTTTCTTTTTTTTTAAATTTTATTTTATTATGTTAGTCACCATACAATACATCATTAGTTTTTGATGTAGTGATCCACGATTCATTGTTTTCATATAACACCCATGCTCCATGCAGTACGTGCCCTCCTTAATACCTATCACTGGGCTAACCCATCCCCCCACTCCCCTCCCCTCTAAAATCCTCAGTTTGTTTCTCAGAGTCCATAGTCTCTCATGGTTCATCTCTCCCTCCGATTCCCCCCCTTCATTTTTCCCTTCCTTCTCCTAATGTCCTCCATGCTATTCCTTATGTTCCACAAATAAGTGAAACCATATGATGATTGACTTTCTCTGCTTGACTTAGTTCACTTAGCATAATCCCCTCCAGTCCCATCCATATTGATGTAAAAGTTGGGTATTCATCCTTTCTGATGGCTGAGTAATATTCCATTGTCTATATGGACCACATCTTCTTTATCCATTCATCTGTTGAAGGGCATCTCGGCTCTTTCCACAGTTTGGCTATTGCGGACATTGCTGCTATGAACATTGGGGTGCATATGGCCCTTCTTTTCACTACATCTGTGTCTTTGGGGTAATACCCAGTAGTGCAATTGCTGGGTCATAGGGTAGCTCTATTTTTAATTTTCTGAGGCACCTCCACACTGCTTTCCAAAGTGGCTGTACCAACTTGCATTCCCACCAACAGTGTAAGAGGGTTCCCCTTTCTCCACAACCTCTCCAACATTTGTTGTTTCTTGCCTTGTCCATTTTTGCCATTCTAACTGGTGTAAGGTGGTATCTCAGTGTGGTTTTGACTTGAATTTCCCTGATGGCTAATGATGATGAACATTTTTTCATGAGTCTGTTAGCCATTTGTATGTCTTCTTTGGAGAAGTGTCTGTTCATGTCTTCTGCCCATTTTTTGACTTGATTATTTGTTTTTTGGGTGTTGAGTTTGAGAAGTTCTTTATAGATCATGGATACCAGCCCTTTATCTGTAGTGTCATTTGCAAATATCTTCTCCCATTCTGTGGGTTGCCTCTTTGTTTTGTTGACTGTTTCCTTTGCTGTGCAGAAGCTTTTTATCTCGATGAAGTCCCAAAAGTTCATTTTTGCTTTTGTTTCACTTGTCTTTGGAGATGTATCTTGAAAGAAGTTGCTGTGGCCAATGTCAAAGAGGGGTCACTGCTTATGCTCTCCTCTAGGATTTTGATGGATTCCTATCTCACTTTGAGGTCTTTCATCCATTTTGATTTTATCTTTGTGTAGGGTGTTAGAGAATGGTCGAGTTTCATTCTTCTGCATGTGGCTGTCCAATTTTCCCAGCACCATTTATTGAAGAGACTGTCTTTTTTCCATTGCATATTTTTTCCTGCTTTGTCGAAGATTATTTGACCATAGAGTTGAGGGTCCATATCTGGGCTCTCTAGTCTGTTCCATTGGTCTATATGTCTGTTTTTGTGCCAGTACCATGCTGTCTTGGTGATCACTGCTTTGTAATATAGCTTGAAATTGGGCAACATGATGCCCCGAGCTTTTTCTTTTTCAACATTTCCGTGGTGACTTGGGGTCTTTTCTGATTCCATACAAATTTTAGGACTGTTTATTCCAGCACTTTAAAAAATGTCATTGGAATTTTGATCGGGATGGCGTTGAAGGTATAGATTGCTCTGGGTGGCACAGACATTTTAACAATGTTTATTCTTCCGATCCATGAGCATGGGATGCTCTTCCATCTTTTTGTGTCTTCTTCAATTTCTTTCATGGGTGTTCTGTAGTTCCTAGAGTACAGATCTTTTACCTCTTTGGCCAGGTTTATTCCGAGGTATCTTATGGTTTTTGGTGCTATTGTAAATGGAATCGTTTCTCTAATTTCTCTTTCTACAGTTGCATTGTTAGTGTATAAGAATGAAACTGATTTCTGTGCATTGATTTTGTATCCTGCCACATTACTGAATTGCTGGATGAGTTCTAGTAATTTGGGGGTGGAGTCTTTTGGGTTTTCCACATAAAGTATCATGTCATCTGCAAAAAGAGAGAGTTTGACTTCTTCTTTGCCAATTTGAATACATTTTATTTCTTTTTGTTGTCTGACTGCTGTTGCTAGGACTTCTAGTACTATGTTGAACAATAGTGGTGAGAGTGGGCATCCTTGATGTGTTCCTGATCTTGAGGGAAAGGCTCTCAGCTTTTCCCCATTGAGGATGATCTTCGCTGTGGGTTACCTGAATAGGCCAATAACCAGTAACAAGATTGGAACAGTGATCAAAAACCTCCCAAAAAACAAGAGCCCAGGGCCTGATGGATTTCCTGGGGAATTCTACCAAACATTCAAAGAAGAAATAATACCTATTCTACTGAAGCTGTTTCAAAAAACAGAAACAGAAGGAAAACTTCCAAACTCATTCTATGAGGCCAGCATTACCTTAATCCCCAAACCAGGCAAAGACCCCATCAAAAAGGAGAATTTCAGACCGCTATCCCTGATGAATATGGATTCCAAAATCCTCAACAAAATCCTAGCTAATAGGATTCAACAATACATTAAAAGGATCATCCACCACGACCAAGTGGGATTTATCCCTGGGATGCAAGAGTAGTTCAACATTCACAAATCAATCAACGTGATAGAACACATTAATAAGAGAGAGAAGAACCATATGGTCCTCTCAATTGATGATGCAGAAAGCATTTGACAAAATACAGCATCCTTTCCTGATTAAAACTCTTCAGAGTATAGGGATAGAGGGAACATTCCTCAAGTTCATAAAATCCATCTATGAAAAACCCACATCTGTTTTCCTTTTTGTTCAGTGTCATGGAAAATGACCTCAACTTTGTCTTCCAACATTTCTACTGAATATTTTTCTTTTTTTCCTATTGAATATTTTCCTTTACTTCAGCTATCTCCATTTCTTTTTCAGGGGTTCTTTGTTATGCTCTGAATTATAAAAATGTCAAGCTGTTCTTGTTCTATGGAACCCAACCTTCTCATATGTTTCTGAGGATGCTACTTATAGGTATTTAAAAAGTCTTCTTATGTTTCCTGGCTTGTAACCATTTGTTTTGGCCCATGTCTTTCATGTTTGTGTCTTCCCTCAAATGTTTAGTAATTCTTGGCTGATGTTTATATGTATATGATACAGGCACTAAAGTGATGGCTGATAGCTCTGCATGTATGGGTAGGGGTGGGCTTGTCTCTGTGCTGACTTGGAACACTTTTCCTTCATTTTTAGTAGTTCTGTCTAGTATACCAACAGTGACTTTTCAGCCAGAGCTGCACAGTGTCATCACCTGGGTAGCTTTAAAAGTAAAAATTCACGAGGTGTTATCTTCAGATACACTGAGTTCATTGGTTTGGAGGGAAGCCTGGGTATTGGAATTTTAAAAAGCTCCCAAGAGGGGCACCCGGGTGGCTTAGCTGGTTGAACATCCAACTCTTTTTTTTTTTTAAGATTTTTTATTTATTTATTTGACAGAGAGAGAGACAGCAAGAGAGGGAATACAAGCAGGGGGAGTGGGAGAGGGAGAAGCAGGCCTCCCGCCAAGCAGGGAGCCTGATGTGGGGCTCCATCCCAGGACCCTGAGATCATGACCCGAGCCAAAGGCAGTCGCTTAACTGACTGAGCCACCCAGGTGCCCCAAGCATCCAACTCTTGATTTCGGCTCAGGTCATGATCTCAGGGTTGAGCCCCACATCAGGCTCCACTCTTAGTGGAGTCTGCTTTTCTCCCTCTGCCTCTGCCTCTCCCCACCTCTCTCAAATAAATAATTTTTTTTTTTTTTACAGCTCCCCAGGTGATTCTAACATGCAGTCAAGGTTGAGAGTCACTGCAATAGAAAGTACTGGTTCAAGCTTGCCAGAGAGTACACCTCTTGTCCACTAGGGGAGGGGACCTAGGCGTCTAAGTGTTTGTATAACCATTACATATCCTCTCCCTTTCAGTTCTCCCTGTATCTGTGCCTTAATTAGTACTTCAAACCTACAGTTTCTGAACCTTTCTGGAGTTCTGTAGCATCAATCAGTTAATTTCTGGATCTTGCTCCCCACACGGTCTGAACTGAGCTTTCTTTGGTCTTCTCGGTCAGTTATTACTACCTTCTTTCCACCTTCCAACACTTGGTTGCAATGGTTCATCTGTTATCGTATCCTCTTTCTTTCCCTTTGTTTTTGTGGATTATGCCATTTTAATTTCTTTGTAGTCATTTGGCTGTTGTTTCAGGAGGGAGGTATTAAATGTATGTGGGACGTATGCTTATGTTATGTCCTCATCTTCTTCTTCTCACCAATTCTTATTCATGCTTCAGATTTCTGCTCAACTTTTGCTTCCTCAGAGAAGCCTTCTCTGACTGAGCCAGCTAAGTTTTGTTTCTACATTATCATCTCTCATAGCACTGTTCTTCCATCAAGGAGGTTTGGGGCAAGATCTGTGAGTTCTAGCAGATTCCCTTGCCAGAGTTCCTTGAATAGAAAAGGGAAAATAAAGGACCCAGGACCCTAACAATCCAGTATGGGTGTGTGCAGCAAAAAACCCTAATTTCAGTCATTCCACCTATGAGAGATGTATGCTCTTACTGTTTTCTAGATGTCCTACAAATAGCAAATTGAATTTTAAAAGTTTGTTTCTAGAGGATTTTTCTGGCAGGTCCACAGCACAGAGATATTCACATAATGAGTACTCAGCGAAACCATGAAAAAACTTGTAGATTTGCTTCTTGAATCTGCAGGAAAGTTTGAATAGCTAATTGTGTAGCCTCTGCCTAACAGGCCAAACATACATGTGCGTGCATGTGTGTGTATATGTCTATCTATGTACCTGACTTTGTACACTTACAATTTGTTTTCTGTTTTGACTTTTATTTGCATTTATTTTATGCAGAATTTACTCCCAGGCCATATGTTTTTGTTTCTTCACTTTCTTCTGGGATAGTTTTTTCTTCTGTGCATCCTCCTCTTCTGGTTTAGGAACAATCTGCTCTTTTGCAGTAAGGAGCATCTCAGCACAGCAGGGAGAGCTCATGTATGGGTCAAGCCAACCATGAGCCCTGTACGTTCTACACCGCCTCTTGGGGGTTTTGTTCACCTGGATGTGCTCCATGACCAGAGAATCTACATCTAAACCCTTAACCAACTAAGCCACCCAGGCACCCCCATCTAAACCCTTAAGTTCAGCATTACTCTCTGCATTTTTAAGCATACACAGTAAAAATTCAGCACTCTCTTTGGGCCACTGATCCTGTGGCCAGCCCTACTGTTTGGCCTGGGCGCACCTACCATTTGCCCCACTGGAGCGATGGGATGGCACAGGTTGCTTCTGCAAAGTGACATCCTTCAGCTACTTGGTGGCTTTTCGGATCTGCAGACCCTTGATGGCCTGCGCAGTTTCATGTGTGTTCTTAAAATGAACATGAAGACTTGAACCTCTTGATTTGCATGAGTTTGTAGGGTTTTCTGTGTCAAGTGAATAGTGAACAATTTTCAGAGATCACCTCAGGCTACTTATGGGAAGAGCTACACTTAACATTTCTAGGGATAGGGTTTCAGTGTAGTTCTTGATTTTTTTTTTAAAAACTAAACTTTAAAAATATATTTGGGAATAGACAATGCCAAGGCACAAAAGAGTATACAATGGAAAGCTTTTCTGTCTCTAACCACTCAGTTCCCTTCCCCCGAATCAGCAAGTGAGATCAATTTCTCTGAGAAACGTTTGAACTTACAAATTTTATACTTATTAAACACAAGTGGCAGCATATTATGCACACTCTTTCATGCTTTACTTTTTACATTTTACAATGTATCTTGGAATTCACCCCACACTCTTCTTACACAGAGTTGATTTTTTGAATGGTTGCATAATATTCCAGTGGGTGGACTATATCTAATTTCCTCAGCTGATCACTTATTAATAAACACATATGAAAACCTTTTTTATAACCTTGCATTAGTTTTATTTGTACAAAATAATGATACATATTGCAAAATCATTACCCTAGTAAGTCTCCTACTATCCATCACCAGACATACTTACAATTATTTTTTGTGTGACGAGAACTTTTAAGATCTACTCTCTTAGCAACTTTAAAATTTGCAATTCAGTATTATTAACTATAGTCACCATGCTGTAAATTACATCTTTGGGACTTATTTATTTTATAACTGGAGGTTTGTACCTTTTGACCTCCTTCACCGATTTTGTCCTCTATCCCTTTCCCCCACCCCCAGTCCGGCAACCACCAACCAGTTCTCTCTTTTTTCGATTCCACATGGAAGTGAGATCATACAGTACTTGTCATCCTCTGTCTGACTTATTTCACTTTGCATAATGCCCTTAAGGTCCATCCATGTTATTGCAAACATATATATGAAAGCTTTCTTTCCAATACTGCTATTATAAATGACATGGTAATAATAAAGCTGCATATATAACATTTCACACACGTAACAAAATGTATGCTTTCCACTAATCTCATTTAACAAATAAATGATCTTAATAGAGGTAAAATGGTATTCTTTCTCAATACTTTATTTATTTATTTAGAGAGAGTGCGTGAGCGGGGGGAGAGGCAGAGGGTGAGAGAGAATCTCCAGCAGACTCCGGGCTGAGCATGGATCCCAGTGTGGGGCTCGATCCCATGACCCTGAGATCATGACCTGAGCAGAAACCAACAGTCAGATGCTTAACCGAATGAGCCACCCGGGCACCCCCCACTTTTTTTTTTTTAATCACTACGGCTACAGCATGGTGCATAGACTGTGGAAGGTCAGAGTATAAGCAGAGAAATGAATTAGGAGGCTACTGCACTAGTCCAGGTGAGAGGATGAGGGTAGCCTGGTCTGGAGTGATGGCAGAGGGCCAAGTTGGACATTTTATTTGAAATAGGTTAACTTGCCAACAAGGCCATTAGATATACAAAACTAGAGTTAACAAGTGAAACATCTCAGAAACTCACACTTGGAAGCCATTGGCAAACAGACAGACACTGACCCTGGGCATTGGATGGGATCACTAATGGGGTGACCATGGGGTGAGATTGGAAGAGGCCTTAAGGCTGGGCTCAGAGAAAGGGTTAGCATTTGTACCGTGGGGAACAGAGAATAAGTTATCGAAGGAGAATAGAAGGGTTCAGCGAAGGTTCAGCGAAGTAGGAATAATATCAGGAGAACATGTTGTCATGATCTCCAAGGAAATGGTGCTTCAAAAGGGAAGAAATAACCAACAAACTTTTTTTTTTCATTTCCAAAAAAATACTAAGAGAAAGACCTCTTCTGCACTTTATTCAAGGCTTTTACAGCCCACTTAACTTTTTGTTTCATATCACTTTTCTTTTCGGTCTGCAACTGTATTTTCAACATGTGGTGATTCAAGCAATTGTGTCTCCCCATGGGAATGTAAGCTCCATGAAGGCAACAGTAACAAGCCTGTTGCTCACCAGCACCCAGCTGATGATGAATGTGTTTCCTGAGTGCTTCTCACCAGCACCTTGCATAGAACTTGGCACATACTAGGTGTTAAAATATTAATAGAAGAAGTGATAGATGAAGATGAGGCAGAAAAAACATCAGTAGGTGTAGTAACTGAAGTCATTGGTTCCCTCGCCAGAGGGATGAGATGAGGGGACAACAGCCAGATGGAAGGGGTAGAAGAGAATGTGAAAGATGAGAATGTGGGAAGCAAGTATAGATAATGGTCCTGAAAAGTTTGGCCATGAAGGAGGAGAGAGATGGGGCAGTACCTAGAAAGCGAAGTGGGACTGAAGGAGGCAGAAGAGTATTTCCACCATCAAAAATAATTTTCACTGCACTATATGAATTCATAGAGCTACCTGTTCTGTCCTGGAAATCATCTTTTTCTCTTACAAAGTAGGGAGAACCTGATCGCTTATGTGAGCACCAGAAATTCTGCCACTCTTGAGCATCTCCTTTGTGTCTTTTATAACAATTAAAATGGTAGAAGACACTGAAGACCGAATTTGCATCCTTTCCCTGTGGAGACAATCCAACTAGATGCAGTTAGCTGTTAAGGTCCTGAGACAGTGTGCGTGTAGTTGTCTCTGCGGTGGTGGTGGGGGGTGTATTAAGTACATTAAGTACCCTGGAGCTATGCCAGTTACTCATGCTCTCCTATAATGTAACCATCCAAAAGCCCCAAATGCTTTTTTAACTCACTTGCAATGGATAGACTGTAAGTAAATACATTTGAGATCATTTTAATTTCTCTAATAATCTTACAACATTAAAAGACCTCACTTGAATTTTGAGTACATTTAAAGGTAAGTAATTACTTTCACGTGAATAGTTTACAAGTTTACCAGGATTACAAGTACACCGAGGAGTAGAAGAGACCGTCTCAGAGTTATGTTCTCTTTCCATTGGAGTAACTTACTAATTTTGAAGCAAAAATCTATGTTTCTATGTTCTGATGACCTTAGTTGTTAAGCATTCAGGAGGAAAGCAAAGCTGCAAGAAATGATCTCTGGGAGTGTAAGAATACCTGACCATATTTAATCCCTCATCAGTGTGAAGTCCATGTCGGCACTGGTTATCCATTTAGCAGGGAGGAGCCAGCTGCAGTAATATCTGACCTGTTTAGAATGAACTGGATTCTGTCTTTGAGGATCATGAGAATTTTATACTCCGATAATGTGAATCATCTTGAGCTCTTTTTTGAGTTCATTCACCTCTGCCACTTTTTCAAAGGCTATATTCTTCACACATTTTCCTCTGTAATTAATCATGACTAGCAAACTCTAGCTGAATGGAATAATAGCTATATACTCAGGCTGGTTTCAACTTCACTCAAATTATTTTCTGAATTGCTTATGTGTCCTGTCAGCCATGACTCTTCCCCTTCAGATACCATTATTATTATTATACTTTTTGCTCTCAGGAGAGGGAGATATTAAAGCTACAGATACTATTAGAACAATTTTGGCCAACATATTCAGCCTTCATTCCCAGATTTGCCAACAATGATCTGAATTGGATCATTTTCTTTCTTTCCTCTACTTTTTCTGCCATTGTATGCTTCAAAGACTTGGAGATTATGCTACTTGTTACCCAGACGTCCTTGAATGAGCTACTCTAAAAAACCCTGTTCTCTAAAAATTAGAGATAATAATATCGACCTCGTGGAATTTCTAAATGAAAAAAATGTGTCCAAAATAATTAGAACTTGGCTCCTGAAACATATCAAGAATTTCATAAATATTTAGCTCAAGATGGATTATTTCCTGGAAAATAATAAACATGTGCTTAACTGTGTTACTGTACCTAAAATAATATATGCTCACTGTGGAAAACTTGATAAATAAAAAACCATAAATTAAGATTGTCTGTTGTACTACCTGACAGATATAATCATGATTAACATATGGGTGTATTAAACGGGGGGGGGGGGGTAGGTAAAGCCCTGAGCCCTACAACCTAGCACTGAAGTGGTCAAAAAGCAACTATGTTATAGCCAGATATGTGTGACTGGTATAAAAATAAGCATACACTGTAATAAGGTGATAAAGTTAGCCCTTTAAAATGTCTACATTTTATCTATATGTATATTTCTGTATCTTTATTTTTTTAAAGATTTTATTTATTTATTGGACAGAGACACAGCGAGAGAGGGAACACAAGCAGGGGGAGTGGGAGAGGGAGAAGCAGGCTTCCCGCGGAGCAAAGAGCCCGACGCGGGGCTCGATCCCAGGACCCTGGGATCATGACCTGAGCCGAAGGCAGACACTTAAATGACTGAGCCACACAGGCGCCCCATGTATCTGTAAATACATCTACATCTTCAGGGATAATATGGTTTAAAGTGCCAGGCAAGTCTTTGGGTGGAGATTGAAAGTTTTCTCCTGGTAGGAGTACTGATTTATTCACCTCACATCCGGGGTACTCCTCACAGCCTGGTACAAGGCAACTAGTGGGCTAA
Source organism: Mirounga angustirostris (assembly GCF_029215605.1). Classification (NCBI taxonomy): domain Eukaryota; kingdom Metazoa; phylum Chordata; class Mammalia; order Carnivora; family Phocidae; genus Mirounga; species Mirounga angustirostris. The sequence goes on along the minus strand of NW_026991719.1, from coordinate 25,854,362 downwards.
CATCTGAGAAACAGGCATATTCTCCTCTCCTCTGTTTTTGACAATTCGGAGAAACAAAAGGGCTACCTTCCTGCAGCCTTTCTGTCTAAAGGTGCTTTAGTAGAGATTAGGATTACCAAGGATGGGGAGGGCAGTGTTCAGGGGTGTGACTGCTGGGGACCTCAAGCTTGCTGTGATATAAAGGGAACATCAATGCGAAGTGGGTCTCCACACTGTAGGCAGTGCTATTTCCCACATCCGGTGGGCATGCTTTGGCCAGTAGGAATTACATGGGCTCCAGCTGTGCAGGGGATCCTTGAGACTCAATCATTTGTTTGGGGGCACCTGACTCGTGACATCGATCATTTGGGTCTCTGGAGATACCTGCCACTCATTTTGTTGTATGATCCCAGGCAGGTTATGCTACCTCTCTGAGCTGCAGTTTCCTGAAGTCGAGACTCTTGCTTGCAAGCGATGGCAATTTAATGTAAAGTTGTGTAAATAAAAAGGAAACGTATTGTTGCTAGGGTAATAGGAGGATAACTGACATCTGTTGAGAACTCTGTTTGCTGAAGCCTTTTCTAAGTGTAATTGCTTATTTAATCTGTCCACAGTTTTATACAGCAGGTTCTACATTATTTCTGTTTTACAGATAAGGCAACTGAGGCACAGAGGCAGTGCCCCAAAATATGCAGTTGTTGAGTATGAAGCTGGGACTCAAATTGATAGATGATAAATAGCTGTTGAATAAATACATGAGCTGTTGGAAAGTAACCAGCATGTATAGATCAGTTGTCTGGAAGTAATAAAACATTTATGAAGCCAAAAGCATGATTTTATTTCCACATGATCCACTTAGTTTATTTCTGTTTCATGGTAACAGCGGCATCCTTATCCTCGCCTAGCTTTGATTTCTGGTCACCCGACAAGCCAATGTACAAAGAGGTTGTATCATGACTGGGATTACCATGTGAAGGAGGTTCTACAGATAAGGAATCAATAGCCCAACCTCATATATGAGACACTCAGCAAAGAAATTACTCAATTTCTGTGTAACCACCATTGAAAATGTATTTGGAGGGGCGCCTGGGTGGCCCAGTCAGTTAAACATCCAACTCCTGATTTTGGCTCAGGTCATGATCCCAGAGTTGTGAAATCGAGCACGGAGTCTGCTTAAGATTTTCTCTCTCTTACTCTCCCTCTGTCCTTCCCCTGCTCTCTCTCTCTCCCTCTCTAACAAACAAACAAACAAACATACAAATAAACCGAAAAAGCCCCAAAATGCATTTGGAGTTCAAGGTCTTTCAATAATGACAAAAATATGTGCTGAGTTAAAAATAGCCAGCAAGACTCGCCTCTACCTGTAAAGAGATCTCTGTGTTTCATCCAACATATTCTTGCCATTTATGATATGACGCATTTTTTTTAAGGTTCCAAGTCTTCTCTAAAAAGCTCACCTGTGGATCCCCCATTTAGAATATAAGATAACAGAAATTTATCATAAAGCCAAGCTAAAATGTGCACATACTAAAAGTATGAAAGAGATAATAGTCAAAAGAACTATAGTAAAAGCATAAAATCACAAACAGATTAAATTACCACAAGGGGACAGATGAACTTCCTCAGCTAAATTATAATAATTAACAACAGTATAGAATTCCCTGCAGTTCAGTATTGCAAAAATTCACTGAATGACTACTGTGTATTAAATACGTTTTATCTATCAACAATTCAACCATTTTTTTAAAGTGTCTTTTATGTGCCAGGCCCAGTTCTAGGAGCAAGGGATACAACAGTGAACCAAACACATGAAATGCCTTGTCCTCACAGATCTTACCTTTTCATGGGGGAGGCAGAAAACAAGTCACATAGGGGAGGTACACAGCACGCTAGATAGCATTAATCCTCCCAACAGTCGTCACAAGTGAGAGTTACTACGTTGCGTTTCAGAAGAGGAACGTATAAACTAGGTTAGGTATAGTTTCTGTCATTTCTTCCCTTTCTGTCAAGTGATGGCTACATAACATGTTCCATCGGGCGGGACTGGGGCTCTACAGAGCTCTGGGGGTCCGTGACGATGCGGCACATTTACCCACCCACGGTAGACAACCTATGGCCCAGACAGTTTAGCTAATGCCCAAATGTATAGCAGCAAGCATGAAAACGAATTTTCCAGGGGCTGGGCAGAAGAGAAGAGAATCTTTAAATGAAGGAGTGGTAAAAGTATCAAAGGGATAGAAAAAATTTCTGCTAGATTTCAAGCAGGAGAATGTGAATATTTTTTGAAGGCTAGTTCAGTGGTGTGGAGGAGGCAGAAACCAGAATGCAGTAGCCTGAGCAGTGACAGAAAAGTATGTGAAACTAGCTCACATAGGATAGAGGACTCGACAAAGAGAATTATGAAGTTTTTAAAAAAAAGAGTAAATTTAATTATGACTGGAGGAACAATGGAGCCCTCGGTGAAAGAGCAGAAATGGAACAACTGTGAGGAATCATATGATCAGAGAAGGGAGAGAAAAACATCAAGAAACAAGGAACCGAGTAGGTAAAGATGTACAAGTGGGTAAATGAAGAGTCCGTGATTGTGCTTTGATTTGACTCTAGGGTAGAGAATACATTTGGGATTAGAAACCAGTAAGATTGGGAATGTAGGCTAGAGATAGGTCATGACGCTTCTAAGATACCACAGAAATTTTACTTTGTTTTATTTTAAAGAATTATTTATTTTTAGAGAGAAGTACAGAGAGAGAACGCAAGTGGGGGGAGGGGCAGAGGGAGAGAGGGAGAATCCTCAAGCAGATTCTGCACTAAGCACTGAGCACCGAGCCAGATGCAGGGCCCAGTCCCAGGACCCTGAGATCATGACATGAGCAGAAATCAAGAGTCGGTCGCTTAACCGACTGAGTCATGCAGGCGCGCTGATACCACAGAAATTTTAACAGAATAATCAAATTTAGTTTTGAAAAATGAGACACTGTGGCAAATTTTGTTTCGAAAATATTATCATTAAAAAATATATCAGCTTGGTAGTAATAAATGTTTTTGTTAAGCATCCCCAAAATAAAAATCACATTTCAACAGAAAAATGATGGATTTTAAAGCATTTTTACAGGGCACATGAAGTATCTGCTGGGGTTAGAAAAACCCATTAGACGACCTATCACAACAAGATGTTGCTGTGTATGGTTCTGTGATTGTTACTGCTAATTTTATTTCAGATCTATAGTATTTTAACACTTACGCACTATTCCTGAAACAATTCCTTGGAACTTAAATGGGAGGTGGACTTATTTATATTGGAAATGTCAGCTATACAGCATTCAGTAGGATCCCCCCTCCCTGAGAGGGCACTGAGAGCTAATTAACTCATCAAGCAAAGCTCACTGAATAGTAAACCAGGACCTTGCATCTTATTCAGTATTTCATCTTATTCAGGATTCCACCTTGATCTAACAACGCCATTGACCCTCAATACCCGAGAAGGGCAGCACTCAACTGAAACAACTGTTGGACTTTTCTTGTAAAGTCTAGAAAGTTCAGTAACTTTTTCATATTCTTTCAAACACGCTGTGGTTTTATCCAATTTTAATTATTTCACTGAAGAAAAGATCACTACAAACATAGGTCATAATGTTCACTTGAAGGGTACTTAAGACCTCAAAATACTTCTCAACAACTCTCCTGATGTTACTACAATGGCAAATACCACTGCTTGCGCATTCAGCATCCATTCCCCTCGCCAGTGCTCCTTGAGGGCAAAGCACAACTTACATCATCGAGGCTGACAGAGGCCATTAAGGCAATTTATCCACCACAGACTATACAGTCGGAGTCTTAGCCCCTGTGCCTTCTCACGTTGCCTATATTTTAGCCGTAATGAAACTCTTGAACTTCTTGAGCTATGTCATGTTCTTTCACACCTCTTTGTGTTCAGACGTTGCTCCCTCTACAAGGAACATGTCTTGTCCACATCTTAACTTGACAAAACGCTTATCATCTTCAGCCCAGCTCAGGCTTTCAGTACTTCCGGTTAGGATGCGTGGCCTTACTATGTGTTCCCACAACTCCCAGGACATAGCCTATTTCTGGCATGTAATTGATGTTACAAACATGTATGTAACACTGATTCTGTGCCAGGCACTGTTCTAAGTGCTTTACAATTATTCTCTTAATTCTCCTAGGAACCCTGTGACATACATCCATTATTATCACACTGTTTTTACAACCACTGGCATGTTTGTTGATCTTCTCCATTCTATTACGGGGCCGGGATTATGATATAGTCAGTCATCTATGAGCCTAGTACAGTGCTTGGCACAAATGAACTATAAAATACGGGCTTGCTGAATGAATGGATTTGTTTATCAGCTATGTAAAAAGTCATTCAGAGTTAAGGGAAGTTTAGATGGAACTGGGGTAGAGGATCAAGAGGGCTCACATCTGTGCTCCTGAGGGGAAAAAGAAGACAGAGTATGATCTGTGCCAGAAAACACTTTGTAAACAGGGGGCCTAATATGGGCACTGGCTCCCCAAAGGGCAACAGAAGGAACAAAGGAGCAGCAAACAAGAACGGAAAAAACACAAGCCTTACCTACTCCACAGTTCTGTCCAACATCATTTCTGAGGACAAGGTTAAGTAATTCAAGGCCAGGGAGTTGTATTTCCTAGGTTGCCAGGGAATTCAAAGACCTTCAGTCTGTACCAAACAGAATTAGTTTGAGGAAACTAGACGCCACTTCTACCCTTTGGTGGGTTGACAGCTAACGTGCTGAAAAGCCGCAAGGCTTCCCCACCACTGAAGACTTCTGGGGAGGAAAATATGCCACCTTCCCTACCAGCCTGTTTCAGATGTTGTTCTTCCTGGAAGCTAACTTAGGTTTCAGGGGAATTTTGGAGCTAATTTTAAAAACACCTTTTTGTAGAGATGGAAAATGATGAATCAAAATGTTCAGTAAATCCTCCATATTTGCAGAGGATGTTTTAAGTTGTTGTAACAGAGAAGACCTCTGATGACTCACTCTGTACATTAATAGCAGCTAACATTTCTGTTCAGTCAGGTACTGCATTTCGCATGGGAAAAAAGACCTCATGTAATCCTCACATGATGGCATGAGTTAGGTAGCATTATTATTTTTAAAGATTTATTTAGAGAGAGAGAGCAAGCACAAGCAGGAGGGGCAGAAGGAGAGGGGGGGAGAATCTCAAGCAGACTGTGCTGAGTGTGGAGCCCGATGTGGGGCTTGATACCATGACCCCAGGACCCACGACCTGAGCCGAAACCAAGAATCAGATGCTTAACCAACTGAGCCACCCAGGTGCCCTGAGTTAGGTAGCATTATTAACCTAATTTTGTAGATGAGAAAACTCAGTCTCAGAGATGAGTCACTTGTACGATTTGCCAGATGAATACAGGATGACTTTCCCCTAATTCTTACCACCTCTATTGTTAATAAAGACAGAATCATTGATTAAGGGCTAAGTCTGGGACTAGCTCTGGGAATTTAATTATTTAAAATGATGACTTCTGAATCCCAAACCCAGATAATCTCTTGTGTAATAAAATTTCCTCCCATAAAGATGGGAGATTCATCAGGTGACTTTTTTTTTTATTAATTTGAGCAGCCTCTCCAGGCACGGTCTATTCAGAAATTAATTGAACTGAAATGTTCACTTTTTATGTGTGGGTAAGTGACAGATATTTTAAGAATGCTTATCCTTGGAAATGCAAATCAAGACCACAATGACATACTACTTGACACCCACAAGGATGGCTATAATAAAAAAAAAAAAAAGATAATCCCAAATGCTGGTGAGGATGTAGAGCAATGAGAACTCTCATATATTGCTGGTGGGTACCTTAAGTGGTGTAGCCACTTTGAAGAACAGTTTGGGCAATACTCAAACATTTAAGCATAGAGTTCCCATTATGACCTATCAATTCCACTTCTAAGTATGTAATGAAGGGAATTTAAAATGCCTGTGTACACAAAAAGTTCACCACAGTATTATTCGTAATGGCCAAAGGGTGGAAAACCACCAAAATGTCCACTGACTAATGAAGAGATAAACAAAATGTGACATAACCATACAACAGAATATTATTCAGCTATAAAAAGCAATGAGGTACTGATGCATGCTACAATAAATGAGTAAACATTGAAGATACTATGTTAAATGAAAGAAGAAATGAATGTTACAAAAGACTGCATATTGTATGATTCCATTTTTATGAAATGTTCAGAACAGGCAACTCTATGTGGATGAAAAGTAGATGAGTGCCTGCCTAGGAGTGGGGGTGGGCGTGGGGATGGGGAAAATGGTAGGAGACTACTAAATGGTGTGGGATTTCTTTTCAGGGTGATGAGAATATTCAAAAATGGCTTGTGATGATGCAGGCACAGCTCTGGATATACTAGAAGCCCCTGAATTGTACAGCTTAAATGGGTGAATTTATGGTGTGTCAATAAAGCCATTTAAAAAAAAGTGTTTGTTCACCTTCACTCCCAACAAAACTTATTAACATTAGGTCATCTGATAGGTTACATGGCAATGATACGAGAGTTTAGTTGTATTGTTTTACTCAGTACAACTCACATCAGTTAGTTGTTGGGCATGAAGCAAAACAATAAAAACAATTCTCGATGGGGGGCAGAAAGCTTTATGTTCTGCTTGGATTGCAGAAGCATCAACCCTTCCCCCAGTAAACACAGAGGGTGCTCTATTACACTGGATTGTTATCAAGAACTCACACAGAGGACAAAGTTGGGAAATGTTCTTTCTTCCATCTTCCTGTTCATGAGACAGCCCCATGCTTGGGATTCTAAAGCTTAGAAGCTTTAAAGCATTTTTCCTTGACCCAGTGGCAGCAAAGTAATAAGTAATGGCAAGAACGGATTTTGAGAAGGAAACTTCATCTCCAGGGAACCGGATCACAGAACTGGCCTGACAACTCCCTTACCCCTCAACATACATCCCATATATTTCCCAAAGAATGGGAAACTATTCCCACGACTTTATCTTATCAGCCCAGTGACATCCTCTTAAATACCAAGTCCTCTTCTTGTTTTTAAGAATACAAGCCATTCTGAATGTCAAAAAGATATGGGAAATATGTTTATACTCGCACTTGTATGTAACCCAACTTCAATCAGTGGAGTCTCAAAGGAGAAAACGTCTCAGTCCAGGGATGCTTCTCAGTTACATTTTATGTTCCAGCTGGATAACTGAGTGCCGTTTCTCCAACTCAACGGCTGACACAGTGGGAGGCACACTTGGAAATGAACAGTGGGAACAGTTATCCAGCTCCGGGTGGGCAGAATGGAAAGCATGCACATATTCACTGCACTTTGAACATGGCAGAATATTCCAGAGGGACGAGTCAGATGTCAGGGAGTTGTTAGGGTATCCTGGGTGGTGGCATGTTTTTGAGCTTTAGGGTCTCTGGAGGTCAAAACAATAGCGCTTTATTAACAAAATGTACTGAGGATTGTCTTTTCTTTTTTTCAGAATGTGGATTAAGTGTCTCACTAAATGAACAGAGTGAATGCTTAATTTTCTGCCATGACTTTCCATGTTTATTGACCATTCCTCCTTCATCCTCGGATTATTGGATACTAATTTGAGAAATCCTTAATTGGAGAAATACTTGGAAGGTATATTCATCAGCACTGTTGACTGTTTAGGCATGGGATGAGAGAGAAGTCAAGAGTCCCAAAGATTCCTCTATTTTTAGAGCTACCCTATGACCCAGCAATTGCACTCCTGGGTATTTACCCCAAAGACACAAATGTAGTGAAAAGAAGGGCCATATGCACCCCAATGTTCATAGCAGCAATGTCCATAATAGCCAAACTGTGGAAAGAGCTGAGATGCCATTCAACAGATGAATGGATAAAGAAGATGTGGTCTATATATACAATGGAATATTACTCAGCCATCAGAAAGGATGAATACCCAACTTTTACATCAACATGGATGGGACGGAGGAGATTATGCTAAGTGAAAGAAGTCAAGCAGAGAAAGTCAATTATATGGTTTCACTTATTTGTGGAACATAAGGAATAGCATGGAGGACATTAGGAGAAGGAAGGGAAAAATGAAGGGGGGGGAATTGGAGGGAGAGATGAACCATGAGAGACTATGGACTCTGAGAAACAAACAGGGTTTTAGAGGGGAGGGGGGTGGGGGGATGGGTTAGCCTGGTGATGGGTATTGAGGAGGGCACGTACTGCATGGAGCACTGGGTGTTATACTAAAACAATGGATCGTGGATCACTGCATCAAAAGCTAATGATGTATTGCATGGTGACTAACATAATAAAATTTAAAAAATTTAAAAAAAGATTCCTCTATTTTTAGCAGAGAGACTGCCATGTGCAAAGAGGTTTAAATTTTCACAAGAAGATACACTAGTGCCAGTGGGTGGAGCTTCTGTGGGAAAGGACAAGGATTTATCATTTGTGAAATGCTGTGTCTGTGCTGGTCTCTGAGTTGGTACTTTACGTACTAATTTCCACTTAATGTAACAAAGATATTTCTATAAAGCACAATTGTTTGAAAATAAAAGGTGGCACCTGAGGACGAAAACACCTCACAGTGACAGGGTTCAAGGAAAGGCTTGACCGCCCTTACGGATGAGGTAGAACAATGCTTCTCAAAATTTAAAGTGCTGGGAATCACGTGCGGCTCTTGTTATAATGTGAAGGTTGATTCACTAGATTGGGCTGGGGCCTGAGACTCTGCATTTATTTTTAAAAAAGATTTTGAGAGAGAGTAAGCGAGCGAGCATGAGCCAGGGGGAGGGGCAGAGGGAGAGGGAGAAGCAGGCTTCCCACTGAGCAGGGAGCTCGATGTGGGGATCGATCCCAGGACCCTGAGATCATGACCTGAGCTGAAGGCAGATGCTTAACTGACTGAGCCAGCCAGGTGCCCTAAGAATCTGCATTTTTCTAAGAAACTCCTAAGTGATGCTGCAGCTGCTGGTTCTCACAGGCCACACTTTTTGTAGCAAGGACGGCTAACAAGTCTCAACCTATCAGCGGATTAAAAACAGATATAGGACATAAGGGGGAAAGTATCTGAATTCATTACACACAGTAAGTACTGTTTTATGGAAACCCTCAGGTCCAGTTATGCCCCTGTTTGTATATACGGTATCATAATGTATTTTATGCATTTCTTTTTTATCTTGGGTCACAAGCCAAAACTCTGGAAAGCTAGGATTGTGGAGGAAACCTGTACTAACAGATTGAATTAGACAACCACTTAAACTCCTTCCTACTTTGAAATTCTGATTCTGTGCAATCTTACATCTCTTATTCAAATTTCTCATTCTAGCATTTATGGAATACTCAAAGAGGCTTGAGCACCATCATTGAATCCATGAACTTCATCCTCATGTTGGGAACCCAAGATGCTGACCACAGCAAGGCACCGTGTAAAGGGGTGTCATTTCCCTGTGGTTAGTGTTATGACGACAAAGCCTAGAGAGTCCCTGCCTCCAGAGGGGATATTTGGTTCTTCTTTCTGTTGTTGTTTTGACGCAGGGTCATTTGTTTAATTACAAAGGGCTGTTAACATCAATTTGTGAATTACAGGCAAAACCATTTGGAAGTAAAATAAGAACCTAGAAGAGTTCATGTCATTTCCAAAGCTATCTTATTTACAAGGTCATAACTGAGACTCTAAATAAATCTGGTTCGTTATTTTCTAACTGAACAAAGACTGCATTTGAAATTCAATCAAGATACAGTGTCACTTTTGTTACTGCTCTAATTTACAATTTGTACCAAAAATATCTCAGTTTAAAAGATTATAGGCTTCCCAAGGGTACTAGTGTATGGAGGAACACACATGCGCACACGCGTGCACGCGGTGTGTAAATTTAGGGTTGGAGCTGAGCAACCAAGGGCAAGCAAAAGCAGCTGCAAATGTAAAGAATGTTTTAATGAGGTATTTCAGGTTGGAGTTTTACTACTCCAGTAGTCGGAAGGCTAAGTTTGCTGTCTGAGAAGTAGTCTTATAAATATATGACTTCTCTTGTGAGCGTCAGAATCAAAGGAGTTAGATTCTACCACTCCAGTTCATGTGACTTCTCTAATAAGCCCTTGGCACTATGTGAATTACATTAATCATAAAACTAGTGGATGCTGTATTTTAAAACCATATAAAATATCCATTCTTTCTGTATTTTAGAGTTGTTTTCTTGCATCACAAGATAATTTTTCACTTAAGAACATGAGCTGCTGTTTCAAATAACCTGTTAGGCAAAATCAACACAGTATTTCCTTCTTTGTTAAAAGAAGTTAAAAAATGACTAAGCCCAAGTCCAATGCAAGTGATGCCTATCAAAGCTAGAAACATCTAATTTAATCTTAAGGCATTTCAATACAATTTGAATGTTTCGATGAAGAAAATGCAATGTGGAATGTTAGCTAATGAAGAGCAAAATAAATCAACTTTGGGGACAAATACAAATAAATGAATGCCCTTGATAACATTCGAATGGAACTCAGAAACGAACCTCTCTTGATTCCTTCTCAATCATTCAACTCTGCACCAAGCTTCGCCTACTAAGCCCAGACTCAGGGGTGTGGCAGGTATAGTAGGAAACACAGGGTAAACAAGAAGTGAGCCCTGTCTTGAAATCCCTTTCAGATGACTTTTCTGGATTGCTAGAATTTCAGAGATGGAAGGTCAAATGGATATATGCTCCATTCAATTGAGCATATCTGCCTTTAGCTAGCAGTGGATCCAGACATTCTCTTCTTATTCTCAATTACATCAATATTTGGCATATCTCCAATTTGGCTATAAATTGAATTATAGTCCATGTTCTAAGGGACCAACAATTAGCAAGCTAATAAACTGTCTCCTATTTACATTTCAAAAACTCAAGCTAACTGTTTACATGTGGGGCTATACCTTGATTATAGGTAAGAACCCTTATTAGAAAAAAAAAAAGGGACTTCCAGAGTATGCTTGAATTTCACAAGTTCCACATTTCATATCAGTGAGCTAAACTGAGTCAATGTTTTCATACTAGAACATAAAACACTGTCTCATTTGAACATGTAGCATTAGAACTATTTAGAGTTGGCCTCCGGATGGAAAAATACTTCATGGACATCTTAATTGCCTTACCCTACTTCAGGCAATGGCTAGTCTTTGGGTATATGTTCCCATTTTATAGTTGTTGTATTTACCTTTGGATGATCCAGTATTTTTTTAAGGTTTTATTTATTTAAGTCCTCTCTATACCCAATGTGGGGCTCGAACTCATGACTCCGAGATTAAGAGTTGCACGCTCTTCTGACTGAGCCAGTCAAGCACTGCTGATCCAGTGTTTTGAATTTCATTCATTATTTTGAGTTCCAAAAAGAAATGGAGGCACTGAATAAATTTAGATATTCATCACCAACCGTAGTCCTTCCTTCAATATATTCCTAAAGATCACTTGGTGATTACAGGTAGACTCCATCTAGTGCCAAGAAGCATGCTTATCAATGAAACCCAACCTTCACTTGAGTTGGGTGTACAAAAATAAGGTTAGAATCAGCTAGGTCTTAATTACCATGTCCAAAGTCTAAGACTCCATGAAGATCAATAAGCCAAGAAATGCCACACCTTTTTAAACTAATTCATGCTAGACTTGTTGCTGAATAATAATGACCTACCTATCCATTCCACATACGTGGATTCTCTAACAATCTTTCAGTGGCCTCATATGAAGGAGTAAAAGTGCTAGAAATTTTAGGTACTGGAAGAGACTAGTGGTGAAGATATTTAGGGCAGTGAAGCCTTTTAAACAATGTATTCATAGACATCTAAGTAAAAGGCTGCCTGGAACTCTATGTAAAGGAATATTTTTAAACTGAAAACACTCAAAGCTAAGAAACAGAAAACCCATATTTAACTTCTCACTGCCAAGCCCCAATCATTTTATGTAATTGTTAGATAAGCCCTGCAATACACCACCTATTTATGTAGGTGGCTGCCAAATATATAGCAAATACATTGCTTTTTATTCTGCTTTTTCTATTTTCTCACCATCATCTTGGTGAATAGGAACTACACCTGTACCATATACGTAAAAACAATGATTTTTATACTCTCCAAATTTCATTTCTGGGATTTTTTCAATTTAAGTCATATACAAGAAGGAGAGGAAGCAACACAGAACTTTTATGATTTTCAGACTTTCCAAGTCATAATTGGAGAAATGCCACTTTATCATCCCTCACAAATAATGGGCAATAGGAAAAGGAAAATGATTTCTGTTTATCACAATTTTCCCGATGCTATAGAAGAAGCTTTTTTCCCCCAGGTAAGGGGGGTGCACACACACACATACACACATACACACAGAATCGTTACTTGGACTTCCATTTAGTAAGACAGTAAAGTATGACTGAACAAAATGTTCATGATAACCCCCCCCCCCACATAGATACAGAGTACTAAGCCAGTATGAACTTAGCTGTGGTGAATTATTTTTTCAGAGAAACACAAGAGCAAACGATTCATCAGGAGCCATGCCAGACTGTCGAGTTTCACCTCTTTTTAACCTTAAAATAACACCAAATATAAAAATGACACATTCAAATGCATCCAAAAGCCCACATGTTGAATCCTTTATGATTTTGTCATTTGCTACCAATGAAGAAACTGAGGCACAGAGACTATTAACCAGGTCCCGGGGCCTGCGCAGTGCCAGGTACTGGCGTGGAGGTCCGTGCTATCTCCCCCAGGATCGCAGGGATGGCAAGAACCTGGGGACTGAAGGGGGGGGGAGGGTGGATAAGACACTGTGTAAGACACCGCATTTTAGACCGTTGTGGGGTGTATGGTAACGTCTGCTGCAGACTAGGGAGATAATGGTGGGAATAAAATTTGTAAAGGTCAGAACGTTCCCTGAAGCATGAGGTGGGTATGAGGGAGGGAATAAGAGGCCAAAAGCAAACCTGGCCAGATTGCTGTGTGTTGAAACAGTATCCTGTAATGTGAAGTAAATACCACAGAAAATACAAAGACCTTGATCATCCTTGCCCTGTTATCTGAGATGAGTTCATTACTGGTTATCATTTACACAAATTAATTCCTATCCCTACCCTTTTCTGGATCCTGAGGGTTATTCCACACTTTCTACATTTCTGCAGAGATCTGGCAACACAAAGAAAGTTTTATGTTATTTGCCATCAGAAGATCATTACGAACTTTGTAGATCCGTCTCCATTTATAATTTGTATTCTTTTAAAAGTTAACCTTAGCCTTGTACATGTTGTTTTGTCTTGTGTCCTTGTGCCTGGTTTTAATCTTAAATAAAGGGATAAGAAATGCTACTTTTTTTTTTCCCAGCAGGGGGGAAAAAAGTCTGAAGAGCCACTTCAGCAAACCCAAATTCCCCAATAGTTTTAGCCCACGTCATCAACGTCTCCCACTTGTTAGGAGCTTTGAGGGGAGCTAACAAGGTGATCAGATTGTAGGTCTATGGTCCTGTTAGGACTTCCTTGGCCGGCTTCCTGTGATAAAGAGTGCTGACATGCTGTTTTGTTCAGGCAGCCACACAACAGGGAGCAGGAGGAGGGTCTCCGGAAGGGGGCAGGGTTGGATGCTACCGACAGTCCCTTCTGGTCAGTGCCTCAGTGCGCTGACCTTAGGACCAGCTCCTCTTGGCAGGCCGTGGGAAATGGGGAGTGAAACTGCGTGCTTTGTTCTTTTGAAGTGAATACAGACAGCAGTTTAACAGAAGAAATCGAATGAAAGAGGGGAAAGAAGTAAGTGGAAACAACACCGAATCTGGTCAAGGTAAAAGGAGCTCAGCACTGACCTATTTTTTTTTTTTTTTTATCAATTCTCAATTCACATAATCACTTGCCAAATTGCTCTGGCTAAATCTTCCAAGGGGTGAAGGTGATTGTATTTAGCGAAGGAGTTTAAATAAAACATTGTATGAAACCTTATCTAATCAGCTAATGAAAAATAGAAAAGCATATTTGTTCCTATCTCCCCAAGGTTCTTTAATGTCCTATTGTGTCCCTATTGCCTTTGACAAAAAAGCAGATGTTGCAGTATGAATAAAAGAGTGGATTGAGTAGAAACTAAGGGCTTTAGATTCCTCTTTATGCATCCATGTGAGTTTCAGCGAACAATGCTAAATGACATTTGTCACATACATGATGTATCAGTTTTCAACTGCTGCTATAATGAGTTACCACCAACAGTGGTTTAAATCGACACAGATTTATTCTCTTCCAGGTCTGGAGGTCACAAGTCCAAAATGGGTGTCAGTGGACTAAAATCAAGGTGTTGGCAGGCCAGCTGAATTCCTTCTGGAGGCCCCCAGGAGAGAATCTAGTTTCTTGCCTTTTCCACATCCTACAGATCACCTACCTTCCTTAACTGGTGGTACCCTTCCATATTTACAGCCAGTTCTTTCTCATGGTGCCATCTCTCTAGTTCTGATTCTTCTGCTTCCCACTTCTGCAAGAGGCCCTTGTGATGACCTTGGGTCTGCCCAGATAATCCAGGAAAATCTCTTTATCTTAAAGTCAGATGAATGGAAACCTTACTTCCACCTGCAACCTTACTTATCTCTTGCCATGTAATGTAACATACTCATAGGTCCTAGGGATCAGGATGGAGACATCTTTGAGGGGTCAGTATTCTGCCTACCATGCACGGTATCAACAGAAGTAATGAGCACCATTGGGCAATTTGCGTAGGATAAACGTTAAATTAACATGACGAAATACATTTCCTAGAGGAGATGTGGACAAGCCAAATCAGGCAAATTTCAAACACCCATGTATTACTCCAGGCATTCGTACATTGTTTCCTGTTTTGTCCTTCAGTTTTGGATCCTAAGATGCAGTTTCTCACACAGTTCCTGGGCTGTTATTAAATCCTACTATGCCAGTTGTTTCTCAAGTTAAATAGCTACTGGTGAGGAAGAAGCCATTTGCAGCAATCAGTTTTCAGATAGATACATAAAGCCCACCACGTGCCACTGAAGTGCTAGGTATAAGGTACGGCCCACACAGACGTGCCCACCTCCCCAACCCCCCACCCCCCACCCCCCCCCGCCGAGGCTGCGGTGTCCATTCAGCACTAGAAAGGTAACCTTTACGGAAGTCTGTACTAATTCAATCTTTACTCAAAATATCTAAGGAGGAAGAGGCAGCCGTCGTCCAAAGGTAGTCTTCTTTCTAGGACATGCCGTCTAACTAAAAGGTTTGGTTGCCTAACCAATGGGTTTGGCAAGCAGTCTTAAATTCTTCTTTTACTCCATCAACTATCCCAAAGTATCATGCAATTTCTCTGTCCATATTTATCAATTATTGAATTGTCGATGCAAAATTTTATCTCAAATAAAGATTCAACTCCAATGCAATGTGTTTATCCTCGTTTTTGAGATTGCTCATTACAGGTGTCCGTGAAGTCTTCCAAGACAGATTTACGCCGACAATTTTGAGGGAGAAGCATTTTACCTGGATTCCTAAGAAAACACCTTCATTCTTGCACTGTGTCCCTCAAACTTATCTTCTATACTAAGTGATTTAGCAAAACACAACTTTTTAGTATGATATACATCTGCAGGATCTGGTCCGCTAGAAATTTCTCTACAAACTTATTTCCCACCACTTCCCACTTCATGCTTCCTGAATTCATATCAGACTTCCTATGATTCTCTACACAAGTCATGTCATGTCAAGCCTCAGAGCTTTTCCTTTTGTTTCCTCTGTTTGGAACACTTTCCCCAGTTTCTTTACTTAGCTTAACCCCAAACATATATCAAGACTTTACTTAGGTATGGCTTCTTCTAAAATTTCCCCTAACTCTACACTTAACCCATCCTGGATGGTGACTCCCCTCACCTTTTTTAGTGTTCATCTCCCTCTTTTTTTTAAAAAAAGATTTTATTTATTTTAGAGAGAGAGAGACAATGAGCAGGAGGGGCAGAGGCAGAGGGAGAGAATCTCAAGCAGACTCCCCGCTGGGCATGGAGTCCGACTTGGGGCTTGATCCCAGGACCCTGAGATCATGACCTGAGCCGAAACCAAGAGTCAGATGCTTAAATGATTAAGCTACCCATGTACCCCAGTGTTCATCCCCTTCTTGATGTCAGAAAGGGTGTCTTAATCTCTTATTTTCCCATCAACTAGGGAGGAAGTGAAAAAGAAGAGAGTCAAGACATCAGGGATGATTTACCAGAGCAAACACTGTACCCTTGACAGGAGAAAAATTAAATAAGAGTGAGCTTCTGCAATTGGATCAGTCATGATTATCCAGTCTGGGCTTCAGTCTCTAAAGAACCAATGAGATGAAGCATGATCAAAAAGGTCACAAATCCTGGGGGGGGAGATCGGAGGGAGAGATGAACCATAAGAGACTATGGACTCTGAGAAACAAACAGGATTTTAGAAGGGAGGGGGGAGGGAGGATTCGTTACCCTGGTGATGTGTGTTAAGGAGGGCACGTACCTCATAGAGCCCTGGGTGTTATACGAAAACAATGAAGCATAGATCACTACATCAAAAACTAACGATGCATTGTATGGTGACTAACATAACATAATAAAATAAAATAAAAATAAATAAAAATAAAAATTGTTGAATGTAAAAAAAAAAGGTCACAAATCCAATCTTCAGATTTCCAGGAAGTACTACTTCTTTACGACTGTTATGCACCTTTATTATCACTAAGCTGTAGCTTTCAGCTTTCAAGTGGGTTCTACTATATTAGAATTGGGTCAGTAAATTCATCCTCACAGTTACTTAAAAACTGGGTCATATCTTCTTCTCTTAGCCTTACTTTTTTTTTTAAGTTGGCAATACTAGTTATTTTAGTCTATCTAAAATCTTCCCTATAATTTCTAGAATACAGGCTTGCTGACAAGATATAAGTGAAAGTAGTTTCTAAATTCTTCCATCTAAACTCACTTCTTTTAGTAAGTGGCATGTTTAACTGGAGAAAATCCCTGGAACATCTCTCTGGTCTTTGATTTTCTCCACGGCCATTAACATCCATCTTATAATGAGACTCCCTTTACGTGGTCACCAGTCTATTGGCTAAATTAGATGAAAACTGAAATGTGTGCTTGAAGGTTGGGACTTAGTGGAATGTGGACATGCTAGGCCTAATTGGTGACCATTATTCTCATCTTCATTAAAATTCTCTCTTTTTAGCTTAACAGACACCCCCATACTTTCTGAAGCCAACTGATGGAATTTCTATCTCATGGCCACAGAGAACATACCAGCTTCCCAGAGGAACTGACATACTAGGAAGAACACTTACTCATTTCTGTTAGTATGCATCAACCCAACTAGCAAGACTGTGGGGCAACATTAGAGCCAGGACCTTTCTTTCTCCTGCCTTGTAAGCCAATTAGTTGGAGGAACAGCCGAAAAGCAAGTGTGTGCACAGGTGCACGTGTGTGAATTCTTCTGTTTTACAAAGGCATGACCTGACATAAAAGAATATGAAAGAGATCTCTAACCAGCACCATAAACCAAATAATAGTTTTTAGTTATCTAAGAAGTAGGAAATAAAATAATAAAAACTGATTTATGAAAACTGACTTATGTTAGGGGTGATATACAGAAAAATGCTTTGTGTTGAAAGAAGTAATAAGTAAAAAGTGTGTGAAGTTGAAACTACTTTTATGAAATTGAATTTTGTACAACTCTCCATCAAGCTTAGATGTGTGTGGGAATGAGGGTGTAAGAAATCTCTTCCATTATTAAAAAGTGTAATTCATGTTTTTTTCTCACTCAAACATACCTTGCCTTTGCTGCAAGTCTATAAGGCTTGCAACATACTCATAAGTGATGGGAACATTTTGCCTAAATCCAAAATAAAAGCTTTTATTTAGTGGAAGCATTAAACCCTGCTGGACAGCGGAATGCTACAAAGCTCTTTTTTAGCCCCAGGCAGTGAAATAGGAGATCTTTAGAAGGATTGAGATTGTCACTATGGACCTAAGAGATGTCTCTTTTATTCAAGCCTGGGAGTCAACTTCAGTCATCTTCGAAGAACTTAAAAACTTTTTCCCTCCTCACAGAATGGACAATGGGGAGCAGGATGAAGCAAGGAATTTTGAACACCAAGAGCTAACTTTATGTAATAAGATTAGAGCCTTTTAAGTAAAAAGGTCAATAGGCCACATTCCAGTTACTTCAGTGAAAACGAACCATAATAAAATAGTCTAGTTTTTTCTGATATTCTGTCAACTAGAAATTCCTATTAATGCTTCCTCCCACACGAATCATTGTAAGCTGATATTCTCACTAGTGTCCCTGAGGCCCTGAAACACTTGAAATCTTTCCTAAATTATCAAAGAAAGATGGAATGACTTCAGTATCATTTCAGTATTAAACATGTTTCCTGCAATGTGACGATTCACTATTTGTATATACTGCAAAATGATCACCACAATAATTCCAGTTAACATCTTTAATTGCTTTTAAAATTGAAGATCCAAGCGTGCCACAGAAGTACAAGACTTTAATTCCACAGGTTGTTTGACTAACGAGAAATATAATTTTAAAGTTGTACACAGATTTAACATAGTTCCTTTCAGCATTTGGCATAGAATTTCTGAGCAGCTACAATATATAAGAAAGTGTACTAGCTTGGGTAAAAACTACAAAAAGAATAAGACAAGGCCCTTCAGGCCTTCACAACCTGATGGGGCAGAAAGGTATGTCCGCAGGCAAGTATTACGAAAATATTTGTAAACAAATGTCTTTATATATGTGTAAACCACTACTGCAGAATCTCAGAAATGAATGATGAGGAACATTTTAATTTTTTATTTTTTAAAAAGATTTTGAGAAAGAGAGAGCGTGCAAGGGGAGGAGAAGAGGGAGAGGGACACGCAGAGTCTGCACTGAGCTTGGAGCCCGATGCAGAGCTCAATCCCACAACCCTGAGGTCATGACCTGAACCAATATCAAGAGTCGGATGCTCAACCAACTGAGCCACCCAAGCGCCTTGATGAGGAACATTTTTAAATATCAGTGATCCATATACACAGTGGTAATGACGTTGCAATACTTCATATGAAGAATCCTCTCACTCACTCCAGTGGTTCAGTTTTACCCTGACTTGTAGGCTAATAAAACACTAGGATTTATAATTTAACATCTGACATTTGATAACTGTTAATTCCCCGAAAGGAAGGTCCAGATGCTTTAACAAGGGGATACCTGTGGCAAATCGTATCTGATTATTTCCAGGGCTGATTTTCTGAATCCTCTCTGGGAAGCACTGAACCCTCCCAAAGCTGTAGACTGCATAAAAGAGGCCAAAATTCCCAGCTAGAAGAAGGACACTGTTCAGTCAATGGCACCCAACACATGTGTGCACCTTTAAGAACGCTACAACAAGCACACTCTAGGTGATTGTCTCACTTAACTCCATGTATGTAGCATCTGACATATCATACTTCCCTTAGCTGTATTTCTTATGAGTTCTTGATGTTGCCATACCTTACAGGAATAATAGAAAATGTATAAAGGTTTGAGTAGATATGAAAAATTTTAATACCTGAACTATATCGACTCTCTAATTTTAGCTTTTAATTAAAATGTCCTCAATTTGTTAACTGTTACTTTTCTCTCCTACAAAAGTCCTTATTGGCATTCAGGAATTTCTTCGTAGTCTGGTTCACGGGAAGAAGGTTCCTGTTTTATTACCAATGGATGTGTTGTTAAACAGTCTACCATGATTTTCTTTAAGCGTCTACTGAATATCAAGAGGGAGATCATGTCTAAGATATTTTTGCTATGATATCGTGTTCATCTGCAGGCTGGTTATTTTCTGTTGGCCTTTGGATGCATTCTCTGTCCTTTTCTGACATTCTTTGTGCTCCCAGGAGTCTGACCACTCTGAATGAAATCTCCTGGGCTCTCTTACTGAATGGCTTCAGGTTGGGTTTGGCCAATGGGAGTCTTCAGTAGATCAGAGGTTGGGAGAACATAGAGAAAAAGATCAGGGTGCTTCCTGGCTTCAGCCTTGTTTCAGGCTACGGTTCTGGCAGTAATCTGGCCACACCTGCTGGCAGCATCTCTTCCTTGATTCTGGTTCTCAGCAGTGTCTGCTTCTTCCCCTTCAGCCTCAGAAGTGGCAATGGCTTTCCACTGCTGCTAGACTCTGGGTATCTCAGCATGCCTCATTTCCCCCTCAACCCTTTTTTTTTTTTAATTCCTATGTTAATCCCCATACATTACATCATTAGTTTTAGATATAGTGTTCCATGATTCATTGTTTGTGCACAACACCCAGTGCTCCATTCAGTACATGCCCTCTTTAATACCCATCACCAGGCTAATCCATCCCCCCACCCCCCTCCCCTCTAGAACCCTGTTTGTTTTTCAGAGTCCATCGTCTCTCATGGTTCATCTACCCCTCCGATTTCCCCTGCTTCATTCTTCCCCTCCTGCTACCTTCTTCTTCTTCTTTTTTTTTTCCTTAACATATATTGCATTATTTGTTTCAGAGGTACAGATCTGAGATTCAACGTCTTGCACAATTCACAGCGCTTACCAGAGCACATACCCTCCCCAGTGTCTATCACCCAGTCACCCCATCCCTCCCACCCCACCCCCCACTCCAGCAACCCTCAGTTTGTTTCCTGCGATTAAGAATTCCTCATATCAGTGAGGTCATATGATACATGTCTTTCTCTCCCCTCAACCCTCTTTTAAGATCTCTTAGTTGCGAACCATGTGGGGGTAAATTCTATTTCCTAACGGGATCCTCACTGATGCCCAGTACAAAACATTAGGCTTTTAAAAGAAACTCGTTTCTAAAATACAGAAGAAAACTTTACCATGACTTCCCAGTATTCAAGTGCAAGTTATTGTGAGAAGTAAGATTTACCATGGATCTCTAGGAGACTTCTTCGGGAGCCAGAAACAATCATACTTGCTCTCTTGCAGTTTTGTCACAGACTTTGGTCTAGTCTTGCTGCATCTAGTCTCCCCAGGCCCTTAAATCCACATTGATGCCAGAGACAGGTGAATTAGACACAGGGGTAATTGTGTCATTCCTCTGCTCAAAACTTTTCAAGGGCTGCCCATCATTCTCAATACTGACAAGATCCTTCAGGACCTGCGTG
The DNA here is from genome assembly GCF_029215605.1 of Mirounga angustirostris. Classification (NCBI taxonomy): domain Eukaryota; kingdom Metazoa; phylum Chordata; class Mammalia; order Carnivora; family Phocidae; genus Mirounga; species Mirounga angustirostris. The sequence goes on along the minus strand of NW_026991719.1, from coordinate 25,833,259 downwards.
CTGCCTACATACCCAGCGTTATCTCCAAACACTTCCACCACCTGGAGTTTTCGAAGCACTCTATACTCTCCAATTCTTCTACACCTGGAATGCTCACCTCATTTGTCTGCCTGCGTTACTCTCTGAAATGTTTGCCCTGACTTCTCAAGACAGATCGAAGGGTTCCTTTTCCTATGCTTCTACAGTTTGTGATAGTCCTCCTTTATAATATTTTAGGTTCTCAAAACTAGTTCCTTCATTTGTCTGTCCCTCCACAAGAACTAAGTTTCTAGGGGGACTGGCTCTGCATCTTTCTGTCATTTCCATGCCAAGCAATGTCTGGCAAATCATCCAAATCTGGTCAATAAGTGGTTTTCAATCTTTGATTGCACATTAGAATCACCTGGGGAGAATCCTTTTTAAAACTTTTGATGCCCGGACACCTGGGTAGCTCAGTTGATTGTCCGACTCTTGATTTCCACTCAGGTCATGATCTCAGGGTCCTGAGATGGAGCCCCACATCCAGGTCCACATTCAGTGGTTCTGGGATTTGGGCAAAAGTACTAAACCAGAGAACAAAACATTCTAACAGTAACAACAAAGTTTCATCTGCATTTAGGCCGCAGATAACGACAAGTATCACTTTCTTCTAATCTGAGGAAGAGGGAAGACGTAAGAAGAGGTGCTGAGGGAGGGAGGTTGCTGTGCCTTCATGGGAAAAGGATGGCTGGTCTTTGTACTGTGCTCTAGGGCCTGGGTAGAGCTGCCGCCCCACTTCTGGAGGAGGGCTATGGTCTGGTTCACAGAGCCCACTCCTTGGATACAGGATACAGTTGCAGAACACAGGGCCACCATGTGCTTTCTTAAATCTGCCTGCATTTGTAGGGCTATAGTGTCTTAGCTTCTTTTTTGATTGGGATCACCTTAGAGGTTATGGTGAAAGTAGCGAGGATGTATTTAGTGTAACAACTTCTCTGAGTTCTGTTCATGGATTATTTAATTTGAAGAGAGGCCTAGATAAAACCTTTCTCTCTTTTTTTAAGATTTTATTTGTTTGAGAGAGAGACAAAGTGAGAGAGAGACAGAGAGAGAGAGAGAGAGAAGATAGCCCGAGCAGGGGGAGGAGCAGAGGGAACAGACTCCCCGCTGAGCAGGGAGCCCAATGTGGGGCTTGATCCCAGGACCCTGAGACCATGACCTGAGCCGAAAGTAGATGCTTAACCCACTGAGCCACCCAGGTGCCCCGAATCCTTTTGTTTTTATGTATCATGAAACAGTGGCCCCCACACTGGGTGGTGTGTGACTACACGCTCTGTCACTCAGTGAATTGTGTAGGGAAGGAAGACATCCACTGAGGCTCCATCTGTTCCTTACCTGGGGCAGGGTTTTACTTAATAACAACCCCTTCTCGACTTTCAATTTTACAATCTTTAAGTATATAACCTTCCATGGACACCATCTTAGAGCCAAAAAAGGGTCAAACTGAGGCCTCAGGCCACTGGTGAGAGCACGTGTGAGGCCTTCCCCTCCACAGGTGTGGACTATGTGTGCCCTGGTCTGCGGAGGCAGGAGTGAACAAGATGAATTACAAAGCTGTGAAAAGTTAACCTCAATTATTTAAGAACTCTTACAAGCTGGGCAAGATAATCTACTGGAGAATGAAAGTCTACACTCTTCTACTGAACAAACTCATTTTTCTCTATCATTAAGAAACATGTAGAGAATGTCTACTACTGTACCTAGAATAGATCAGACATGCAATAATGGTAGCTCCTCCTAATATTTTACAATTAATCAGTTGCCTTCTGAAGAGTGACAAGAGTGGAAGTGAACTGGTTTCTCTAATAAGCTGCAACTTGGCAATATAATGATTTATAGGTATTCACAGCAGAATCAAGAAAATCGGGGGGGACGGAGGCAACTGAACGACTGGACATCAATAAAGAAAAGTTATAGTAAAGGGCTTTGCCAGAAGGTGCATACAAAATACTTAAGGTTCCAAGACAAAAGGTCAACTAGACTCCCACAGGGATCAAAAATTCAAGGATGGACCTGGGACCATGTCAAAAACAACATTTTTTTCTGGAGCTCTGAGTTGAACACGTTGGTAGAGCAGTTTTGTTTTTCCTCCAGAACCTTACGTAATCACAGTTGCGTTTTTTTCATATTATCTTTTTAACTCATCAGAACTAGACAAATCAACATTTTTTCTCCCCCCTGTGCTTGTTATCTTTCTCAAAGGTTTTGAATGCTTTATAAGGATATGTTGCCCCAAATACAATAAGCAGGCAAAAACTGAAATGATGAACTTTATTGTTCAACCGGCCAACTAAAGAGAGTGCAATTTTTTTCACCCTGAGGCCATGCTCCACATTTTGTTCACATTTTAAGACTCAATCTCAAAATCACATATCCATACACATATTTCCTTTGTGTTGATTTCATTTAAAAGCCTGCTGTGTCAAACGAAGACGGTAAACCATTATTTACCCCGTTTCCTATAACACCTATAACACAAAGGAATGGCTTTTAAGAGAAATTCATCAACCTCCCCCACATTTTGTTCTTAAAAAATACAGGCATCAAAACAATCCTGAACATATTTATGCTACTACTAGTAGTCAGCACTCATACTGCTTCAAACATTCACAACTTGTGACAATATTCATTGTACCTGCTACTTTAGACAATTTCAACTGAAGCTCTTTCATGAAGCAAGATGGATAAAGCATGCCTGCTTGTCCTTCTTGAGATTTTTTTTCCTTTCAGAAATAAACATGCTTTCACAGCATCTGACTCTCTTCCCCAGACTTTCATCTTGTAAACCTGAATTCTATTTTGAGTACTCCGGGTTTAGGCTTAAGTGACAGTGCCTTAACAAGAGGAAAGAAAATTGTACTGCATTTTTCCTCCTGTAGCCTGAAAACATAATGGCATACAGATATTAAATATATTCTTACAAACGTCTAGGTCATGTTTACCAGCTGGAATTCTTTTACTTAATGTATGGGTATTTTGCATTGTGATATTTAATCAAGACATTAACATGTGCAGAAGACTGTTGATTTAAGACAAATTTGAGATCCACTAAAATGAATTGTTCTCTGTCCTTCTGGTGGCTGTAGAAGCTTCGTATTTTCTTTGGACTTCACTAGATCTCTTAGGCTCTTGAAGTACAACTTTTAATGCTATATGAATTTTGCCATTTTGCTAACACTGGTATGCTCTGTGTATCCACTGGAATGATTAATTCCATTCATATTAATTTTGGTTACAAATCTAACTGATGGAGGAGGGGTATTTAGGTCCACATTCTATTTTCAAGCTATGTATTCTGTTTTCATAATTTGTCTGTGGAGACCACCACCTTCTCCCACGCCTGATGCCCAGAGTGCAATATTTTAGAAATAATTTGAACCAAGACTCTTGATTACTGTAACTAACGTTAAAAGTGGCTGGATTCCAAGGGCGGAAATGAAGTAGAAAGTGCTTTCATATATTCAGAATATTTTCCTAACAATGGTTTTGAAGGAAACAATGCATATGTATGGGTCTTCATTAAAGCACACAAAAGCTACAAAGGGCTAGAAAATCATGAGAAGTTGCCGCTTGAGTAAGATACTTTTTTAACACAGATAAAGCAGCTGAGAGTCAGTCTCTTCTTTTGTTATATGTATAGCAACTTAGCTGATTATGTGGGATAGTAGGGACAAGCAGGGCAGTTAGAG